>NC_089504.1:368080787-369330787 GCF_036850995.1 Saccopteryx leptura | reverse complement strand
TTTCCAGCTTCGGAAAAATACAAAAAAAAAAAAGAATGGGCGCCAGGCTCCACACACCAATCCTGTTATTTCTTTCTCCCTATAGCAAGTTCCCTGCCTGAGTGACTGATGCCTCAATTTACCCTGGTTCTCCCACCAGCACCACCACCATCCAGCTGTTCTCAGGAGACAAAAGTCCAGCCTCACTATACATCCTCACCCGGGCACACATTTCCTGAGCGCCTGCTACTTGCCACACTGTGTTCTGGGGGCTTGGGATTTACCAGGGAACAAACAGATCCCTAACCCAGCAGGACAGAACCTAAACAAAAACATAAAAGATATAAGTAAATTATAGAGACTGCTGCAATGTGTTAAGTGCTGGGAGAGGGGGCCTGAGTGGCCCAGGGCAGGGACAGGGCTTGGCACTCCAGAGGAAACTTTTTCCACAGGACCCCTCTCCTTCTCCTCCTCATTCAGGACTGCCCAGCAAGGTTCCCCCAAGATCCTCCAGTTTGCTCTTTCAGCAAAGGCGGTCCCTAGCCGTTCTCGGACCACTGTTCTCACCCCTCCCAGCCAGTGCTGGACTCCCAGGTGACTAACACTTTGCCAAGCACTTTTGATATGGAAAACCCCATTTCATTTACTCCCCCAAAAGAGCCATGGCCAAGTGCACTTATGCCCACTCTGTGGATTAGGAAATGAGCTCTGAGAGGCTGAGCCACATAGGCCAAGGTCACAGGTCTCCAGGAAGGCGACCTGTGGTCAAGGTCTCCAGAACGTGGCCTGGCCTTTGCCTACCACGCACACTCCCAGACACTCACTCCGCAGTGTCGCTCTCACATCCCTGACCTCATTCCACCTGAAACGGTCCCATGAGCCGGGAATAAGAAAGCCCATTTTGCTGAGGGGAAAGTAAGGCTCAGAGAGTTTGAGTAACTTACCTAAAGTCACACAGCTAACAAACAGCAGAGCCAGTACCTCTCCCAGATCTGCCTCCTGCTCCAGTGCTCTCTCCCCACACTGCAGACCCCACATCTCATGTCAGATTCTCCCTCCTTCTTTGAAGTCTCCAGAGGTGGGCCTCAGCCCAGACCCTGACTTTCCATCAAGTCATCCATTCCCTGCACTCACTCGCCTCCATAAACACTGAAAAGAAAAGATAGATAGATGGCAATGAGAATTGTGTTCAACCATTTTACTTAAGCCATAATCATTCTTAATCTAAATTTGCGGGAATGTATTACACAGTCTAGTCATTCACATATATTGTACTGCAGTTTCAATTTAGTAAAAAGTAAAAGCCAGTCAGAAGGCAGAAATGTGTTAAATGAACATCTCCCAGATTACAGTCCTCCTGTTAGATAAAAAAGGCCGCGGGTTTGGATCCAGGGTTTGATGCCGTCTGGTGGAGTGTGGGTTTCTTTCCAGCTCCCCCTTCATGCACAATTGAAGGCTGAGAGAGTTGGAACAAGATGAAGACTCTCCAGGCTGTGGGGTCGGGGTCAGAGGAGGGCTATGGGTCCAGGAGATGCGGTGGCGCCATGGACTCTCTGCTCCCAGAGGGAAATTGCCCAGCTGGGATCTGCTAACTGCTCCTGCCTTACCTCTCGGCCGCCCGCCCCAGTACTCTGCCTCCAACACCGCTCCAGTCCAGACTGAACATACTGTCACTTGAGGTCTTTCTGGCCTGCTGGCCTATGCACATGCCATCTCCTCAGCCTGAGCACTCTGCATCTTGATCTGCCTGTTCCAACTTATGTCCCCATGAACGTTCTCAAAGAACTGCTATGTCTGCTTAGTGACTCTCCCTGCACATCGCCAGGGTACCCTGGACTCCTCTCACTAGAGCATGCATTACACTGTGTTATAACGGCCTGTTCACTGTCTCTCCCACTAGATGACCAACCACCTTCTTGAGGGCAGGGACTCTGTCTTATTTACAGGTGTGTCCCTAACCCTCACCATAGCAGTGCTTAATAAATGCTTATAGGATGAATCTACAATCCTGAGCATTTGCACGCTGCTTTGCCCTTCTCCTGACAAATCCAGAGCCCTTGCCACAGACATGCCTCAAACCTCTCTGTGAGCTCAGCCAGGTGTTACCCTCACTGACCAAGGGGCCACTAGTGAGCCCCCTCAGATCCCTGGCCACATGACGGAACCCAGCACCTCCCCTGCTGCACCTGTCACAGCTACCGCTATATGGGGAAGGGGCAGCGCAGAAGCCCTCACAGCCCAGGGAAGAGGGTGAGGCTTGAAGCTTGACAAGAATTGGAGTTCGGGTTCAGCTCCCACTTCTGCTATGTATCTTGTGTGACCCTGAACAAGTTATCTCATTCACCTCTTTGAGCATCAGTTTTTAAGTTTATAAAATGCAGAGTAATGATACCCACTACTTGCATTAAAGTGTTGTTATAAATACTGAATGACAAGCAAAGCCAAAGGGGGTTATATAGCCACAGACACCCCCAACTCACTCACAGCGGGGGGGGGGGGCGCTCAGCATGTCAGCTCTGTACTCCGCCATTGTGAATACCAGCTCCAGCTGGATGGCCCAGTTACCTCGTTACTCCATAATGATTTAGACTAGGGAAATGGCAACACTGAGCAATGTGATTCTTATTGATTTGGGCTCTGCATGCCTCGTACACCAGGACACGTGAACTGTGTGGCCTCTCTAATTCAAGATCCTCAGGTGTCTTTTCCGGGCCAAGCATCTGAGTTGTCTTGGCTGCGCTTTCCCAAAAGCGTGCTGTAATCTGAGCTCATCCTTCACATCCCATCACGGAAATGCAGCCCCCCAGGGGCGGCCCTGCGCTGAGCGATGCTTGCCAATAGAGAGTTTGTCTTTAAGAGAGGAAGTAAAGAATAATGTTCCTGCTCCTAGCTGCTGAGGGAATTAGGAAGGCAGACAGCCATTACTCAGGTTGGAATCCTGCCACGGTTTATGAGATCATATTTATTTGCCAAAAAATCCACCTCCCTCCCATCTCCCAGGCAGTGAAGAGAAGCAGAAGCCCAGAGCCCATCACCTTCCTGCCGAAGGTTTAAGGCACCCAGACGGGACTTGATGGTAACAGCTGCTTACATCTATCTAGTGCATTTCGGCGAGATGGACCCCCAGAGTTTGACAAGTATCATGGACAGGTGAACAGACAGGCGTGGAGTGCTGGGCACAGGTCCCTTCCTTCTCACAGTTCTTACAGGCAGCCTCCCCTGAGCCTGCGCTGCCATTTGGCATGAAGGGGGGAAATCAATCAGTTTCCTACCAGTTCTCTTTTACAACAAGGATGAAAGCACATCCCAATGATAAAATTCCAAACTGTCTGATCAGGGTTTGTTCCCTGACCACACAGTGCAGGGAGCTGCACAACGAGCCCATTCCTCTGACAGCTGATGCTGTGGAGTTACATGGCCATCTTTGGGGTCTGGTCCGTTGGTTGTGAGCCACGTAGGGTAGTGGCATCCAGCTGCCACTCATGATGTCATGGTGAGGAAGCTCTTCCCAAATCAGTTCTTTCAGTTCTGATCCAGTGGGACATAGGGACAGGGTCCGGTCGTGCTGACATCTGTTACTCTGAGTGTTATGGTACCTGTTGATCAAATAAGTTTGTAAAGTCTGATTTTTATGTTTGCTCGCTTATAGTTTGTTTGCATTGGGGGCTGGGCAGCGCCAGGTATATGGGGTCTATGAAAGTGCAAATTACCTTCCTGCTTGGGAAGGGCCATTGTTTTGCTACTGTTTGCTGGAGGAGAGGTTTTCGTGCCAGAAAGTTTTGAAAAGAGAAGGGGAAGAGGCAAAAAGAAGCCATGTTTTGCAGGGAGAGCAGAGAGAATGCAGAGTGCTGAAGAAGAAGCCATGTTGGCAGGGAAAGAGATGTGCAGATGGGGAACCAGAGCTGAGGGGCTTTGGGAGCCCTACTGAGGTTTGTGGGGGGCCTTGATCCTAGTAGGAACCTGAGAAGATTCTCCTGGTTGTGGAACTGGAGAATGTGTCAGGGCTTTGGGAGCCTTGAATGAAAAGGGAAGTCTTCCCTGTGTTTTTGCTCATCCGCCGGTGCGAGACTTTAATAAAGGAATGACCCACTATTTTTTGGCTCCAATGTTTCTTTACCATCTCTCCAAATTCAATGAGAACCTGCATGTGCATGGCCATGATGGCAGAGGCCCCTGGCCCGACAGTAGTACCCAGGAGAGTGAAGGTCACATGGAAAACTTGGAAAAGCCACTTTTGCTTTACTCTGCCTGTCCAGACAGCAAGGCAGACCAAGTTCATGGGGCCACACCAGAGAGACAGGTTCTGAGTGGATTTACAGAGCAGGGGAGTCATGTATCAGGAAGCAGGACAGGAGAGCAGCTGTCAGAGGATGCACTCTGACCGGGCCAGGGACCGCAGGGACAGAGGACATCAACAGAAGTCGGCCAGACTGTGGAGAGGTTTTTATACAGGACGTAGACCTGGAGAGCAGAGGTGGAATCTCAACACCCTACTGCTGTTCTCCAGCTGTGCACACCCTCTCCTCATAGACAGGCGGTGCTCCAGGGCCCACCTGGGCTCTTTATTTTCCTCACCCGGGCACACATCCACATGTGCAAGCACGCGTCAGGTGCCCCATCGCCACCATGTTGTAGTTCTCAAATCTCCCTCCTAAGGGCGGCTTTATGGCGGGTACCTCACCTCATTTTCCTGGCGGTCCTGAGGGGCAGCCACCAGATTGCACACGCCGAATGTCAGCTGCCTTAAACTAACACATTGGACATCATTGAAAAACCCTATTTACACAGAGTAAACATGGGGATAGATGCCGCAGAGGAAATGATATCGTATTGATTAAAACAATGGCCTGTGATGACTTCTGCGAGGCTGCAGTTGCCAGCAGCTTCCTCGGCGGGAACACTCACAGGCAGCCTCCCTACCTGGCAGCCTCAGGCTGTCCTCCAATATGAGAAGGTGACCAGGCGCAGTGGCAGGGCCTCCCCAGTGGAGCCCTCCTGCAAGCCAGGCACTGTGCTAAATGCTTAATCTCATCATCCCCGAGGCAGCTGGGGGCAGGGGGGGGGGGGATTATTATTTCCATGACAAAGAAGGGAGCAGGCTCAGAGGGGAGTTCAATGTCTTCTTAGGGTTGTGCAATTAATCAGTGGTGAAGCTGGGATTTGAAGCCTGGTCTGTCTAACTGCACAACACCCACTGTGCTCCTTATGCTAGACCGCTTTGTGTGTTTGTTCAGACAGTGAGAGAGAAGCTCCCAGGGGTTAGGCCATGTTCTAGGCGCTGGGGCTCTGCACAAGACTGTTATCACTGATGCGCTGGGGGGAGAGGTCTTGAGCAGCTTAGCCTTGGCCATGATGCCGCTATCCTGGGCTGGGAAGAAGGCCTGCAGTTTGGCGAATCTGAAGGGTTCAGAATCTCAGAGATGGAAGACCTCGTTTTGGAAGGATAATTTATTGCCCTAGATCTGCCAGCAAGCCAAAGCTGGAGCATATTTTCCCTGTAACCACGTGACTCTCTGGGCTCTGAAGGCGTCCACAGCCAGCTGAGGGCAACAGGAGGCCTGTGACCATGGGCTGAGGAGCAGATGGAGGAGGCTCTGGGAGCACATAATGGGAGGGAGGTCAGGCCAGCAGGCTGACCTGTCAGAGGGATTCTCCATGACAATGGCTGGCTGGCGTGGGGTTGGGGAGAGATGAGAGGGTCTAGCTGTCAAGAAAAGATAGCAGCATCCCCCTGTCTATAATGAGAGGCTCTTCTCTGCTCTGTCATTCACTGATTGTGTAACTTCAGGCAAGCCACTTCAGCTGCCTGAACCTTATATCAAAAGTAAGAGAGCCTGACCAGGCAGCAGGGCAGTGGATAGAGCATCGGACTGGGACGCAGAGGACCCAGGTTCGAAACCCTGAGGTTGCCAGCTTGAGCATGGGCTCATCTGGTTTGAGCAAAGTTCACCAGCTTGAACCCAAGGTCACTGGCTTGAGCAAGGGGTCACTCAGTCTGTTGTAGCCCCACGGTCAAGGCATATATGAGAAATCAATCAATGAACAACTAAGGTGCTGCAATGAAGAATTGATGCTTCTCATCTCTCTCCCTTCCAGTCTGTGTCCCTATCTGTCCCTCTCTCTGTCTCTGTCACACACACACACACACACACACACACACACACACACACACACACAAAGTAAAAGTAATTCTACTTCTATGACTTGACAGGAAAATGAGCGTGACAGTGGAAGGGCTGGCCCCTCATAGGGTCAGCACTGGATAGACTCATGATCCTAGTGCAGAGGGGAAGACTCCTGACCTACCCCTTCCGTCCTCAGGGGTTTTAGGCCTGTGTAGATCCCTGAGGCCTCAGGGAGACCTAGAGCCAACAGTGTTCACCTGCTTCTCAGCTGTCTCTGCCCAGCACCCTGGGTTTGGAAGGTAAACGGGCAAACATTGCATCTTCCGAAGTCCTTACTCCAGCGAGTTTTGCTTTCTTCTGCTGCAGCAGAGGATTTCCACTAAAGCCTCCAACTGTGTCTGGATTATTGCTTCTGGAAGCATCGGGGGAGTACATGCTGATACCAGCTCTCATAAAACAGGGAAGGCAGAACCCCAGCCAGGGCTGAGTGAGGGTGAAGCCCCCACAGCCCCCTCTGGGGCTGGTGGCAGGCGCGGCCCCTACCCTTGGAGCAGCAGTTATGTGAGAGGAACCCTGGGCTGAGGTGAGCAGAAGAGTCACCTGAGAGTCCCCCACATGCACCTCACCTTGATGGAAAGATGAGAAACTTGAAGCCCAGACAGGTTTGATTTGCTAAGGATCACCCAGTAAAGCAGGACGAACCACATAGGCAGATCAGGGCCAAATGACGGGAAGGACCAGGCTTAGCAAAAGACCCCACAATCACTGAGCTGTGTCACCTTAGGCATGTTGTTTAACTACCCAGGGTATGTGTTCCCGTCTGTAAAACAGGACTGTGACTGGGAGACGGGAGGTGCTCAGTCCTCCCCGCACCTCCTTCCTCTAGTTGTTCTTTCCCTGCCTCATCGGGACTGCAGGGGCTCTCCAAACAGGTGTCAAAGTCTTACTCTGATGTTGAGACCAATTCCTGGCTCAAGAGGAGACTCCTGGGTTAGGCCACAGCCAGGTGAGGGGGGGGAGTTCTCTCAGACCAGGAGAGTCAGGCTGGTTCTTCCTTCCTGGAGTTAGAGAGGAAGGCGGGGCAGAACAATCCCAAACCACATGGGGCCCCCGCTCATCCAGGCGCAGACACCAGGCCAGACCCCCGCCCTGCCGGAGACTGGCTGAGGGCAGCGCCCAAATGTCCGGAACAGGGGACTTGGCCAGGCAAGCTCTCCATCAAAGGCGGAGAAGAAATTCCAGGCTCTACACCCACAGTGTGCCTCAGACTACCTTGCTTTATTTCCCTGCACAGACCCTGCCTCTCTGCCGCAGGATCTGGGCCACGGTTCAGGATGGGAACGGGTAAGGAGGAGCATGGACTGCAGCCATCGCCCACGCCATTCCTCCCCTGGAATGCTCTTCCCTGTTGACCAGTCCAGCATCCCACGTGGCCCAGCTCTAGCCCCACCTCCTCCACGAAGACTTCCCTAGCCCGGCCAGCCGCAGTGGTCTGCACCCCCAATGGTGGGGCCTCTGGAGGGCTCAAATGAGTCTGGTGCATCTTTATACTTTTACCTCGCGTCCAATGTCTGGCCCAGTCAACATGTACGAGCTCCTGCTGTGGACCAGTCACAGCAACAAGTGCCAAGTATGAAAAGATGAGGTATCCCCTATTTTCAATGACCTTACAATCCAAGGAGACAGACACATAAGCAGATAACCATAATGCAGCGGTGGGAGAGGCAGGGGGACCGTGTGAGTAGAGGGTGTTGGAGGATGAAGGTGACCAGCTGTGGTAACCACAAGAATTGTCCAGATCCAGGTGCAAACTGAGATGTAGAGAAAGACACAAGTGCTGCTCTGCTCAGGGAGCTTCCCACCCCCATCCCCGGTGCAGGGCCAAAGCCACGTGGGCCTCCTGGGAGCATGGCTCTGTTTCCTCTGCCCCTCATCCCTGCCACTCTGTCCAGTTCTCCTTTCCCGCTGACTTCTCACTTGATCTGTGCCCTCTTGGTCATGACAGAGCGGGTCCTGGGAGCATGGAGCACTCTGCTGAGGAAGGGCCCAGTAGGAATCTAATAAGTAAATCAAAGGAAGAAATGCTCAGCCAACAAGGGGACTCGTTAAGGAAATGAGCTGCAGCACTGAGTACCTGAGGAAGTCATGCCTGAGAGCACAGCCTGAACCCCCAGCCTGGATGGAACTTAAGAAATTTTAAACTCACCCTTGTTTAGGAACTAACCACCCTCCTACGTGGTAAATCCTTAGCAGCTCTCCGTGGAAATTACGGAGGCTGCACTGCAATCATTGTCGGTCTCCACCTGTTCATCCTCCAGGGCCAGCAACAGCTGGCAGGAGGGGACCACGCAAAGCGCCTTCCAGCTCTGCCACAAAGACCTTCCTGGGCGTTGCTGGGTGGAGGTGGCCTGTGCTGGGAGACAGGGCACAGGCTTCAGGTCTCACTGTTCCCTAGCTGTGTGGCTTCAGACAATCATGCCACTTTGCTGATCCTCAGCATCCTCACAGGTCAGATGAGGACACTTCCTGTCGCTCAGTGTGGTGAAGATAAAATGAGAGAATGTAAGCAAAGTGTGTCACAGAGCAAAGCGTGTCATGTTTTCTCATGGACACAGCTGTCCTCTCCTCTCAGAGTCAGTAAGCCCAGACGTGCTGTGAGAGGAGAGGCTGGAACAGTTCCAATTCCAAGAGCGTGGGCTGGTCTCAGGCACAGAAGCCGGGCTGGTGCCGGGTCAGGGCAAGCAGCCCATTGGGCAGGCCTAGTTTGGTGCCACGTTCAGAGAGCTCTCCAGTGGGGGCGGGGGCTTCCGAGCCACATGAGCATCAGTGCGGCCCCTCCCCCGGGGCCCAGACACGAGCAGCACGCGCACACACGGCCACAGGCTCACACATGCGAGACACTCTCTGCTCACCACATACGCACCCCACGGGGATCTGCACGCCCCATCCTCACAATGTGCACACACACTCTGCCACTTATTAGACACCTGTAGTCACGCCCATGCGGGAGTTCACACCAAGACCCAGGTTGTCGTTTTTCCTTCCTAGACCCATGAGACAGGATTCCCTGTGAATTTCCATTCTGCCCTCCTCCTGTTCCAGGAGGTGCCAAGGAAGGACCGGTGAAGGAAGCCAGGGCCTTAAGTGTGCAGAACAGCCAGGGGGCAGTTTCCGGGCTGCAAGGTCCCAGGGCCCTAATTCCCCAGGGTCGTTTCCCTTGGAGAACAGAAGGCCGTCTGCTAAACTTCTAGGGAGTTGGATGGAATTGGGGTCGGTGTAACTCTGTGTGGAGCAGATTCAGGGCTAGTGAGTCAAAGTTGCAGATTAGTAAAGACATGAAAGCCCAATAGAAAAGAACTTTAACATTATTTTAGCTCTCCAAAAATGGAAAGCACACCTTGCAAAGTAATGAGTTCCCTGTCACTAGAAGGATTCAAGGGGATACCATGTAACCATTCCTTGGAGATGTTATCATGAATCCTGTACTAGGTATGGGGATGGGACTGAGTGATCTCGACGTCCCTGCCTATGAGAAGAATCTACAATAGAACTGGGGGTTGTCTCACAGCTTCTCGCTCAGCGACTGTCCCTGAAGGTGAGGATAAAAGCTAGAACAGAGGAGGAGTAGCCAGTTTCTAGGAAGCTGGTGTCTAGACAGGACCTGCATCCCTGGGTTATTAGACCCACACTGGTCCAACAGGTGCCCGGGGCCTCCTTTGCAGAGACCTGGGGTTCTCTGGGCTCTGTGCCCTGCCCTCTGCCACTAACCTGACTGAGCTCAGTGTTCCAGAGACTGAACTTGTCATAGGTAACATTTTGATGCATTTAGACCCAAATTCACTCAGCTTATTGACCCTAGAGAAAATGTTCATCCTTTATAGACCACCTAACTGCAGGCTTAATCCATGAACCACACACTGGGTTAGCAGACAATGCTGTCCAGACAACAGGTGTGAGCTTTTTATTGAAAAATGGTTTCATTTTTATTATTATTACCACATTTCCCCATGTATAAGATGCAATTTGGGGTCTAAAAACTGGGTGTGTCTTATACAGTGGTTGTAGGTGGGTTTTTTACAACTTTTTTTTTTTTACAGAGACAGAGAGAGAGGGATAGACAGGGATAGACAGACAGGAATGGAGAGAGATGAGAAGCATCAATCATTAGTTTTTTGTTGCGCATTGCGACACCTTAGTTGTTCATTGACTGTTTTCTCATATGTGCCTTGACCACGGACCTTCAGCAGACCGAGTAACCCCTTGCTCGAGCCAGTGACTTTGGGTCCAAGCTGGTGAGCTTTTACTCAAGCTGGCGACCTCGGGGTCTCGAACGTGGGTCCTTGGCATCCCAGTCCCACGCTCTATCCACTGCGCCACCGCCTGGTCAGGCTTTACAACTTTTGACAGTGATGAGGAGTTGTATGAATTTTATGACGAATAAAACTTGAGTTCAATAACTTTATGTAATACATCTTTTTTTCCAAATTTGAGGCCCCAGAATTTTTTCCTTTTTATTTTTTCATTTTTTATTATTAATTTTAATGGGGTGACATTGATAAATCAGGGTACATATATTCAGAAAAAACATCTCCAGATTATTTTGACATTTGATTATGCTGCATTCCCATCATCCAAAGTCCAATTGTCTTCTGTCACCTTCTAACTGGTTTTCTTTGTGCCCCTCCCCTCCCCCAATCCCCTCCTCTCCTCCCCCCCCGTAACCCCCACACTCTTGTCCATGTCTCTGAGTCTCATTTTTATGTCCCACCTATGTATGAAATTATATAGTTCTTAGTTTTTTCTGATTTACTTATTTCGCTCAGTATAATGTTATCAAGGTCCATCCATGTTGTTGTAAATGATCTGATGTCATCATTTCATATGGCTGAGTAGTATTTTATAGTATATATATACCAAAGCTTTTTAATCCACTCGTCCACTGACAGACACTTGGGCTGTTTCCAGATCTTCACTATTGTGAACAATGCTGTCGGGCCCCAAAATTAAGGTACATCTTATACCTGGGAGCATCTTATACAAATACAGTAAGTGAGAGGCAGGGAGGCAGAAACCGTCTCCTCCATGCACCCCAACCAGGATACATCCAGCAAGCCCACAAGGGAGTGATGCTCTGCCCATCCAAGCCATTGCTTCATTGCTCGGCAACAGAGCTATTTTAGTGCCTGAGGCAAGAAGCTATGGAGCCATCCTCAGCACCTGGGGTCAACTTGCTCAAACAGTTTGAGCAATGGCTGTGGGAGCAGAAGAGAGGGAGAGTGAAGGGGAAGGAGTGAAGAAGCATATAGTTGTTTCTCCTGTGTGCTTTGACTCAGAATCCAACTCGGGACTTTCACATGCTGGGCCGACGCTCTACTATAGAGCCAACTGGACAGGGCCTGAAAGGGGGCTTGTGATGTCCCAGCTCTTCTTTTCCTACCTGCTGCTGGAGCATCCCATGTGGGGAGATGCTCCCAGCAGCTGTGAGAGGTCAGCAAGGGAGGCAGGGTGCTCAGCCCACTGTGGGCTGGCTGACTGTGGGACTCTGAGCCTTCATTTTCTCTTTTGAGAAGTAGGAGACTAACAGCTCCATTACCCATTGTATGCGGAGTGAATGACATAAGTGTGTGAGTGTGACAGTGCCTGATAGCTGCTCAGTGAACACTCGTCCCTTGTCCTTCGCTTGCATCCCAGCACAGAGAACTTCATCTGCAGCTCAGAAGTCCTTGCTCCTCAGCTGATTAAAGGGGTCCTCTTGGTGTGCCTCTGGAAATAAAGGCTAGGGGAGAGAGGGTGCACATTAACACGCACCCACGTGCATGTGCACCCACTCAGGGCAGCTGGTGATGCCAGCCCAGCCACGTGCAGGCCATGGTGGGGTGCCTGGCACACTGCCAGCCCCAGGTTGGCTCAAGTGGCAGCATTTTGCAGATAGTGAGGCCCAGTGATTTGTCCAAGTGAGGTGACACTTCTACTACTAAGTGGTACTTGCTAAACTGGGAGCCCAGGAAGGCAAACAGCACCCACTCACAGTGAGTCTCAACAAGTACAGAACGAACAATGAACAGAAATAAAGATGGAAACCTGAATGACGTGAAGCCTCCCACATCTAAGACTGACTTTGGGTACATTTCTGGAAAAGGAAGGGCAAAGGAAAGTAGGGGGACACAGGGTCCTGTCCTCAAACCACCAGATAGACCCTCAGACCTGAGCCCTCAGCTCAGCCCCCAAGATTTAGAAAAGACTTAAGGTGCCAAGTAAATTGGCAATCTGTCAGACATAAGGGTAGACTGTCCCAGCCCCACTCGTCACATGTATTTGTTGAGAGCCCACTATGCCACGCTCTGCACTAGGTAGTAGAGATACATGGGTTGATATAGATGGTCCCCACCTCGCGCTCTACAAGGATGGAGTCAAAGATAATGAACCATCGCTGCATCCATAGACTGTCTCATAGCAAAGGTGTGTGCAAGGCATGGGGGTGCCCAGAGGAGCCGTGCCCGGTGCATGGGTGGGTGAAAGAAGGCATTTTCTGAGGAGGGTCTTGAAGTGAGAGGAACAAGCTGTTAGAGACAGGGGCCAGAGCGCCGGGAGAAGGGGCGGCGCAGTCCAGGGCACAGAGCTGGACTCAGCAGGGCCTATCTCAGGACTACTCAGCAAGACCGGCCTGGTAGTCCGGAAATAAGACAGGGGAGGAAGGTGGGTAGGGTGACCATCCTTGCCATTCAGGGTGCTGCCAGCATGGGAAAGATGCATTCTGCCCCGCGGCTCTGGGCGATCACTTCCCTCCTCTGAACTCCGGTTTCTTGCTCTGACCAAGGTTGAATGGGTTGATATCTAAGTTTCCTTCTGCTTCTAATGTTCTCTGCCATTTCTGATTAATGCACAAAATCAAATATGTACACAAGGCCAGAGGCATAAGAAAATCCACAAAGAAGCGTGGGTTAATCTAGTGCAAACAGTATGAGAACTGAAGGGGATGGTTATGCTGGCAATTCTTTAAATACCTGTAGATAATTCCCCAGGCCCATGGCCTGGCCCCCAGAGCCCCTGGTTCCTCCTCTGGCCCTCAGCAAAGGGGAAGGCTCACCCTGCATGAGCCATGTATCCCCAGTTAGGGTTACAGAAAGAAGCAGAGAGAAGGGCCTTCACGTGATGTTGGGCTGGAGCTGAGATTGCACCTCATCCCACAGAGCTGCTGACACTCAGGAAAAATGCTGTGGTCAAAGTAGGACGACCCCTCCCTGACCCTCAGTCCCCTGCAGTCTGGGCCCTCAATCCCCTGCAGTGTGGGTCCTCAGTCCCCTGCAGTCTGGGCCCTCAGTCCCCTGCAGTGTGGGCCCTCAGTCCCCTGCAGTGTGGGCCCTCAGTCCCCTGCAGTGTGGGTCTTCAGTCCCCTGCAGTGTGGGTCTTCAGTCCCCTGCAGTGTGGGTCTTCAGTCCCCTGCAGTCTGGGTCCTCAGTCCCCTGCAGTCTGGGCCCTCCGTCCCCTGCAGTGTGGGCCCTCAGTCCCCTGCAGTCTGGGCCCTCAGTCCCCTGCAGTCTGGGCCCTCAGTCCCCTGCAGTGTGGGTCCTCAGTCCCCTGCAGTCTGGGCCCTCAGTCCCCTGCAGTGTGGGCCCTCAGTCCCCTGCAGTGTGGGTCCTCAGTCCCCTGCAGTGTGGGCCCTCAGTCCCCTGCAGTCTGGGCCCTCAGTCCCCTGCAGTCTGGGTCCTCAGTCCCCTGCAGTCTGGGCCCTCAGTCCCCTGCAGTCTGGGCCCTCAGTCCCCTGCAGTCTGGGCCCTCAGTCCCCTGCAGTGTGGGCCCTCAGTCCCCTGCAGTCTGGGCCCTCAGTCCCCTGCAGTCTGGGCCTTCAGTCCCCTGCAGTCTGGGTCCTCAGTCCCCTGCAGTCTGGGTCCTCAGTCCCCTGCAGTCTGGGCCCTCAGTCCCCTGCAGTGTGGGTCCTCAGTCCCCTGCAGTCTGGGCCCTCAGTCCCCTGCAGTCTGGGTCCTCAGTCCCCTGCAGTCTGGGCCCTCAGTCCCCTGCAGTCTGGGCCCTCAGTCCCCTGCAGTGTGGGCCCTCAGTCCCCTGCAGTCTGGGCCCTCAGTCCCCTGCAGTGTGGGTCCTCAGTCCCCTGCAGTCTGGGCCCTCAGTCCCCTGCAGTCTGGGCCCTCAGTCCCCTGCAGTGTGGGTCCTCAGTCCCCTGCAGTGTGGGCCCTCAGTCCCCTGCAGTCTGGGCCCTCAGTCCCCTGCAGTCTGGGTCCTCAGTCCCCTGCAGTCTGGGCCTTCAGTCCCCTGCAGTCTGGGCCCTCAGTCCCCTGCAGTGTGGGCCCTCAGTCCCCTGCAGTGTGGGCCCTCAGTCCCCTGCAGTCTGGGCCCTCAGTCCCCTGCAGTCTGGGCCCTCAGTCCCCTGCAGTGTGGGTCCTCAGTCCCCTGCAGTCTGGGCCCACAGTCCCCTGCAGTGTGGGCCCTCAGTCCCCTGCAGTGTGGGTCCTCAGTCCCCTGCAGTCTGGGCCCTCAGTCCCCTGCAGTCTGGGCCCTCAGTCCCCTGCAGTGTGGGTCCTCAGTCCCCTGCAGTGTGGGTCTTCAGTCCCCTGCAGTCTGGGCCCTCAGTCCCCTGCAGTCTGGGCCCTCAGTCCCCTGCAGTGTGGGTCCTCAGTCCCCTGCAGTGTGGGTCTTCAGTCCCCTGCAGTCTGGGCCCTCAGTCCCCTGCAGTCTGGGCCCTCAGTCCCCTGCAGTGTGGGCCCTCAGTCCCCTGCAGTCTGGGCCCTCAGTCCCCTGCAGTGTGGGTCTTCAGTCCCCTGCAGTGTGGGTCCTCAGTCCCCTGCAGTGTGGGTCCTCAGTCCCCTGCAGTGTGGGTCTTCAGTCCCCTGCAGTGTGGGCCCACAGTCCCCTGCAGTGTGGGCCCTCACTCCCCTGCAGTGTGGGCCCTCACTCCCCTGCAGTGTGAATCTGGGAAGTCCCCAGCCCCTTCCCCAAGAGCTGGGCACAGCTGTCCCTGGAGCAGCAGTGGCCACCATCTTTACAACAGTACAGGAGCCCCTCCTCAGACTGCAGAGCCAGAGCCCTCAGCCTAAACTCGTGCTCAGAGTATTTTAGTCTCGTCCTGACCTTTAGTAATATCTTGCCGTGTTCTTTATAGTAATATATTAGGTTGTTAGTTTTCTGACTAATCACCATTTATGGGACACTTGCAATGTGCCCGGCCTTGGTTCTAAATTTTGTAGTTTATAGGAACACACTTCTCACCTCCCAGCTCTTAGCATAAATTACGGCTAATCCTCACCATAGACCAGGAAGTGTTCATCTCATACATTGAGGGAACAATGAGCCAGGAGACAGTCAGAGAACTCACAATAATGTATGAGGAGTCCCAAGAGCTGTGGGGTCCATGGCCCAAGCTCTCTCAGTCTTAGAAGCCAGGAGAGGACCTGGCTGTCCCATCCAAAGGACAGCTCAGACCTCCTAGTCCCCAGGCCCTTCTGTTTAAAGGACCCTCCTTGTCTTAGACCAGGCCACCTTGCTAATTCCTCCAGCCAGAGAACCTTCCCCAAATTAACGAGTTATAAATCCTCCTGCAGTCCAGGCCTGGGCCAGCCACCAGCCTCCTTCATGTTGCTATGACAACCTCTGTGGTCTGGCCAGAGCCTGAACCATGTCCCTGATGGTTTCTGTTGGGAAACAGGTCACAGAAGCACATGGACCCTCACCTCCCATGTGCACTGAGGCCTTGTGAGTTCCGTGCTCCATAACAGAGCCAGAGGGGTCAGCATGGGTGGGTATTTTGTGGTACCACACATGCCTGCTTTACGAACTAGTAAACAGCCCACAAACAACCCACCAAGCAGGAGCAAGTAGGCAAGAGGAGAGGTGGTGATTAACCATTTTCTCTTCAGGGAAGACTGTCAAAGGTGTCAGCGGCAGTCACATTCCCCCCACACACACTCTCTCCCACCGTCATGCACGAGCACCTGCCTCTCTCTCCATCCTGTCATCGCGTCCTCTGCTCTGTGGGCGCCCCGGGCTAGGTAGTCCCAAATGGGGTCATCTCTCCGAGGTTCACTTACTAATGTGTGGGTTCCTGGCATACCTATTAGCAGGCAGCCCGCCACTGAGCTGGCCTCATTTGAGCCAACTTTCGTGTCCTTAGTAAGTGACGGTTGTGGGCCCAGAATCACTCCCCTGGTTCGGTTTGAGGTCGATTCCTGAATCAAAGCTCTCCTTCACACTCTCTCCCAAGAGGTTATCATTAAACAGAAGAAAGGCGCTTTGATTTCTCTTGCTGGGCTTGCCAGTTTGGATCCGGGCTCTAGGGGAGGTGGGAGGCTCGGTTTTACCCTAAGCGTTGTGTTCAAATCCCAGCTCCTCCATTATCAGCAGGGTGACTTTGGGCAGGTCGTGGAAACTCTCCCCTCTTCTGTGTCCTCCTCAGGACTGTCTCGGGCATTGTGAGTTTCAAAGAGAACTTGTGGTTGGCGGGTGCTTCTAAGACTACAGGTGTGTTAGCTGCTGATACAACCATGTTCTCTGATCCATGTTCCAATCCCTCAGGATGAGGCCCTTTCTCCAGCAGGAGGCTGCCTTGGAGCTTTCTGGAACTAGTGGACCTTCCTTCCATAAGGCCTCTTGGGCAAGAACAGGGAGATAGACCCAGCCTGCGGCATGCTCCTACCCGTCCTAGAGGCCTGCCCCACCCAGAGCTCACTGATGTCCTGGCCTCTGCCCCTCGTGTCCCTGAACGTGTGGGAGAGACTGCACCTGTGCTTCCTTGTTTGTGAAGGCAAAAGAAACGGTGGGCTGCGGCTCCATGTGGCTCTGTGGATGGTTAGATAATTACTAAATAAATAAACAAACTTAAAAAAAGCCTCTATTGAGCCTGACTTGCCGCCAGGCAGAGAGGTAACTGGCAATTTAATTACAAGATGCAGAGTTCTAGTGGGGTGTGTGAGGCTCGAGGCGGCTCTCAGAGACGGAGGGCGGCAGGGTCTCCCCCTTCTCTGGTGGCACTTCTCTGACCCCACACCCACCCCGCTGCCTGCCACCTGGGGAGGGGCGGGAGCCTTGCCCTGCCCTGGAGGTCTGCCCACCCCCAGGTCCCTGTTCCTCGCCAGTCTCAGCTGCCAAGACTGCCCACATTACAACGTCCTGGTGGACAGTCCTGGCTCAGGAAACGTGCAGAGGCCGCACACTCACCCATAGCCGCCCTCCTGCCCCAGGGAAGGGGCACAGTTTCTGAATGGGCACGGCCTATGCTGCCACGAGCCCGGCTATTACTGTCTGCGGGGAAGGCAGCTGCAGCAGCGCTTGCTGAGGGCAAGAACACGCCAGCGCTCTGCTGCCCTCCGCATGGTGCGGCTTTGCTACCCAGAGAGTGGAGGGGCCCCCTGGCCCCCTGAGGCTCGGCCCGCCCCTTCCTTCCCAAGGGCCCTAACAGACCCTACACTCTGAAGGGACGTATTTTCCTCGTTTCTCCCTCCTCCCTCATGCCAGGTGCTACACCGGGCTTCCCAGTGGCCCCAACCACTGGACTGCAGTGTCCATGGTTCCGTCGGCCAGCACCTGTGGACACATGTGGTCCCCTCGTTCCACTGGGGTCCCTGCTGGTCACTGGTGCTGTATGTGCAGCACCCAGACTGCATCCTGGCAGAAGGGCACAGCCTGGGCTCTGGGATCAAACGGGCCTGGCTGTAATCCTGACTCCTCACTTCCCAGTTGTGTGACCTCAGAAAAATCACTTAACTTTCCTGAGCCTCACCTGAGCCCTGGAGCTAATAATCCAGGTCTTCACAAATCTGCATGAAGATTAAATCCACAAATTAATCGTATATTTATAGCCTTTTATTGGGCCTCCCCAGAGATCTGGACTTCAACAGAACTGCAGGGGTGGGGTGGGCACATGGGTGAGGGGCTCGACAGGCCTCCTATCCTCTCTGCCTTAGTTTTCTGGGACTCTGCTGACCCTCCTATATGAGAGAAAAGGGATGGCCTCTTTCTGCTTGGCCTCCCCCCTTGACAGACTGGCTGTACTAGCCCCCTCCCAACCGAGGGCCAGGCACACAGCTGTCCGGCATCTGACCCCGTTCAAACATTAATCATCACCTTCCAACTTTCTCTCAGGAAAAATCTAAAAGCCTTCCAGGCCTATGGTCCTCAGCAGTCCCTGCTCCTCACAGGATAATAGCTTGAGGACAGGCCAGGGGGTGGGATGGCCTTCCAGGTCTGTGTCTCTGTCACAGTCCCCCACATAGCTATTAACCCACTGGAATTAGATAGTTTAAATCAGATGCTGAGGTAACCTTATACATGTGGCAAAACTGCTTCCCATAACATTCTTCAACTAACATGTGACGCTTACCTGACCCTGCACCCTCCCAGAGAGTATACTAGAAGTCCAAGGATCTGTGTTCATAATCCATTTTACTGGGCCCCACACTTATTAGCTGTATGGCCCTAAGTGAGTTATTTAATCTTTTGGATTCTCAGTTTCCTCTTCTGTCAAATAGGAATAATAAAGCACTTATCTCATAGGATTTTTATGACTGAAGAACATAATATATGCACAGTGCTTAGCCTGGAGACTAATAAACCATAAGCAATCAGTAAACAGCAACCTAACCGTGATGGTAAACTAAGTGAGCCTGGCCCTGTGGGTGAGCCCCTGGCTGTCAGCCAATGGAGAGGAGGCAAAGCTGTTCTCAGCCTGGGGGCAAGGGGGCTGGGAGCCAGTGTTCCGATTCCATTGTGCAGAGGGGTGTGTAGACTCCCCAAACTTGGGGGCTGCATTTATGCCCAAGTGGTCCAGAAGAAGGTCACATCCTCAGTCAGCTGGTGACCATGTTAGAATTCCAAGTAATTAATCGGTTGGGAGAAAGATACTGGCAGTGTCTGAGGAAAAGCATACAGGTTTCCCAAGGCATGGAGTCAGGCACACCGGTGAACACCAAGCTTTGTCATCACAGCTGCAGGACGCCGGGCAAACTCCTTACACTTCTAAAATGTCCATTTCCTTATCAGTAGAGACAGGAATGATAATGCCTGTCTTCATCAGCTCAGTGTGAGGACAGTGAAATGTCCGGTGCTGCTCAGCACATGTCTGCTGTCATTTCGTGCCCATGATGTACACACTCGGGCTAGTGCACCAGAGATCTGGAGAAGCCAGAGGACTGATGACCACATGGGTACCAGTTTTCCTGCAGGCCCATGGGATCTGGGGCCAGTAGCAACGCAGACGCTCATGGACCCCACAGTTGGTGGTGAGCACTTGCCAATGTGCTGCCTGCCGTGGACACACTGTACATAGGGCAATGCCAGCCAAGCAATGGCACGGCGGGGGCAGCTGAGGAAGGCAGGGCTGGCTGAGGGCACCCCAATGTTAGCCCTTGCTGTTGCTGTAGGAAGCTGCAAGGTGCTTGTCATCAGGTGTCGGAAGCAAGCGTGCTCCCTGCAGGAGCTGGTGAGGATGGCCTGGTGGCCACAGAAACTTTTGGGAACTATCCCAATGATTATCAACTCTTCCTAAAACAAGATAACCCGACATTAGCTTTTTATGTAATTAATTAATTTAAAGACATAATTCAATATCACAGCTGTTTCAGGTTTCTCTTATAAGAATTTAATTGGTATGTAATAGCATAGTTAATTAAGTACAAATCAATAGTTTAAAACAACTAATTGATACTTAATATGAACAGGGAAAGACTTAGTTCTAATATAATTAACTTATATTAAATAAGCAATGAAATAGCAATTATGTCTTTATAATAATATAAAGTTTATAGTTCCTTTAATAAACTTACAATTACAAGCAATGAAATTTAAAAATTATGAAACAGCTATCTTTGGGCTATTAAACATTTATTGCTTGTCCTCGAGGGCCAGAGTCATGCACTAGTACTAGTCAGGAATGATCAACTTTACTCCACCTCTCCTTAGGCCGCTTTACTGTAGACGTTGATCAGAAACCCAATCTTTGCATGGTTTATGGGCGGCATTATTGCCTGGGATGTGAGTAATTATGCTGAAAACAGGACTAGGCAGAATCTATGAAGAAGGCAATTTAGCAGAATCAAGGTGAAAACTTTCCAAACATGAGACTCCAGCATCCTGCCATTGGCAAAGCATCGCTGGACCATCACCTGTGAGATAGGCCGGCAGTAAGGACACCCAACAGGCAAAAGCCCGACCTCCAGACTTCTAGGCCCTTGGGCAGGGCCACCCTGCGACCTGCAGCTCCTTTTCCCCTCATACAGCAATCCCTGCATTCGTGTGAAATAACTTGTAAGATGCCTCCTGATGCTCTTTTTATTGAACTGTTACTTGTCTTGACTTGTACCTACCTTTTCACAAGTGTATGCGTAACTGACTGAATTAAAATCTCGCTGGGAAAGGAAGCTTGCCTTCATATTTTGTCTGTTCATCGTGCCTAGCTCTCCGTGCCTCTCTGTGCGTGTCCCTGGGTTGGCTGCTGTGCCTGTCACATGTTATGAACACGTGCCAGTAGTAGAGGGTGGTATAACACTGTCACAGGGTCCACCCAACTCTCCAGCTGCTTTTCCGGTAATTCCCTAGATAAGGAACTGGTCTTCAAATCAAGACATTCGCTGTCCAAGGTCAATGAAACTGGTTAAAAATGTATTTCTACAGACCTAACCTTCAGCTTATATCACCATCCAGGACCCTTTCACTTGGGAGCCCTATTACCTCAAACAAAAGAGATAAAAAAAAACACCATTGTCACCCCAGAGCCTCATTAGCTCCTTTGTCAAGCACTCGTTTCTTACACAGACACCCGTCCTCCTGTCTTCCCAACTGAAGACACGGTGGTCATCTTTGCCGCCTTCCTCTGCTGGAGCCACTGTGCCTCTCAGCCTTTGTCTATCTTCTCTCCGTCCCCAGCACCTCTAGCTCCTTAGCCTCGCCCGCTACACCCACCTGGCTTCACTCCTCCAGTCCAGTCCTCCTGAGTTGTCGCTACCACACTAACCCCACAGAACACCACCTAATAGTTGGTTACGCCACCCTGGATGAGTCGTTTCCCCTCTCTGTGTCTCCCTTTTCACAAAAGAAGGCAGGGATGGGTTTGCTGATCTCTAAACCCAGCCTGATAGCTATGGAGCTCACCCTCACCAGGTCCTTTGTTCTAGACACCTGTTACCCATTGCTGTCTCATTTGATTTTCACACTCACTGCGTGAGGACAGTTTTACTATCAGTATCCACATTGCATAGGTGAGGAAGCCAGGCACAGAGGAGCCCCGAGGCTGCTCGCCCCTGAGTGCGGAAGCCAGGCGGCCGGCCCTGGTGTTGAAGCTCATGGCCCCCTCACGGCTCTAGCAGGTCTGCGTGGCCTCAGGAACTGTCTGGGGAGCTGGTTTCAGCCCCTCCACTCTCCCCTGTGTCAAGGTGGCAGAATACAGAGGCTCTGAGTGCCCCCTGAGGAGGCTCAGGGTCCTTTCACTTGCCTTCTGATCTCAGACATCTTCAGAGAGCAGGAAGAGGGAGCACATGCCCCCCACCAACATCCCTCACCAGGAGCACAGTGACATCCTCACTGCTGCCCTTTCTTGCCGGGCTTCCTGTCTCCCACCATCATCTGCCCCTGTGCCAGGATGGTCTTGATAAGATGCAAGTCTGGCCTGTCTTTCTTCTGCTTAGCACTCTGTAGAAAAGTCCAGACCCCCAGGACCTGGTCCCTGGTTATGTCTCCTGACACACATCATTTCTTCTGCTCCCAAAATCTTTGCTACAGCCACACCAAACTGCCTGATGGTAATGCTCTTTCTTTTTCATATTCTTCTGGGGACATGCTCAAGTCTCCTAGTCTCAGGTGGAAAGGATTGGTCTTGAGCAAGAATGCCTAAATTGTCATGACCAGGCCAGTTGAGGACAGGAAGGCCCCCAAGTGCACAGGACAGCCTTGGAAATGGGAAGGTAGTAGGACTTGACATGAGTCCACTGTCACCAGCTCTACCCAAGTCACTCAGAGCTCAGTAGTTTCTTTCTGGGACAATAAGCAAGCACTACCCTGGGCAATACCGCCCTCACATGGGCAGTAGGAATGCTAATGGCATTCTGGGTCACCATGGAGGGCTCCTGGGCATGCAGGCATATGGATGGCCCTCTCTCTCCACCTCCCCTCTTTCTATTGTTTCTTGTGCTCACCGCCCCCACTGTCCCATTCAGCAGTCCTAGTGGCTGCTTTTCGGTCACTTGGTGCCCTCTGATGAGCTTTTTGTGTGGTTATATGATTGGGTCCTACAATTCCCTGCACACAGCTCTGGGACCTAAGAGATCAGCTTCAAGGAATCGTGGTGCTGGGGTTGGAACTCCAACTTAGGATTTTGGTGGGACATGGTTCTCTACCTTCTACCCCAACCAGGACCTCTGATCTCTGCTGTCTATTCTCTGGTCTGTCCTGATTCACAGCATCCGCCACCCTGGGACCCCAGATCTCACCCTGAGAACGAAGCCAAAAATCAGACCTAGGCTCTAACCTGAGCTCTATTACCAACTACTGCTTTGGTCTTGAATTGTCATTTCACTTCTCTGAGCCTCAGATGCTGAAACCAAAATGAGGGAAATAATTTCTGCCTTGCCTATTTTACAGAGCTACTTTGAGTATCTAATGAGATAGTGAATATGACAGCATCGTGGGGAAAAAAAAATAAGTATTTCACAGAAGTGAAGTAATATCACTGTATCATTGTTATTACTAATAAGAATAAAAACCCCTAAGGCTAGAAAAAGTCCCATCCTCACCCTCTGAAACTGAAGGAAAACTGTTCCATTTATAAAGCTTTTTATTCCTCTCAAGAGGAAAATCTCACGTTTCCTAGACTCCTGCTCGAATGAATTACAACTTTCATTCATTCCACAGCCCCTTTGCCTACCCCAATCCATCGTGCCACATTTAAGGCCACTTGATTTAATTCTGGCCTGGGGAGAGGAAAACTGATCACTACCCAGTCTTTTTTAGTTGGCCCTTTCATTAAATGAGCAGACACTGGGCTTGGGACCAGGGGCTCAGAGATTTAAAAAAAAAAAAAAAAAAAAAGGTATAATCCAGACCTTATATTGCTCACAGTCTAGAGGCCAGGAGTTTCTGGAGTGAAATCTTCTCTTCTCCCTAAGAAACATACTCTTTCCTAATAAATGTTTCTTTGCTCAACAGTATCTCCCAAACCTTTGTTCTCCTATGACCGTGCCCTCTACACCTCCATCTGAAGGTGACCCTGGACTTCTTTGCTGTGAACTTTTATTTTAAGCCAGGACAACTTGTTTCATGTTCATCATTTTCCATAGACACCTTTGGTGCATCTGCTGGCTCTGCTGCTGATAAATGCTCAGCCAAAGTCTGCAGCCCCCAAGTCTACATGGAGAAGACTCCATCTCGCTGTTTTAAAGTGGGCATCTGTGATCTGACTCCACCCTCCGCCCCAGTACAATGCGACAAGGAAAGTGGCAGTATGGTGGCTGGTTTAGCTCACAAAGTAAAAATTACTGTTCTTTTTGTCACATTTTATCCTCTCCCTTAATAACATGTGTAGTCTGGCTTGGTGGGGTCTCCCTAAGCCAGAGCACTTAGTTTCTGCTTCCTGGGTTCCCACTTGGGTCCGCAGGTTCTCCTCCCCACCCCCTCCTCATATTTGGGCCCTGCTGGCAGGCTTCCTCATTGGGACCCATGACCTCTAATTTGGCTCTGGCGAATCATTCTGAAGAAATCCCAAATTTATGTATATGAATAGCTAACTAATTCTCACTTCACTAATCCTCTAACCTACTTGTTTTTGAAAGACACCAGTGACTTCTCCCCACTTCTCAGTAACTCCGAAGTCAGAGAGGCCTCTCACCTAATACATTTCTGCAGTGTGCTTATTAGTGCCTTGTCGTGCAGCTGCCCAGATAATTAAGACTCACCCACACGTGTCAAATTAAATGAGCCAAATACATTGAGAAATTGCCTTGTCCTCCATTTCTTTTATTAGTCAGATTTTTTTTTTTAACTTCTTTTCCTGGTCATTTGCAAGAATCAAACATCGTCAGTGAGGCTCTTACTCATAATAACTGTACTGCGTCCTCTCTCCTCCAGCAGTCACTCAGGGGACAGCCTACGGTGCTGGCATCAGATGGGTTGAGTTGCGGTGGCAGAGTTAGCAGCGTAGATGATCTGGATTCAACCAGTTGTCATCACCCTAAATCTTCAGGAAAAGTATGCCCCTTCCATTTCCTTGGGAATTTAGGAGACTTCCCAGGAAGACCAACAGGAAATTGGCTTCACTTTACCCAGCGCCTCTGCCCCCCATGCCTCTGTCTCCCCTGATCTCCTCCTGGGCTCAGTCGAGGGATCCAGCTCCCTTTCCCGTTAGGAGCCATGGCTGGTACGCTTTAGATGGAGGTGAGAGGTCCCTGGGTAATATAATAAGAATCGTCAGCGACTGTGTCATTCCGCTGGGGAACAGTTCGCATACACCTGTAATGGACTGGCAATCTGCCTGTCATCAGCATGTTGAGGTCTCAATACAGTATCAGGCAAGAGGCTATTGTTCAGGGGAGCTCAGCGCCTCCTCACAGCTTGTACTTCCACTGGCCCCCTCCTGACATGCTGCATTCCTGCCTCTTGAAAGTGGTTGTTAGGAACAGTCCACAAATATAGTAAGTAAACATCAAAGGGTCTTTGATCCACAGGACCCTCGACAGAGCAGGAGCCCCTGAAGAAAGGGCCAAGGCCTTGGATGAGGAGAGAACTTAACATCGCCAATTTGGGCGCCTGAGATGTAAGGGTGTTTGAAGTAAGGGCGGTTTGGCTGTGCCTTCAGATGAGTGAGTGTGGAAGGAGAGGGAAAAGTGAATGCCTCCGGATAAGGCATGCTCAGGCCTGCTTCTCGGCTCTTTACTGATAGTCAGCAAACCCCTTTAAAGAATCAGGAGATCAAAGCTAGTGATAACCCTGGGCATACATGCCATTGTGCCACCACCCGCCATGCTTTGTTTTTCTCTAGGGCAAGAGCCCCCAAACTTGCCTTATCTGTCTCTGTGGGCCCTGTGTTCCTTTTCCTCCTGCTACTCATGGGGGGTTCTCTGGGCAGCAGGAGGTGATGGAGGCGTAGCGAGGAGGAGGCTCTAACAGCTGGAGACACCCAGTGGTTTTAGAGAAGTTGCTGCAACAACTGGGACAGTTGCTGCTGTCATTTAGTGAGACACCCCTTCTCTGAGAAACTGATGGAGGGAGCACCTGGGTGCCCGGAAAGCCTGGCAAAGCCTAGGAGAAGGGGCAGTCACATTCTGTCTTCCAGAAATCATACCCCGTATCCACTCAGTTTATGGGAGCTGTCACATTTGCGTGACAAGCTAAGAGGTAGAGATAGGGATTCTAAAAGAATCACGGGAAGCCATGGAGTGTCTCTGGATTTCAATTTTCTTATCTGTATCACATGAAGAGCAGTGAACCACTGGCCTATCTCATGGTGTTGGTGTGGGGGTCAAAGTAAAATGTGGAATGAATTGCTTCTGAACCCAGGAAGTCCTTGAGACAAGTCAGGATTAGAGGATAAACAACACCAGGGGACACAGCCTGACTTCCTGTGAGGCAGATGCACTCCAGTCCAGTGTTCACGCATAGTGGGCATGGCTGACACAATACTGTGAAAAACCCCATCTCTTGCATTTGCTATCTAGAATTGTTTTTCTAACTTGTTTTATAATTGGATCAAAGGCTTTGGGACCAGAGTGTGTCCTATGTCTCTTAGCCATCCCAACCCCAGTGCTCCTCCCTGAGCCTACAGCTCAGAAGTGCTTGATGACGGGGCTGAATGGTACCCAAGTAGAAGAATGCATAGGACCCCCGGCCCCAGAAACCCACTCTCTCCCAACAGGCACACTTTTCCAACTCTACCTTGACCCCTGTGTCTTCCTCCAAATTCATCATCACTTTTTCAACCCTTGAGTCACACTCTGTGCCTGGTTGTGCTGTCCCTGACATGGTTATACATGTGGATTCTGGATCCAGACTGCCCAGGTTCAAACTCCTGGCTCTGCCCTCTACTATCTCTTTCATCTAAGACTGCTTATTAAATACATGTGTAAATGAGGATAGCATAAAATGAGTGATGGTATGTACCTCATAGGGTTGTGAAAGTCAAATAAGGAGTTTATGGCTTAAAATTATGCCTGGGGCTCTGGCCAGTTGGCTCAGCAATAGAGTGTTGGCCTGGCGTGCAGGAGTCCCAGGTTCAATTCCCGGTCAGGGCACACAGGAGAAGTAACCATCCGCTTCTCCATCCCTCTCCTTCCTCTCTCTCTCTCTCTTTCCTCTCTGTCTTCTCCTCCCACATCTATGGTTCAAATGGTTCAAGCAAGCTGGCCCTGGGCACTGAGGATGACTCCATGGCCTTACCTTAGGTGCTAAAATAGCTTTGTTGCTAAGCAATGGAACAACGGCCCCAGATGGGCAGAGCATCACCCCATAGAGGGCTTGCCGTGTGGATCCCAGTTAGGGTACATGCGGGAGTCTGTCTCTCTACTTCCCTGCTTCTCAGTTAGTTAAAAAAAAAAAAACTTATGCCAGGACCACAGTAAGTGTATGCAAATGTTTATTAAATAAATAAGTAGCCCTGTTTGTAAGAACAGCAAACGCCACATCCCCTGCACACAGGGTTCACTGAAACCTGACCCATTCCCAGCTCACCCACCTATGTTTTTCTTCCAGAGCTGGGCCTCCAGAAGAGAGGATGCTGTCTGGTGCTGGGCTACATGGCCAAGGACAAGTTTCGCAGAATGAATGAAGGTCAGTGAGAACCCACCTACTCTCTCAGGGGTAATGTGGAAGGAGGAAGCTATGCCTTAAAACTGTAGTACTAAGAAAAAGAACCTGGGACGTCTAGAAAGGACAGTGGGGAGATCAGTTTGATTTCTATGACGCTAGTCATGTAATAGCACAGAGAGGAGCAGCTGCTGCCTGAAGCACAGTGTGCTGATTCAAAAGCATCTTTCCTTCTGCTCCCTTTCAGCCTCCCATTGTGTCCCTTCTCTTCCTCTTGCTTTCCTGCCTTTTGTTTCCCATCCACCCAGCACAATTAAATCTGCTTCTATTATCCTTTCTAATCCAGAGAGCTTTCTCTTTCTCACATTTCTTAAATGCCTATTGAATACACAGCACCTTACAGGGCACTTGGGGCAATACTAAAGAAGAATAGACAGCTTCTTTCCTCAAAGAACTTACTCTGACAAACCTGCCCTCTTTTCCAGCTCCATTCACCCTACGTTTGCCACTTGCTCATGGGCCACTCTGACGTCCTCTTGCACTAAGTCTTTCTTCTGAGGCTTGACTGGGTCACAGAAAGCTTGGGAAGGGCATTGACATTGACATGGAGGCTGGCACGTGAAAGGAGTGCTGTCGCTTACGGTCCTGCTGTAACAAAGAGCCAGTCCCCTCGTCCCCAGCCATCTGTCTCCGTGTGGCTAATAACCCTCTCCATCAGATGCCACAGACTGTTTCGCAGGATTCAAAAGTAGATAAACAATGGCTGGAGATGCCATTTATTTGTTAAAGTCAGACAAATGAAGCCCTGGCTTGCACCAGCCCAGGTCGCTATGAGCTGGGCACCTCCCCTCCCAAGGCCCTGGGCTTCATTCCAGCCGCGGGGGAGGCAACTCACCTGTCCCATCTCTATTCAGAGTTAGACCATAGCATGGTTCCAGTGCACTCTTCCCATGCTCTTCACCTGGCTCTCCTCCAACTCACAGTCCCTGGCACCCACACCCCCTTATGCCCCCCAAACACAATGCTTTGCCAACTACACATTTGTTACCAGCACCCATCATGGTGACAGCTTGTCAAGAGGCAGGCCAGCACAACTAAACACAGGAAGTATTACCTCCCCCCATTTTGCAGCACCAAGTAGCCTCTTCCTATTTGGAGGAACCCCAGGGCTGGGCCCACCCAGAGGTAGAGGCTGCCATTTCTGCATCTTGTCATTCAGTCTCCCTTCCTGACTCTCTTTCTCAGCCTACCCTCCACTCCCAATGCCGCCTTCACCAGAGTGCAGGCAGTAACTTATTCAATATTTGGGAAAACGGCAAGTACCTCTGTCCATGGTGCTGAATAACACATTCCCTTGTGGCGATGCTCTTTGTCTTTAGCGAAGCTGAAGCAACAGAAACTGAGGAAGACAAAACGTCAGGAGCTGGGCTGGATCTGAAGCCTCAAGCTCTGGGTGTCTGGCCCAGCAGAAGGATGCAGACTCTAGATCCTGGGGCCTACAGAGAACCATATCATGTGGCTCGTGAACATGATTTGACTCCCCACCTTTCACAAGTGGAATGATGGTGGGGAAGTCCCATTAGTCAGCTCGAGCTGCTATAACAAAACACCACAGACTGGGTGGCTTAAACAACAGGAAACTAGTGTTCTCACAATTCTACAGACAGAAAGTCCAAGACCAGGGGCTAACATGGTCAGGTTCTTTCTTGTGAGAGCTCTTTTTCTGGTCTTCAGATGGCTACATTTTCATTGTGCCCTCACATGGCAGAGAGAGGACAAGCCCTCTCATGGCTCTTCTTAGGATGATGACAATTCTATTGGTTCAAGGCTCTACCTATCTGACCTCATTTAATCTTAATAACTTCTGTAAAGGCCCTATCTCCAAATACAGTCACATTGGGGATTGGGGCTTTGACATATAAATTGGGAGAAAAAGAAAGAGGGACAGAATTCAATCCATAGCAAGGGGTCTGAATGTGTTTGCCATGGCAGAAAGGTAAAATGGAAATACTCTGAACCATGAATTTGAAAAACGGTAAGAAAAAGAATCTCACCATTAGGTAGAGAAGCACTTCTTAGATGTTGCTTAAGTAAAGAAGGAAGGAAGGAAGGAAGTCAGGGAGGACTAGACAAGGACTCAAACAAAATCAGGACCTGATTACCTCTGAGGACAGTTAGCCTTACTTTGTGCAACAGCTAAGCTAAAATAGCATTTTAAAAGTTTGTTTTCTTCTTAAAATGGGAAGATGCCAAAATGATATCTATTCTCCCTGAGCCTCCTCTCTAAACACATGCAATCCACATAAATATGTTATTACTTTCAACTGATTCCAGTTGATTTGGTTAAGAATGATAGATCCCAGGTGCTCTACTCCAAGCGATACCCTCGCTCTAGTGAAGACTAACTTAGAATCACCCCAGGTCTTCAGCAGAGGCATCATCAATGGCCCAGGACAGTGCTCTCCTCACCCCTCCCAAATGCCCCAATGCACAACACAATACACATACTCACACACAACCACACACACAGTAGCTGCTGCTGCTTCTGGATGAAGGAGACAAGGGGTGTTAAGCAAGCTGAACCACAATGTGTGGTTACAAATCTCAACTAACAATAGGAGACAGGATAGGAGGGCTGAGACTGTGGGGCAGAAGAGGAGAGGCATGAGGTGGTGACCTTGGGCACTGGACGAGCAGAGAAAAAGAAGGAAACTGGGGGTGTGGGCAAGGATCCTCTGCTCCCACTTTGAGCAGTCTTGCTACCCCAAGTGCCACATCATACATTTTCCTCTTTCTGAAAGTCATGTGCCCAATCTCCAACATGTCTTCAGATAAGAAAAAGCATCAGCAAGCATGGGGAGCTGTTTTCTGGTTTATAATTATCTTGTACCAATACTCAAAATAATTATAACTTCCACAGATTAATAATTGAACTGAAATAGTAGCTATGAGATAGCTAAAAAACAAAAACCAAAAAAAAATAGAAATCTCAGTTCAACCTGCAACATACACCTTAGTATAAATGGAACAATTGGTGAAATAGTAAAAAAAAAAAAAAAAAAAAAAAAAGTTTTCTCCCACATGCTGGAATTAGCAAGATATTAAAACAATTAGCTGCTTCTTCCATTAAAGATAAGGTGGTGATCTTTATATTTCTAATTTAGAATAAATAAAAAAGACTTCCTTGGGCTGGATTAAAGCTTATTTGTTCTGTTTAACAGTATTTAATAGAGTGTCTGCCACCAGAGGAGAAGTGGTCTCCCTCTTCATGTTTCCTTATTAAGCTGGTATCCTCTTATTTTCTTTTCCCTCTACTCCCTCTCCTTGCTACATCCCCAAAATAACAGCTTGAGAAAGAGCAAGAGAAAAATAATGAATGAACAGAAGCTTTATAAATTTGGGGTTTATCATAAGCTAGAGTAATTGCAATTGGTGCAATTACACAAAGCAATAAAGAGAAAACACTGTTCAAAGATCATTTAAGGAGCCACGTGATAGTCGATGAGAGTTGCTTTATTTGGGAGTGCTTAACAGCTTCTCAGATACAATTTGCAACATATGCAGGATGGAGGTAGTTAGTGATACGTGGTATGTGTGTGCATGTGTGTTGTGTGTTCTTTCCCATTTGGACTCAACACATCTGTGGCATCAGATGGAAATATGAACAAAAAATTAATGAAGGGCAGACAAGAAAGGAGGAAATAAAGAGAGTCTAGACAAAGGAAGGAGATCATTTATTTATTCATCAAACAGTTACTGACTACCTACCAGAAAAAAATTAACCAATTTTTATACCAAGTTCCAGGCATTGTTCTAAGCATTGGAGCTTTTAAAGATAAGTAGGACATAGCCTCTGCCCATAATAAGCTCAGAATAGAAACACAGGTCCAACTCAGTGCTACTCTCCCTCTACAAAGAGATCCTAGTTGGATGCCCCTCTGCCCCGGCCATTACACTCCACTGGGACAACCAACCTATTTGCTCTGTGGCACTTCCCCAGCTGGTGATTATTCTTTCAACTGTCTGCCCAGCTAAGAGTTAGCTGAAGATAGGCAAGGATCTGCTCCTTCTTTTCCTCCCGTGGCCCTGGGTCTCCCACTAGGGAGCAGTCGGTCAAGTTTAATGTAAGGAATTAATTAATGCTGTGACGGACACAGTCACCCACATATGTAAAGTGGGTCTTGTGAAGGAGCTCCTCAGGCAGAGCAAACTGAGGCAGCCCATTCCTGAAATGAGTCCCCACGTCTCCAGGGGTTCCATAGGTCTCACCTCTCCTCCAAGTACAGTGTTGCAGCCCCTGCAGGGAAGGCAGGACCGAGGAAGGTTAGCAGAGCAGAAGGGCTAAGAGGGAGGCCCCAGAAGTGCTGCCTCTCTTCCCACACCAGCTCTGCTTCTTTCACTCATGTACTGCTGGACACGTTCTCAGAGCATCTGTAGGCGGGGGTGTCCTACAAGATCTGCTAGGGGAACTGTTCCCATTGTTCCTTCATCCCACACCCCTGACACACACACATTGCCGCCACCTCCATTCCCTTCCTTTTCCTAGCTATTCCAATCACCCGTTTCTCCTGGAGACCCCGTGGCCACTCACCTTCTCAATGCGCATGGCCTGCCCAGCGCTGACCCTATTCACAGGCAGATGGAAAGCTCTCACATTCTATCTGACGTGGGTCTCTGACTGCCTCTCAAAAATCTCAGTACTCCTCATGTCAAACTATAAACAGTCCTAGTGATTCTAGTGCAGCCCACCAACTCAGGGAGGCTATGGGGAAAACAGCTGTGTTAGGCTTGCTTGCTGGTTTACCGGCTGCAAGCACTTTGCCTGATTAGTGCATAAGCATGGGACAGTGCCACGTGTGTATAGTCTATGTAAGGCTACTACACATGCTTGCCCTCAGGGCGGATGGCGAACTGTGGGTTGCATGCCCACCACTGTGAGGGGCCATTTTTGCTGTTTGTTTGCCTGAGAAGCATTTTTCCCTGCCTGTTTGCTCGTCCGTCCACTGTTGCGAGACTCTATTAAATGGTAATGGCCCAACACTTTCCAGCTCCGTAGTTCCTCTACCATCTGCCCGAATCCCATGTGATCCTGCCTGGCCTCAGCCAGCGGCATCACAGAGACCCAGGAGCACTGAGTGACTGGCCTGGGATCAGTAGCAAGTTACTGGAAGGGCCAGGACCACAACCCAGGTCTCCTGACATCTGGTCAGGAGTTCAGAAAGAGGAGGCTGAGGCTGTGAACAGGGAGAAATCCCAACACTTCAGCTGGTTTGGTTTTCCAGGGCAGCTGAAACACACAGAAAGTGGGAAGGCAGGGGAGAGAGCGGCACCCGGGAAAGTCTCCAGGTGACCAGGGAGACGTCAGGAAAGTCCTGGAGCTCAGGACATAGCTGGGCAAGACTATTTCTAAGGAACTAGAAATTCCTATCACGCCCTAGGACTCTTGAGAAGGGAAATGAGGGCTGGGATGTCTGAAGAGGGGGCTGCGAAGCCCTGGCCGGCATGCCTTCCTCTCCTCGGAGTCTCTGGCTGCGCACCTGGGCGGCCGTAGAACCCCAGACTCTGGACGCACAGAATCCCCGCTCAGCGAAGGGGGAGCAGAGTGCATCCCAGCGCTGCCGCTTTCCTCTCCCAAGAAGAAGCAAACATGGTGATTAGCACAGGCAGCTTCTGTTCACGGAGCCTCCTCAGTGGGAGAAGGCCGGCCCCACAGAGGGCGGACCCCAGGCAGGCTCCCCCGCCCACAGCCCCGGGCATCCCACGCCTCAGCCAGGTGCAGATAGACTCTGAGAGGACAAATCGGGCAGCAGCCACAGCCCTGGTGTCCCTTTTGACGGTGTGGAGTCTACCCTACCTTTCTGTCCCCCAATTGCCTAATCCGTAAAAATAGTCTAAAACTCCCACTGTTCCTTGCCTATCCCCTGACAGAGATGGGAAGGGAGGTGTCCCTATCGGCTTGTGTGGAAGGAGTGCCTCAGAGTGTAGAGCCAGCTGTGTGACTTGGGCAAGTCCCAGAATACTCAGATTTAAAACCTTCTTGCATACGAATCTGAATAACATTGTCCATGATCATCTATAAGCCTTTATAATGTGATGATTCGAAATCTATCTTGGCTCTCAACACCCTGCTCACACTCCATTCTCACAACCAATGCCATAAATTTAAATATATACTTTGGTCACCAAAGGAACCAGTACTAGGAAGGTAACTACCTGTCTGCTCAGCAGCCTCGGAAGGCAGTGTCATAATTCTGACCGCATGGATGACAGTGGGACCTAGTGACATCGATAGCAGCCACTGGCAAAATCTTGGGGTCTCATCCTACACCAGCTGCATCTGGAGGGTGCCTCCTTTCTTCTCTCTGCCTCCCCCTGCCTCACCCCAGCTAGCCTCAAACACTTTATCACTGAATGCTGAGAGACCCCCCTCCTCCCTCCCCCGGGGTGAGAGTCTGCATAAATGAGGGTGTTTAATGGCCTGTGGTGCCATCAAGTTTTTAGAGCTGTATGCTGGAATGAGCAGGTTCAGGCTGAGATGAATTATCCAGGGCTTTTATCAAAGGAGAGTCAATAAAACCCTGAAGGAGCGGAGAGCGGGCCCGATCTCTACAGAATGGCCATGCCACATCACTGGCCCGCGCTCTGGAAACAGTAATCAGGCGGATACGTTTTCTCCCCTGCTCCAACTGCTTTCTTCCCTTCACCTTCCCTCCTCAAATGTGCTAGTTTCCATGGAAACTGTGTTGTTACTGGTATGGGAGGAGTTTAATGACATTCAGAAGCACCAAATCAAGTGCATTTATATAATGGTTTGAAATACACATAATAACCTATGGAATATGGGACACAGTGACAGTTTCAGTAACTGCATATGGCACGTGGGATAAATAGAGCGATGGAATACTCCCACCTCCGAGTCAAAGGTACCAGGAATAACCACTAGTCTTCATCTTAAAGAGGAGCACTTCTCACCCATTATTCATGAAAGGATCGCAAACGCTATGCCAAGCTGCCCTCCTCTCAGTGAGGAAGGACGCTGGCTGGACCACTGGGCGTCTGCACCGGCCAAGCTTTGTCAGAGGGGCAGGTACAGAGGAGAGGGGGTGACCCCCAGATGAGAAGAGGAGCACAGCCATTCTTCTGGGCCAGCCTGCTGTAGGACCATCGTTCGTGTGATTGTCCCTGTGGCTCCTTTTGGTCTGATTTGGAGATCTGTCAGGCATCTTGTGTGCACCTGGCGCTATGGGGGACGCAGACGTGGATAACGCAGGCGTGAAGCCCTTATCTCAGGTTCCCTCAGGAAACCGAAGCAAGGTCCTGCATGTGCTAGCCTGGGCAGGATGCAGGGGGCACCAGGTAGAAGGCAGGGAACTGACGTGAAAAGGGGAGGCATCCAATATGGGGGGCGGGGTGCCATAAATCCTGCTATCAGGGTGGTGACTGGAGCCTAGTCCGGAAGAGGAAACTGAGAAGTGCTGTGATTCAGGCCCCCCAAGGAGTAGGGTAGGTTCACACCGGCTCCTGCCACTGATCGGCTGAGTGCTGCTTGGGTGGGGGTGTTAGCTCCCTGGCACTTTGGGCCTGCGCTGTGTGCGGGCAGGCGGCCTCTGCAGCCTCAGAGAAACCCTCAGGAGCAGGTTGCAGACGCCAGGACTGGGAGTTGGCCCATGGGCACCAAAGTACTCAGGCTGTGGGCACCATAGGTGGGACACAGACAGAGCTGGCTGCACCCCCGAGAGGTTGGAGTCCAGTGGGGATCCAGGCATATAATGAAAGAGAGGAAGGCAGGGTGGTAGGAAGCTGGAAAGCTGAACAGGGATATACTCGTGGAGCATAAAGGTGGGGAAGCCATTCCTTCTGAGCAACATTGGGGACTTCAGGAAGTGGGAGAAGTGGTGGGGAGCTAGCCTGGAAATACACGGGGCTAGCGAGGCACCTGGACACACGCCACTTAATCCTCACCTCATCGCAGGGTGGGTGGTATTAGCTCCACCGTGAGGATGGGAAACTGAGGCTCAGACAAATTTAGTCACCTACTTGAAGACACATGGGTGAACCTGGCCCCCTCACTTCGCTCTGCCTCCCAGAGCTCTCAGTGTTAGGGGATGAGGGTAGGGTGACCTCTCCCATCACCATCAAGGACAGAGACAACTGAGTGCCTACTCCGTGTCCGCATAGATTTCTCCCAGTGCCAAGGACTGCGCTCTCTCCTATCTCCCCACATGGCACTGCCCACAAACCCCACCCAGCCAGTCAGGCTGCCTCTCTGGTCCAGATGTAGGCTGACTGACTGCACTTAATATTGCGTGGAATACCCAGAATTCACGGCCCTGGGCTGCAGGAAGGAGAAGAGGCCGCCTGGGGAGGGGATACTTTAGCTCCGATGGGCCCCACAATGGGCCCCACACGCGTGCTTTCTTCCCTGCCCTCGGCCCCTGTGCTCCCTGGCCCAGCCTGCTCCAGAACCCCGGCCTCAGAGACACGGTGGAAGAGGGCCCAGCCCACACCTCACCCTGGAGCAGCACTGCTGCCGGTGCAAGTAGGCGTCCCTGAAGTAAGGCTCTGTGGTTAAGTTAACTAAGGCGAGAGAGGCTGGGTTGACTCTAATAAGTAAGTCTCCCCTACAGAAGTTCTCAGACTTTACATGCCAAAGAGCATGGTGAGCCCCCAAAAGGGAAGATGGTTCAGGGAGTTTCCCAAGCTTATTTGACCATAAAACATTTTTCCTAAAGCATATATACTGCTCTAAAAATCAGGGGATATTTCAAAATGAATATGAAGTGATAAAACATCCCCTAATTTTTTATGAGCAGTGTATTATGACTAGCATTCCTTGAAATCCATTTGGGAAATAATGGTTTAAGGCACAGATCTGCCACTTACTCATTATGTGAGCTTTGTCAAATAAGAATAAATCAAGTCTGCCTTGTGAAGACTAGTTAACTAACAGGGATAAAAACTCTATAAACTGTAAATGGTGCTATTATTTATCTACATAAAAGATAGTGCTCTTATCTATTTACATGAAACAAATAAACTCAGTTTCCCAGAGAACATTTCGTTAAGAGTCAAATAATAATAATAAGGTTTTTTTTAAATAATAAGTTCTGTTTCTGATTATGTGACCTTAATCTTGATCTCTCTTGAACTCTGTTTTCTCATCTTCAAAATGGGGATGCTCAGGATGTTAGCTCTCTTCCCTCCGTCCACATGTTGCAAAGATAAAGTATGCTTAGTGGCTATACAAAATGCTTTGAGAAAGTATTAAACCCTAAAAAATGCAAGGCACTATGGTTAGTGTTCCAGGTTCATACCCTCAATTCAGTCCCATTTTGCTTAGCTCAAAACAGGGGGCATGTTGAGGGAGGGCTGTGGCTAATAGGAGAAATAACAGAGACTAATGATTTCCATCCATATTTATGATGTTAGAAGCCTTACATGAGCATGTTGCTGAGGGGGGGAGACTCTTAGAAACGCTGAATGTAGTATTAAGATGAAGTGGACAGAAAGACGCCATGTGCCTCTGCCTCCAGGTGCAAGGGGGAAGGTCAGCACAGGCTCTGTGACTGAGCTCCAGGGAGCAGGGTGGAGGTTGAGAGGGAAGAGTTTGGCCTCCCAGCAGAGAAGGGGAGCTGTCCAGCATGCCTGGTGGAGGGATCCCTGCCCTGGGAGGCAGGAGAGCTGATGCCCACTGCACCCACCAGCTGGGCAGCTTAGGGCAAGTCCCTATGACCATCCTGGGGACTGTAAATGGGAATGACAAGGTCAGCCCGTGAAGTCTCAATCCAAGTTGAGCTGTTTGGGAAAGAGCTTCCAAGAAGAGGGCACACCGATGGGAAGTATTAATTCATTTATTCAGTCAACAGATATTTATTGGGCATCTATATACTACATGCCGATCACTGCCACAGCCACTTGTTTTTCATTTACTGTGTGCCAAACACCGTGTTCATCTTTTTATACACATCACATTATTTAATCATCATCACAGTCCTGAAAGCATCTGTTATTACTCCCATTTTCCACATAAGGAAATGAAATTGGGGAAGGATAAATCACTTGCTAAAAGCCATATAGCTAGTGAATGACAGTGTGGGGCTGTATGAAGCCCAAAGCCTTCATTGCACACTAAGCGATCCATCCTCGTCCGTGGTTCTTCTGCAGAGCCTAGGGGCACCCTGGCCCGACCACTCCAGCTCTTTCTGTTCTGTTTGTGCCTCGTGCTCCTACTACCAGCACCCCTTCTTCACCCAAAGGAGAAAGCTTCCCCTCTTTGGGCCTCCAACATACCTTTTTTTGTTCTCCATCTCCCAATCTCTTCTCCCAACCCTCATTGGTAGTCTTTTCTCCATCACATGAACATCATGGAGTTCTAATTTCCATTCCCAGTGATCAGGATCTTGTCTTCCCAAGACCCTGGGAAACCTGCATCTCTTATCTGGGCCATCTATCAGGTTGTGTGAAGACTGAACACCTCTCACCCTTAGATGGTGGAGAAAGAACAGAGGAGCAGTGCTGGAGTGAAAGCCAGCCAGGTCTCTCTGCCTCCTGACAGGTGCCTCTGAAGGGTTTCCTGGCTGTCTCCGTCCACCCATGTTGCAACAAGGATGCAGTCATCTCTGCAGATCTCTTCCCTATGGGCAGTCTCCTGTTATCTTGGCTCATTCCTTCTCCAGAGATGAAGAGATTGTTTTAAACCTGCCGCCCCACTAGCTCTGCTCCTGGCTTGCAATGCCATTAAGTTTCATTATAACAAATAAACACCACAATGACATTTATAAGTTACTACTGAGCACAGAAGCACAAATATGAAGCAGATAAACTGCATTTGATCCAAATAATTACTGCAGGCAATACTGGGCTTAGTCTGAGCTGGCAGCCGGGTACCAAGTAATTTATTAGATCGCGTAAGGCAATGTTGCATGTTGCGTTTTTCATTATTGTGTCTCTCCCCCTCTCCCTAGTCTATATAGGTTAGAAGAGTTTAGACGGTGCATGGCCAAACAAAGACAGACTTTGCTCAAGCAGTTAAGGCTGAGGATGTTGGCCTAGTGTCCAGGAATGGCTGCTTCACAACCACTGCGCACTCGCGAGAAAAGAGAGAGTTTGAGATTATCGTGATGCTGGCAGCCAAGGACAGTTCCCTGTTCCCCACCCACTGGCCCAGATACAGAGCAGCCCCATGGAGGGAGTAAATGGAAGGGTTGGATGGAGCCCTCAGGACACCAAGACTGGGTTCCTGCTGCCAGGTTCCTGCTGGGTTTCTTTGTGTTCAGCCAAAGACCCTGTGTACCAAAAGGCCCTCTGTAGCCCCGGGCAGCCACTGGCCAGCCCCAGACGCCCGTCCCAGCCCTCTCTTATAATAAATAAAGGGAAGGAAACAGTGCACCAGCCAACTCTGCAAAACAAAGCAATGAGAACTGGCTACCAGCTGCCACTTCCCTGCCAAAACCCAAACTCATAAAGTTTGATTCAAGGGGTTACAATACCTCCTGTTGAGTCCCTCCTGCCCCATTCTCCCAGCCTTAGTAAATTACCCAATAAGCAGCAAGGACCTGTAGTTATTGTGCAGTTAAATGGTATTTGCCCAGTAAATCCTGAGCAGAGTACTAACGGTGATATACAGTAACTAATTATGGACATGAATTCTCTCCCCAAGACGCCAAGTGTTACCAAATATTGTTGCCTTTAGGGGCAGGAGGCTTGAAAGCTGCTCTGCTCCCTCCCGCGAAGCCATGAGTAACTCTCCTAGTAGAGGAGCTGTGGGCACGTCCCGTGGCACTCCACGCTGGGAACCAGAGATGTGCTGGGGCGGCAGGAACAGCCCCATCTCCCAGGGAGACTCCCATTAGCTGCCCCTGGTTCTGTGCCCAGCAGAAGGGCCTGGCCGGCACCAACGGGTCCTCCCTCAGTCGCCTCACCACAGAGAAGAGGCTCAGCACCACAGCGACTGTTACAAAGGCCCACGCAAATCACTCACTCGGCCCAGGATGGAACTGAGAAAGCCTCACAAGGGCCTCTGGATGGGGATGCAAGCAGGCAGGATTCAAACACTGGCCATGCCTCTGCCTGAGTCTGGACAACTTTGCCCTGACTATTGCTCGTGGAGGTGATCTCAGCCCCGGGAGTCTGGGACAACCACAATTCTCCAGCTGACTCTGGTCTGCAGGTGGGGCAGGGGTTGTGCCCGGCGGCACAAAGTACATACCCTGTCAGCTTCTTGTCTGCATTGGAACACAGCTTGGGACAACTAGAGGACACAGTCGTCAGTCCCTGTTTTCTGAACCACAGAGCTCACAGACCCTCTGTGCTCACATAGCATCGTCAAGTACGGTGCGGCCCAGACCAGGAACCAGACGCACAGTCACCAGCCTCCAGAACACACTGTGACCCCAGACAGATACGTAACCCCTCTGAACTTCCATTCTAATCCATAAATGGGACTGATTCTCTATGTCTCAGAACTGTGGTGTGAAGACAGCCAGCCAGGAGTTGGGGCTGCTGCTGCCGCCCAGGCTCCGTGCCTGCCAGCTCTATCCTTCCCGCCACCAGCTCATCTCCTGTGCCGCCTGGGCTCAGGGGCCCAGCCTGAGCCACCTGGGAAGCAAGACAAGCCCTCCGCCCACCCTGGCACCCTGCAGTGGGCACATGCTCAAGGCTCCTTCATTACTAAACCTCTTCTTTACCAGCACTTCCACTTGCAACCGTCAAAACCAAGGCTGGGGTAGCAGTTACACATTAGTTTTATTTTGTTTCTTTGCTGCTGCATTCTCAGAGTTGATGCAAATAATCTGAGCCCCTGACAAGGCCACTGTTAGGTGGTGACAGAAGAGACTAAATGATGGAGAAGACGGCTGGGACAGAAGGCACACACTTACAGAAGGACCTTGGGCCAGTCATTGCTTTGAGCCTTGGCATTCAGGTCTCCGTCGGGGCAGATGATAGAACCTTCCCCACTGGGTGTTGTGAGGGGGAAGTAAGTAAAGTAACATACGTAAACTGCTTTGTGAAGTGTAAAGCATATGCAAGAGTTAGTTAATATCCCAAAGCAACCAGAAGACAGGGCCCAGAATCCCAGGGCAGTGAGAAGAATCACTTTTTTTAATTAGAATACATATATAGTCAGCTCTCAATTATCTGTTGGCAAATTGTCCCCATTCCTGGAAAATGCTACCACCAAGATTGCTTAATGAAGTCCTCTGTTAACATTTTACAGCTTCTTATTTTGTTCTTATTTTCATGAGGCCCAAAGGGAATGAGACTCCTTTAAAGGTAAAATCAGCTCATCTCCCGCCCCCCATCCCCAAGGAAGGTGTGAGCCAGAAGACAGCAAGCCAGGGGGAGGGGGTGGCCCACCTCCAGCCGTGGCCGATCCCAGAGGTGATGCTCTCCACTGGCTGAGCAGGAAGCAAAAGGGAGCTCCATCATTAGCACTTTTTTTTAAAGTATTAATCATTTCCAGAACATCAAACACATCCATGTTCAGGCATGAATACCAAAATGCATTCCAAAGTTGAAAATAATTGTTACTTAGACTTGTTCACAATTTTGGAATGTTCATCATCTTGGATTATCCACACCCTTGCTCCTCTCCATTAACAGCAATAATTGAGTTGATGGTATTTGGGCTCCAAGAGGGGACAAATGCAGGACATGATACTGAGATGATCTTTCAGTTGGGAACAATTCCAGCAGCCATAAGAAGATTCCTCTAGAAACAGCAGGTCATTGTGGTCCCCGGTATAGGGTTAGTGAGTGACACAGAAGAACTTTATACTTCGAGACCAGCCTGCCTCGGCCCCACAGTGCGCCCCGGGTCCCGGGCCTGCCTTTGTACCTGTCAGTGGGACTTGCTGTCATTCGTGGAACACCTAGAGACCATCTGAACTGCACAGGACCCTCTGCATCCTTGAGCATGTCACAGAGGGACCACAGAGTCCACTGCAGCGGGGCAAAGGGCTGGACTCAGTGCCTCCAGCTCCGCTAGCTATGGCCCCACCCAATTCATACACTGGGGCTCCACATGAGATCCCACTGACAGAAGGTTGCATGCACTAAAAAAATATGAAAACTGCTAACCTCACCCAACACCTCCACTGTGCAGTTAAGAAAACCAAGGCACATCCAGAGAGATATAGCAGCTTGACGAGGGCTGCAAGTGACCCATTCCCCCGAGCCTCCCTGCTTGCACACAACAGTGCTCCTCAGAGCTGGACCAGACACGCCTGCAGCTGGAAGGCTGTTAAATGCAGACTCCTTGGCCCAGCTCAGATGCCATCTTGGCACTTCTGGCTCAGAGCCCAGGAAACTGTATTTTTACAAGTTCCCCAGGTGAGTCTTATGCACATGGGAGTTTTAGAATAATTTCCAACTGGTAAGGTCTCTACTAGCATAAAATGATTATTTTAAAATGTTGATTTTTAAAAAATGATGTTTAGGACATGGATCTTGCCCAAGCAGACCAGTGTCCATGGGAGATTTGTTTGTACTTCTCTGTGCCTTGGTTCTATTCTTTCAACCTTAGGGCCCCCCAAAATATGATTTTTTTATAAATCAGAACATGACCATTAAGGCTGGAAGGAAGAGACCTAACAGGTTGCCTGTGCCCTAAACCCTGCCCTTTACAGATGGGGAATCTGAGCTGTAGAGAAGGAAACAGCAAGGACCACAGGCAGAGTCAGCACCAGATTGTAACCTTCTGGGCCTGGGTGCTCACAGTGAGGACACAGCTTCCTGCGCCCATATATTAATAGTATCTCTTATAAAAAACAAACAAACAAACAAACAAAAAACAAGAGACACTAGACATCATGGGTGAGAGGTCTGTGACCCTGCCTCCAGCCTGTCCCAGTGGTCCCCAAGCTGATGCACTCTGGGGCTCTGGCTTTCCATAGCAGATGCCCACAGCCACCTCTCGGGCTGATGATGTCGTTCTGGTCTGTCGTTCTATCACTCACTGCTCTGCTGCACCACTGTCTCTCATGGTGCTCCCACCTCCCTCAACAGCAGCTCAGTGAGCACTTATGCACAAGATTCTGAGACTCTCAGAAAGAAAGGAGTGTAGTCAGGGCCCGTGGCCCACCAGCAGCAGGCCTGAGACACTATGTGGGGTCCCGGCCTTCATGGGCTGCCTACGCGCCTCCCCTCGCCACCCTCCCTGCCATCAGCACAACAGCCCCACTGACCTGGCCTTCCCGCCTGGGTCGGACCCCAGGACAAGCACACAGGCAGGGAGGGATGGGTTCCCTCAGGGGCACCAATGCACAATGTTCCCAGCCACACTGTCAGTGTCTCCCTGGCATCCAGACTTGGCTGAATGATGGAGGGTTACCTCTCTCTGCCACTAATGAGCACAGTATAGGTGCTGGCTGGGGCCACAGGCTGATCATCAGTAGGCAAAGGATTTATAGTGACTTTGGAGTCACCCTGGCTCAGCCAGCCCCATTGCTCTTCATTAACAACCCACACTGTCCACGACAGCCTTAGTGGATTGTGTGTCCTGGGGAGAGACATGTGAGGCCGCGGGGATCATGGGCAGCCCTGGCTCAGCAAGGAACCAAGGTGGGAGAACCGCTGCCCGACAGCCAGCCCCTTACCCAGGGAAAGCTGTCAGGCTCTCCTGTGCAAGCCCAAACAAAACTCCACGCAATTTCTGGAGCATTCGTGGTACTGGCAGGTTTCTCCTCACCTGCATGTCAGAACTAATGCCAATGGCTACAAATGGCAATGCTGCAGTTAAAGTGTTTCCAAGCCTCTCTCCCACAGATGTCTCAGAGAAACAGACAATGAAGAGAAAGCCTATCTTCCACCTTTGCCTGTTCTTCTAGCTTCTCTGTTTGTAATTCTGGTCCCAACCCAAAGGAAGAGACTGGGTTAGATGACTTCTTGCCATCCCAACAGGGCTCTAAGCTTGCACAAAGCTCGGCAAGAGTTAAATGCTCCACCCAAGACAGCTGATTCCAATATTCTGAAGCCTGGAGTCACCATGTCCCTCTTAGATAGTCACATCAATGTCTGTAACTTTCAGTATTTGGAGATGAATTCTCAGGTCAACACCAAATGAAAGAACACATTGTCAAACACCCTCCTGCCTAAGCCATCACGAGTACTCAATATGAGAAGACGGCACCCCTTCTTCCACCAAACACACAGGTCTAACTACATTCATGGCATCTTCTTCAGAGTGATTCGGGGCTCCTCCCCATCAACATATTTACAACTGACTCACTGCCCCCCAAACCTACTCTTCCTGAGACAGAAACGGCTGCTCTAGACACTCACTCTAACTGTCCTGTGGACCAGGGAGAGGGCAGCCTTTATGCCACCACCATCCTCATCTCCTGTTAAGTGCTGCCAAGTCTACCTCTAAATGGCTCCTGAAGTCACGTTCTTCCCACTGAAACAGCATTAGCCTGAGCCCTATGGCAGCAAAAATCTTCCCAATCTGTCTTCCTCCTTCAGAGAATCACCATCATCCATCCACACTGAGGCCACTGCGCTCCCTCTAAAACTCAGACCTGAGCGTGTGGGTCAGAAACCTTTTATGATTTCTCATTAAGAGCAAATGTCTGAGCACACATTCAAGGGCCAACACGGTCAGAGCCAGCACGGTTCCCTAGATCTGCACCCCCCGCACCCGTGCACACACGCCATGTGCCACGCCCACCAGCTCCCCAGCGACAGCGAGACTCACCGTGTGGAGGGCACACGAGGCTCTGTGCACTTCACACAGAATGTCCTATTTTGTTCTCACGAACAACCCAGCAGGCACTGATGACCATCCCCATGGGGACTGAGGTTCAGAGGGACTAAGGAATTTCCCAAGGCCCAGCTGTAATGGCCAAGCCAGGGATCACATCTAGACCATATGGTACCAGTGTCCCAATCCCAGGGACATTCCTCTGTGTCCCCCCATCTTGCTTTCCCTTTGAGGCCAGTGCAGCCGCTCACCCCCTGACACCCCTATCTGTGAGTCCTTCTGCCATTTCCTCAGGGGGAACACCTTCCTCCTCAGGACTTTCTTTACACCTCACTCCGGGCTGATGTTGTAGCGTCTTCCAGCCCATTTCTTGTGTGCAGATTTGCCTTTCCCAGACTCTAAGCTCTTTGTCACAGCAGCTGTGTCAGTCCCTCCTCTGCATCCCACGCCCGGCCAGGGGACCTGGAGACTGTCAGGCGGGACCTGCCCTGCCCGTGGCCACCGTGGCATTCCGCCGGCTGGCACTGACACAGCTACCATTGCACCCTTCGTAGCATCCATCCCACTAGTGGGTCAGTGGGCTAGGACATAACGCCATCATCCCCAACCCTGCTCCCCCATGGAGGTCACATCAGGGCATTCCAGAAATTCCCTAAAGCTCTTTCTCCTGCTTTAGGGGCTGGCCCTGTGCTGAGCAGCAGGCCAATAGCAGAGGCCAAGACTTCCATCCTCCCTGGTCCTCCCCACCACCTGGCATTGTTCTGGCATCAGCGGAGCTGCTGGGCTGTGACTGCCTCCCACCTGTCTGCTTCTCGGAACCAGGGCCGCTTCCCTTCCTCTCATGAGAGACAGTTAGCTTGTGTGGGGAGAAAGCTGGTGGTACATATCCCCACACAGGTATTCCTAAGCTCCCTCAGTTTGGTCACTAATAACAAAGCAGACGGTGGCATGTGAGCCTTTTCCACATGGCTGACTGGGCAGCTCCAGGGGACTAAAGCCAGCTTGGGACCTCGGCCACGGCAGACCTACAGGAGGGCTCAGATCATCACCTCTTTCACCTGCGGAACTCACAGAAGAAGCGAGTTCTAAGCAGTCCCACTTCCAATCCATTTGCAAAGCCTCCTCTTGCATCGGGACCCCCCACCACCACCATGACAGGCACAGCTGTGGCCCCAGGTGTAAGAGTCCCGGGCTCGGGAAAGATGTGCAGAGAGTGAGGAGAAGAACAGCCCTTTAGGGGACCCCTGCATGCCAGCGTCATTCGCACATAAGGACACTCATCCTCACAGCAGCTTTGCAAAGGAAGTGTGGCACCCCCATTGTAGGTGGGGAAACTGAGGCTGTGTGCCATAAGGAATGTGCTCCGGGGGCACTGCTAGCGATAGGGCCAGAGTTCCTTCCTAGGCCTGCCTGGCCCTGTGCTTTCCACTGTCCACGCCCCAGGCCCCGGCAGGTGACCCTCCAGCTAGGTATTCAAAATGTGTACCTGAGGTCACTCACCCTCAAGCCTTTGCCGGCAGTTCTTCCTACCCCAGAATGCTGTCTCTGCCGCCACATCCCTTATATCGGGATCCCTCCTCCAGGAAGCCTCTGTGTCCTCCCCTCAACCGCCGTGCTTGCAGCAGGCCTGTCTTAAACCCCAGAACTTAATATGACCTCAGAGTCTAGTGCCTGTGCTCAAGGTTGGCCATTCACAGACTCAACACATTTCCTTGACTGTCCTGAGACTGAGGCAGGCAGGATGTCAGTGGGGTCATCCACATTTAGGCACAGGGGACACAGTGGATGCTTCCCCAGGGCACTGGAGAGGTTCTTACTGCACCTGCTCCTGGATCAATAGGCAGCCTCAGGCTATCACACAGCATCTCTGGGCCCCATTCCCTCCCTCTCAAGGGACAGCAAGGGTGGCCAAGCCCATGTGTTTGCTGAGCACTGGGCTCCTTAGAAGCCAGGACAGGCAATCCAGGTGGCCATGATGTTCCCGTCCAGATCTGGCTTAGATTAACCAGAAGGGCAGTGGTCAGCTCCCCTCAACCTGTTGCTGGAGCAAAGGCCTGGCCAAAGTGCCCAGCCCGAGAGGATGGGGAGGAGAGGGAGCACACCCACACCCCCTCCTGACCGTCTCCTCTCTGGCCGCCGAGCACGGACTGACAGGGGAACTGCAGAGGGACTGGGGACACCTGAGCATGGGTCGGCGTCAGCCGCCCTGCTCCCGCACCGGGTACCAGGGACGAGTTTGTGCTGAGGTCTCTCTCCTGTTACACTAACCCCAAATTCCCATGCACTTTGTCCTGGCCCACCCTGACCCTCTCGTCACCACCGTGGAGCTACCTGACCACCAGATCAGTGGCTGTGGAGAGGCTCAAACACATATGCCATGCCTGACCTGTGGTGGCGCAGTGGATAATGCGTCGACCTGGAAATGCTGAGGTCGCCGGTTCGAAACCCTGGGCTTGCCTGGTCAAGGCACATATGGGAGTTGATGCTTCCAGTTCCTCCCCCCTTCTCTCTCTCTGTCTCTCTCTCTCTCCCTCTCTCTCTCCTCTCTAAAAATGAATAAAGAAAAATAAATAAATAAATAAATAAATAAATAAATAAATAATAAAAAATAAAAAAAATAAAAAACACATATGCCTTCAGGAGTAGCAAGAGACTTGGGACACAACAGTACCAGAATGTATCCCCAAAAGCCCTGGGGCTGACAGTTGTGGGTGGCAGGGGTGTCTGCACACCATGGCTCCTCTGAGCCTAGCATAGAACCCTGAGCACCATGGGCATGGGGCCCTTGGGCCTTCTTCCCACCTGTTTCACCCGCACATGCGCGCACGCGCGCGCACACACACACACACACACAGCCAGGGTCAGGCCAGAGCACCAAGGGCTCCTGGGACCTTAAAGATGGTCCAGACCAGTCCCCTCCCAAGGTCTCCTGGAGGAATGACAGTAGAGTGAGGCCTTGGTCTTCTCAGCATACATTTTAGTCTCAAAAAAAAATTCATCCCCAAAATTGTAAACCAGAGGCTTTCAGACATTCTGTGAACAAAAGAGTTTGTTCAAGCAAAAGCTTAAGTGGTTGACAAGGAATAGAAGCAGAAAAGGTCTGGCTGGAGGAGGGGTGGGCCACGAACCCAGTTCATTCAGCTCCACAAGCGCATGCACGCGCGCGCGCGCGCGCACACACACACACACACACACACACACACACATACACACACACACACCAGCCAGGCCCTTGGAACACTGCTGTAAAATCACTCTGGCCCTTATTATCTCAGCCTTCCATAGCAAAATGCCTCTTCCCTCCCCAGAAAATAACTGAGAATTGAAGGGTGACCTCGGATCGGGGCCCGGAGATGTGTGAGTTCATAGAGACTCATGGGGTCTTCAGCCTTCTAAATGTCTCACTAGAAGACAAAGGGGACCTCCCAGAGACAAATGGTGATGGTTCAGTCCATGCTAATGTGTGCCACAAGTCCCCCAAAGGAGACCAAGGGAGGGGCCACGTGGTCAGAGCTGGGAGGGGTGGCCCGTCAGGGAGCCTGGTTGGCTGATGGAGATGACGGAGGGAGTGAGGGGGTGGGATCTAGGGGGTACATTTGAGAAAAGAGTCCAGAGAGGTCCTGAGGAGGAAGAGGTTGAGCTGCTCTGCTCTGAGCAGAGAACAGAGGGACAGGGAACGGCTGGCGGGAGGGCCAGACTCCCAGCTCCCGGATGCGGGGGTGGGGGAAGTAGCTCTGCCCGGGACAGGAGCCCTCCAGGGGCTTCCTGACGCCCACCTCCCCCAGCCCTCTCTCTGGGCCAGGCTGCACCTGCACCTGTCCCTTTCAGCACTGAAAAGCTGAAAGTCCTCTACCACCGGCCACCACCACCCCTACTGCTTCTCCCAGTCGCCGATCACCCGCGCCTGCCTTGCCCCTGCCCTCCTGTCTCAGAGCTCCCCACGTGGGCTACACACCTGGCTCATCACCCTCCTCTTTCCCCTTCCAGCCAGAAACAGCCCCTGCTTCCTGCAGTTTGGAGAGAATGCTCCAAATTTTCCACCTGCTCAGCACTTTTGCCTCCAGCTCCTCAGCTGCGGAGCAGGTGGACCGGAGAGCACCTCGGACCTGAGGGTCTCCTCTGAGCTCAGCGGGAAGGAGCAGCCGCCTCCCCACATCGCTGCTGCAAAGGCCACTTGGCGTCAGTGAGATGCTCCCTTGCCCTGCACAGGCCTTGCAGCCTGGGCGTGCAGGGAGATGCACCAGCTGTGGGCAGTCATTTCGGGGCTTCGAAAGCTAATGGGACCCTAGCTCTGCAAGCCCCTTCCTCCCTGGGAAGCAAACAGGAAAGTGTGCCCGCGGTCATGACTAGGAGAACATTCCACTCTAGGTGACCACCAAGTGTGAGGGCACTCCAAGTACATTTCCACCCCGCCTGCCCCTTCACAGTGCCCTCAATCCTCTTCTTTTCAAAGACTGGGCTGGCGATCTCAGGCAGGCTCTGTGAGTTACCAGGGGCTGAGAACTGTAATAAAGGACCTTAGGCTGCGGCTCTGAAGTAGGACAGCTGGGCCTGATGTCCCTGCTCCATTGCTCAGTGCCCTGGGCCCCTAGACAGCCTCACCTTCACATGGGTTTGATATAGTCCCATCCCGTAGGAGAAAAGTCAATCATATAACCATGTAAAGCTCGTAAAACATGTTTACATTCGATGAGTTAGCTATTGAATCTGTAATAATAAAATTATTATTTATAAAGTATATTTATATAATTTTATATAAATATAAATTGATTTATATTTATAAAATAATATTATACCTAGTTATACAATACATACATAACATAGTTATTATGTAATGGCTGTTTATAGATATAATAATAAGTATCATACCTCTTTCTTCCATACCCCGCCATGGTAGCCAGCACGGGGCTTCTCCCTGAACCCTAACTGGTGCTGTTGACAGCTAGCTGGAGGAGGCTATGTAAACTTAGTGAAGAACCAAGAAATTGCTTTTCACTCCAAAGATTCTCTTCCTCTCTTTAGATGCTCTGAGGGGGCTGCATGGTTGGTGGGGTAAGTGCTTGTTTGAAAATCAAAATAAGGTTTCAGGTCCTTAATTCAATAGCTAACATGTCAAGAAAACAGGATTTGCACTTGGGTTTGAATTACACCTGGGCCCACTGCATGACCTTGAATTACATCTGGGTTTACAAAGTGACCTTGAATTATACCTGGGCCCACTGTGTGACCTTGAGTTATAATTGGGCCCGCTGCATGACCTTGAGTTACACCTGGGCCCGCTGCATGACCTTGAGTTACACCTGGGCCCATTACATGACCTTAAATTACACCTAGGTTTATAATGTGACCAAGAATTACACCTGGGCCCACTCTGTGAACTTGGTCATGTCATTTTATTTCTAGGAGCCTCAGTTCATCTGTAACTTCTGTGTAATAACAGCTAACTGGCACTGTAGTTACAGTCAAAGGCCTGGCACAAAGTAGGTTCTCATGAGTAACTCAGTTATCTTTGTACTGTAAGGCCCAACTCCCTGAGACTCTAGCCCAGGGGTCCCCAAACTTTTTACACAGGGGGCCAGTTCACTGTCCCTCAGACCGTTGGAGGGCCAGACTATAAAAAAACTATGAACAAATCCCTATGCACACTGCACATATCTTATTTTAAAGTAAAAAAACAAAATGAGAACAAATTCAATATTTAAAATAAAGAACAAGTAAATTTAAATCAACAAACTGACCAGTATTTCAATGGGAACTATGCTCCTCTCACTGACCACCAATGAAAGAGGTGCCCCTTCCAGGAGTGCGGCAGGGCCGGATAAATGGCCTCAGGGGGCCACATGCAGCCCGCGGGGCCATAGTTTGGGGACCCCTGCCCCTCTCCTGTATTTCTCACTTACTACCTGCTTTCTAATCAGCAGTTTACAATGTAAATACAAGTCTCTTACAGTAACCACAGATTCCAGGAGCAACTAGAGCAGGTGAGCTCCACCTAGCACAGGCCACTAAACAGATGCAGTCTCTGCTCGCCCCTGGGCAAGGAGATGAGAAGGCAAGATGGAAGCCACAGTGCGGCCCCACCCTCAAGGGGTTTACCCTATGTTTCTTTTCTACTTTTGTTTCTTGGCGTCTAATATATATGTAGTAGGTGCTCAACAAAGTTTTGAAGAAATTAAAGGAGATGAGGAGAAAAACAGGGCATGAGCAGGAGAGAGAGAGAGGGAATGAAGATCCTGTCCAGGGGGCAAGTGGTACCGAGAGGTGCAGGCAGAGGTCAAGGTCAGGGGCAGAGCTGGCCCTTCGGTGACATCAGGGCGGGTTAGGGTGGCCAATGGGAGGACTGCATTCCAGGATGCTGGAACGGCCAGGACCCAGGTCACTTCAGGGGTGCTGCTGAGCACCCAGGAAGAAGGGGCCAGATCTTGGAGAAGCTCGTAAGCCAGGATAGAGGGTCCGGTGCTGTCCGCAGACACTGCAGAGCCATTAGAGTCTCTACCTCGGAAGAGGGGAGAAACACGAGGAAAGTGGCAGTTTTAAAAGAAAAACGCAGGGCAGTCGCTGAAAGCACTCCTAGCTCTAAGCACCCAGGTTGAGGCAATGAGGGCCTAGACTTTGGGTCGTGCAGTAGGACTGGAGAGGAAAGGGCGAGTCTGGGAGGTGTGAGGAAAGAAGCCTGGGCCAGACTTGGTGATGAGACAGATTTAAAAAAAAAAAAAAAAAAGGCACGAAAAGGAAGGCAACACCGACTGCCAGGCTTCACACCAGGAGCACATCATGGGACAAAATGGGAAACTGAGGCAGAAAACCTGGGACAGATGGTGCAAGGTGTGTTGAGTCTACAGTGAGAAAGGACCTAGTCAGTGCAGCACAGACTCTGAGAGCAGGTCCAAGTTGTCCAGGGCTGGGGTGGAGGCACCACCAACATAAGCTCCTAGAGCAGTCGTCCCCAAACTACTGCCTGCAGGCTGCATGGCATTTATCCGCCCCCCCCCCCCCCGCACTTCTGGAAGGGGCACCTCTTTCATTGGTGGTCAGTGAGAGGAGCACTGTATGTGGCGGCCCTCCAACGGTCTGAGGGACAGTGAACTGGCCCCTTGTATAAAAAGTTTGGGGACCCCTGTCCTAGAGGAAGGGACCAGATCAGTCTTCTGTTTCTCACATGACAGTGCAAAGCCTACCTCAGAGTGGGTCTCAATAAATGTGTATTGAGTCAAGAAAAGTTCTCAAAGGTCTTCCTGTCTATGTAATATAATACCCAGCAGGTTCTAGAAACTGGCCCCAGGCTCATTCAAATGTAGGAAGCAATGGGGAATAGGAAACAAGGAGGGAGGGAATGAGTTGAGGGCATTCTCTCTGGCCAGGCCTACCTGGGCTTGCATGCTGTGCTCCCAGGGCTCCTGAGCTGGAAGGAGGGGCCTCAGGTCTGCCTGGTGATGGAGGTGGGCCCAGCCCCGCCCCTCCCCACACACAGCATCTCCGCTGTATCTGCTCTAGAGAGCGACACTGATTATGATTCTGTCTGGATAAGCATCTCACTGATTTTTTTTAAAAAGAAATATTTTTAGTGTCTTGTATTTAATATGCAAAACAAATTAGACAGAAAAAGAAAATTTTCAATTAAAGCACTAACCATTACCTCCCCAAAAATAATTTGCAAATTATGTCTTTTGGGTGGTTTAGGAAACTATGCTGTGTGTCCGTCTCCTCCCAGAAACATGTGTTCATAGAAACTGAGGGGACCCAAACCCACACAAAGTGACACCAAACTTCTCTCTGCACCTGCTGAGGGGGTCAGGTCTGGAGACTGTCCTCCGTTTGGCCCCACCCTGCCCTTCCCTAGTCCAGGCTCCCTTCTGCAGGACCAGGACCTGTCCTGTTTGGGGGGCTCTTCTGTCTGCTCCAACTCCTGGCTCTGAGACACCTTCCAAAGGGAAAAAGTGGCGGCCCAGGGCCCACCGCCAAGGCCTGCCCCACAGCACACTCCTCCAGCCTGCGCCTTCCCTCAGGGCCTGGCAGCCATGGGGCCCTCTCCCGCAGGACACACCACCACTGGGGTATCTCCCGGGCATCTCCCGGGCAACAGCCCGCCACTCATGTCAGCATGGACGCCTTCTGTGCCCAGCTCTCTGGTTACACTCACCAGCACCAAGAAGACATGGGGTGGGGCCAGAGACCCACGGGACAGCTCGTCACCACAGGGTGCCCATTAACAGACATTGCTGAGGCCTCGACACCATTTTGTTTAGGACCTTGTCACTCTCACCTCTCAGCGTCGCGTTGACAGCCTCAGAATGCTCTGATCACACACTCTGGCAGCCATTGTGCTGTCTGGACACTGTCCTTCCCACAGAAAAAATTTGGGGATAAAAGAATGAGCTGAGCAATCATCATCAAAGCCGAGAGAAGAGCCTCCCCAAGGACCGTTCTCTCCCGCCCCCTGCCCTGCTGCTCCCCTCTCACCAGCGCCACCCCTCCGCCCCCCCCTCCCCTCCAGCCCAGTCTCTTGCTCTCCTCACCTCCGGCCTCTAAGCCCCTCCTAATCCTCCCCCATTTCCTTTCTGCTCTTCATCTCTTCTTTCCTTCTCTCTCTTGTTTGGGTGCCAGAAACAGTCTAAGGACAACAGAGAAACTGAAGAGACAGAGAGGAAAAAAACCCACCATACCTAGCTGATTAAAATGTCCTAATGAAATCTAATTTGTAAAGCTCAAATCAGAATAAAAAGTGTTATCCCACAATTCAGGGCCAATGTGATTGTCAGTGAGACTCCTCAGAGGTCCAGCCAAGATCTCACCAGGTTGGAGACTCAGCTGCGGGCCGCCCGCTGTGGACCCCCACCGCGGACACCTGCACGTGGACTGTCCCTCCTCTTGGAGCTCTGCCGGCATGCTGCCACCACCCTGCCCCAATGGAGCTACACCAGTCACTCCCTTCTCAGGGCTACCTGCTGCTGAGCGCTCGGCTCGGTGATCTGAGCCTGGGACTTTGTGTCCCCAAAACGAGCAACAACCCGTGCCTAGGACCTCTGTGGCCATCCTGACTCTTCCAGGTGGGGGAGGACAGGCCTGCCCCCCAGGTCTGGTTCTCCCGAGTTGTATGTCTGTATCTGCAGAACAGGGTGTGGGAAAGGAGGGATCAGAAGTCAGTGGACCCTAGGTCAAACCCCTGTTCCACCCCTAAGTTGTATGACCTTAGGCAGGTTACTTGGCCTATCTGATGCTGGTCTCTCCGCCATCACATGGGGCTATTCCTGCCCTGAAGTGTAACCATAGGTTACAGGAGGAAGAGCATGTGAAGCATGGTAGCACTGTGGGCAGGAGCTCAATAAAGATCACTTCCTTGTTGTCCATTCAGCTGTGGCCTCCTGGGAACACGGTCACGGCACCCTCTGCAGCAACCCTCCGGGACCAGGCTTAGGGATCTGCACTCGCTCAGCACATGAGAAAGTAGTCTTTGGAGCCAAAGAGTCTTGTGTTCACAGCCCTAGTCCTGCCCCTAGATGCACCCTGGACAGTTTAGTTAGCCGGTGCCATTCCAGTTCCTAAGCCCCTGGGACATGGGTCTGTGCTGTCCACCGTGGGGGCTGCACCCTCATGGGGAGGCACCGTGAGCACCTGCTACGCGAGCGACAACCACACAGCCTGTGACTATCTCTCGCTCTTTCGCCTCCTTATGCCTCATCTGGAAAATGAAAATAAAGTTGTACATACCTCATAGGTTGGTGTGAGAAGGAAAATAGTAACGAGCTAATATTTTAAATCTTAGAACAATGCGTGGCATGTTGTGTTTGTTTAATAAAATATAAACTAGCATAGATGGCTCAGTGCCATCTCACTTTGAAGTATATATACATGGGGGGTCACAGTGGTAGTGAGGCTGGAGGTGGGTCTGCTGCAGAAACAAAAGGGGCAGGCCGGGTGTATGGAGAGGAGACCTGCTCCCTCAGGCCGAGCCCTCCGCCATGCGGTGCCACCACTCACCCTGCTGAATTCTGCCTCAGGCCCAACCCTGAGCCGCTAAAACAAAAATAGTGTTCCTTGGATTCTCAGGTTTAAGCAAAGCACAGCACTCCCCACACCCGCTGTCTTCTTGAGGCACACCCCACGCAGAACGCTGGCAGCTGGGGTCTCTGCCCCGCCTCTGCGCTGTTGTGGAAGTGGGTACAGCACAGGGTGTTGAGGGGACGTTAGCCAAATGGAAAAGGAGAAGCATGTTGGGGGAGGACAGCTGGACCACAGTGTGAGTGCAGGGAGGCTGGGGGTCAATGAGGCTGCGGTGTGGACCTCGCTTCTGAAAGCAGGGCATGAAGCCGGGGCAGTGAGGAAGCTGCCACCGGGCCCCGGGCAGGACGGGGTGCTCTGCGGTGGGCCAGCCTTGTCCCCTGGCCCAGCCTGGGCTCTGCTCCCGGGACTTGAGGAGGAGCCCTCCAGGCACTGCTCCCTGCAGTAGCTGACTGCTGTGCTTGTCTCCTTCCTAGGCCAAGTGTACACCTTCAGCCAGCAGCCCCAGGACCAGGCCGTGGTGTCGGGGCAGCCGGTGACCCTGCTCTGTGCCATCCCGGAATATGATGGCTTCGTTCTGTGGATCAAAGACGGCTTGGCTCTGGGTGTGGGCAGGGACCTCTCAAGTGAGTACCCCAGGTCTCCCCAGGAAGGCCTGGAGCCCCTCCCCACCTTACCCCCCACCCACCCTCCTAGGGACCGCCATCTCCAGCTCTAGTGTGGTCCCAAAGGCAGAGTCAGGCCAGGTGAGCCCTGGGTCCAGGATCCAGAGGACTTTGAAGACCCCTCTGACAAATGGTACTGAACTACCACTAACCCCTCTATTCTGGTGGCCGGTCCTATACCTACACAATGTTGCCCTGGAGGGTCTATTCCAAAATCAACCAGGATGCGTGTGAAGTTGGGTTTCCAGAGGGGATGGGTTCTTGTTTCTCAGTCCAAAATACATTTCCACTTAAGTCACAGCCTGGTCCTTGCCACCCATCGAGGGGAGACAAATAGATTAAAAACTCACAAAGAAACCTAGAGATTTTAGGGGCCACCATGTGATGAGAAGAAAAGAAAAATGTGATAGAAATACAGTCCAAACCTTGTTCAGCCCACCCAGACTGATATTCATCAAAGATGCATGGGTGGGCTCCTGAGGCCGCTGATGGCTGGCACCTGAGCTCCCTGGTTGGCATCATGCCCTGTCATCTGTTAACTATTGTGAATGTCGATCTTTAAGCCCATAGAGATGTCTTTCTAATCCAGCCTCTCCTCCAGGAGGGGGAAAAAATGGAACCAGCCTTCTGGTCACTCCCCATTCATCATTACTCCGCTCCCCTGGGAGGGGAGGCATGTGACTGTTTGCTAGGCTTAGTATAAACTGTAAAATTCAGGACAAGAGATCTGAGTGTCCCTGCAATTGGGGAGTGGCTGACAGTAGAGGAGGAGAGAAAAATGTGTATTCAACTGAGAAGTAGCTTTGCCTCTCATGGTGTACGCTACAAGAAAGTAAAAATCGAAGTGCACTCTGCAACATGATGGTTGGGGAATTAATATTTTAAAAGTGAGTTATGTCTTGCCAAAAATGTATATTGAAACATTATAGCGATGGTCAATAGCAATCGCAGGATTTGAGTGCTATCGCCCAACTGAGCATAGATGAAATACACAATAATATCTCCAAAATATATGGTGCTGTCATAAAATGAAAGTATTCTGGGAACCATCCATGTTCAGGGACTCTGAACTCCCACCTTAGAGAAACCAGGGGAAGGATATGACCTTCTCAGATCAGAAGCACCCGGGCTCTGCAGGTCTCTGAGCTTGGCCCAGTGTTTTTGCTAGTTAAGGAGACTCTTAGGGTTCCCTGTCAATGATTTTCAGCCTTCAGTCAGGAGCTGTGTTCTTGTTAAGTCAGTGGCCAAGAGGAGACCCCAGGTCAGCAGGGATGGTTCATAGACTAGTCCTCACTGCATAGATCATTGAGCTCCTGGCACCCACGTCCATGAGGGCTTTCTGGCATCCATGGTTGGGCCGTGCACAGTGCTGACAGGCAATGGGCTCTTGGGAAATGGAGTCTGCTTCCTCTCCAACCCAAATCCGGTAAAGAAAAGAGGCTGTCCCCCTCCTCACAGAGCCATGTTCTCAAATTCCTGATAAAGTGCTTCCTCCGTAGTTGATCACTTGTCCCCAAAGTAGCATCATGACAATAATGACAGACATTCACATGCCCAATAAAGACTAAAGAGAAAGTGAGAGTAAGAGATCTCAATAAAATTCAGCAAGTATTTGCAGAGCACTTACTACCACACCAATTTTCCTGTGGGGAAACTGAGGCTCGGTCTTGTGGGACTTCCCCTTGCTACAGCCTGCATTCAGTCTACCAGCAATGAGGCCCTACCTGGAGACCTCCCTGTCTTCCTGGTCATCACAGCTAGAAAAAGAACAGTCAAAGAAAGCGATTTAAAAAATATACTCCCTTATATTGATAGGACCTTTTTCTTCTAAGAAACTCAGACACTCTCCCTAAATCTACAATAATCCACAGGAATAAAAAAAAAAAAGAATTTTTTGCTTTATGTGACAGGTAAACAAAGTCACAGTTGAGAAAGAAATTAATTCAAACAGAGACCAAATTCCAGTGCCTGGGACCCTGGCCCCTAACCCCCAAGAGGCCCAGATACCCAGTCTTCTCTACCTAGAAAGGCAGGGACCTCCTTGCTGTCCTACCTTATGGTCACTTTCATTTAAATCAGCATTTATAGACTTCTTACTATGTGCCAGGCACTTGACATAGGTTATCCTGTCTAATCTTCACCAGAACTCTTATGAGGTACTAGTATTGTTCCCACTTTACTGCTAAAAGTAGAAGTAACTAACTCAAGACAACACACATAGAAAGTGGGCCCTGGCCAGTTGGCTCAGTGGTAGAGTGTCGGCCTGGTGTGCAGGAGTCCCGGGTTCAATTTCCAGCCAGGGCACACAGGAGAAGCGCCCATCTGTTTCTCCACCCCTCTTCCTCTCCTTCCTCTCTCTCTCTCTCTCTCTTCTCCTCTCGCAGCCAAGGTTCCATTGGAGCAAGTTTGCCCAGACGCTAAGGATGGCTCTGTGGCCTCTGCCTCAGGCGTTGGAATGGTTCTAATTGCGGCTGAGCGACGCCACAAGATGGGCAGAGCATCGCCCCCTGGTGGGCGTGCCAGTTGGATCCCGGTCAGGCGCATGCGGGAGTCTGTCTGACTGCCTCCCCGTTTCCAGCTTCGGAAAAATACAAAAAGAAAAGTGATAGAGCTTACATTTGAACCCAGGCAATCAGACTGTAGAATCCAGACTCCCAATAATTTTGCCTTCCCTGAGAAGAGCAAGAGAGGGTATTAATTCTGAACTTCCTCAGAATCTATGCTCCTGGACCGATGTATTCCAAAGAAGCTGCCAGTCCTTGAGATAGCATCACGGCTCTGTCACCTAATTAGGCAAATACGAACAAACCCATCACTGATGTTTTCAGCAGCTCCCGAGAGCAAAATTGTGGCTGATCGCTTGCTTGCAAGACAACAAAAGCACAAGCTCCAGCCAAGATGCCTGTGGGAAAGCAGGACTGATCACAGGACAGCAGAACCGAGGCTGGGCTGGACAGGCTGGCGTGGTCAGCCAGCTACACCGAGGGCTGCAGCAGCAGGGAGAAGACTGGGCCAGAACCCATTTCCAGCCTGGGCCTTGGGAAGAGCCAGCTTAACTCAGCGGGGCACCTTCCCCAAGCCCAGTCAAGGGCAGGAAGGATGAGCAGGAGGCCGCACTGTCGGGGCACAGCTGATTGCTCTGTGAGCCCCTCTGGCCAGACCTGAGCAGCTGTGGAGGGCAGGGCCATTTGCCTGCATGATGGGAACAATGGTAGCCATGAAGACATGAGCCTAAAGGGCTCAGCCACACAAGGAGCACCCAAAACGCTCACTGGGAAATCTGGCAGAGGATTACAGCTACCATTACGGACCTGGAATGGGTGGCCCTCTACAGCCCCCCCCCCCAAGGAGCCCTGTCCAGCCTCTGGAAGGCCCTTAGCTAAATGGAAATGGAAGGGGCCTTAGGACTGTAATATTTTAAATTGCAGTAGAAATTTTCTCTGCAGTGTCCCTGACATGTGATCATACAATGTCTGCTTGAAAGCAGCCAGTGGCAAAGACCTCACTATCTCCTCTGGCAGCCCAGATCCTTATTGGACACCTCAAACTGTTAACAGTAATCTAAAAGTTTTGCCCGTGTTGATCTTGCCCATTAGTGCTAACACTGGCCCTGGGAGGCACACAGCACACAGCCCACACTAAGAGACTAAAATACTTGATGAGATGAGGCTATTGCACATCCCTCTGTCTGTCTCTGTCTCTCACTTGCTTAAGCCCTAGTCTTCTCAGTTAAAGGCCAAATGAGCTCAGTCCCCGCCAAGGACATCTGTCTGAGAGGTCACACTGTCCTGGTGAAGGTCTGTCCGAAGGAGGAGCAGTTTGGGGCTGCCCATGAGTGGAGGGCCTCTGCGGAGAGAAGGGGACCAGGACAGAAAAGAAGTACCCTGTGAGGGACTGGTGGGGGCAGGGGCAGAGCTCAGGGAAGGGAATGGGTTAGAAACAGATCCTGCTGAGAGAAACAAAGGGGGCTTAGGGCCCAGGGCCCAGGAAAGAGAGGATCTGCTCAACCTGGCCAGCTCTGACATGTTGGCATCTGTATCTAACCCTGCCCGGCCGCAGGAATGCTGATTAATGATTTAGTGTGCTCAAGCTTTTCTTCATCTATTATTCATCTCCAGTGGTACAAGGGGCCCCAAATCCCTGAGTGTCCTGCGTGCCTCCTAGGTGCTTATGCAAACCCTGGGGTTTGGGGAAGCTTAGGGGGAGGGACAAGAAAAGGGCTGCTTATGATTCAAAGTGACCAGCAGGTCCTGGGCACTGGGAGACTGGGCCTAGATTGTCCATCTTGAAACAAAACTGGTACCCAAAGTCACTCTTAATCCTTGCCCAAACATTTTCTCTTATTCCTTCTCTCTTCTCCTCTGTCCTCTCTCTGTCTGTGGAGCTCACCTGGGTCTCTGTGTCTCTGTGTGTGTCCTTATCAATATGCACGTCTACCTGGGAAACTACGCTGCTGAGCGCACCGCTTTCCCGAGCGATAAGCCCGCTATGTCTGCCCACACTTGGCATTTCCCTCTGCGTTGTCTCCATCCCTTCCTAACAACAGCTTCCCCAACATTCCTAGACTTAAAATCAGCCATTTCCTTAGACACGCAATCCCCACCCACCCCGCCCCGCCCCCACAACCTGTGCGAACTCTCACTCTGGGCTCCTTCCGCTGACGTCAGGGCCTGGAGCAGCTGCTGGCTCTGCTAGCCCCTCAGACAGCCCAGCCCCTGCTCCGGTGTGCGCAGCTGCCCTGTAGATCATGAACGTCACTTCCACCCCTGGGCGGGCCCCCTGACATGCCTGCTGTCTCCACAGGTTATCCACAGTACCTGGTGGTAGGGAACCACCTCTCGGGAGAACATCACCTGAAGATCCTGCGGGCGGAGCTGCAAGATGATGCCGTGTACGAGTGCCAGGCCATCCAGGCCGCCATCCGATCCCGCCCCGCGCGCCTCACTGTCCTGGGTAAGAGCCGACCACGTGTGGGGCAAGGACGCTATGGGAAACACTATTGCTCGGTTCCAAAAGCGTTCCTCCCAGCCTGACTACTGAGGCATCCCATTGGGCCAGAGCCCTCAGACATGTCCCCCAGGGCTCTGGCCACTGGCCCCATGGTCTCAGTAACCCCCTCCCATCAACAGGGGGAAAGTGAAAGCTCCTGCCCCGGAAATCAGAAGGCGGATGCCACCTTGCCCGGGACCTTGTCCAACCCCAGTGTTTGACTCCAGCTTGGGGGCAAAGAAGGGCTCCTGGATGCTTGTTTATTCCATCAGAAAACAGGTTCTTCATGTGTCATCTGCCAGGCCCTCTGCTAGGTGACGGAGAGACAGAGAAGAATGTGACACACCTTTGAGCCACTTCTTTCCGGTCTGACTCCTGCAGGGTGCTAACCACGCCCTGTCTACCACCTTCCCTGTCAGAATCTGCCTGGGCCTTGGTTGTTCCCATGATGTCGGCATCCCCAGGGGCGCCGCTGCCCCTGTTCCTTCCCGGTTCCCGTTCCTGGAAACCCTGGGCTGCCTATGTCATGCCTGGGAAAACTCATTTCAGAATCTTATTCCAAATCATACCTTTGCTCTTAGTCTCTCCCCATCTCAGCTTCCCAGGAGCCCAGTGTCCCTGGGACAACCTGTCGGAACACGTCCTCCCCTCCCTCCCTGGGGCAGACCTTCCTGGAGACAGGGAATGGGCACACTACCCTTAACTTGCCTCACCGCTGTCCCCTCCTTCTCCAGGAAGACGTGTTGAGGATCCGGGTGCCCCGGGAACAGAGCCTTACACATAAGTAATAATATCTCACTTTACACAGCTCCTGACAGCAACTCCCAAAGCACTTTCACTCGCCCTTCCTCAGCTGTTTTGATGCAAGTGTGTGGGACAGGATGGGTGCCCCAGATGAGAAACTAAGGGTCCAAGAAGCGAAGTCCTGGCCCCGGGTCCCCTGGCACAAGCTCTGTGCACCATCTCACTGCTCCGTAAGGAATCTGTGCCAGGCCACCTGTGGGGCAGAGCTCAGCAGCCAGCAGGAGCACCCTGGTGCTGCCCTGCCCACCTCCTAGCAGCTGCTGAGAAGCTTTGACAACCGGGTCAGCAGTTGGGGTGCTGCCCCTTGCCCAGTGGAGAAGGCACATGACCACACAAGATGAAATATTTATAAGTGTGTCAGGTTATCTTCAGATCTACACGGGCAGATTAGCCCAAGCACAGCAGCAGACAGGCCCCGGAGGACCACTTACCAAGCTCAGAGCCTGGCTTCTCGGGACAAGGAGGAGGGACTTGGGGCCAACCTCAGAACCTCTTGCAACCTTTCAGTCTCCTCCGTCCTGCGATGAAAGGAATGAGACAAGCAAATCAGGGCCGGCAGGGCAAATGAGCTGGGATTGTGTGGTCAGGAAGCGGTCCTTCAGAAAGGTAGTCAGGGACATTAAAGGGTGAGTCAGCCACCCCAGTCTCCCAAGATGGAGACTAATATGGGGACAGGTATGGCAGTTGAGGGAAGAGAAAAGGAGGGTTTAGTGCCTAATATATCTTCTGGTTTGTGAAGATTGTAAAATGCCAGAACAGATTTGCTAAGCAAAGTTGTAAGATCTTCATTGTCAGAGGTCATTCATCCCCCATCCTCAGAAGAATCTATCTCTGCTCCCTGCTCCCTGCTCCCTGCTCCCTGCTAGAGGGCACCGAAGAATGCTCAGATGAAAAGAACCTAGGCATTCCCCACTCATGCTGCACACAGGAGCTAAACTAGATGGAGATGCATCCCATCCTTACGTTGTTGTCCTGGTATCAGAGCTTCACCCAGTCATACCCAACGATTTACAGATTCCTTCTATATCACTGTTCGATAACCAAGTCGAGATTACTCTAAATGTTTTATAGGTAAAGAAATCAACACTCCCAAGAGGCAAAGGCACTTATAGGAGGCCACATAGCTTGATTACACTCAGAATAGATCCCAGATTTTCCAACTATGAGCCAAAGCTGTCCAGTGATCTCCATGTTCCCAAACGCCAGGAGAAGCGTCTTTATCTGGCTGGTTAAGGGCCGGGCTTCTGAGAGCAGGGCCTCTGGGTCTGATCTAAACAGACTCAACTTGATCTTGGGTCACATCTAAATGGCATTCACTCCCCCTTCTCCCTTTCCAGTGGCATGGCCTGGCACTGCCTCTGGGCACAGAGCTAGGTTTGTGTGGGGACGATGTTTTATGCAAATACGGAGGTCAGTTGCAGAGGCAGAGGGGGAGTTCCCAGGGGCCCCGGCAGGAGGACCTGGGTAAAACTCCTGAGAGCCAGAAAGGGAGCCTGAGCAGGGACATTTCATGCAGACTCCACAGAAACAATTCCTCCCAAACAAACTAACCTCGGGCCAGAGAGACTTCCCCAGCTCTGCCTACAGTCCTCCTCGATTCCTCTGGGACACCCTAGACCCCCCACCCCTAAGCTAGTCCTGCAGGGCCTCACCACTGAGCTGATTCAATAGGTTCCCCACCCTTCGCTGGTTCTGCAGGGCTCTGCCTGAGGCACCAGCCTGGCCCAGTTTCCCTGGTGCACAGCCCCACCTACTGCCCTGGAGGGAGGCTGTGCAGGCAGAGCTCAGGCAGCCTCAGGACAGGGAGCCCGGTCTGTCCACGGCAGGGGATGTACAGAGCAGCTGTTCCAGCAGAGGGGACAGGGGTGTTTACACCCTGCCCAGCCAGCTTCCCAACCAAGACCTCATCTGCTTTGCTGTGACATCTCAGCCTGGGAAAGTGTCCCAGACAGTTCCCCAAGGTGGGAGGGGGCGGCTGCCTTTCCTGTGTTGCAGGAATGAGAGAGCTTCCTAATTTAGTCTGTATTTGCCTGAGATCGATTTTTAATTAAATAAAGTAAGAGCCTGATTAGAACCTGCAGAAGATATGAGAGCAGGATCAGATGGTATTCTGGCAAAATTGCAAAGCAAACACTTTGGCTGGAACAGAGGGAGACCCCCAGGGGTCTTCCATCAAAGCACCAAGCGAGGAGGGCAAATATGGGAGACTATATAGCCAACAGATGTGCATGATGCACGTATGCATCTGCCGGCACTGTGTGGGGAGGACGGAGGGCCAGCTCACAGAGCCTGCCGGGCCCCAGGGAGGGCGTGGGGACTCGGGTCCAGCAGCCAAGCCTAGAGTCACAGACACATTAATTAGCCCTGTGTTTCCAGCTCTCAGATGTAATCAGGCAAGAAGCAACTTTGAGCTGAGTATTTGCTGCCCCGGGAGGCAGCAGGAGGGAGGGGCTCGAGAATGGGGGTGGGGGGTTGGGAGTCGGGGCCAAGCGAAGGGGAGAGCTGAGTCCAGGTTACTAGGCAGGCTGCTTTCCTTCTATGACCAGCCAGCCCAGGACCATGCGCTGACTCAAGCCAGGTCAAGACATGCATCTTTTTGCCCCCAGAACATCAGAAAATCATGGTATCATGGAAAGAGTGGCAGACTGGAGGCAGCAGGCCTGGCCCTACCATTAACCAGCTGTGTGGTCTCCGCCCTGTTCCTCAGCCTCTCGGGGTCTCAGATGCCTCAGCTGTAAAATGAAGGTAGTGATAGATAAGGTGCTCTCTAACAAGTGTCCAGCTTCCAAAATGCATGATTTCCACAATAAGGACCCAAATGCCACACCAGTTACTTTAAGAAAATGCTCTAAGCTGCATTGGACCTGGGATTTGTGTGGTGAGGGAGACAGGAAAGGTAACTGTTTAGGGAGTTTTACCAGCATTCCACTGTGAGGCTAGAGGTGGGAGCTCTCACATCCAGTCCAGCCCTGGGGTTCTGAACATGGCTGTGCACCTTAACCCAGGGTCCTCCTCTGTGTCCAGCCACCACCCTTTCTGAGCCATCTCTGCAGAGACACAGCCTAGGTGACCATCGTGAGACACCCATGCGCCCATGCAGAGCTGGGGTAGAGGTGGAAGAGCCCGGGGTTGGAAAGAACACCTGCATGCAGCTCAGTCACTGTGTGACCTGGGGCAAGTCCTTGGGGCTGGCCCTGGGCTCTGGTTCAGTTCTCTTTAACCAGCACTGACTAGAGAGCAGGTACTCAATAATATTTGAGAATTTTTAGTAACTGAGTAAATGAATGAATGAATGAAATTTCTAGTTCTTCATCTATAAAATAAGGATAATAAGAATACCAATCTTCTAGATTTGTTGTGAACATCCCACTAAAGTGCCATACACTTTAAAGCTGCCTGTACGCGCGCACGCACGCACACACACACACACACACACACACACACACAGGCATGCATGCATCCAGACTGCTCCTCCTACCTGCAAGAGCCTCATGGTTGAAAAGATCTGTTCCAGGGCCAGAGCTGAAAGAGAGGAATTGCCCTTGATTTTTCTAAGTACCTACAAACTTGGGAAGTAAGGAGTTGAGAGACACAGAGCAGAGAGGAAGTGGGTGCTAAAAATTTAATCAACAAATATTTACTGAGCAAATATTATGTACCAAGAGCTGACCTAGAAGCCTGAGATTCACTGTAAACAAGAGAGAACCAGCCCTGCCCTGATGGAGCATGTGTTCTAGCAGGGAGACATCATAAATAACCAACAGACTAAACAGCAAACCATGTAGTCATGTCAGATGTCAGCTGGAATAAACACTATGAGAAGAATAGAGGAGAGCAGGATAAGGGGGACTGGAAGAGGGCGGGGGAGAGCAGAGGATGTCAGATTAATAATTTAAAAAGTATTTTCCCAGCCTTCCTTCCTCTCCCCTCTTCTTCCTGGCCCATTCTAATATTAACTCTGCTGTCTTTTAACTCCCATCAGAAAAAAAAAAAAAAAAGCTTCCTCAACCAATATGAATTATTTAACATGGAGACTAAGTCAATTCAAATAAAGAGGGTGTCTTTAAACTGATGTTAGGCCCCCATACGGAGAGGGGCAAACAGATAAGGTCTAAACATGTGCCTTTTTCAAAACCACGAGCTCCCTCTGCAACTGCGCCACAAGGGGAGCTGCAGGCAGAGATCTCCTGAGTCCACAGCCTTGGCAGCACCCTGATTTCCAATCCCCTCATCCTCTGGGCAGGAGGGTCCAGAGAGAAGCAGTAAATAGCTCAGGTCATGCAGCAAGGGAAGGCAGAGCTGACACAGAACCCAAGTGTACTAGCTTCTGAAACTCTTCTAGAAACTGGTGCAAGAAGCCAAGCCACAGTCACCTGTTAATAGGGGACGGTCAGAGTGGTTCTTCAGAGATGAGAAGCCACCTCCGTAGAACAAAGCCCAGGCTCCCTTCGTGGTGCACAGGGTCTCTGAAGCTTGCCCTCTGCTTCCAGCCCCAGCTCTGCCTCCCCCCTGCTCTGAGAACAACCAGCTTACAGCTCCCTCCGCTCCCCACACCTCTGTGCTTTTGTTATTGAGTGTTTCTGCCTAGAATACCATTCCCACCATTCTTCCCTTGGGCAACTCTTGCTCACCTGTCAGAATTCATCTTAGATATCACCTCCTCCAGGAAGTCCTCCCTGAAACTCACAAGGCCTGTCTCCCTCTGTGCTCCCTTACACACTTCCATCACAACACTCAACCCAATTATATTGAAGGTAACAGTTCACACATCTGTCTTCCCCACTGAGTCTCTCAGGGGACATCATGCATCCCTCATGCCCAGCACGGCCTGTTGACAACTATCTACTAGGAGCTCAGTAAATGTTCATCTTATCTCTGTAGTAAAAGCATTTGGGGCAAATTTTGGGGAGTTTACACTGAACTTTACAGCAAGGAGCAATACCTAGCAGAGAATAGCCCCAAATACATGTGAGAGTTGTGTTGTGTTGTGTTGCGTTGCGTTGTGTTGTGTTTAGAGAGGTGATATGGCTTCACAGTTAAGAGACCAGACTCCAGAAACCAGATTGCCTACACTTGAAGCCTAGCTGTGTCACTTTCCAGTCGTGTGACTTTGGGCAAGTTATTTAACCACTCTGTGCCTCGGTTTCCTCATGAGTAAATTAAGGGAAGTCATAATAGTCCTGTCCCCCGAACATGGAATGAAATGATATATGTAAAGCACTTCATGCAGCAAGGCGTATCGGCATGGACAGCGTTGTGCCCGCTACCGCTGTTACTGTGACCCCTGCATTGTTGTTAGGAGACCCTTCTTGTGGGATCAGTCTCTAGGTCCTCAGGACGCTACTGCATGCAGCACGCAAGGCAGGAAGACACCCGTCCTGCAGCCCCTCCCTCCTGAGCGCCTGGGAAGACAAGCAGAATTGATTTCCTTATCTCCTCATTAGGCGTGTTTTGCCTGGGCCCCAGCCTGGTCTGGGTGCTGTATCTCATTTGTGCTGTGTGCCTGTTTCCTGCCACATTCATTACCCTGCAATCACCCCCAAATAGGGCAGCAAACGAGCCGGAGATGGGAGATCAGAACAAACAAAGCATCCTCATCTCCGGAAGTTTCACATGGGAGCCCGGCCTGAGCTCTGGTGCCTCTCCCCACCCCACCCCTGCTGCTAGCTCCTCCCCACTCCCTTCTGCTGCACTGCCCTCCTTGGGGGCCCTGGCCACTCCTGTGTCCCCTGGTACAGAAGTTGCTTCCCTCCTCCCCTCTTTTCAGCTACTGTACATCTCTCTTTGCCTTCCCAGTTTAACTCTGTGCTCACCTGCTGCAAAAAGTTACAAGATAAGCATGGCTTGGGGTCACCGAGTGACTTTAAGCTAACTAATAATCTCTCACCCAAATTATAGTATAAGGTCCCTGGGGGTAGAAGACCTGGTCTTTAAGGCCCATGCTGTGGGTTCAATGCCATATGCCCCCCGGGTGGCCACCCGTATCAGTTATTGGTGGAGTGAGTATGGGAGTGTGGGACCGAGGGTGAGATCGGGGCGCTCTGCAGCTGCTGGTCCAGGTGTGTGGACTTCAGAGAGGAATCTCTCTGGGCCCTTCCATGCTAAAATCACCCCCACCCTTCTAATGTGCCAGGTTGCCATGGAGAGGAATGGCCTTCTGCCTTCCCCCACCCCCCTTCACCCTGTTCTTCATCTCAGCCCCAATGGCATGTCGGGAGAGTCCACTTCTCCAGCCAGGGGCCCACCCATCATGGTGGGAAGTGAAGTGAGAAGGGAAGTGCTGAAAGACTTCTAGGGAGGATGGGGATCATCAGGGACAGGGGCAAGCTCAGCATGTCCCCTCTCCGCTGTAGTGTAGATGGTAGGGGCAGGCAGGGTCGTCTCCAAGCAGGGGGCAACCTGAAGCAAAGGACACACATTCCCCATGTTACCCTGCCTGGCATGGCCGTCGTTGACTGGGGCAGACTCGGGCAATGAGAGGAGAACTAACTGGTCTTACTAACTGGCCTTGCAGGAGTGGCCCATGCCGGACGCTCTCTCGGGGCCAGGTTGGCGGGACAGTGCTCATCACTTAAAGCTGGAGGCAGCATCCCAAACAGACCTCAGGGCCAGCCCCCTCCCCCGCCCCTTCCAGCATCTTTGCAGTCAACACAAGCACACGGTGCTCTGCGGTAGCCCAGCCAGGGTCTGCCACATACATGGTGCTCAGCCTCCTGCTCCTGGACTCACCCTGCCACTTCATTCTTAGTTCTGCAGACTCCCCAGGGCTTCCCAATCAGCACTGAATGGCTCAGACTCTCCAGGGCAGCCTTCAGTGCTGAAGTATGACTCCACCCTACACAGGTCGCTGGCATGTCTTCAGGACAAGGGCCCTGGCCTAGGAGTAGGGAGATGTGCATTCTTGCCCCAGTCCTGCCACCAACCGGCCGAGAGACAGGAGATAAAGACAGCTGCCCACTCAGCCCCGCTGTCTCCCTGGGACATCAGCTGGGAAGCAGATGCACACCTCCATTCTGCAGATTGACTCTCATTTGCCTTCATTTGATCATGGTTTGGAGGCATGCTTAGGACCATTGTTTACTGAGTCCTTGTCCCCTTGCTCCTGAGAGCAAGGATGTCTGTCTCTGCTTTAACCATGCGTGACCCCAGGAGAGGCTGAGCATCTCCACTGCTCACACAGGGGAATGTGAGCTCGGACCAGGGAGATTTGCTCAGGACAGGGCCTTGATTCTCTGGCATCAGCCATCGGGCCTGGAGCCCACCGCTCCTAAGAGCCTGGGCAACTCGAGTCACTTTCTGCTCCTCTCAGGAAGCAGCTGCCCCTAGAGAGCCTTCCCTACTTGACCAGCACCACAGCTGCTGCCCAGGCATGGCTTCCAACCTCCCCTACACCTGGATAACACAGCAAGGTCCACATGGGTCTGGGGCCCTACTGGGTCCTCAGTCAGCTAGCCACTGGCCTTTGCAAGGCTCCCTGTAATGCATCGCCCTTAATCATACATACCGCACCTCAAGGCCGAAGCGCCAATGTGCACACACACCTGCACATGCACAATTCCGAGCTCAGCCAAATCATCGGTTCCCCAAGGATAGAAAGACACAAGACACTCAGTCAAGAGAATCAGTCGCTGATGGGAAATGAACAATTCTTGGTGGCTGAACACCTTGTCAGCCAGAAAAGACTGGAGCAGGTGGAACCTGGTGTCCCCAGCACTGGGCCCAGCACACTGTCAATCCCCCTAATGAAAATGAAGTGGAGGGAAGAGTCACAGCCCCCGAGAGGGGAGGCCAGGGCCAGCAGTCCCAGCACGGGGCTGTCCATGTCCTGCCTCCAGACACCAGGGCATGGTGTGTGTCACCACAGGACACTCTCTGGCAGGCTGACACTAGCCCCGGGAAAGCCCAGGGCCGAGCTGGACTGGGAGACCTCTAAGGATAAAAATAGCTCACTACTTCTCTGCTCTGACCTCAGCCCAGGCCCAAGACGAGGGTTTCATGGCAAATTATGGATTTAAAACTAGCAATGAATCTCCATTATAGCATGAAATGAGAAAGGAAAATGCTACTAAATGGAAGCCTTTCCTCAGCAGCCAACAAGCCAGGGAGGGGTATCCCTGTAGGAGGGAGTTTAGAGCCCAAGTCACAAAGCCCAAGGTAGATTCACAAAGGCCAAGACCAACCAGGCTGGTCCCAGAGAGAGGTGGCCTTGGGGAATGGGCATGGCCTGGCCTCCGGGGACCACCACTGTCCACCCAGCACAGGACAGCAGAGCAGGCATGCCAATGTGGCAGCAGGAGCCAGGACGAGCGTCCTGGCTGTGGGCATTTCTCTGCAGGGAAAATGCATGGCTCCCTTGGGAGGAAACTGGCCAGAGCCCTGCATTTCATTGCTGTGTTGAGATGGGACCTATGTTGTAGATGCAGCGAGAGGCATTTCAGGAGCCTTGGCCGACTGCCTGGGTGACCCACACACATGCCTTACTCACAGTCTCACCCTGTCTGCCAGGCAGACCCCAGGTCTCCTTTAATAGATGAGGAAGGTGATACACCAAGCAACCCATTAACTTGCCCAAAGTTACACAAGAGAGTTAGAATCTGAACTCAGTTCTTTCTGGCCCTGAAACCCTTGCCCTTTAAGCTACTTTGGGCTCCTCCCTTTTTCCAGACCTGCTCAGACTTACTGCTGTCTAGCTCCTCCCCTTCAGAATGGACTTCAATGAGGTCTCTTTCCAGGCCCAGAGAACACCAGGAGCCCTGTCTGACCCCTAACCCTGTCCCAGGGACTCCAGAGTCAGAGAGGTGGCCTGTACAAGGAACCAAAGGCTCCAGAGAACCCTTCCCGGTGTCCCCTGTTCCCCAGCTGCGCCTTGGAAGACCCACAGCATCCGTTTTCCATCCCATGAAGTCTCACTGTCAGGGAGACTGCCTGCTGCTCCTTTCTGTGGCACTCTGGGCCTCTCAGTTATTCTGTCTGCGTGGAGGAGGTTTCCAAAATGGAAGGTTCACAGGCCCCCAGAAGCCCACAGCTGCCTCACAAAAGTAAACGGCTGAGCCCACAGACCGGGAAGGCTGGCTTCCAAAGGAGTGTCACATTTTCACAGACCTATCAAGGTGTTTGTAAATGTTTACAGAAAGGAAGAACTTCCCCTATGTAAATATGTCAGGAAAGGTTATTAGCAGCTGAGAAATTACCCAGTGCGGGGAACACCCAGCAGCCTCAGTGATAGAAGGCAAGGAAGCAGGGAGCAGGCTGGTGACCACACAGCCATTCCCAAGGGCTGGTACTGTTCTCCCCTCCACACCGCTCCCTCCCACCTCCCCCTACACAGAGATGGACAGAGTCACTGGGATACTGGAGAGAGCTTATTTTACAGGTGGGTCAACTGAAGGAAGGAAAACATGCCAGAAACTGAAGGACACACAGAATAGGGGAAACCAGTCCTCTCTGATTCTTCCAGATAGAGGGAACTGGGTCCTGAGCACGGGTCACCTGTCTTTCCTCCAGTCCCAGCCTCCAATACCAACTTGGCCTGAGCAACAGTTCTACTAACGACCAAAACTTAACTTTGGAATAGACCCCCCCACCAAACCTAACATTGATTAGAGAATTTTAGAGCTGGAAGAAACCTGCCAAGCAAGGGTACTTCATTCATTCTATTTTTGAAAACATATGTCTGCACCTTCCCACACCAGGCGCTGGTCTAGGCCAGGGGTCGGGAACCTTTTTGGCTGAGAGAACCATGAACGCCACATATTTTAAAATGTAATTCCGTGAGAGCCATACAACAACCTTTGTACATTAGGCATTATCCAATAAAAATTTGGTGTTGTCCAGGACAGCTGTGATTGGCTCCAGCCACCCACAACCATGAACATGAGCGGCAGGAAATGAATGGATTGTAATACATGAGAATGTTTTATTTTTTTAACGTTATTATTTTTTTTATTAAAGATTTGTCTGCGAGCCAGATGCAGCCATCAAAAGAGCCACATCTGGCTTGCAAGCCATAGGTTCCCAACCCCTGGTCTAGGCACTGGAAATATACATCAGTGGTCAAAACAGATTAACCTCCCTTGCCTTCATGGAACTTATATCCTTGGACAATAACCATAGCCTAAGAAGAAAATGTTCTGGTGGTAAGTACTATCAAAAAAAAGTAGAGAAGGCCCTGGCCAGTTGGCTCAGAGCATAGTGTCAGCTTGGTGTATGGACATCTCGGGTTTAATTCCCATCAGGACACACAAGAGAATTGACCAGATGCTTCTCTCCCCCTTTTCTCCCTCTTCTTCTCCCACAGTCAGTGGCTAGATTGGTTCAAGTGTCAGCCCCAGGTGCTAAAAATAGCTCAGTTGATTTGAGCATTGGCCTCAGACAAGGGTTGTTGGGTAGATTCCAGTCAGGGTGCATATAGGAGTTTGTCTCACTGTCTTCCCTCATCTCACTTAAAAAAAAAATAGGGAAGAGTATAAGGAATTGAGTTTTCTATAAGAACAAGCAGGTTGAGCTGTCAGGATAAACCTCACAGAGGAGGTGATCGTTTTTATCTTTTTATTTTTTAACAGCTTTATTGAGATATGATTTATATACCATTAAATTCACCCAGTTAAGTGTACAACTCAATGATTTTTAGTAAATTTACAGAGTCATACTACCATCACCACTATCCAGTGTTAGGCCATTTCCATCACCCTAAAAAGGTCCCTTGTCAATTTCTACTTCTACCCCAGTCTCTATGGATTTGCCTTTTCTGGACTTTTCTATAAATAGGATCATACAATATGTGGCCTTTTTTGTCTGGCTCCTTTCCTTGAGCATAATATTTTTGAGATTCATCTATGTTGCAACCCATGCCAATAGTGAACTTAGTTTCATTGCTGAGTAGCATGTATTGTACAGATACACCACACTTTATTCTTTCATTCTTTGGTGGACATTTGGATCATTTCCAGATTGGGGCTGTTAAGGATAATGCTACTGTGAACTGAGCATACATGTACAAGTGCATGTGTATCATATGGTTCTGTTCTTCATGGGTAGATTTCTAGGAGTGGAATAGCTATGTCATGCAGGAAGTTTATGCTTAACTTTTTAAGAATATGCCAAACTACTTTCCATGGCAGCTGTGTCATTTTATTCCATTCCCTCCGTGAATGAGAGTTCCAGTGTTTCCACAGTCTCATCAATATCTGTCATAGTTCACCTTTTCTATTATGGCTATTCCAATGGGTTTGAAGGGATGTTCCTTGGTAGAGTTAATTTGCATTCCCTGATGACTAATGATATTGAGCATCTTTTGATGTGATAATTATCCACTTTTTATCTCCTTTAGCAAAATGTTTATTCAAGCCTTTTGCCTATTTTTAAATTGGGTCATTTGTCTTATTATTGTGTTGTGATAGTTATTTATATATTCTAGATACAAGTCCTTTATTAGATATTTAGTTTGCAAATATTTTCTCTCACTTTGTGACTTGTCTCTTTATCTCCTTAATGCTATCTTTTGAAGTACAAAAGATTTTCATTTTAATCAAGTCCAGTTTAGCATTTTCCTCTTTTATGGGATGTGCTTTTGATATTGTAGCTAAGAACTCTGTCTAACTCAAGGTCGCAGATATTTACTCTTATATTTTCTTCCATAAATTCTACAGTTTCAGCTCTTACATTGAGTCTATAATTCCTTTTAAGTTAATTTTTTGGTAATTTGTGAGGGAAGAAACTAAATTCACCATTTTAGCACATAGCTATCTAGTTGACCCAGCATCATTTGTTGAAAAACACTATCCTTCTCCCAACTGAATTGCTTTCACACTTTTTTCAAAACTTAACTGATCAAAAATGTAAGGAATTTTTTCTGAACTCCCAATTATAATGCATTGATCTATATGTCTATTTTTTTCCAGGACTATATTGTCCTAAATACTATAACTTTAAATTTTGAATTAAGGAAAAGTAAGTCCTCCAATTTTGCTCTTTTTCAATGGTTTTAGCTATTTGGGGTCCCTTATGTTTCCATATGAATTTTAAAATCAACTTGTCAGTTTCTGCAAAATGATTCCTGAAATTTTTATAGGAATTGTGATAAAGCTATAGACCAGTTTGAGGAGAATCACCATCTTAACAACATTGAGTCTTCCAATCCACAAACATGGACTCTTTCCGTTTATCTAGATCTTTATTTTTCCCAGCAATGTTTTTAGTTTTCAGTGTATGTCTTGTACTGCTTTTGTTACATTTATTCTAAGTATTTTATTCTTTTTGATGCTATTGTGAATAAAAGTTTTCTTAATTTCATTTTCATATTGTTCATTTCTAACATATAGAAACACAAATTATTTTTGTATATGGATCTTGGATCCTGTAACCTTGTTGAACTCATTTTTTAGATTTCAATAGTTTTTTTTTGGGGGGGGGGTATTGTTTTGTTTTTGTTTTTTGGTGAATTTCTTAAGACTTTCTGCATATGGTATAATATATGTAAGAATAAAGATAGTTATACTTTTTTTCCCAATCAGATGCATTTTTTTTCTTATTGGACTATATAGAACTTTCAGGACAGAGCTGAATAAAAGTGGTGAGAGCAGACACATAGCTTTATTGCCAATTTTATGGGGAAACATTCAGTCTTTCACCACGAAGTATAATGTTAGTATTTTTTAGATGCCCCATATCAGGTTGAGGATGTTTCTATTTGTTTCTCCTTTGTTAAGAGCCTTTACCATGGATGGTATTGACTTTTGTGAAATACTTTTACCACACCTACTGAGATGATTGTGAGGTTTTCTTGTTCTTTATGTAGTATGATATATTACATCAATTGATTTTCAGATGTCAAACCAGCCTTGAATTCCTGGGGGAAAATCCATTTGGTTATGGTATATAATCTTTTTTTTTTTATGTTGCTAGATTCAGTTTGCTAATTTTTTGTTGGGAGCTTTGTAAATATGTTCATGATAGACAATGATCTGTAGGTATCTTATGATGTCTTTTTCTAGCTCCACTATCATGGTAGTACTGGTCTTATAGAGTGAGTTGGCAAATGTTCCTTCCTCCTTTACTTTCTAGAAGATTTTATGAAGGATTGATATTATTTCTTTTTTAAATATTTGATGGGGCCTGGCCAGTTAACTCAGTAGCAGAGTGAAGGCCTGATGTGTGGGTGTCCCAGGTTCAATTCCCGGTCAGGGCACACAGAAGAAGTGACCATCGGCTTCTCCACCCTTCCCCTCCCTCTTCTCTCTCTCTCTTCCCTTCCTACAGCCATGGCTCAATTGGTTTGAGTGCATCAGCCCCTGGCACTGAGGATGGCTCCATGGATCCTCTGCCTTAGGTACTAAAAATAGCTTGGTCTCAAACATGGCCCCAGATGGGCAGAGCATCAGCCCTAGACAGGGGTTGCCAGTTGGTTCCCGATCAGGGCCCATGCAGGAGTCTATCTCTCTATCTCCCCTCCTCTCACTTGGAAAAGAATGTATATATTTGATGGATCTCATCAGTGAAGCTGTCTGGGCCTAGAGTTTTCTTTGTGGGAAGATTTTTCATTTTGTTAATTCAGTTATTTCCCTGATGGAGCTCTATTCAGATTTTCTCTGTAGAAAGTGGTTTTTGAACAAAACTTGACGAGATAAAAGAATTGGCTGTGAATCCTGGAGCGAAACCCCTACTTGAAGTGAAAAGCAGAGTGATTGAAGGAATCTAAACAGAGGAGTGACGTGATCTGACTTACAGTTTAGAAGGACCATCCTTGAGAAGGAACTTGAAGAGGATAGGGCAGGAGAGCTAGTAAGAGGCCCTTGCAGTAATAGAGTTGAGAGGTAAGGGACACAGCCATGATGGCAGCAGTGGAGGAATGAGAGCAGGGACAAGAAAAAGAGAAGAGTTAAAAATGCTGCCACAGTAGAAAATCCTAAATGCAGAAGTGCCTTCCTGGGGAGCAGATTCACATTCTCAAAGGAGTCCATCAACAAGCTCCCCAAAGTGTAAGAGACAAATCTAGACCAGCCTCTTCATTTTTAGGAAAGTATGGCTCAGAAGGGCTCGCTCCTTTCCCAGGGCCACCCAGCGAGCTAGCAGTAAAGCTGGGGCTGTCCCAGGGGCTCTCCCACCCCTCTGACGGACTGCCTAATGGTCCACGTGATCAGGACCCTCCCCCCATCCAATGAGATCCTTTGTGGGAGCACGTGGGAGAGAGAGCAGGTGTAGAGAGAGGGCCCTCCCCTGTGTCCAGCTTCTGGTGCCCACCTGCCTCCCAGGCCAGGGTGCCCTCCCAGTGCCTACCCCTGCCTTCACAGTCACCAACCCTCCTTCCCGAGCCTCTGGTCTGCCTCTGTCCGCAGGCTCCGACCCTCCCAAGAAGAGCTGAAGAGACAGCCTTTGCCATTCCCAGCCCCCTTTGCACCGAATCACAGAAAAGAGCAGCTTATCTGCCTAAGAGAATGAGAATCCTTGGTTTGTATCTGTGAGGGAATCTTATCTAAGCAGGTTCAGGTGGCAAGAGTGGGAGAGAAAAATAATTAAGTGAGAGGCAGGTGAAATGTTGACGTTATTGTTACTTAAGTGCTGCAAAGCTTTTAGTTCGTGTTTTTGTCCTGTGACACCCCTGGAGGGGGAATCAGCTTGGCCCATTATCTGAGCCGCACACCCGCTCACCCTACCTCCCCGCCACCCATAAATCTTATTAAACAGCTTCCATTGGCAAGACAGAAAAATAATTAAGGCAAAGGTAGGTGAAATGTTGATGTTATTACCGTAATACAGCAGCCTGTTTGGTTTCTACACGGCTGAAACGCAGCAGAGGGAAATCGGTTTTAAAGATTACCTTTCCAAGATGCAAATCGGAGAGCCGAACGCTGGGCCGCTTCAAACCTGGAAACATTTCCAAGGCTGTGCCCGCCTCTCAGGGGCCTTTAAGCCCACAATTTACCTTTTGACTGCATTCTATTTTCTCACAAATCCTTTATTTCCCACTTATTTATTGACTAGACACACAGCGCCAAAAGAGAGAGAGGGAGACTGATTCTGCCGCCACCGGTCTTAAAAAATCCATAGCAGAAAATGACTCCGGAGGGAGGCGTGCCAGCCTCACTGTGAACCTATGCGCAAGTGACTCACTTTCCCTCAGAGGTGGGCCGCCCCAGGGGCCGGCTGCTGTGACCACGCCTGGAGGGAGCAGCTGTCCATTCTTACCTTCCCAGGGGAGTAGGCTGGGGACTGGAGGCAGCGCTCCTAGGATAGCCACACACACACCGCACTGCACACATGATGAGTCTGGAGCCCTGTCCTTCCCTAATAGACGGGTTGATCCAACAAGGTGCGTCAATGCCTGCTCTTTGCCAGGCGGCATGTGGTCTGCCAAAGAATGAGAGACCACCAGAGTGGGCAGAGACCACAGGGATCACTGAACCCAGGTCCACAAGTGACAGCTGATACATGGCCGGCCACATTAGGCACCCAGACATGTCTGGGTAGCTCCCAGAGTAACTTTAGAGTTTTTATTTTATTAGTTGTTTACAGTTAAGATTCTGAAGGCCTTCTTATTACCAATGCTGATTTCTGGCTTCTCTTGCAAAGCTCTGGCAACCTTAGGCCCATTTGCAGGCTTGGCAACAATTGTGTAGTGGCTGCTCTGGTCAGTGAGGTGTGGCCCGTCTGTCCCCACTCACTCACGGCCACTTGATGCATTCAGAGTGCCTGCACTAGTCTGCTGCCCCTGACCCTCCAGCACCTGGCGTAGACCTGTTTCAGTGGGGAGCTGAGTTAAACTAGAAACAGGAAGAGGAGATGAAGGAAGGCAAAAGGCCGGCAACGTCCGATCATTCCGCAGAGTCGCCAAGGAACACTGACGGGAGAGTTTTAGGTGGCCTGTGGAGGGCGGCGCACGACCTCACATACATGTGGAGAAAGCGCTGCCCACAGCAGCGAGGTGTCCCTGCCCCAGCCTCTCCCCCCAGCCCCTAGCCCCCAGCCCTGAGCCACACGAACTCTGGGCGTCCCCTTTACTGACTGGAAGGTCAGAGGATGAAGGTCACGGGTGTGAGGGTGCCCGTGTCGTGCAAACCCTCCCCGTGTCTGCAGCACACAGCGTGCCCTGGAGACTATTAGCACCTCTCCGGGAATATTTAACTGAAAACAATTTCTAGTTGGGATCTGTTATAATTACTAATTAGATCTGATTATAATTATCTCTCACTGCCATCCCTTACCTGGCAAGGCTAGGACGAGGCCTCGCGACAATTAGCAGTGCCTTCCCTGATAGGCCGGCTGATTCGGAACACAGTCACCAGGTCGAGGAAGAGCCGGCCTCATCAAAGGCAGCTGCTGTTTACTGAGGAGGGCTGTGATCAAATTAGATTAAAATTAATGAGGGAGAAACTCGAATTTTTCCCCCAACAATCTCCTTTTTTGTCTCAACTAATTCATCATTTTGGGGGAAGAAGCTGGACTCCCCTCTGGGGTCCCTTCCTTCCCCCACCTTGAGGATTTTGAGGTCTGATGGCCACCCACTCCTGCCAGCCCAGTACCACCCAGAGGGACGCAGTGAACCTGGCAGCAGACTCTGAGCAAGTCCCCTGAACTCTCCAAGCCTCCCTCCTCATCTGTCACATGAGGAGAACACTTGCCTCTGAGCCTGACACCTGCCTTCACTACCCACAGCCTCTGGGGAGGGTGGGAAGGGCCGCGTGTACAACAGGCACCAGAGACCATGGCTTAGCCATCTGGAACCCCTGCTCAGACTCAGGCCTGGCTCAGAGACACTGCAGGGGGAATGACCCTAAACTCCCTCCAGGACCAGTACAGAAACTGCTCTGTTCCTGAGAGCAGCTTCCCCTGAGATGGGCTAACCCTCGCTGGCACTCACGTGTGCATGCGGCATGGCTTCTGCACTTGCTGAACAAGATGAGTAATTCTTCATCAGAGTGGCTCACCATGGGCAGAGGAGACCAGCCAGAGCATGGTGTGGCCACTGCGGGCCAGCCTGGTGGCTGTGGACACCAGAATAATTTGGGTGACCAGCCAGGTCTCCCCTGGACGTGCTGCACACTGGTGAGAGCAGGGGTGCCGGGCACGCAGCAGACACTCTTGGTCGCTGCGATGCAGGGGACACACACGTGCACAAGCACACGCCCCCAGATGGGCCCTGAATCCAGGCACATGCAGACACATCCCGACGCACTGTGCTCACTTACGCAGCTGCCCCACTACATGAAACACTTCTCAGGGGAATCCACAGGCACGTTTTCTCTGCCACCACCCCTACTCCAAGCCTGGGACCTGCATGCCCACCTCTGGGTTACTCAACAGCAAGGCCCTCCCACGCCCTGATCCTCCAAGCAGCACCTGTCGGTGATGTAGCCCTGGAGCAGCCAGCCGGCTCCCAGGCTGCAGGGAGAAGTTTCTGGGACTGAGGATCCGTGTCCGTCCCCCTTGGCTGAGCTCTGCTTCCCTGGCCTGGCTCCCTGCCTAACATACCTGCCCTTGTGTTCCCGTGCCTGCCCCAGCTTTTCTGAGGGCTCCTGTTCAGACATTGGACCTGCTGGAGACAGAAAGCCAGGGTTAGCCCTCAATCCCTAGAAATTCACCCTGGACTTAACCTTCTTCTCAGGAATCTCCACTCCACCCCACCTCCTCCCTGTTGCCTCCATAGCACCCACTCCTCACACGGAACTTAGCCAAAGACCCAGGTCTTCATGGAGTTGAGAAGTGAGTTGGAAAGGAGATGAGGGGTGGTAAAGAAGACACCGACTGACAATCAGATCCCTCGGCCCTAGTACTGGGCGCCCTGTCCAAATCCTTTAGCCACTCTGACCCTCAGGTTCTTCATCCATAAAGTAAGAATTAGGAAGACCTGTCCTACCAGTTATCATAGAAAGAAAGACAAGTGTGTAGGAAAGCGTGTTACGAACAGCACAGTGCCTCACAGTGTTCTGAGCACAGGTGTCTTTGGGAATTAGCAGGCCATTTCTGCAAAATCTGTTCCGGTTGTCTGTTGCTGGGTAACCAGTCACCCCAAAACTCAGGGGCTTCAAACAACAGTTAACACTTATTAGCTTACACAGTTTCTACAGGTCAAGAGGCTAAACACAGCTCAGCAGGATGGTTCTGGCTCAGGGTATCTCATTGCAATTAGACTTAGAAGGCTCTGGTCCCATCTCGAAGTGTCCTTTACTTGCAAGTCTGATGCCGGGCTGGGCAGGCCTGAGTGCTGCCTGTCTAAAAACGTTGTTATGACAATCAGGTGCGTGCTGCATGTGAAAGTGTGTTCTAGACTGTAAAGTTCTGAAGTGAGAAGCTCTCACCTGGCACAGAGGCAGCTTGTCCCAGCCCGTGAGAGCACATCTGTCAGCCACGCATGCAGTGACAACACGTGGGGAGCTTGACATTGGCTATCATGGGAGTATTTGTACCCTAGAAATCGACAAACACTGTAGTGAGGGTTCTGTTTGGTGTTGCATCTGGCTATGGTTGAAGAGCTTGTTTATTAGCACACCATTGTCCTAGTCCCTCCCTTGACTTCACCTGAGACCTTAGGCAAGACATTGTACCCGAGGCCCTGTTCTTCTAACTGTAGAGTAGGAACGAGCCTTCCTAGCTGTCCTGGCTGTTGAGAAAGGCTGTTTGAAATGAATGGAAGCACCCTGAGCTCTTTGGCAAAACTAGGCTGGAAAACCCCTAGCACAAGCCATTGTTCCCATGATTAATGTCCCTTATTGTAATCACCCTTCATCATAAAATAAGCAAGAGCAGTGACTCACAGCTGGCACTCTGCCCAGACTGGAGAGACCAGGGATTTGCTCGGCAGCCTCCCAAGAGCTGACCTGGGCCTGGGCCCCCATGGAGCCCACATGAATCAGGCCACAGGGCCACCCTGGAGGACTGCAGTGGCAAGGCTGGGCCCTAGGGGCCTGAGCTCCTACCCAGGCTCTACCCCTAACTCACAGGTGACCTGGACCATCTCACTTTACCACTGTGAGCCTCCAGGGATTGCCAAAGAGTCCGTGCATGTGAACACCAGTGGAAAAGTATAGAGTGCTACCTTAATGCAAAGTGGGGATCATGGGGTGCAGAGAAGCCTCCAACCAGAGCGTGAGAGCTGGATGTATCCTGATGGGAAGGAAGTCTATCCAGGCCTACACAGATGGGAGAACTTTGGCCCCCTCATGCACCTAGTAAAGGCTTGGCCCCCTCATGCACCTAGTAAGGGCTAAGCTGTTCATATTAAGCAACTACTGTGTGCATTGCTAGTCTAGGCCCTAAAGTTACAACAGAAAAAGTTGCTATTCTCATGGGGCTTTCCCCAGTGGAAGGAGACCAACAATAAGCACACAGTACTGTAATGTCACAAATGATATGAAGCAAAACAGGGCAAGGACATGGAGGGTGAAGTGCAGAGGTGCTATTTGATATGGATACCAGGGAAGGCCTCTTTGAAACATATAAGCTGATCAAAGAAAGGGAGTGAGCCAAGCAAACATTTTGAGACACAGCATTTCAGACAAAGGGGACAGCAAGTGCAAAGGCCCTGGGGCAGGGATCTTTTTGTCATTTTCCAGGAACAGCAAGGAGGCCTGTGTGGCTGACTCAGAGGGAATAAAGGAAAGAGTGGTGGAGATGAAGTTGAGGTGGGTGGGAGCAAGGAGCAGAACTAGTGGAATCTTAGACCACATAGTGACTGTACATTTCCCTCTGCTTGAGATAGAAAACTGCCAGAAGCCTCGAGCAGAGGAGAGACAATAAGAAAAGGATCCCTCTGGCTGCTTCCTTTCCTGCAAGGAAGAATGCAGGAAACCAGTTAGGAAGCCACTGCGTAGCCCAGGTGTTCGGTATAGTGAGTGCCTGGGCATTGCAGTGCAGGTACGAGAAGGGGTGGGCTAGCTCTATGTGCATTTTGATGGTGGGCAACAGCAACTGGAGTGTGAGAGACAGGGCAAAGTCAAGGGCACCCCAAGATGTCCCGCCTGAGTTGCTGATAGGATGGGGTTGCAACCTGCTGAGACAGAACTAGAACTCCAGAGACAGACCAGGAGTGATGTCTTAGTCCCACCCCATGGTCCTGACTGTGACACTAATAGGCCCCTCCCTCAGGCAGATAGCCCTACCTCCCACCCTCTCTCACAGTTGTGAGCTGCAGTTCTGAGAGCGCCCTCAGGGTCACCTCTTTCCTGAGGCACGGCTGCCAGCATGCTGCCAGCTCTGAGGCTGAACCCCAGGCCAAGGCAGTCGCCAGGCCCTCGAAGAATTTAGAGTCTGCTTGGGGAGGTGACCTGTACACACAGGAGATGGTTCCACAGGGAAACTAGGCTGCAAGAAGTGGGACAGTGAGGGAGGGCTTCAGTGGGGAGGCAGAACTTGGGCCTGGCACAGAGAGGGGACTCATGTGGAGGACCTTGGGTGGGTCAGAGGGCAAGAGAGATGGGGGCAGCGGACAAAGGGCCTTGAAGTCAAGCTGGGGGTTCAGACTCCACAATGCAGGCAGGGGAAGCCACTGGAGGTTTCTGCAGAGGCAAAGAAAAGCAAGTCTGCAGGCTCACCCCTAACCTGTCCCTTCCACCTGCTTCACTTCCTCCCCTGTCTTCCCGCTGTCCCTCCCTGTCCCCAGCCCAGGGTCCAAGCAGCAGGATGGGGCCTGCAGGGGAAGACAGGGGCTCAGAGGGGACAGCTAAGTGTGCGGCGCCCCGTGGGATTGGTCAGTACACAGCCTGATCACCCTGCTGAGCTCACCCCTCTGGGCACCAGCTCAGAGCTCTGCTCACCGGTTCCTCCTGGCCTCCCACTCCCTGAGACCCAGAGGTTTCTGGCCTAGTTAAGGTGGGTCACCACCTGGGAGCTTTGATGAGTAGCCCTGGGAACAGCTTCACATCTCTATCTGTAGAACCTCCAAAGCTCATCTCTCTTCCCCAGGCAGCCTGCTTCCTCCCCAGCGCTCAGTTTCCCTGGGATGCTTCTGCGCCTAAATGTGCCCCAGGTGGGCCCAAGAGCCTGAGGGGTTTAGCCTGCCCCTTGTCCCCACCAGGGGCCAACAGCTGCCCCCCTGGAGCACAGCTGGAGCAGGACCAACGTTGGGGTGAGGCATAAAATTTAAGGAGCATCAAAAAACTCAGTAATTTAGACAAATACTATTAAGTGAAATATTTTTAAAAATCAAAATTAAAAAGCATATTAATTTCTGAGCAAAAGATCAAAATATTAAATAAAGACAGTATTAGTAACAGCATCACCAACTCACACAGGATCCCGAGGCAAGAAGAAAAACGTACGCCCTACATACATTAATTCGTGTAATTTTAATGGTTACTTTTCCCACTAGAAGATTAAAATACTTGACAAAACTGGAACATTTGAAAGTAGGTGTATTAAAACAATACTATTTTAAACCTAAATATTTTATTTACAAAAAAAATAATAATTATCATTTTTCTTTCCTGGTTTGATGAAAACAAATGCACTCTGTTTATCTCATTGACAGTTGAGATATTGCCACATGTGATCATTGCTCTTGACTAAAGGACCATCTTAAATCATTTCTAATTAATTTCAGGTTGATGATCCTGTCATAATTTAAAACTGCGATTTTTTTTTCACCATGGATATTTATATATTAGGGGTTTTCTTAATTTTCATTAAAATATTGTTTATCTCCATTCCTGAGACTTCTGGCATGCCCTGTGTTTGGTGCCTGGCTCTGAGATGAAGAGAAGCTGGCGGACCACCCATCCTGAACAGGAAAGAGCTCCAGGTCCAGGGCTGGAGGGAGGGAGACTAGCAGTTAGACAGCTCAGGGTCAGCAGCGGTCACCCTGCATCGTCCAGCGGGGCCAGCTGGGGACATGCGTGCAGGATGCCAGTGGCTCTGGGGCGAGACTGCAGGGAGGGGTTGGGAGGGGACCGCTCTGGACTTGAAGTTCAGGTTCCAACGCAAATTCCTGCTGTGTGACATTGGGCAACTCTCTGATCCCTGCTGGCCCCAACCTGCCCTGACCCACCTGCCTCACTGGGTCACTGTGAGGTTCAAAATAATACTAATGGGAAATGCTCTTCAACACGCACTGCAAATGACCACTTCTTGCTGGTCAGCCGGAGCACCGAGGCCGTTCCATGAACTCTCTGGCCATTCAATGCTGCGTCAGAAATTTCTGCTTTGTGTCTAACTTAATCCTCCCCCCTCACTGCCTGGCCCATCCTTTCCAGAAGGCCAGCCTCCCTGTCATGCCCACAGGTCTGTATTTAGTCCTGTGGCCTTCGGCTTCCAGCCAGGGCCCCCGGGCTGCCCTCTGAGCATCCCTCTCTGAGCCTCAGAACGTGTGCTCAGGGGGCCGGGTCTCCGAGCAGGTAAGAGGCCAGAGTCTTCCCAGCACAGCCCACCTCAGCCCCTTCAGCTCCTTGGTGTTTCACCATTGACAGCTGTTGAGGCATAAACCACTTATAAGAAAGGGCCCTTTCAGAGTGAATTTATCAACGTTTCACAGGAAGCCATAACAATGGCCTCGTAGTGGGCCTGGAGCAGAGGCTACTATCAGTGGGAACTAGAAGCTCCATCCTCCTTCTCCCCACCCCAGTACCATTCTTCCCTGTGCTCTGGACCCTCAGCACTGCCCCTCGTCCCTCTTCAAACAGAAGCCCCTCCCAGGGAACTGGACAGGCAGAGGCTAATCGGGAGCAGAAAAGAAACTTCAGGAAAACTCAGTAAGCGTGCAAGTGGACATGAGCTGAGAGGGCCTTTGCCTCATAGTCATGTCACCACACCAGGGGGAAAAGCTCTGGCAAAAGAGAGACCAGATCTCTCTCTCCTGGCTGTTTCTCTAATGACAGTTCTTCCCAAAATCTAACCTTACTCCACCATGCTGCAGCTTGAGTCCATCTTCCCATTTCAGTGCAGATGGTAGCTACAGATTGACCATTCTCTATACAGGGTGGGGCAAAAGTAGGTTTACAGGTGTAAGTACACGAGACAGAGCTTATTCTTGTATTGTTATTTATTTATTATTGTATTATTTTCCACACAAAAAAAACTGTAAACCTACTTTGCCCCACTCTTTTCCCAGTGACCTCTTCCTTACTGCTGTCTATCTGTAAGTCATCCTTGTACTTAACGAGCCCAAAGGAAACTGAGGCAAGCAAGGATGGGGCCTCTGGCTCACTGAGGGCAAGAAAGACACTACAAGACTGGATTCTGGAACATGCTTTCTGAGAAAACAAACCTGCTGCCAGACACTGGGAGACATGGTCACTGAGTCACTGTGGGCAGGTCACTCAGCTTCTCTGGGCACTTCCTCATGCAGCAGAGAAGGAGGTGCCTGGGGTTGGATCTACTTGGAAGGTGCTTCCTTTTCCCTCTTAGATCAGTGAGAGAAGAGAAAGGCAAGCCCTCTCACCCAGACAGAAGTCGTCCCTGGCATGCCCCCTACCCCACAGCCTTCTCACTGAATCCTGGCTTCCGTGCCGAGCTCTGGGCTCAGAAGCTTGCTCATCCTACCTGCCTTCATGACATGCTGACAGTATTTACTGTCGGGCCCACTGTGCAGATGTGGACACTGAGACTTGGAGAAGGGAGTCTTGCCCAATTCACACAGCTAGGAAGCGGTGGGCCTGAGGCTCAGGTCCCGTCTTTGGGATAGCAGTTCCAGGGCGATCTGAAGCCCTCCCTTCTCTCCATTCAGGACTCCTCTCCACCACTAAATGGGCCCAGAATCCAGACAGAGTCCACCCCTTCTCTGAGAGGGTACCATGCCCTCCTCCTCTCTGAAGCCTGCTTCTCCCTGAGCAGGTGGGCTGTCCACTACTCAGCCTTGTGTACCTGCTGCGGCTTTAAGAGCAAATGACCATCTCTGCCCAACCTCAGGCTCCAGTAAGAGGAGTGAGGTCTCCATCTGACCCCAAGGACTAGTCCTAGCTTTGCGTGGCCTCTGGGATCCCCAGACCTCCATCTGACCAGAGATGTGAGAAGCAGAACCATACTTTAGGAGATAAAGAGGGAGGGGATAAGCATTAATAGGTATATTAATAATAAATAATTCCAGAGATTTTTACATATGCCTCCTTGCATAATCAGCCTATTAACCCTCAAAGGAGGTATTACTGCCCCTCCCATTTTGTGAGAAATACACAGGCTTGGAGAACCAATTAACACGTCCAAGGCCAGTAGTAACAGGGAGGCCCCAGTGGCACGTTCACTGAGGCGGCATCTTAGCCCGCAGAACTCGGAGCACCTGTGCAGTGCAGGCCTGGGCATCTCCAATGCCCAGCCTCATGAACAAGCCCAGGCTGAGGATTGCTTAAGCTGAGAAAGCTCAGCCCACCTCTCCCAGTGGCTATGTCCACTGAATGCAAATTAATAGTAATGGAAGTCTAAAATAAATATACCAGAGAATAAAAGTGCCTTTACCCCCCTCCATACACACACATAAACACACACATTCACACAATGCATTCCAAAGTTAAATGCAAATGACATTTTAAATTATATACCAGGTTTGGATTATCTAGGCCTCTGGCCACAAATATGAATGCCTGTCACGGAGACTTGACTGTGACTTTAAGACACATTCAATACGTTTCACCTCCAAAAAGCAGTGAGCACCTCACACCGTCCACTCCTCGGAGCATCTGTTGGGCTGCTCCCTAGCGATACTTCTGCCTTTGGAGCAATGTGTGCAGCACTTACACGCCCTGATTACTGCACAGTGACAGTGAGGCAGATCTGGGCTGGACGCCATATATTCTGACTTGGGCTGATCCCAGGACACTCACAGCAGCTCGGTGCTGTCTCGTCTCTTTTTATAGAGCGTCCACCGTGCCCAGAATGCTTGCCAGGTGATTCGATTGCTAATCAAAGGGAAAGGGAAGGCTTGTGGAGGAGACAGCAAAAAGAGGAGAGATAATTAAGGACCCAAGGGTCCTAGGCCTGGCTGGTGGGTCCCAGAGGAAGGGGTGTTGAAGGTGGAGAGTGAGGAGCACAGAGGGTAAGAGACTTGTCCAAGGTCTCAGGAGAGCCAGGGGATACCAGATGCCCAGGCCTAACCTCAGTAATTCAAACCTGAAAGGCCCTTAGAAGCCCAAACAACAACCACTTCCAAAACTGGCCCATGAATCCCACATAGAGTGCGCATAGGGCCAGAGGGGACTTTCTAGAATATAGACTACTCAATACATCCTACAGTTTTCAGTTCTGCCTGTCCCAAAGCATCCCCCCCTGGAAGCTCTGTGTCTCCTATGCACCCCTTCATGTAGGGGTCCTCTTATGCCTCCATTTACTCCATGCTCATCTGTTGAGTCTGGTCTCTGTTCAAGCTCTCAACTGAGGCAAGAAGACAGAAAAAGTAAGACAGGACTGCTCCTGGAAGAAGTCACCCCCAGCCAGGCTCCTCCACCCAGCCACCCCGAGTCCTGCACAGCAAACCCTGCAGGGCAAAGAGGAGCATTGGATTGGCTGATGTGCCATGCTGGGCACTGGAGCACACAAGTGGACAAGACTTGTCCATGCTCTCCTGACACTCAGTCACAGTCCAGTGGAGGTTAGAGGAGGCATCTGAGCAAAGCCTGAAGATCGTGTAGATGTCTGCAGTCAGAAAGGAAGGAACAGACCTTTCAGGAAAAGAGAGCAGCCCCTCCCCACCCACCTTCTAGGGCATGAGGGTCACTACACAATGGGTAATGGCCTCGCACATGGCTGCATGTGGCAGGCATGAGGTGGGTGATGGAAAGGCCCACGGTGCCTTCACACTGCCCAGGTGAGGGTCAGCCTCCACATGGCCAGCAAGAGTGAGGCTAGATGCAGAAAAGGGGGAAGAAAATGTCCTTCTCCCTCAGAAATGATCACTTAGACTCGAAACAAAAAGAGCTGATCACCAGCTGAGGTCCAGGCCACACACACGAGTAAGGGAGGTTCTCATTCTATATCATGACAGCAGAGGAAAGGCCCACAGGACCCGCCTTCCCCGAAGGGCGAAGGGCCAAACTGGGCCCCAGGGTGTCAGAGAGGGTGGAGGCATGTTGAGTGAGCCCAAAGGAGACCCAGGCATGCAAAACTCAAGCTCTTTGGATCAGGGCTGATGCACAGCTGGCCCATGAGGTCACCACTCAGGGTGGGGGTCTCTTCCCCATGTGACCATGAGTACCCTGAGCCCTCCCACCACCCAGGCTTCCCAGCCCCTGCTGGGGAGTAACCAAGTGGAAAGAACCCTAGATTTGAAGTCATGAATATAAGATGAAAACCCTCATTCTGCCACTGAAAAGCTCTGAGGATTGAGACCCTCAGCTTTAATTCCCCAGGGAACAGCCTGTCCCTATCCACCTCCTGGAGTGTGAGAGTAACTGCCCATAATTACAGGGCAGGGGAGAACCCAGCAGAGTTCTCACTGGTAGGTTTGTGATCATTTGTATTGCAACCTGGAGAGTTAGCATACACATTAGGGGTGTCTGGGGAGCACCCTTCTCCATCCCAGGCCCGTCCCCCTCCCAGTTTTGTGCCCTGTCACAGCTCGCCTGCCCTGTAGGGCACTCTGGGCAGATCTGATAAGCTTATGCATGGCATTGTCACCACAAGACACCACGGTCGACATTGCTTCTCTGACATCACACATAAGCACTAACTTGAGCTCTCTTTTCCCAGCGTTATTGACACATAATTGACTTATAACACTGTGTAAGTTTAATGTGTACAGGTGTTGATTTGATACATTTTTATATTGTAAAATGATTACCACCACTGCATTAGCTAACACCTCCATCCCATCCCATAATTATCTTTTTTTTTGTGGTAAGAACATTTAAGATCTTACTCTCTAGGCAACATTCAAGTACATAATACAGTATTGTTAGCTGTAATCACCATGCGGTACACTAGAGCCCCAGATCTTATTAATCTTATAACTGGAAGTGTATACCTGTCGACAATATCTCCTCATTTTCCCCACTCACCAGCCCCTGGTAACCTGCACTCTACTATCTGTTTCTCAGAGTTTAGCATTTTATATTCCGCATACAAGTGATATCACATGGTATTTGTCCTTCTTTGTCTGACTTATTTCACTTAACACAAGGTCCTCAAGGTTCACCCAAGTTGTTGCTAATGGCCAGATTTTCTTATTTCTCATAACTATATAGTATTCCATTGTATGTATGTGTGTATGTGTATAGCATCTTTCTCCATATCCAAAACTTATAAAGAACTCATATAAGTCAGCAAAAAAAAAAAAAAAAAAAAGCCCTGATTAAAAATGGGCAGAAAAATTAAATATACATTTTTTTCCAAAGAAGACACACAAATGGCCAACAGGTACATGAAAAGGTGCTCAACCACTTATCATCAAGGAAACACAAATCAAAACCACAGTGACGTGTCATCTCACATCTGTTAGCATGGCTGTCATCAAAAAGACAAGAGGCAACAAGTGTTGTCAAGGATGAGCAGAGTAAGAAAAACCTTTGCACTGTTGGTGGGGATATAAATTGATGCAGCAACTAGGAAAAACAGTATGGAGGTTCCTCAAAAGATTTAAAACAGAACTACCATATGTCCCAGTAATCCCACTTTGGGGTATATATTCAAAGGAATTGAAATCAGGATTTTGAAGAGATATCTGCACCCCCATGTTTATTGTAGCACTACTCACAATCACCACAATATAGAAACAACCATCAGCAGGTGAGTGGATAAAAGAGATGCAGGATAGATAGACGATAGATAGATAGATAGATAGATAGATAGATAGATAGATAGATAGATAGATATGAATACTATTCAGCAATGAGAAAAAATAAGATCTTAAAATCTGTATGGAGCCACAAAAGACCCCAAAGGGCCAAAGCAATTCTGAGAAAAAAAGAACAAAGCCAGAGGCATCACACTATAGTGACTATCTGATTTCAAATTATACTACAAAGCTATAGTAATCAATACAGTATGGTATTGGCATAAAAAAAAAAGACACATAAATCAATGGAACAGAACAGAGAGCCCAGAAGGAAACCCACAGATATATGACCTACTAATATTTGATGAGGGAGCCAAGACTATTCAGTGGGTAAAGGACATTCTTGTCAGGAAATGATGTTGGGAACACTGGATAGCCACATGCAAAAGAATGAAATTGAACCTTCATTTACACCTTACACTATTTTATTTACATAAAATTAAATCAAACTAGAATAAAGACTTAAACATAAGACTTGAAACCCAAAAACTCCTAGAAGAAAACATAGGAGAAAAGCTCCTTGGCATTGGGCTTAGTAGAGACTTCCTAGATATGACACCAAAAGCACAAACCACAAAGCAAAAATCAACAGCTGGGACTGTATCAAACTAAAAAGCTTGTGCACAGCAAAAGAAACAATCAACACAATGAAACGGAAACCTACAGAATAAGAGAAAATATTTGCAAGTCATATATCAGACTTGACCTTTCTTGACACTCTGTCTTAACCCAGGGGAGCAGCCCATCCACCAGGAGAGAAGATAGCGGACCGCAGCAGCACCCGGGGCCACTGCGCACTGACAGGCTCCCGCTGCCTCCGCGGAGCCCCGCTGCTTTCCGCGCGCGACTCAGATGTTCTCCTTCGGTCCAGTCCCCGCGGGCCGATGTTAGCTTTGCTCTACAAATGAGGAAACTGAAGCGCAGGAAGGTTTAGAAACTTGCCCAAGGTCACTTGGGAGGTGGTTCCCAGGTGTGTCTGAAAGCAGAGCCTGTGCTCCTCCCCTACCTCCCGACACTCCTTCCCCACAGACACGAGCAAACACCAGCTGTGGGAACGGGCAGAGGCACAGAGGGAGCCCTTCCCTGCCGGCTGAATAGGGCCCACAGCACACAGTAGGACTGAGATCTCCTTGCCAAACACCCAAGCTCTTCCCCTGAAGGGCTGTGTTTTGAAACAGCATTATGGTGCCAAACAGTTCCCACTTCAGCTAACCGTGAGGAGGGAGAGGACACTCGGGGAGCCAAGGCCCAGGCATCATCACCCTGCCATGGCCGCTGTGATGTGCACTTCAGGATCCAGGACAGAGGACTCAGGACTCACTCCCTCCATGGCTGGGGTGCCACAGGTGGCCCCTGAGCGTGGCCCCTGAGCCCCTCTGGGAAATACTGGCGGCTAAAAAAAGGAAGCCTCCTTCTGTGATGGGTCCCCACAAAAAGATTGTCCCCTGCTCTGGTATGCATCAACCCGAAGGCCATCCAGCTTCACAGCACATGTAGGATCTGCTAGCCCTCCCGAAGCTGCCACCTGTCCCTCTGTCCACCTGTGCTTCCTTCACTCCGGTCAGGGGTGGTCTGACAGCCTGCTGCACACACTGAATTTTCTCAGACTTCTCTCAGAGTCAACTTGCACGACCCAACCTGCCACAGCCCCCACCCGAGCCGCCAAGAGTGGGGCATGACTTGATTCCTCCTGTGATGCCCTCTATCTGCAACCAGGCGTCTTCCGTGGCAGTGTCCTGGGACACTGTGAAGACTCCAGAATGTCCCCTCCTGTATAAAGTGAAATTCAGCGCTCACCAATTCCTGACGAGAAATGTGATCTCTGTGAAAAATGAAGAAGAGAGATTTCAAAATTACCCATAATACCAAACTATTGATGAGCAGTAAAACACTTTTTAAAAATGAATTCCGCCCTGGCCGGTTGGCTCAGCGGTAGAGCGTCGGCCTAGTGTGCGGAGGACCCAGGTTCGATTCCCGGCCAGGGCACATAGGAGAAGCGCCCATTTGCTTCTCCACCCCTCCGCCGCACTTTCCTCTCTGTCTCTCTCTTCCCCTCCCGCAGCCAAGGCTCCATTGGAGCAAAAGATGGCCCGGGCGCTGGGCATGGCTCTGTGGCCTCTGCCTCAGGCGCTAGAGTGGCTCTGGTCGCAATATGGCGACGCCCAGGATGGGCAGAGCATCGCCCCCTGGGGGGCAGAGCACCGCCCCTGGTGGGTGTGCCGGGTGGATCCCGGTCGGGCGCATGCGGGAGTCTGTCTGACTGTCTCTCCCTGTTTCCAGCTTCAGAAAAATGAAAAAAAAAAAAAAAAAAAATGAATTCCAAGTGTTGCCCTTGTAGTTACTGAATTTGTTAGGGTGACACTATTTAACATAATTATACAGGTTTCAGGTGCCCAATTCTACACATCTCTGTGCACCATATTATGTGTTCACCCCACTTAAGTCTTCACCCATCGTCATTTATCCCCCCACACCCTCCTCTACCTCCCCACATCCCAGCAATCGCTACACTCTTGTCCATGTCCATAAGGTTTTTTTGTTTGTTTGTTTTGTTGTGCTTTTTTTTTTTACAGGGACAGAGAAAGAGTCAGAGAGAGGGATAGACAGGGACAGACAGACAAGAACGGAGAGAGATGAGAAGCATCAATCATCAGTTTTTCATCGCGACACCTTAGTTGTTCATTGATTGCTTTCTCATATGTGCCTTGACCTCGGGCCTTCAGCAGACCGAGTGACCCCTTGCTCAAGCCAGCGACCTTGGGTCCAAGCTGGTGAGCTTTTTGCTCAAGCCAGATGAGCCTGTGCTCAAGCTGGCGACCTCAGGGTCTCGAACCTGGGTCCTCCACATCCCAGTCCAACGCTCTCTCCACTGCGTCACTGCCTGGTCAGACCATGTCCATAAGGGGTTTTTTGTCCTTTTTTGCTCTATCCCTCCACCTCCCTCACTCAGCCCCCTCCCTGACAGCTGTCAGCCCGCTCTCTGTATATAAGTCTGTTTCTACTTGTTAGTTCATTTTGTTCATTAGATTCCACATATGAGTGAAATCATAAGGTACTTGTCTTTCTCTGACTGGCCTATTTCACTCAGCATAATGCTCTCCAGGTCCGTCCATGCTGTCACAAAGGGTAAGATTTCCTTCTTTTTTATGGCCACATAGTACTCCATTGAGTAAATGTGCCACAGCTTTTTTATTAATTGTCTACTGATGGGCACTTCAGCTTTTCCCAACTCTTGGCTATTGTAAATAATGCTGCAATGAACACAGGGGCACATATATTCTAATTAGTGTTTGGGGATTCTTAGGATATATTACCAGAAGTGGGATAGCTGGGTCAAAAGGCAGTTCCATTTTTAATTTTTTGAGGTAACTTCATACTGTTTTCCACAGTGGGTGCACCAATCTGTATTCTGACCAACAGTGCACGAGGGTTCCCTTTCTCCACACCCTCACCAACACGTGTTTGTTGATTTATTAAGGAACCCCATTATGACAGGAGTGAGGTGACATTTCATTGTGGTTTTAATTTGAAGTTTTCTGATGATTAGTGATGTTGATCATCTTTTCATGGATCTATTGGATATCTGTATGTCCTCTTTAGAAAAGTGTCTGTTCAGGTCCTTTGCCCATTTTAGAATTGAATTGTTTGTGTTTTTGTTGTTGAGTTTTATAAATTCTCTATCAATTGTTGTTATTAATCCTTATTAGATGTATTGGCGAATATGGTCCCCTATTCAGTGGGTTGTCTTTTCGTTTTGTTGGTTTCCTTAGCTGTGCAAAACCTTTTTGGTTTGATGTAGTCCCATTTATCTTTTCTCTCATTTCTCTTGCCCAAGGAGATATGTCTGAAAAAATATTGCTATGAGAAATGTCTCAGATTTTATTGCCTATGTTTTCTTCTGGAATTTTTATGGTTTCATGTCTAATATTTAAGTCTTTAATCCATTTTGTGTTTATCCTTGTATATGGTGTGAGAAGGTCGTCTAGTTTCATTTTTTTGCACATATCTGTCCAATTTTCTTTAAGTGTTGCTCTTTTTTAAATTTAGGACTTGTACTTTTTCAAAAAAAGGGCTCAGATCATAAAAGAATGTGATTTTTTTTTGTCTTAGGATTCTAGTTAATAGTAGATTCAAAATTTTTGCATAAAGTTGAAAGGTAATTTAGGGGTTTTCTGGGATTCTCAGAAATAAATTTTTCTGAGAAAGCACCTTACTTGTTCCCTTCCCTCCCTGGAGCGCAGCTATCGGCTTCCGGCTCTCCCTGACGACAGGCACACCTGTCCCTCCTCACAGGGCCTTTGCCCTGAGCTGGGCGACTCTTCGCTCCACTCTCCCCTTCGCTCTGCCTGTTCCTCCCTGTGCGCCTCTCCCTGCACTTCTCACAGCAACTCTCTCCTTCCGTCTTCCCTTCTCACCTTCACCCACGCGCCGTGTGGAACAAATTCACATTTTCACATGAAGAAGTGGTGTTGCTAACCTCTCATTTTAGAAGCAGGGCGCTGGAGTTTCCCATGTTTATTTTTTAAACCCCTTAATGAGGTGACCCTTTGTGGGCACCCTCAGTTTCTGCACAGACATCTAAGGTTCAGAGGTGGATTAGGGTTGGCTGAGGCCCCAGGCACAGAAGAAAATACTGGGCCCCTTAGAAAAAGGAGAGAGGGAAAAGAAAAATACGTGTTAACCATATTTTTAAATAAATTAAAAATATTATGTACTATTAATGTTAAAAACTGCATATATGAAACCAAACTTGGTGTCATTAGAAAGAAGTGTAAAGTTGGGGTTTTGCAGGGCCCTTCAGAAGTCGGGGCCCAGGGCGCACACCCACCATTAAATCCGCCTCTGCTGAGGCTCCAGGTACCAGTTGGGAAGATCTCCTTTGCCCTGGCCTCCTTCCTCTCCCGAGGGAACGCCACCAAACGCCTCCGGGAGGTTCTCAGCCAGATGGGGAGCTTGCAGCCAAAGCAAGCAAATTGGTTCTGCTTTCTACTTCCAGACCCGCCAGACACCTCCAGTCATGCCAGCCTCTGCTGGGTCAGGATGGCTTCCTGAGAGCTGGGAAAGCCACGCGGGCCAACGAGACGGGGCTCCTTCCCATGTGGCCTGTGGCACCGACGTTAGCAGTGGTGGCTGGGTGCGCAGAGACCTGAGCCAGGTTCCACTACTTGTGTGACCTGCCTCAAGTAGACTGAGCATTCTATTCCTCACGTTTCCCCATCTGTAAAATAAGGACACTACAAGGGCCACAGCTTGAGTTTACCATGAAGTTTAAGTAAGTCAATGGCAGGGCCAATAGGTGAAGGGGATTAAAAGGTACAAACTTGTAGATACAATGCAAATAAGTGACCAGAGGTCATGCACAGCACAGGGAATAGAGTGAAAAATATTGTAATAACTACAGAGTGACAGATGGTAACTAGACTTACCATGATCACTTTGTAATGTATAAAAATATTGAATCACTATGCTATACACCTGAAACTAATTTAATATTGTATGTCAATTATAATTCAATTAAAAGAAACAAGTGACAGCCCACGCCACCATGCTCAGCTCCTCCAGGCCCAGCCAAGCTGACTAGGAGAACCTCCAACCAAGTCAGAGTCAGAACTAGCTGAGAGCTTTGCACGGCGCCGTGGGCAGGCTCATATGTGCTAGTCACTAGCGCAAACACGCCAAAGGGCTCTCACGTGGTCCTGTGGCCGCCAGCACAAGAGCTGAGCTAGAGAGAGCAAGTCCCATCCTCAGCAGGACAGCCCCTCCCAGGTGACCCAAGGCCGGCACTCACACCCTGTGCTTCCCACCCCCTCACCTGCATGTTCAGACACACACACAGGGACACACCGAAAGAGACACAGGGGCACACACATGTGCACACACACACAGGGACACACTGAGACACACATGTGCACATAAACACAGAGACACACAGGGGCACACACATGTGCACACACACTGAGACACACATGCACAGACACACGGGCACACACAGGCACATACACACAGGAACACATTGAGAGAGACGCATGGCACACACATGTGCACACATGCACACACACACACACACAGCTGTTGGTGAGAGGCCCTCTGTCTGGCGCCCCTGCCACCACTCTGTCCCTTCCCTCTGCTCTGAGTATGTCCTGTGATTTATTTGTCTGCTCAGGAATAGTGAAACATCCTTCTCCTCACAAGTGGCTCCTCACTGATAAGACAGCTCAGGCCCTTTTTTTTTAAAGATTCTTTTTAAATTTATTCATTTTAGAGAGGAGAAAGAGAGAGAAAGAGAGGGGGGAGAGGGAGACAGAGAGAGACAGAGAGAGACAGAGAGAAGGGGGGAGGAGCAGGAAGCATCAACTACCATATGTGCCTTGACCAGGCAAGCCCTGGGTTTCAAACCGGCAACCTCAGCGTTCCAGGTCAGAGCTTTATCCACTGCGCCACCACAGGTCAGGCTCAGATCCTTTTTTAAGGTTTAATTTGAAATAAATAGAATACTCACCCTTCCTAATTTGACGAGAAAACAAGTGACTTTGTGTGCCTTTGTCCCTGACAGCATCTGCCCCCTTGCCCTCCCCACACCCCACACCACCCCGGGCCCTCCTCCTAGGAGACCCCTCCCCCGCCCACCTCCACTGCCTCCTCATCAGGGCGTGGTTTCATGGGTGCTTCAGAGCAAGGTGCTGACCTGCCAACAGGGGCCGCCTCAGGGCCCAGAATGAGAGCTGAAACAAGCCATCTGACCAGCCTCCGCTGCTTGTTTGGGCAAGTAACTTAACCACTGTGCCTCAGCTCCCTCTCTAAAACACGCATAGTCATTGTATCTACTGTCTATAGGGCTGCTGCGAGGATTCAATGATGACTTTAGTAGTACTGTAAGCCCTAGCAGTCTCGTTGCCCTCTATCAGTGTTAGCTATCAGTCATAGTATTACTGCTGTTGTTGTCTTACTACTTCCAAGGCAAAGGGCTGGTGGAGAAATGCAGAGCGGCATTGAGCCTCCTGCTCTGGAACTCAGGGAACCGAAACTGCCCGCAGGTCAGTGCACGTGGGCTGTGCCGAGCGCCAGTGTCGAAGGCCCAGCACAGTGCTGAGGGAACCAGGGCACTTGGCTTCCGACGCAGTAGCTCAGGCAAGGCACCAGGCGACAAATATTTATTAAGTGCTCACTGTGAGCCAGACACCTAAATGCTCGGATAAACAGAAGAGAGAACGTGGCATGGGCCAGCCCTCCGGGAACTCATGCTAAGGGGCAGCCGATGGCAGTGACATCAAGGGCCACGTGAGCTTGTGGAAGTCGCACAGGGTCTTAGGGTAGAGCGGAGGCTGGACAAGGGAGGAGAGGGGCTGAGATTGAGAGAGGGCTTCCTGGAGGAGGTAACAATCTTAAAGAGTGGCCAAGAATTAATGAGGCAAAGGTAGTCTTTGAACTGACTTGAAGAGATGATGGGATTCTACTGTAGCTCATTAAGACTCAAGGTCAGGACATTCCCAGCAGAGGGAACTTCATAAGCAAATGCACATAGTTCTTAAAGGGAGGAGAACAGGGCAGTCCAACCCAAGCATAAGAAGAAGAGCTGAAGAGAGAAGGCCCAACCGTAGAGACCCTCGGATGCCCTCCAAGCTGGGAAATCGGTTTCTGGCCTGGAGCAGTGGGGAGCCGGTGAACACTGTCAGTAGCAGAGACTGAGCTTCCAGAATAGTCACCCTGCCACACCGGAGGTAGAGAGCATAGGGTGGGATGGAGAGTGCGTGCTGTGGGTCCAGTTCTGAGACACTGCCGCAGCCCAGACAGTTGAGGGGCCAGTAGAAAGTAGTTTACTACTAAACATATCAATTAGCTTTTGCTGCATAATAAACCACCTCCAAACACAATGATTCTGAATAGCGATTGACTGGGCCCAGGTGAGATGGCTCATCTCTGTTCCCTGTGGAGCCAGTGGGCTCACGCACACCTCTGCAGTAATGGCCTCCTGCTGGGCAGAGGGGTGGGAGGGAGAGACCAAGCTAGGCGGGGCAGCATGGGGTCACCTGGGGAACCTGTGCAGACAAACCAGGGGAAAGGAGGAGGGAAACCTTACCTTCCCACAGAGACAGAGCACCGCCTCCTAAGCCCCAGGCACTCTTTCCACAATCTTTCAAGGGAATGAGCCCCGTCTGCTTAGAGAACCGGCAACATACAGCATCCGTACAACACTGGGCCATTACAGTGTCAAACAGTCAGCAAATGGCAAGCGAATGGGTCCTTGCTTGGGTGGGTGAGTGGCCAGACTTCTGTGAACACCACTGTGGGACAGTGTGGAGGAATGAGGGAGAGTGCTGGGTAGCAAAACCCAAGCAAGAAATGGTGAGCACCTGAGCCAGGGCGACTCTGGGGATGGAGTGGGGAGACACATTGGAGGGAGAGTTCAGAGAACTTACCAGGATAGTTAACAAGGCAGGAGGAAGGAGAATCAAATCCAGAAAGGGCTGCGATTCTGGCTTCAGTTGTTGTCCAATGGTGCCATCCCCCACAGTAGAGATACGCAAGTTTGGGATTGATCAGCATACAGACATTGCTGGCATCTAAGGAAAGTGATGTGCTTCTCCGTAGACAGTGAGTGGAGTGGCACGTGCCAGGAAGAGCAGGCTCTGGGGCAGACCACAGCTGCGGTGGGAAGAAGGCAGAATGTGATAGCCAGAGCAGATAGGGGAGCACAGAAGAGGATCCCGGAGGCCCACTCAGGATCTATCTATACGTTCCCCACCTGGTCTTGTCTTCTGAGTACTTATCAACATCCAACAATATATTATGGATGGATTCTTTATAGTCTATCTCTCCACTAGAATATAAACTCCACGAGGGCGGGCTCTTTGTGTGTGTGTGTGTGTGTGTGTGTGTGTGTGTGTGTGTGTCCCCATGCTTCAAACAGCGCCTGGAACATAGTGGACACTCAGTATGAATTTTCTGAATGAATGTTGAGCATATCCTTAAAAGCCGTATGCCCCAAGTCCCCCAAGTCCCCCAAATCCCCCAAGTTCCCCAAGTCCCATCTTTACATTCTGCGGTTCTGCACTTTGGCCAGGAGGTGGCGCGTCTATGTGCGTGAGGAACAGAGACTGATTTCAGGTGTCTCAGAACCTGGGCAGAGGACAAAGCTAGCAAGGAGTGGATCTGAACCACAAACATCATTTGCCCATTCCCATAGCAGACACCTCTCAAGCACCAACTGTCTGCCAGGCCCGTGCTCCCTCGCCCTCTGAAAGTCCCTCGGCGGGGTCTGATGCCGCCGGCATAGGCAGAGCCGGTCCCAGTACTGGGATAATGATCAGAATGCGAGCAGGAGGGGTGATGGAAAGGGTTGTGAGGGGCTGCTGCCACGTCAGGGTGGCCTGTGAGCTGCTCTGACTCGAGCAGAACAAATTACAGGGTCAAACAAACCCGGGTCTAAAACCCAACTCTACCAGTTACCTGCTGTTGCTGCCAAGTACTACCCTCTCTGAGCCTGTTTCCTAATCCATAAAACAGAGATCCTAACAGTTTCTGTTTTGAAAGAAACTGAGAATAAAACAAGAGGAACCTTGGCACAGTGCCTTTCACATAGCAAAGAAACTACATATCATTCTAAAAATTAGACACGACCACTGTTTTTATAGCCCTTTGCAAAGCCTGCCCGCATTCTCCGTGTCATAAAAGGTGATTCTCGTAATAATACTGCCCGTGTCTTTAGTACCCGACTTGCCAGACAAGAGGGCCAAGGTTAGCAGATTATATAACCTGCCCACAACCATACAGCTTGTAAAGTAATGGACTAGACCAGGTTCTGCTCAGCAAACATAATGTGAGATAGCTCCCGTGTGGCAGGCACTACTCCAGGTGATGGGGACCGAGGAAGGACGACACTGCGGCCTAGGAGAGACAGACATGTCAGATCACTGCCATGGAGCAGGTAGCCCTGAGGACGCCCAGGGCTGAGGGGCCATAGACAAAAGTCACTAGGTTCAACCAGGAGATTCCAAAAAGATCTCATGAAGAGGGCAGCCTGTTAGCTAGGTCTTGAGGGCTGGGGAAGGGAGACCCAGGAGAAGGAAAAAGAGAGCTCCAGCATTCAGGTCAAGGAAATGCCTTGTGCGGAGGAACCTGTTATGAAACGAGATCGCTGCCTGCAAACCCAGCATCTGGTGGGTCATCTAGGCCCTTTCTAACCTAACCCGGGAAGGTGAGGAGGGAACAGAGCAGAAGGCTCAAGGCCCCATGGGTTCTCTCATTGTCCAGTGAGCCTTTCCTTCAAAGTGCTCTTCAGTCTGTAATTACTCCTAGGAGCCCCTGAGCAGGCTCTTCCAACACTGCTGTCATACGGCTCACCCGGGGTCCGTGTTCAATGCCAGGCCTGGTGCGGGAGGTCCTGGGGTGCCGCACCAGCAGCTGCACTGGTAGCAAGCTCCTAGGTAACAAGGTGCTACAGGTCCCTCTGGGCACACAGCACACAGCACATGGCACAGGCTTGCGGAATGGCCTCCTGGAGGGCAGGTTTTCTCAACCGTGAGCTGCCCAGACTGTAGCATTCAGTGGCTGGATGGAGGAAATGAAAAGAGAAAGTTTGGGGGGGAGGCAGGAACACTGGGAGCAGGGCTGCGGCTGGAGCCCTGGGATGAAGGGAGATGCTGAAGGTGTGAGAGGTGCTGGTCAGGCTGCCCAGAGGCCTGGCGCCTCCCTCCACTGCAGCCAGTTCTCATTCCCAGAGCTCCCACCCACCTGAGTCCTGGGGGCCTGGGACTGAACGCTGATGCCTAACAGCAGAGAAGGGTAGCGCCCGCAGTGAACCCGCTCCTGCCCCTCAGCCAGGTGTCTGTGATCGTCACCTTGCTTAGCCTGCAGCCTTCTTCCCAGCCCATGATCCAGATAAATCAGACTGAGGTCTCTCCTCGCCCAAGCCAACCGGGGCTACCAAGAAACAGGCTGAGAAGCACCCACCACAACCACCAGGCCTTCCTGCCCAGGCTTCTCCTCTCCGAAATGCAGGAAGCAGCCAGATCCTGAGTTTCACACCATAGAGAGTTCCAGCCAGGGCCCAGGGGCTCCTCCTCTCTGCCCACACCCAGCAGTCCCTCATCCACCACCCAGCTCTATTCACCCACACACACACAACATAACAGTGCCAACCTCAGGAGGAAAAGCCAGGGGAGATCCCAACCTGGGATCTTTCCTTTATTCATCCAACAAATATTTACTGATCACCTGCTCTGCCTCAGGCACTGATCTAGACATGGCAATACCGCAGTGACCCAGACAGACAGGGTCCTCCTGTGTCGTCAGGGAGCCCCCTTCCAGGGAAAGGAGACAGAGCAGATGAGCCCCCCAGTGAAGAAGATGAAGCAGGCGGTGTGAGGAAGAGCAGCCGAGGGGCTATGACGTGGCCGCTCCACGGATGTGGATTAAAGCCGTGCCCACGTTTAAAAGGCAAAACCAGCACAACAAGGCTGTAGAGGACAGCACTGCAGACAGAGCAGAGCCAGGGCCAGGCCCAGTGCCGCCAGAGCTTGGCTTGTTTAGCAAACAGAAAGGCCACGAGTGGCAGCGATGAGGAGTGGATAGCAGTGGTCCCAGAGGCAGGCCAGGCTGGAGGAGCAGTCACTCGCAGTGCAGATTGTGTTCTGGGCAGCCTGCGAGGTCTGGAGCAGAGTGCACTGAGAACACAGGTGTGGGGGCTGAAGGAGCCTCGTTCTGCCCCCAGAGAGCTCTGTGACAGACACGTGCTCTGCCGAAGTGCCACCAGCACCTCTCAGCTGTCCCTGGCCAACAAAACCTCCATGTCCATGCTGGTACCCCTATGGGGTACCCCTATGGGATATCCAAGACACCAACCATCCAGGCCCCCATGACACTGCACAAGGCCTGGCACCAGCAGAACTTTCCCAGTTTGTCAGGATGAGGTTGGTCAACTCGGCAACGAAGACCAAAGAATTACGTGTTTGATGCCCTGCTGTCACTGGACTCAGGGGCTATGCACAGGTCCAGAGGACAGTCAGGTGCTGACCCTTGGCATACACTCTAGCCCAAGGCCTTCGTGGGAGCACTTCTCACAGACAGCGATGGGGCTGGTTATAGTGGCTCTATGTGACTGTGAACCATAGAATCTCTTGTTTCTATAAAGTGAGATAAAGACCCTCGTTCCATAAAAACCATGACAGCTCTACCTGCAGCTGGAGTCAGGGTGCTGTTCTCAGGCCCATGCCCACCCTGCTCTGCCCCCGCTCATGCTAACGCTGGCCAGATGCTCATGCTTTCCGGCCTCAGTTTCCTTTCTGTGAGTGCAGCTCTGCGCTGTATCTCCCTGCCCGCCTCCCCACAGGAGCTCGGTGCCCTGGACAGCAGAGCTTGGGGAAAGTCCTCACACGGTGCCCCCATGTGGTGGCCATCTGCAGGGCGGGTGGAGAGCAGCGCTGAGCAGGGAGGGAGGTCCCCAGCTGCCTGCCCAAGACCTGGGTGCCAGGAGAGTCCACTGCACGTAGCCAGCCACCTTTGTGACAGAGGAGCCCCGATCCACGTGATCTGTAGTTTCATAAGCAGTGCCGAGAGCCAGCCGGGGCTCGGCTCACACCGGCAGCCGCTCGTCCGAGGCGGGGTGCTAGCTTCCCCAGGCCCGCTTCCAGCCCTGGGAACCAGCTTCTCCAGGATCCACTCGGGTCCATCCCCAGGCCTCAGTCACCCAACAGTTAATGCATTTTTCTGACTGACAACAATCACACCACCAAAACAGTCAACTATTTTTATCTGCAGATTAATCACAAAAGGCTAACATTTCCACCTTCCCTGTGATTAAAAATTAGGAGACAAACTCTGTAGTGGTTCAGGATAATAACCAATCCTGCGAGGGCTTCATGAATAATGCATCTCCAGGCTCAGGCTGCCCAGACCACCCCCCCTCCCAGCCCCGCAGCTCTGGGCCCCTCTGAATGGAGAGGTAACGAGTCGCCCTCCCTTACACGGGGCTGCAGCTGCCAGAGCGACTGTTGATTTCTATTCAGCCTGTGGGCCCCCAAACAAACTCCCTGCTCATGCACCCAGCCCCATCTGCACCCCGCCCCCCGCCCCATCTGGTGTGCAGCCAGGCGAGGGCCAATCAATAATGCATAGCTACATGAATAACCGGCATGATAACCACTTATTTGGGAAGATGTAATCAGGACCCATTCTGAAGGTGGGTGTTTGTGTGAGCGTATGTGCGCCAAGTGTGCACCCAGCTCGGCCCACGCCCCTCTCCCCCATCTTCACTCCTTCATCCGGTGTTCCCAGTGCAGCACGGGGAGCAGGCCGGCAGGACGCCACCCACACTGCCGTCCTTCGTTCTTGGAAAGGCCTCCTCAGGCTCCATGCTGCCGTCGCAGGTGTTCTGAGCCTGAGTGAAGGCCCAGGGACAGTTGGTTTTTGAACTTGGTCACACAGTGGAGCTTTGGGAGCTTTCAAAGCTGCCGCTGCTTGGGGTCCATCTCCAGAGACCAGGTTAGTGGTCAGTGTGGCCATGATTGTCCTGTCCAGAAGATTGTACTGTGCAGCCAGGGCTAAGAATGCCAGTGCTGGAGAGAACGTGCCAAGTCCCTTGTTGAACTTGCCCACTTTATATCTGAGGGAACAAAGCCAGCAGAAGGGACTGCCTTTGCGGCTTCACCCCTGACGGAGGGCACCCTCGCCGCTCCACGCCACTGGGCTTACTTACTCATCCCTGAATCTTCGAGTGGTTCTTTCCAGCCTTCCTGGCCCTTAGCAAGCTCAGCGGGAGCACCTCCACCCTGGACACTCGGGGAGAGAGCTGCCTCCACAGAAGGAAGGGGGCAGGAGCCCCGCCCCAGCCTCCCTGCTGGAAGGAGCCCACATCCCCTGGAGACAAAACTCCTTCAGCAGCAAATGTAATGCCCACCCTCATTGACGAAAAGCCCTCATTAGCCCCCCTTTGCTCTCAAGCCACACCCTACACCCAGGAGGCCAGTGGCACTAATGAGGGGGTATCAGGTGGGCGGGGTGAAGGGGGTGTCTTGATTGTCCAGCCCACACCCACCATCTGTGCCCAGGCCCCCCAGAGAAACTAGGCAGGGTTGGATGAGGCAGACTGCCTCCCTGGGCCAAGATCCCAGGAGCAGTCCCGCGGCTGGTGATGACATCTCACCCCGAGAATTTGTTTTCCTTCAGGATACGGAACTTGGGGTTGGCACTCACTGGGCTGCAGCTCTGAACCAGGCCTCCTCAAGCCATAGGGAGGGCAGAGCCCCAGCTGAAGGTGTGCCCAGCGCCTCCTGGGTGCACTAGGAGAGCCGCAGATGTGGGAGGCCGTGGGGAGGAGGGAAGCCCGCAGGCCGTGGGAGCGTGCCCTCGGGAGGGTGAACAGGATGGCAGAGCTCTGGGTGGGCACCAGCCTGGAGTGTCTGCAGCTGCTGGGCCACCTTCTTGGGACACACAGCGCAGAAGTTTGCCCAGGGCCTGGGGGGAAGGATGGACTTTCTCGGGCAGCTAGGGTCCTTGTTTGAGGACCCTCGCTTATCACTCAGTTAGCCCTTTGTTACTCACTAGCAAACACGCAGTCAGCCCTTCCCAAGCCTCCAGAACTGACTGACCCAGACCCTCCCAGGAGGGGAACAGCAGGGATTGCTCAGGTGGTCTCCAGGGAGATCTGCCCCTTCTGTGGTTTGTCCAGGCAGGGGAGGCAGGGAGCCTCAGAGGCCTGACGGCTTCCATGTGTCCACAAGCACGCACATCACAAGAGGCTCTATGCCTCTGGCCAGTCGTCGGACTTCTCTGGGCCTCTTCTCCAAATGATGATCACGTAGAATCATAACTGCCTGCCCTGCATCCCATGGTCATCATGGGGATCAAGGGGGTGACTCCACTGGAGTTCGCAAATGTTTATGGACCTTCCCCCAGGCCTCAGGCTCTGTGCAGGACTCCCCATCCTGCGCAGGCGCTGTGGGACTCCCCATCTCCCAGGAGGAGCCACCGGCCTCAGACCAGACCACTATAGCTGGAACCGCTCTGGAAGGACCAGGTGCTAAGGACATGCCAGGGGTTGCACAGCCCACTGAACGCTGCCTGAGTCTTGAAAGGTTTTCTGTCCCCTGTCCCCTGAGAGAAAAGGAGCGGCCAGGGCTTCCAACCCTGGCTCTGCCACTCATTGGCAGTGTGGCCTTGAGCCAGTCTCTGAGCCCTAGTTTCTGGATGTCTGTAATTGGGATAATAATAATGTTTACCTAGAAAGATTGTTGTGAGGACTAAATCAGACAACAGATGTGACAGCTTTGTTTTATGAGAAAAAGAAGAAGTTAAAAGGAAAGAAACTACAGCTGTTACAGCTTTGCTCCTCCATCCGTGAGCAAGGTTAAGGACGCCTGCCCTGTCCCCTCACAGGCACGTCCTGAGCAGAAGATGAGACCATGATAGGAACACACTCGGCAAATAAGCATGCAATGCACATGTCCCGGATTACTGCTGTAGTCGTCATTGTTATAATACAAGGGGATTATATGTTTTATTAAAGTATGATAATTATTGTTTGTCATCGGTGCCATAAAGTTCACCAGCTCAGCCGCCTGGCTGGAGGGGCAAGATGCCCTCAGCCTGACCTCTCTCCTCCTCTCTCCACAGTGCCACCCGATGACCCCGTCATTCTGGGGGGGCCAGTGATCAGCCTGCGGGCAGGGGACCCCCTCAACCTCACTTGCCACGCAGACAACGCCAAGCCCGCGGCTTCCATCATCTGGTTGCGGAAGGGAGAGGTCATCAACGGGGCCACCTACTCCAAGGTGAGGCCCAGAGGCAGAAGGGCAGGTGGTGGAAGGACGGGTGGGGACGGCATGGGGAGGGTCCAGCTGTCCCTGTCCCTGCAGCTCTTGCTCTCCCTGTGTGTACATCTTTCTGACGCTTTTGTTTCTGTCTGTCTCTCTATCTCTGTCTTTCTCTGTCATTCCTCTCTCACGCCATGGCTCTATTCCCCTGACCTTCTCTGGCTCTCAAGGCTGTGTAGCTCTGTCTGTCTTCCCCCCCCTCTCTTTCTTGGGGTAACAGCTGGCCTTGGTGAAAACCCTAAAAGTATAGTCAGAGGAGGAGATGGAGAACAGAAGTAGCCAGGCCCAGGGTTGCCAGATAAAACAGGGTATGCCCAGTTACATTTGAGTTTCAGATAAACAATAAATAACTTTCCAGTATAAGGATGTCCCAAATGCTGCATGGTGCATACTTTCAGGCCATACTTACATTTAAAAATTATTCAGTTTATCTGAACTTCAGTTTTAACTGAGGGCCCTATATTTCTATTTTCTAAAGCTGGCCACCTTTCCAGGGCTGCCAGGAAGACTGTTAGGTGCTTCCTGTCCTGGGTGCCTGGCTCAGGTGAAACCCTCACCAAGCCGTGCACCCTGCTCTACCTGCCCACAGGGGCGCTTTTTCCTAACTCACACAGAGTACTATGAGCTGGAAGTGCCCTGAACTGCCCCCAGTATCGGCTGTGTTGTTTCTTTTCTATATTTTATGATGCTTAGACATCTGGAGGCCTTCCTGTGAGGAGGGACTGCCCTTCCCAGGGTTAGATAATTCCGAGACACTTGCTGAGAACATGCCCTTGATATGCCTCCCCCACAATCATGGGCCTACCCTCAACGTGCTTTCAGCCTCCCTCACCCCTGCGTCCTCCCGCCCTACCAAACGCAGGCCGGTCACTAGCCCGAGAGCCTGGAGCTTGCCGGAACGATTCAGGCTATCCAATCCTGAACCGACGCAACTGTTCACCCTGCCTGGGGGCCCCAGGAAAACGACAGTAAATGCTCGCAGCCTTGCCTTTTTCCCTGCTCCCACGGCCTCCTGACAGACCCCAGTGCTGCCCATGGGGCCCCTTGTCTTCAGGGCTGTGAATAACAAACTCCCCTTTTCAATGGCAGCCGTCTCCTGACCTGCTGGCCTCACCCTACCTGAATAAAATCAAAGTCCCAGGTACATTTTAAAACAGCACCCACCAAACTCCACCCGGGAGACTGTGAATGGAGTTGCAGACAGGGTTCCCGGACCACAGAGCCTGTAAAGATGAGTGAGACCTGGAAGGATGGACGGTCCCACTCCCTGATCTACAGGTTGAAAACCTAGGTCTGACAGGGAGAGGCTGCCCTGCTCAGCTGACAAGCAGCCAGAAACCATGGTCTCTTTCCCGGGAGCCTCTCAGGCCCCAGACAGATAGGCAGCTGCTCAGAGGCTGCACCAGGGGCTAGGGCAAGCCAGCACCCCCAGGCTCTGAAGCTGGAGGTTTAGGCCTCCAGAACTCCGCTCTCCTCTCCTCGTGGCTGCAGAGTTGGCGGTACACCACCTACTCCCCAGTCCCCACCCACCCCGGCCCCTCTGCCAGGGTCCTTAGAAAGATAAGCAAAGCCTTTATCATCAGTGGAGGATGTGAGGTACCCTATCTCTTCTCTGAGGGGGTGTCCTTCCTGTCCAGAGCTGACCTCCCCCTCACCAAGGAGCCAACCCTAGGCCTGCTGACAAAGGTCCCCACTGAGAGTGTGGTGCCAGAACCCAGGACAAAAGCCTTTCCTTGGGCTCAAGTTCCTGCAAGGGCAAGCCGCCCATTGAGAGATAAGTCCTCACTTAGGTCCTGGGCCGGAGCCACCCTGTCATGTTATGAAATACAAAAATATGACACAAGAAGTTTATCCTCCGGCTGAGGATAAAAAGGAAGGAAAGGGTGTTCCTTCCAGTCAGGGCATCTGTCCAGTCCCTCCTTGAAGTTAGGCCAGTGTGGCCTCTGCCAAGGTTTGTGTCCCACGAGGGACTTCACTGCCTGGCGAAGAGAAAGGTCAGAGTCACCTTGCCAGAACTGTGCAGGGCCCACCTTGCCACCTTGCCTCACACCGTGTGTGCTACTGCAAACCAGAGCAGGGAGGTCGTGCTCCACCCTCTGCCCCCCCAACCTGTTCACACCCTCCCAGCCTGCGGCAGAATGACCACACGGAGCAGCGAGGGGCCTGGGTTCCGGTCCCCGCTCTGTGCAACCCCAGGGGAGTCACTCCCTGGGCCTCAGCATTCTCACCTGTGAAACAAAGGGGCTGGATCAGATATTCTGTATTAGTTTGCTAGGGCTGCCGAAACAAAACGCCAAAGACTGGTGGATTAAACAATAGACATTTATGTTCTCCCAGCTCTGGAAGCTGGAAGTCCAAGAAAGGTGCCAGCAGGGTTGGTTTCTGGTGAGACTTCTCTTCCTGGATTGTAGATGGCACCTGCATGCCCTGTCTTCACATGGTCCTACCTCTGTGTGCACCAGAGAGAGAGATCTCGGATACCTCTTCCTCTTCTCATACGAGCACCAATCCTATTGGATTAGGGCCCCACCCTTATGACCTCAGTTAACGATATCTATCTTCTTTTTTTTTTTTTTTTTTAATAATTTTTTTTAAAATTTTATTTATTCATTTTAGAGAGGAGAGAGAGAGGGAGAGAGAGAGACAGAGAGAGAGAGAGAGAGAGAGAGAGGAGAGAGAGAAGGAGGGAGGAGCTGGAAGCATCAACTCCCATATGTGCCTTGACCAGGCAAGCCCAGGGTTTCGAACCGGCGACCTCAGCATTTCCAGGTTGACGCTCCATCCACTGCGCCACCACAGGTCAGGCAACGATGTCTATCCTCTTAAAGACCCTGTCTCCACATATACCCACACTGGGGAACTGGGGATTCAGGGCTTCACCATATGAATTCTGAGGGACACAATTTCGTTGATGATAAGTGTCTTCCAGCTCTGACAGCTGTGACCTTGTAACTTGGAGCACATGGAGAAGGTGTCACACAGGCACTTCTTGATGCCCCAAAGGCAGAGCGGCCCAGACAGGCCATGAGGAGGGGCTGGGGCATGAGTGACTGAGACAGAGACAGAGGCTGAGAGAGCAGAGCACACAAGCACACTGACAGGGGGTCTCAGGTCCTCGGAAAAGAGCCTGCCTGGCAGCCCTTACAGCCTTGATCTGAAGCCTCCAGCACTGTCACATGGTGAGTAGTTCAGCCACTGGGCCTGGGAGCAGGGCAGCCTCAATTTGAAGCCAGGCTTTGTGACTGTGGACAAGCTACCTCACCTTGCTCTGCCTCAGTGTCCCCATCTATACAATGGGAGCGACAACAGCACCTCCCTCACAGGATGGTTGTGTGAGAATGAGAAGAGTGCCCAGCAGAGTGAGCTCATGAGAAGCAAGGCTGCCCGGCTCACGGCCTGACCCTCCTGGAGCCGCACAAGGGCCCCCTGCCACCCACATTTCCTACGTGAAGTAGACCAGTGGTCTGAAGACCTGGGTCCAACCTGAGTTCCAGCATGTATTACGGTAGCTTAAGCTCTCTGCCTCGGTTTCCTCAGCGGCAAAATGGCATGATGATCACCACAGGCACCTGTAAAGACTTCTATGAGACTTAAAGGAAATTTTGTACTGAAAACACTCTGTAAAGAGCCCAGCACAGAGTCAGGCCTCCACAAATGTCAGCTCATGTTATTGGGCCCCTCCTCCCAGAGCCCTGCCTCATGCACCCCAATTTTCCCCAGAGCTCACACAGCAGCCTCGGTTTCGTGGAACATTCTTTCTGCTATTTCACCATGTGGCCAGCAGGGGGCAGGGAGCTGGTAGGAATGATGACAGTCGCTGAGGACGGCTGAGGCCCCTTGCCTGGGAGGAGAGTCATCAGCACAGGTGGCAGTGCCTTGCCTTCATCACACTGTCCCCAGAGCCCTCCGGGCCGGGTGGCTTCCCGGGCTCCCAGTCGCTGTTTGGCTGCAGAGCATCGCAGCGATCACAGGGCCCCTCTCCAAGGCCTCCTCCTAGACACCCAGATGTGGGCCGTCCTCTCTGGGCCTTGCACCAGAATCAGACATCATTCAGAGGAGGCAGGACAGGCTGTGGGAGAAGAGGGGAGACAGTATGAACTGAGCCTAGAGAGAACCTCCCCAGGGAGCCAGTGTTCTGCTCCATCTGCTACTTAGCAAGCAGCTGCCAGGTCCAGGGATGGCCTTGACCCTGGAGAAGTGCTGGGTCTGAGCACAGTCGTGTATGTATTTACCCTGAGCCCCTTACCCTCTGGCCTTACCCCTCTGCCTCTTCCAGCTACAGGTTGCTGCCTGTCCTATGGACCACCCACCCCCAAGACCATGGGTCTCATTGGGCTCATGCTAAGAGGAGCTCGGGAATAGCATCCCCCACACTGAGGCCTAGCCCCTCCTACCAGCCCCTCTCTGCTGTGTACTCTCTCCCCACCAGTCACCCCAGCATCCCCATTCCACTATCTGTCTCCACCCAGTGCAGCATCAACCACTCACCATCACTCCTGGCCCCCGGGCATAGGAGAGGGTCCCTGAGGATGCAGGGAATGGGGAAATGGCACTGGGCAGGTCTCCACCCTCCCTCACGTCCCTATGAAAGCAACCTGACAACCGGCCCTACTGAATTCTCCAGGCAGCTGTGAAAAGAAGAAGCAGATGTAATTTTAAAAAAAAAGACTCAGCAGGTAGAGGAGGTGCATGAAGAAGGGAAGAAAGGAGGCCTTGTTGCCAGGCAATTAGGTCTCTCCCAAGGCCTCCCAAGGCTGTCTGCATATCAGTGCGCATCCCTATCTAACACCAGGGTTGGGGCCCCACACTGCACTTCCTCCAAACTCCCTTCCTGTCAGCGAGGGTCCCCACGCAGGTACCACCACGCCTCCCATCTCGTGGGCTCAAATTGGCTCTCCACTGCCCAGGTGAGGCCCTGGGGGGCGCTTTGGAAAGAGCAGAGCGCCACTGATACCTGCCCTGGACTGGGTTCATTCTGCCCCTGGGCAGCCCAGCCTCCAGGGTCACTGCCAACCGAATGCCAGGTGCCTGCCCTCAGGAGTGGGGCACAGACAGGAAGCAGCACCAAGGCAGACAGGGTTGAGCACGGAGCCCCAGGCCTCACACAGCCACCGTGACAGTCCGTAAGCTCCTTGGATGCACAGGGGGAAGGCCACCTATGAAGGCTACTGCTCCGGCGCGCTCACTCCTGGGCATGCGCCGTAGACCCACCCCGCCTCAGTCCACACCAGCACACAGCCAGCGGGTCCTAGTGGACCCACTAGAGCTGCTCTCCCACTTGGCTGGGGTCTGGCAGCTCACTAGTGCCACCACGCTGGAGGGAGGGCTGCCCCCGGCCTTGGGAGCGGTGGCCGCAGAAACAAAAGCTTACCATTAATAATTCACTGAGCAAGCTGATTTGATACTAATGACAGTTTCTGAAATAGGAGATGCAGGCCTGGGGCCCACCATGTGTCCCCGGAGCCAAATTCAGTGAAGAGAAGGAGATGGGAGGGATGGCAAAGAGGAGCTGTGACAGGAATCAGCACATGATAGAATGTCCAACCTGGCTGGTGGCTCCAAGCCACACAGTCCAAAGTTTCATTTGCATTTGAATGAAGGGGAGATTTGTAAGAGAGGAATGAATGGAGAGAGAGGAGGACAGGAAAGGTGAGGTGAGATGATTAGGAACAGATGAGGGAAGGAGACAGGCGAGGGCAGGAGAAGCCGGCCAGGCCGGAGCTGACCGCGCCCAGCCGCCACCGCCCAGCGTTTCGCCCTGCGGCTGCGGCTGTGGCTGCCTCAGAGACCTGCCTCGGCCCTCTTCCCCCGGGCACCCATGGCCAGGCCGGCAGACCGGGCCCCTCCTGGGAACACTGTCCAGGCCTGGCGTCCAGGCTCTCAGAGCCGGAAGAGAGCTGGGAGCCGGGTGAGCCTCCGATGGGCGCCATGCCGAGAGCCTGCCTTCCCCTCACCCTCTCCCCGTTTAATGAACACATCACCCTTTTCTCTAATTAGGTGGAACAAACAACTTGAACCAGAATTTTTATTTCCCAGAAAAACACACGCCCAGACACAGTAAATATGTCATTAATCATCATTCTGAGGCAGAGGAGCACCCTGGGTTGGAGGGGGGGAACAGCGGGAGGCCGTCCAGGGACCTAATTAGGAGCGCAGGCTCTGGGTTCCCCTCCCACCGGCACCCAGATGGCCCCTCCCGCCAATAGCAGATCAGTGGAGGGGCTCCATGCAGCGTCAATGACCTTTGTTAGCACAGCGGAAAAGTAAAGTTTTGCGGGAGATAGCATGGAACTCCCTCCCCACTTCTCCCCCCACATAGACACACCCCACCCCAGGTCTTATTTTCATCCAGGAAATTGTTCTTATTATCGCCTTGCTATTTATAGACGCAGGAGGTCTGCTGCAGAGAGAGCCACCGAGCTACTGTGCTACTGTGGTGGCTGCAGTGCCTCCCCCCACCCCCCCACTAGGGTTTGCTGGGGGCTGAAGCTGTGTGCCTGTCGCTGTGCACATCCCTGTGCTGGCCTCTGTCCAGTTCCACGCCCTGATCCTGAGCCTGGCCCCCACTCACTGCCCGGACTGCCCCGTGGCCGGCTGGCACTGACCACATCCCTTTCCCCCAAACCCTCTCCAAAGACCCCTCTGCCCAGGACTAAGGCCACCACCCAGTGGCGTCCCAGGGGAGGATGTTCAATAAGACCTCAGGCCACCAGCACCTGCCTAGGCCCAGGCAGTTTGCCAGCATTGAGGAGAAACGGTGTGGGGGACCGCCCTGGTGCGGGATCTCTGGGATATCAGCATCTAGCTTTGCCTGTACAGGCTGTGCTGACCTAGGCAGAGGCTCGGGTCATGGTCCAGTGCTGGAGGCCACAAGCTTTGCCCCAGCTGCGGACCCACAGAGCGGTTCCAGCAGCCTACAGGATGCAGCTAACAGGCACAGTGACCCTGGAGGCTACCAAATGGTTCTAATTGTTTCCACCTTTAAGTGGAGATCATACTAACCTCCTTCCAGCTGTCAGGGAACTGTGGTGAGAGGGTCATCATTCTCAAGTGCAAATCCCAGCCCTGCCCAGCAAGTTCCTGATTCACTTTGAACTCTGTTTTCTCTTCTGCCAAGTAGAGATACTGCTCCCTTCCTTCCAGGGTCTGCTGAGATTAAAGATAATGTCATTGTTATTTTAAGGGAGGTTTTGAGAAAGTCAAGTCTGTTACTCTATTCCCAGGTTCTAATCACAGCAAAATAAGACTGCATTGGGCACCCCTCTTCTGGAGACAGTTAAGTTCCTTCCCAGAATCAGCAGTTTCCAAGGACTTGGGAGGGGCCCTCCTGCCCAACATCCCTCCCCAGCACACACCCACCTCAGTGGGTCACTAGCGCGCTCAGCTCCCAGGGCACCACACTGATGGGGAGTGCAAGCGAGGGAAGAGGGTGTAGCAGCAGTGGGGGAACTAGCTGCAGAGAGACTCAAGGTCCTGTGGAAACAAAGGAACGGAAGACAGAAGATGAAAGGTCTTAGGACTTGTGTTAATTTCCTAGTGCTGCCCTAACAAGTACTATAACTAGTGTTTGAAACAACTGAAATGTGTTGTCTCACAGTGGTGGGGGCTGAGAGTCTGCACTCAAAGTGCTAACAGGGCTGTGCTCCCTCCAAAGGATTTAGAGAGAACCCTCCCTGGTCTCTTCCAGCTCCTGTGGTTCCCAGCATCCCTAGGCTGGTGGCAGCATCACTCCAATCTCTGCCTCCCTCTTCATATGGCCTTCTTCCCATGTTTTCTGTGTCTCCTCTTCCTACAAGAGCACCAGTCCTTGGATTTAGGGCCCATTCTAAATCCAGGATAGTCTTGTCTCCAGATTCTTAACAAATCACTAATTACTTAGCTGATCTGTGAAGAATCTATTTCCAAATAAGGTCACATTCTGAGGTTCCAGGTGGACTACTTAACCCACTGCAGGACACTCTTGCTCATTTCACCTCCACCTGGAAGTGTAAGTTTGGTCACGCTCTATGGCCTCTCTTGATCTTACCTGTTTTTTCACCTGTCACATGGAAGATAATGGCATCTATATTGCCTGTAACTTGGTCAGGGCTCTAATGAGGTCAAAAAGTGAAGTGATTTGAAAAGTTGAACAGCTTTATATTAAAGTAACAACAGTAGTGTGCCCTGATCCTGCCCGCATCCCCACACACACACCCCCGGCCTTGCCCCATGCCCCAAACTGCACCCCCTTCTACAGACTAGTCCCTGCCTCAGGACAAGGTCATATCTGTGGGACAACAGCACTGCCTGCCGCACACGTTAGAGCCTCCTGCAGACCCACTGGTGCCTGGACACGATGGCAGATGGGTGCAATTACTGCATAGCACCTGCAGCCTGGCTCCCATTAGACTCAGACTGGTTTCCTTTATAATTCGGGGTCTATAAGTCCAGACAGGTTTTCAAGCACGATGGGACGCTTTCTAGTTCCTTTTTATTTTATTTTTTTTATTTTTTTTTTACAGAGACAGAGAGAGAGTCAGAGAGAGGGATAGATAGGAACAGACAGACAGGAACGGAGAGATGAGAAGCATCAATCATTAGTTTTTCGTTGCGCATTGCGACACCTTAGTTGTTCATTGATTGCTTTCTCATATGTGCCTTGACCATGGGCCTTCAGCAGACCGAGTAACCCCTTGCTGGAGCCAGCGACCTTGGGTCCAAGCTGGTGAATTTCTGCTCAAACCAGATGAGCCCATGCTCAAGCTGGCGACCTCGGGATCTCGAACCTGGGTCTTCCGCATCCCAGTCCGATGCTTTATGCACTATGCCACCGCCTGGTCAGGCCTAGTTCCTTTTTAATTCGGCAGCCCAGCACTCAACCAGCTGGGGGAGCTGAAGGTGTCCCCAGCTCAGAGCAGAGATGGGCACCCTGGGGTCCTGAGCTGCCCTGCTTCCCTGCACAAGGCTCCCTTCTCCCATAGCAGCTCAGGCCATCCCTGCCAGTGACATAGGCCTTCTCTCCCTACCCCCCAGACCCTGCTTCGTGACGGCAAGCGTGAGAGCATCGTGAGTACCCTCTTCATCTCCCCCGGAGACGTGGAGAATGGGCAGAGTATCGTGTGCCGAGCCACCAACAAAGCCGTCCCGGGAGGAAAGGAGACCTCGGTCACCATCGACATCCAGCGTGAGTACCGGCCGCTCTGCCTGGAGCGCAGGTATTGGAAGGGCCTGGGCCTGGACGGCCAGCTCAGCAGAGCCCCAGCCCAGCTCTGTCAGGCTCCCTGTGCGGGGCATCTGAGGGCAGGGCCTGGGTCAGACAGCGTCGTGGGCTTCCCAGGTTTGTATTCGCGACCAGCCAAAGGGCCAGCTTGTCCTTATTGTGACATGAAGTAAAATCATCTCAGACGTGGGTGTTTGGCAACTGACATGTTTAAGACTCGTTTCTACACTTGTATAAGGTAGAACTTCCACCATAGTAAATATCCTGGTCAGCCCCTGGCCCTGCTGGCCTCACCAGGTGGCCCCCCACAGTCCCTTGGAGGGGAAGCCACAGCAGAGGTGCTGGGAGCTGAAGGGACCCTCAGGGCTCCAGACGTGGTGAGTAGCCCCGTGCCCCCGAGAGGGTCTGTAGGAGCCCTCCCAGGGAAGGGTCGCTCAGGGCAGAAGAGGAAGAAGATTCAGTCCGTACTTCACATGGATTGTCTCGTATCATCCACAACAACTGCTTAGAGGAGGTATGGCTGTGGCCCGTGTCTAGGCAAGGCCCCCAAGGCTGATGAGCTTGTCCAGGCCACACAGGTTTCAGATGTTGGCAGTCTAGCTTTACGGAGCCCATGCTGGTGACCCCTCTCTACATTTTCGCATGGTGGGCCCTCAGCGAGTATTGTTATTGCAATTAATATTCACAACAATGTTGCTTTAAAGCTACAGCAGCATCATCTTCCAAAAGTCACCTAAAGGAGATTCCTAAGGGTCCCCTAAAGTGTCTGTGCACCCCAGAGAACAAGGGGGGGCTCAGCAAGGCGCTCCAGTGGCCTTCCTCTTGCTACTGGGCCAGGTTCGGTTTAAACTATCAGCACTAGAACATCAACTGTTCTTTTAAACCCCACTGCCTGCCGGCGGCTCTAGTCACAGGCTCAGAGTCACAGCTAGAGCCACAGGCTGGCATTCATTTCTTCCATATCATTATACTCATTTTAAATCAAATCCATTTGAAAACACTGCCCAACAGCCCTGGTTTATCTAAGGCTTGGAATTCTGCCTCCGCGTGGCTTTCCAAGGACCTCTGTCCAAGGGCTTTCTGAACCCGTGTTGGGAGCCTTAAGAGTAGATGTTCCCACTCAGGGTCTAGAGCCCTTGCAGACACTGTTTACATTCCAGAGGGCAGAAGAAATGGTTGTCACTGCAGACAGGCTTGCTGTGCATACCAGACACAGCTGAGTTCTTGCAGCTTTATCTCCCCTGTCTTCATCAGCTAATAGCCCCTGCTCCTCCGCGCCAAGCAAGGGGTTTTCTTTCAGTCCTCACTCAATGAGAGCCAAGAACAGCAGCCTCTTGCCAGACCTAGCACCAGGGTGATGGGAGGGAGGCACTCACTCTGAGGGTTGTGCAAGTTCAAGGGTCAGCCTGAGAGGGCTGCCTCGCTCCCCTGGCCGCAGCCCAGGCCCTGGCTCTCCACGCTCATCTGCTGTTCCATGCAGCAGCTGCGGCGCGGAGCGCAGGCCTGGCCACAGACTGGAAGCAGGGTGCTGTGGGCCTCAGCTAGTCCAGCGTCCAGAGAAGCCCGCCACCCAGGGGCTGCGTGGGCCTGAGCTTGTCGCTCCACCCCAGGGACTCCAGTTCCTTGTCTAATTGGACTGAATGACATTCAAGGTCCCCTTTTGCCCTAAGATTGACCACGAATAGCGCTCTCTCCAGACACAAGCCAAATCTGAGAGGAAGGAGGGCGGGAGTCACCAGACATCCAAACTTCCGACTGCCAAGCTGCCGGCTGTGACCCCACGCAGCCCACCCCTCCCACCTTCTCCCACCTTTTCCCATAAATTCCCAACCTGCTCAGGAAACTGGTGCCAGCTAGAACCCCCACAACAGAAACCACCTGGTCGGCTCCCGCAGCGGCTGGGTCCCAGCGGGAGACCCAGGAGAAACCATGCTTCTGCCCCGGTCATTCTCCGTCACTCCAGGAGAACCTCTCCTATCAGCCACAGTCCTCACCACACCACAGCCCACCAACTATTAAAAGTCATTGCTCTAAATGCACTCGAATGAGATGATCAATTTACCAGCATGCACAGATGACAGTCTGAGTCAGAGGACGCCAGCCTTGCCAGGTCTCTGGGCCCTGGCTGGCTTTCTTCCCAAGGACATCTCAGCCACATGAGGAAGGAGGCATCAGAAATGAGGTCAGGTGGAGACGTAGAGTCTAGGGACCTGGTTTCATAGGTCCACCCCACCCGAGGAAGTGCAGGGTCATGGAGAAGGCCACGGCATTCTTCCTTGTTTGCACGTGGCTTTGCCAAGGTTGACCTTTGTGCCTCAGTTTCCTCATCTGAATACAATGTACCTCATAAGGTTGCTGTAAGGTTAAATTAAATCACTCAGATGACATTCCTAGCACAGTGCCCAGCACATGGTGAGCACTTTGCACCTGCTAGCTGCTGTGAGCATGCATAGTCCTGGGTGTGTCGCTCACCATGCTTTTGTCCCCTCCCAAAAGTGTTTGTATGTGTGCACCAAGCAAAGCACAGGCTCTCTCCACCCCCGCCCTCCTTCCACCTCTATGTATTCATTTGTTCATTCAGTGAGCATCCAGCTGTTTGCTATGAACACCGTGGGCTGGGTCAGAGCTGCCTTTGCAAACCTGCTCCTCTTCTCAGTCAACCAAGAAGCATCCATACTCAGCAAAAGCACATTTGTTGTTTGTTTCCCTCGGTCTTTATATGTTACCCGATGAAAGACAAAGCCCCCAGATTGAGTAATGGGAGGAAAAGCTTAACACCCCCCAAGTCTCACTACATCTGGACTCTGCAGCCAGCTGCCAAGTTGCAAATGGATGTGCTATAAAATCACTAAGTCATGGAATTTCTCTCCTTTCCCACCCGTCCTCCATGTAATACTTCCCTTGAACACACACACACACACTTATGTGCACATTGCTGATAGAACCACTAACAGACTCTCGGCTGTAACATCTGTTCCATGTGATCTCGGTTCCACCAGCTACATCAGAACTGCCCTCTGCAAGCTATGCACCGACATCACAAGTGGGATTAAAATCATGTTTAATAGTTGGATCTGACATAAACTATTTATGCCTCTGGAGCCTGGTAGACTCCTGGAAATTCATATCCTGCACATTGGAGAAGAGGGCTGGGGAAGAGACGCAGCCCTGTGGGTGGGGGGTGGAGATGCTGTCACGGTGGAGAGTGTGAATGCTTCCTGGGCTGCTCTCTGGAGGTGGAGGCGCTGCAGGAAAGGCAAGTGTCCGTATTGGGTATCAGGGATATTGCAAAGAGGAGGGGAAGCACGGGATACTTTTTCCACAGGATAAACTGAGACTGGCAAGTATGTGATGGAGGAGGGCTTCAGGTAGCGCAGAGGGTCCCCGGTAGGTATGTGCTCCATGCCCCTGCTCTCCAAGACCTACCACCTGCACAGGATACCCTGGTGGGGATGGGCCTCCTGGAACGGCCCTCCAGTTTCTGTGTTGGGTTTCTAAATTCTGTCGAACTGGCGCCATCACCTCCTCATTCAAGAGCTGGCTGGACGCAGGCACTCCACGCCACCGGCTAGTGCTGACTTCCTAATGCACAGACAGGAGCCAGCCACGTATTCAGGTCCCTGCGGCAATTATGAAATGCCTATACCTCCAAACAAGTTTCTCCGCCCTCTGTGAGATGCAGCTTCCTCCCTGGGTCTCCGTGTCCCTGGGGTGGCACCGTCAGAGCTGGCTAGCCCTGAGTAGAAAGGGGGCTATGACTCCCGATTAGTCTGGCCCTGAAGCTGGCAGACCTGGGCTGGGTGGGCCGGTACCCCCCTGACGGGCAGCAGCGGGAGTGGCTGCAGAGTTATGGGAAGTCGTAGCTCTCCTGGGAGGTAGGAGGAGAGCTCTCACAGCTAGGCCTTGTCACACTCATCTTTGTGACCACTTGAACAATGCTTTTAAAACTAAGATTGAACCTGTGATGGCCTGTGATGGCGCAATAGATAGAGCACCAACCTGCAACACAGTGGTTGCCGGTTTGAAACCCTGGCCTTGCCCAGTCAAGGTACTTATGACAAGCAACCAATGAACAGCTAGAATAAAGCAACTTCTTCTCATCCTCCTTCCTCTCCTCTCTCTGCAAAATCAATAAATAAAATCTTTATAAAAAAAACAAACTAAGATTGAGATTATTAAAATACCGGTGACTTTCCAGGGAAGTCACCTGTAATTCTCCAGGAAAAGGCAGGCCAGCCAGCTGTCCCAGGAACAGCTGCTCCAAAGCCTGTGGTCCCGTCAGGAACTGGGGGATAAAGTGCAAGCATAGCCCCAACACAGTCGGCCACCTGCTGCTCAGGACGCCAAGTCTTAACAAGCTGTCTGCAGAAACCTGCACAGCCCCAGGCCTGCGGGCCATCTCCCAGGCTCAGCACTGGACAGGGAGGCCTGGCCCAGCTTGAGCACCAGCAGGCCAAGGTAGGCCAGTGGTCACATAATACCAATTCTAGGGAGCTAGGCAGGTCTGCAGCCGAGGGGCTGCACTTAGGACTCTCTGAGCCGCTCGGGAGCACACTGTCCTTCCAGGCAGGACCCAGGCCAGCCAGGTTAGAGTCCTGCCCCCTCCTAGGCCCCTTCACATGCACCCAGAGGGGTCAGCATTTGTCCTCAATGGTCTCTGAGAAACTGGATTTTTTTACTTCTTTTTCTGAAAAAAATGGGCCAAACCCCTAGGAAATTTTCATGACCTTTCAGCAATTTGCTCTGCTTATGGGTGAGGACCAGCCAGAGGAGGCTGCCAGGGTCCAGGCCAGGCTACGGACACCACGCTGCCCTCTTAGCTCACCTAGAGTTGAACTCCAGCCAGACCTCCAGGCCATGACAGGAACAGTAATGGGCACTAGCTGTCATGGCCCCTCCCTGGAGCATGGACACCTGGGGCCCAAGGCCTGAGAGCCAGGAGCATAGATGACACCAGCTTTTGGAGAAGGTCCCAAGCCAGCTCCCCTAGCTGAGGAGGGCCGGCTGCCTCAAAGCCATTCTCTGAGCTGGTTCTCTCTCGGTCTCTGCTGCTCATCCCTCCGGCGCGGCCTTCATCTCTGTGTCTCAGTGTCGCTGTCTCCCGTCTCATCTCTGCTCATTACTGTGTGTGGTCCTCCTCCTGACACCCTGTCACTTTCTGTTTCTGCCTGCTTGGCCTCCCTTGGTCTTTTTGCTTTTAGTCTGGAATCTTTGCCTGATTATGTTTCTCTGTATGCCAGTCTCTCTCCAGCTCTCTGCTTTTCAGTGTCTCTCTGTTTCTTTTTCTTATTCTTCCTCTACACTTCTCAAACTCCCTCTCTCCCCCTCTCCACCTCCCATCTCTCCCCCACGTCTCTCCCCTCTGTAGTCATCTATCTGTCTGCATGCCTCCCATCCTTTCTGTACACGTCTTTCTGCATGTCTCTGCCTCTGTTCCATGTCTCTCTCCCTCTCTCAATTCCCTATCTCCTCTGCCTCTCACCATTTAGCACTTTACAGCTTCTCATCACGTTGAAGGAGAAAGACGAGTCCAGCCTGTGGAGCCTTGGGTGACACCAGTCAGAACGCAGGAGCGATGATTAGGCTGATGAAAGGCTGTAAATGCCACTTTCAAGTTAATGGACGCACCAGAACCTTTACACAAAGAGCTATGAGACAGACATTTCAAAGACAGGCAGTTTGTATTTAAATGGGTCTTAGTGTCCACACTCTCCCCGCATGTCCCCTGTACCCCTCCATCCCTTCCCCTTTCTGAAGTGTTTTGTTCTTTCTAAATGCTGGAAGACAGGCAGTGTGATCCTGGGGCCAGGCTGCCATACTTCCCAGCTGGCTGTTGATTTAAACACCATCTTTGAATCACAGCGGGCGCCCTGAAACCCCCATCTGAACTGCCTGAAGCGGGCACCTCTGGGTAGTGGGGGAGCCCCTGGTGAAGCCCCCAATTTTCTAGGGACCAATGGAGTGGTGGCTGCTCTGAGGGTCCCCAGGATCATGAGGGATCTTCCTGAGTCTTCCTGTCTCATTCTTTCCCAAAACCGTGGACACAGCTCCCCATCTACAAGGGAATTTTTTCTCTCTGCAGACCCCCCGCTTGTCAACCTGTCAGTGGAACCACAGCCGGTGCTGGAAGACAACGTTGTCACATTCTACTGCTCTGCCAAGGCCAACCCAGCTGTCACCCAGTATAGGTAAGAGCCACTGCTGAGGAGGCACAGCCTGGCCACTGGCCCTCCACATCCCGGCCGGTCAGACGGTCTGCCACGTGTGGTCCTGGGCATCCAGCACATGCTTGGTTCCCTGTAGGTGCCCGATCCTTCTCTGTTCCCACCACCCCATCCAGCCTGGCCGGGGGGGGGGGGGCCTTGCCTCCTGCCTCCTCCCCTCCACCCCGGCCAGCGGAACTCCTCTCCTTCATGCACATGCACACTCCCGCTCCACTGGACCGGAGGCATCACTCCTCCCGTCTGAATAGCTGTTGGACCCGTATTTCTGACAAGAGGGAGAGATGCTCAGGAGAAAAGTTAAGACAACCAGGAGAACCAGTGAGATCAGCATCTGGAATGTAGTCTTTTCTTTTCTTTCTTTCTTTTTTTTTTATTAGTTTTTCCATTGATTTGAGATGGGGAAGGGGAGAGAAGTATCAACTCATTGTTCCACTTAGTTGTTCCATTTGGTTATGCACTCACTGGTTGCTTCTTATATGTGGCCTGACCGGGGATCAAACTTGCGACCTCAGTGTGCTGGGGAAATGTTCTATCCACTGAGCCACCCGGCCAGGGCCTGGTTTTTAGTCTTGTGTCACCAGACTGTCCACCTGGGTAGGGTGAGATTTCTGGGACAGCTGGCCCTGTCCAGTGGGCATTCACGCACGTGTTCCTTGTTCTTCCCTCGCTCACAACACTGATAAAGCAGCACTATTTCTTACATGCTTATCTTTCCCTGTTGACTGAGCTTCTTGGAGGCAAGAACTGTAATTTGAGTCACATATGGCTCTCAGCACGGAACACAGTGTGTGGCATGTACTGGCTCTTCTGAACACGGCTGACTGGCTGGATAAATGCTCAGAGTGGCTCCTCTGGGCCCCTTCGTGCCATGCACCTTCACCACATGTGATATCCAGAGACAGAGAGGCGCTCAAAGGCAGACTCGGGCCGCACCACCTAATGGATCTCACCATGGCCCTGACTCCACCCTGTCCCTTCCCACCTGATGGAGGATCCCAGCAATGCTAATGGCCTCAGAGTAGGACGTATGCTGGCCAGATTGGGTGGAGGACAGGGAAGACAGAGAGGCTGTGCAGCCCCAGAGACAGAATCAGAGGTAATGAGCTAAAGAGGCAGCAAGAGGTTCAGGCTGGACATAAGGCAGCGCCCCCTGCAGTGCAGATAATGAAACAACATGGGAACCAGAAACCAGGAGAGACAGGAATCTTTATCTTTGAAGATATTTTTAAATAGAATGAAACTCCATCTGTCCTGTCCGATTTAGCTGTTCACACGGCTAGGGGGTCCCTGGAGTCCAGGAGCAGGTCTTGTTTAGCTGGGCCCTAGCATCTGTCTGGAAATTACCAAAGGTGCAGAAGGAAGCACCAGAGAGACCTTTGCTCTGGACCCCGCACCTGCCCGGCCCAGCTGCCCTCGACAAGGCCGGCTGCTGTCTTGTCTGCTCTCTGCTCACGATCCTTAAACCACATGCACAGAAGATACCCCTAATGCCAGTTTCACTGGCAGCTCTTCATGCCCACAGACCGTGGGGCAGACACAGCCCACAGTGACCCTCACAGTATCCCAGGAATGCCTATTGGACCCCGGACACCAGAGCTGACAACTTCCACCTTCCATTTCTCTGCACTGCCAGGCGCTCGGTCACCTGAGGACCTCGTTATGGATGCTGGGCAGAGGGCAGGACCGCGTTTCGGTGCCCAGCCTTGTTCCCCACTCCACGCCTGCCCTCCAACCAACACAGGGCGAACAAACACCCAAGAAAGCGGGCTGTAGGCCTGAGTCCCAGGGTTACCCCTGTCAAAAGAGCAGACATCAGTGATGACGGTGGTAATGAGGTGTGAGTGTGTGGGCCGGGCGAGAGTCAGGAAGCAGACGTGGCAAGGCAGCAGCAGCTGCTGAGTCTAAGGAAGGGGAAAGGGCAGCTGATCGCACTGTTCTTACAACTTGTCTATAATTTCAAGGTTTCTTTTTATTTCCCTCTAAAAAGTTAACAAGTGAGCAAGCAAACAAACAAGCAGAGACCACGCAGGTTTTCCTGGGCGCTGGGTCCCCTGTGGGCCAGCACAATCCCCATCCAATCCTGCAGGTCAGTCACAGGCTGCCCCTCACACAGAGGAGCAGTGTCAGGTGGGAGAGGTAGGCTCCCGCAGGTGGGCTCTTGTCCTTACTTGTCACCTCCCCTGGCCTTCTGATTAGCCAGAGGTCCTGAGAATGCTTCAGAATGGATCGGGCTCCGTCCAGGCTGTGGAGAGAGGAGGTGGGAGCACCTGCCCCCACCCACAGCCTCTCAGCCCCTTGACTTCAGTGAGGTCTCACCCAGCAGGTCATTCTAGACGTCTTGTTGGGATCCAAGAGGAAAGCCTTAAGCAAATCTCATCACACAGCACACTGATTTTTCCCAGCTGACTATGACAAGACAACAGGGATCTTGCGTCTTTTCTCCCATTCCTCTCTGTTGCTTCCTCCCTGATTTACATAAAGGCTGTGATCTTGGAAATTAGAGATATGCCCTCCTCTGTGCCAGCTCCCAGAAAGGGGCATGGGTAGGCATGGGAGCACAGCCAGCCGGGCTCAGCTGTCACGGTGGCCACCCCTCGGGACCAGGAGCCTGGGTGAGGACAGGCCCAGTGCAGCATGAACTACATCTCCCCACCTGCTTCTCCTCTGAGGCTCCCTCAGAGCCCCTGCAGGTACACGGACAGGACTGCTGCCCAACATGAAACTTGGGGCTACTTGAGGACAGCCAGTGGGTTGTGACACACCGGGCCTCTGATTCTGTGATGCAAATAATTCATCCTATTGCATTTGCTCGGGTCTCATTGATTGAGAAAGGCTTATCAACCCGTTCTGAGGGGCTGGGAGAGGCGGGAAGCAGGTAGGAGGTGGAGGAGGAGGGGACAAGAGCAGAGAGAAGCAGGAGGAAGCTAGCTAAGCCAAAGAACAGAGGAGGAGAGAGAGGAGCTGAGGGCAGTGGTTCTGCCCTCCGGTTTAGCCTTGCCCCTGTGGCCAGCTGCTTGAAGGAGCGGTGAGGTTCCGGAAGGGGTCCTACAAGAAGGATTATTGGTGTGGGAGGAGAGTAAAGATGGGGAAGAAGAAGATTGGCTGAGTGAGATGTGACCAGGAGACTCTCCGGGTGTCCCCCAAAGAGTCAGCGCCACTGCCGACTCTTGCTGTGACCCCGGGGAAAGGACAGTCTAAGAAGGCCTCCTGCTCCTCCCTCTCCCTCTAAGGGAGGGACAGGCCTGGGGGGCTGAGGGAAGACCCTGCACGGATGGCCAGGCTCAGACAGCACTGCTGGGGCACAAACGTTTAGTCCCCCAGCTCTCTCTCTGGGTTCCAGGCTTGTTTGGAAGCCCTCGCGTTCTCCTGAACGCCTCAGAGAGAAGATGTACAGCTTTACTCTCCACAACTTACACTGTGAGGGACCCCGGCAGTGAGGAGAAAACCCCTTCTTCTCCAAGAGCCCCTCCAGTGATGGAAGAGGACTGCCCATCAGAACCAGCTTGCCTGAGCCCGAGCCCACCCACAGTCCCAGAGCTGCTCCGCCAGCAACCAGGAGCAGCAGCCTGGGCAGAGCAAGAGGGGCTGGCCCGGCCCCCTCCAGCCCAGCAGGCTTCCTGGCATCCTCCCTGTGACCCTCTCCCCTCAGCAGGGTGGAAGCAGTGGGGGTTGGACACACCAATCCCCAACTGTGTCTCTGGGACTGAATTCATTTGCCTCTGGCAGGGGCCGAGGTGATTAAATCTGGTCATTAAATTAAGGTTAGAAATTGAAGTGATTCATGAATAACTCATAATAGTTTGTTGGGAAGCTCCTCAAGCTCTTAGGGAGCATGCTTTGCTCTGTTGTTAAACTGTAATTGTTATTATTAATCGTGTTCTTAATAATTACCCGATATTAATTCACAATAATAACCACATGGTGCCAGCCCGGGAGCTATTTGTGACGCGTAGAGAGGGCGGTCTCGCTGGATGGACGGGCAGGGAACTGATGGAGGGAGGGCAGAGACCGGCCTCAAGGCTCTGGCTCCGGGAAGGCTTCGAGAGTGAGAGGAAGTGGAGGAAGCCATGGTCACAGGGTAACGATTGTGGGGACCAGAGAACTTCTCCAGCACGGTAAACACAAAGAGCTGCAAGTATTGTGCTTTTAAAAAGTGAGTGTTGTCCAAATGGGATAAAACCAGGGAAGCTCCGAGCCCTCTCCGTGGAGACCTGTCAGGAGCAGCCTCAGCAGCACAGGCGCGCTCCCACTCACCGTGGGGCTGCCCGCACTGCCTGCCCCCACTAGCAGCTGCCCACACTGGTCCAGTGCAGTGACCTTTGTCCCAGGGCCAGGACCAAGACAGGCCCGAGGCCTTCTGGTCTCTCCTGTCTGTCGGCTCTGCTGGCCTGGTCACCTGGCTGGTGAAAGAAGCCAGCACAGCCTCTTCCTGACTCCCTGACCAAACCAGGGCGGGTGGAGCCCGGCCTCAGAGGAGCAAAGCCAGGTGGGAGGGTGGGAAGTGGACAGAAAAAGGAGAAAGTGCCATCTCTGGGGGTGGGTGAAAGGAAGAGAAGGCCAACTGTGAGGGGAGCTATCTGGGGACAGAGTCGGTACCGCAGCGCTAAGAACCCGCTGAGTGGGAGGGCAATCAGGAACACCTACACACACTCACATACACACACACCCGCTAACTCCTCTCCATCAGCTTCTCACCTCATCTGAGAACCAAGCTCCCTGGAGCATCACCTCTGCATGTGTGTGCGTGCAGGCATGCACACATGTGTGGATACATATCATTTTTGTGTCCATGTGCATAGGCACGCACACACATGTGGACATGTCATCCTGCGTGTGTAAGTGCAGGCGTGCACATGTGTGTGGATGTGTGTATTCTGTGTGTGCATGTGCATTGTGCGGGCACATGCATGTGTGGATATGTATCGTTCTGTGTGTGTACATGCAAACACACATGTAGGTGTGGAGACATATCATTCTGTGTGTGTGTGCAGGCATGCACATGTGTGTGGGCACATGTCGTTCTGTGTGTGTGTGTGTGTGTGTGTGTGTGCAGGCACACATGCATGTGTGGACACATGCCATTAGACCTTGGCCTCTAAGATCACAAGCTTCACCTCCTCCTTCTCCAACATGGCTCAGGACAGGGTCCCTGGCAGTTCAGAGCAGGAGGACCAAGCTGCCTGAGGACTGACAGCTGTGTTACCATCGCCTAGCTAACCGGATGGGCTGACCAACTGAACAGTCAACCCACCTCCTTCCAGAATATCTACTTGTCCAGAGCCACTGAACACCTGGTGACCCTGAGACCGAAGCCCACCACCTCCATCACCAACGGCTTCCCAGCCCTGAAAGTAACCCGTGTGGAGGTTTCCCTGCAGGGACCCCGCAGTGGGCTTCCCCACACTGGCCCAGGCCAGGCTCCTTTTTCTGTGGGACAGACGCGTCCAGCTCCCAGAGAAAAGTCCCTCCCAGGCCGGAGGGATGTCCTTGCCATCAGAGGCCACAGCAGCCTTTGGGGCTGTATTGCAGGTGGGCCAAGCGGGGCCAGACCATCAAGGAAGCCTCAGGAGAAGTGTACCGAACCACGGTGGACTACACATACTTCTCCGAGCCCGTCTCCTGCGAGGTGACCAACGCCTTGGGCAGCACCAACATCAGCCGCACGGTCGACGTCTACTGTGAGTGCTGCTGTGTGGGGGCCTCCCTGGGAGAGTAGGCACTGGGGTGTCTTGGCTCAGGGCCAGGGGAACCCCTGCTGGTCACTGCACACAACATGACAGTGCCTCACAGGCTCATGGTGCTGTGCCCTTTGCAAAGAACCTCCTCGTGTGCTGACCCTTGTAACAGCACAGGAAGGCAGTAATGTGCCCTTTACCCAGATGGAGGGGCAGAGGCCAAGGTCACACAGTAAGGAAGTGACAGAATGAGACCAGGCCCTGAGCACATCCACTGCCTGTCCACCCAGCCTGCCCCTCCCACTCAGGGCTCACGGACGTCCCCCTCCTCCCTGGTGGCCTGGCAGAGGCCACCCAGCCGATGGCCACCTAGCTGGGTGTACTCACAGCAATAAACATTTGCTCATCTACTGCCCTTTACAGTTTTAAAAGATTTTATTTATTGATTTTAGAGAGAGGAGAAAGAAAAAGGGAAGGAAGGAACAGGAAGTGTCAACTCGTAGTAGTTGCTTCTCCTATGTGCCTTGACCGGGCAAGCCCAGGGTTTCAAACCGGCAACCTCAGCATTTCTGGTCATTGCTTTATACACTGTGCCACCATGCGTCCAGCTGCCCTTGATAGTTTTAAAAGCACTTTTTCACACTTTCTTTACACTCGACCCTCCCCTCTCCCTCGACAGCCTCAACACAGAGTGCTGTGCCCCCTTCTACATTAAGGGACTAAACCAGGCTCTTGACCCCAGACTTCACTCTTTTGCTCCCTGAAAGCAGCTCTCCGCTCACCCTCCCTTCATTATTATACTCCCTCTGGGGACCAGGCTTGGTCTGCAGGAGGCTCTGGCGGGAGAGCCTCCATTAATCTCTGAGCAGGAATGCGGGAAACAGGTGGTGTTGAGAAAAGGTTGGAAGTGCCCAGAGGCGGATTAAGGTCGGTTGAGGTCCTGGGCGCAGAAGAAAATATTGGGCCCCTTAAAAAAAGAGAGAGAGAGGGAAAATAAAAACACATGTTAACCATATTTTTAAATAAATAAAAAATATTATGTACTGTTAATGTTAAAATTGCCCATATGAAACCAAACTTGGTGTCATTAGAAAAAAGTGTAAAACTGGGATTTTGGGGGGCCCTTCAGAAGTCAGGGCCCAGGGTGAGCGCCTGGGTGCACCCGCCGTTAAGTCTGCCTCTACCTAGGCCCAAGAAGGACGGTAGCTCTGGGTGAGGGGGCCTCCTGGGACCAGGCTGGAGGAAAGGGGGGGAGAGCCCTGAGGGCGTCCTGGCACAGAGGGGGCCAGAGGACCTTGTTCCCAGGGCTGGTGCTGCCGGCTCCCCGCAGGCCCAACGGAACCTGGGCTCAGCCGGAGAGGTCTCTTCCTTGTCCTGACCCAAGGCCCAGACGGGCAGAGGACTGAAATGTCAGGGAGTGTGCTGGAGGGGACAGAGGTGGCACAGGCACCGGAGTGGGGAAAGGGAGCCAGAGCAGAGACCCCAGAGCTCCCAGCCCACCAGAGGCCTGTCTTGTCCTTCCACCCGTCACAGTTGGGCCCCGGATGACAACGGAACCCCAGTCCCTGCTCGTGGATCTGGGCTCTGATGCCATCTTCAGCTGCGCGTGGACCGGAAACCCGTCCCTGACCATTGTCTGGATGAAACGGGGCTCCGGCGTGGTGAGTCCAGTGCTCAGACCTTGGAGTGTCTCAGGCAGGGGCCAGGGGAACCGTGGGCCCTGGACAGCTGCCTTCCGGGGCCTCTGTCACTCCAGTGAGCTAAAGGAAGAAGGGCTCCAGAAAGAGCAGAGGGGACCCCAAGGACCCACATGTACCTCCCCGGCCCTGAGCACACACCGCCACTGCGGATTTTCCTGTCCTGAACCTAACAAGAAAAGAGGGCGGTCACCAGTACTCTGGGAGTGAAAAGTCACTAGGAAGGCTTTTCAACTTTTCCCATATAGTGGCTTTGGGGTTAAGCCTTGCTCTCTTCTGTGTCCCCCTTTTAAAGCATGTGTGTTCTTCAGTGTGCACAAGAGTTTGTCTCAGGAGGACCAGTGAGAGCACTGGGCAGGAAGGGAGGGGGAGGCAGGAGAAAAGCAGCCTCTGTGCGGCCAGCTCTGTGCCAGACGCTGCACGGCCTTGTGAGCTCACTGCCCGACTGTAAAGGACGGGGGGCATCAGAGATGATACATGACTGTCCACCGCCACACGGGAGTCACCGCTGGAGCCAGGATTCCAGCTCCGAGCTAGCCAGTGCCATGGTCTGTTTGTTTTTCTTCACCCCAAACCACACCCCAAAGGGATACTGAAAAATGACTCAGAAAAGACAGGTCTGGGGACACTCAAAAAAGTAGGTTCATTTCACCTGTGGCCAGCCTAGTACAGGTGGGTAGACAGCCCCTCCCTGTATGAGAACGCTTCAGGGTGCAGCCAGGGAGTCCCCCCTCCTCCACACTGCTCCTCCCCATGCTCTGACCCCCAGGGCTGCAGCAGACGCAGAGTCCTCCCGCTGTGTCGCAGGCTCTCCCACGGTGGATGCTGTGTGATAAATGTGTCCCCTTCCCAGCCCTAGTTCTTACTGAGATGCTGGAGACATGTCACTTTCCACCAGGCCTGTCTTTCAGACTCCCTCTAGAGAGAGCCCACCCCCACTCTCTGTGTCTGGTTTTCCCTGATTCTCCCAGGTCCTGAGCAATGAAAAGACCCTGACCCTCAAAGCCGTCCGCCAGGAGGATGCTGGGAAGTATGTGTGCAGAGCGGTGGTGCCCCGGGTGGGGGCCGGGGAACGAGAGGTGACCCTGACTGTCAATGGTAAGACCCCCCACTCCTGCCAGGGCAGGTGGCGGAAGGGAGGGAGAGGAGAGGGACCCAAGGCAGCTTGGTCCCAGGCAATAACCCAAGAGGCTGTCATCAGTTCTGGCCCTTACCATCACCTCCAACTATGGGTCCATGACAGTGATGTGCACCTTGTCAAGTCTATGTCAGGGCCCCGTTCTGACCTGAGGAAGGGCCTGGGTGGTTTCTGGTCACCTGTCTTCTTCCATATCTTCTAAGGGCTCTCAGCACTAAGAGTGGTAGCTGATGAATTTATCCTGGCCAGGAAATAGGAGTCAGAGGGTCACTGGGCAGCCAAAGCCATACCTACCCTTTAAACTTGACCTTGGCCCTGGCAGGAATTTAAGGAGAAATCTCTGGACTCCTGATCAACTTCTTCCCATTGCACTAGAGTCACTCAACTAGGAACACCTGTCACAATGCCCACAAGACCAAGTGTTCAGGGGTCCCATTAGGGGAGAGAAGGTGTCTTATCATATATAATAAAATCATTGCAGCAGGAGTGTCTTTTCATCTCTCCAAGAATACAGTGTGAGCTACTAGATGACAGTCACCTGAAGCATGTAGGGGATGGGCTGAGACCGGGCCTGGCTGATGGGATGTAGAAGGTCATGGAGAAGCTGGGACCCAGCTCAGGTCAGACCCAAGATGGTTGTGGCACCAGGACAGAAATTTGATGTCTCTGCTGTGATGAGTGCCTGGGCCATGGTCAGGAACCCAAGGTGCTTGTTTGAAGGGGTGAGAAACACTGAGCTTGGTCCCAGGCAATAACCCAAGAGACTGTCATTAGTTCTGGCCCTTACCATCACCTCCAACTATGGGTCCATAACAGTGATGTGCACCTTGTCAAGCCTATGTCAGGGCCCAGTTCTGACCTGAGGAAGGGCCTGGGTGCCACTCCTGAGCTTCCTGCCCCGCTGGGCTTCGGGTGCCTCGCCTCGTGTCTGTCATGACGGTGGCCCTTTGCAGGTCCTGCTGCCCACAGTCTGCCCGGGCCCGAGGGAGGGGCTGCTGAGTTCTAAAATGTGCCCAGCCGGCTTCATCTCGACCCAGGAAGCCACCTCCTGAAAGCCTCATCTTTGCTCCCCTTTCCTAGGAATCTCACCAGCAGGCTGCCCCTTAGCCACCTCCTTCTGCATCCCCATAGCCAGCTCCCTTCATCCACTTCCTTCCCTCTCCCCTCCTCATGGGCATGGCCGCCCCAGGGGAGCATTACCTACTCAGACCCCTGAGTGTTCACAGACCACCTGGGCAGAACTGACTCAGGAGTCTTCCTGCCTTTCCCGTGTGTCCCTAGGACGCCACCAATAAATTGGCACTGCAGGGCTAAAAATAACAGCATCTTATCGTGCGTCCATATATCCATGGCAACACAGGCTGCAGCCTTTTCCTGTCGCTCTGGTGTCTGACACTCAGCTCAAGCACCAGGCCCTGGTGAAATCTCGGCCACCCCGCTGGGAGGGTGCTAGACCGTACTGGCCCATGGCTACAGCTGGCTCTAGTCCACCTGCCCCAGAACCAGCCAGTCTGGGGACCCTCGGACTCACGCATGGCCTTCAGGGTCCCCAAACCCAAAGATCTCAACAGCATATCCTTGTTCCTGGGGTGACCGAGGTGAATGAAGGAGGGACTGACATTCCATTGTCGCTTTAGACAGTCAGGAATTGTTTTCCATCAGAGATTTAAAGTGGTTTCTTGAGGCAGGAACGCACATCTTGGAGGACATTTCCCTTGGAATGGGACACCCCAGCCTGGGCCCTGGCATCTGCCCAGGATTTAACCCTCCAGAGTCTGGCTTTCCTTTGCCCTTTTTGCCTCCAACTACCCTCCCCTGGGTTACCAGGAAGAGAATGCCTAAGGGAAGGGAGTGGAGCAAGGAAGCTGTTTGTTTCTCTCTCGCCTGAGGCAGGGTGGTAGATTGCATGGCCCAAGGAGAGAAGCCTGCCAGCCTACCTGGGCACCTGAAGAACAGACGGGAGAATGGTGCAGCCCTTTGCAAAGGGGCATGGACTAGGCTGAAGGATCTGACATTCTGAAGGAATCTAGAATGATGGGGGTCCAGGCGGGGGGTACTGCTGGCCATTGCTCTTTGGGGGGCCGAGGGCACAGAGATGGCTGCTTTGGCGTGCTCCCGGGCCCTCAGGAAGGCAAGATGAGCCGTGTCACTGCTGTGCTGTGACTCCCGCAACCCCATCCAGCTCTGTTCTGATTTTGGCTCCTTTGAAGAAGTCCTTTAACACAGATGCATCTGCCTGAGAACCCCCAGGGGACCCCTCGCTCCTGGAAAGTGAAGGGGAGAGGTATGGTTTCACCCCTTCCAGTGCAGCAGTGAACAGAGCCCCATCCAGTTCCCGGAACACCCAGCCCTCCCACCTTTTGGCCAAAGCACCCTCCTGGTGCTGAGGTCTCAGCCCTCTCGGAAAGGCAGCTGAGTGTGGAAGTCCCAGTCTTGAGGGTCCCCCACATCTGCCTCACGCAGCTCCAAGCCATTTGCATTTTAAACTCAAAAAGTCACCTAAGTGTCTCTAGTAGCTTTTTTCCCCTTGGCTGAGAGCTACTCATAGAGATGCAAATCCAGTTTAATTAAGGTGGTTAATAAACAGTAATTATGTTTGCAGTGATTTTTTGTTTTGTTCCCAGCATAATTTTACCTGTCCTCAGGTCCCTGTCTCTGCCTCTTTTGCTTCTGTTTCCTGCCACCTAACCCCTGGCCTTTACTCCAAGAATTGGGGAGGGGGCACAAGGGCTTGTACCCCTTTGCCTCTTGCTTCACTGCCCACCCAGACAGGAAGTTGGCTGCACCAGCGACTGAACTAGCCTCTCCTCCACTCCCTGTTCACTGCTAGGTGGGCATCACGCAGGGAAGACTTCCGGGTGAATAAAAGACAGACAGGAAGCCCTGCTGGACTTTAAGTAGACTCACTAGTAGGCTGTGTCACGCAGTAACTGAGACAGGTACTCCAGAGCCCTGACATACGACACATGCACATACAAGTGCTCACACACACCTGCACACACGGACTGGGTAAGAGGAGGTTGGGTCAGCTTTGGAGCCACGGTCTCACCTGGGCTATCTGAGATCTCCTGAGGCACATGTGAGACGAAGGCCATGAAGGGGCGCTGCTCATTGCGCACGCCTGCCCCCCACTGGTAGAGGAACGTGGCACCTTTTCTCTCCTTCCCTAGATGCCCAGCCCTGCCCAGGACGCTGGGTTTGTTAGGCAACTGTGCCCTCTACTGGCGATCTGAGAAAATGGCTAGAACTGGAACAGCTGGCTAAGGCGCAGTGCCCCATCAGTGAGCACAGCTGCAGCTCTTCCTCCCCGAGAGCTCCCCCACTCCCTTCTCAGGCTGATCGCCTCCTTCATAAAGCGCTCCTCGTCCATCCAGTGGAAACATTCTCTCTCCTCTGAAATCGGTTATCACTTCATCTCTACGTGCCTGTGGTCCCAACACTCGCCACCATTTATCACCGTTATTTATGTCTGGAGGAAGGGAAGCATCCCCACTTCCCTCCTCTGGTTCTTTTTGGCTGGTTGAATAATCAAATCGAGTTGTGTCAAATTAACAAGAGAAAACAAACTTAACTGCATGCATACATACAGAAGCTGCACATCCATGAGAGAGGGGCCAAGGTCAGGTGCGTGGGGCTGCAGACCGAAGGCCAGTGCAGGACAAGGAAGCGCGGTTCAGGAATTAGCACGTCGCCCTTTCACACAAATGGGTCAAAAATGTAATTTCCAATCATGTCTTATTGTAAGCAAGACCTCTAATTTAAATTCTGGCAAGTAGTTAAGAAGAAGTAGAAGTTTCTCTTGAGCCTACATGGTCTCCGTTGCCTTTAGCTCAGAGTAACACACACACAGCAGAGTAGCACATGTTGTGGGGACATTTTGAACCCCTACAATGTCTTCTGGGCTTTTATGACTAAGAATCATCCGGTCAGGACCCCTAAGAGGTTCATGACTGATGCCTTACACTGACCTTGCGCACACGAGCCTTCAGGAAGTATCTGCTGAATGAGTGAGATAATGAATAAACATCTGAACCCACCCACGAGGGGTTCAGCAGGGGCCTGCCCTTCTGGAATCTCTGACGTGATGCTGTTTCCCAACAGGACCCCCCATCATCTCCAGCACCCAGACCCAGCACGCCCTCCACGGGGAGAAGGGTCAGATCAAGTGCTTCATCCGGAGCACGCCACCACCTGACCGAATAGTGAGTGCTCCGGGGAGGCGGTGGGGGATTGCACCACAGCCCACGGCGCCCACAGCGCCCGCAGTGCCCGCAGCACCCTCAGTGCCCGCAGCACCCGCAGTGCCCACAGCGCCTGCAGCGCCCACAGTGCTCACGGCGCCCAGCAGACAGTCCCTGCTCGCAGCTGTGCGGCCGCGGGGAAGTCAGTGCACAACTCCCTGCGTCCTTTCCTCAGCGGGGCCTTACCCCCGCTTGCTGGCTTGGCAAGGCAGCAGGAGGACAGACTCCACAGGCTGCATGCCTGTGCAGGCTGCATGCCTCTGCCGCTGAGCTGGGAGCTGGAAGCTGGCAGTGCTGGCTCTAACACAGAGCTATGTCCTGAGAGCACAGGAGCCAATGGGGGAGCAAAGGAAAAGGAAGATACACAGTTTCTTCCCTTTCCTGGGTTCAAGGCCAATTCTTGGCAGAATGCTAATCAGAGTGAAGTTTCTAGTGGGCAACCCCCTTTCTGCGCATCCCAGGGTCCCCCTCGCTGCCTCCGTCCATGGAGAATGAATGCTGCCTCATTTATCAAGTTTTCCCCCTGAAAGTGCCATTCCATCCCCTCTCCCTCTCTCAGGACCTTTATCTCCAGGCAGTGCAGCTAAGGCAACCTGAGTATTCACACTTAGTCCTCCCAGGCACATGCGTTTGTGAAAGGGAGCTTTCTAATACAGTCCATCCTAAAGTGGTGGACGCCCAGGCATAATTACCAAGAAAAGTGAACATTTGGCAGCACCAGTGTGTGTGGAGGGGAGCTGATATTATTAGTACACCCCGTGCCTAAGACAGTTCTGCTAGAAGATGCTCCTGGGCCAACCCCAACATGCGGTTCTGCATTCCATGGTCCAGTAGTGCCAGGGATGGTGTGAGGCTACCTGCTGAACACCATGGGCCGTGTATGCCGGAGCTGGTGCTGAGGCTGTACAATCCCGGGGTACTGAGGCTGTTCAATCCCAGGGTGCCGTCCTGTACACAAGATGTTACTAAAACATTGTTGCTATTACACACTTTCTCAGGAATTTAGTTCATTCAAAGATTTGCACAAAAATTGCAAGAATTCACACATAGAAGTAATACTTGTGTCTCCCATTCCCATCACTAGTTGTTTTTTCTTAATTATAAGTGCAACACATGCCCACTGTAGAATATCCCATCCAGTCTTGAGCGTAATCACACCAGCTTTCTCTTCATAGATATCTAACTCTAGACCAGCAGTTCTCACTGGGATGATTCTGGTCCCCAGGGGATATTTTACATTGCCTACAGACATTTTTAGTTGTCACAAGTAGAGGGGGGCTGCTGGCTCCTGTGAGTAAGTGCCGGGGTGCTGCTCCAATCCTACACCGCATAGGACAGCCCCCAACTGAGAACGGCTGCAGTGCGGAGCTGAGAAGCCGCCCCCTCCTGGTGCCCCGGGCCCCGGGCTGCCTTCATGGCCACGCTCACAAAGAGCATGAGCACACAGGCTGCACCGATGCCTGTGGTGCGTGTGACACAGCTCTGTGGAGAACTGAACCATCCTCCTCAGAAACTGAGGGAGTTCCAGGCGGTCACAAACACAACTCTCAGGGCATGCTCTTGTACAGAGAAACACCACCAGACGCAGCCACTGGTCCTCCGCCTCTAGCGACCATGGCAGCAGTGTGCTGGCCCAGGCCAGCCTGGGGGACTCCCGTCCCTGCCACAGTCACCTGCCTGCTGGAAAGATGTTCCAGAGAAGACCACATGAGGACCCCTTCTCGAAGGAAATGCCCTCCAGGGTGGCCAACCTCTGTGTGTGTACATGTGGTGTGCTGTGTGTGTGTACATGTGCGTGCACGTGTTTGGCGGTACGTGGTGGTATGCTGTGTGCATGTGTTGTGGCATTCTTGCAGGAATCAAAGGAGGACAAAAACGCCCAGACAACTTGATGAAGAAAGTAGAATTTATTAAAGCCAGCGGATCATGTGGGATTTGTAGCTCCGAAAGACAGGCTCCCCAAAGTTGATTTTCTTACAGGTTATATACCTTTACAGTATCTAAGCAATGGGCATGTGATTTCTTTGTTTAAGGTTTCCCAGGACTCAAAGAGAGGGGAGGGAAAGTTTCAGTGGGGTAAACAAGAGGGAAGGAGTTTCTAGATCACTTGCCATAGTTACATAGGTAACTATGAATAGGTCCTGCTATTCTTGCTTTGTATTGTAACTATGGGATATAGTTCATTTATTACTGGCTGACTTAGTTACCCCTGCTAGCCCCTTTCCCTTGAATTTTTTTTTATTTCTTCCTTCTCAGGGAAGAGGGGGCCTGCCCTGCCTTCCTCAGCATATATTATGGGTGTGGGGTATGCACACGTGTTTGTGGTGTGTTGGGATGGGTATACATGTGTGAACGTGTGTGTACATGAGTTAGCGGTGTGGTGTATATGGTGTGTACACACATTTTTGGTGTGTGCTGGAATGTGCGTGAACTTGCATGTCATGTGCTAGAGCTGGACACAGCATGTACATGAGCCTGGCAGTGTCACCCTGGAGCACAAAGGGGCACGGTGGCCAAGGCGGGGTCCCCTCCTAACTCTGACCCCCCCCCTGAGTAGGCCTGGTCGTGGAAGGAGAATGTGCTGGAGTCGGGGACCTCGGGACGCTACACGGTGGAGACGGTCAGCACAGAGGAGGGTGTCATCTCCACCCTGACCATCAGCAACATCGTGCGGGCCGACTTCCAGACCATCTACAACTGCACCGCCTGGAACAGCTTCGGCTCCGACACAGAGATCATCCGGCTCAAGGAGCAAGGTGGGGGCCAGGGGATGGTGGCCAGCAGGACCCCTCCCCACCTAGGGCAGGGCCCCAACAAGGTCTTCCAGAGTTCTGAGGAGACAGAATGCTTAGTGAAGGCTCCAAGTGGGTCAGGGCACGAGGATAGGTCACTGCTCCTGCTCACTTGCCATACAGCCTTGGGAAGGTCAGGGGGAGTGACCCTCCTTGGCCCAGCTCCCCCGAGGCAAGGGTACCAACCTGTACCAGGAAGCCTAAGGGTTAGAAGGCTGCTCAAGGAGATGGCCCTTTAGGGTGGTGTTTAGGAAAAGGTGACCACATGAACAAGCCAATTTAATTGCCATGATATACCTCCAACACCTTCTAAAAGCTTCGGCTTGCCTGCACTCAGCATTTCCGTGGTGGGCCCTGGTCTCATGCCTGAGTGCCCTCGGGAGTATGTAATCCACTGAGGGGCAGCTTGGGACCTTAGGCAGGGCACAGGGATCCCCCAAGATAGACGTGTTGGGAAACCTGGCCTACCAGTTAACATGCAAGCCAGTCCAGACACCCAGAAGTCCCCCAGAGGCACCCATGCTGAGCTAAAGGGAAGAGATTGAGTTGCCCCAACCACTGAGCGGGCGGTCAGCCCCTCTGCAGTTCCCCTGGAATGTGGGAGACACATGAACCAAGGTGCTACAAAGGAGACAGCTCGGGGGCTGCTCTGGGCAGAAGCGCTGGGGGTGGGCAGGAAGTGAGAAAGAGGAGGAGGGAAGGGAAAGGCTCACCCCACTGTGAACCCGGGTGCAGACTGCCCAGCTCCTGGTCGTGAACTCCAGGCTCTGCTCAGAGTCTCACATAGACCAGAGGGCAGGGAGCCGGGCAGGGTGCACAGAGGGGGATCCAGAGAAGCTCGGGCACCAGCAGCCCCTGGGGCCGAGGATGTGCTGCAGACCTGGCCCCTCTGCCAGGGTTGTCAGAGAGCCTCCGCCCTGGCACTCCCTGACCCTCCAAGAAGAGGGCTGCCCACAGGCCGTCAGGCCCTGGCAAAAGGCTCTGGGCCAAGCAGGGGTCCCCGTGGGGCCCTCCGGACTCAAGGTTGCCCTGTGGGATCACACATGTCTCCCAACACCCCTTCCCTAACAAGTGCTGCTTCGCATAACGCTTTGCACATAATTTGCATATCATCACACATCATCCCAAACCTCCGGCCCCCTGTTGCTCACCCTCCCTGTCTTCCCCTTGGTGCCCACACCCCCCCATGCTCTCCTGTTAGTGTTCTCACCTCACCCCTAGACCCACTTATCTGCAGCCTTGACTTCTCTCTCTGGTCCTTCCCCCTGGAGTCTCTAAATCTCTACAAATTCCAAAGGTTGAGGAGGGCGCTCCCTCCCCCCAGACCCCTCCAGGTGGCAGTCCCCGGTCCCACCCCGCCCTGGCCAGCCAGGCCCTGGCTGTGGACGCTTGCTTTATTTCCAAACAGGTTCGGAAATGAAGTCGGGAGCCGGGCTGGAAGCAGGTACGGAAGGAGACATGAGAACTCCCCGGGATGGGGGGAAGGGACCTCAGGGCTAGTGGGGAGGGAACTCCAAAGGGGGTAGGGAGGCCTGTGCAGGCCGCTAACTTCTCTGCCCTCCCCCAGCTCGAGGGTTCAGTGCAGTCAGAGCAGCAGGGAGACGGGCGCCCAGCCCGCGTGGGTCAAGGAACCTCAGAGACCCGTCTCCTCCCTCACTACCTCCAGAGCCTACAGGCTCCTAGCAGCCGGGACCAGCCCCTTCTCCCTCCTGCTCTCCTCCCATCCCTTCCTTTCAAAAGCCCTGGCTCCTCCCCTCTGGGGACAGCTGCCCTCAGCCTGGCTCCCTATTTCCATCCATGCTCTCCCCAACTCTCCCAGCTTCTCAGCATCATCACCAGCTTAGCGTGGCTTCCCAGGGCCAGGGCCTCCAGCCCGCTGCAGCCTGCCGAGCCCGTGCTGCTGCACGCTTTCTCCACGGCTGCCTCCTCCGCCAACTGCCGCCGTCCCGGGCACTGCCCTCCCACCAGCAGTGGTCAGCGGGTCCCTGGGTTGAGCTGCTCTGTCCAGGGCCCCCCAGAGGCACTCCCCCCACTCTCCAAGCAGAAATTCAGAAAGAAGAACAAGGAGGGCATTGCAAACCCGACTCCACAGGGCTGACCAAGTACATGCCGAGGACGTGGGGTCCTCTGCCCTGGCTGATCTGCCACACTGGCCGAAGGAGGTAGGGCCAGTCAGTTCCTAAAACAAGCTTCAGTGGGGCACAGGCAAGCTCAAGAAAACAACAGTTATCAGCATCAGGCTGTATTTGCCCTGAGGCCCGTCACAGTTCTCCTGGTGCTGGGGAAGTGTTTCCTGCCGGTTTCCATCTCACATGTGTCTGTTGGCACTCACCCAGTGGTCCCTGAGCCCTTCATGCATGGGGCTTCTCAAGCACAGGCCACCTCCGTGGATGGAGAGGAGGCTGAACAGGATGGCAGCTTCTCCCTCCAATCCCTCTCTCTCCAGGGACAGCTGAGGGGTGCTCTGTCCAGAAAGATAGCCAGCACAGGGGGCGTAGCCCAGACCTACGGAAGCCAGGCGAGAAAGGACTGCACAAGGGCAGGTCGCAGAGGAATGCCCCCAAGGGTCCCCTGGTGCCCCTCAGCCCTCTCCTGCCTCCATCCACCTACTCCTCCCAGCTGTTAGCAACACCAGGACATGTGGAGGCACAGCATGCCAGAGGCAGAATGCCACTTCCTTGGTTCTGTGGTTCCACGGGTGTGACCCTGAGTGAGGCCGAGAGGTTGAGGAACCTTCCATGGCTATCCTTTGGCTCTGAGCTCAGCTGAGACAAGACCTAATTATTCCAGGGAAACTTACTAGGAATTTGAGGAGAAGCAAAATCCAACCCAAATTAATAAAATTCCAAAGCATAGAGCCAATGAGCTTCCAAAGCAGTTTCTTTTTTTCCTGATAAAAATTAAAACTGGAGACAGAATCATCTATTAGTCAAACCAAGTCCACTGAGGTCAAGTCTCTTCACTCCTGGCTGTTGAGACCAATTCAAGCTCCTCTATTTTCAATCCCTGAATGTTCACTGCATTCACATCCTCCCCACCTCTCCCTCCACTCTAACAGGGGTCTCAGCCACCAGTGGGCAGGAATGAATGAGCTGCTGTGCAGGTCCTGGGGTAGAAAGAGTACCCACCTACACTGTCAACCAACAGGCACCTTCTCCCTCCAGGAGGAGGGGACCAACCACCTCCTCCCCGTAGCATCTCCAAGGACTGTGGTTTCAGGTTTTCTTCTTCTCTTTAAAGAAAACAACAATGAGAGGCTAACTCACGGCCCACAACAAATAGGCAGACATCCCACGGCCAAGCATGCTGAGGAACATGCGCAGGCAGGAGGGACGGAGCGCTAGCTCTATGGAAAGTGTCCTCCTTTTACAATCTAGATCGGCTGTGGCCCTCTTTCCCAGTTAGAAATAGGAGCAGAGATGGAATAGGGCTGGGTGCCAGGCTCAGTTCCGAGGCCTGTATTGCATTCACTCACCTACACCTCATAACACAGCCCTGGGCGACACTGTAATCCACCCACTTTACAGATAAGGGAGGTGGCAGGGTCGCCCAGCAGCGATGGAGTCTGGGCTACACAGAGCGTGGGAGGTGTGGAGGGGGCTGTGTGGTCCAGCGGGTGGAGCTGGGCAGGACCGGAGTGGGGGCCGCGGGGAGGCGGAAGAGGAGACCTAGATTTGCCTTGGCTCTACTTAGCTGTGTGTCCTTGACCAAGTCACTTGATCTCTCTGTACCTCCGTGTTTCCCTCTATGACTGAGAAGTGTGGACTCTGGGCCCTAAAGCCTCTGTGCCCCTTCATTCTCTTGTTCTATTCCCAATGGACTCTTCCGGCCCCAAATCCTGTGCTCAGGCCCCATATGCAGCCATCATCACCCCCGCCCCAACAGCACTCCGCATCTCCTTCTCCACTGGGGTGCGGCAGGCACAGACCACAGAAACTCAGCCAGGTGCGGGGCTCTGCCTAGCTGCGGTCTGGGCCCCTTGAGAAGGGCTGCCAGGACTGGCCTGGGAGAGGAAGGAGCAGGACTGAGGTGGGGGCTCAAGGAAAAAGAGCCCTTCTCCTTAAAGAGGAGAGAGCTGTGATCCTGCTCCGCGGGCCCCTACAACTTGGGCTTCTGACACCTGCAACTTCTGATGCCCTCGCTGCATCAGACCTGAGAACTCTAAAAGCTGGCTGCCCATGCCCAGCCTCTTGCACACGGGAAAGAGAAGAGAAGGAAAACACCGAACTGAACAGACAAGGGCAGAGCACCGCTGTTTTTTCACAGAAAACCTAGGACTTAAGAGTTTTCAGCCACTGCATAATAGACGACTCCTGGTTTAATCCCCGAGAGAGCTAAATTGTGCCTGGCCTTGCCTCTCATCTCCCTTGTCCCCTCTCCGGTCCTCCCCTCCGTGTCTGCTTGCCTCCCGCCCCCACCACCACTGCTGCCGTGTCTTCCTCCCGCCCTCCCCCCCACCCCATGTCCCACCTGAGCTGACCCTGTGGGACTCAGCACCCTTCACAGGCACTTCCCAGAAGAGCCCAAGTGCAGGGCTCTGGCCCCCGCTGGCAGAGGCTGCGCCCGAGGGACCTGGCTGAGGCCCTGGGGGAGAGTGGGCTGTTGGACCCCTTGTCAGCTGTGCCTGCTTCTCTCCCACAGAATCTGTGCCGATGGCCGTCATCATCGGGGTGGCCGTAGGAGCTGGTGTGGCCTTCCTCGTCCTAATGGCAACCATTGTGGCCTTCTGCTGTGCCCGCTCCCAGAGAAGTACGGGAGGGAGACCCGGGATCTCAGGGAGGGGGACAGAGAAAAAGGCCAGGCTTAGACTGCCCCGGAGAGCAAGTAAGCAGGAGTGCAGTGAGCGGGGCCCTGGTGGTGCTGTGAGCTGTGGGCCGGGATGGGCTTCTGTGCACCTGTCTGTGCAGTGCTGTGCGGGCATCTGGCCCGCAGTGGGCACTCCACCGAGGGGGACTGCACGAAACTGACCTCACCCCTCCCCGGGCAGTCAGCCAGCACTCTGGATGGGAAGACGTGTAGCCATATAGAACCCCATAGAAATCTGGGCGGGAGGGTCCAGTCTTGCCCTCCGAGACCAGGGAGGACAACCAGAAAAGTAGGTCACCCACGCATGAAAAACAAAAAAGCATTCAAAGAATCACCTTGCACAGACCTTTAATGGTCTTTAGTCATTAGCAATAAAATCTTGGTGTTTGTGTGCTCCTGAAGGACACATGTGTCTGGAGTTTCCACCCTGGGCATAGTGCTGACGTATGTGTGACAGACACACGCAGACGTGTAAAACGGGACGGTGCAGCAGAGGTGAAGACATTGAGGCACAGTCCTCTAGACCCACTTCTGCATGCGAGCATGGGTGGGCCGTGCTCGCCCCGGCCGCAGGTTTCCTGTGTGGGGTAGTGAGGGGCCGGGTGACAGGGCCGTGGGACCCACTCAGCTCTAACATTCTGTGCTGTGAGCACAGGGCGCGACATGAGGAACCAGAGTGGGCCTGCTCTCTCCTCCATGTGGCAGCCTTCAGTGTGGGTCCCCTTACGTCTCCTCCACTTCAAGCTAGGTGGCCTTGACTCCCCCAGGTGTGGTCTTGGGTCCTCCTCCCTCACCACCCTCTCCGTGGAAACTATAGGGGAGCAGATTGCAGCCAGAGTTTTCTAACAGCTCTTCAACTCTGGAAGTTGAACAACCTTCCTTACAAAAGCATAGACAGGAAGCTGGACCACCTGATGTCAGGAATGTTTCTGCTTCGGGCGGGAAGAGGACCATTAAGGTCCTTTCTGAGCCAGATTTGTGATTCTCTGAGTGGAGAGATTGGAGCCCGGTACAGTAGATCAGAGAAGGCTCCTAGAAGGAGGTGAGAATTTAGTAGAATGGAAAAACCTAGCTCTGTGAGCTGGACGAACAGATGAGGACAACCTTTCAAGCTCCGGGAGTGGCAGTGACAGGCTGAGGGGCATGCAGCCAAGAGCCGCTGGAGAAAGAGCTCTGAGGCCCAACAGCCCTCGGCACCTCCAGGAGGTGTTCTGTTGGCAGGAGGGAGCGACTGGAGGGTATGGGGGCATGGAGGGGGGTATGGGGGCATGGAGGGGGGGGCACTTGACATCTCAGGCCCTGATGCCCAAGAATGCGGACTAAATCTGTCATCTGCATGTTCTTATTTTATGTCCAGATCTCAAAGGTGTTGTGTCAGCCAAGAATGATATCCGAGTAGAGATCGTCCACAAGGAGCCTGCCTCTGGCCGGGAAGCTGAGGAACACCCCACCATGAAGCAGCTGATGGTGAGAATGCTGTCTTACGCCCACCCCACCCCAGCCTCTGTGCCCTGGAGGTCCTGGACCAGAAGCCTTCTGTAGCCCTCAATGCTGCCACAAAGCAGAGCATCAGTCAAGATGCGCCCCTCCCCCCATGCAGGACAAACACCTGCTCTCAAACAACGAGAATATCGCATCTGCTATACTGCACTCGGTGTTCTAGAGACTCTAAGACGTCTAAGATGCAGTCCCAGCTTCCAGTAGAGAGAGGAGACGTGTAAAAAGCCACAACGTGCTGTTATACAATGTGTAATTCTACACACACTTACAGATATTACAGATATTCAGTATATACCCTGTGCCCCAATATCCCCCCAAAAGTCTGCAAGAGGCATAGGTTCCCCTTCTGGAACTGATTTGCTTACCATAAGCAAATCATCACTTCTCCCAAGCCTGCTCCTCCACTCTGCTGTGCAAACAGAAACCTGAAACATGGCTAGGAAACTCCCCTAGTGGTACACTGCAGAGGGTGAGCATGAGCTGCTCTGCGCCCCAGTCTCCCCACTGGGGGAATGGGGGGGTGGAAGAGAACACAGGCTGTGCTGAGGGCGAGGTGGGAACCCCCTGAAGAGCCGTGGAGTACAGCACACTCTCCAGAGAGGTTATTTGTTCATGTGGCTCACGGACACCTGTCTCCTTACCCATCTCCACTAGGCGGGAAGTGAACCGCCTCATCAGCCTGCATCTCCGGAAGCTGCCGGTCCCGCACGGACACCAGCATTGCTTAGTGCACCAAGCTGAGTTCTTCATCAGCTGCTCTTTTTTTTATCCATTTTATTTTTGGTGCTGTCAACTCTACTCCAAAGATTCCTCAACGGGGCCCCTACCACCACTCCACCATTAGTGTGTTAGCTTGGGCTCCCTGGACTATCACAGCAGCCTCCAAAGTGGTCTCACTATTCAGTTTTTTCACCACTGTACTCAGTACCCCCTCCAGGGTCCCACAAAAAGAGTCTTTCTAAAACACCAGTCTGACCCTGTGGCTACTCAGAATCCCAGTAGCTCCCCGTGTCTGCTGGATAAAGTCCATGGTCAAAGATCATCAGACTCGTCACCATGAGGCACCTGCCCGCCTTCCCAGCTCCACCTTCTGGCCAAAGGCACAGGACCTCGACACCCCAGAGAACTGCACTTCCCGGCCTTTGCGTCTTCCTGACCCCAGAGCCTTTGCAAAGACAATTCCCTCTGCATGTTGGATTGGTCAGTTGAATTTCACATTCTCCCATGAGGATCGGCTCAAACGTCACCTCTTCTGTAATATTGTTGCCTGTCACCCCACTGCTGGCAGAGCTCTGCTCTTCCCAGACACTGCACGCTGTCCTTCCCCTTGCATTGCTCTGTGACTTGTCAAGCTCCCCAGTTATCCAGAGTTCCTCCGGGCAAAGGTCGCATTCCTGAATCTACCCAGTGCTAACCTGGAGCCTGACACGGTGAAGCATTTAATCTCACAAGGGAGTGACCGAGGCCCGACCCTGAGAAGGCATGGGCATCTCCATAGATGAGCTTCTGGACAAGTCTGTGTGGTAGGACCGGCCTGTCCTTTGTTCCAGCTGCCGATGACCGTCTGCACATCCCCGAGTCCAAGCCCTCAGGAAAGAGGGGAGCTCGCTCGGCAGTCAACTAAGAGAGGGGCTGGGGGAGGACAGCCAGGGCAGAGGGACCTGCTGAGGGCTCAGTGGCTATGCCTCCGCTTGGGGGACTGTCCTCCCTCATAGCCTTTAGCCCCAGCCCCCTGCAGCCCCACTTGAGGACAGACAGGCTGAGAAGTTGGAGCTGGGGAAACAGACATGCGATGCACTCGGAGCCGGAGCTCACCGGGAACCAAGCCGTGAGCAGTGCTCACCAGGGATGATGGTAGAGGGCTGGGCTGGTTCCATGGGGCTCCAGAAAGACACCAGGAAAGTGAGTTGCAAGGGATGAGAATCATTACAGCCCCGAGAGTAGGTGGGAATCTGGCCTTAATCATGTCAAGTGCAGAAATGACACATGGGAAGCAGCTACAATGTGCCACAAGATAGCATCGCCGTGGTTATTCAGATTAATTAGCACACTGACTGTGTGCTGAGTATGCTTTAATTCTCACCATGAGTTTTATTATTATTTTAATTCTCGGGAACTTAGAGCAGTGCCACTCATTCGCTCATCCAACACAGCTTACGTTTGTAACAGCCCCACCGCATGGAGACCGGGCACTATCCTGGGTGCTGGCAAATCAAAGAATTCATTTAAAAACAACTAATATGATTCCATCCCAAAAGGATTTTGGTCAATGACCACAGTATCCAAGGCATTGTACCAGACACAAGAAATGTTTTTTTCATTGGCACTTTGGTATCCGTTAAGGAGGAAAAACTTTAGTACATCTTAGTCATCACTGTGTCGCCCGAGTCACCATGATTCATGGTGGTTCTTCCTTAAGGTCCTCATTAACCGTAGCCCTGAATGACGCACTGCCCTGCTGGGGTGGGGTCCCACCATGTGCCCAGTGTTATTGTTTATTCACAGATCCATCACCCTGGTGAGAATAGCTTCATCTTTTTTTTTTTTTTTAATTTATTGAGGGAGAGAAATGAGAAGTATCAACCCATAGTTGCAGCATTTTAGTTGTTCATTGATTGCTTCCCTGATGGGGGCTGAAGGGGGGGCTCCAGCAAAGTCAGTGACTCCTTGCTCAAGCCAGAAACCTTGAGCTCAAACCAGCAACCTTGGGCTCAAGCCATTGGCCTTGGGCTTCAAGCCAGCAACATTTGGGCTCAAGCCAGCGATCATGGGGTCATGTCTATGACCCCATGCTGAAACGGCAACCCCACGCTCAAGCTGGTGAGCCTGCACTCAAGCCACATGAGCCTGTGCTCAAGCCAGTGACCTTGGGGTTTCAAACCTGGACCTCAAAATCCCAGGTCAACACCCCATCCACTGTGCCACTACCAATCAGGCAAGAGAACAGCTTTATCTTAATCCATGTATGCTTGGCCCTCAGCACAGGTCTTGGCCTGAAATTCAGTAAATGCTCAATTAATTGAACTGAATCAGCCAAGTGAGAGCTCCATAGGTGACCCTTAGCCCAAAAGGAAGAAAGTTCAATCTTAGAGGCCTACCCTGCCCCGCCCTCCCCCCCCCCGCCCCCTTCCCTGTCTCTCTGCTTCCCACGACTGAGGTCCAGGAACAACATGAGATCTGAAATCTCCTCCTGACTCCTTCACCTGCCTCCAGTGTGCTGGGAAGGGGGGTGGGGGTGGGGAGGGGCAGAAATGGCAACCTTCCTTCAAGTTGGTTGGTCCTTTCCTTGGGGGAAGTGAACGTTTAGCCCACCTCCTGCCCACTGAGCAGCCATTTTGGGGTTGCAGATGGACCGGGGTGAATTCCAACAAGACTCAGTCCTCAAGCAGCTGGAGGTCCTCAAGGAAGAGGAGAAGGAGTTTCAGAACCTGAAGGTAAGAGTGGCTGCCAGCTATGGGACTCAGCATGGAACCTGGTCTTCAGCTCGGATGGCCCAAGCCCTGTGCCCAGACAGACAATGACAGCAAATAAAACGCCAGAGGTCACCTTGCGGACAGGTATCTATCCTCCCCTAAGGTGCGACCCTCCCTGTAAAGGCACCCACTGTCTCACTCCCACACTAAGGAGGCAAGGGAGTCAAGGTTGAGGTCCCACAGTTCTCCTATCCCACAGCCTTTTCACAGATACATTTAAAAACTAAGTATCCATGTTCTGGACAAAAACAATAAAGTCCGGTTCTCAAATGACCTTGCATTGTGCTGGTGTAACTAAATCTACCATGGAGAGGCCCCTGCTTCCCTCCTTCAGCCCTTCCCCTCCCGGCTGGCACTAGAACACCTGACAGCCCTCTCTTCTTGGTGTCCCCACCAAAATAACCCTTCCCGACACCCCCCTTCATGCATTTCTCCCTGCTGTCTCCTTCCGCCTGTCCTCATCCCTTCCTGTGTATGGGAGGGCCAGCTCAGCCTTGGAAGTTCAGTGCAGTCCCGCCCACGCAGTGATGCTGTTCTTGCTTTTGTCCCCTACCCAGGACCCCACCAACGGCTACTACAGTGTCAACACCTTCAAGGAGCACCACTCAACCCCCACCATCTCGCTGTCCAGCTGCCAGCCGGACCTGCGTCCTGCAGGCAAACAGCGAGTGCCCACGGGCATGTCCTTCACCAACATCTACAGCACCCTGAGTGGCCAGGGCCGGCTCTATGACTACAGCCAGAGGTTTGTGCTGGGCATGGGCAGCTCGTCCATCGAGCTCTGCGAGCGTGAGTTCCAGAGGGGCTCCCTCAGCGACAGCAGCTCCTTCCTGGACACTCAGTGTGACAGCAGTGTCAGCAGCAGCGGCAAGCAGGACGGCTACGTGCAGTTCGACAAGGCCAGCAAGGCCTCTGCCTCCTCCTCCCACCACTCCCAGTCCTCTTCCCAGAACTCGGACCCCAGCCGACCCCTGCAGCGGCGGATGCAGACTCACGTCTGAGGATCCCAGGCCACCGGCGGGGAAGCGGGGGCTGGGGCCACGCACATCCTGGCTCTCCAGATAACAGGGGTACTTTGCAGAGGACCCCGGCAGCCTCCAGGACACCCCGGAGCGCCTCTGCCACCACCCTCCTCCGAAGCCCTGATTAAGCACAAATCTGGGTCCCCAGCTGCGGTGTGCCGGAGGCGTGGGGTGGGGAAGTGACAGAGGAAGCAGCAGCGTGCACTGTGCTCCATGCTGGACACTCTGGGCCCAGCCCTTTCCTGGAGGCCCCCCTCCTGCTCCTCCCACAGGCACTAGAGGCAGCTCTAACTTTGCTTTAATGAAACTGCCGATCACTCTCCAGTATCCCCTTGAGCTCTACCCCTTGCTGCCCATAAGCTCTACCCCTGCGCCTGTGCTCCTGTACAACTCGAGGGAGAAGGGGGGTGAAGTGTTCCCCTGCCCCGCCGACACTGAGCTGCCCCAGAGACCCCAGTGCCCTCTGCTGCTCAGAGCCAGAAATGGCCCTGGCTGCAGGACCGTCACTCACCACACTGGCTGGGAGCCCACCCCCAATTTGTTTGGTGTTTTGTGTCCATACTCTCCCCATCTGTCCTAGACTGGATGCCTCTGAACTCTGAGGTGGGCCTGGCCCCATCAGAAACTGCTACCCTGGAAGGGGGTTTGGAGGAGAAAAAGGGAGAGTGTCAGCCCTGGGGGGAACACCTGGCTGGACATGCCCCTCCCAGGCTGTGAGCCTCACAGCTTCCCGTCCACCCCTGCTTTGCATAATCCCCTCTCCCCTACAGCACATCAGAGTGAATACAAGGAGTGAGAGCTTCTCTGGTCATGGGGAGAGAGTGTCCTGGGAGATGCAGGTGTGAGGGGACTAGAGGCCAGGTCTTTAAGATGATGACCTCGCTTTCTCTGCCGATGAATCACCAGGGGCCTAGATTCACACCAGAAACAGGGCCCTGTCTTTAGTAAGACCCCATGGGCAAGAGAGAAAGTATATCAACACCTTACCCCTCCTACTCACCACCCGAGAATAAATGTTAGGGTTGTTACTCAAAACAATTCGTTCTTTCCTTTTGTTCCTGCAGAACCACATGAAGAAACCAAGAGCTTTGGGAATTCAAGGTTCTTTGCCCTTGTTGGGTCCATTTTCCTAGGTAATGCAGGCTGCCAGTAGCTCAGGCTCCGGAGGTAGCTGCACCTCTGGGCAGGCTCCTCTCCTGTGGATGTGCCCCACTCAGAGGGTGCAAAAGCAGGACTCACCAACACCTGACTCATTATTTATTTATTTTTTTTGTATTTTTTTTTTTTTTTGAGAGAGAGAGAGATAAGGGGTGAGGAGCAGAATGCATCAACTCCCATACGTGCCTTGACCAGACAAGTGTAGGGTTTTGAACCGGCGACCTCAGTGTTCCCAGGTCGACACTTTATCGACTGCGCCATCACAGGTCAGGCCCTGACTCATGCTTTAGACAGCTCAGAGGCAAAGTGGTCGTACTGGGCCCTGGAAGGGTCGTTCAAGGTCTTTCTCTCTGTAACATTCTGCAAGGAAAGTTTCCTTTTGGGGAGCTTCAGGGAGAGAGGCCCTCTTCAAAGAACTTATGGCACCAAAACCGTACATGCTAAACCTCAAATAAGGCTCCAAGAATGGCCCTGCTGGGTGAGAAGCTTGATATAGCACTGGCAGACAGGGTGGCATGGGTAAACGGGCAAGTTTGAGGGTTAGTTCAGGGGCTAGGAGTCAAATGGGACTTTAGAGAACCCAAATTGTGCCTAAGGTTGACTTTCCTGTTAAGTTTTAGACCCTTTTTCTCCAACTTCCCCCTCAGTCCTGACCCTTCATGGAAACCTTCACCACAGAAGTCTGTGCTTCTTTCCAGTCACCGATTCCTTGGATGGCCCCAACCAGAGATCCTATGCATTGCCTCCTTAGTTCCTCCACCCAGAAGGGTGCTGGGCCTTCCAGCGTGTTTCCGATTGCTTCAAAACTCCGAGTGCCCGACAAGTCTTCCTTTGCAGCCCAAGGGAGTAAAAGGTGATGAGAAATATAAGTATACACCCCAGGGCCATATCCTGCGTCTAGTACCATTCTGGCCCACACAGATGCCCGGGGACTGGCCCCTGAGCATCCTGGGTTAATCTTGATGAGCCTTCTTCCTTCCCATGTATATGTTGCCTTTGCCAAAAGGGAACAACTTTCTAAGACCAGATACAAAGTGCCTTGGTGTGCTAGCATAAGAGAGAAGGTGGCTTAAAGAATTTGTCCATTAATTTGTCCCGGTCGCCCCCACCTTGGCAATGGCTCCTAATCCTTACCACAGCCTTCCTTGCCCTTGACACTCCCCCCCTCTCCCCCACAGATCGCTTTCATAATAGGGTGAAGGCGCTCACTCTCTCCTGAAACCCAAGGTTATGACTTAGGAAAAACAGGGAAGAAAGCTATCCTCCTGTAGAATGGAACGAGCTCATCTCCCTCTTGAGCTTCAGGCCCTCCCAGAGAGAAGGTGAACTGTCATAAAAGAGCAGCACAAGGTCTAGACAGGGGCTGAGCAGTCAAGACTCAACCAGCCAGTGCCCAGCGCCCTGAGCTCCCTCCATGCACACACACTGCAAAGACGGCCGAAGGGGCAGGGGGTCACAGGTAAGGCCTTGGCGAAAGAGAACATAAAGGGGGAAGTGGTGGCATCTGGGTCTTCTGGAACATTGAGGTGCCAGGAAGGGGCCTAGATGGAGCTGTGTGCCCCTCACTTGTGTCCAGCCCTGTTTTCTCCCAAAGAAGTGAGGGTGCAAAAGAGCTGAGAAAGGGTGTTTAAAAAATTTAAGGCCGTGGAAAGCCCTGAATTCCCAGGTGATTTCAAATGAACTGAAATGAGTCTCCAACTGTAATCTTAGTTAATCCTCACAATTCTAAAAAGTATTACCATTTTATAAGCAAGGCAATGAGGCTTAGAGATGCCAAAAGACTTGCCCAAGGTCATAGAGCTAACAAGTGACAAACAGGAGATTAAACACATGTGATTTCCTCTGTAAAATGTTTCCATCCTGCAGTGCCAACTCAAGGCCATGTTCATCTCAGAATATAGTAAAGGCCATCGGCTAGCACCCACTTTGAGGTAGGCTGAGCAGGGATAGGCCACACAGCTCCGTCTGGAAGGCGGGACTGGCGTCCTCCACCTCAAGTCCCCAAATGACCTGGAAAGACCACAGCTCCCTGGGAAACAAAGCTATTCTGTGTATCAAATCACCCCCTCCCCTTTCAAGGCCAGTGTCCAGTTTTCTGATAGTTTTAAAATTCGCTGTTGGCTCAGAGTCCCTGGATGGGAGCCCAGTTTCTAATTCTCAGGCTTGCTATCAGTCTGGAAAGGCCAGAGTTATTTCCACTGCCTCGTCGACTTTCATGGGATAGGAAGTGCTCTCGCTTGAGGAGCTAGAACGCCACATCAAATCCCTTTCTGACAGAGCCTATTGACAAGTGCTATAAAACAACAGGCCTCGAGCTTCCGGAGGACCCCGGGAAATGAAAACAAACATGATGCTGTGCTTGGGAGCTTTCTCAGAACAGGGGTTGCATTTCTCCCTCCCCCGATGGGGAGGCATGCACACGGTGTATGGTGACTGCTAGTAAGGGCTCAGAATCGAAATTGCAAGGTACACTCCGCAAGTTCCAGGGGCTCCCAGATGTTGGGGGGGGTTATAATGGCACCAGAAAAAAGACGAAGGCAGTCCTGCAATTAGTTTCCTCTCTAGGAAGTTTCCCTACAAAATAAATTCTTTATTAAAATAAAAGTATAACTTAATAAAAACGATTTTAATTTGCATATAGATTTTTATTTAAAATACCACTTTGTATGCCTATGTAGAGAAACATGACCATTTAGACAAAACCAATGACATCTCAACTAAACCTTGAATTTTACTTCCCCTTATAAAAAAGTCTTTTAGAAGCCTCTTATTTAAGTTGTTTCTATTTATTTTTAATTTTTAAAATATTTTATTTGAGTTTAGAGAGGGGGTTGGGGAGGAGTGGGAAGCATCAACCCACAGTTGTTTCTCAGATGTACCTTGACCAGTCAAGCCCAAGGTTTCAAACTGGTGACCTCAGTGTTCCAGGTTGATCTTCTGTCCACTGCACCATCACAGGTCAGGCTGAGTTGTTTTATTTTATTTTATTAAGATTTTATTTATTCATTTGAGAGAGGAGAGACAGAGAGAGAGAAGGGAAACACAAGGAGGGAGGAGCAGGAAGCATCAACTTCCATATGTGCCTTGACCGGGTAAGCCCAGGGTTTTGAACCAGTGACCTCAGCATTCCAGGTTGATGCTTTATCCACTGTGCCACCACAGGTCAGACCAGGCTGGGTTGTTTTAGATGTGACCACATACCAGCTATTTGCACCAGGAGCATCAGAACCACCAGCGACCTTTGATAAACCACTGATATGGATCCTCAGCCTGACCTTTACTCCTCATTTCCCACAAGGCTCCCATCGTCTTTCCCCTAACTCCCAGCTTCAATCTTCCTAACTAGGTCATAAGCTGGAAAAAATGAGGAAATCTCAAGCTACTCTTCTTTCTACAAGTAAGGATTGTTCTCCGGATGACTACACTGCTGTAGGGACAGCCTTATCCATTCTTTCCCTGTTATTCTTCCTGGTTCCCTCTCCCCGCCCCTCTAATGGCTGGGTCTCAGACAGACACGAAAACCTTTCATTACTACAGGCCTTGAAGTATTGCCCCTGCCCTAGCCCTTGTCTTCAAAACGTATTTTGTGAACATATACCATTCTCATTGACCGTGGTCCACATCTCTGGTGCCAATATACGTCTGCCACCCCGTGTTCCCAGGTCTCCTCCCTGGAACAGTCTTCCACTGTGCCTACCTGTGGGGCTGGGATACCCCCAAGCCCTGGGCCAAACACGGTCCTGGAGCCAGCCGACCAGGGAGACCAGTCTTGCAGAGCCACCTCCTTCCACTGCTTCTTAGCCTCAGGGCCCTTGGAAACGTCTAGAATGCCTAGAGAACATTCAAAGAATGCTCCTTTATAACTGTCTTCTTTGTGGCGAGTCTAATACTTTAGAGTCAAAGACAAGGCAAGCAAAGTCTCAGGAAACAGGAACTGAGGGAACTGGGGTCCTAGTAACTAGTGAAGCTTCTCTGACCTCCCCATGATGCGGAGGAGCAGTGCTGCCCAGGCTAGAGACTGGGCACAGGGAGTCTTCCTTGGAAGGTCGCCCCGAAGACGAGGTCAGGTAGACGGGTTCAAGATACCACCTTTGCTTCCTTAGTAAGAAAATTAAAAGGCCACAGCCTTGATGCCCAAGGACTAGAAAATATATTTGTGACACTAATGAACATTACACTAATTTGTGACACTAATGAAAATTACTGAAGAAAGAAGACAGTAAAGTGATGTGGATAAGGATTCAGGGCTTCTACAGAAGAATTTTTAGATAAGAATCCTGTTTGACTTTTAATTTAATGTTTCTCTTGCCCTGGCCAGATAGCTCGGCTGTTTCGAGCATCATGCCAAAGTGCAGAGGTTCAACATGGTCAGGGCACATACAGGAATAGACTGATGTTCCTCTCTTTCTCTTTCTCTCACTTTCTCTCTCTCTCTCTCCCTTCCTCTGTCTAAAATCAATAACACAAAGATTAAAAAAAACTATTTTAAAAAATCAATAAATAAAACTTCTCTAGCTCTCCTGCCATGCAGGCCTACACCAGTGAGACATAAATCTATAGAGAAAGAACAGAGCTGGAGAGAGTCTCCCTACCAGACTCTAATTTACACTGACATGATTTTTCTTCAAGAGAGAAACACACTTTTAAGCAGGAGAAGATACTCCTTTAAGTGTTAAAATTGGTGATGTAAGTAGTGTTTTAGGAAGCCTCAGAATAATACATGGTTCTGGAATAGCTTAGTTCAGTAATTCCAACTTCAATCCCCTCGTGTGATTTCAACATCTGAGCCTTCTCTCATTCCCTCCACCCAACTCCACCCTTGGAGTCTTGCAAGATTCCTGAGAGGAAGCTGTGCCTCTGTGGAGGGGTAAGTGTACTTTAAAATGTTAGTTTTCCCTGGAAACCTGAAATCTGCTTTCCAAAGTTCATTTCTCCCTAGCCACGTTTGTCAGAGTCTCTGTGCTAACCCGCCTAGGCAGTCCTGTGAGCTCTCCCACCCGACTCCAGCTCTCGGCAACCCCCTTACATGAACAGACAGAGCCTCCCAAAGACTTTGGGCTCCCCCCAAATCTGACATCAAATGAGACTGAGGTTCATCTCCCTGCCTCGTGTCTTGGGTGCAAAAATCCCTAAGACCTCTAACAAGAGAAGTAAACCTGTTGAGAAAGAACTGGAAGGAAACAGGCTATAACTACAGACACACACACACACACACACACACACACACACCCTCCTTAAACTTCTAAGTTGGAAAAATTTTCCTGGAACCATGTCCGGTACAGAACCATGGGTATGCTCAAAACTAACAACTAGTTTTCTGAAGCTATAATTGAGACATCAAAAAGGTCAGAAGGGTTAGCAACCTAGCCAACTGAGACTGGACTCAAGCTTAGTTTGGGACCCTACTGTGGTATGCTGCATGCCATCGAAATGGATAATGTCACCCAAGAAACCAGTTTCTCCTAAAACCCCTGAAAGCATCTGACTTCAACATGAAAATCACTGCCAGAGAGCAGTCCGAACTCACTGTACATTGTTTGATTATTCAAAGCCTGTATCTGAGTCATTTTCGCTGGTCTCTTACCCTTACTTTGCTGATGGGCAACTCAGAGACAGACTCTCCTGTAGTCAGCCATATTACTCTGTACCTGGGCAAATATTTGACCCTCCAGCTATACCTCCTGTCCGTTTGCTTTCTGGTATTTTCCAATATGCAAGGCAGCTTTCCAATCTAATATTTATATCATACTTTACAGTCCACACAATGTACCCATCATCATGAAACCCCACTGTGAGATGGGCATGCACAACCACCGTTTCCCAGATGGAGGAGCAGAGGTTTACTGGGGCAGAACCAGTCCCACCCCCTGGGTGGTACCGGGCAGCTCCCCCTTTCGCCTCCTGGATGCTGCTTCAAGCTCACACTCCCCCCCACCCCCGCCCAGGTTACTCAGCGGGAGGTCGCGGGAAGTGTACTGCAAAGTGTAAATAAAACCCAAAGCGTCCAAAATTAAGGCACACCGTTTGATGTTAAAACAAAGTATAATTTAAATGTGCGGGTGGGCTAGACCCAAGCCTGACCCCCTGCCTAGCTCCCGGCCTCCGGGCAGGAGGGCAGGGCCCGCGGAGTCCACAGCGCACCAGGCTGCTTTCTTCCACCACCTCGCAGTCCAGGTCTGGCCCCCAGGCCCCGACGGGGCGTCTCCTGCAGGCCACGCAGACCCCAGAGCTCTCCTTCTGAGGTGGCTGCGTCCTTCTGGCTCTCACAGCTGCCTCCCGCCGTGAGCCTGCGCCCTACCCTCCACGCCTGCGGCTCAGGGACTGGGATTAGGGCCGGCTTTGCGAGCAGACGTTGGAGTTGGGAGCCCATCCCGTGAGGTCATCCCGGAGTCTAGACTGCTAGAGCCGTGGTTCTGAGTGCTCATTAACATTCCAGGTTCCTGCGCCCAGAGGCCTGGGTGGGACCCAAGAACCTGCATTCTTACCCACACACACACACACACACACACACACACACACACACACACACACACACACCGCAATGCTGATATAAATGGTCCTCACTGACTGGACCCACCCTCATGTTTCAAGAAACGTAGGAATTGGGAGCACAGACATGGAGAAATGATTGGTTCTCTGTGCTTAAGGGGCCGGCAGAGCCTGATGTAAATCCCGGACTGTGGACTCACATCAACTGCTTTCCCCTACTGTGCCTGTTTCCCTTCCGGCTCTGGTTCAGGGCATGGTTTAACCAGTACCCGGCAGGCTGGCAAGCAGTTCATTCACATTGTTGGGCTAATGGAAGAGTGAAAGTCCTGGGTACAGCAAAGAACTACTCTCCCCCCCCCCCAAAAAAAAACCCTACTCTACATCACAGCTCCACTCTCAGCACCCTTGGCCAGTATTTATTTCATATATTTTGTTTATTTATTTATTTTTTACAGAGACAGAAAGTGAGTCAGAGAGAAGGATAGACAGGGACAGACAGACAGGAACGGAGAGAGATGAGAAGCATCAATCATTAGTTTTTCATTGCGCGTTGCAACACCTTAGTTGTTCATTGATTGCTTTCTCACATGTGCCTTGACCGCGGGCCTTCAGCAGACCGAGCAACCCCTTGCTGGAGCCAGCGACCTTGGGTCCAAGCTGGTGAGCTTCGCTCAAACCAGATGAGCCCACACTCAAGCTGGCGACCTCGGGGTCTCGAACCTGGGTCCTTCCGCATCCCAGCCCGACACTCTATCCACTGTGCCACCACCAGGTCAGGCACCCTTGGCCAGTATTGCCTCAATCTGCACCCTGGAGAAAGCTGAGCCCACAGCCCATGTTAGAATGAACAGTTTGGGGGTATAGACCCCATCCCCACACACACTCCTGTCTGTATGCAGTCATGAAGAACTGTCCACATATGGCATCTCAGGCATAACCCACCAAGAATGGAAAATGCTCCTGTGTCTGCACGCATGTGTGCGTGTGTGCGTGTGTGCGTGTGTGTGTGTGTGTGTGTGTGCAGTGTGGGAAATCTGACCCATCTGTGTGCACTGGATTCTGGCTCAAGTTTAGGCATGTTCAGTAACAGGCAGGGACCCCAATCTAGAACAGCTGGATCATATGCACTGACAGCCACTTTCAATGGCCCTGGATGGGGAAACGGGCCCTCCCTTGCATACCCTTGTGAGAAGTAGCTGGGTAAGCAGCAGGGAGAAGCAAGGCTGACACCCCTGTCCCCATGCTGTCAGCAAGTTCTGCCCCAGCAAAAGCCCATGGGGGGCTGCACATGCAGGGGCCCTATTTGCTCTCAGAATCCTCCTCACCTCCAAGAGGAGAGCAGCTAGCAAGTAATTCTGCCAGGCTTCCGCGAGGAGGCTGTTCCATTCCCTGCACGGTCCTCAGGACCACTCCATGGGATGAGTGTGGATCTTCCCAAGGCCACGCTAACACTATCGAGAAATGTGATTTTTTCCTCCATTCCTCCCACATCTCTGCCCTTCTCTATCTGTCCTGTCCCAGCCTAGCTTCAAAACCTCAAGGCTGCAACTCTTTCCGAGAAAGCCAGGAACACAGCTGTGAGTCCCAGTCCCTGTGGGGGAGTTCCAGCTCTCCCTCCTGGCTCCAGATGTAAAGAAACAGCTGTGGAGTGGCAGGAGCCCAGCTGGCTGCTAAGCAGGGCCTGGGAAGATGGAGAACAAAGAGGGGAGAGACAGGAGAATGGGAGGGCTATCACAATTCTAGACACCTGGGGGAAAAGCACTGCACCCCCTGGCCTGGCAATTGGCTGACAGGCCTTGCCAAATCCGTTAGCTGCTGCCCAAGCCCTGCCCATCCTGATCCTGGCAGCCCGGGCCACTGGCAGGACCTGCTGTAAGCAAACTCCATTTTATGATTCCTACTTAATCTGAGAAGGAAAACTTGGCTTCCTTTGTCTGACTCCACCCCTGTCCTCAAACAGACATCCAGCATGAGATTTTAGAAACTAAAAGCTGGTAAGAGAGAGGAAGGAAGGTGGGAGAGCGTTCTGCCCCTCCCATCTGGCATCCGCCTGGGAAGTAAACCCGGATGTAGGATGCCAGGCTGAGTGTCCAGCAGAAAGGGCTTCTCTGGGCAACACTTGCTTGCCTGCTTCACCAGGGTGATAATGTATGACTTGGCACCAACCACATAATCAAAAATAAATCTCTTGAATGACCATGGCCTGCTCTGGGTCCCACTGGATCTTTAACAAGCCTGTCCACTGCTGGGAGAAGGGCCCACTGCTGTGTCCCACAACCTATCCATGTCCTCCCCCATCCAAAAGGACACAGGGTATCACAACAGCTTCTATTTTAGGAAAAATAGTTTAATTTGTTTGGTACCTCTTTTCTAGATGAGGTTCCCTTCTTGATGTAGGGCCCCTACCACTGCTCCCCCAAGCCTGCTGGGAAGAGCAGCCCCTCTCTGCAGGACACCTACTCACCCCAGATGACTCCCCTCCTGGGAGGCCTGTTCTGGGTCTAGGCCTTAGTGGGACCATCATTTTTTTGTTTCTTCAAAAAGTGGTCCGAACACTATGCACGCCCCTTTTCTGGATGCCATGGGACCAGCCCATACCACTTTCTCCTCTTAATTAAATAGTCCATTAAATAACCTTCGGCACTGCAGACAGATGTCACAGCAACAAGCTCGTTCCTTCACTGGGCTCCTACTGCCCCAGGGCCTCCAGCCTGAGGAGATCTGGCCCCCACGAGAGCAGCCAGGGGCATGGCCTCTTCTCAGACCCGGCCCGCCCCGTTACCCCTCCCCACACAGGCGAGGGGGAGTCCAAGCTGAGCGCGCTGGCACCAGGCACCCCACAGCCGTGCCGGGGGTTGCTCAGGCAGCAGAGTGGGCTGACTGATGATGAGTACAGCCCCTGCCCAAGTCAGAAGTATGTGAGGTTCTTGACTGCTCCAATTTCCAGCATCCGTTTGATGGCCAGAGCCTCTTGGGAGACGTTGTGGCCTGACCCCTGTGGAGACGGCCAAGAAAGCACACTGAGAGACTCCTAGGGACGTCCCTGGCTCAGGGGAGACTCCCTGGCCCCCCCACAGCTCCATGCACTGGGGCTCCCTTCCTCATGCGGCCTCTCAGAAGAAAAACCACCTGTGAGGCCGAGTACAGAGGATACTGGTCTGGGGACCCAGAAGCCCTGGTGCCAGCTCTGACTCTGATGACTTCACCATGAGCCACTTAATCACCCAGTGTCCCAGTTTGGTCTGCCCACCCAACTTGCCGGCAGGGGCCACTTACTGCCATAGACTTGAGCGTGATCTGCTCATAGTAGTGAATGGTCTGCTTCCTGTTGTGGGCATCTGGGTAGCCAAAGCCAGCAATGTGCACCACGTCACAGAGGTGGAGGGCCAGGGTGATGGCCAGCAGGCCTGTGGTGGGCTTCTGAGGATCAAGGAGGGAGTAAGCGTTAGAGGCGCCCCGCTCCTTCCAGCATCTTTTCAGCCACTGCTCGGCAACAGGAGTTTGCTACCCTGGAAGGGGCACTCTTCTGTGCTGTCCAGAATGGCAGCCACCACCATGGCTAGCACCTGAGTGACTGACTGGGGCTCCTGCAGCTGAATGGCTGAATTCTTAATTTTATTTAATTGAAATTGAAATAGCCTTATGTGGCTCAGAGCTACCATACCGCACAGTACGGACGGAGACGCTGAGGCTTACAACTGTTAAGCGACTCCCTAAGGGATGGAAAGTTCCTCTCGGAGCCTCAGAGAGCCTCACACCTTTCAGAAGACCCGGGGTCCCCATGCTCACGGACTGTGTGCGCTTTATGAGGTGGGCCCGCCCCCTCGGTAAAATGGAAATGGTAAGACTTTTCCCTCCACCTTATGGGATGCTCAGAGGACCTCGCTTCCTTCATCCCAAATTCATCCACAAGGGTGGACAACCCGGTCTCTGAACCTCACAAATGTCCCCTTCTTCAACTTCTGCCTTCCAGCCCGCTTCAGCTGGCCAGGCCTCCTGACACCAGGCTTCTGCCAGCATCTGCTTCTGAGCTCTGCTATTGTTTCATCTGTCACCTCCTGCCTGGGCCTGCGTCTCCCCCTGCCACTCAAACCATCACTGCGCTACCGCATTCCATCCAGACCTTCCCAAACCACACTTCCATCGCCTTCCTGCCAGCTCAGCCCCGACAAGGGCTCCTTAACCTCACCAAACTCTCCTCTCCCCGTAATCTACATGTCACCGCCCACCCAGTTGTCCAAGCTGGAAAACTAGATGTCACACATTCCTCAGTTTCACTTGTAAAGTAAATGTTGTAGCAGGAGAATTCTAAGATGACTCCCAATGACCCTCGCCCTTGAGAGTGTGTGTGAAAACTATGGCTATGATGAGATGTATTACAGTCTGCTGTATGCTTTGGATGGCACAGTTGACTGTTAAAGCGATAATCCCGGTGAGCTTGACCTAATTTCATGAGCTCGTATATTTGGGTCTAGAGCAGTGAAGGAAGTCAGAGATGGGAAGCACAAGAAGGATTTGTCCTACCTGAGGCCGGTCTGAAGATGGAGGGAACACACGGCAAGGAATACGGGTGGCCTCAAAGAGCCGAGAGTGCTCCCCTAGCAGGCTGAGAGCCAGCAAGAAAATGGGACCTTGGTCCTGCAGCCACAAGGGACTGAATTCTTCCCACAAGAATGAGCTTGGAAGTGAACCCTCCACCCCAGCCTCTAGACAAGAACTCAGCCCAGCTGCCAACTTGCTTCCAGCCTTGTACAGGTATTCTCCGCTTTTCCAAAGTTCGTGTTATACCACTTTGCTTTTACAAAAGACCTACAGAGGTACCTGTTTGCTAACCAAAAGAAATTCGAAAAGGATTCTCACTTGTATGAAGAAAGGTGAAAAGCGAACATAGCGTTCAGCATTTGTTTTGCAGTGAGAGGGGCCCTGCCAAGCATCTCATCCAGGAACCACACCCAGCATCAAGCTTCCAGAGCTCTGAACTGGGCCTGCCAGCATCTGGGCTTCATCTAAGGTTTATCTGGTACATCTGTTAGCGACATGTATCCTAAGGATCAGAAAAGCCTAAGAAAGCTTATCAGGGTGTCATGCTTAGCATAAAACTGGATGTCATTAAGCACTTCAATTGTGGGGCAGAAATAAAGACATAGATAACAATGGTAATTTCTTCTTTGTTTAATGCCATTTCAGCATACAAAAGGCTTCACAGGATCGCTCTACTTGCAGATGGTGGGGGAACCTGTAGACCTACCCTAGGCAGAGAACCCAGCTACCCTGTGCTGGACTTCTGACCTATGGAAGTATGAGCAGATACATGAGTGTTGTTTTAAACTAAACTGTGGTAATTTATTAGGCAGTGACAGGAAACTAACACAGATTAAGCCCATCCCTTCTGCTTCTCTTCCCATCACAGGAGCTGGGTCCCAGCCCTCCTATCTCTGCCTCCCTCTCCCGCCCTCACTTCTGCCTCAAGCCCTAAGCCCTCACTTCTGCCTCATGCCCCATCGGGTCTTAAATGCCTCCAGACTGCCCCTGTGCCTCCACCTGCAGTAGAGCTCAGTGCAGGGGCGTGTCTGGTATTGTCAAATGACATACCTTTCCCCAGTTCTCTGCCTGACCGCCCAGCCGGGAGAGCCCTGAAGGCCCAACTCCAGCACCACCCCCTCCAGGGAGGGCCTCTGAAACAGCCCGGAGCACCAGCCTTCCCGAGATCCCACAGCTCAGGGAGCAATCTCTGCTGGGCATTTTGCTCTCCATGAGGACACCTGTGTTTATTCTTCAGCCCGCACGTCCTTAGGGCAAGGAGATGCCCTACTCCTCACATTCCTGGGGCCAGGCACTGAGCAACCACACAGCAGGCATTCACATATGAAGCCGAATCACAGTAGACACTCAGTAAAGACAAATCATTTCTTCAAAATTTGGCAAATATTTATTGAGCATCCACTGTCTCAATCTCCATGATAAGCCTATTACACAATTATCTTTCTAAAACCTCCAGTGACCTTCAAAGGTCAGTACTAATTTACACCCATTCTACAGATAAGAAAACAGAGGCTCTAGTGGCTGACTTGCCCAAGGCCACACAGTAAGTGACAAAGCACATCCTGTCTATTTCTGCTGGTTACCTCTGTCCACTTGCCCACACAGCTTCTCTGAGGCTCAAAGACATGCATTCAAGTCCTCAGGAAGCTACAAGCTAACATCCACCAGCCGAAGACCACTAAGGGCACTGAGAGCTAAACCATAACTTGGAAAACTGCATCATGACTCCAAAAATTGACCATGACATGCAGGTCAAACTGCAAGCTCAAATTCTCAACTCATCAGACCAACATGTAAAACCACAGATAAAGTAATAGCAACTGCACAGGCTTGATTGTTCTAAAGATAAGACTGTGACTGTCCCAGCAACGCCTCAGTTTACAATTTTTAATCAACGCCTGCCACAACCACCCTCTAATCCAGCCGCAAGCTCTGTACACCCTCCCATGACTCCATTTTGGAGATGGCCCACAATTCTCAAGCTAGTGCTCCCCGCACTGCTGTGGCAAGCTAGTAACTCTAAATGACTGCAGGTGTGTGCCTGAAGGCTCTGCTCCCGCCCATACCGCTCTAACAGTGCTATTCAAATGGGAGCTGTGATCTCTGTTATTACTCTCCCCTCTCACGGGGTCCCTTACAGCTTCCTAAGTCTCTGGGACATCCCACCTACTTCCCAGCCACAACCCCTGCCCTCTGGCCACCAGCCCACACCATCACCTGCTTGATCTTGCGCGGCTGCTGCATGGGCAGGCTCAGCAGCCTGTCAGCCGCGATCTCCATGAAGAAGGGGTTGAGAATCCGAATCTGTTTGGGGTTGACGTCCCAGATGAGGGGAGGCTGTTTCCAGAAGCCCTTTCGCACCTGGGGGGATGAGGTTGGGAGGAAGAGATGGGAGTGGGCAAAGACCTGCTTCTCAAGTCCAGCCTGGTGGTCCTCAGCCAGGGGATAGGGACCCGGTGGTGGCAGAGAGACCTCAGGGGGAGAGGAGAGGAGTGAGGCCTGCACCAGAGACAGGAAGGGAGAGCAGAGGGCGGAGCAGGCAGAGAGCAATGAGGGGCACCCCCAGGGGAAGCCAGGTGACACAGTGTGTGGTACAAGGTCCAACCACTCCCACTTCTAAGGATCTCCACACAGGTGGAGGCGCTCAAGTTTGAGATTGTGTAACTTCTGCCAAACAAGCCAGATTAGACAGCTCAGCCTTGGACTACATGATAAATAGACACAGTAGACTTTCTGGGGACCGTCTGGAAGGACCCAGATCTCAACTACCCTAACCTGCCCCTGCCTGGAGATACTACTGCTGGCTCCTTGGCTCTCGGGTTCTTCCCGGCAAACATAACTTGGCAGCTTTTCTGTCCCAGGCAGCCTGGAGCTTGGGGAGCCCTTGGTTGCCGCCTGACTCCTGCAGGCACCTGGGCCCTGGCTGCACGCGGGCTGTCGGAAGCCCCGCAGAAGAGAGTTCTCAGCTCCCATCTCCATCTCTACGGCTGCAGAGCAACATTACGAGACAGGAGGCCTTGACTCGGACAGTGTCCCCACTTCAGCCTCAACCCCTCCCCTTCTCCCTCCTTACCCGCTTCTTATCACTCAGGATGGTCTCAATCCAGTGGAAATCCATCGCCTTGAAAGCTACCAGGACGAGGAGTGTGTCGGGGTTGTTCTCCACTTTGGGGTTGAAGTGGGCGGATTCTGGGTAGAAGAGCCGCATGGTGGTCTTGGAGCCCACGTCACCCTCATAGCCAGCCACCGGGGCGTTGTTCAGTCTGGGAGGTGGGAGGAGGAGGCCATCACCTAGGGCCCCCCTGGGCCTGTCTATAGTCGCTCCCAAACAGCAGAGGGCGGAGGCGCCATACAGACCTGATGACCATGTCGTACTTGTCAATGGCGTCTCCCAGCGAGCTGTTGCGCAGCCGGTGCCCGTTGCCCACCACCACGCAGCGGCGGCACTTGAGGCTGCCGTGGGAAGAGGGTGCTCAGACACAGAAGCCACCGCTGCTCCTGCCCTGGCTCTGCCCCTGGCCTGGCTCAGAATCCCTCCCCAGGCCTCTCAGCCCCTGGCCCCTAGAGACCAGGCATCTCCAAGGAGTCCTGCTTATGGTCCTACTGACTCTGCAGCCCTGGGCCTCGGTAACCGGAGAGGAGACTGAGCAGAGCATGGAAGAGAGGAGAGAAAGGAAGATGACTGAGTACCAGTGAGAAACCCCATTTCGGAGCCCTCTCGCCTGCGGCCCAGGCCTGCCTGTTGCCACAGCAACACCCTCAGCAGCCTCTGCCTGCTCAGGCAGCCAGATGCCCAGGCTCAGTTGCTGTGGGGACTGATGTACCTGCCTCCCCTGGAGACGGGCAGGCTAGAAAAATGGGTCAAATTGGCCACATGGGAGCAGAGAGGCCACAGGGCCACAGAGGCTCAGTGGGAGGCGCTGGGCCTGGGGCAGGAAGGAAAGGGGGTCAGACGGGCGCGAGGCCGGGCTCCTTACCTCTGAATGCTCTCTGGGATGGAGTAGCTGGTGATGGCCAGAACCCGGAGGAGCACGTCTTCTACAAAGAGAACCAATTGGAAGGGGCTGATGACAAGAGCCAGCTTTCCACAGTGCCCTTCTTCCTCCTCCATGGCTCAGAGCTTTGCCTGCCATCCCCTTCCCTGACCCAGGATCTGACCTGGCTGAGAACCTGGGCACTGGCACTGTGGATGGCAAAAAATACGAGGGGTGTGGCCGATGTGAACCCACTGTTTCCACACCACCAGGCAGTACTTACCGCTCCCCTTGGTCCCATAGGGCAGCTCGTAAGAAGAGGGTGTCTTAACCCAGAAATAATCCTTCAGCTGCAGGAAGATGGGCTGTTCCCGCGAGTAGCTGCACAGAGGTGAGGACAGGGTGGGGAAGAGGAAGGGATTAACTTTGATGCCAGAATCAGGGTCAGTCCCCTGATTAATGTGCCACTGCATGTCCAGGGCCCTCGCCCTCCTCTGCTGACTGTACCTAACCCATGTGTGCCGCCACAGTCCCTCCGTCTGCTAGCACGGCCCCCCCAATCCCAGTGCACCCTGTGCCCTGCCCCACCCACCTCAGCCTCAAGTACTTACTTGCCAAAGAGCTTAGAAGCCTTCCTCTCTGCCTCACCCTGCAGGCACGGGTCCTTCTTCTCCGGGACGGGAAAATAAAAACTGGGGACAGAAAAGGAGAAGAGGCAGCAGCTCTAATCAGACGGGCCCAGCTCAACCTTCTCCCACGGCACATGGGCCCCAGCGCCAGAGAGCGGCTGACGGGGTGGGATCATCTCAACCCAGATTCCACTTTGGAACCAAACCACTGAGGACCCAGTTCTTCCTTCTCCCGAACCCCTGGCCAAGGAGTCACCCGGACCTATCCCCCAAACCCACCATCTACCCACACCAAAGAATTTTGTGCTAATAATAAAAGGGAGAGGACACACTTGGGCTTGAACCTTCCTGCCCCACCCAATGACACTCCGTCCCGAGCCCTGCTCCTGAGAAAACCAGTGGAAGGACGTGGAAGCTGGAGGCAACATACCTGTCTTCTCGGGAGATGGAATACCACACCATGATGACCAGGACCAGTGCCAGCATGGCCAGGAGCTTCCAGCCTGCAGGGCACATGCACAGAGGAGCTGGAGGCAGAAACAGGCCAGTACAGTCCTAGTCCACCTTCTCATCTGCCCCATTTTGGGCCCCTGCAACCCCCAATCAAGCAGACCCAGTCCCTGGCCCTAGTCTGGCCCTTGCTGCCAGCACAGGGCTTGGACCTGAGCATTTCCGTTGTCCTTCAACGTGAAGAGAAAGACCCCTACCTCCCGTCTGTGCCACCACAACCCCGGGTTCCCAGGATGATAATATAGACTGCTTCTGGGGGGGGCACTTTTCAGGGTGGGGAGCTCTTGGACAACACTCACGGGACTTGCTGATCATGTTTCTCAGCAGGAAGCAGGGTTCCTGGGGAGAGCTGACATCCTGGCTGCCTCGGGCCACCTAGGAGGTAGGAGTCACAGGTGTCTGGTCAGCTCCACACACTCCTACCCCACACCGGACTGAGCAGGACACACCCACACACACTCCTGCCCACACTGGAGAAGGCACACCCACACATAGTCCCGCCCCACACTGGAGCAGGATACACCCACAGCCCGCCTCTTTCTGCCTCCAGCAAGCACAGAGCTGCTGGGGGGGGGGGGGGCCTCCGGGAAAGGCCCTTCTTACCCTAGACATCCCCCAGCCCCTACAAGGCAGCATCGGGGGTTCATGGGGTCCTATGTGATGGAAAGGAAAAACAAGTCCCACCCCTCAAGGAATAGGTTCTGTGCCAGATTGGCTGGCTCCAGCTTCCCTGGCGTGGCTCCCCACACTGTCCTCTTCCTCAATTTGTCCAGGGAACGGCCAGCTCCGGGAGGCTAGTGGTTACCTCCACCCATCACCCATTTTTCACATGAAAGTTCAGCTAACTGGACAAGGATGTGATTCATATTTTATGTGGCTGAAGTTTATTCACCACAATCCAAGGCCTCCCCTTGGTCCTGGCCACCGCCCACCTCTCCATCATCAGTCTCCCAACTGCTCCAGCTAAGCAGGTCTGCTCAGGCCAGACAATGGGGTGAGGGTGCAGCCACAAGATGGTCCGCGCGGCCTCCTCCAGCCCTTCGGGACTCTGATGAAATGCAAACATTGCCCAAGCCCTCTCTGCCCAGAGGTGTGGGGCAGCTCAGTGAAGACGGGTATTTGGATGAAGAGTGCAGGGAGCAGAGGGGCTATCTGGCCACAGAAGAGGTGGGAGACGCTCTGGGTGAGGGCAAAGGCCAGCGTGGAAAGGGCAGGCTGGGGGGGGGGGGGGGCTGCTACTCTTACGTTAACAGAGAGGTCCCTAAATCACAAAACCCTGCCAGGGCCATGCATCGGCGTCACCAGGGAGGCAAATTCTGCAGCTTCCACAGCCACACGAAGGGGCACAGGCACTACTGAGCACCAGTTTCTTCTGTCTGTGCCAGTTCCCCAGGGGTCTGAATCACGGGACTCACCCGGCCATTTGCTAAAATCCTAGACCCCAGGGCCCTCCCTGGGCTGCTTCAGTCGTGGGCTGGACCTGGGACGGGCATTCCCACAAGCAGCCCGGTTCTGAAGGACCAGGAGAGAGGGTAGCACACATGCCTGCACTCTCCAGAACAATGAAAACGCTCGAATAGCCTCAAGGGGGGGATAGTATCTGGACAGGCCTGGTTTTTGTTACACATTATGAATCAATGATCCTGAACACTGTTTTATCACCAAGTCATGCTCTGCTTCCAGGGGCTGAGACCAGGACCCTTCCAGCTCTCACATGCCCCCTTCCCCCTCAGTCTCATTCCATCTCACTTCATCCCTGATACCTGGATCACAACATGAATGGCAGGCAGTCAGTCACCTGAGTTTAAAAATATACAGATATCCCCCTCTCCAAGATTCTTATTTAATTGGTTAGGGGCACAGCCCAAGCATTGGTAAGTAAAAAACAAGGCAGACCAAAAGACCCCACCTCCCTGTGATATGACGAGCAGCAAGACAGAGACACTACATAAAGTATGTCGCAGTAACTGAAAGACAAACACTATGCTGCCCCATGGGCCGTCCTCAATACAGAAGACCTCAGCCATCAGGGGTAACTAACTAGCACTCACTGGTCCTGAGCAACAAGACAACTAGCCCTTCTTTGATCAAGAAAGTTCTGGCCCTGGCTGGTTAGCATAGTGGTAGAGCCTTGGCCCCACATGTGGATGTCATGGGTTTGATTCCTGGTCAGGACACACAGAAGTGACCATCTGCTTCTCTACCCCTCCCCCTCCTCCTTCTCTCTCTCACTCTTCCTCTCCAGTAGCCGTGGCTCGGTTGGTTCAAGCGCATTGGCCCTGGGCACTGAGGATGGCTCCATGGAGTCTCCACCTCAGGTGCTAAAAATAGCTTGGTTGCAAGAATGGCCTCAGATGGGCAAAACTTTGGCCCCAGATGGGTGTTGCCGGGTGGATCCCAGTCAGAGCGCATGTGGGAGTCAGTCTCTTTATCTCTCCTTCTCTCACTTGGAAAAGGAAGAAGAAGAAGAAAAAGAAGGAGGAAGAGGAGAAGGAGGAGAAAGAAGAAGAAAAAGAAGAAGAAGGAGGAAGAGGAGGAAAAGGAGGAAGAAGAAGAAAGAGGAGGAGAAGGAAGGAGAAGAAAGAAGAAGAAGGAGGAGGAGGGGGAGGAGGAGGAAGGAGAAGAAGGAAGAGGAAGAAGGAAGAAAGGAGGAGGGAGAGGGAGAGGGAGAGGGAGAGGGAGAAGGAGAAGGAGAAGGAGAAGGAGAAGGAGAAGGAGGAAGAGGAGGAAAAGGAGAAAGAGGAGGAGGAAGAAGAAGAAAGAGGAGAAGGAAGCAGAAGAAAGGAAGAGGAAGAAAGAAGAAGAAGGAGGAGGAAGGAGAAGAAGGAAGAGGAAGAAGGAAGGAAGAAGGAGGAGGAGGAGGAGGAGGAGGAGGAGGAGGAGAAAAGAAGTTCTGAACTAATGTGTCTTTCTTACCAAACTGTGCTGGTTTTATGCTAGGCAGACTGACTAGCCTTAGGGCTTGCTCTATGATACCCCGTGCAGGATTTCATTAGCTCACCCTCCCCTGTCACTGAGCTCAGCCATGAGGGTGGCTCAGAAGCCCCTTCAGGACAACTGGTAGCCTTCTCCAGGACAACTGGTAGCCTTCTCCCAGAAGCTCCCCAACACTGCTGACTGAGCCCCTAGATATAAAGGGACAAGAGAGTACACAAAGTCGGACAGCTGGGCAGGAGAGCCGGCATCCGATGCACTCATGTCTAAGATGTAGCAGCCTCTACTGCCATTAGCTGCCAGGGAGCCCAGCTGACCCATCCCTCTGGGCAGAGCTGACCCCAGAACAGGAAGGCTGTGTGCCCTCTTGGTGCTCTGCCAGGAACCAGTGTCCTGGGCAGAAGTGAGGCTGGTGAGCACTGCCGCGGAACTCGCCCAAGGGCAGCCCAAGGACACCGGCTAAAGAAAGGAGCCCCCATGAAAGCAGGAACCATGACTCCTGCTGTGTGAGCACTCACAGGTGACACACAGCAAGGGCTCAGCAGGCACCCACTGTGCCAAGAACAGGACTGTGCTCCCCCCAAGGGCACAGCATGATGCCAGGCCCCTCACGGGATATAGCTTAACGTTCCTCAGAAGTCTATGGGAAGGCAGGGTAGGGGGCAGAAGCACGGATTCTGTTCCCATTGGTTCAGAGACCTTGATCAATGTCGCTGTCCGGGCCTGCCTGCCACCTCCAGACGCACCTACCATTCCTGCTCCCTCCTAATCCCTCCACCTGGGCACTGGGTCCCACTCAGCTTTCCCGCTTTACTCCCAATCGGTGATCCCCCTTGCCCTGATCCTCCATCTCTCCCTCCTTCTGTACTCCCTTTGACATATCAACGTGCTTAAGTCTGCCTCTTCATAAACACAACAGCACCCTCTCTGCCCTGCTCACCTCCTCAAGCTCCCCCTGCAGCTGTGTCCTTACCCAACGGTCAAGCTTCCGTATCTGGGCGACGTCCTCACTTTCCACTCAACCCCTCACCCCTACCCACCCTGCCTCCCACCCTTACTCTTGCGCTGAAATCATTCTTGCTGAAGCCGACACTGTCAGCCCGTGCCTCCTTCCTGGCTGCTGCTCCAGACTCTCCAGGCCCTCCTGCTCCTACCTCTGTGCCCGTCCTGGGCTGGGGATCCCCGGGCAGCTGTCCCTGAACCTCCACTGTCCCGGCTTGTTTCCACCGGACACGTTCATTCGTTTTCAGAGCTTTAACTACTACCCATACCCTGATGATTCAAGCTCTTTATTTTCAGCCCTTTAATTCTCTCCCTGATCCCATCCTAGTATTTCTAACTTTCTAAGGCACATCCTACCTGGATGATCTTAAATTCTTCAAACTGAGCCATGTCCCACACTGGATCCATTCTCCCCACCCCTGCCCCACACTGTCCACTCGGTCTCTGACATCCCTCCCCCTCACACCAGCCCAACTAAACAGTTACTAAATGGTATCGATTCTGCCCATTTCCCAATTCCAGCAAATGTTTGCTGAACTCCCTCTACATGCTTGGCATTGTGGGAGGTACAGGGGATTTAAAGCTTTCTAAAATTCAGTCCAGGGTCAAGGCCACATGGTGTGGGGCCTCAGAAACATCCAGAATGCAGCCCTCCTTTTCCTCTTCTCAAGAGAGGTTGAGTCTAGATGCCCTCCCCCACAGTTTACCCACTTCCTAATTGGTCCCTTTACTACAAGTCTTTCCTCACTCAAGCCCCTCCTTTGGGATGGCCAGTGCGGTGTCTTTCTAAGAAACAATTTGGATCAAACCACTCTCCTGCTTCAATTGCTCCCTGTTCCTTAAATGAAAATCCAACACTGCTCACCTCTCCGACCCTCTTCCCGGCTCAGGGCGGGTGCCTCCTCATTCCACACTGGCCCCTGCCCGAAGCCCCCACCCTGGCTGCCCGACAGCCCCATGCCTCGGGCAGCACTGCTCAAGAACACCTTGTCCGTGAAGTCCCTTCTGACATTTCTAAGCAATTGATGTTTCTCTTCTCACAAAACATTGTTTGGACCTAGATTTTAGCTGTGACAGGGAATATAATTTCATATTGTATCATCCCTGTTCTCATGCCTTGCTCTATCCTCTGACCTCTGAACTTGGAGTTTGTTTCTAGCACGAGTCTATCTGGAATATAGAAAAGTACCTGGAATATAGAAGACACGTTAGCACATAATATAACTTTATAGCAGGCGTCCCCAAACTATGGCCCGCGGGCCACATGTGGCCCCCTGAGGCCATTTATCCAGCCTCCCGCCGCACTCCTGGAAGGGGCACCTCTTTCATTGGTGGTCAGTGAGAGGAGTACTGTATGTGGCGGCCCTCCAACAGTCTGTTTGACAGTGAACTGGCCCCGTGTAAAAAAGTTTGGGGACCTCTGCTTTATAGCATATTATTATGTGTTTCTTATCTTGCCCATTAGATTGTGACCTCTGTTATCTGGGACTGTTTATGACTGCAGACTTTATTCTAGTGCCCAGAATGTAGCAGATGATTGTAAATACTTAATACCCAGGTCACAAAATGAGGTAAAAAAATATCTTACATCCTTATTCATAACTGAAATGTCTGGTGCATTTACTGGGTGTGACCCCAGAAATGGGGGAGTCTCCTCCTCCTCACCATCACTTTGAGGTCCATCCTGTGCAACACAGAATGGACCTCGACCTCCAGATGCCAGTAGGCCCCCCACTCCCCAGCTGTGACAAACAAAATGTCTCCAGAAATCACCAAATGTTGAGAACTGCGCTGCTCGACACTTTCAAGAGCTGTCCAAGTATGACTTCAGCCCTGTGAGTGGAACACTATTATTACCACCCTTGTGCAGATAGGGAGCTGAGGTGCCAAGACCAGCGACTTGCCTGGGGTCATACACAGTGAGGGGGAGGCTGGGACTCAGGCGAAGCACAGAGCCTGCACCCCACCCCACTTCCGCTGCCTATCCCACCATCCTGTGAGCAGTTGCTCCGGGATGCCTAGGTCCCTGGGGGTGTCCCTGCAGCCCCAGCCCGGGCTGCGCTGGCAGCTCTCGCACGACTCCCTGCGTGCTGCTGCATCTGCAGGATGCCTGCTGCCCTGCATCTGGACACCAGACTTCCAGGAGTGCTGATGTGACTGCGTTCACTGTCATGCACTCATGTCCCACCACTGGCACGGGGCTATCATCCCTCAGCTGCTAAGCCAGTTTCCTGGGCCCCGAATTGTGTGGCTCCCATTTTGAACTGAGAAGCAAGACTGTAAGAACCCTGTGTACACATTCTTCACCTCCAAAGCTAGGGTCACACTGCCAGCCTGTCATGGCGTGCAAATCTCGATGGTGCCAGCTAAGCCACAGCCTGCCCTCTCGGCTCAGTGTCCACTGCCAACCTTCCAGGGGACTCACACTGGGCTGTGAACACACTGTTGAGCACAACTGCTATGCAAGGCCGTGCAAATCCTCTGGGCTCTAATCCGCCTTAATCAATCACTTGTGGGTGTGGACGGTCAATTCTGGGAACGGACTGGTCATTTGGTACTTCTCCTCTGCTCGGAAACCTGGCCTCCTCATCACTCAGAAGACCCATAACCTTGCCTCTGACCAATAAGGATGCACATGACCTACAGGCCAGCACCCCCTTCCTCCTTCCCCACTCACCCCGGCCCCGCCCTTCCTGACTGAGCAGGCACACTCGTCCTCTGGGCCTCTGCACAGGCCATTGGCTCAGCCTGACATGCTTTCCCCTAGACATTCACCTCTTCACTCACCCACCCCCATCAACAATTCTGCACATACCCAATATTTCAGGTCCCCTCCCTGCTTGCAAAGATATTTTCTGTTGTTTTGTTTGCTGTAGTACCACCACTGTCTAGAATAGTGTCTGGCATACAGATCTTCTGAATTAATCAGTCGATCTACTGAAGCAAGAGAGGAAGAGGCTATAACAGGTCAGATACCTGCTTCAGCCCTGACTGGTCACAGCCTGTAGACTAGGTCTCTGTCCCCATCACTGAACAGCAAAGTGTGATCTCGACATGCCCTGCCCAGCAGGAAGTGAGGCTTGTCTTGGCCCCAGGCTCATTCCAGGCAGCAGAGGGCACAGTAATTGACCAACTGCCCCAGGGCCCGCCAGTTAGCAGATGCGGGCATCTCTCCAGACATCCAAGTTCCAAGGAAAAGGGACAGGACAAGCTTCCCACTGCAGTGCAGCAAGGCTGTCTGTTCTCCGCCCTCGGGGTCCACAGGTCCGTTCCACAGGGCACCCCAAACAGCCGGCACTGCAGCCTCCTACACAGAAACATGGTGTCATCCACCTTATCGGCTGCCAGTCACAAGACACCACAGGGAGCCACTTGAAAACCATACTTCTGGTGTCTGCGAGGGAGGGGCAGACGCTTTGAATTCCATTCTCTGGATGAGGAAGCTGACGTGGTGAGGCAGGGTAGACATTTAATTGTCTGGGCCCAGGATAAATAAAAGAAAACTCTGGTGTGGCTGTGGACCTGCCCCAGGTTCCCAGTCAGGGGCTCCTGCATGCTCCCTTCCTCCGACCTCCCCCCCTGGGGCCCACGACTCCTGGGGCTGGGGCTTGAACCAGCTCACCAATAGTGCATCCAGCCCCTCCCTCCTCCGGCTTCCAGACACCTGCCCTGAAAATGGTGGATGGCCCCAGCCCTGCCCGGTCCCACGTGGGGACCTGTCACGTGGGGACCTGTCACGTGAGGCATGGAGTACTTCAGGCTGGTCCATACTAAGATATGCTCTAGGTGAAAAATATATTCTGGGCCTCAAAGAATTAGTACAAAAAAGGAAACTATCACCTTTAAATTATTTACATTGATCAAGCACCAATATAATATTTTGACTATACTGGCTTCAATATTAAAATGAGTTTTATCTCATTGTTACTTTTTACAAATGTAAAGACTAAATTGACATTCTTAAAATCACACATGTGGCTTGAGTGTGTGGTTCCCATCCCATTGCTACTGGACAGCGCTGGGCTAGGTAACCTCCAAGGTCCCCCTTCTTACGCTCTGCATGCTTCCTGGGCTCCGGGCAGAAAGGCTGACTCGGGGTCCATGCTGCCTGAGAAAGTGCGTTGGTCATTCTGATGCCCAGCCAGTGCGCTCCGTCCTGAGGTCTCCTCTCTCCCCTCCATCCTGCTCCACTGAAGCGCTGGGTGTGGAGGCACAGTTCAAGGAGACACTGCCACCTGGCCCACCCCCAACCTCTTCCTGACCCTGTCATCTTGCCCCTGTGGCTGACCCTTGGCTACCCTTCACACAACGCACCTGCCCAGGCCCACACCGACGGCCACGTCTGGGCTGGCCAGCAGGTCATACAGAACTGCCTGACCAGAGCCTTCTTTCCCGGGCTGAGAGCTGTGCGCAGGGGACTGGCCACTGGGCTGAACCTGTCTCTGACACCTGCCAGATGCGTGACTTTGGGGAAACTACTTGACATCCCTAAGCCTGTGAAAGGGAGGGAAGTGGTCCCTGCCACAGTGGTTGTCGGGGTAAACAAGACAGAGCAGGCAACACGGGAGTGCTCCAGGAGTGGAACCCATCCCCAGTCCTCCACATCCATGCAGCAGTGCCATCCGAAAGCTGCGGGTCTGACAGACATGGGGTAAATGACAGCATCACGACAAATACTCCTACAGCCAGTCTGTCCCATGACCAAAAAAAGCTCAGGAGACTAAGGACCTTACGCCAGGCACAACTGCCTGGCCACTGACTGAGGCGATCCCGGGCAGCCCCAGCTTCAGCAGCACCTCCTAAATATACCCCTTCCTAAAGAACGTAAGATGTTTAGCCTGCATGCTCCCATCACACTCAGACCCCCATCTGAGAATAGAGGCAGGGCCCGGGCAGGGTCAGCGCCAACAGCTTCATACCTGAATCCTTGTCAGGGCAGGAATATAAATGTTGGGGGTCTGAAACCATTGCTGTGACCCAAGCCCAGACCTCCCTCCCCAGCCACCCCTGGGCCTGGCTACACTCCTTCCCACGCTGCCTCCTGGCACAGGGACCCAGAACCCAAGCTAGGAGCCACCTTGTCCCCATGGTCTGTCTCACCATGCCACCCTGTTTAATTTCTCTTTCAGCAATTAGAGCACGCTGACTCCTATACTGATGAGACTGCATGTCCCAAGAAAGCAGGGGCTTCCTGTGGCCCACAGCATCTCCAGCACCAAATTCAATGCCAAACTCATGGCAGGTAATCAACAAATATTTAAATGAATAAATGACTGAGCAAATGAGCAGAATCAGTGTGAACAAACTGTTTTATCAAGTTAAAACATCCTAGACCCTTAGTTGCAGAGATCTGGGCATATAAGGTGCCAGGGGCTGGCTAGAGGCTCAGATCTGCAGCTGGCAGAGCCCGCAGGTGCTTCAGGTTCTGCCAAACATATGTACATATGTGATGCTCACAGGCCATCTTATCACGTCTGATTCATCTTAACCACTCTCAGCTCCAAGGCTAACAGCGGCCACCCTGTGTGGTCCTAGGAGAGGGACAGGCTTGAAGACCCCCTCTTACCCAGGAAAGCTCCCTTCCTCCTTCCTTGCTCCTCAAGATGGGCAGCCTGGGCTAAAATCCAGGGCCCAGGGCCCAGGCCCTAAAGCACCTTGGCCTCCTAGAGGGAGAGGAGAGGGATCTGGACTTAAACATGGCATCTACATCCAAGAAGCTATCTCGAATATACACATCGCCAGTCACTCAGCTGGGTAAAGAGCCTGGCCACTCCGCCCCGTGCTCCTTTGTGTTAGCGATCTCAGCTGATTTCAATAACTGGCTGTTTGGGCCACATTTTAAATTAAAGCTCTTGTTTTAATTTCACTAATAAAGAGGAGGTCCTTGACTCTCTGCTCTTGGCCCCAGAAGCGAGATGACAAAGGGAATGTCATCACTCAGCCAGCGCTGCAACAGATTACACTGTGCCCCGCTGTGGCTCAAAGGCTGCTGCTGTCTTCAGAAGTCCACCTGCGGCGAGTGTGGCCACCCCGCCAAGTGAAACGGAAGTATTGCTGGAGCGCTAAGGGTAAATGACGAAACAGCACCAGACTGGCCATACTCCGCAGATGCAGGAGTGGATTCCGTGAAGGGACAACACCTAAACCCAAGAGGGCAGCTGTTGCAGCATCTGAAGGACTGCAACAATTAGTCACACAATACATTTGTGGTTTACAAAAAAAAAAAACAACCAAAAAACGAGTAAGTCCTTGAAACCCTAGGTCTGCACTTGCAACCCCAAGTAAAACAGAACCCGAGGCCAGTTCTCCCCTCTCCTACTCCCAAGTTTGCTGTAGGCTGTGCAGTGTTAATTCCAGGCCCTATAAGTAATAAACCTTCATTTTTTCAAAGTTTCCTGATGAACCACATGGGCAAGTCCAGCCACAACACTGGTTACTGATAGGCTGAGACTGGTACCCACCCCTCCTCCTGGCAGCTGGGTCTATGGCACACACTGCCTGGGACATCCACAGCTGCCCAGGGAGAGAGACTGTACCCCACACTAACGCAATCCCAAGGACTGGCCAGAATCGAGGTGTGTGCTGTGGAGGCCGCTTTGAAGAAGCTGTTTTCTCCTTTCCGGGTGCAGCATCTCCTGGAGACGGTGCCCAGGCCCCTGAGCAGACCTCTCTCCTGGCGGTGTCTCCTCTGTAGAATAGGTCATCCCAAGGCTCGGTGGCCACAGGCAGAGTGCAGTGGTTAAGAGTTCTGGCCTCGGCCCTGGCCGGTTGGCTCAGCGGTAGAGCGTCGGCCTGGAGTGCAGGGGACCCGGGTTCAATTCCCGGCCAGGGCACACAGGAGAAGCGCCCATTTGCTTCTCCACCCCCTCCCCCTCCTTCCTCTCTGTCTCTCTCTTCCCCTCCCGCAGCCAAGGCTCCATTGGAGCAAAGATGGCCCGGGCTCTGGGGATGGCTCCTTGGCCTCTGCCCCAGGCGCTGGAGTGGCTCTGGTAGCGGCAGAGCGACGCCCCGGAGGGGCAGAGCATCGCCCCCTGGTGGGCAGAGCTTCGCCCCTGGTGGGCGTGCCGGGTAGATCCCGGTCGGGCACATGCGGGAGTCTGTCTGACTGTCTCTCCCCGTTTCCAGCTTCAGAAAAATACAAAAAAAAAAAAAAAGAGAGTTCTGGCCTTGGACAAGTCAGACACAAGGCATATGATCAACAAATACTTGGATCTATTGGTACTCCTTCAAATCAATAAAACACCAAGGAACCAAAGAGAACAGAGGACAGGAAAAAGTAATTCACAGGTTAATCTCAAACACCAAGTGAATATGAAAAGATGTTCATGGAGGCTGGGTAAAAGAGGTGAAGGGGTTAATTAAGAAGTACAGACTGGTAGTTAAAGAATAGCCATGGGGATGTAAAGTATAGCACAGGGAATATATAGTCAGTAATACTGTAATAACCATGTATGGGGCCAGGTGGGGATCACTTTGCAAAGTACATGATTGTCAAACCACTATGCTGTACACTTGAAACTAATACAAAATAACACTGAATGTCAAATATAATTGAAAAATAAAAATTTTTGAATAAAATACAAATTCAATATATATAAGAAAATGGTGAATGTATTAATAACACAGCATTTTTTTAAGTGAGTGGAGGAGAAATAGTCATGTGCCCCAACTGGGATCCACCAAGCAACTCCGTCTGGGGCTGATGCTCGAATCAACCAAGCTATTCTTAGCACCTGAGGCTGACAGTTGGACAAACAGAGCCATTTTCAGCGCCAGGGGCCAATTCTCAAACCAGTCGAGCTACTGGCTGTGAGAGGCAAAGATGGAGAGAAGGGAGAGCTGGAGGGGAAGAGAAGTAAATGGTCGCTTCTCCTGTGTGCCCTGACTGGGAATTAAACCCAGGATGTCCACATGCCGGGCTGACACTCGATCCACTGAGCCAATCAGCCAGGGTCACAGCATTATTTTAAGTTCAATATTTCACTTATAACCAAAACAGAATTTATCTTCTTACTTTCCCAGCTTTAAAGAAGGTAACTTATCAATAATAGTTTACTATATCCTCCTCAGTTTATCTAGTTTTCAAATCAGAGTACTACTATATTTATTTTCTCATGAACGAGTGATGCATACAAAGTTTTAAAATTACTTTGATTACTAAAATGTCCTTTGCTAGACATCTCTGTAAATTGACTTAAAAAATAAAATAAAATCTGGGAAACTTCAAAAGAAAAGTTCAACCTCACTAGTGAGCAGGGAATGCACCAAAAACTGAATGGATCATCTCTTGCCTGTGGCTGGCAGGAGTGCATTGATATAAAGGCTTGGAAGGGCAAGTCACAATGTACAGTTAGGCTGAAGTTATGCACACTTTACACCCCAGTCATTCACGAGCAGGCAGAGCCCAGGGTGAGCCCATCTGGTATGTGTACCCCTAAGGACATTTGTCACAACACTGTGGCACAGCAAAAGAATGGAACTATCTTACATGCCCAAGACTACGTAAACTGGAATATTCATACAACTGAATAGTATACAGCCCTTCAAACTGAAGAAATTACTTTGTATGGATCAATTTGGATAAGTCTGAAACACAATGTCAATATTTTAAAAGTGGCCTGACCTGTGGTGGCGCAGTGGATAAAGCGTCGACCTGGAAATGCTGAGGTCGCCGGTTCTAAACCCTGGGCTTGCCTGGTCAAGGCACATATGGGAGTTGATGCTTCCAGCTCCTCCCCACCTTCTCTCTCTGTCTCTCTCTCCTCTCCCTCTCCCTCTCTGTCTCTCTCTCCCTTTCTCTCTCCTCTCTAAAATGAATAAATAAAATAAAAAAATAAAAATCTTTAAAAAAAAAAAAAAATATTTTAAAAGTGATGCAAACAGATATGCAAGCAAGGATCCGCTATAGTTATGTGTCGTATAACAGTCAACATGCTCCACGGTGGTCCCATAAGATTATAATGGAGCTGGTAAATTCCTAACACCTATGAGCAACGTCACAGCTGTGTCACGTTGTAGCGCCGCATTCCTCATGCGCTTGTGGCAGTGCTGGTGTAAGCAAACCTACCACGCTGCCTGTCGTATAAAAGTACAACACACGCAACTGGGTACAGTACATAAAACTTTATAGTGATAATAAACACTATTTACTATACTGTTCTTTTTATCCTTAGAGTGTATTCTTTCTATTTGTAAGTACAGGAAAAGTTTGCTGCAAAACAGTATGCCATGTTTGCCAGCAGCAGCCTCATTTGTCTTGTGTTTGCAGCGTCTCTGAATGGCATCCTCTTCTCATACATTTGATTTAATCTCCTGTTGCTCCAGAGAGTAACATGCTGTACGGGCCAGTAGCCCAGAGCAATAGATGGCACCACTGCAGTGCTCACAGGAGAACGGAACAGCCTAATGATGCTTTCTCAGAACACATCCCTGTCATTGAGCAGCGCATGACTGTGCTTTAAAATTAAAAACCTACAGGATAATTCCACGTGTGTAGATAAGTAGCACTGCTTTGTATATCTGGGCATGTGTGTTTAAGGTAAAATAATAAAATATAGAGGTGCATCCAAATTTAAGGAAGTTTATATTCTGGAAGGATGGAGAACAGGATAGGTTGTAGGAGCAAGACTTTAGTTCTATGGGGATATGTGATATCCCCATAGATCTATACTTGTGATATCTTATTTCTTAAAAAAAAAAAAAACCTGATGTAACAGGAAAATGTGCACATTTGTTAAATGTGGCTGACTATAATTGGAGGTCTGTTACATTATTTTTTTTAATTAATTTTAACAGGGTGACATTGATTAATCAGAGTACATAGTTTTAGAGAAAACATCTCCAGGTTATTTTGACATTTGATTATGTTGCATATCCACTACCCAAACTGTTATAGTATTTTTAAGACAAAAATTTAGAGACTATAAAAGAAAAAATTGGTATCTTCAACCACATTAATATTTACATCAGTGAAAGGAAGAAAGCACAGTTAAAGCATAAATGAAAAAAGGGGGAAATACCTGTAATATATGTGTAGCAGACTAGTTAATTCCCTTAATTTATAATCTGCAAATCAATAAGAAAAAAATCTTTTCAGTTGGCCAAGGATATGAATATACAATTTATGGAAAATGTAACAGGCACAAAGGAAAATATATTCTTCTACAATGGAAAACTGCAGTGTGGGAGAGACCGTTTCCACCACGGACAGTGGAGCCGGAGGCTGCGTCTCCTGCTGCTGCTGAGGCGAGGCGCCGGGCCCGGAGGAAGTGAAACCTGGGCAATCTTTGGGAGGTGATTTGGCAATATCCACCAGGATCTTTTTTAGCCTGGGGATCCCACTGATAGAAGTTTATTCTATAGAAAGTTTCCTTTCGTGCACAGATGGTTTTCTATCCAGACCTTTACAGCAGTCCTGTTTGTGACAGCAGAAGACGCACGCAAGTGCACGCAGAGACCCGCGTGGCTGCATCCGGGGTACAGACGGTGGGACACTGCAGCTGCGGAAAAGAGGAGACCGACCTACACATACTGCTGTCACATGGTCTCCAAAGCACATTACTGCTTTTCAAAAGGCAGGTGGAGAACAGTGCTCTGTGTATCTCCAAATGTGCTCTTTTTAAAAAAAAATTATTGAGTTTAGAAAGAGAGAAAAGGGAGAGAGAAAAACATTGATTTGTTGTTCCACCTACTTATGCACTCATTGGTTGATTCTTGTATGTGCCCTAACAGGGGATCAAACCCACACAACCTTGATGTACCGGGATAAAACTCTAACCCAGGGGTTGGGAACCTATGGCTCGCAAGCCAGATGTGGTTCTTTTGATGGCTGCATCTGGCTCGCAGACAAATATTTAATAAAAATAATAATAATGTTAAAAATACAAAACATTCTCATGTATTACAATCCATTCATTTCCTACTGCTCATGTTCATGGTTGCGGGTGGCTGGAGCCAATCACAGCTGTCCTCCAGGACAACACCAAATTTTTATTGGATAATGCGTAATGTACATGGGTTGTTGTATGGCTTTCACAGAATTACATTTTAAAATATGTGGCGTTCGGCCCTGGCCGGTTGGCTCAGCGGTAGAGCGTCGGCCTGGCGTGCGGGGGACCCGGGTTCAATTCCCGGCCAGGGCACATAGGAGAAGCGCCCATTTGCTTCTCCACCCCCACCCCCTCCTTCCTCTCTGTCTCTCTCTTCCCCTCCCGCAGCCAAGGCTCCATTGGAGCAAAGATGGCCCGGGCGCTGGGGATGGCTCCTGGCCTCTGCCCCAGGCGCTAGAGTGGCTCTGGTCGCGGCAGAGCGACCCCCGGAGGGGCAGAGCATCGCCCCCTGGTGGGCAGAGCGTTGCCCCTGGTGGGCATGCCGGGTGGATCCCGGTTGGGCGCATGCGGGAGTCTGTCTGACTGTCTCACCCCGTTTCCAGCTTCAGAAAAGTGAAAAAAAAAATATATATATATATATATATGTGGCGTTCATGGTTCTCTCAGCCAAAAAGGTTCCCGACCCTTGCTCTAACCAATGGAGCTACCCGGCCAGGCCCCAAGTGTGCTGTCATCGAGACTTACATGCACACATGGGTATGTCCATATATCAGTAGAGTGTTTGGAAGGAGCAGAAAAAACTAAGGTGGTTGTCTCTCCAGAGGGAAGCCTGGGGGACAGGAGTCTGGGAGGAAAGAGACTGTTTCTTTTTATCATATACCCTTTTGTAAGTTTAACTTTTTACACTGGTGAGTGTGATACAATTTCAACTAAAAACTTGCTAAAAAGAGAAGATTAAAATATCAGGAGCATCAACTTTGAAGTCTCACACACCTGAACCCCACTCATCAGTTGTGCGAGTGCTGGACCGGTCACCTCTCTCGGGTTTTCTGTCAGGTCAAATGGGGATGACCTTGGTGGACATGCAGGTAAGAGGAGCTCTGAGGGTCATTATCATGGGGGAGTGGGGGAATCAACTACCGCTCTCTCAGATCCAATGGACACGAGCCGTTCTTGTCTCTCCAAATGTCCACTCCACGGACAGAGGATGGCAGGAGCAGGGCAGCAGGCAGTGACACACACTGAGTGTGCGCGGCCAGCCCTCCCTCTGCTTGTCCAACCGTCCACCCTGCACGGGGCTGTGTCCAGCGACAAGTCATTGGTTCTGATTTATAGGAAAGCACTGTATGAGCTAGTGGCAACATCACTTAGAGCAGAAAAGTTTGATCCTCCCTCCTCTCGCCAAGTTAAAAACAGCCCACTGCAAAAATCTGGGTGTACGCAGATGAGGGGTGGGGACACCCAGAAGCAGCCTTGGTGAAGCTGGCAGTGCCAGCCCTGCAGTATTTGCTGTTCTGTGGGTTATTTCCTTATTCTCATAAAATACCTTTTTTATCAGCAGGTGTGGTTTCTGTGGAACTGACTCCTGCCACCTTTGGCCCATCTGTATCCACGTCCTAAACCTAAGGCAGCTAGTCCATGAAGTGAGGTCATCCCAAAGATTAATCCTGCGTGGGCCCAGGACACCATGCAGGCACCTTCTCCTCCTCTACTTGCTCCTCAGAAGGGCTCATTTAGAAGAACCCTATCCCCAGGTGGGCTGGAGTCCCGAGGCCTCCCTGGACACCACACAGCCCAATAGAAAGCAGAGCCCACAGACACGGTGAGCCTCCTACATGAGGGCACACCCTCAGGGTCTGCGGAGAAATGACAGATGAGTAAGTGAGAAATACCATCTGATAGTGCTACATACTAGGAGGCCAGTGAAGCAGGACAACGGAGGAGGGAGAGCGAGGGGCAGCCCTCTCTGCTACCTCAGCCCTGAGAAAGGTGACCCTGCAAAGATGCTGGGAGGGGTAGGGGAAGAAAGCTCCAGACTGAGAGGCAAACAGAGACCCTGAGGCTTTGTCGGGTGTGAGAAACAGAAAGAAGGCAGATTTGACCGAGCACAGCGAGGAAGAGCCAATGGTGGCTCCCAGGAGGCCAACAGGGCCAGGTGGTGGAGGACATCCCAGGAACCCAGGAGCCGGGGCTTCATCGGGCCCAGGGGAAGCCACAGGAGAGCACCAAGGAGGAGCAGCACTCTGCACTCATTTTACAAGGACCCTAGCCTGACCTGTGATGATGCAGTGGATAAAAGTGTCAACCTGGAACGCTGAGATCACTAGTTCAAAACCCTGGGCTTGCCTGGTCAATGCACATAAGGAAGTTAATGTTTCCTGCTCCTCCCCCACTTCTCTCTCTCTCTCTCCTCCCCTCCAAAAAAAAGAAATGATGAATTTTTTAAAAAATTTTTTAAAAGACGGTGGGCTGATCTGCAGCTGCCAGGCCTAATCTCATTTCATTTGTGTAATACTGTGGGGCAGTATGCTTTGATTCCGATTTATAGAAGAGGAAACTGAGGCACAGAGAGGTTTAAACTACGGGTCTCAAGGTCAGACAGCTAGAAAGTGGTGGAGCCAGGGATGAAGGATTCAAGCGGGCTGCATTGCTCAGAACCCTACACTATGCCATCCAGAGATCTCGGGTGAGCCAGCTGCCGGGGCTCTGCTTGGACTCTGCCAGGACAGGCTGGGGGACTGACCAACTTCTATATCTCCTAGAGACACAGATTCCTCCTCTGCGAAATACAGGTGGCAAGACAACGTTCCGGAAGGCATGTGAGCCTCAAAACACATCCCAGGATTGAAAATCCACAACCTTAGTATAGGCTGGGCCCCCAGCCAGCACCAGCCCCTGGATGCTGAAGGTGACTCCCGGCCAAGGCCTCCCAGTGTGTGGCAGCTCCTCTCCCCTCAGGTTCCGCCCATCCCAGCAGAGGGTCGGTCTGCAACCACACCCCCACTCACCTCTCCTCCTGGCCCCTGGGGCCACGGCTCAGGCCACATGGGACACATGCAGCTGCCCAGGGAGAGGGAGGGGTGTTGCCAGCTGGACTGTGCCCCACACTAACGCGGATCCCACAGCCAGGCCAGACTCAGCAGACATGCTAGAGTGGGGGAGAGGGAGGAGGACACATCGAAGAAGCGGCAACTCGGAGACAGTGCCGGCCCTGACCAGTTCCACCTGACAGCCATCCCAACAGGGCTTTGCATAGATCCTCAGCCAGGGCAGAGCTGTGCCCCCTCTGCTGAGCAGTACCCTCCCCACAGCTTCTGGGGGCTGCTGAGTCCCCTCAGCCAGGGTGCTTCTTGCCCCTATCCTGCGGTACAGGGCACTACCCACTGGGTGAAGCAGCACCCTGTTCACTTGAGCAGCACCTTATTGCCAGGGTGACGTTCCCTCTGCTAGTTCTGTCCCCTCTCCGGAGCAGCATCCAGACCTGGAATCCCGACAGAGCTAGTGAGAAAGAAGTCCAGCCCTGGCCTTGAATGGCTGGCAGCATGACTTCTGAGGGCAGCATATGGGAGCAGCAAGGATTCAGACACACAGAAACCTCTCTCCTCGACCCCTTGTACCAACAGGAACCCTCACTTCTGCAGACTGAAACCTCCCTCCCCCCATCACCAGCCGTCCAGTCAGCACTGCGGTACACACTGGCCTGCGATGGCGATTCTGGGGCAAAGAGACTTGGGGGCGTCGGCAGAAGAGGGACCACTGCTGAATTCCTATTAGGAGCCCAATAGGATTAGCCTTGCTGAGGTGAGAACAGGAAAGGGAAGTGCTGTGCATGTTGATGTTGGGGGAGGGCTGGTGTTGGGGGAGGGGTACGCAGAGTCTCCTCTAGAGAATTGAAACCGTAAAAAAAGAAATCAAGACCTCCATTTCCTGCATCAGCCTGTCACCGGGGAACAGAGAAGCCAGAAAGAGAGGCTCTTTTGAGTTTGTTTCCCATCAGTAAGGCTTTTCAATGAGCCATTGTATCTAGGACTCTCTTCCGAGGAAAGGTTAAGGATCAGGGAAAAGGAAGAGAGGCTTGGTACTGCTAGGGAAGGGGCAGACCCTTTAGGCTGCAGCCCAGGGTCCAGCGTTCAGGGTCCAGGATCCAGGGCCCAGGGCAGAGCACATGGGAAGGCCGATGCCAGGCTGTCAGAAACTATCCATGGCCACCTCTGTCCCAGGCTCACCCAGTCCTATGTGGCCATGAGAAGCTCTGTCCACACACCAAATCAGGAGGCACCAGGAAGACACTGAGCCCATTCTCAGGCCAACCCTGCTCTGGCCCACTCAGACCCTCCCAGAGTCAAAAACCTACAACCACATCTCAGACACACTGATCCTTGCTCAGACACAGTGCACCCCAAAACAAACAATAGAAAGATAAGAGCATGGCAACCCCTACATACCCAAGCACACACATACATACACTCCTCACCCCTCCGCCTTTCCTGCCTCCCATCCCTGCTCCCAACATACAGCTCCTGGGGGCTGCCAGACCCCCTCTGCTAGGGCGCTCTCTTCCCCCATCACACAGCGCAGGGCACTGCCCACCAGGCTCCTGAACCATCAGCTCTGGCTCCAGCAGACTTTGTTTGTTAGAGACCGAAGGTCCCTGGAGCCTCCTGAGAAGCTGGGAGTGGCTAAGCCAGCCCGTAGGGATCTGTTCTCAAAGTTGGGTGAAGGGAAGCACTCTGCCCCACCCAGCCCAGCTCCCAGGAAGAGCTCACTCCTGTCGCTCAGAGGCACTTGGGGGGGGGGGCATGGGACAGAGGGCTACAGGAAAGCAAAGGCAGGAAGCCACATAGCCCAGAGGTGTCCCCAGGGCCAGGGCGAAGTTCCTGGGCAGCCTGTAGCTGTGGTCAGTGGAGAGCACCCCGCCCAGTGCCCTCAGAGCGCTCACTCACCATCCTCAGAGCCGGTCCCAGCTCCTAATCCTGATCTGAGTGACAGGGACTGCCATCCTGATCCACCCCACACAAATCCAGGAAACTCCTAGGCACGTCCCCAGCCACCTGCCTCAGCCACTACCACCCCCCTCATCTGGACTTAAGCCCTGAGGCCTTAGCAACTTCAGACCATCCCAGGACCCAGACCAAGGAGGTAGTGAGAGGACGAGACGGGGCGGGTCAGGGCCTGGGGACTGAGGAGTCATGAGTCTAGGGCAGGAGTCCCCAAACTTTTTACACAGGGGGCCAGTTCACTGTGCCTCAGACCGTTGGAGGGCCAGACTATAAAAAAAACTATGAACAAATCCCTATGCACACTGCACATATCTTATTTTAAAGTAAAAAAACAAAACGGGAACAAATACAATATTTAAAATACATAACAAGTAAATTTAAATCAATAAACTGACCAGTATTTCAATGCGAACTATGGGCCTGCTTTTGGCTAATGGGATGGTCAATGTGCTCCTCTCACTGACCACCAATGAAAGAGATGCCCCTTCCGGAAGTGCGGCGGGGGCCGGATAAATGGCCTCAGGGGGCCGCATGCGGCCCGCAGGCCATAGTTTGGGGACCCCTGGTCTAGGGCTTGTTCAGCCACCTCTTCACAGAGCAGTGCCCTGGTGGACAGGATGCCCCCTGGGCAGACATCCTAAACCTAACTGAGGACATGCTGGGGCCAAGCCAAGTGCCAGAACCGTGGGTCCCCCGTCACTCATGCCCAGAAGAGCCTGGGTTGCCAGCAGCTCTTCCTCCGACCTTTTAGGAGTCATCCCTGTTCTCACATGGCCCTATCCACCCACTGCAGCCTGTGGACAAATGCTACCCTAAAGGTCAAATCAAATCCTTTCCAAGGAAGCCTGGTGTCAAAAAAAGGCTCAGAGAAGTGGAGGCAGAGAGAAGGCACAGACCCTGCGAAACCCAGGAGACCAAGCCACACAGGGGCCCTGGTCCCAGCTGAAGGTCCCGCGGTCCTCCTGGCTTCTTCTGGGCGTGTCTTCTCCCACTGAGGAGCTGGCAAGGTCAGGCCCTGGTACAGGCCCCCATAACCCCAAGAACACGCCAAAGCCTGGCCAGCTCACCTGGCCCTTCCAGACTGTCAGTCTAGCTGTTCCAGAAAGAGAACCTTCTGTTCCCACTCTGTTTGGACAGCTGCAGAAACAGTGGTCGTGAGAAGAGAAGGTCTGATTACTGAGGGAGGAGAGAGTGCAGGGAGCAGGCCCAAAGGCCTCCGGAGGCAATGGGCCACGGGTCTGGAGCTAGCGAGCGAGGGAGCTATGAGAGGTCTTGGGCCAACTGGGGTGCAGACAAAGGGCCAGTCGGCCTGTCAGCAGCACTACAAAGCGGTAGCCAGAGGGGCCGGGCCTGGAAGGAGGAGACAGACAAGACCAAGTATAAAGGAAGATAATGATTCTCACCTTTACAGAATATATTTGGTTATAGGGTGGGGTCCAGTCCCCAGCCCCATCTGGCCTCACCTTCAGACAGGTCCTGCAGGCCCCGCCTCCATGTGTCAAGACAGGCAGGTGGGACTTGAGAGGGTAAAGACAGGTATCAAGAGGGCGAAGGCTGGAAGATCCAGACATCACCTCCTCCTCACCCCAGGAGGCAGGAGTAGAACTATAGGGGCAAGACAAACTTTCCTCTTCCCGTTCTTCTCAATGCTCTCTCTCTCTCTCTCACCCCCTTCTCTCCCCTCCTGGTCCCTGTCCCCTCTCTAGCCACTCCATCCTGGTGTCTCCCTGTCCCCATCTCCACCTCCTCCCGCCTGTCTCCCCCACCCGTTATGTAAGGGGCCTGAGAACACACAGAGGGAGCTTTGTTGTCAAACCACATCCATACGGCGCTGGAATCGGCCAGCGCAGCTGTTCCCCATTCCCTCCGCCTTGGCCCAGTTGAGACACCAGGCAGGAAGCCCCCACACGTCTCCATTTTGGGGGGCGGAGTGGGACAAATGCTGGCCCCAGGGCCTCCAGGCAGCCAAATGGGTGGCCAGGGATCAGTCACTATTGTGTGGGACCACAGCAGGAGACCAGCTGGTCCCCAAGACAGAACAAAGCCACCGTGCAAAGCCAGGGTCACAAAGACCAGAGGAGCTCTGGGCTAGGAGCAGGGCTGCACAGTGACAGGCCTGGATGGGGCACAGACATACACAGTGCACTGTGTTCTTGTCCACACACAACCCATGTGCACACCCATCCCCAAGTGCACGCATGCACACACATACACACACATACATTGATCAACCAGCCCGAGCAGGTCACACTGTGTTTGCTCACCTGGAAGGCGTCTGAGCAGAAACCTCCTCCCTGCTCCAGCCAGCCTCCTCCACCCCACAAGGGCCTCTGGGGAAAGCGCTGGAGTTCTGGAAAGAGGAGGGCAGAGGCCAGTAAAGCCCTACCAGCCAACTCTTCTTTGGAGACCTTCAGGCTACAGGACACCTTCTTGCCAGAGAAGATGTCTCAGGAGGTCGGTGAGGGTCCTGGGAGCTAAACGCAGATCAGACCGTTTCACACTTTGGGCAGGCAGTGCCCCTTCACCAGATTCAACTGCTGCAAGAGCCATTTCACTAGAAAATTCTGGAGCTGCTCAGAACAGGAAGTGCCCTGAACCTCACAGCCCTGGAGGGCGCCACCCTGCCCACACAAGTCCAGCTGCCAGCGTCAGGACAACTTGATGCTAATGGCTGGGAGAGGAGGGGGACCGATAAGAAGAAGGAGGCAGACACCAAAGGAGAGAGATGACTGAATCTAAAAGAGGAAAAGGGAAGTCAGAAAAATATTGGAGAAAGAAAAACATGAAGAAAAGGACCACAGAGGAGACAAGAGGAAAGGGGGTCAGGAAGCGCGCAGGCCAGAGCCCGGCCTCCACCTTGTGAGCACACTCCTCCCAGCCCAGAGCTCACACTCAGTGCACAAAGCCAGCCCTGCAGCAGCAGGAGAGCCGTGGCCATTTCCAGAGTATCTGTCCCAGCCCAGCCAGCCCAGCCCGTGTCGGCCGTGCCCCAGGGGCTCTCAGCGCAACAATCCTGGATCTCGGGGACCTGGAGAACAGCCAGGCCGAATGACACCAGGACCTCAGAGAAAGGAATGAGATGGAGACAAGGGTGGGATGGAAAGGCAGAGACCAGGGTCATTCCTTAGTCCCCTGCCTGACAGAAGAGCTAATCTGTGACCTTGAACACAAGTTACACAGAAAGAATTACTGAGCAGGTACTGTAGGTGCCAGCAGGGTGCCAGGCGCCCAGGCCACCACGGTGAGCAGCCACAGGTCCTGCCCTGTGGGTCTAAGGCCTCATCCAGCTTTCAAATGTTTATCTCACTTGAGGATCACAACCTTGTGAGGGGGGCAAGATACTAACAGCCCAATCAACAGACATGCTTGTGAGAGAACCAATAAAGTCAAACACCTGTCTGAAGTCACATAGCTGGAGGAGACACAAGGGATGTCCTCAGGAGTGACCCCTGCATGGCCACTGGCCCTTTCCTCCAGGGCCAGAGGGCAGACACTCCATTCTCTGCCGCGCACCCCAAATCACATAAAACACACCAGCCAGCATTTGTCGGCTGCAGGGCACCGGGTTCAGGCTGAGGGGTCACCGAGTACTGTCTCATTCAGAAGGGCTGAGGCTGTGTAGCAGAGAAAGGACGCATCCTGTCTACAGGAAGACAACTCCTGGCCCCCTCCCAGTGCCCACCTACAGCACGGCTCCCACCTCACACCTGTCTCTGGTTGATGGCTCAACTCACGCCTCAGTAGTCCACCTGGGCTTAGCCCAGCACAGGGTCCCCTCATGTCACAGGAGTGCAGAGTGGAGGAGGACGGGACAGTGCACTGGGTCATCAGGAAAGATTCAGAGAACAGAGGCTGGAGTCAGTCGCTGAGGGCATCAAGCCACAGGGGGTGGGGGCAGTGGGAGCAGAGGCGAGGAGGTGAGAACAAACGTGGTATGCTACTGGGAAAATAAGAACAGTCTCACTGGAGACACATGAGGGCTTTCAAATTCAAAATTTTAAAACCAAGAAACCCTCTGACCCACTTTCAAGTGAAATTTTGTGTGGAACCCCAGTATATATAAGGAATAAGAATGGAGTTGGGTTGAAGCAAAACTAGGGTAAGCCCTGGCTGGTCAGCTAAGTTGGTTAGAGCATCATCCCAAAACGCCAAGGTTGTGGGTTTGATCCTTGGTCAGGGCACATACAGGAAAAAAAACAATGAATGCACAGCTCTGTGGAACAACAAATGAATGCTTCTCTCTTACAAGGGGTAGGTGGAATGGGGGCATGCCCTCATGGGGGTGGACTTCCACCCATACCCATCTGGGGTTCCTGCCCGCCCCATCCCGCTCCCCAGTGTCTGAAGGAGAGACGGCAGGCCCTTCTCTGACAAACAGCTCACCTGTCCAAAGAGAAGCTCTTGGCCCTGGGGGGGAAGGACAAGCCAAGCAGGGACACAGTGAAGACAAAGTCAGAAACCTGAGCTCCATCTTCCCTTCATTCATCAAATGAATATTTCTTGAGTCACTAGTGGCTAGACACCATTCCAAGCATGAAGAATCTAGCAGTGAATATGACAGACAGGTTCCTGGAGCTCATATTAAAACCCTAAAATCTCAGGGAAGAAAATTACTTAAAAGTTCCCAAGCCCACTCACACCACAGACGTGCCCCCTTTGGATTGTCCCTATTAGGGTCATGGGTCTGTGCTGGAACATCTGCAGTCACAGGGAGCTTGTCCCTCCTTGGGCAGAAGCAGGCTGCTGAAATCTCAGGTGCCCACAGTGAGGGCTCTGCTGGTCCCTCCCAGCTTGCCAAAACAGAACCTGAGGCAAGGGAGGCAACAGAGCATTGAACGCACTGTTACAATGTGCAAGCTTTATTTTATATCAAGATGAAATACAAAGTTTCATCTCTAGTTCTGCTGGTTCTGAGTCAACTGCTTGAGACCAAAGAAAACGAGCTGGCTCCCTTCCCACCTGTCCAAGCTTTTGGGTCCCTCAGGTGCTGTCCAGGAGTACCCTGCTTGACCCTGGAGCAGAGGGTCCCCAGGTCACCCCACTGGCCCCACTTCTCTCCTCTGTCCCCTCCACCTGAGCCTCTCCCTCCGGACCTGAACAGCTTCTAAGGACAGAAGGGAAGTTCAGCACTGGACTTAGCAGCAAGTCTTGGAGGAGGCTCTCTGGCCCTGAGGGGCACGGAGCAAAGGTGCTCCCGTCTGGCACAAATCTGGGAATGCCAGGCACCGGCAAGCTCTGTGCTCTGACCCCACAGAGAACCCCCCTTCCCAGCGTGTTGCCCTGGTTGCCGGATAAGGCCTTGCAGCCCTGTGGGTGGCAGCCTAGCTGCCTTTCCAAAGGCATAGGAGCAGGCAGGCGGGCAGATGGAAGCAATTACCATTGGGAAGGCAGAGAGGTGGGGGCTGGACGGGGTTGGGGGGAAGAGAGAAGGGAGGGGAAATCTCCCTGCCCAACTGAGAGGGCTGGACTCAGAGGATGGGGTTCCTGGGTGAACAGGCAGAGATATGGGGTTCAGGGCAACACAAAGAGCTCCAGGCTGGGAGTCGAGAGGGTGTGTGGTCCCCCTTGGTCACCAAGACACTGTGCCCTTCAGCAGACCCCACACACCTCTGAGCCTGGCCTCCTCCTGGATCACAGGACAGGGTGTGATGAGCTCAGGGAGCAATGGAGAACTGGACTGAAGTGTGCAGGGTGGAGAAATATGCCTAGATATGAGTCCCGGCTCCGCTGCTTACGAGCTGTGTAACCTTGGCCAAGTAGTTTAATCTTCCCGAGTCCCTCCTTCATTTATAAGCGGGCTTCCTGGACGAGCTGTGTGAGGCTCACATGAAGTGATGTGAGTACAAAGCACACCTTTATTTATTTATTTATTTATTAGTTTATTGGGCCAGGCTTTTAATAAGTGCTTGACTGGTAAGTGGTAACTATTTCTGTTATGTGCTAAGTCCCCTTTAACCTCTGTCCCCATGACAGGTGTTGACAGAGGATGCACGAGCAGAGGACACGAGACAGACCATGGGCACCAGGCGCCGACACCGCAGCCCTCAGGACCCACCCCATGGAGGAGGGCTTGGACCTGAGGCAGAAACAACAGTGTGCTAGCCCAGCACTATGCAAACTGGTCCCTGTCCTCTTTCCAGCCACCTTCACCGTTCCCACCCTCCCCCCCCCCCTGCCCCCAGGAAAGCAGATGCTAGAGGCCCTGGCCCACCTGGGCTTCGGACTGAAGCTGCAGGCAGGAAGAGGGCCTGTCTGACAACACAGCTGCTTCTGGGCCTCTGCAGCCAGGCCTTCCTCACACCCAAGGTCCAGGGGGACACCGCGGGCCTCGCCAGCCTGCACCTCTCCTCCCGCAGGGCAAGGGGCAGAAGCCAGGGCTTCAGATCCCAGAGCAAGCACATCACCTTTCTGCAGGGCAGCTCTGAGAGGCTGAGTGGGCAGAGATAGGGAAGTGACCTGGCTGAAGGTCTCCTGGTCCTAGGCAAGGGGCCAGGACTAAAAGAAAACCTGCAGCTGCAGACACCTACGTCCTTCCTCAACCCAGCAAAACTCCTTGGCAGAGCTCGGGCCTGCTATGCACAGGGGCACCCATTGGAAACCCCAGCACCTGGCCGTGGCCCAGCCATCACACACTACTGCTTTCACTTGTTGCTACATTTGATCACTTCCTCATTCTGTAGGATATCTCTCTCTCTCTCTCTCTCTCTCTCTCTCTCTCTCTCTCACACACACACACACACACACACACACACACACACACACACACACGGAATGTGGTAGGGGTAAGGCATGATTGTGAGGCTGGGTCAGCTCATTCAGGGCACTCAGAGCCCCTGCAGAAATGCTGAGCGACTCTGGAAAGGGGGTGACAAAGGAGAGAGGGGCCTAATGACTACAGCCACCTAAACCTACCGATACTAGTCATTTTCTCAAGGCAACAGAAAGCTTCAGTTGAAAGTCCTGAGTCTTAGGAAGTAAGGAGGCACCTTGTGAGCCAGCTAGCGCTGGAGGGAAATGTCTAACCACAGGGCCACTGAGGAGCCAGGAGAGAGGGAACAGGTCCTGCAAGATTTCTGGGGATCTTACCCCTCAGCCCTGAGAGCCCTGCTCTCCAGTGCCCTGCCTCCATTGCTGGGCCTCGGAGTTTGCCTCGGTCACAATTTATAAGCCTGACCCAGGGGCACTCAGACACTGATCTAGAGGGTCTCTTTTAGGACATTGCCTAGTGGGCTGGAACCATTTTTTGGTATTACTCTGAAGTAGGGTGACCTTTCCCCTGGACTGAGGGTATACAGACCTTGGAGCCACTCTGAGAGGTGGCATGCACAACCCCACTGGGGCAGCCACTCAGAGGAGAGACCCAGACACTGTCCAGACAGGGCCTCGGTGGGCCGACACCAGACCCGTGCGGGCTAAGAGCAGAATGACGACAGGTTAAGCTGGAGCGCAGAAAGTGGTCTGGCCTCTCTGCTCCTGCTGGTGAAAGTCGTGTCATTTCCAGGACTTGTTACAATTCCAGAATGAAGCATATTTTTGGTTCTACCCAGTAAACCGGATCCTAGGGATCTAAAAGGACTGAGAAAGTAGAGGGGCCAGGGAATTGCTCTAAGGAGTAGGGAGGGAGTCACTGCTTCGGGTCAGGAAGGGGAGGCAGGGAAGGCAGCTCTGAAGCACAGCGGGGCCTGGGCCTTCACTCCCAGGAGGGCCCCGTTGTCCTGAGAGGCAGCCTGCTCCCAGCTACAGACGCCTCTCAGCCCACAGCCCAAGCAGGCGACTCTCACCTTCCTCTCCTAATTTCTCCTTCTATCTAAACTCTTTTAGCCCCTGTCAGTTTTGACTCTGGGGGACCAGCCCCAACTGTGGCTCTCCTCAACTGTTTGGTGGACCTAGGGCCCATCGGACAGCCTAGGCTCTTCCACCCAGCGCACTGCTGCCGAGAGACAAAACAAGAAGAGCACCAGGAATGGAGACTGGAGCAGATCAGGGACAAATCAGAGGGGCCTGGGCTACCTCAGTTCGGGCAGGGGTATTCCAGACCAGCTCCCAGCAAAAAGAAAAAGCCCCAGAAGTTAACTCCTAGGCTCCAGATGGCTGGCACCTCCTAGGCACCCTCTCTAGAATTATGGGGCAACTTTGAAGAGAAAGTGTGGGAGAAATATCACTAATAGCAAACACAGACTTCTTCCTCTGTGCAGGAACCTTTCAAAGCACTTAACACATATCAATTCATTTAAAACTTCCCTGGCATATACCAGGGCCAGGGCCTAGAGAAGGCAGGTGGCCAAGTATAGCTCAAAAGAAAGCAGCACTGGTTTGTGCCTCTTGTGACAACCTAAGCCATACCAGATCATTCACAAGGCTCTGAAAGAAAAAGTCGGTCTGAACTTGGCTTCCATTGTGCCTCCCTCCAGTGGTGGAAAGCACAGGCATCCCTGAGAAGGCTGTGGGGTCCAGTCTGTGGGTGGCCATGAGGTCAGACATACACAGTGAGCACCCCAACACCACCTACACCCCACCCTTCAGGAAGAAGCCCCCAAAGCCAGGCCTACCAGAACAAGTCTGTGAACCAGAGGAAACAGCAGCAGATCAGACCACCCCCAAGACTAGGGATGGAGGGGCAGTCCTAGCCTTGGCAGACATGTTGGCAGCTCCAGGCTGGCAGACCTGGAGGTCCCTGCCAGCAGAGACCCTCCTCCCCAGAAGGGGAGCACCCAGAGCAGCAGTACCCCAACCTTTTCCCCAAACCTAGGCATCCCCACTGCCCACCACCCAGGGACCTCTGAGCACAGTGGCCTGGGACCCAAAGACCCCTACAACCTGTACCCACCGTCCTGGGCACAACCTTCCTGCAGCTAGCAACCTCCACCTTTGGACTGATTCTGCTTGGCGACCTTGCGACTCCTGCACACAGATGGTCCCAGCAAAGCCTGTCACCTACGGAAAAGCCAGTCCACGGATCTCCAGCTTCACGAGGTAGTTAAGAGAGAAAAAGAGACTCAGAGGATGCTCAGGGTGGGGCGCCTCTCAGCCTGGGTGCAGGGTGAGGGCTGGAAACTTTTCGGGTAAGAGGACCGTCCCGCTTGCTCCCTTCAAGAGACCGAGAGAAACAGCTTCCCGCGAAAAGCAGGGGAGGGATCCAGGCTTTAGCCGCCCACCCGGACCAGCCCCGGCTGCGCCCACGTGCCGGCCCGAATCCCTGACGGCCGCACGGGGCTAGGGGCTGGCAGCCGGCCCCAGGTGCCCCGACCCCGCGGGCCGGCGGCGCGTACTCACCCGGGCCGGCGGGTGGGGCGGGGCGGGCGCTCCGCGCGGCTCCGATCCGCTATGCGCGCGGCGGGCGCACGGACTGGCGCTGCACTCGGCGGGTCCCGGTCCCGGGCGCGGGGCTGAACTGCGAGTGGGCCAGCCTGTGGGAGGCGGGGGCCGGGCCGGGCCGGGGCGGGCGGGGCGGGGACGCGCCGGACACGCGTGCGCACAGCGCCGAGCGCAGATGAGCGGGCGGGCCTGGGAGGAAGGGAGGGAGGAGGAGGAAGGGCGGCGGTCTGCGGGATGGGATGGGATGGGGTGGGGGCGCAGAGGCCGGAGAGGGGGTGGGGAAGAGCGGCTCAGCTGCCCGAGAACGGCCCCAGGATGGACGTGCCCGCGCAATCTGCGCACACCCTCCCGGGAACAAAGGGATCTCCGCTCTCCCACGCGGTGAGCCTGTCCTCCCTCACTCGGCAAAGTGAGGCAGGGAGACAAGCCCTAGTTCCGCGAGCCCACCCCGTAGTGCCCTGCGGCCAAGTGTCCTGGACCCAGACTTGGGCCCTTGTCTGCCCTCCTATGGGCTTGCCGCCCCAAAACTGTGTCCTCTGCACCCCTCTTTGACACCCTGTCTTGGCCTGTAGAAGGCTTCTCAGTTTCTGTTCCTTGTGGAAGGCGCCAGGCATCCTGTCTCTGGGGGAAACCCATCAGGACCCTGACCTTAGTTCATCGGGCCTGTACATCCCCAAACCAAACCTGCTAACTACTCAGGCTGAAAGCAACAGACCAGGAGTCACCTGCAGGACAATCTACAGCCCCCAAGACACGCTTTCATAGGTGAGCAGTGTTGACTAAGCCCTTAGTGTGAACGGCCTGGTGCTGAGGGCTCCAGAGGAATCAAGATGCAACCCTGCCTTCCGGAAGCCTACCACTGAGCCACAGAGAATGCCCACCACGACTCCCATGCAGGAAGAGGCAGGGCAGGATGTGACTAAGTGTAAAAAGTAACTGACAGTAAAGGCAAAGGGGTCAGAGAAGGACCAGCTCCACTCAGCTCAGCTGAAACTGGAGGGCTTATCTCCTGAGAATATACTCAGGAAGCTCTGCCCCTCATGAACAAAATGCAGAAGGCAATGGTGAGGAGTTGCCTCCTGGCCTCCGAGCTCTTCCATGGGGGACTTCCATGCTAAGCCATTCCTTGCATGGTTATTTTATTTTACCAATGTCTAAATTGTTTAATGAGTCTTCGTCATTGTTAGTCAAACATTCATTCAACAAATAGTTATTTCATATACCTGGAACTAAGCTAGGTAGAAAGAATACAATGACTAAAGCCCTTGCCCTTAGCAGGTAGGAAGACAGAAGTGCCAACCTGCTTTACGAGTGGGAAAACTGGCCTAAAGCAAATAAATGAATCTGACTGCTGAATGGAAAATCAGCCCAGCTTCTAAATTCTGCTAATTCTTTGATGAACTAGATCTAAAGAATTTGCAATTCTTGCTATGAACCATATAAACTTTGCCTGCCAGGAAGTAGAACTGAAGGGCCAACTTTTGTTCCTGAAGACCTGAGACCTGAAATGCCTCTGTCACTAAATAGCTTTCGTTTCCTTACTAGGAAAAAAAGAGAAACAACTGCTATTCAAAGGGATGTAGTTGGTATTAGGCAATGGATATGAATTTGCTCTGAAAGTATAATGTGTTATGGAAGTGTAAGCTGTTGTTACCCAGGTAGGAACCTTTTCTAACCAATAAGTTATGTTTAGAACCACCCCCCGCCCCTCACCCCACACACAGAGTTTATCCCAGGCCTGGTTACAGGGTGCCCAGAAACTAACTGTAATTCTGACTCCTCCCCTTAGTCCACAATATGCTTACTCGTGATCTTCCCCCTCCAGTTTCTTAACAGCACAGCCAGATGCTTAGCTAGCTGCCCAGATGCTGTATCATCTGAGTGCAGGCGGAAGGAATTGTGGTGCTTTTGAGTCCCTAGCCCTGTTCTGGATCCCCACCCAGCTCCGTTGCACCCCTTTGGCCCATTTGCAGGATAGTATGAGCTTCTCAGCAAGAAGCAATGTGATGGGGCAAGCAGGGTTTTGGCTCTCGGGGACTGCTCTTCTCAGAGGCTAGCTGTGCCAAGGGTGGATCAAGGCAAACTGAGGAGCAGCTAGCTGTCTGGGTCCCGGTCCTCTTCTGAGCCATGCGCCTCGATTTCCACTTCCTCTGCCTCTGTTTACCTCTCTGAGTCTGCCTCTGCTATGGAAGAATTGGAGGACATCTCTGTTGGGGGTGGGAGAGCAGAGGCAGGAGACAGAGGAGCAAGGTGCGTGGGAAGGGCAGGTACTTCTAGAGCCAGGAAGCCCTGACCCAGAGGCTCCTCCTTGGCAGGGAGGGGGTGTGGGTAGGAGGCATGGAGCCACTCGACAAGTGTGCCCGGCAGGCTTTTGGCTCCTGTCCCTCTCATGTGCCACGTTAGCATCCTGCCCACCAGGAGGAGGGAAAAGCAAGATGCTCTTTGAGGAAGAAATAAACCCAATCCAGCATCTCAGAGGGTTTTAAAAATAGCAACTCCGGGATGGTATTTCAGCTCCTATTTTTATCAGATTTATATGGCTGGACCATGGAGCGGAGCTGTTCCCAGGGTTCTCAATAGCAAGGACATCACTGTTGTAGTTTTAGAAACCTGCCTGTTGGCTGAGGCTAAAATGCATTCCAGGAACCTGCAGGCTGAGAGAGATCCTGAGAAGTCATTGCACCCGGCCCTCGTCTCTGTTCAGGTCCATGATCAATTAACCACAGCGAGTTTATGGCTTGCTTTTTGCCTTAAAGTCTCTCTTGGTTGCCATGACTCCCCTGCACAATCTAGGATTACACAGCCTCTAGTCAGGAAGTTCTTTTTAATATCTAGCCCAAATATCTCCGGTGACATCCTTTTTGGCCTTTTTCATGGCAGGAAAACAGCATCTAACGTTTACTGTGTGACAAAATCATCATATAATCCTCACAAAAAACTTCAGGATAAATACGATTACCAATCCCAGTTTAGGAGTAATTATGTAACTTGTCCAAATTCATTCTTGATTATGGTGCAGATTCTATGCCAGAACCATCAGACCATATTTCCTCTCAAGCAGAGGGGGAACAAAACATTAAGAAATTTCTTGTTAGGGAAGGGGACTAAAAGTTTTGCCTTTTGGGACATTGATTTTAAGCTGGTAATTAAGAAATAAAAGCCTCAGAAAGAATATTTGACACTCCCCCCTTTCCTGCCCAAAAGATCCAGACAGAGAATCCTGTGTTAGCAGGGAAGTCTTAGATGTTCATCTTAGCTGAATTTGAATTAAATATGGTAAATAGGAAGGCTTCAGGCAGGACCCTGTTAGCAGATACCCCGTGTATCAAGAATTCACCTGCCTTGTGTGTTCAGCTATTCCTCAACTACCTATATATCACCTATTCTTACTTCTGAAATCTAATACCCCAACAATTGTCCTTTCTCTTTTTTCCAAAGTGTTAATGATGCCTCAATGCCTTTGGAATTTTCATGCTTATGTGAATTCCCCACATATTTTATTTTTAATTTTTATTGATTTAGAGAGAGAAGAAAGGAGAGAAACATCTATTTCTTGTTCCACTTATTTATGCATTCGTTGGTGATTCCTGCATGTGCTCTGACTGGGGATCGAACCCGCAACCTTGGTATATCAAGACAATGCTCTAATCAACTGAGCTAACTGGCCAGGGCCCCATATGCATGGATTAAAATTTGATTTGACCTGTTAATCTAATTTTATTATTAATCCAGCTAGAAAAACTTATCAGGTGGGAGGAAAAGTGTGTGTGTGTGTGTGTGTGTATATATATATATATATATATATATATATATATATATATATATATATATATATTTTTTTTTTTTTTTTTTTTTTTTTTTTTTTTTTTTACCCCCCAAACTAGCCTTGACTTTCATTTCTTCATCAACTGGCCAGTGTGCTAATTGTCTGTGTGCCCATGCTAGAAGCTAATTTCTGGGTCACAGCCATGCTGAGCCCCAGTCACCCTCACTGCTGGGCCTTTGTTGTGCTGGCCATTTGGCTATGAAACTTTATCCCAGAAGTCTGGTTTCTCTCAGCATAATCTCACATAGCCCCTCTTCTGTTTTCAAGGCGCTCACCACTCTTGTAATTACTTCGTAATTAATGCCTCACCAAATTGTAAGCTCCCTGCCAGCTCTAGCTCCAGATTCTTGCTAAACAAACAAACCAAAATGTAGGGTACATGTTCAAAACCTGTTTATGGAAATAAAACTTTACACAGATTCAGTCCATGCCTTTTTTTTTTTAAGCAGGAGACAGACAGGAAGGGAGAAAGATCAGAAGCATCAGCTTGTAGTTGCAGCACTTCAGTTGTTCATTGATTGTTTTCTCATATGTGCCTTGACTGGAGGACTCCAGCCGAGCCAGTGACCCCTTGCTCAAGCCAGTGATCTTGGGCTTCAAGCCAGCGACCTTTGTGTTCAATCCAGTGACCATGGGGTCATGTCTATGATCCCACACTTAAGCCAGGGACCCTGCACTCAAACCAGCCACCTTGGGTTTTCAAACCTGGGTCCTCGGCATCCCAGGTTGACTATCCACTGTGCCACTGCCTGGTTGGGACATGCTATTTTTTTAAGTGGTTAAAACTCAGTAGCATCAGGTTTATATAGATCTCAGAATCCAATGTGATTTCAATAGCAATAACAGAACAAACACAGGGTTGTCACCATTTATTTTGCTAAGTGAGGGTATTTAAAATACAACAGCCATTAATCATCACCATCTTATAAAGGAAAGGAAATTTTAACACTATACTGTGTATACATGTTTGGAATAAAGACTTAATGCTTTCTGAAAAGGAAGAGTTAGAAGACCTAGTCAACCTATTCAGAAATAAAATAGATATATTATAATGTTTGGATATAGAAGTATTACAAGAGAAACATTTTCAAATATTATTTCGTATGTAATTGTTTCTTGATCTCTCAATTGAGGATAGTCCACAGAGACATGCGAACTCATTTCAAAATGTTATTTTTCAGCTTCATGAAGGAATGCTAACAAATATAGAACACTCAGCAATTTTGCTCTATGAGGAAACTTTTGGGCAAACTGAGAGGAGCCAAGGAACAATAGCAGTCAAGCCTCCAACTGGTCCCTTCCTTCTCCAACCAAGCCAGGAAGAAAGCGGGCCAAGGATTGGGGGCTGACAGCCCTCCAGGACCGATCTGGGAAGGGTGACATCTCCCACTGCTCCAGCAGAGCAGGGACGCAGGCACGCACATTGAAATCACACAAACACACTTGGCACTCTTCAGCAGAGGACCGATGTCAGAGGGCTGGTATACACGTTTGTTAAGGTGGGGGTCTTGCTTGGAAAACTCTTAGGGGAGGCAGGATGTTGGGTTCTGCTAAGTGGGAATAAAGGAATAAGGCAGAGGAGTGACTCTTACTCTGTATCCCCTGGAAGGAGAACCAGAACACCTGGATTCAGAGCTGAGCTTCTTTATTTGCAGGTGAAAGCACTCAGGTGGTGGCTCAGGTGCTGCCACCTGCTCCAGGCCCACAGTGTCCATGGTGGATGAAGCTGCTCTTGGACCAGGGAACAGAGGCTCCCTAGAAATGATGGGGAAGTGAAACGTGTGGTCAGAAAGAGAGAACACCTGCTCCAAGCTCTCTGCGTGTTCAGAGGGAGGCATAACACAGCAGCTGGGCCCTTGGCTTGGCAAGTTCTTCCCTGCAGCTCTTCAAGGGCCTCAGGATTCAGGTAAGACAGCACTGCAGCAAAGGAACTGTTCCAGGTGGGGACAGAGGCAAGGAGCCGTATCTCAGACGGAGTCAGCAGGATCCAGTTCATGGCCCACCACACATCTGAGCAGCTGTTCAGTGGAGTAAAAGTAAATATTCTGTGGGCAGTGAACCTGGCTGGCCACAGATGGGGCTCCTGGGGGCAGGAGGCTGAACGCTCGTCTTGTCCGGAGCAGTTTGCAGCTTGCAGGGCTGCTCCCTCCCTGGGTCTTGATTACTCCCATTGCAGGCAGTGGGGCAGAACTGAGCCTGGCCCCTCTGTGAAAGCAGAGCTATCCCTGATGCATAACAACCATCCCTGTCTCCCAGCATGACGGGCAACACCAGGCCTCTGTCTAGAACAGCCCTTACCTACTCTTGTTCTAGGCTCTCCCACGCCCTGAACCATGCTTCTGGAGGTACCATGGACCTTCCTGCTCCCACCACCACCGTGTTGTTTCAGCCCGTGTAAGACTGTTGGTGGGAATTTGATGGGAGGCTGAGTAAACCTGTGAAGGAGAGATGGGACAGAGGAGGCTAGCGTGGAGAGGGCGCCATGTGTGGAAAGGCAGGGAATGCCTTCATGGGGCACAGCTCCAGGGAGATGGAGGCCCATCCCCTGGGAGGCTCTGGCTGTCTCCCTTCTGGTTCAGGATGAGTCACTGATTAGCCTTTGCCAAGCATACAACCTCTGTGTGAAGCCAGATGAGACCCCCCAGTGAGAGAACTTAACCTTTCAGAAAAGAAACTCGACCAGGACAGGGCCCCTCCACTCTGCAAGGAGGGGCCCCTCTGGGTTAGCGTCCTTGGTGTTTATCTTCACGACAGTTCAGAAGGGTCTCCTTTCCAGGTCTCCTCATCTTTTTCCTTATACATGGGTTCCCTTCCAGGCCAGCTCGGTCCACTGCTGTCATCTCCAGCTGGTGGGGAAAGCAGGTGCCACCTTACAGTCACATGTCCCCCTCTAACCCAGCCCCCCGGCTTCCCACCCACAATGCCTCGTCCACTTAGACTTGTGTTGCTGGAGGCTCACCAAGCAGGACCGTATGTCCAGATCCAACACGTACAGTGTATGTAAAAGTGTAACTTTTTAAAAACTTTGATTGATTTTACAGAGGGAGAGAGAAAAAAAAACACATCAATTTGTTGTTCCACCCATTTATGCTCTCATTGGTTGAATTTAGTTAGTGCGCTGACCAGGGATTAAACCCGCAACCTTGACATATTGGGACAATGCTCCAACTGAGCCACCCAGCCAGGACTTTTAGAGTAACTCTTTACACCCACTCTCCCACATACCTGCTGTCAAGTTGTCTGTTTTACCTCCTACGTTCACCTGTCTGCCCCACTAGCCAGAGGGTAGGACAGAGTCTAGCTTGAGTCAATCAGCAAGTCATCATTTATGATTCATTCATTATCACACCTGACGCACAGCAGATTACGTCACAGATCCTCATCCTCTTCCCCTTCCCAAAGCAGCAGGCTCAGAGCGGCTTGGGTCTTGTCCGATGTTATGGGTAAACGTCGTCGGCTCCAGAGACACTTCTGACCATTTGTTCAGCGTCTAGGGCAGTGCCTCACCTATAGTACATGTTCAATAAACTTTGATGAATGAGTGAATGGAGCTCGGCTCTGAGTCCAGGTGTCCTGGTTCTCAGTCCAGGGGATGCAGAATTAGTGCACCCACTCCTCCGCCTTATGCTTCTCTCTAGTCACTAGGCAGAACCCACATCCTGCCTCCCCTGAGAGCTTCCAGAGCAAGACCCGGTATCTGTCAGACACATCTTGACCAACTAGCACATACCAGCCCCTCTGGCATTATGATGCACTGTCCTCTGGGCTGAAGAGTGCATATGTGTTTATTGTGTGCCTTGCATGCTGATGCCCCTGCTCTGCTGGAGCAGTGGTGTCACCCTTCCCAGATCAGCCTGTTGGCTCCTTAAAGGCCACTAGCCTGTAGTCCCTTCTAAAGTCACTTCCTGGCCTTGAGATTCTGGGAACAGGGGCCTGTGGTGCTGGGCACACCTTGGTCCCAAGCCCCACGGGGCTTCTGTACCCACCGCACCCACACCTAGTGCTCTGGCTGGTGCATGTTTTGTACTTGATCTTATGGCTGCTCTGTGTTTGCTTTGTCTTCCTGCCTAGATAATAAACTCAAGGCCAGGGACTTGCTGACCAAATAACAGAGAGGAAGGCAGGCTTTTTGGGTTTGCATCATCCAATTCTTATTAAACCCTCCCACTTCCAGGCGGCAATTCTTTATCCTTGTCAACAACTTTATCAGCAGGGTTGACTCACCCAAGGGGTGACCTCAATGCTGGGAATGTAAAGAGGAAGTCTATCAAAAAATGCTATACATTATTTCCCAAAAGTTTCCATATCTGGTTTTCTGGGGACACACCAGACATGTGGAACTAGAAAACTGAGGAAGGAAGAAGAGGGGTGTGGCAGTAGTCAGGAGTAACAGGGGAGGCAGTGAGAGTCAGGGCACGGAAGTCAGCAAGGACGGGGGTGCAGGATTCGGACACAGGCCGGGACGCCACCCAGGGCGCTGAAGCCACTCCACACTCCCCTCCCGAGGCTGGCCTCCCGTCTCAAGCCCTTCCCCCAGGCTCTGCACACTGCACTGTCCTCGGCGCCTGCCTCCCCAAGCGGCCCCGTCATTCCACACCACGTGAGACCAACACTTTATTCACATACTAGAAATAAGCTAGTACAAAACACATTAAAAAAATTAATTTGTTGCTAAATCCCCCCGCCCTAGTCCCACACGTCTGTGTTCTTCTCTGGACAGCCCTGGGTAGACTCAGCTTTTCTGGGCCTCCTGCAAGAGCTTGAGCAGGGGGTCGTCTTCCCTGAGGGCAAAGGTGAGGGTGCGCCGCTGGTAGTGCTCCGGGTCACACTCCAGGTTCTCGATCACCTCTGCCAGCAGGTGCGCCCGCTCCACCCCAGAGCCGGGAGCCTCGAAGCCCAGGGCGGTGAAGTGCACGTGCAGGTGGTAGTAGGAAGGCAGGTAGTGCAGGTACACGCGGAGGCGGTCCCCCTTCACCTTGTAGCGCTGCAGGATGGCTTCCTGGGGAGAGGGAGCAGCAGGACACGGTCACTGTGCTGCCTGCACTCCAGCAGCGGGCCCTCCTCCTGTCTTAATCCAAGCCCAGCCTTTGGACACCTAATAAAATCCCTCCCAACAGCCCTCTGCCCACTGTGTGCTTCAGGTCCCTGGCTTCCTTTCTAGAGAATCAGCAAATGCAGGTGACAGCCCAAAGCTGAGGCACTTTCTCCCAATGAAGGGGCCAGTGGCCTGGATCAGGGCTCCTCACTCCAACCTGGATAAAACAGTTGCTTCCTCTAACAGCTGTTTCTAGGAATCTAAAAAGTCCCAGTGCCTGAGGCCAGGCCCCTGGAGCCAGAGCAGGGATAAGGCCTGTTCTCCCTCAGCCTGCAACGCAGCGGAACTCGAAACAATGGGAGGCTGGCTGCGGGAGACCCTGGTGAAAGGGAGAAAGCACGGACTGGCTGGCCCCCTGGCCCCACCTTGCGCTGGGGTAGGGCTTTTTCTATCAAACCCCTCTTCCAGAGTCTCTAAGCTTGGAGTTAAGGGGAGAGTCTGGTTTCCACTGTGGGCAAATCCCTAAGGAGGCCAGAGGTGAAGAGGAGAAGACTAGGGCCTCCGTGGGCTCCTTCTCTATCTGAAGCTCACGCCAGGGATCTGTGCAGCAGGGTGAGACCAGGGCCAAAGTGCCCGAAGGGCTCCCTGGGATAAACAGGGCAAGGTGGCCAGAGCTGCCAGGGCAGGTGGAAGTGTTGGCTGAGCATCTCCCCAAAAGCAAGACGCCACTCTCGGCCCACCAGAGGCTGTTTTAGGAGAGAAACGAGTCACTCAGACCACAGCACGTGGCCAAAGATGGTGACATGAGCTGGCAGGAGAGGAGGGGTAGGGCACTGACAAGAGCTGGGTCCAGAGGTTAACAGAGAGGAGACCCTGGCAGGAGGTAGGGGGGACTTCAAATGTTTCAGAGTGGAAAAAACACTGGAAACAACCCCACAGCATGGAGGTTTCAGAAGGACCCTAACCAGGTATTGAGATGCAGAGAGGGGAGGCCCAAGGTCAGCCAGCTGGCGTGGGTCAAAATGTTAGAACCAGGGCCACAGCCCTGGATTCCAGTCTCTCTTCCCTACCTTCCCTCGCCACAGGGCTCCTTTCAGCACCCCTTAATTTCATCTGAGTCAGTCAACACTCCAGAGAGATAGTATCCCCAACACCAGGTGCTAGAGAATGCAGCCTCTGCCCTCAGGCTAGAGGAGGCAGTGTCTGCATTCATGCCTCACAGCCAAGACACTCCGGCTGACAGGAGGGGGCTGTCACAGCAAGGCAGGCAATCCCGGTGAGGGCATCCCAGAGGGGGCCTGCGGAGACAGGCAGAGGCCAAGTGGGGACCTCGGATGAGAAGACGGGTGTGGGGTGAGGAGAGGAGGCTGAATGGTGAGCTGGAGGGTGGGGCAGGCCCCCGCAACAGGGCCTTGTGAGTCCACCTGAAGAGCCCGTCTGTAGTCCCCCCCACCCCGCCCGACATCCAGAAAGAAGCCCCACTGCCGAACTTCTCCTGGGAAGGGTGAGGAGAGCGGTACAGGAACACACTGAACCAGAGCTTCCATGTGCCTGGGCCACAGCAACTCACCTGCCCCTCCTGGAGGATGTTCCTGAGCAGCGGCAGGTGCTCCGCAGTAAGGTCCCGAAGCGACCTGACGCCCCGGCGACGGCAGATGGCGATCAGGTACAGGTCATCCAGCTGCACGACACCACGGGTAAACCAGGCTCAGCCGGTGACAGAGCCAGGGGAGGGCGCCCATCCTGGAATTCCCCAGGGAAGCCAGCAAGCGCCCACCCCCCAGGCCTGCAGTGCCAGCCACAGCCAACCCCAGGGACCCCACAGCAGAAAGGATCCCCAGACCATGTGGGAGTCCATGTGCCTGGGGTGAGTGGGACAGTCTAAGGAACAGAACTTCTGTTTATTCCTCCAGCTAAAAAATATCACGTAGGAGTCTTTACAAACCCACAAGAGCTAATAGTGTTCAAGAAAGTGCCAAGGACAACTCTTTCCCTCCGACAGATATGGTCCAATCACATGTACACAGTAACTACTGTTAGACAGGAAGTGACCAAAGTGCAGGAAGAAGAAGGAAAGACTGTCCAGCTAGGGCCATCCAGAGACGCTTCCTGGAGGAGAAGGCAGAGATCCGGGGCTTGAAGAGGTAGGTTTAGAGAAACGTTCAGGCAGAGGGAACAGCAATAGCAAAGACTTGGGCAGGAAAGCATAGGGCACGTAAGGGGAGAGTCAACAACCCGATTTATTTATCTGGAGTCGAAGACATGTGAAGGGGTGTGCAGGGTGCAAGCGGAGCCTGCGCCAGCTCGGCCGTGAGGGGAGCACCACCAGAGCCTTACTAACCTTTTTCTCTCTTCCCCTATCTCCCAGGGCTCACAGCCAGCCACTCCTACTGTCCTCCCTGAAAATATCACCTGGCTGAAAACCTGGAGGTCACAACAGTGCAAAGAACAAAGCCAGTAAGATCTTGCTCAGGACAGCAAATCAACTCTTCCTCTGGCCCAGGTAATGTCCCCACCCTGCCCTGCTCACCCAAAACCCAGCTTGGCTGGTTATCACATGCACGTGTGAGGCCGGCCCCAGACACCCAGGCTCCGTGGGGGAGGCAGGGAGACTCCGCATCACTCAGCCTTGCAGCCTGAGCCACCAGACTCCTCAACGGGACAATCTGGGGGCCATGAGTCACCCAATCAAATCCTGAAGGCCCTTGATTTAAAAAGTGAGAATGAGATTTTCCATATGGTACCTGATACCCAACTCTGCCTCTTCCTGCCAACATGGCCTCTTCCTGCCACAGACAAATTTCTCTGCCAGAGTTCCAAGATTCTGGGCTCTCTGCCCCAGACCTGCTCCAGATGAGCCCAGTGGGACCTCCCGGCAATGACAAAGCTGTGGTGACCAGGCCTCAGTTGTGCCCTCAAGTCCTTCTGCATTCCCCTTTTCCAGACGTGTCCAGGACATTTACTCTCTCATTAGTTAGAGGCCCAAGGAGAAGCCAGGAAACAAAATTGTTTAAACTTGGGATGTGTATGTGTCTTCGGGGTGTCTTCAGCTGTTCCATGTGTCACTATCACAGGACTCACAAATAACAGTAGCATTGTTTTAAATGATGTCTGCTGACAAATCCCAAACAGGCCAATAAATCACACCTCTCTGCTCCACTGACATGGAATAAGGAATGAAGGCTGGCGCTAGGTGTCAGCTCATGGGCAGGGGGGGAGGGGCGGGAGAAGAAAGCCATTCTTTGATATTGAACATTACCCCAGATTTTCTGCATGCAGCCAAAGGGCCTAAAAAAACCTAGACAAGGGGCTGGGAGAGTTTCAGGCTGCACCCCAGCAGGTGGCCAGCTATTACTCGAGGAAAAAACGCCACCAATCTCTTTTTACAAGGCAGGACAGTGAAGTAAAAGTAGCAGCTTCCTGGCAAGGGCAAGACTGTGACTGGCTGAAGCTGCAGACAGCCACCCTCCGTCTCTGGAGTGGCCCAGAAGGAGCAATTCCTGGTCTAAGAACCTTAGACCCGAGAACCTGAATCACACGAACTGAAAGTGTATGTGTGTCTCTATGAACACACACATACATGCTTGTGTGTGTGTGTGTGTGTGTGTGTGTGTGTGTGTGTGTGTGTGACACAGAGAGAGAGACAGAGAGGGACAGACAGACTGGAAGGGAAAGATGAGAAGCATCAATTCTTTGTTACAGCTCCTTAGTTCAGTGATTGCTTTCTCATATGTGCCTTGACCAGGGGGCTATAGCAGAGCAAGTGACCCCTTGCTCAAGCTAGTGACCTTGGGCTCAAGCCAGTGACCTTGGGCTTCAAGCCATCAACCTTTGGGCTCAAGCCAGCGACCATGGGATCACATATATGAACCCACACTCAAGCCAGAGACCCTGCACTCAAGCTGGTGAGCCTGCACTCAAGCCGTCAACTTCAAGGTTTTGAACTTGGGTCCCCTGTGTCCCAGTCCAATGCTCTATCCACTGCGCCACTGCCTGGCCAGGCCATACATGTTTATATATACAATATACAAACACTATCTCTGGAAGGACAAAGAAATGACCTCTTCTAAGGTAGGAAAATGGAAGAAGGTGGGGTGAGGGAACTTCCTTTCATTGCTCACCCTTTATACTGTTTGCATTTTTACCATGTGCATGTATTAACAAAAAATAAGCAAATAAAATATATAGGTGATCTCTCAAGAGAACTGAGGAAGGGATATTATAACCAGTAAGGTAGAGTAGTCAGCAAATGTTAGGCACTTGATAACTATCTGTGGAATGGATGGGTGGATGAACAGACATACAGACATACATACGGAGAGTCTCTCTAACGGTAAGCCATCAATTGGGGCTGCATAAATACATACAAAGTATATAAAGATGTACTTCTGGGAGAAACAGCAGCAGGAGATTCCAGGTGGCAAGAAAGCCTCCTCAAAGAAGTACCAGTATCCCCCTGCCCAGGTCTGAGGGAAAGAACGGGAGTCCAGCCTGTCCAGTCTCCCCACTGGATCCACTGCCCAATTCTCAGGATACGTCAATTTTAGTGTTCTGTCACAGGTCAAGAATTTGAGACAACACAGGGCACGACCAGAGACAAGTGCCAATTAAGCAAAGGTCAAAACAATGGCAGCTATACTACCATCAAGGCAAGTCTGACATCTCAGCTTGCCCACTCAACCACTGAGGCAAGTCCAGACATGTGGCTGAAAGCTCGGTGCAGTTCCTGAAGCCTTCTCTGTCCTAAAGGGAAGAGAGCGGGCAGCCCCACTGGCAGGCCGGGCAGGATGCCTGCCAGCACCAGGCCAGAAAGACGCCGGATTCCCTTCTCGGTGCCATAAGCTCAAGCGTGTTCAGAGCTAGAATAGAGATGCACAAGTCTCCCTTCTGTTGTCCCTGCACGGCCCTTGGACCACCATGCCCCTGCAAATCACAAGCTCTCCAGTCCTCGTAGACCTTGTAAGTCAGAAGTTCCTCCTGCCCTACCCCCTCCTCCTGTGACGCAGCCTGCAATCCAGGACCTCTGGGCTCAGGGCTGCTGAGGGCAGACGGGTTTGCAAAGCTGCACAAAGGCATTCAGAGCTGCTACCAGCATCCTTAGGCCCCTGTCCAAGCTCCCCAACACCTCCACAGGTGAGAGTGGAGGCAAGTGTTCGCTCAGCCTCTCTCCACTACAACACCCCACACTTTGTTCTTACCTGGCTCTAACAAATTACCAGCAGTGCTCTAACTTCTCAGAAGTCCCTTCAAATTCCCTACCACCCCTTGAGCCATGTTCAGGAATTCCCACAGGCCTCCCATAAGACAGCTGGCACTCACAAGCCTGTGTGCCTCTGAGCTGAGATGCTGGCCCTGTGCCCCAACCACAGGCTCCCAGCCCCCTTCGCAAAAAGTGGCATGGCAGGTCTAGAAATCACCAAATCAAAACTAAGCAAACTGCAGGTGACCTCAGGACCCAAAGGCCTAGCAAGCAGGCCACAGCTAAAAGGACGAAAGGTATCCCAGGCGAGGTAGGCAGGGCCCAGACTCCAGAACAATATGTCTGCCTGTCTCCTGACTGCATGACGAACACAAAAGCCAGAGGGCCACCCAAAAGCAGAACGGAAACCCGAGCTTGGAATACTCCAGAATCTAGTTAGAGGAGGGGGGCATGTTTGCTGCTCAGCAATTCCACATCTGGCCTCCCGGGCCTTCTCCTAGCTCCCTGACCTGCTCCAGGCGGAGGCTGGCCCAACCCCAGTCCGCAGCGGGAACGGCACTTCTTGTAAGTCACAGCCCTGCCTGTCCTGGTACTGACAGGGGATGTCAGTCCACCCACAGAGCTGGTGGTGCACTGTGGCTCGCAGTAGGCAGGCAGAGGGGAGTGAGGACAGGAGGAAAGAAGGTGGAGAGACAGAGGCTACAGGGAACGAAAGAGCGACAGCGTGAGAGAAGGTGGCTCCACTGTAAACCTGCCCCTTAGTAGGTAAAGAGAAGCAGCAGGCATGTGGAGACCAGGAAACAAAGCCGAGGGGTCCAGGCAGAGGAGGGGCTGCCAGGAGACGTGTTCTGTGACCAGGGCGGTAAAGGGGAGGCCTCAGGATGTTCACCATGATTGCTGCCTGTCTTTACTTCAGACCATGGGCCTGCCTGGATCTGTTGGTGTCTAGGCGGAGGACAAAAAGCAAACAGTCTACCACAGGGCTGCAGAAAGTGAGAGTGGCCCCTCAAGCCACTTGGCTGGTAAAGGAGTGGCCCATGCAGTTATGCAAACATTGCCTCTCCCCACCCCACACATACAGTGGGGGTGGGGTGGGGATTGGAGGAGACAAAAAGCGTTTTAAGGGACCCATCAAAGCATAAACATTTGTGTGTGTCAGGTATGCACTAGTACTGCAGAGCTCAGACCCCTCCTTGATGGTTAATTATAATCTGTTTACAGAGTGAGAGGCCAATGTGGGAAAGAAGGTGGGATTAAGGCAGGCCAGCAACCTGGAGCAGGTGCTCGGAGAGCAGAGAATCCCAGCCGGAAATCTTTACTTTTACCTGCTGCTGGTTCCACTTGAGGTCAGGGATGAGGACAAAGCCATCAGAGGGATCTGGGTTCTCGAAAACAATCCGGTCGGCTTCAGACTTCTTGTCGAGAATGTTGTACACCCACTGCAAGGAGAGAGAGAGGGGTTCACATCCAGTCACCGCCCCTCGGGGTGATTCCCGAGACTGGGCTAGGGAAGCTGTCTGGCCCCTCCAGGAAGGACAGCCACTGAGCTCAGGGGGTCTCCACTCAGGCTGTCCTGTTCCCCAGGATCTGCCATCAGGGGTCTGGAGGAGAGCTCTCCCCACTACCGCCGCTGACCCCAGTCACCAGCCATCCCCACGAGGGCCCCTGCCATGCAGTCAGTGCTGGCTCCTGAGGCTCTTCCTGGCCAGCAGTGTGCATAAGCTCCACTGTAGGCCCGTGGGCCTGCTCTGCATTCAACCCTTCACTGCCCACAGACTGGGGAGAGCCCTCTCCACGGGCCCTGTCCAGGATGACAGGACCACAGCAAATTATCAGGCTGGGGGCTCCCTCTGCAGAGGAGGCTGGCTCCATGCCAGGGCAAGGAAAGGCTTGGGTTCTAGAAATTAATGTGTGTGGGTTTCCCACCCCACTGGGATTCTCAGAGGTGGGAAGAGCACTGCCCACTGGGAGCCACGGCAGTCTTGCCGACATGGCTCTGCATAACCAAGACCTGAAGGCCATCTCTCTGTCAGTTGAGGGCTTCTGGCTCTCCCACACACCGGCCTCTCTTAGAAGCCTGCAGCAGGGAGGTTAAGACGGTTCTCACAGGGCTCAAACCCACAGACCTCAGATCTCAGCTCTCCACTTCTCCCCAGCTCTGAGCACTCTGCAAATGAGACTTCCTTCCAGGTCACTGAACTCTACGCCAGAAATCCTAGAGAACCTGATAGACAGCCAGGAGACAGCAGTGGCTGGGCTCACACTGCTGCCCCTTCTACCTCACAAGCTCATGGAGGGGTAGAACAGGAGGCCTGGGCACTGACACCACCAGCCCAGGGGAGGGCTCCTCTGCTCACCCCAGAGGTGCAGGCACAGCAGTGTCAGGCCAGTGGCAGGGGCTGGTGTAGCGTCTGCACACCTCATCCCAGGAGCCACATCCTTGGCTCTCCTCAGCTCTGGGCCAGCATGGGCAAGGTCAAGTGCAGCTGAGATGGAGAGTTAGGGAGCAGAGGGTACCTGCCTGGGAAGAGCTGGGCCCCCTAGTTTCCTGGTAAGATCCACAGACAGGTCACATGGGGTACACCCAGAACAAATAAAAAAGGTCCACACTTCCCAAGAAGCCTGGCTGTGCCACTTCCTTGGAGAGATCTGGAGGATGAAGGGGACCAAAAGTTTTGCCTTTTGTGATATTGATTTTTAAGCTGGTCATTAAGAAACAAGACTCAGGAAGAGCCCTGGCCAGATAGCTCAGTTGGTTAGTGTCACCCTAATGTGCAACAGTTGTGGGTTTGATCTCTGGTCAGGACACACACAGGAAAAACTGATGTTTCTCTCTCTCTCTCTCTCTCTCTCACTCTCTATCTCTCTCTCTTCCTCTATCTCCAAAATCAATAAAAATAAAAATAAGACTCAGAAAGAAACTCTGACCCTCCCCCCTTTCCTAAGAAATGCAGAGAGTAAAACCTACTCCAAGAATGAAATCCTAGCATGTTCACCCTAGCAGCCTTGTTTGAATTGCGTACGGTTGGTGGAGGCCACAGCCCGACTGGGGAAGAAGGGAGAGGACGAGCAAAGGTGCTGGCCGAGGGCAGGACTGACGGCGGTGCGAATGGAATGCCCGTCCGCGCGCAGGTGTGGGTGATGGGCGCAGTCTTACTACATGCCAGGCTCTGCTCTCGTGCCTCACGGGGACTGTGTCCTGGCAGCAGCCCTGGGACGTCGGGGCCGTGGGCACCCCATTTTGCAGATAAGGGAAAGTGGAGGTGAGGAAGTTCATACAGTTCTAGCCCGAGGCTCTTCTCGGAGCCACGCTCCAGGCCACATGGGAAAGGCCTCTGGGAGAGCAGCAGGGACCAGAATCCACAAGAATCTCAGGCCAGAACCGCAGATGAGAGAGGGAGAACCAGGGAATGGAATTCACATAAACCCTAGGGCAGAGGTCCCCAAACTTTTTACACAGGGGGCCAGTTCACTGTCCCTCAGACCGTTGGAGGGCCGCCACATACAGTGCTCCTCTCACTGACCACCAATGAAAGAGGTGCCCCTTCCGAAAGTGCGGCAGGGGGCCGGAGAAATGGCCTCAGGGGGCCGCATGCGGCCTGTGGGCCGTAGTTTGGGGATGCCTGCCCTAGGGGTTACACCATCTGAAACCAGGGCTGGAGACTCGGCCACCCAGCGGTGGCCTGTGAGCGGGCACTGATGGTTCTGGAATGCTCCTGGCATGGCCTCCTGGCAACCCACTCTGGACGCTCCCTCCCTTGACTACCTTGGGACATCCTGCTCCCTCTTCATGCTCCTGCTCCTCTGCTCACCCGCCTGCTGGCCCCGCTCCTCCAGCCACCTGCAGGTGTCTCCACTCTGCACTGTCCCATCCTGGCCCCAGACTGTTACCTGGGTGCACAATGGCAGGTCTACTCTGGCACCGTTTCTGCGCTGGAAGCAGCAGCAGGCACGTGACACCCGGTACACCTCGTCACATTCCCCAGACAAGGACACTGAGCTACCAAAGTGCAGGAAGTGTCACACGGCTCTGAGACGGCAGAATGAGAACCCAGACCTGGCTGATGCTGAGGTGACTCACCAGTCGGCATTTTTAGCCTGATGACCTCTCATGCTCCGAATACAGACACCTAACTGCTTTTTTTACCGGGTGTTTCTTACTAGAAGTTACAAGTACCAAATTTGAGAAGCCAAGTAGAGTAGTCAGCTCAGAGCACAGACTCTGGGGCCAGACCCTGGCTTCGGATGCCTACTCCAAAGGGCTGTTGTGAAGATTTTCTGAGGTGTTGCCCGTAACATGCTTAGAATAGCTCCTGGCGCCTCATGAGGACTCAGTAAGTCCCAGACTGAACTCACTTCCTTCCACATAAACCCTCTCTGCTGTCCACGCCCCCACCCCAGTTGACAATCCTACCATCTGTCCACGCCCCGCACCCCAGTTGACAATCCTACCATCTGTCCACACCCCCCACCCCAGTTGACAATCCTACCATCTGTCCACGCCCCCACCCCAGTTGATAGTCCTACCATCGGTCCACCCATGGCTCAGGCTAGACCTGCCGCCATCCGGGCTCCCCCTTCACTCTCCACATCAACCAGCTCTAAGCTCCGGACGTCAACCTCCTCCATCGCCCCGAGCCTTCCCCGCCACCCTGCCTCGGTTCAGACCCGGCTGGGTTTTAGTCTTCCTGCTCCCACTCTCACCACACTCCACCGGATTCTTACCTCTGACCGACCACATTACACACACGAGTAAACTGTTTAGGGGCCCCTCACTGGCTATGGTTCTCAAGTCTGATGACCCATAGAAACAGATATTTTTTAAGTACAGATTTCCCAGCTCCACTCCCTGAACATTCTGGTTCAGCAGATAAGTATTTTTAAAACTCTTACCAGGCAACTCTGATGGTCAGCGAGGTGGGAACTCCTGGACCAGGTGCACGTGCCTCCTCCCGGCCCTGCTGGTCTTCCATTGCTGCCTGCTGCCCCCAAGCTCCCCAGCCCTCTGCGTCTCTGCCCTTGCTCTTCCCTCTGCCGGGAATGCCCATCTGCCTTGTCCACCTGGTAAACTTCTATTGGTCCTTTAAGACCCAACTGGAGGATCCCCTCCTCTGCGAAGCCCCCCACTGTCTGAGCTGATCACTCCTCCTTTGTGTTACCACTGCTCCTCATGTATAAACCACCAAAGTGCTGATCTTACTACATTGCAATTGTCAGACTACCTGTCTGTCTTCCTATAAGACTACGGGGCATTGTAGTGTTTACCTTGGTGACCCTCCTGAATCTAGCACAGGGCCTGGTACATAGTAATGCTCAATAAACATAATGACTGTTGCCAGTTCAGCTGAGTGCTTTGTAAACTTGCTAGTAATAGCCAAGAAAGAATAAACAAGTGCTCATGTCAAACAGAAATTGGTATAGTGGAATTTTATTGTATTATTTTCCAAAAGGACCTGAATAATGGTATACAATAGGTACATCTATGACTCACACTGACTATACTCAGGGCTTCCTCTTGTGAGTTCCAGAGATATTTAACCAGTACACAGAACATATATTCCAGGAGGTCCCTCTAGGATCCTGACAGCAAAAGCTGTCTAAGAAGATGAAGACAGATTTCTTTTCCACATAGAAGACAAGCAAGTATTGGGACTTAAAAAAAAAAAAGCCAGCTTGAGCCAGAGGAACCATGTGCAAATACCACACATGGGGACATGGCTCACTGCCAGGCTGGAAATGAGGCTGTGGGCACACCGTGCCTCCTGCCCTGCCTGCCAGCCTCCCCCTCCCTCCTTCTCCTGAGTGCCCCACATCCAGGACACCCTCCCTTCTTCAGGTTCCGGGAGAAATGGCTGTGAGTTTCCCACATTAGAACCCTCTCCTCCACTGAATCTTGGGGACAGTGAGTGAGAAATGCTCACAGAGAACAGAGGTGAGTGGTAAAGACATGGAGACAGTGAGAGCCAGGGAATGAGCGAGGAAACAACCCACACGCCACATTCAACACCACCGAGCCTTCACACAGGGCCAGTTCCAGGTGGAGCTGTGGTTGGCCTTGGGCCAAGGAGAAATCGGGATCTCTTAGCTGAATGGCCTTGCATCTATCTGGTCCAGTCACTGAAGACACTCAGAAGACATGGCCATGCCTCAAACGTGGCCCTGGGAGAAAAGGCCTGTGCTAAGGCCCACCCCAGAGGGTCCTGTCTCTGGGAATGAATGCAGAAGAGAACTAGGGAAGGGGAAGTTTTTTCCTGAGATGCAGCTTTTAGAGGCTGGGTGACTGCAGGCAAACCCAGGAACAGAAGTTTAGATTGGAGTGGGCCTACGCAGGCCTCAACCTCCACCCCTTCAGACACCTGGCAAGGGCACAGCCACTTGGAGACTGTATCTGGGCTCCTGTAGACTACATACAGATTCTCCAATGGACTAGGCTGCTATGAGATCCCCCGGGAGCCTCCGGGGCATGCCCTAGACCAGGTCAATTCCCTTACCAGTGACTGTCCCTGTAACAGTGACACCTACACTTTGTATGCCACCTTCCTGCTGCCTTTCTTCATAGCACTCATGACTCCTGTCTCACGCAGTCATTTATACGTCGTGTGCTGTCTGACTCTGCACAAGGAGGCGAGCTCCTTGCAGGCAGGGACTCCACTGTGCTCTCTGCCGCCGCCCCCCAGCCTGCATCGTGGAACAGGGCTGGCACCCGGTCAGACCCTGACAGATGCTGAGAAAGATACACTAGCCACTGGGACAGCAGTTCATGGCTGACCCCTCAGGCCAGTCACCTGGATGCTGAGGCTCTGGGACTCCAGGTGGGGTAAGGTGATGCTCCGGTAATCGTCGCCCGTCTCCCGAACCAGGCGGAGGTCCTGGCGCAGGTACTTCTGCAGGTGCTTCTCTGTGGCTGGGTAAACCACGGTTGTCTTCACATCTGCAATGATAGAACATGACCCGGCACTGCAGTTAGGGCCTCTCTTTGCACAGTCCTGTCACGCTCTGGTCCCCACCACAGAAAGGAGATGACCCCTGTCTCACCTCTGATTCCCTGAAAAAGGCAACCAAAGGCTCAGGTTCTAGTCACACATGGTCTTCTCCCACATATACCTCGTGCCACTAAATTCAAAGACTTGGCCTTACTCAGAATCTGGAAACCTCACGACCCCACCCCTCGTCCTTCCCTCTCTATTTTCTAGGCAGAGAAATGAAAGGTTTCTGACTCTTCTCACATACCAAATTTCTGGACCCAAAGCTGAAAATCTGGTTTAAAGCCAAGCAGCCCCCTTAATGCCAAGCAGTGCAGGATTGTTGGGGACCGAAATATAAACAAGGTGTTTTTATATCCAGGGGACAGGTGCTGGGCCTAACCACCCATCTCATCTGCCCAGTTAACAAAGAGCTATACCTGATTATTGCTTATCCCACCCATGTTCTCAGGAAGAGGCTGGAAGCTAGTATCCTTTTGGTGTAAAGTTAGATTTGAATGGTATGGTGAGGGTTGTCTTTGAGTTGTCTTGGAAACAACTGAATTGCTAATGGACCACGTTTTTTTCCCTGAATAAAGACAGATGCGCTTCTGGGGGCCGCCATTGCATCGGCTTAGGAGCAGTAGAGACTGCTCGCCGTGTGGTCCTCCTGAACCCATCTTTATGTATATGTCTTTAATTCTCTATCATTTATTTAATTCCATACCTTTTCCCATTCGAGGACCCCATAACAGACTTGTGGCTGGACCGCGACAATTGGCGCCCATACGTGTGGCCATCGAAAAAGGGAAAGCGGAGAGGTAATGGAACTCCCCCAGAAGTGAGCACACGAAGTAAGTTAAAGCTTTTAGAGACTGGAGCTTTTAAGTACAGTGTGGGGGGAGAGTATAGTAATAATTTGGGAGTAAATAACTATGGGAGAACTAGGTTCAAAAGTGAGGGACCTTTTTTTTGTACAAATGTTTTTATTTGAGAATAAGTTGTTTGATCAGAATAAGGTAGAAACAGAGGAATGTAAATGTAAGAGCTTGGAGTCTGAGAGTAACTTGGAAGACGGGAATATCACGGCTGTGGCCATCTTAAACTTTGCGGCTCTGCAGCCCTCTGCTCCCAAAGCCTTTGTCTCAGGCCCTTGGAAATCTCGGCTCAAGAGCAGAAGGCTGGCCTCCCCAGGCAGGGGCGATAAGCCGAGAGCTGGTAAAGCGGCAGGGACAAGGCCGACCGTGGACTAGGGTTCGCGCTGGCCTCGCAGCTTGCCCTGCCCCGTGCCCCCGAGATGAAGCGAGCAGGCAACGGCGGAGGCAGAAGCGGTGGCTTCCCAGGTCAGCAGGGCGAAAAAGACACAAATGGGGCAGGAGAGAGCTCTGGCCAGAGCTCAGAATCTGCATACAAAAGGTGTGCAGCGGGGAAGGCGCGCCCCAAATACTAGGCTCCGGAAGCCGCCAAGTTTCCAGTACCGAGAGAAGCCATGGCAGCCACCGCCTTGAGTCCCAGCGGCTGCCAGTGCGGCCCGGCCATGGTCCCCTCTTGGACATGCAGGCAGCCACTTGCGGGGGCGGTGAAGATAGCGTGTCCCACGGGAGCGCGCAGGCGGCAGACTGGACGTGTCTCACGGGTGGTGCAGTCCATGTGCACAGCGCAGCCTCCTTTGCTGTTATGTGCAGCTCCTACAAGCTCGAGGCGCAGCAGCAGGGGAAGCGCCTCCAAGGCACAGGGCCCCAAATCCCTGTGGCCGCCAGGGTGGTGGTGGCTCTACGGCAGGCTGACCTTTGTGCTAGCGAGGTTCGGCTCTGCCTGGGAGTATTCCCCTCCCAGATAAGCTAGCGAGGTTCGGCTCTGCCTGGGAGTATTCCCCTCCCAGATAAGCTAAACCTGCCTTCTGTGGGGGTTGAAATAGAGGGATTTCGGCTGCTGGTTGTAGCAGCTATTAGAATTTATGAATGTGCCTGACCTGTGGTGGCACAGTGGATAAAGCGTCGACCAGGAAATACTGAGGTCGCCGGTTCGAAACCTTGGGCTTGCCTGGTCAAGGTACATATGGGAGTTGATGCTTCCAGCTCCTCCCCCCTTCTCTCTCTCTCTCCCCTCTTTCTCCCTCTCTGTCTCTCTCTCTCTCTCCTCTCTAAAAATGAATAAATTAAAAAAAAAATTTATGAATGATTAGAAGACTGAGATGCTTTTTAAAGTTGTGTTATTATTTGATTTTCTTTAGTAAATAGAAATACTTAAGAGTTTGGGAAAATTATAGATTTTTCCAGTTATTCTCTTTCTCTAAACTCATTTTATTTCTTTACAGTTCTATGTCTGAAATGAGAGCGAAAGGAAAGCCTGTTTGGATGTGGCTAAACAGAATCTCATAAACGGCCATTCTCGAATCTTTTTGAGAGAGTTCTGTTTAGTTTCTATCCTTTTGTTCCAATTATAATAGCCCTGCATAATGATCAAGCAGGCCACGATCTAATCTCTAAAATCCCAGGTTTCTCTCAAATTTGTCTAATTTGTCTACCTTGTCTGATTCTTGGCTGTGTTTGGTCTTTGTTTAATGTTGTCTAAATGTGATGTTTTAAGTTCTTGCATGCAAAAATTGGAAATGCCGGCTTTAATATTGAAAAAATAAAATGATATCCCTACAAATTTTTAATTTTAATTGGAACAAGTATAGCATGCTCATTTAAATTTAAGTAGAATGGAATGTGGATCCTAAAGACTTGCTAATTTTGGCTAAACTGCTTCAAACTTCAGGCTGCTACTGCTGCAGCTACAAAGCTTGAAGCAGAGTAGATTTACCTAGCAAAGGTGTAGATTTTCGTTAATAATATAGGAAAATAATGAAAGCCACACTGGAATTTTCCAGTTTTAATGTGCTCTTTAATTTGCCTGTTAATTAATGGGGTAGAAATGTTTTAATAAGTATGGAAATGTTACTCAAAAATGCATTTACTGGCCTGACCTGTGGTGGCGCAGTGGATAAAGCGTCGACCTGGAAATGCTGAAGTCGCCGGTTCGAAACCCTGGGCTTGCCTGGTCAAGGCACATATGGGAGTTGATGCTTCCTGCTCCTCCCCCTTCTTTCTCTCTGTTTCTCTCTCTCTCTCTCCTCTCTAAAAATGAATAAATAAAATTAAAAAAAAGAAAAAAGAAAATGCATTTACTATGTTTTGTTAGAAGTTAACATAAAGACAAATATTTCTTACAATTTTGAAGTAAAGGTATTATAAAGTGTGCTCAACAAATGCTTAAAAGTCAATTATAAATAATCTTAAAAAGGGGGGAAGGAGTCATATCCTGGAACTCCTGCAAATCTATTTTATCATGTTTTTACTTAAAAAAAATTATTTTGAATGCTAATGTACAGGGTCATTCCGCAGCTAAAAGACTCTGGAATCCTACAAGGAAAGCCTTCCCTGAAGTGCAATGGAGGGACCTGCTCACAGGAATCTGGCAAGGGCCAGACCCTATTCTCTTATGAGACCAAGTGTGTGTTTTTCTCCTAGGTCTGCTGAAGCTCCTCGGTGGATCCCTGAACAGTTGGTGAGACACCATGACCCTGGATGAGAGACTCACTTCACAAGAGCAATTGTATAAGGCTTGTTTTACCATGCTCTCGTCCCTTTCTCTGTCAAATCTGTTATCCAGATAATAATGCTGTTTTTGTCTTTTTCTAATTAGCTCCAAATATATGGAAAAAGTTTATATAGGCAGATGGGGACCCTCAAACCCCTCAGCGAGATCTTCTAAGCATAGCTTTTAAGGTCTATAATGACCAAGACAGGAAAGGAAAAGGCAGACAGCCCAAAAAGAGATCAGGCAAAATACCAGCTCTTGGCATACGCCCATAAAGGTTCCAATGCCCTGAAGGGGCTTCATAGGACTCCATTAGGGCCCTGCTTCAAGAGTGGAAAGGAAGGTCATTGAGCTAAAGCCTGCCAGGCTTCTCTGCCCCACCAGGGACATGCTTTTGCTGTGGAAAAAAAAGGGACACTGGAAGGTAAGCTGCCCCCTCACTCCTCCAAGGGGGAGGGTTCAGTCTCTTCCAGCCCTGCTCTGGCTACCTGTGACCTGACCTTGCCAGTCTACTGGGGCTTACCACTGAAGACTAAAGGTGCCCAGGGCTGTCAGGCCCATCTCATGTCACTATGCACGAGCCTAGAATATTTCTTCCAAGTAGCAGATAAACTAATCTCATTTCTTTTTTTTCTAAATAAATTTTTATTAATGTTAATGGGGTGACATCAATAAATCAGGGTACATATATTCAAAGAAAACATGTCCAGGTTATCTTGTAATTCAATTATGTTGCATACCCATCACCCAAAGTCAGATTGTCCTCCGTCACCTTCTATCTAGTTTTCTTTGTGCCCCTCCCCCTCCCCCTTCCCCTCTTAGTCTCGTTTTTATGTCCAACCAATGTATGGAATCATGTAGTTCTTGGTTTTTTCTGATTTACTTATTTCACTCCATATAATGTTATCAAGATCCCACCATTTTGTTGTAAATGATCTGATGTCATCATTTCTTATGGCTGAGTAGTATTCCATAGTGTATATGTGCCACATCTTCTTTATCCAGTCTTCTATTGAAGGGCTTTTTGGTTGTTTCCATGTCTTGGCCACTGTGAACAATGCTGCAATGAACATGGGGCTACATGTGTCTTTACGTATCAATGTTTCTGAGTTTTGGGGGTATATACCCAGTAGAGGGATTGATGGGTCATAAGGTAGTTCTATTTTCAATTTTTTGAGGAACCACCATACTTTCTTCCATAATGGTTGTACTACTTTACATTCCCACCAACAGTGAATGAGGGTTCCTTTTTCTCCACAGCCTCTCCAACATTTGCTATTACCTGTCTTGTTGATAACAGCTAATCTAACAGGTGTGAGGTGGTATCTCATTGCAGTTTTGATTTGCATTTCTCTAGTAACTAATGAAGATGAGCATCTTTTCATATATCTGTTGGCCATTTGTACTTCTTCCTTAGAGAAGTGTCTGTTCATGTTCTCTTCCCATTTTTTTATTGGATTGTTTGTTTTTTGTTGAGTTTTATGAGTTCTTTGTATATTTTGGATATTAGGCCCTTATCTGAGCTGTTGTTTGAAAATATCATTTCCCATTTAGTTGGCTGTTTATTTTGTTGTCAGTTTCTCTTGCTGAGCAAAAACTTCTTAGTCTGATGTAGTCCCATTCATTTATCTTTGCCTTCACTTCTCTTGCCTTTGGAGTCAAATTCATAAAATGCTCTTTAAAACCCAGGTCCATGAGTTTAGTACCTATGTCTTCTTCTATGTACTTTATTGTTTCAGGTCTTATATTTAGGTCTTTGATCCATTTTGAATTAATTTTAGTACAAGGGGACAAGCTGTAGTCGAGTTTCATTCTTTTGCATGTGGCTTTCCAGTTTTCCCAGCACCATTTGTTGAAGAGGCTTTCTTTTCCCCATTGTGTGTTGTTGGCCCCTTTATCAAAAATTATTTGACAATATATATGTGGTTTTATTTCTGAACTTCCTATTCTGTTCCATTGGTCTGAGTGTCTTTTTTCTGCCAATACCATGCTGTTTTGATTGTCGTGGCCCTATAATATAGTTTGAAGTCAGGTATTGTAATGCCCCAGCTTCATTCTTTATCCTTAGGATTGCTTTGGCTATTCATGGTTTTTTTTATAGTTCCATATAAATCTGATGATTTTTTGTTCCATTTCTTTAAAAAATGTCATCGGAATTTTGATGGGAATAGCATTAAATTTATAAACTGCTTTGGGTAATATGGCCATTTTGATTATATTTATTCTTCCTATCCAAGAACTAGGAATATTTTTCCATCTCATTGTATCTTTTTCGATTCCCCTTAACAATGCTTTGTAATTTTCGTTATATAGGTACTTTACATTCTTTGTTATGTTTATTCCTAGGTATTTTATTTTTTTTGTTGCAATCGTGAAGGGGATTATTTTTTTGAGTTCATTTTCTAATATTTCATTGTTGGCATATAGAAAGGCTATGGACTTTTGTGTATTAATTTTGTATCCTGCGACCTTACTGTATTGGTTTATTGTTTCTTTTGTTTGTTTGTTTTTTGTCTTTTTCTGAAGCTGAAAATGGGGAGGCAGTCAGACAGACTCCCGCATGTGCCCGACCGGGATCCACCCAGAACACCCACCAGGGGGCGATGCTCTGCCCATCCGGGGAGTCGCTCTGTCGTAACCAGAGCCATTCTAGCGCCTGAGGCAGAGGCCACAGAGCCATCCTCAGTGCCGGGCCATCTTTTGCTCCAATGGAGCTTCAGCTGCAGGAGGGGAAGAGAGAGACAGAGAGGAAGGAGAGGGGGAGGGGTGGAGAAGCAGATGGGCGCCTCTCCTGTGTGCCCTGGCCAGGAATCGAACCTGGGACTTCCGCACACCAGGCCGACGCTCTACCACTGAGCCAACTGGCCTGGGCCGGTTTATTGTTTCTAGTAATCTTTTTGTGGAGTCTTTGGGGTTTTCGATGTATAGGATCATATCGTCTGCAAAAAGTGATACCTTTACTAATTCTTCTCCGATATGGATACCTTTTATTTCTTTCTCTTGTCTGATTGCTCTGGCCAGAACCTCTAGCACCACATTAAATAAGAGTGGAGAATGGACCACCCTGTCTTGTTCCTGATTTAAGGGGGAAAGTCCTCAGTTTTATGCCGTTTAATATGATGTTGGCAGATGGTTTATCATATATAGCCTTAATCATGTTGAGATATTTTCCTTCTATACCCGTTTTGTTGAGTGTCTTAAACATAAGGTTGTGTTGTATTTTATCAAATGCCTTTTCTGCATCTATTGATAAGATCATATGCTTTTTGTTCTTTGTTTTGTTGATATGGTGTATTACGTTAACCGTTTTATGTATGTTGAACCATCCTTGAGATTCTGGGATGAATATCACTTAATCATGATGTATTATTTTTTTAATATGTTGTTGTATTCGATTTGCCAGTATTTTGTTTAGTATTTTAGCATCTGTATTCATTAGAGATATTAGTCTGTAGTTTTCTTTTTTTGTGCCGTCCTTGCCAGGTTTTGGTATGAGGGTTATGTTGGCCTCATAAAATGTGTTTGGAAGTATTGCTTCTTCTTCAATTTTTTGGAAAACTTTGAGTAGAATAGGAACCAAGTCTTTGAATGTTTGATAGAATTCACTAGTATAACCATCTGGGTCTGGACTTTTATTTTGGGGGAGGTTTTTAATAGTTTTTTCGATTTCCTCCCTGCTAATTGATCTGTTTAGGCTTTCTGCTTCTTCATGACTCAGTCTAGGAAGGTTGTATTGTTCTAGGAATTTATCCATTTCTTCTAGATTGTTGAATTTGGTGGCATATAGTTTTTCAAATATTCTACAATAATTTTTTGTATATCTGATGTCTGTGGTGATTTCTCCTCTTTCATTTTAGATTTTGTTTATGAGTCCTTTCTCTTTTTTCCTTGGTGAGTCTTGCCAAGGGTTTGTCAATTTTGTTGATCTTTTCAAAGAACCAGCTCCTAGTTCTATTAATTTTTTCTATAGTTTTTCTGTTCTCTATTCCATTTATTTCTGCTCTTATTTTTATTATTTCCTTTCCTTGGCTGGTTTTGGGTTGTCTTTGTTCTTCTTTTTCTAGTTCCTTAAGCTGTGAAGTTAAACGGTTTACTTGGGCTCTCTCTTGTTTGTTCATATAGGCCTAAAGTGATATGAACTTTCCTCTTATTACTGCTTTTGCTGCATCCCTGAGATTCTTATGTCGTATTGTCATTTTCAATTGTCTGTATATATCTTTTGATCTCTGCGCTTATTTCTTCTTTGACCCATTCAGTTTTTTGTTTGTTTTTTTTTTTTCTTTTCATTTTTTCGAAGCTGGAAACAGGGAGGCAGTCAGACAGATTCCCGCATGCGCCCGACTGGGATCCACCCGGCATGCCCACCAGGGGGCAATGCTCTGCCCCTCTGGGGCATTGCTCTGCTGCATCCAGAGCCATTCTAGCGCCTGAGGCAGAGGGCACAGAGCCATCCTCAGCGCCCGAGCCATCTTTGCTCCAATGGAGCCTCAGCTGCAGGAGGGGAAGAGAGAGACAGAGAGGAAGGAGAGGGGGAGGCGTGGAGAAGCAGATGGGCGCTTCTCCTGTGTGCCCTGGTCGGGAATCGAACCCAGGACTCCTGCACGCCAGGTCGACACTCTACCACTGAGCCAACCGGCCAGGGCCGACCCATTCAGTTTTTAAAAGTATGTTGTTTAGTTTCCACATTTTTGTGGGGTTTTTTCCCTCTTTTTTTGCAATTGAATTCTAATTTCAAGCTTTATGATCAGAAAATATGCTTGGTACAATTTCTATTTTTCTAAATTTGCTGATGTTATTTTTGTGGCCCAACATATGGTCAATTCTTGAGAATGTTCCATGTACACTAGAGAAAAATGTATACTCTGTCGCTTTGGGATGAAGTGTCCTGTAGATGCCTATCATATCCAGGTGCTAGTGTTTCGTTTAAGGCCAATATATCTTTATTGATTCTCTGTTTGGATGAACGATCTAGAGCCACCAGCGGTGTATTGAGGTCTCCAAGTATGATTGTATTTTTGTCAGTTTTTGTTTTTAAGTCAATAAGTAGCTGTCTTATATATTTTGGTGCTCCTTGGTTTGGTGCATATATATTAAGGATTGTTTTATCTTCTTGATTCAGTGTCCCCTTAATCATTATGAAATGACCATTTTTGTCTCTGAGTACTTTTTCTGTCTTGTAGTCAGCATTATTAGATATGAGTATTGCTACACCTGCTTTTTTTGGATGTTATTTGCTTGAGGTATTGTTTTCCAGCCTTTCACTTTGAATTTGTTTTTATCCTTGTTGCTTAGATGTGTTTCTTGTAGGCAGCATACAGTTGGATTTTCTTTTTTAATCCATTCTGATACTCTGTGTCTTTTTATTGGTGAGTTTAATCCATTTACATTTAGTGTAATTATTGGCACTTGTGGGTTCCCTATTGCCATTTTATAAATTGTTTTCTTTTAGTTTTGTATCTTGTTTGATTCTTCTCTCTTGTTTTTCTTTTTTTTAATTTTTTTAATTTATTTATTCATTTTTTAGAGAGGAGAGAGAGAGGGAGAGAGAGAGACAGAGAGACAGAGAGAGAGAAGGGGGGGAGGAGCAGGAAGCATCAACTCCCATATGTACCTTGACCAGGCAAGCCCAGGGTTTCGAACCGGCAACCTCAGCATTTCTAGGTCGACACTTTATCCACTGCGCCACCACAGGTCAGGCATTGTTTTTCTATCATTTGTTTTTGTTTGGTTGTATTCCATACTTCTTTCCTCTGTTGCTACCATTTTTAAGTCATGTGCTTCTGTGGTGGTTTTTTCCAAGGGTGATTACCATTAAGTAATGATAAGGGTACCTACCATATTCATTGTAGTACCCTATCTTATGAGTGTTCCTGCACTCCATCGTCCTTTGCTACTGTTAATCTATGTCTTCTCCCCCTTTTTTTGTTTTTGTTGTCACAGTTTAAATTTGGTTTTATTGTGTTCTTGGTGGAGCTTTTACTTGTGGTTTTGTTTTTTGTTCTTTGTATCTGGTTGGAAAACCCCCTTTAGTATTTCCTAGAGTGGGGGTTTTCTGATGATAAATTCCCTTATCTTTTCTGTATTTGTGAATGTTTTCATTTCTCCTTCATATTTGAAGGATAGCTTTGATGGGTATAATATTCTTGGCTGAAAGTTCCTCTCTTTCAGGGCTTTAAATATTGGGGTCCACTCTCTTCTAGCTTGTAGAGTTTCTGCTGAGAAATCTGATGATAATCTAATAGGCCATCCTTTATATGTTGTATTCTTCTTTTCCCTGGCTGACCTGAGAATTTTTTTGTTGTTGTTGGTTTGTGCCAATTTCATTATGATGTGCCTTGGAGTAGGTTTGTTGTGGTTAAGAAAACTCAGTATTGTTTGCTTCTTGAATTTGAGGCTTTAGTTCTTTCCACAGGCTTGGGAAGTTCTCATCTATTATTTGTTTGAATATATTTTCCATTCCATTTTCTCTCTCTTCTCCCTCTGATATACCTATTATTCTTATGTTATTCTTTTTGATGGAGTCAGACAATTCCTGTAGGGCTTTCTCATTTTTTTTTTATTTTTGAGTCTCTCTCTTCTTCTCTCTGTTGTGCCTGAAGTTGCTTGTCTTCTATGTCACTAATCCCACCTTCTATCTGGCCTGTTCTATTAGCTAAGCTTGTTACCTCGTTTTTCAGTTCATGAATTGAGTTTTTCATCTCTGTTTGATTTGTTTTTATAGTTTCAATTTCCTTGGTAATATATTCTTTGTGTTCGTTGAGTTGTTTTCTGAGCTCCCTAAATTGCCTTTTTGTGTTTTCTTGTATATCTCTGAGTATTTTTAGGATTTCTATTTTAAATTCTCTGTCATTTAGCTCCAAGGTTTTCAATTTATTAAATTTTTTCTCCATAGATTTTTCCACATCTGTCTGTGCTACTTCTCTATCTTTTGTATTCATGATATTCGATTTCCTTTTTCTTAATGGCACCTGAAGGTGGTCTTGTTGACAGCACTTCGTTTTCAGTGTGTGGAACTCCCAGACACTCCAAGGATAGATTTTTCTGTCTCTGGTTGATGAACTTGTTGAAATTTTGGGGAGATTTGTCAGTCGCGCTCCTCATGGCGCCCATTTCTCTGACGTCACTCTGATCTCATTTCTTATGGACACATGGGCCACTTCCTATGCCTTGTCGGAATATTCAGGTTTTTATTCATCCCTCGAAGATCTCTGTTGTGGGAGTTGATAGTCTTATTTTCTGCTGCTTTAATATTTAGTGTTTCCTTTATTCCTCTTGCCTCAATGCCCCATGCCTATTTTAGGCTGGGACTTGCTCCTAATTTAGACAAATTTACCTTTGCCACCAAGCATAGTGTATCCCTAGGTTCTCTTCACCACGCCATGGTTGCAGAGCTCCAGGGAAAGGCATCCTGGGTTCTCCTCTCCAATTTAAAGAAAACAGAAGCTCTGTCTCCATACATGCTGCAGATGGCTTTTCCAGTCTACCTGAATCATTGCCGCTAGAAGCAGTGGTCATTGGGACTTGGACTCTAGCTGCAAAGTGTGGAAATGTGACCACAACTCCAATGCCTTGTGGACTTTTCCTAAATGTGTGTGGCTCCTGCTCCTTGGGACACTTCTCAGACTGAAGTGGGGTTGGATTACATTTACAAATAATATGAAGCGGTGATGGTGTCAACATGGACTTGGTGAAATTACATTAACATGTTAAGGACATTTAAGACTAAGAATTTTATTTTAGATCCTGTAGTATTAGTTAAGACTTTGCTTGATAATCTAATAGGCTTTAATCACTTCACTGAATTAGGACACTTGTTATAGTATCGGTTAGCATTGGCTATTTTAATATTGTTGTTTATTTTATATTTTTCCAGTCTGCCTCCAAATCGGAACATGGGAATTCAGGTGAGTATGAATCACAAAACACAAATTGAAGTTTTAATAAATACAAAAGGGGGATCTGTTGGGGACCGAAATATAAACAAGGTGTTTTTATATCCAGGGGACAGGTGCTGGGCCTAACCACCCATCTCATCTGCCCAGTTAACAAAGACCTATACCTGATTATTGCTTATCCCACCCATGTTCTCCGGAAGAGGCTGGAAGCTAGTATCTTATTGGTGTAAAGTTAGATTTGAATGGTATGGTGAGGGTTGTCTTTGAGTTGTCTTGGAAACAACTGAATTGCTAATGGACCATATTTTTTCCCTGAATAAAGACGGATAGGCCCTGGCCGGTTGGCTCAGCGGTAGAGTGTCGGCCTGGCGTGCGGGGGACCGGGGTTCAATTCCCGGCCAGGGCACATAGGAGAGGCGCCCATCTGCTTCTCCACCCCCACCCCCTCCTTCCTCTCTGTCTCTCTCTTCCCCTCCCGCAGCCAAGGCTCCATTGGAGCAAAGATGGCCTGGACGCTGGGGATGGCTCCTTGGCCTCTGCCCCAGGCACTAGAGTGGCTCTGGTCGCGGCAGAGCGACGCCCCGGAGGGGCAGAGCATCGCCCCCTGGTGGGCAGAGCTTCGCCCCTGGTGGGCGTGCTGGGTGGATCCCGGTCGGGCGCATGCGGGAGTCTGTCTGACTGTCTCTCCCCATTTCCAGCTTCTGAAAAATACAAAAAAAAAAAAAAAGAAAGAAAAAAAGACGGATATGCTTCTGGGGGATGCGCTTCTGGGAGCCGCCACTGTATCAGCTTAGGAGCAGTAGAGACTGCTCGCCGTGTGGTCCTCCCGAACCCATCTTTATGTATATATCTTTAATTCTCTGTCTATCACTTATTTAATTCCATACCTTTTTCCGTTTGAGGACCCCGTAACAGACTTGTCGTGGCTAGACTGCGATACAGGATAGCACAGTGGTTAAAGGCTCAGCTCTGGAGCCCAACTGAATTCAAGTCCTGGCTCTCCTGCTCCTTCCTTGAGACCCAAACACCAGTCCAGTTATTTAACTTCCCTTGTCCCTTCTTCCCCATCTGTCACCTGAGGATAATAATAGTTCCTGAGCCATAGGATTGGGAGGATTAAGCATGTTAACAGCTGTGAAGCACTTGCAACAGTGTGTGACCTATAGTAAATATTTACTGTGTAAGTGCTGACTACTTTTCATTCAGTTTCTCAATCTCAGACATCACCAACATCGAGGGCTGGATAATTCCTTGTTGTGGGGGCTGTTCTGCGCATTGCAGGTTTCTACTAGGATGCCAATAAAACTCTCTCTCCACTTGTAACCACCAAAAATGTCTCCAGACACTACCAAATGTCCACTTGGGGGTAAAACTGCCCACAGCTGAGAACAACTGTTTTCACCAGAAGGAAATTGAGTAGTTTTCCTAAACAGAGTCCAGGCAAGGGTCGAAACCACCTGGTTTTGATTAAGTCCTTTTCTCTATTTCTAATAACATCTGCTACAGCTGTTATCACTACTCTAACATTTATATAGGGGTGGGAAAAAAGGTTTACAGTTTATTATTGTATTATTTATTAATTAGTATATTATTTTTTTGTATTTGTCTTTTTCCACACAAACAACTGTAAACTCACTTTGCCCACCCCAATAGACGGCACATCAACAAAGATATTAAGGGCAGGAAAGGAAACTGGTGTTTACAATCAGTCGGGATGTTTCTCAAAAGACCTACCCCTCCCTGACTCCCTTGCCCTGGATTCAGAAGTGCTCGTCCAGAAAACCTGAGACAGGAGAGGTCCTGTGGGTGCACTGAACACCTCAGCAAATTCTCCCACCTCAAGACCCAACTGACAACCACCACCCTACACTTTCATATTTGGTCTGAGGGCATGGGTGATTTGATCCCATTTCACAGGTGAGTGAAAAGTGCTGATGGCGATTATCCGATGTCATATGGTGAGATGTGGCAGCGGCGGGCTGGAGGCCAGTCTTTCCACCCTAAAGTCTGTGCTCTTTCAACACCTACTAAAGCCCCGGCGAGGTGTCCACAGGTGCTATCCCAAGAACATGACTCTGGTGAGGATCAAAGGCCCCTACTCCATCAGCTCCAGAAGCCAAAGAAGTCTGGTGCAAAGACATGGGACCCGAGCTGACTTGACTCCTCTTACTGGCTCTGGGACCTGGCAGGGTGTGTTATTTAACCTCTCAGAGTCTCAGTTTCCTCATCTGTTAAATGATGGTCATAAAGTCTGCCCCACAGAGTTGTGTTCGTATTAAACAACACACATGTCATCTGGATGCCTGGAGATGCTAAGTAAATATCACCCTACTTCCTGGGTATCTCTATATTGGAGCCTGAAAGGGAGGCAGCAGCAAAGGTTGTTCCTTACTTCTCACTCCCACCACACTCTAGGGTCACAGTTCAAGCACAACAGGACCTCAAGAGGCAGGAGACTGCCTGAAACAGGTCGAGTGGCACTGCTATGGCCCTGGCAGCGGACTCTGGGGGAGTCCCATGCTATCTGCAGTGCAGCTTGGTGGAAAAAACAGACTCTGACCTAACTCTGCTCTCAGTAGTTGTGTGACCTTGGGCTGTGGTGAGAAGTCAATGAGCAGAACATAGGAAGCATCTAGAAAGTGTCCCCACACAAACATTCCAAAAACATATTTGGAACCACAAAAGACCTCGAATAGCCACAGCAATATTGAAAAACGGGAACAAAGTCGGGGAAATCATGCTGCCTGATCTCAACCAGATTACAAGGCCATAGTAATCAAAATAGCATGGTACTCACATGGAAACAGACATAAAGATCAGTGGAACAGGACAGAGAGCCCATAACTCAACCCACGCCTATATGATCAATCAATATTTGACACGGAGGCAAAAACATACAATGGAGTAGAGACTCAATAAGTGGTACTGAGGAAACTGAACACATACATGCAAAAAAATGAAACTAGACCACCTTCCTACCATATGCAAAAATAAACTCCAAATGGATTAAAGACTTAAATATTAGACATAAATATAAAAATCCTAGAAGAAAATGTCTTCCTGACCTATGATGGCACAATGGATAAAATCCAACTTGGAACGCTGAGGTAAGTGATTTAAAATCCTGGGCTTGCCTTATCAGGGCACATCTGGGAAGCAACAATGTGTCCTGCTCCTATCCTTCCTCTCTTCTCTAAAATTAATAAATAAAATCTTTAAAAGAAAAGTCTGACCACAGGTGGCACAGTGGATAGAGTGTCAACGCAGGACACTGAAGTCACTGGTTTATAACCCAAGGTCATCAGCTAAAGTACAGGGTCACTGGCTTGATTATGTTGGCTGCCAACACAATCCCAGGGTCACCAGCATGAGCCCAAGGTCGCCAGACCAATACAAGTAATCAAAGCATAATTAAGTGGAGCAGTGGATCGATGCTTCTCTCTTTCCTTCCCTCTCTCCGTCTCTCAAAAATGAAAAAAAAAAAAACCCTAAAAGAAAATATAGGCAGTAAAATCTGAGATGGTTCTCGCAGCAATATTTTTTCAGATCTGCAAGCAGTCCTCAGGTTACAAACAAGATAGGTTCTGTAGGTTTGAAAATGTTTAAGTATTTATAAGCACAGAAAGGTAAAAATACTATGTTATAACAAATATCCGTCTAAATTAAATTTAATAGGTAAATCTACCTGTTCCAATTTACATACAAATTCAGCTGAAGAGCAAACCTACCGGACCTATCGCATGCGTGGCCCAGGGACTGCCTGCATCTCCCTGGGTGAGAAACACGAGGAAAGATAAACAAATGAGAATACATCAAAATAAAAAAGTTTTTGCACAGCAAAGAGAACATACTCACCAATATCTCTGGTAATGGATTAATATTCAAAATTTATAAAGAACTTATAAAACTCAACACCAAAAACACAAACAATCCAAAACTAAAATGGGCAAAGGACCTGAAGAAACACTTTTCTAAAGCCTACAGACCTATGAAAAGATGCTCAATGTCACTACTCATCAGAGAAATGCAAATTAAAACCACAATGAGATATCACCTCACACCTGTTAGAATGGCTTTCTTCAATAAATCAAAAGTGCTGGCTAGGATGTGGAGAAAAGGGAACCCTCATGCACTGTTGGTGGGAATGCAGACTGGTGCAGCCACTGTAGGAAACAGTATGGGGTTATCTTAAAAAATTAAAAATGAAACTGCCTTTTGACCCAGCCATCCCACTTCTGGGAATATATCCTAAGAAGCCTAAAACACTAATAATTCAAAAGATATGCACCCCCATGTTCATTGCAATGTTATTTACAGTAGCCATGATTTGGAAGCAGCCCAAGTGCCCATCAGTAGATGAATGGATAAAAAAAGCTGTGGTATATTTACACAATGGAGTACTATGCGGCCATAAAAAAGGAAACCGTACCTTTTGCAACAGCATGGATGGGCCTGGAGAGCATTATGCTAAGTGAAATAAGCCAGTCAGAGAACGACAAACGCCACACGATCTTACTCATGTGGAATCTAGTGAACAAAATGAACTAACAAGCAAAAGAGAGACAGATTCGTACATAGAGAGCAGGATGACGCTGTTGGGATGAGGCGCTGGATGAGGGTGGTGTAGATAAAGCAAAGGACAATTAAAAATCCTCATGGTCGCCTGACCTGTGGTGGCGCAGTGGATAAAGTAGCGACCTGGAATGCTGAGGTTGCTGCTTCAAAACCTTGGCCTTGCCTGGTCAGGCACATAGGAGAAGCAACTACTAGGGCTTGATGCTTCCTTCTCCCTTTCTCTCTCTCTAAAATCAATACATTTTTAAAAATCATTTAAAAACCCTCATGGTCATGGACAAGAGTGTAGCGATTGCTGGGATGTGGGGAGGTGGAGGAGGGTGTGGGGGATAAATGATGATGGGTGAAGACTTCACTTGAGGGGGTGAACACACAACAGCACAGATGTGTTGTAGAACTGGGCACCTGAAACCTGTATAATTATGTTAACTAGTGTCACCCTAACAAATTCAATTAGAAAAAGTGCCTCTTCACCCCAACAGAAAAATGCTCCTCAAATGCCAGCTGTCACTCCTGTGTTTGCTGTGATTCCAGTTTCCTGTGCTGGGCCGTAGGGAGAAAAGCCATGAGCAGCGATGCTCCCTCGGCATGGGGATAGATGGGGGGGGGGGGGACAAAGGCAGACACACAGTCCTGTGCTCACAGTCTGGGGCTCCCTGGCTGCTCCAGACCAGAAAGCAGCTGGGCCTCCGAGCACACCACTGTCTGCCAAGACTTGTCAAAGACCGCCCAGCCACCCAGGGTGCTGGGGACACAGGCACCGGGCTAGGCCAACCCCTCTTGCCTGCCCTGCAGTGGTAGAGAAAAAAATCACTTCCTGCTGCCTTTCCTTTCCCAGATGCAGAAACCGACCACTATACTCAGGCCCTCAGAGCCAGTCGCTCTTGGGGCCGCCCCTGGGGAACCACCACGGGAAACACAGGCCCCCACATGCTGGGTCAGGGTGGGGCTGGCTGAGTTCCGTATCCTCCCGAGGGGCCGACGCCTCAAACCTGGACTGTCTGTCTGCTGGCTCCCTATCATAGTCAGCACGCTCCATCATCGTGCTCGGACCTTTCCCCAAACTCATTTACCACCGTTCTTCCCCCTTGATAGCTCTGCTCCGGCCAAACTGATCTCCTTACACATCCCCTAAGCCCCATCAAGCGTGTGCCCACTTCTAGACCTTGCACCAGCTGTTCCCACTGCTGGGCAGGCCTCCCACCCAAGTCACGATTGGTCCCTTGCACCATTCAAGCCTCTCCCCAAAGAGTCACCTTGTCAGAGTTCTTGGACAGCCTGGCAGAAGCGCCCGCACCTCACCACTGCCTCCTTACTATCTGGTGCAAGTGGACCTTCCAGGAGGACAGACATTTTGTATAACTTTTTAAATTTTGTTTTAGTCTTTATTTATTGATTTGAGAGAGAGAGAAACATTTATTCATGCATTCCTTGGTTGCTTCTTGCATGTGCCCTGAGTAGGGATCAAACCTGCAACCTTGGCATGCTGGATCAATGCTCTAAACAACTATCTACCCTGCAAGGGATTTAAAATGTTTTATCATTTTATCCCTAGCACCTGGAATAGCAATTGGCCTACTGTAAACTCTCAACAAATACTTCCTGAACAAATGAATCTGATCTTTCAGACTTTAAACACAGGAAGAGTATTTTTGTCCCAAATGGAATAAAACCTCTCTGATAAAAATCAATGGAAGTTTCTCAATGGCAGGTAAAAGCAAACTCTGGTGTCTACCTAAATGCCAATCAAGATGTTGACCTGCAACTGAACTTCACAAGGAGTTTGGGCAAGAGTCAACGCCCAATACCAATGGGTGGAAATACACTGAGAACAGGATATCCATGCACAGTCTCAAAATATTTCCACACAGATTACTTACTAATTGCAAGGGGAAAACTAAGTGATCAGAGTTAACATCACTACTAACAAGAAAAATGATACCATGTGCCTCATGAGGGATATGCGGTGGTGTACTGGCCAAAAATGTACAGCCTGAATCTAATCACGAGGAAATAAATATCAGCAAACCCGAATCCAGGGACATTCTACCAATAAGCAGCTTTGCAACTCTTCAAAAGGGTCAACATTAAGAAAGACAGAGAAAGGCTGAGGGAGAGTTCCAGATGAAAGGACATTAGAGACTGGACTGGATCTTGGATGGGACAGAGGAGTTCTGCTTCTAAGATGGTATTGACACAAGTGGTAGAACTTAATAATGGTCTCTGTTACATAATATTTTGTATACATATGAAATGCCCTAAAATAGATCATTTCACTCTAGTTCCTAGGAGACAATGAAAGGTTGTGGCTTACTTTTCAACACATAATAATTTCATTACATGCATACATGGAGTTAAAAAAAGCAAATGTGGCAACATGTTAATAACAGGTGTAGGGACAGAGCACTGGCATAAAAATAGACATATAGGTCAATGGAACAGAATAGAGAGCCCAGAAATCAACCCACACTTATACGGTCAATTAGCATCTGACAAAGGAGGCAAGAACATACAGTGGAAGCCCTGGCAGGTGGCTCAGTTGGTTAGAACATCATCCCGATACACCAAGGCTGTGGTTTGATCCCTGGTCAGGGCACATACAAGAAACAACCAATGAATGCATAAATAAGTGGAACAAAAATCAATGCTTCTTTCTTACTCTCTCTAAATTTCAATCAATAAATTAAAAAAAATTTTAAGTAACATCCAATGGAGTGAAGACAATCTACTCAATAAACGGGATTGGGAGAATTAGACAGAAACATGCAAAAAAAAAAAACTAGACCACCATTCTATACCATGCACAACAATAAGCTCAAAATGGATTAAAGATTTAAGTGTAAAACTCGAAACCATAAAACTCCTTGAAGAAAACACAGGCAGAAATCTTGGACCTTTCTGTTAGTAATATTTTTTCTGATATATCACTTTGGACAAGGGAAACAAAAGTAAATAAACAAATGGGACTACATCAAACTAAAAAGCTTTCCCACAGTGAAAGAAACCATCAACAAGATGAAAAGACAACCCACTGAATGGGAGAACATATTCACCAATTATACATCTGATAAGGGATTAATATCTAAAATTCATAAAGAACTCATACAACTCAACATTAAAAGAACAAACAATCCAATTAAAAAATGGGCAAAGGACCTGAATAGACACTTCTCCAATGAGGACAATACAGATGGCCAATAGACATAAGACAAGATGTTCAACATCACTGACAGAGAAATGCAAATTAAAACCACAGTGAGATATCACCTCAAACCTGTCAGAATGGCTATCATCAATAAATCAACAAACAAGTGTAGGCAAAGGTGTGGAGAAAAGAACACCCTTGTGCATTGCTGGTGAGAATGCAGACTAGAACAGCCACTATGGAAAAACAGTACGGAGAGTCCTCACAAAATTGAAAATGAAACTGCCTTATGACCCAGCAATTCCACTTCTGGGAATATATCCAGAGAAACCCAAAACACTAACTTGAAAAAATGTATGCACCCCTATGTTCACTACAACATTATTTATATCAATAATAGCCAAGATATGGCAGCAACCCAAGCACCCATCAATAGCTGAGTGAATAAAAAAGTTGTGGTACATATATAATACAATGGAATAGTACTCGGCCATAAAAAAGAATGAAATCTTACCTTTTGTGACAGCATAGATAGACCTAGAGGGTATTACACTAAGTGAAATAAGTCAGTCAGGAAAGACAAATACCACATGATTTCAATTATATGTGGAATTTAAAAAACAATATAAACAAATAAACAGAATGGAAACAGACTCATAGATACATAAAACAGATGGTTGCCAGGGGGTGGGGAGCTCGGGGACTGAGTGAAAAAGGTGAAGAAGAGATTAAGAAGTACTAATTGGCCTGACCTGTGGTGGCACAAAGGATAAAATGTCAATGTGGAACACTGAGGTAGCCAGTTCGAAACCCCAGACTTGCCCATACAAGAAGCAACTGTAAGTTGATGCTTCCCACTCCTCCACGCCCTCCCCCCCCCGCCCCGTCTTTCTCTCTCTGTCTCCTCTCTCTAAAATCAATAAATAAAATCTTTTTTTAAAAAAGTACTAATTGGTAGTTATAAAATAGTCATAGGGATGTGAAGTACAGCATAGGATACACAGTCAATAAAATGTAATAACTATGCATGGTGCCAGGTGGGTGCTGGAAATATTGGGGGGAGCACTTGGTAAAGTACATGACTGTCCAACCACTATGCTGTATACCTGAAACTAATGCAAAATAGTATTAAATGTAAACTATAATTTTAAACACAAAAGGTGAAGGGCTTTTATTACGGAGTTCTTTGTACTATTCTTACAACTTTCCTGTAGGGTTCAAATATTTTTTTTCAAAATAGAGTTTTAAAAAAAAAAGGTATCAATACCCTCTGGACCCTCAGCACTAACTGCTAACAGAGAAGCTAGGCACCCTTCTACATCCTAAATGTATTTACCTCATTCACTCCTCAATATCAATGTGAGGTGGGTATTATGTCCTCATTTCACACACGAGGACATGGTGGCACCCGCAATCTCATGGCTCCATCTAGCTCAGGGCTGGGATTTAGCCAAGGCGCCACAGTGTCAGCTCCAAGGCCAACCCCTGATTAGCAAGGTGACTTATTAAGGGGGCCATCTGCCTGGGTGAGCAGTACCTGGCACCTCCCCACCCAGAAGCTTTTCCCTGTGGCCATGAGGAAGCAACATACCCCTCCCCCCACCCTCCTGCTGGCATTCTTTAAAAAACAGCTTGGAACAATCTCAAACCCCTCCAAACCTATTCACAATACAGTAGTCCCCCATTCTGCTTGGGAGATACATTCCAGAATGCCCAGTGTATGCCTGAAACCAGGCAGTACTGAACCACATATATACTATCTTTTTTCCTGTATGTATGTATGATAAAGTTTAATTTATAAATTAGTTACAGTAGGAGATCAGCAACAATAACATAAAACAATTATAATAATATACTATAATAATAATATAACATACTCTAATTAATGCAGTCAGTCTTTCTCAAAAAATCTCATGATCCTGTTTGTAGTGTCGATACTCTGCACAAAGGGACAGTCCACATCCCAGGAGGGACAGGACAGCAGGGGAGGGCATGAGATTTCATCACATTACTCACAATGGCACAAAACTGAAAACTTATGAAGTGTTGTAAGGTCAGTGGTCGCCACCACCGTGGACATGTAGGTTCCCACTGGATTCGGGCAGATGGTAATGGAACAGTGGAGCCAGAAAATGGTGGGCCATTCCGTTTATTAAAGCTTCCTAACGGGGGACCAGCAAACAAGCAGGGTAGACCACTTCCCTTTCCCTTAGGGCTCCCAAGCCCCTCAGCACTTTGGACTCAGCTGGACTCATAGGCCCCCACCAGCGTCAGCACTCCCCAGCCAAGCAGGCCTGGCCAAAACCTCAGGACTCCCAAGCTCCTACTCACCCTCCAGATTCTCCAACAAAATAGGCTGGGGGCGGGGGGGGGGGGGGGGGGGGGGGGGGCTTCTCCAGCAAACAATAGCAAATAGCAAACAAGGGTCCCTTCTATGCAGGAAGGCAATCCACAATTTGCAATCTGCTGCCCTGAGGGGCAAACACCTGCAGCCTTCCATAGACTATACACAAATTTCGCTGCCCAACTACAAGTGAGCAAAGCTAAAAAAACACTTGTTTACCCAACAAGTGTTTATTTCATTTAATATGTGACTGTGGGTAACTGAAACCAAGAAAAACAAAACCATGGGTAAGGGGGAACTACCACATATTAAGAGGACTACCCTGATGCTCCTTATAAAACCTCAATACCTGTCATGCCTTTTCAAACTTTGCTTTCACGCCTGACCAGGCAGTGGCGCAGTGGATAGAGCGTCAGACTGGGATGCGGAAGACCCAGGTTCAAGACCCCGAGGTCGCCAGCTTGAGTGTGGGCTCATCTGGTTTGAGCAAAAATTCACCAGCTTGGACCCAAGGTCGCTGGCTCCAGCAAGGGGTTACTCGGTCTGCTGAAGGCCCGCAGTCAAGGCACATATGAGAGGCAATCAATGAACAACTAAGGTGTCGCAATGAGCAACGAAAAAACTAATGATTGATGCTTCTCATCTCTCCGTTCCTGTCTGTCTGTCCCTGTCTACCCCTCACTCTGACTCTCTCTCTGTCTCTGTAAAAAAATAAAATAAAATAAAAAAAATAAAAAAAAAAACAAAAAAAAACAACTTTGCTTTCACCTTTAATTCATGAGAGTCAAACAAAACTTGCTTTTCAGGCTGCTGCTCCTCTCTGGACACCACCCAGCTCTGGGCGCCATTTCTTTGGTAATGTACTTACACATTTCTAAATTACAAATATTTTACAAGTATATTGTTCCTCGTTGATTATCAATTTTACTAGCACTTACTAACCTCCCATTTATAGATCAGGTTTTAGCTTTTATACCAGCTCTCCACCTAAAGTGCACGTGCACACACACAGCCACACATACACAGTCTCTCTGTAACCCCCATCCTCACAATACCACCATGTCACAATTTGGGATATATCAGTATTCAATGTTAACGCTATTAATGATGCTATAAATGCTGTTCACTGCTGAATAGTATTTTATGACTATTTTTCCTTTTCAGCACAATTTTTGGTGTATGTAGTTACTTTTTTGTTTACTTCTCTATAAACTTATCACTAACTCATCACATCTACATCCCTGTTTGTATATCTCCTCTTGATGTTAAAACTCATCAGGCACATGAACAATGTGGCTTCCTGGAAGCTCGGACTTACTCTAGCAGGAGCCTGTGCAGAGTTATGTCCTGGGAGTTCATGCATTATCATCCTGGGGGTCGTCTCCCCATCTCCCTCACTCTCTTTTTATTTATTTCTCTTTTAATTTATTGATTTCATAGATAGAATGAGAGAGAAAGAAACGCTGATCTGTTGTTCCACTTGTGGATTCATTGGTTGATTCCTGTATGGGCCCTGACCGGGGATCAAACCCGCAACCTGGGCATATCAAGAGGACACTCTACCCAACTGAACCACCTGGTCAGGGCCTGCGTCCCCATCTCTCTCATACTGGGTATCTTGTTTCCTGCACCTACCATCTGCCTCTTTCATGTTTATGTCCTTATTTTTTTAAAGCAGTGGTTCTCAAATGTTAGTGTGCTGATCTGAGGCACACCTGAGAATCTGCATTTCTAACAAGTTCCCAAGTGCAGTTGCTGCCGCTGATCAGGGGATTAAACATCAAGAACCACTGTAAAGCACAAAATCAAGATGCTTCCAAAGACATGGTGTGAGGAAGAGAAATTTAGAGACTTGAAACATCTGAGAATGCCTTTACTGCCACACTGAATTAAGAGTCTGCCTAGAGGATGCTGGGATGGGAAGGTGAGCCTCAGTATGCAAGCACGCCATGAGCTTCAGGACTGAGGGGCTGCTGCCCAGAGGTCTGGGGTCACTTGATCCCCCATCCTGTTCACCGACTGTTTTTTCTTTGCTTTCCCCAATGTCCTGTTCAAACTGATGGGTCTTGGAGAGGGTTTATTTTTATCCACTGAGCAGGGTAATTATGGGGCTGTTTCAATCTCAAAAATCATGTTCTTCAATCCTGAAAAACTATCTTTTTTCTTTGGTCATTTTCTTCCCCATTTTCTCTGCCCTTTCTTTCTGGAACACCTACTTTGGATTTAACTTTTGATTCATCTTTTGGTTTTCTGTACTCTTCCATTTTCCACCTCTATGCCTTTTGCTCTACTTTTAAGGACGTTTTCCTCAGCTTCAACTACCCTCATACTGAATATTTCATTTCTGCTATATTTTTAATTTCCAAGACCTTTTCTGAAAAGTCCTTATTAATAGGATCTTATTCTTATGCATTCAGTATATCATAATTTCTCTGAGAAAAAGGACAGTTTCTGAAAATTCCTTCTTCCTACACAGTTTGTTTCCTCCATGTTTCCTTCATTTCCTTCCTTCCTTCCTTTTCCAGCTGAGGCTTTCCTCTGAAGTCTGGTCATGCTTGCCTGTCTCCTCACTAAAGAGCTGAGAGGCAGCCTGTGGACAGAGGTGAGTTCCCCTGGAGTTTTATTTTAGGATGATCAGGCTATTCCTTTGCATGACAGACCCCCAAGAATTTAAGTGTTTTCTCTTGGGGTTGGTCAGATTCACTCTCCCAATTTCATAGACGGAGGCGTGCAGCCTGGCTGGCAGCATTCCAAGTGATGAGGAGCGGAAGTAGCTGGGGAGGTCATCTCAACATCCAATACCTAAACTCACACTTCACCGCCCTACCTTTCAGCACCACAACCCCATCTCAACTGCAGCTAGAAGAAGCTCCGTGCCCGCTGCTTTACCCTTTCAGAGCCTCTGCTCTGGGAGGAGCAGTGCCCAGTTATGTGAGTGGGAAGAGGCTCCCGGTGACTGCTGCCCAGATGTCCCCTCCGCCAGCTCAACTTGTCTCTCAGATCTGCTGGGTCAATAGCTCCTCCCCGTCCCTTTGCTCTCTAGGTTTTTCTCCTCTCTCTCCCTCTAGTATTTATGGGTTCATTTTTTTAAGGTTAATTTCATTAATGTCATTTCTAGTGAAGGTTTTAAAGGAAGCAGGCAGCATTCAAACTCCCTTTTAACCAGAAGCCCATGTCCCTGTCCTTCTGTCTCTTATAATGCTTTCTACTTCTTCCGAGCTGTTTACTGCCACTTAACCTATTTGTTTGGTACTTGTGGTCCACCTCCCCCAGCTGAGCGTCCGCTCCATGAGAACAGAGACTTTGTTCTGTGCACTGTGCGCGCAGAGCCTAAAGCCGCACTGGCCACACACTGGGCTTCACAATAGTCTACAGAAGACAGATTACGCTGCTTTATTTTTATTTTTTTTTATTTTTTTATTTTTTTTTTCATTTTTCTGAAGCTGGAAACGGGGAGAGACAGTCAGACAGACTCCCGTATGCGCCCGGCCAGGATCCACCCGGCACGCCCACCATGGGGCGACACTCTGCCCACCAGGGGGCGATGCTCTGCCCATCCTGGGCGTCGCCATGTTGCGACCAGAGCCACTCTAGCGCCTGAGGCAGAGGCCACAGAGCCATCCCCAGCGCCCGGGCCATCTTTGCTCCAATGGAGCCCTGGCTGCGGGAGGGGAAGAGAGAGACAGAGAGGAAAGCACGGCGGAGGGGTGGAGAAGCAAATGGGCGCTTCTCCTGTGTGCTCTGGCCAGGAATCGAACCCGGGTCCTCCGCACGCTAGGCCGACGCTCTACCGCTGAGCCAACCGGACAGGGCGCTGCTTTATTTTTAAGAGTGTGTGCACACACAACTACACACACATAACCATACAGAAAAACACTGCAATTCAGGACATAGTCAGATGTTGGGCGTTATCTCTGGGCAGTGGAGTTCTATATACTATAACTTTAATTAGTTTTTTATGGCTATTTATTTTTTTTTTCTAAAACAAGTATGTATCACTTATGTAACAAATATGTAAAAATAGAAAAATAAGCCACCCCTTAAAACTGAGCTGCAGAGAAGTCAGGTGATCTTCCAAGGTCTCAGTGGCAGAGCTTGAACGCAAGCGGTCTGACTCCTCTATGCAGTCCTGTTTCCTGAGAGCATAGAACCACCCTCTTCAGGCCTTTCCTCAGATACCGACGCTGCAGCCACGTTCACCAAATAGCAGCCCTCTCAGAGGAAAGAAACACAATGAGTCCCAACCCCTCCGGAGACACACAAACCACTGTCAGCAAAACCAAAGGGGAGAAGAGGTGCCAGAGCGAGTGGGCTGCCGACTGGAGGTGTGGGAGGACGCCAGGGCGGCAGAGACCACAGCAGCAACGCCTGATGCTCGGCCATGCCTCCTGGGAGGTGCAGGCAAGTAGAGGCCCACTCCCTCGGCCCCAGAGGCCTGTGAGGAGCGATGTCACAGGGCCCCTGCTGCAGACGCTGGGCTAGAACAGGCTCCAGTGGGGAGCACAGAGGAGCTAACAACGACCCTGCTCACAAGAAACAACGGCTGTTTCAAATTATGTGTGTGGTAGCAACCCCCTAGTCCCCACCAAAGATGACAGTGCTAGATGGTGAGAAAGAAGGCCTGGGGTGAGGGTCCCACCAGAAGACGGGCCTTGTGGTGGCATGGCAGCCTCTGTGGGGCTTGGGGCTATAGCCCCTTATTTACAGGGGTGTTCTGGCGAGGGGAACGGTCACACAGTGCACCCCGGCAAACAAGGGCCCTATATACACAGGCCCTTTCTCTGCAGATCAGAGGAGCAGGCTGGTGTGCCCCTGCTAGAACAGCCCTACCCTCCACATCAAGACCCTCAGGTCCTGAAAGGCCTTCTCCAATCAGTAAAACACCCCGCCCCCATGCAGGCACCAGAGCACACTCCTTTCAGAGGTGGAAGGCGGGGCTCTGTGGAGAAAAGAGCAGCTGCCTCCCTTCTCTCTGCCAAAGCTGGCTTAGGCAAATCCCCGGGAAAATGCTGTTGCGCATGAAACATGAAAACGCAAACCACAGACAGTCTGCTCTCCTGCCCATACACATGTTCAAACAGGACTGCTTTCCAGCCCTTGCTGATGGCTTCCACACAATGAGGTCAGTTCCACGGCTCCGTCTGTGGCTTTTGCTCTCCCTTCACTATGATGAGCCAGTTTCCACTTATTTGACCCAGATGTACAGGCCCAAGAAAGCAGAACAGAAGCAACAGTAAAGCATGATCTGAGTATGAAGCCCCTCCATAACAGCCACACAGAGAGCTACCCGGGTGACAGGCTGGATGACCCAGACTGGCAAAGCACTCCATCGAAGAACTCCTAAAGGGCTGGCAAGGGCGAGGCTGGTAGAGGTCTTCTGGAAGTACCTTTCCTCTCCTCCTCTTGGGGCTCTCCCAGGGCCAGGTGACACTCTCCTCTGCCCTGGCCTCTGGCGACCAGAGAACAGGCCAGAGGCGGGAGAGGAGGTGGCCATGCTCCAGTCAAAGGCTGGGGAGGAGTGTTCCTTGTCCCCCACTGCAATGATGCCGGGAGAACTCAAGGCCTGAGAAGAAGAGGGCTGAGGGTGTGGTCAGGAGGCTTCAACCACTCCGCAGCAAACCTCAAACCACTAATTACCTGTCTCAATGAAAGCACAGAGATACTCTCAGAAACAGAGAAGAGGCAGATGCTGATTTTAGCAAGACCCTGGATCTGACCAGCTCCTTCCTCCTTCTCCTCAGTTCTGTGAGGTCCAAGAGTGACAGGAGGGGATGACAGGGCCTAGGTGCCCACAAGCAAATCTGGCAACTCTGAATGCAACCCTAGAGACAGCTGGGGTGGTGGGGGTGGCCTTCAGTGACGCCATTCAGAAGATGGTCCTTCAGAAACAGGACATGCTGCTGAAGGGAAGCTGTGGGACTTAACGACGCTCGTTCCATTTTAATAGAAGGCTCAAGGGCCGCTATCTAACGAGATAACGGAGCTGCTGACCAACAGTCCTGGCCTTAGAGCTCACATGTGGGAAGAAACTATTCTGGGGTTGAGCAAACCAGACTACAAGAGCCAGTAGACTGAATACTCAGGAAGTCCAAAATATGGCCTCTTGCAACTTCCTGTCTAAAGGTTTTTCCTCAATTCACTCTGCAAGGAGCACAAGTACCAAGTGTCAGGGTAACTTCAATGGAAACTGCCATATTGTGTGTGTGGTGCAGAGGAGAAGGCCAAAGGCACAGGATACAACCCCGACTGAGGAGAGCCCAGGACTACGGAACCCCTAAGGTACTGCTCACTAAGAAGTATGCATGGGGGGAAGGGGGTAGAAAGAGACTGCATGGGGAATGGGGGGGGCAATGCGGGGGTGTAGAGGGTGTTATATTGAGTGGGATACTTGAAACCATGTCAACACAATAAATTAAAAATAAAAACTAAAAAAAAGAGAAGTATGCACTAGGAGTAGACAACAAAACCACACTGCCACAGGCTGGCAGCCACAGCCGGAGCCAAGCAATGAAATGGAACCAGCTATCCTGCGGGTAATCTGCCTTTGCCCACTGGTCCTGAGTAAGCCAACTTTTCCGCTGATCAAGCCTTAAGACTGCCACAGAGGCTGGGGCCTTGCCCCATCGACGGGGGAGGAGGGAGAGAGAGAACACTGGGCTAGTGGTGTGGCACAAGCGCAGTAACTCCGGATTTAGTCACTTCTAAATAGGCTCTGAATGCCATGGCTCCTCCTGGCCTCATGGAAGTCATGAGTCTAAACAGAGAACTGAACAGAGGGCCTCTGCTCTCAGGCAGCAAGGAGGCAGCACTCAAGGCTCTGAGCTGAGGTGGCAGGGAAAGCAGAGTGTGGGCCAATCAGAGCCAGAGAAAGGCAGAGCCCAGATTAAGAATTTTACTCAAGTGGCAGGAACCTTTCCATTGTGAAATATCTGCTTGTTCTTATCCCACTGTCCTTCTACCAAGTAAATGGGAGCCCTCAGTCACTGGCAGCAGAAGCTCGGAAGCACCCAGAGAGAGAGCAGGCAGAAACCTACCATCTTTAAGTGGCATCCACTGATGAAACCAAAGCAGTAAAGAGAGACTCCTGTGGGTTCACTCACCTCTTCTCTGTCCTATTAACAAAGCCCAGCTAATGCTAGATGCCTAATGTACAGCTCTGCCCACACTGCTGCCCTCACTGGGCATGCCCCTTCTACCTCCCGCCTTCCCGGCTCATGTCCAGCCTATCACTGGCGGCCACCATGTCTCCAGATGTGGGTGCAGTCACTCCAGTTCGCCCAGCCCCCAGCTCCAGTGTGCACTCCTTGATGGCCAAGTGCTCATCATCAGCATGACACAGGTGTGCCTCCGTAGGCAGGCATAAATCACCAGACTTTGGGGTTCATGTGCCTTGGGGGTATGCAGTATTTTTTGATGAACTACAGGCCCTGAATGATAGGGTCATTCTGGCTGTGAAATAAGGAAGCAGCCAGGGACCTTAATCCAGGCTAATCTTTTGAAGTGCTTTTTTTTATTTATTTGGTGAGGTTAACATCCTAAAAAATATCTATCTGCCGCCCTGGCCGGTTGGCTCAGTGGTAGACCGTTGGCCCGGCGTGTGGATGTCCCAGGTTTGATTCCCGATCAGGGCACACAAGAGAAGCACCCATCGGCTTCTCCACCCCTCCCCCTCTCGCTTCTCTCTTTCTTTCGCTCTCTCTCTTCTCCTCCCCTTCTGCAGCCATGAATCAATTGGAGTGAGTTGACCCTGGCGCTGAGGATGGCTCCATGGCTTCCACCTTAGGTGCTGAAAAGTGGCTCCGGTTGCAGGAGCAAGGGCCCCAGATGGGCAGAGCATTGCTCCCTAGTGGGCTTGTAGGGTGAATCCTGGTTGGGGCGCATACGGGAGTCTGTCTCTGTCTCCCCTCCTCTTATTAAAAACAAAACAAATCAATCTAACCAAGCATCACATGAATATACTCTCAAATAATCCCAATCCTTTTCATTGAGGTAAATATAGGTAATAGTTGGGTATTCATTGTTCCAGTCTTTTCTTTAATGAGTTTACATAAGTAGAAACATATCTACATAAAAGTTCTTTTTTTTTTAGACACAGTGAGGTAATCCTTCATGGGTTATCTGTGACCTCAGAGATCTCCTACAACAGTCCCCTCAGGTCATCTCCCGCCTTGTTATAAATAAATGCACAGTAACCCACACCAGGCACACCCCTGCCTTGTTAACCCCCGCCCCCTGCCAACAGGGGTCACTGAGGGTGTTTTTCTATCACGAGTGATGCTGCAATGACTAGCCCTGCACCTCTTTGTGCGTGTGTGGAAGCAGTCACCTCAGTCAGCTCCCTGGAAGCAGAAATGCCAGGCCAAAGGGACACAAGTTTTACTATCCTATGGATCTGGCCATATCTGTGTACACCCCATCCGCTGGGCATGACCACCTGGGAGAAACTGATGTGTCTGTCTGTCTCAGCGCAGCAGCAGCAGCTCTACCTGGGTGTGGCCTCGCTGGGGCACCTTCTCTGTGGTCTAAGCTACCTACACCTACAGAGACCCCCCCACCCCAGCACATCTAGACATACCTGGAAGACCACCAACTCCTACTTCATGGTGGCCCTTAGACCATTTCAAAAACCCACTGCAATAGCAGTAATGAAATACAAAGGGAACAAACCTGTAACAGTGACAGGAATAAGAGTCAGGAGGCAGCAGAGAATGAGACTGTAGTTCATTTCCCAAAATCAGGAAGTGGAAGGCAGTACATGAATGGAGGAGACAACGCTGAAGGAAGCTACAGCCCAGAGCATAGCTGTGACCGGCTGCGTGCCAGCCTCGGGCTCGGCCAGCCTCGGCATGGCAACCCAGGACGGGTCTGGGCTCCCAATGAGCAGGTCACCAGAACAGAAAGGGCAGTGCAGCCAGCTCACTGGACTATCAGACTGGTTCTTCTACATACAAATGAGCAAACGTTCAGCAAACATTCAAGGAAAATCAACAGCCTGAAAAAGAATGACCAAAATAAACAACCAAAACCAGAACCCAGAGGAAATGAGGTCACATAAGGGTCAAAAGATAATTTTTAAAACAATTCTAATTAGTGTGTCAGAGAAGTAAACCCAATTTGGCCTCCGCAAAATAAGAGCAAGACACTATGAAACTATAATGATCAGAGAACCAGAGGGAAGAAAATTAAAAATATAATAGACCAATTAGAACCTTTACTATAAGGTCTGGAAGACAAAGTTAAAACAATTGATTCGACTATACAAAGAGAAGACACAGATGGAAAATGTGAGAACAAAAGCAGCACACAGGAAGTCTAACAACTAATCAGGTTTCCAGGGAGAGAAAATGAAGGAAACAGAGAGAAGGTCATTATCAAAGAAATAGCGGAAAACATGGACAGAGTGGAGGAATGACATGACTTGAGATCAAGAGTCCAAAAGTCCCAAGCACAATGAAAACAACAAAAACCTAGACACCTTACAAAATTTCAGTACACCAAAGATTATGTGAATATACTAAAAGCTTCTAGAAAAGGAAACTAACAAAATAATAAAAAAAGAACAAAAACCAAATTAGCTATAAAGAAAGAAACGAGAACCAAAGGGGCATCAGATATCTTATTAGCAACATGAATGCTTGAAATCAACACATCAATGTCTTTAATGTTTTAAAGAAAAATAAAATCGAAATTTTGTATTTAGTCAAATCATCAATTAAAAGTGAGGGCAAAATAAAGGACTTCAAGTTTACCCTCATGTATTCTTTCTGAAGAAGTATTACAAATGCACTGCAGCTAAATGAAAGAGTAATACAAGAAAGAAAAAGGCGCTGAACTCCCTGGGATGGCTCCCGGGAAAGCTACGAGGAAAGACTCAGGTGGAGAGACGCCTAAGGAATCAGCTGTCCAGACTGGAGCAGCAGCAGACAGCGTTCTGGAAACGTTTCCAGGAGGGAAGCAGGTATAATGTAATGAATTACCCTACTGAAGTGGCTGAATACATAATTTCAAAAGCACAGTAAAGGCACAGTATCCATCTAACCACATTTTTTTAAAAAAGCAACTAGAAACTTTGTGGAAAAGTAAAAGCAGACAAAATAACGATTCAAGCATGAAAAACAATTCTGAAAAAAGTAGCATGATTTGAAGGAACCATGGGAATGTAAGGAGAGGAACCATTTGCCCCAGACATCAGAGGGTTACACTCTGCAGGAGGGTGCAGCACACGTTGGCATGGCCACAGTAACGTGAGCACTGTTTATTGTCGTCAAGCCAGAGTTACTGACAGACACAGCCTACGGGGCTTCCCTACAGTCATGCAACAGAACATTCGCTGTGTGAAACACAGGCAAGCGAGGAGAAAGGTAAGCTGGGGGGGTGGCAAAGGACGAAAGTGTTGGTGGGAAGGAAAGAGTCTCACCTGGCAGTGATAAAACCTAAAGTAGATTTCAGTATATTTACAACTCCAAGGGCAATTTTAAAAAATCCTACAAAGAATATAAACATTAAAAATTGGAAGGAGCAGAAGGAGGGGGAGAAAAGTGCAGGCACACCTCTGACAACCCGGCAGGTTCGGTTCCAGACCATCGCGATAAAGGGAGTAGCACAATAAAGCAAGTCCACAACAATGTTCTGGTTTCCCAGTGTATATGAAAGTTATGTTTACACTATACTCTATTAAGTGTGCAACAGCGACCTGGCCTGTGGTGGTGCAATGAATAAAGCGTCGACCTGGAATGCTGAGGTTGCCGGTTCCAAACCCTGGGCTTGCCCAAAAAAGACACATATGACAAGCAATCAATGAACAACAAAAGTGAAACAACTATGGGTTGATATGTCTCATTCTCCCCACCTCTCTCGCTCTCCTCTCTCTGTAAAATCAATAAATTATTTTTTTAAAAAAAGTGTGCAATTGCATTGTCTTATAAAAGAATGTACATACTATAATTTAAAAATATCAGTACTTTATTGCTAAAAAATGCTAACCATTATCTGAGCCTTCAGTGAGTTGTAATCTTTTTGCTGGTGGAAGGTCTTGCCTTCAATTTGTAAAAAATACAGTTACCAGCAAAGCACAATAAAGCAAAGCACAATGAAACCAAGTATAAAAGAACTGAACCTTTCAACTTCCACCTTGGGTCTTGATAATGCCAAAATACGATAAATTAAGAGCTGTGTAAGTACATTATTCAATTCTGTGTCTGAAGGAACCACCGGAAACACTAGCCTGAGATTTTTCTTAATGCAAGCAGACTAGGGGAGGCAGAGTGGTCCCAGAGCCTGTCCTGCCCACACCGGCCTCCAGTGCTGCTCGGTTCTTTGACCATGTCATATCTGGCTTTGTAAATGCTCTAGCCCAGAGACTCTTATGCAGTAGGTCCAGATTCTGTGTTCGAGAAAGCTCCTTAGCAATTCTGATGAACAGTCCTAGCACCCCTCGTCTCATAGGACACAGAGTCCCTGAGGCAGGCTGGACAGCTACTTGATTTATCACTTCTCATTCAGAGAAATGGAGTGTCGGAGCAAGTCCATGATGTGGCCTGCTGTCCACGCATGGCCATGCCTGCGGAGTTTCTCATGTTTGATGACGATGGTGCTCTTCAACACTCACTTGAGTGGTGACCTGTTTGGCAAAACTTTCCCTGTTGGTCACTGTTCAGAAAAATCTTGTCCTTTGGCTCTGCTGCCAGGGGAAGGCTGCCGAGGACACCCACAGGGATGGGGTGAGAGGCCTGTGCCAGTCTGTGCTGGAGTGAGGCCCACAGAGCCTGGTACCGGCCTTCGCATCCAGTGGTTGGAGGACCTCCCACCATGCCCTGCGCTGCCTTGCCAGGGCTGGCAGCGCCCTGGAGTGCACGCCAGCTCAGCACAGCGCTGGCCCGGAAAGAAGTGGCGCAGGCCCACCACTCCTGTGCCCCAGAGAAAAGAGGGTGTGCAGAAACAAAGTTCTCTAATGCCCAATGCGAGAGGAAGGAGGCCTGAATCAAACACTTTTATTTTCAACAACGACTAGAAACCAAACTTGAGAATGAGGGCAGAGTCCTACAGTTTCCTGGGGAAAACAGTCTCAGTTCTTCTAAGGACCTGCCAATTTTTCTTAACTTTTAATTGGAAGGTATATTGTACATACAAATCATATGTGTACACACACATACATATTTATATACACACTTAATATATGCATATAAATATAAATATATGTACCATTTAAAGACCTAAAATAAAATTTAAAAGTATACACACATGGAACACACAGTCTAAGAAACAGAACATTCCCAGGACTTCTGAAGTCCTTTCTTCCCTGCCTACATCAGAGACGACCATGTTGCTGAAGAGGGTGTTATTCTTGTCTTTTTTTTGTCTTCCCAGTTTTCTTATGTATGTGTGCACCCTGGGCAGCACACTGCTTAGTTCTGCTTGCTTGTCACCTTGATCTGGAATCACACTGTGTACACTGTGTCTTGTTTTTTTCTTGTAGTTCATTCATTTTCACCGCAATAGAGAAGCAGCCCAGTGTAGTAAAACATCTCGATTTATTTATCTATTCTATTGTCAGCTGATATCCTGATATTCACGTTGTTTCTAGTTTTTTCCTATCATAAACAAAACTGCCAGGGAAAGTCTTATGGGAATGGTTAGTCTCTTAAAAAATGCTCCTCCCAAACAAGTTCTGATGCCAAACTCAGAGGTCCAGGCTTCGGCTCTGCAGAGAGCACAGAGGAATCCCTGCCAGCTGCTGAAGTACAGGGAGTTCTCCACAGCCAAAAGATGTGATTCCCAGGGTTCCTCCACGCCCAGCGCTAGCCTCACTCACACAAATGCCTTCTCCTCCTCTGAACCTGAGATTCCACACTCCTGCTCTACATCAAGAAAACAATTGGCCTTTTTAGATGCAGTCTGAATTTCTGAGTCACACCCCTCTCCCTAGTATCTCCCCATTCTTCCCAGGAAAGAGGGAACAGAGATCTCAATGAAAGGGCTCTATTGATAGAGTTGAAGCAGCAGGAGGAGGCGATCCAGGCCCTGCCCTGCCTGCTGGCCAGAAGCAGCACTAAGATACCAGCCATCTGGCCCACCCAGTCCTCACATTCACCATATGGCCACAGAGGGGAGAGGAAACATGCCCATGGTCAGTGCCTGGCATTCTGTCATGTGTTACATATATTGTTCCACTTAAGGCTCATATAATTTCAAAGCGGTAAACAACAATAGAGAATGACTAACACTTATCAAATACACACCATGTGCCAGCCGCTGGGCTAAGTGCTTCATATACCTTCTCTCAGTGACACCACCACTCATGACAGTGGTGATGAAATTAACTCAGAAGGTTAAGACCAGCATTAAAAAAAAAAACTAGCGAGTATCCTCCAAAGGTAGGATTGTTTTGCAAACCTTTTGTTTCCCTTATATTTATGTGTATTTATTCTCAGCTACTAGGTCACAATGTAAAATGTACAGTGTCCGTAAAGTCATGGTGCACTTTTGACCGGTCACAGGAAATAAAAGGAAAACCCTCCCAGTTTCTGTAGGATGATGTGGCACATGTGCGCATGCGCAGATGATGATGTAACACCGTGTACACAGCAGAGCAGCCCCACAGCCATGCCAGTCAAGATGTGGATGATACAGAGGAAAGTTCAGTGTGTTCTGTGGCTCGCTAAATTCGAATCCGTGACCAAAGTGCAACGTGAATATCGGCGCATTTATAATGAAGTGCCACCACATAGGAATAACATTACTCGGTGGGATAAGTCGTTGAAGGAAACCGGCAGTTTGGTGGAGAAACCCCGTTCTGGTAGGCCACCAATCAGTGACGAGTCTGTAGAGGCTATACGGGATAGCTACCTAAGGAGCCCTAAAAATCTGTGTGTGAGCCCACATCAAACTGCACTGAATAGGTATGAAACTGGGAGAGTTTTCCTTTTATTCAGTGCAGATTTCACATTTCTATCATCTTTTGTTGCTTTCCTGTGACCAGTCAAAAGTGCACTATGACTTTACGGACACACTGTATTTCTTACTGTGGGCAAAGGCTAAAAAACTGTTATCTTTCTTAATTATGTCATAACCATCCTGAGATAACATTGATTTGCTAACTGAATTTAACAGCTATGTACCCAAATTCATCTGTGCTACCCATCATGGCCCTCAACTGCCCCTCCAAGCACCCAACACAATGGCCTCCTTCACATTTCTCTTTCCTCCCCTAGAACACATGCTGTTCCCTCAGCCCAGAACCTTCTCCTCGCCTCCTGTCACCAGCTCTTTGACAGCTGGTTCCTGCCCATCCTCTGGTCTCAGCTGGGGTGTCATTGCCATAGAGGGTCCCCTGAACATCCAGCCCACGTAGTCCCTCTCCTGCTCAGGGCCACTGAGACGCTCATTTCCTGGTTGTCTGTCTGCCTCCCGCCAGAGCTCCAAAACACTTATGCCCTCTGAGGTACCCCAACACACACAGACCTAGCACAGTACCCGCATGTGGCAGGCACCTCAGCTTTGGTAAATGAACAGAAACTGTCCAGCTCCTCAGTTAGTAAACCGCAAAGCCAGGACTCCAGCCCCACTGTCTGACCTGAGGCTTGCTCTTAACTCCTGCACACACTCAAAATCAAACAACACACTGCCTTAGGTTACACCACTAGTAAGTGCTAGCGCTGGGAGAAACTCAAGCAGGTCTCCCTGCCGACTATGCTTTTTTATGTCAATGGAGTGGGGAGTAGCTTTCGATGGTCAGTGGAGATTAGGGGGGGGATGAGGAGACCGCAGAACTTTCAGGCTACAATAAGAAATTTTCCAATGATCAGAGCAATATCAGAAGAAATAAAGAGAGCAAGCAGCTCAGAAATGGGGGGCAGGAAGAGCGCCCCTAGGGGAGTATTCTGGAATGGTCTGGAGAGACAGCTGGAGAAAGCAGAAAAATTCAAGGGGCAACTGTGCAGGGGATTCAGAGGGCTGAGGCTCTAGGAACCACACTTTAAAGTCCTTCCTGGCATGTTAAGAGTTGGTGACTCTGAGAATGATGTTGGAGGGGCGGGACTGAAAGGCTCCCTGATTCAGAGATCAAAGGAGCCGCTGCAGGAATACTTTGGCAATGCTGCCACCTCGTGGCTGTGCAGTGCTTAGCCCACAGGAAAAAGCAGATGGCCAGCCTGCGCCTTTATTCTTCCATTTATTGAGCATCTAACATGGGTCTGCCATGCTCCAACTTTCAACAACTTCTGTTCCTCACATCCAGGTGATGACAAAACTCTGTTGAGTTTACTTCCTTCTTTTCATAGTAATGAGACTGTGAGGACACAGATGGTGTGTCATTCATATCTGAAACTCCAGTACCCAGCAGAGCCCCGCCTGTCGGAATAACAACGGCAGCTACTATTTAGTATGTGCTAAGTACTTTTACATACATTAGCCCATCTGAGTGTCACATTTTACCTATGCAGTACTCATGAGATATCCAAATGAAGATGTCCAGTAGGCATTTATTACCATGTGAGCCTAGAGTTCTTGGAAAGGTCAGAGATAGAGAAATAAACATAAGTACCACCCGCATACAGATAGTGTTCAAAGACCAGTGCCCTCCAAGTTCAATGTGCATGACTTGCCTGGGGTTTTTGCTAAAGTGCAGATTCTGATTCTGAGGTCAGGGGTGGGAATCCTGAGAGTCTTCATGTCTAATGTGTTCCCAGGCTGGTCCACAGACTACATTTTATTTTTTTTTTTGTATTTTTCTGAAGCTGGAAATGGGGAGAGACAGTCAGACAGACTCCCGCATGCGCCCGACCGGGATCCACCCGGCACGCCCACCAGGGGCGATGCTCTGCCCACCAGGGGGCGATTCTCTGCCCCTCCGGGGTGGCGCTTTGCCGCGACCAGAGCCACTCTAGCGCCTGGGGCAGAGGCCAAGGAGCCATCCCCAGCACCCGGGCCATCTTTGCTCCAATGGAGCCTTGGCTGCGGGAGGGGAAGAGAGAGACAGAGAGGAAGGAGGGGGTGGGGGGTGGAGAAGCAAATGGGCGCTTCTCCTATGTGCCCTGGCCGGGAATCGAACCCGGGTCCACAGACTACATTTTGAGTGGGAAAAATCTGAATTAAGGGCTGACAGAATGGCCAGAATGTCAAATCTGGCCCAGCTGTCCCAATATTCCAAGGTTGTAAGTTTGATTCCCAGTCAGAATATATACAAGAATCAACCAATGAATGCATAAATAATGGAACAGCAAATCAATATTTTTCTCTCATATTAAAAGGAATGAAAGGAAGGAAAGGAAAGGAAAATACATGAGAGAGACCATTTGTGGTTCATTGTTCTCTGGTCCTTTCCAGTTTGTCAAACCCTGACCTAGATCACCCAGGGGCAGGGTTGCAACTAAACAAGAGAGATGTGAGGAACAGAGCTCTGAAGCAATCTGTTATGACTTCCAAATTCCCACACCTCATCCGGGTAGGGAAAATGAAAGCATAGCACTCTATATGTATGTTAATGCTTATGACAAGAAGACAGCTCTGGAAAAGATGAGCTAAGGGTTGAGGCATCCAGGTGGGCGTGGACTGGGGGTGGGGGGCAGAGAAACCCTGGGGCTCTGAATGGGCAATAAGGCCTGTGGTGATCTGGTAACTGATGGCTTCCTCAATACTTATCCTAGTGAAAAAACAACAAACAGAAAGACAGGAAGGGGCCATCATCCCTGTGTGTAGTACCACAGAAGTACCAGAAAAATAAAATAAGAAAAGGCTGTGGTCCTGGCCAGTTTGCTCAATGGATAGAGCATTGGCCCCATGTGTAGACATCCCAGGATTGATCCCTGGTCAGGGCAAACAAGAAAAGTAACCATCTGCTTCTCTTCCTCTCCCTCTCCCCCTTCTCTTTCTCTTCTCCTCCTGAAGCCAGTGGCTCAGTTTATTAGAACATCAGCCCCAGTCATGGGGGAGGGGGTGCCAGGTGAATCCTGGTCAAGGTGCATGTGGGAGTCTGTCTCTATATTCCCTTCTCTCACTTAAAAAAAAAAAAAGTCTGAATTCTACAGAGTTGCTCCATAGAGAACCTTAATTTTTGGCTCAGGGTGAGGAGGGTGGAGAGATGGATGCAAGGAGGCGAGGGAAAGGGCTGGCAGCAGAATGAAAGCCCCAGAGCCGACCGTCTGGGGTTGCCCCCAGTGTGTTTGCCTGTAGTGCCATCTGTCATGCTTGTGCCACTCCGTGTGGCAGAATACATTTCCTAAATGTCACTGCCTGAGAAAGTAAATACAGCTGTCCATTTCTGTCAACTTGAACCAATCAATCTGGCTCTCTTTCAATGGAGGACCAGGCTGTTTTGCTGGCAGTTGTGAAAGCTTTGCTTGTCTCACACCATGTATTCACACATACTTCCAAAGGACAACAATAGCACCCTTTCTTGGGGGTGCAAAAAAGACTAAATCTATCAGAACGGCTGCGGCAGGATATCCGTAAAGCCAAACTCTTCTTGAATGTCATAAGGTAAAGACAAAAGGATATGTGCTAAAAAGGAGATCCAAGAATTTCCTGGTTGGAAGGAACCTTCAAGGTCAACCAGCCTCCTTCACACTTCCAACAAAGCTGCCTACTGGATCTAACCATCTAAGGAAAAAAGCTTAGCCCGGGCCGGGTCTCAGTTGGTTAGGGCATCATCCCAATACACTAAGGTTGCAGGTTCAATCCCCAGTCAGGGCCCATAGGAATAAACCAACGAACGCATAAATAAATAGAGCAACAAATCGATATTTCTTTCTCACTCTCTCCCTTCCTCTCTCTTTCTCTCAAAATTAATAAAGGAAAAAAGCTCTCATCACGCCTGGATTTTGGCATGAAATATTCTTCTTCCTCTTTTTAATGAATTAGAAAATACTTGCAATCCAAAGCAAACCTCTGTCTTTTAACCCTTGAGTTCCTGTCTTTCTCAAATCCATCCCCTTAATCACACCCAGTCTCCCCTACTAGGAAGTGAGTTCCTTTAGAGAAGTAACTGATCTTTCCAGCACCCAGCACGCTGCTCATTTCACAGCAGTGTGATGAGCAAGTCCTCATCTACTGCAAGATTTCAGCATTTCTGCTGCTTATTGGCTGTGTGATCTTGGCCAAGTTACTTGACCTTTCAAAACCTCAGTTCTCTCACCTGTAAAGTTCTATCACAAAGCTATTTTGAGACTAAAATACAGTAACAGATGTAGAACACGCAGAATGGTGGCTAGCACAATAGTAAGGATGTAGTAAGTCTTGACAATCATTATTATTCAGTTAGTAGATGAACCTGTTCTCTTCCACGAATCACACACCCTCCTCAAAACATACTATACCAGAGCAGGGTTTCTCAACCTCGGCACTACTGACATTTCTTATTGTGGGGGCCTATCTGTGTGTTATAGGACATTTAGCAACATCCCTGACCTCTAGCCTCTAGGTGCCAGGAGCAACCCCACCTCCCCAATTCTGACAACCCAACATTGTCCTCTCAGATTGCCAAATGTCTCCTGGGAGGCAAAATCCACTCTTCTTTCCATTGAGAACTACTGTACTAGAATATGCAAATCAGGTATAAAGAGCAGCCACCCCTCCCTAATTTCCCACCATCCCACCCTCCCCACATGCAGCCACCTCAATCACCACTTGCTCACCACTCAGTTGCCTGGGAGGAAACATGTGATAGGTGCTGTAAATGTCATTGGAGAACTGCAACTGGAGCTCAGGGCTGCCCATCAGGAGCTGGGCCACCTGTTCCACCTGAAATGGTGTCTTCTCCAGGATCACAACGGCATCCTCTCCATCCCCTGAAGCCTCATTCACCTGTAAACAGAGACCCAGGTAAGGCCTGGAGAACAGAAGCAGAAACTCCCGAGGTCTCAGAATCCCCAACATTTGGAATTTCCTTCCCTGTTGTTTACCTCTGGGCAGTCTAGCCAGTGGCACTACTGTTTCTCCCGAGAAATCATTAACCTAAATCCCTGTGGCAGTGCTTACATCTTTCTTCTTTTTTTTTTTTTTTTTTTTTGCTTTTTTCTTTTTTGCATTTTTCCGAAGCTGGAAACAGGGAGGCAGTCAGAATCCTGCATGCGCCCAACCAGGATCCACCCGTCATGCCCACCAGGGGGCGATGCTCCGCCCATCTGGGGCATCGCTCTGTTGCAACCAGAGTCATTCCAGTGCCTAAGGCAGAGGCCACAGAGCCATCCTCAGCGCCCAGGCCATCTTTGCTCCAATGGAGCCTCCGCTGTGGGAGGGGAAGAGAGAGACAGAGAGGAAGGAGAGGGGGAGGGGTGGAGAAGCAGATGGGAGCTTCTCCTGTGTGCCCTGACCAGGAATCGAACCCGGGACTCCTGCATGCCAGGCCGACGCTCTACCACTGAGCCAACCGACCAGGGCCACATCTTTCTTCTTAAAAGACGTAAAGCTTCTCAGTGGTCTTCAATTTTAAGCTCTTAAGAGCTCTGTTAAATTCTCCCCATTTTAGCCTGACCAGGCGTTGGCACAGTGGATAGAGCATCTGATTGGGATGCCAAAGACCCCGGTTCAAGACCCCGAGGTCGCCAGCTTGAGCGCGGATTCAGCTGGTTTGAGCAAAGCTCACCAGCTTGGACCCAAGGTCGCTGGCTCGTGCAAGGGGTTACTCGGTCTGCTGAAGGCCCGTGGTCAAGGCACATATGAGAAAGCAATCAATGAACAACTAAGGTGTCGCAATGCGCAACGAAAAACTAATGATTGATGCTTCTCATCTGTCCCTGTCTAACCCTCTCTGTCTCTATTAAAAAAAAAAATTCTCCCCATTTTACAGATGAATACATGAAAGTAGACTCTATAGAGCAGGGGTCCCCAAACTATGGCCCGTGGGCCGCATGCGGCCCCCTGAGGCCATTTATCCAGCCCCCACCGCACTTCCAGAAGGGGCACCTCTTTCATTGGTGGTCAGTGAGAGGAGTAAAGTTCCCATTGAAATACTGGTCAGTTTGTTGATTTAAATTTACTTGTTCTTTATTTTAAATATTGTATTTGTTCTCGTTTTTTTTTTTTTTTTTTTTACTTTAAAATAAGATATGTGCAGTGTGCATAGGGATTTGTTCATAGTTTTTTTTATAGTCCGGCCCTCCAACGGTCTGAGGGACAGTGAACTGGCCCCCTGTGTAAAAAGTTTGGGGATCCCTGCTATAGAGAGTAAGTGATTTGCGCAAGGTCACATGGGCTGTCGACACTGAAAAAGAAACTAGAATCTGGGTATCCCAACTAACTCCTAGCTCCAATGTTCTCATGGCCAAACTCTTAAGCAGGTGCTGCAGAGTGAAGACACATGGGGCTGAGGGAACCAGAAAGAACCTTGTGAAAAACTAAAGACGCAGAGAGAAGCATGGAAATCTAGGACCAGGTCCCCCTGATCCTCCTAAAATGGGAGCTCTGCTAGGAATACTGGGGAACCCTAATACCAGCCCTTGGCTAGGCCTCCTCACTACTTATGGGATGGTCTCCAGTCTCTCCCCTGCTAGAGCTGAGCACGTGAGACTAGAGCTAGCTGTGTCTGTCTACCCTAAAATATTGTGCACTCCTGAAGATCAGGGCAAGTTACTCTGACTTCCACACCCCCAGCACCTAGCTCAGCGCTGGCCTGTTAGTGCACGGGGAGTGGAATTCCATTACCGTCAAGAAGGGATATCTCCTAGTCTCTTGTACCCAGGGGCACGGAGGAGCAAGCCGCTCCAGCAACATTTACTGCATTCCTAGCACCTTACAGGCTGAATGAATAAATGATGAATGCCTTGGAGAATTTAACACGTGATTTTTAACCTGCAATACACCCTACCAGTGTTAGTGGTTATGTTTAGCAAAGGAGGACTCCAAGTCAGCCCTACGTGTGTTCATTGCTCTCAACTCCAGGGGCGACCAGCCTACTGCAACCCCAACCTCAAAGCATTCCAGAACTGCGCCCGACCCCCCAGTACCGCCACCGGCACTTCCGGTTGCCCGGGCGGTGAGCTCGCACGCCGGCACCGGCCCGCTGCCTGCGGTACCTTGCCGTGTAGGAAGAGGATCTTGTCTCGCGCGGACTCCCTCAGCACTTTCTCCACTCTAAAGCCGGCGAAAGGAAAATGGGCTGCGGCACAGGTGCCATTCCCAACGCCGGCTGCCTTGGCCTCCTCGCCCTCTGTGCTGGAGCCTTCCGCCCCCGCGGCAGCCACTTCGCGCTTCCTCTTGCTCGGCGGTGGTGCCACGTCCGCCATGTTTCCCGCGGGAGTGTGCGCTTGCGCAGAGCCGGACCGCCCGCCCCCGGGGCGCCGCGAGCCGCTACTACAACTCCCGGCGGGCCTCGCGCAACCGTGCGACCTGTGCCCGCGAGCGTTCCTCACCGTAGTCACTGCCGGGGTCTTGGAGCTGGCCGCGCCGCACGTAGGCGGGCGCCCAGGGAAAGGGAGCGGCGACCGCGAGCCCCTAAACGGGCATGCTACGGTGCTGCTGTGGGAAGGACACCGGCCGCCCTCTGAAGGCTTTGACGTCAGTGCGAGTACCGGCACTTCAACTACAATTAGGCCAACGCTGATTCGTTAACCGTGTTAGGACTCCTTCTGAAACTAATCTGTTGAGCCGATCTTATTTCTTGGTCCATTTTTTATAGGGAGCAAGCACTTAAACCATTTCTGGTTTTCACCCATTTTACAGCATTTCTATCGCGTTCAATTCTTTGTAAATTTAGTACCTCTTGCTGGAGAGTCAGGCGACTAAACAGGCCAGAGCTAAACTTGCATGGCCACAGCCCCTGCCTCCTCTGCACCTGCTGTGCCCACGAGTCTACTCTGGGATCCTGAGATGTGATTTGTAGCATGAATTTGATTAACCTATCAGAGTTTCTCCTCTTTTGGGGGTGGGGGACATATAAGAACTTCACTCATAATTTGTCTTTGTAAGTTTCTTTTGTGCCCATTATTTCTGGCTAGTTCCTTCTTCCTTGGTGTTAATTGACAGCTCTAAATCTTGTCAAGATTTGATACAGCAAGTTTTAGTCAAAAAATATATTATTTTTAATAATGTCAGTTTTATTTTTTCAGATGAAATAATAATAGAGTGAACTATTTTCAGTAAGTAAATCGTAAAGTGTACTATATGTCAGTAACAGTTTTCTTCTAGGGTGGTTATTTATACCAAAAATGCAATATTGAGGCCTGACCTGTGGTGGCACAGTGGATAAAGCGTCGACCTGGAAATGCTGAGGTTGCTGGTTCGAAACCCTGGGCTTGCCTGGTCAAGGCACATATGGGAGTTGATGCTTCCAGCTCCTCCCCCCTTCTCTCTCTCTGTCTCTCCTCTCTCTCTGTCTCTCCCTCTCCTGTCTAAAATGAATAAATAAAAAATAAAAAATTTTTTTAAAAAATGTGATATGGAGTTGGAGAAAAGCCTTTGTTTTGTGAAGCAAAGAGCGTTATTAGGGGACTTGAAAGCCCTGCGGCCATACGAAATGACCGCTGTTCTAGATATTATAAATTGTAATTAAAATGATTTGTGCAAAGGTGTCTGCTAATTCAAACTGAATTACCCAGGGCAGGCGGCGAGGATGCCCCTTTGCTTAGTGCCCCACGGGGTTTCCCCCTTCTACTTGCTTAATTGCTTAAAGTAGAGTGCAATGAAGGAAACCACTGGCGGTACATTTCTTAAGAGCCACCGCTAGCTCAATAAATAAAGGTGATTTAAATAATAAAATGTTAATTCACATGTCAAAGATCTCTTTGTACACAACATTTCTTGTGTAGATCTTTCCATCATTTTTAAGCTCGCCTTGCAGAGGACCATCAATTATTTTTAATTTTACGTGCAAATGGGTTAATGTCTTGAAATAATTCCCCCATTTCATTAAGTAAGGTCTCAGGAACTCTTTTATTCCATTCTAAACGTGCCGAACTGGCTTCTGAGGGATCAAGTATATATAATTGAGCAAACTTTCTTTTCCCGTCAGAAGGATGCAAAGTTCCAGTTTGATGGTAAACTTGACCATGAAGTCGAAAGCAATAAAGTCCTGGTCCAGGCAAGTCAATTGGTTTGTTTCCCATGGACACAAAAGCAAACGAACTATTAATGGATCGAATGCTATCCATGTACTGTTTGCTATTTGGATGCTGATTAGTCAATAATTTATTCAAGAGTGGTGGATAATTCTCAGTTAGTGGAACTACAATGTTTCCGTACTCGCAACATTGAGAAAATCCTTTCTTGCCACGGTCAAATCGATTAGTTTCTAACTTGAAGTTTAAGGACTGACAGTGTTCACATTTAATATTCATGTCACCAGAGGAATGCTCAAAAATTAAAGTTTCTCCGTTTGAAACTGTTTTAATCCTTTTTGCGTTTCGGTCACCATTACTCTCGTTTTTTTGCATTTCTCTCCTGCCTTTGTTCAAGGGACTCATTTTATCGAGACAGGCTTTTTTGTCTTGCATCTGAGGCAAGCCTTGTTTCTCTATGCTCATCAGTCTCATTTTGCCGAGAAAGACGCATTTGCTCTGCGACTGAAGCAAGCCTTGTCTTTCTCTGCTCAGTGGTTTCTTTTTGTCGAGAAAGCTGTTTTTGTGCAGCTTTAGCTCCTTTTCTCTCCTCTTCAGTGCTGTATTTTCTAGGAGGCATTTTTTTTTTTTTGTATTTTTTTGTATTTTTTTTCTGAAGCTGGAAACGGGGAGAGACAGTCAGACAGACTCCCGCATGCACCCGACTGGGATCCACTCGGCACGCCCACCAGGGGCGATGCTCTGCCCCTCCAGGGCGTCGCTCTGCCGCGACCAGAGCCACTCTAGCGCCTGGGGTAGAGGCCAAGGAGCCATCCTGCGGCAGCGCCCGGGCCATCTTTGCTCCAATGGAGCCTTGACTGCAGGAGGGGAAGAGAGAGACAGAGAGGAAGGAGGGGGTGGGGGTGGAGAAGCAAATGGGTGCTTACTCCTATGTGCCCTGGCCGGGAATCGAACCCAGGTCCCCCGCACGCCAGGCCGACGCTCTACCGCTGAGCCAACCGGCCAGGGCTCTAGGAGGCATTCTTAAAAGAAATTACATTAAGACGTAGTTTTTATGTAAAACAGATGATTGCCAATGCAAACAAATGTTCACCTTCCCCCTGACCCGCTCAATTTGCGTTCAGCCATGGCAACTTCACCCCATTGGCTAGTACAGTTACGCAAGCAACCAATAAGCTATCGGCGACAGACACTTAAGCCGCATATAATAAAGAAGCTTAGGATCTGAAGTAATTCTCTTCAACCAGGAACATCTGCTGTTTGTTCACAAGTTTCCTGGTTCTATCCCTCACCTTCTAGGAATATACAGTAGGAACTTGTACAGTAGGAGCTTATACACTGTGTGCAACACTAGAACAAAACGTCCTGGGGGTAAATGGCAATAGCAAAACCTGCTCAAAACAACAATGCCCTTGGGGGGGCGGTTGCTGAACACACAATATGGTGCACGAAAATGTGCTGAAGAGCTGGGCACCTGAAACCTGTATAATTATGTTAAGCAGTGTCACCCAATCAACTAAATTAAAAAAAATAAAACAGCCTTACAAGGCCCTGATCTTATGAAAATTTCTAGGTGTATATGCTCTTTCTTTCCCTTGGCCTTCCCTCCTTTTCCTTTCTGTTCTTTTATTCTGTCCCCTCCATCCATCCATTTTTTAAAATTTTCTTTGTTGCACCGATGTAGGGGAAACAGCTGTGGTTCGGCTTGCTTATTTGTTCTCCAACTGCAAGCACTTTGCATGATCAGTGCGTGAGCACGTGGCAGAAAGCCACATGTGTATAACCTATATAAGGTTGCAGGTACTTTCCCGTTGGTGGTGGGTGTTCCTGATAGCTTGCCCACTGCCGCCAGGGACAGTTTTCCAGATCAATAGTATAGGAAAATGGCTGAGAGATTAAACTGTAGCCTTGAGACAAGTCTTCAGTGTGGATTTCTGAACGCCAAGTCTAATTTGACCCAGGCTTTGCTAATTTGCTTGATGAGCAAAGAGACCAATAAATACAATGAGGCCGCAGAGATCTGGGCTCTCAGTCCTAGAGGCTGCAAGTCCCCTGTACCCATCTTTTTCTGTATTTTGTGTCTTGTGTATGTTTTTTCTTAAGTCCTACAGCGCCTTCCTTTCGTGCACACCTGCGGCTGAGCTGGGCTCGGCAGATGGCCTGCTGCCACAAAAAGTGGTTTTACCCTACCTGTTCACTCACCTGCCTCTGCAAGAATCCAATAAACAGGGATGGCCCAACACCCTTTGGCTCTGCAGTTCTCCTGTGTGTACCTGAATCCAGTGTGAACATGCCTGGCCTCTATCATCGGCAATACACTTGGCATAGTCAGCAAAATTCAGTTCAGACCAGTATGGAGCTGCCAACACCCTTGAAGAGTGGAATAGAGGAGTGGCTGTTCTTGAGCATGTGGTTCCCTGTGGCTACCCTATTGGGAGCTATGGGCTGGGTGTTTTTTACAGCCCTGCAAGCAGAAACTGAAAGCTCTGTGCAAGAGGCTGCCCAAGTTTGAGAGCTCCAGTGTGAGCTGGAGACCAAGTGCCGGCAGTGGCAGGAGCTGGAACAGTTGATGAAGAAGGAGCTACGAGTTCAAGAGCTCCAGTGTGAGCTGGAGACCAAGTGCCGGCAGTGGCAGGAGCTGGAACAGTTGATGAAGAAGGAGCTACGAGTTCAAGAGCTCCAGTGTGAGCTGGAGGCCGAGTGCTGGCAGTGGCAGGCACTGAAGGAAGAGCTGCATCCAGGCTGGCACAGTGGCTCTGAGTCAGCGGTATTAGTTGTTTCTGACTCCTCTGAGGAAAAGGAGGAGGTTCGGGCTGAAACGGCCTTTGGCAGACTCAGAGCCTGGCCAGTGGTCACCTAGAAGGTGAAAACCCAGCAGCAGAAAGTGCCCCAGGGGCAGGCACAACCTCACCACAAGTAGTGGAACACTCTGTGGTACAGCCCTACTCCCAGAGAGAGTTGATCTTAGGGGGAAAATCCAGGCAGAAACCGAGTCTCCGGCAGCTTGGTTGTTGTAGTTCTGGGACCTAGGGTGGATGGTATTGTGCTCTCTGGAGAAAAGATGGAGAAATTAGCCGCTACTACAACTCACTCCTTAAGGCAGTGTCCTCAGAACTGTCATGACAACCCAGAAAATCATACCCTATTAGAATGGGTGATGGCTGCCATTCGTATGGTCTGGCAGGATGCTAGAGACTTGCCAGGGGCAGTGAGTTGGTGGCAGTTGTATACTGAGCTGCAGCAACAGGTCCTCTAGGAACTAGGTATGAGGAATGCTGCTTTCAACTGCAGTCCTGGGAGTCAGATGAAGAAGTATATTATGGCAGGGATGAGGGGGACCTTATTTTCCAGAGCACCCCATCAGCCCTTTTTGGGTCACTGGTGACTATCTTGGGTCCCTATGTGGGGTAGCCCATCAATGCCGATACACAGGCTGTGGAAGATTTTGGGGAGTTAAAAGCAGTGCAGCACTGTAAAGGTGTGTGGGCTACCCCCTGACTAATGAGAAATGGACCTATAAAAGTTACCTGGACACAGTTGTGGGTAGATTTGACTATGGCTGGGACAGATAAAGAGAAATTAGATGGCAGGTCTAATAGAGTCCTGTTAGAGCTCTGGTGGCAGCTTAAGCCAGAACAGAGGTTCCAGCCACTGAAAAAGCTGTGGAAGTGGGCAGCCTGGGCAGCTGCCAAGAAAATGGCTGGCATTCGTGCAGTATGGTGGCAAGATTACATGTTGGAGGCAGCTGAGGGAGAGGAGGATCCCCAAGACCCATTGTTCCAGTTTAAGGAGGGGGAAGGCTAAGGGATCCATCTAAAAGGGATGGGTGGGAACCAGAGGCCCCAAGTGGAATGGCAGTCTGCTGGTCCCCTTCTAATGTGCAGCAGTTGTTGGCCTTAATAGGTACAGGTGCTTTTGCAGAGAACTGTCAAGGAGGCACAGGCCTTGAATGTGTTTGACCCTGCCAGGCCCTGTGATTTCTGAGGGGTTTGGATGGGGCTTGTGGCAATGGACAGAGCGCTATGGAAAGGCTGCAGTCTGTTACCCAAGAGATGTATAGCAAGTTGCCTGTAATGATCCTTTACCTTGGGTGATTTGCACAGACAGCTGGGCTGTCTATCGTGGACTGATCATTAAGTGGTATAAGGGACTCCTGAAGCAGGGACTCCGACAAGAGTGGGGCACCAACCCCTTTGCTGGATGGACATGCCACTTGTGGACAGTATGAGAAACCCTGATGGGGGGGTGCTGGCACCTGTGGAGGCCCTCTTGCACCGAACAGCTGCTCCTACCCAGTTGCAGGTATATACCAAGGACAATTTACGCAAGCCAGGCTTTGGGCAGTAGGGCAACATTCTCCTGCCTGCCCCCACAGCCCTCGAAAGGCCAGCAGCTTCAACAGACATGGTCCTGGACTGTGCAGATCACCCACCTGTGATGGGTGGCCTTGTTGGCACTGTGAGGTAGAGGACTAGAGGTGGGCCTCCAGTTAACTCCCTGGGAAACCAGCACCTGGCTGCCTAATGTATAAGTGTATTATCCCTTGAGTGCTCAGGGTGACATCAGTGTGAAGAGCATCTTTGTAATTATTGTCATTTTTGGTATAGCTTGTGCCTTAGTAGTCTATTGCTGTAGTCTCTACTGCTTATGTAATGTACCTCACTTCTCACCCAGGGACCATCGCAGGAGATACCTGTCATGTAGATTGTGAGGTGAGCAACCCTAAAGGTGTCGAGTGTAGGAAAAACAGCTGTGGTTAAGCTTGCTCGCTTGTTTTCCGGCTACAAGCATTTTACATGATTAGTGCATAGCCACACTAATCAGGTGGCAGAAAGCCATGTGTGTGCAGCCGCCTATATAAGGCTTCTACGGGTACTTTCCCTCAGTGGCAGGTGTTCCTGATCACTTGTCTACCACTGCAAGGGACGGCCTGCTGCTGTGAGAAGCAGTTTTACCTGCCTATTCGCTTACCTGCCTCTGCGAGAATCCAATTAACGGGAATGGCCCACCGGTTTTTGGCTCCACAGTCCTATGGTCTGCCTGAATCCCGTGTAAACGTGCCTGGCCTTGACCACTGGCGTTACAACTGGGAAAAAGAATTTGAGCAAGTAGCTATGTTTTAACAAAAAGAGAACTGGGAGCCATGAAGTCTGGCCCCCAACACTGACTAGCTGTGCAACTTTGGGGAATTCACTTACCTTCTCTAGGCCTCCATTTCTATTTGCCAGACACTGTCCATCCTGAACAAGACAGGAGACCTCTACTTCCATAGAATTCACATTCAAATAGAGAGGAGGTAAACAAGTACAATTCTAGGTAATGATTTATATGTTATTTATAGATTAAACAGGGCAATGCCATAGACCCTGGGCATTGGGAGGACTTTAGATAAGGTGGTCATGGGTGGCCTCTCAGGAGGTGACACTGAACTAACACTTGAGTAGTAAGTATACATCCAGGCAAATGGATTTCAGGCAGAGTAGATATCAGATGCTTAAGACCCTAGAGTAGTAATGAGCTTGACATATTTTAGTAACAGGAATGGTCCTTATGGCTAGGAAGTAGTGAGCAAGGAGAGATATAAAATGGAACTGTAGAGAAATTTACTCATCAGTGGCAAATTCATCAACACAGTTATAATTCTGATTAAAATACTCATAAGATCAAAAGTCTAGTCTTAAGCCTTGGCTCAAGGGAAGGATGAGCTCAGAGGAAGCCTCAGCCACTAGAGGACCTGTTAGAACACCAGGTAACAGTGAACGGGACGTCCCGTTTACGGCAGCAGTATGGATCGTAGCTTGGCTTCACAGGCCTTTGATGATGCTGTTTTTAGACCAGCTTATTTGGAAACATCAGAACGCTCTGCACTGTCCATCCAATAGCCACAAATATCTATTTATATTTACATTAACTAGACTTAGATAAAATGAAAACTCAGCTCCGCAGGCATATAGCCACATTGCAAGTTCTGGACAGCTACATATGGTTAGTGGCTACCATACTGAACAGCACAAATGTGGATCATTTTCTGTTGTAACAAACAGTTCAACTGGACAGTGCTGTATTGGAAGGTTATACTGGAAAGTCCTAGTCTATCTACAAGCATCAACCCTTCAGTCTTCTTGAGGAATCTCAAAGCTTCTCCCAAATCTTTATTCTTTAAAGAAGGACTAGACACTTCCATTTCAGGTATTAGACTAGATATCCTAAAAACATTTCAGCTAAAAACACCTGGCTATTCTGGATGCAAAATTAAAAACATCCTCTTGGTTACATTGCAGCTCTCTCAAAAAAATAAAATGGGCCCTGGCCAGTTGGCTCAGCGGTAGAGTGTCGGCCTAGCGTGCAGAGGACCCGGGTTCGATTCCCGGCCAGGGCACACAGGAGAAGCGCCCATTTGCTTCTCCACCCCTCCGCCGCGCTTTCCTCTCTGTCTCTCTCTTCCCCTCCCGCAGCTGAGGCTCCATTGGAGCAAAGATGGCCCGGGCGCTGGGGATGGCTCTGTGGCCTCTGCCTCAGGCGCTAGAGTGGCTCTGGTCGCAACATGGCGACGCCCAGGATGGGCAGAGCATCGCCCCCTGGTGGGCAGAGCGTCGCCCCTGGTGGGCGTGCTGGGTGGATCCCGGTCGGGCGCATGCGGGAGTCTGACTGTCTCTCCCTGTTTCCAGCTTCAGAAAAATGAAAAATAAATAAGTAAATAAATAAATAAATAAATAAATAAATAAATAAATAAATAAAATGTTCTGAACTGAAATGTGTGGGAGCATGAATTTATAATGGGAAGTGGATACAGAAATTGAAGTTCTAAGAGTGATCGCTGGTGCCTGACCTGTGGTAGCACAGTGGATAAAGCAGGGGTCTAAAACTCAACTCAGCATGTGGGCCGCAGAGCAAGATCACAGCCGTTTGGCGGGCCGCACTAGGTCTACAAAAGGCAACTGTTATGCAACACTTTTCTCACTGCAGTTGAAAACAAAAAAAAATCAGTACAACAAGCACAATCGTACATGCAGTTTACTCAGTGTCACAAAACGACCAGAAACTGTAGTTCGCATCACAACTGCTGTTAACTAAGCTAATATCTAGCTAGGATGCTAGAGAAATGAAAAATACAAGTAGGCCCCTAGGCTTAATTTTATCCAAAATATTTTGAACTTCGTGGATTAGTCTGCGGGCCGCAAGTTTGAGACCCCTGGGATAAAGCATAGACCTGGAATGCTGAGGTCTTTGGTTTGAAACCCTGGGCTTGTCTTGTGAAGGCACATAAGGGAGTTGATACTTCCTGCTCTAACCCCCTTCTCTCTCTCCTAAAATAAATGAATAAAATCTTAAAGAAAAAAAAAGTGATCACTGGTTTCTAGAAACCCAGAGCCTTGAGCTTTAAATGTGATGTTTAAAGCACAGGAAACAAGACCTGGGCTTGTGCCAGGTGAAGAACTAGAAGAAAGAACTAGAAGAGAGAACTTCCCAGAGTGCCCAGATCGCTAAAGGTCCACCACCTCAATGAAAAGGCTAACTACAGTATTTAAAAAATAAAACAAAAGCTGCCCCACTAAAGAAGACAAGATATTTAGGAAACCTGTCTGCCTCCATGTCTGGCTCTGGCAGGAAGAAAAAAATCCCCTGAAAATGTATAACAGGTATATATCTTCATGAAGGATTAGAATTCAGATCCATATTGCCAACATGATCCAGTTTGATCCAAATTCAAACTGAAAAATCTATTCTTTATTGACTTCTTAGTCTAGTATTCTTTTCTTGTGTTCTTTATTGACTTCTTACCCTATGCCTAACTGGGACCAGAAGAAATAAATAGATGTATAACTCCTTAAGATGTTGAAATCGCAGCTTTAAGTCTTCCCATGGAGAAAACCTAGGCCCAATGGATTTATGGATGAGTGTATCAAACATTTAAGAAACAATTAATTCCAAGCTTAAACTTTTCAATTAGGAAAAAGGGACCACTCTTCAACTACAATATTTACAAAGCTGGTATAACCTTGGTAACGTAACCAGAGAAGGATAATACAAGAAAGGGCAATTATGGGCCAATCCTATATATATATATATATAATCATAGATGTAAAATCCTAAAGAAAATGTTAGCAATCTGAGTCCTGTGATTCATAACAAAGGTAATAAATACATCAAGGTCAAATTGACTCTACCCCAGGAATGTAAGGCTGGCTTAATATTACAAAATCTAATTTTATTGACTGCATTAACTGATTAAAAGGGGGAAAAAACACATCATCTCAGCAGATGTGGAAATTTTAGATTAAATTCAAAACCCATTCAAGATAAGTAGAAACAACAGGATATTTAAAACTTGTTAAAAAATAGGTACCAAACCAAAAGCCTACAACAAATATCACATTTAATGGTGAAATGTTTGAAGTAGTCCCTTTAAAATCATGAAGGAGACAAAACAGCTGCTGTGGTCACTTTCAGCATCTCACTGGTGGTCCTAGGCAGCACCAATAAGTTTTTGTTTTCAATTTGACTGTCTTATAGAAACCCAACAAAATCTATGGCCTTATAGAAAAAAATTATTCAGCAGGTTGCTTAATATCAGATCAGTATGCAAAATAAATTGCAATTCTTTCTATAAGTAACATATAAAAATACTATTTTAAAACAATATTTATAGTAGTAACAGAAAAATATGAAGTACTAAGGAATAAATCTAAAGATGTGACTTGTGCCTGACCAGGCGGTGGCACGGTGGATGGAGCGTTGGACGAGGATGTGGAGGACCCAGGTTCGAGACCCCGAGGTCACCGGCTTGAGTGTGGGCTCATCTGGTTTGAGCAGGGCTCACCAGCTTGAGCCCAAGGTCGCTGGCTTGGGCAAGCGGTTACTTGGTCTGCTGTAGCCCCCCAGTCAAGGCACATGTGGGGAATCAGTCGATGAGCAACCAGGGAGCCGTGGCGAAAGAGTTGATGTTTCTCATCTCTCCCCTTCCTGTCTGTCTGTCTCTCAATCAACCAACCAATCAATCAATAAAATAAAGATGTGACTGACCAAGAAGGAAAAATATTATTTATATAAAGCTTTATTGAAATACATTGAAAGACATAAGAAAATGGATACATACCATTTTAGGAAGATTCAATATAAAAATCTATTCTTACCAAATGAATCTTTCAACTATATATCAGCGCCCCTCCCCAAACAAAACAAACAAAAAACAGGCATCTTCCTGGAATGTGATAAACTGAATAAACAATTTATATGAAAGAGTAAAGGAATAAGAAAAGTCAAAGTGGTTTTGATGAATAAGAATAGGAAGAACTGACCTGCAAGTTATCAAGGCTTATTAAAAACCATAGTAAGCCAGTGAGCCACTGATACAGATAGACACAAACACACAAATGGAGGAGACTGGAGAACCCAGGACTAGACCACATGTAACACACCATAACATTACTGTTATTGGGGGAAAGGATGGACTAGTCAGTAAACAAGCAACTGTTCAAGTGGGGGGGAAAATGGATCTCTGATTTATAAGCCAAGAGCAACAACAACAAAAACCCAAAGAAAACATCCAGGTGCATTAAAGACCTACATGTGGCCTGACCAGGCGGTGACGCAGTGGCTAGAGCGTCAGACTGGAATGCAGAGGACCCAGGTTTGAGACCCCGAGGTCTCCAGCTTGAGCGCGGCCTCATCTGGTTTGAGCAAAAGCTCACCAGCTTGGACCCAAGGTCGCTGGCTCGAGCAAGGGGTAACTCAGTCTGCTGAAGGCCCGTGGTCAAGGCACATATGAGAAAGCAATCAATGAACAACTACGGTGTCGCAATGCGCAACGAAAAACTAATGATTGATGCTTCTCATCCCTCCATTCCTGTCTGTCTGTCCCTATCTATCCCTCTCTCTGACTCTCTGTTTGTCTCTGTGAAAAACAAAACAAACAAACAAACAAAAAAAAACCCTACATGTGAAATACCTCCAGAAGAAAATAAAGGAAGGAGTTTTCTCAATAAGACATAAAAACATAGACTATAAAGTAATAGGTAAAAGATTTTATATTAAAAAAATAAAACATCTATTCTTTAAAAGATACTGTTATGTTATTTTTTTTAAAATAGCTTCTAATAATTTAGATATACACTTAAATATGGAGGAATAAAATAATGCCTGGAATCTGCTTCAGAGGACTGTGGGGGCGGGGGCAGTGGGGAATGAGTAGGGTTACTGTTGATACAAGCTTGGCTCTGAATTAGCAATTGATGAAGCTGGATGTTGAGCATATGAGAATTAATCAAATTTTCTTTAAAAAAAGGTAAAAAGGAAAATAAGAATATGATGATGATAGGATACCAGTTTTCACCCACCAGATTAGCAAACATATTAAAATCTGATAATTCTAAGTGGTTAGCAAGAACATCAAACAGTGTGAACTCATATATAAATGGATAGGACTATAAATTTCCGCAACTAATTTGGAAGAAAATTTGCCATCTTCTACCAAAACTAAGTATGTGTATTCTTTATTACCCAGCTGTTCCCTATCTAGGCTAAATCCTAGAAAATTTTGTTCATGGAGACATGTACAAAAATGTTCAGAGGTTCATTGTTCATAATAGCAAAATCTAGAAACAACTAAATGTCCATTTGTAAAAGATGTGTGACTAAATAGTGGTTTACATAATGGATTGGAAGTGAATTTATGACAGTTTCATGCCTCAACATGGATAAATCTTACAAATGTGATAAACAAAAGGAATTTGCAAAATACATCAATACTATTTATATGAAGTATATATAAAACCATGTAAAAGTAAATACGTTGTCAGAGATGCATTCATATGTAATAAATTTCTAGACAAAAGCTAACAATGAGCCTGACCTGTGGTGTTAACAGTGGAATGCTGTGGTCACTGGTTCAAAACCCTGGGCTTGCCCAGTGAAAGCACATATGAGAAGCAACTACTATAAGTTGATGCTTCCTGATCCTCCTCCCCCCCTTCTCTCTCTAAAATTAACAAATAAAATCTTTAAAAAAAGGCTAAGAATGAGCCCTGGCTGCATAACTCTGTTGGTTAGAGTGTTGTCCCTATACACCAAGATTGCGGGTTCAAGCCCAGATCAGATGAGTCAGCCAATGAATGCATGGACGGGTGGAACAACAAATCAGTGTTTCTCTCTTTCTTCCTCTCTCTAACTCTCTAAAAATCAATAAAAAATTTTTAAAAAACTAATAATGATAAATTCCAACTTCAGAATAGTGGTTACTTCTGGTGGGAGGATGGAGGAAAATAACGGGCAAAAAGGGAGCACTGTAGGGATTGCAACGTTTTTGCTTCTTAGGCTGGTGGCAGGTACAGGAGTGCACATTATAGTATGCTTTAGTCCTTTTGTGCGTAATAAAATAATTCATAGTTCAAAATATACACAAATACTGACATACACCTGAAACTAATGTTATATGCCAATTTGGTCTCAATTACAAAATATACATAAGTATAAATATCTTTCAGTAAAAGGAGAAGTGAGAAAAGAGGCAAAAAAAGTATACATTGGGGGAACAAGAAATTCATTTTGGTTCAACAACAAATTTTACTAAGAACAGATGAATGAAACCTTGCCTCTTCTACCAGGTACATCATCATCTGCCAGAAGAAAAATGCTGTTTCTCTTGGTACAGAGGTGTAGAAGCTACTATGAAGCGTGAGTTCTAGTCAGACCTGTGATGAGGGCCCCAACTGTCCAAGCATCAGTGGGAGGGCTTTTGATCCCAGGTAAAAGATCTGTACTTTCCTTCTTTCACCCCACTGGCTTCTTGTCTATTCAGAATAGTTTCTAGGTTTGGGTCTTTAATGACAAGCATACAGTAAAAATACAGCACAGTGCTGAGTGCATTTTTCATGTAGCTTTCCAAAGTGAATGAAAGGAAAGAGAATGGAGCACATGAGTGTGAAAGACTTGATACCTGTGCCTTTCTCCTGACATGTCCCCAGGGCTTTCCCAGGCAACTGGAAAAATGATCCATGCTGAGACATGTACTCTAGGCTCCTAGCTGATTTATCAGGTGAGTCGCCTGTTCAGGAGGAAGGCATCTGTATACTAGTGCCTGATCCCACGGGAAGAAGACATAGGGATGTACCAGACTCATGTCCAATAAGGAGGCAAAACACTGGTGGTCATCTGGGTATCAGCACCTCCTCCTACCACCTCCAGTTTCTGGCTCCGCATGGCCTTCCTGGGGAGTCCCCAGCTTCCTCATGACCTTCCTGGGGGAGTCCCCAGCTTCCCCAGGGCCTTCCTGGGGGAAATCCCCAGCTTCCCCAGGGCCTTCCTGGGGGAGCCAACAATACTGGAAGCCTGCTGGGCAACCTGATCTCAGAATCACATACAAAGTGCTACCAGCTCAGGCCTTATCACTCCTGCTGGATCCAAGGCCCTGGGCTCTAATTTGATTTCCAGCTTTGTGCCAGCTTTCCAGGCCCCATGGTGAATGAGAAGTGTCAGCTGAGGGTCTGTAGATCTGAAAAAAGAACAAACAAAATCACAGGGCTTGTCACCCTCCCCCAATCCAGCATCTGTTTCCCCTAACAGGTCTCTAGCTCTTCTGACTTATTTTACTTCAAAACACGCTGTAATATAACGTCCTCCTCTAGATTTGCTTATGGGGTGGGGGTAGGGGGACAATTCTTCCCAATTATTTGCACAGCCTTGCCCTACTAAACCAGTGTTCTTCCTGGCATTTGCCCACCAATTGGTGGACATCTCCAACTTGACCTGCATGAGAGAAACTCATACTATGAATACTAACAATGATTATAATGGCTAAGACTTATTGGGGACTTGCTATGTGCCAGGCCCTGCTCTGAACACTTAGTGTATATACTTATTGAGGTACATGGTATATCCTTCTCGTTCCCAATGAGGAAACCAGGCAGAGGGCTTAAGTAACTGCCAGAGAAATACACGATGCCTTGAACTATTGGGCTATGGAGCTCTGCCCTGCCAGCGCGAGCAGGTCAGACGGCACCCCCGCCCCCCCTCCCCCCCGCCCCCCCTCCCCCCCCGCCCCCCCTCCCCCCCTCCCCCCCCTCCCCCCCCGCCCCCCCTCCCCCCCCGCCCCCCCCCTCCCCGCCGCCCCTCCGCGCAGGGCTTACAGCGCAGGATGGCCTCTTTGACTTGGCGGAAGCCTCGGTCCGGGCCGCGGCCATCTACGAAGTACATGAAGCGGAGCTCTGGCGGGTAGGCGGCCCTGGCAAGGCCTGCGAGCAGGGGGATGGTGCGGCCCTCGCCGCCGGGGGCCTGGCTCAGGGCCTGCAGCATCTGGTACCTGCACCACTGGTCTCGCAGGAAGCCGGGTGTGATGAGCAGCACACGGCAGTGGCTGCTGTCCAGCGCCCGGCACAGCTCGGACACGATGGCGCTGCCGGGGGCCGCGTCGCGTAGCTGCAGGAAGCAGCGCAGGCTAGCAGAGCCTCCCTCCAGGTAGGCCACCAACTCCTGCGCTGCCGCCAGGTCCTCCTCGCTGTGGCACACGCACACGTCGTAGTCCCTGCTCCAGCGGCTGCTGCTGGTGCTGCTGGCAATGCCCTCCTGTGACAGCGGCAGGGCGGGTGCTGTGGTCGGGGATGGGGCCAGAGCCGCACTGGGACCCGAGGCTGGGGGGTCATCCTGAGAGCCCTGTGGCGGAGTGTCACTGTCACCCGGGGCGCTTTCCTGGGACATAGACATCTCCTTGGGCTTCTTCGACAGGGCCTGCCGGAGCCAGCCTGCGGGAGACACCGCTCAGACCTGACCCCTGCTGCCCACCGCAGAGAGGGGCCGGGCCAGGAGTCCAGCCGCCCTCCTGCGCTGGCCAGCACCGCCCAGTTCCGACCCACTGCCTGGCTATTTGCACAGCCTCAGGTCGCACCCAAAGTTCCCACTATCTTAAAAGGTTTGGGGAAGACACAGGAACTCTGTTTTATAAGTCCTGGGATGTAATGTACAGCAAATAACTGTAGTTAATAATACTGTACTGCATATTTGAAAGTTACTAAGAGAATAAATTTGAAAAGTTCTCTACTTAAGAAAAAAAATTCTGTCATGTATGGTAACAGATATTAACTGGTGCTGATCATTTTGCAATATATGTAAATACTGAATCATGTTGTATACCTGAAACTAATATAATGTTGTATGACAGTTATACCTCAATTTTTTTTTCAGACTTGGTATAACAACAATATGAGAAAAGGAGAAGAACTCTTGGCTATTTTACCAGCCTGTTGGGAAAGATGATCTTGCTCTGTTCTGGGCCCTTTGATCCAGCTTACCCTAATCAGAGCTGATTAGTCAATCATATGTGCGTCTGTAAGCAGAGCTATGTGAAGCTAGAAGGATCAGTCAGTCACCAAACTCATTTTCAGCACTGAAGGGAGGCAAATCTGGCTTAAGGCGGACCACCCATTATGGGAGGGAAAGAGGCAGAGAGACTGGCATCTGTTTGGCTCTGAGAAATCTTAAAACTGTTGCTAAATGGGTATGGAATGAAAGTACGGAAGAAGGCTACTGCGCAGAGCCCCTGCAGAGCACAGAGTTTGGTGATCTAGAGCCTACACTTTGGCAGAGATCTGCTTGTGAACCAGTTGGCTTTCTGTATGACCTTAAGCAAGTCAGTCTGTGTCTCTATTTCCTTATCTGTAAAATGGGTTCATTTTAGTTGTTGGTGATTAACTGGGATAATGCAGTGTCTGGTATAGGGTCAGTATTCCATAATGATGTCAACTCAGCCTCCCCAGCTTTTGATAGGAACAGAAAGTTTGATGTTCTGGAAATTGATTTTTTTTCTCTCTCTCTCTCTGCTTGGCTCCTTCCTCCGAAGGATTCTGAAATATTTAGATGACAAGAGACCCAATGTTAAGTACTCAGCACTATCATTTTCGGGCTAGGAAAATTAGCTAAACACACCTGGAACACCTGCGCGTTAGGTTTGAAGGTTCCAATGACACATACCTCTTCTACTCATGCCACAAAGCACGGGGGCGCCAAAACCAAGACAGGAGTCCCCCACTGTCAGCATCCCTGCCCTTCTCCTGAGTTTGGGCCAGGCAGGCCTCCCACCGCACCACTAGGAATGCTGAGGAGCAAGAGCAGCGGTGGGAGTCTGCTTCCACTCACCAGCCATCTTGCCCAGAGGCTTCTTGGACCTGGAGCCAGAAGCTGGGAAGGAGGTGGATGATGCCATAGTATTAGGCTCAAAACTAACCCCATGAGACCAGGCATTGGTAAAGCAGGAGAAGGGAGGGGACCTAGTCTTGACTTCATGGAACAGCCATCCTACAAGAGACAGACAGAGAGGATCACAAAAGCTGTACTTATCTTATTCTCAGTCCCAGGAGATGGGCTCTGATGTTCTTTCTCTACTAATGCCTGATGAAGGCTCAGTCTTTAAATGGGTCCCTCAACCCTCATGGGAGAGATACCCATGTGATTGGGGCTGGTTTCTAGATAAAGCCAAATCTGTGTGGTGTGGTTAGACTTACAGAGAATGAGTTCAGCATGACCAGTAGAGTGGCTGCTCTCTGCTCCACCTGGCCTGGAATGCATTTGGGATCTGGGAAAGGGCAGCTGGCAGGTAGCTCTTTGCAGGGACTTCCTATGTAGATGCTGAAATGGGAAAAGGAAAATTGCTATTTGGACAAATAATTTTGTATCTAGGTAGACAGATGCTGAGAGAAGAGAGAAAAACTTTTCCTCTAAGTTGGCCTTCCCTTGAATAACTTCCTCTATGCATGCATGCATGTATGCATCCATCCATCTCTCTGTCCCTCAGCTGTCAGCTCAGGGAAGCAGTACCACAAAGTGGTAAAGACTACAGCCTGTGCAGGCCGAGTACTTTTTTTTTTTTTTTTAATTCATTTTTAGAGAGGAGAGAGAGAGAGACAGAGAGGGAGAGAGCAGAAAGAGAGACAGAGAGAGAGAAGGGGGGAGGAGCTGGAAGCATCAACTCCCATATGTGCCCTGACCAGGCAAGCCCAGGGTTTTGAACCGGCGACCTCAGCATTTCCAGGTCGACGCTTTATCCACTGCGCCACCACAGGTCAGGCCAGGCCGAGTACTTTTTATTAACTGTGGCCTTTGGCAAGCTACTTAATCTTGCTAAGCTTTAGCTTCTCCATCTGTAAATGGAAACGATACCAGAATCTGCTTTTCAGCATCACTGTGAAGATTACATGAGCTAATTTATGTAAAGTACTAATGGTATGTGGCCTATATGCTTGGAAAAAGTGTGGGATAGTATGTATTTAAAATCACCTCGATATTGTTTGTTTGTTTTTGTTTTTTTACAGAGACAGAGAGAGAGAGTCAGAGAGAGGGATAGACAGGGACAGACAGACAGGAATGGAGAGATGAGAAGCATCAATTATTAGTTGCAACACCTTAGTTGTTCATTGATTGCTTTCTCATATGTGTCTTGACCACAGGCCTTCAGCAGGCTGAGTACCCCCTTGCTCGAGCCAGTGACCTTGGGCTCAAGCTGGTGAGCTTTTGCTCAAACCAGATGAGCCTGCACTCAAGCTGGCGACCTCGGGGTCTTGAACCTGGGTCTTCCGCATCCCAGTCCGATGTTCTATCCACTGCGCCACCACCTGGTCAGGCAAAATTACCTCGATATTGGAAGGATATGTTATGTTCATGGTTTAGAAGACTCATATTGGCCCTGGCTGGTTGGTTCAATGGAGGGAGTTGTTGGCCCAGTGTGTAGACGTTCCGGTTTCAATTCCTGGTCAGGGCATACATAAGAAGTGACCATCTGCTTTTATTCCCTTCCCTCGCCACCCTTACCTCGTTCTTCTCCTCTCACAGCCAGTGGCTCGATTGGTTCGAGCATCAGCCCTGGACACTGAGGATAGTTCAGCTGGTCCCAGTGTCAGCCTGAGGATAGCTTGATTGATTGAAGCATGGGCCCCAGAGAGGGGTTATTGGGTGGATCTCACTTGGGGTGCATGCAGGAGTCTATCTCCCCTCCTCTCACTTAAAAATAAAATAAAAAAATAAAACTCAATATTGTCATCAATTTCCCCCAAACTAATTTTTAGATCAGTGCTATCCCACATTCCAGAAGGTTTTTGATTGGGCGTTGGTAAGGGATTGTCAGACTACTTCTAATTTTATATGGAAGGGAACAAGAATACGACAGATGGGTGACATGCCACATTCTCTTCCCACAACAATGACTGGGATGTCTCTGATGATAGAGACTTTTTCAGCCTGGGTTTCTGGGAGGACACCCTGTGGAGCAGAAACGGCCCTGATTTTAGACAAACCCAGAGATGAAGGGCTGGTAGAGAGCTTGGCTCTAGAGCTACGGAGCAACTGGAAAAGAACTGCTTCCTCATTCTTTGTTGAGTCTACAAAGGTCAAAAACAAACCCCGTGGGAACTTATATAGAAGCAACTTATATTATTAGACACACTAAAATAAGGGGTTTCAAAATGTAAAGAATGTCATTCTATATTGAACAATAATGTTTCGTTAATTGTTAAATGCTGAACACCCCTATGTGAAGCTGACCAATGTAAGAGGTACTGTTGATTCATGAAAATGTATCAAAGTTAAAAAAAAAAAAAAAAGAACTTAAAAAGGGCAGCAGCGCCTGACCAGGCGGTGGCGCAGTGGATAGAGCGTCGGACTGGGATGCGGAGGACCCAGGTTCGAGACCCCGAGCTCGCCAGCTTGAGCACGGGCTCATCTGGTTTGAGCAAAAGCCCACCAGCTTGAACCCAAGGTCACTGGCTCCAGTAAGGGGTTATTGGTCTGCTGAAGGCCCACGGTCAAGGCACATATGAGAAAGCAATCAATGAACAACTAAGGTGTTGCAATGCGCAACGAAAAACTAATGATTGATGCTTCTCATCTCTCTCCGTTCCCATCTATCTGTCCCTGTCTATCCCTCTCTCTGACTCACTGTCTCTGTAAAAAATAAATAAATAAATAAAAAAAAATGACTTGGTTTGCAGTCATAAAAAAAAAAAGGGCAGCAGCAAGGGGGGCTGAAAGAGGAGTTGGAATGGGTGCGGGAATCAGAGAGACACATCTCACAGAAAAGCAGCTAGCTGCTACGGCAGCCAAAAGCACATGAACAGGTAAACTTTAGTGTACGTATGTGTTTCTTCTCCTGACTACCATCTTTCTGCATGTATAAGACGCGTCCTTTTCCAAAAAACTTGGGGTCTAAAAACTGGGTGCGTCTTATACAGTGGTTGTAGATTTTTTTTACTTCCGTTTCCTACTTTTTCGAGCAGATGAGGAATTGTATGAATTTTATGATGAATAAAACTTGAGTTCAATAACTTTATGTAATACACTTTTTTCCAAATTTCGAGTCCAAAAATTAAGGTGTGTCTTATACACGAGAGCGTCTTATACATGGGGAAATATGGTAATAGTCTCTGTATTTCAGACAGCCTAAGTGCTGGGCCAAAGGTAAGGCACTGTCAGGTTTTGAAATCCTTTTCTGGCCAGGTGTTACTGTCTCTTGACATGTTCATTTTAACCATTCAAGATATCCCTTTTTTTCCCAGTAGTAAACAGATGTCACTTAGTTTTTAGAGTATTTAAATTGTTTTTCAATATTGTTTTAATTTAAAATTTGTTATCTGGTATTGATACACTTACAAACTGGAGAATCATTTGATATTTTAATGATAGCTTAAAGATGAAAAACTAATGTAAAACTTTACTCAACAGATGTAGATTTTAAAGTTTTAGTTTCTCATTTTACAAAACGACTTGCCATTCTGGCATTATGTGACTTTGGGTAATTGCCTTTTTTCATTGTTTGGTTAAGAAGAAATCCAGGATTTCTGGTCAAGATGGCAGCATAGGTAAGCACAGTGCTCAAATCTTTCACAACTACATCAAAATTACAACTTAACTACAGAACAACCATCATTTAGAACCACTAAATCTAGCTAAATGGAAGTCCTACAATCATTTAGCTAGATTTCAGTGGTTCTGAATTCTATCTACCTACCTACCTACCTATCATTTATCTATCTATCTATCTACCATCTATTTTAGAAAGAGAAAGAGACAAAAAGGGTGAGAGAGGGAAGGAAGAGAGGTGAGAAGCATCAATTCTTACTTGCATCACTTTAGTTGTTCATTGACTGCTTTTCATATGTGCCTTGACCCGGGTGGGAGAGTTCAAGCCAAACCAGTCACCCTTGCTCAAGCTGGTGACTCTGCGCTCAAGCTAGTGATCTTGCACTCAAGCTGGCGAACCTGTGTTCAAGCTGGCAAGCCCTCGCTCAAGCCGATGATCCTCCTGTGCTCTGGCTGGCACCCCTGGGGTTATGAACCCGAGCCCTCAGCATCCTGGGCCAACAATCCACTGTGCCACTACCAGTCAGATACAATGAGGAATTTAAAGAAGAAGCCACATCAAGACAACAGGTAGAAGGGACAGAGATGCAGAACAAAATGTCCCACACCCACGTGTGACAGTTTAACATCAGCAGGGATATCTCAGATGCAGAGGTTCCCTCTGAGGAGTGAGGCGTCCCAACCCACACCAGGCTTCCCAGCCCCGGGTTCTAGTGCCAGGGAGAGAAGTCCCCATAACTTCTGGCTGTAAAAACAAGTGGGGATTGTAGCCTAGTGAAATGAAGAGCTGCAGGAGTTCCAGGAGTGCCTCTTAAAGGGCCTGCACACAGATTTACTGGAATTCATTCCTTCGGAGCTCCAGCACTGGGGCAGCTTGAAAGGAACTAGGGACATACAGGAAGGTACTGGATTGTCTGGCATCAGGGCAAGAACTAGGTGGGCAGCTTTCCGCCAGTTAAAAGAGCTGTCAGACGCCACTGTTTCTTTACCAAGACACCTCAACTCCCACCCCACAAAGCCAGCAAGCAGGTTCCATATCTGAGTATCCATCAACCTGGCTCCAAGTGTTTGCCCCACCCTGGTGATTCCCTGATACCTGGCTTTACTCAACTTTTGGGCCTGGGGGTCAATAACTCCCAGTGATGGCAACGATGATCAAGGCTCAACTACAATAGGACAGTGCACACAGCCCACACAGGGCAGCACCTGGAGCACCCAGCTTGGGTGACTGGAGAAGCAGTGCCATGGGTCCTACAGGACACCTACTCCACAAGGCCACTCTACCAAGTCGGGTGGACATAACAGCTTTACCTAATACATAGAAACAAACACAGGGAAGCAGCCAAAATGCAGAAACAAAAAACATGCCCCAAATCTAAGAACAGGAGAAATATCCAGAAAAAAAACTAAACAAAATGGAGGCAAGCAACCTATCAGAGTTCAAAACAATAGTTAAAAGGATGCTCAAGAACCTTAGGACACAGAAAATAAAAAGAAGCAGTAAGAAATGAAGGCTACACTAACTGTAATGCAGAATAATTTACAGGAATCAACAGTAGAGTAGATGAAGCCAAGAATCAAACCAGCAATTTAGAATATAAGGAAGCAAAAAACACCTAATCAGAACAGCACAAAGAAAAAAGAATCCAAAAAAATGAAGACATTGTAAGGAGCCTCTGAGACAACTTCAAGCACACCAACATTTGCATCATGGAGGTGCTGGAAGAAGAGAGAGAGCAAGAAATCGAAAACCTATTTCAAAAAATAATGACAGAAAACTTACCTAACCTAGTGAAGGATTAGACATATCAGTCCAGGAAGCACAGTGAATCCCAAAAAAGATGAACCCAAAGAGGCACACCAAGACACATCATAATTAAAATGTAAAAGGTTAAAGCCAAAGAGAAAATCTTTTTTTTTTTTTTAATTTTTATTTTTTTATTTTTCTGAAGCTGGAAACGGGGAGAGACAGTCAGACAGACTCCCGCATGCACCCGACTGGGATCCACCCGGCACGCCCAACAGGGGGCGACGCTCTGCCCACCAGGGGGCGATGCTCTGCCCCTCCAGGACGTCACTCTGCTGCGACCAGAGCCACTCTAGCGCCTGGGGCAGAGGCCAAGGAGCCATCCCCAGCGCCCCGGCCATCTTTGCTCCAATGGAGCCTTGACTGCGGGAGGGGAAGAGAGAGACAGAGAGGAAGGAGGGGGGGGTGGAGAAGCAAATGGGCGCTTCTCCTATATGCCCTGGCCGGGAATTGAACCCGGGTCCCCCGCACGCCAGGCCGACGCTCTACCGCTGAGCCAACCGGCCAGGGCCAGGAGAAAATCTTAATAGCAGTAAGAGAAAAGCAGTTAAGTAACCTACAAGGGAGCTCCCATAGACTGTCAGCTGAGTTCCAACAGAAACATTTCAGGCCAGGAGGGTGTGGCAAGAAATATTCAAAGTGATAAAAATCAAGAACCTACAACCGAGATTACTCTACCCAGCAGAGCTATCATTCAGAATTGAAGGACATATAAAGAGCTTCCCAGACAAGAAAAAGCTAAAGGAGTTCATCACCATCAAACCAGTACTACATGCAATATTAAAGTCAGAAGAAGACAAAGAAGAAAGGAAAAGAAGAGAAAGAAGAGGATGAGGAAGAAGAAGAAGGAAGAAGAAAGAAAACATAAAAATATGAACAAAGCCTGACCAGGTGGTGGTGGCGCAGTGGATAGAGCGTCGGACTGGGATGCGGAGGACCCAGGTTCGAGACCCTGAGGTCGCCAGCTTGAGCGCAAGCTCATCTGGTTTGAGCAAAGCTCACCAGCTTAGACCCGAGGTTGCTGGCTTGAGCAAGAGGATACTTGGTCTGCTGAAGGCCCACAGTCAAGGCACATCTGAGAAAGCAGTCAATGAACAACTAAGGTGTCGCAACAAAAAAACCCCCAAAAACTGATGATTGATGCTTCTCATCTCTCTCCATTCCTGTCTGTCTGTATCTATCTATCCCTCTCTCTCTCTCTCTGTCTCTGTAAAAAAAAAAATAAAAAAAAGAACAAAATGGCAATAAATACATATCTATCAACAATTAAATCTAAAAAATAAAATAAATGAACAAGCAGAATAGAAACAGACTCACAGATACAGAGAACATTTTGAGGGTTGCCAGTGGGAGTGTTTGGGGAGATGGGTGAAATAGGTGAGGAGATTAAGGAGTACAAATTGGTTATTACAGAACAGTCACAGGGATATAAAGTACGGCATAGGGAATATAGTCAATAATATAATAACTATGTATGGTGTCAGATGGGTATGAGACTTATCAAGATGATCACTTATTAAGTTATACTGATTAGGCACATATAATGCCTAATCACTGGGTTGTACTCCTGAAACTAATAATATTGATGTCAACTGTAATTGAAAAATAAAAAATGACTATGAAAAAAAAAAAAAGAAGAAATCTAGTTGCCCAACAGTATATGCCACTGGAAGTGGGTTGGTATAAGTCCTGTGACTAACATTATGGAAAAGTTTAAGCACCGCAAATATGTACACCATCTTTGACAGATAATAATTGAGCAAGATGCCAGATAAGTTCCATTAGCCATATACACTGTCTACTTCCTGGAGCCTAAAACCCCAAAACACCTTCCTTCTTACTTTTCAGTTCTTGTGCAGCTAAAGCTGTGGAGCTATTATACCCAAATATGCTTTAATATTTATAAGATTTATAATAGTTATAAATATAATAGTTTATAATATTGAGATTTAGGAGACATAGTTGTCAAGCAGATAAGATATTTTATTCAACCAACATTGAAACACCTAAATATGTAAAGCAAGTCTTGATAGACATAAAGGGAGATACTGATAGTAATATAATAGTAGTAGGAAATTTTAACACCCCACTGACATCAATGGATAGATCTTCCAGACAGAAAATTAACTAAGAAAAAGAGGCTTTAGATGACACATTACTCCAGATGAATGTAATAGATATTTTCAGAACATTTCACCCCAAATAAGTAGAATATATTGATATATTCTTTTTTTTTCTGAAGTGAAAAGTGGGAAGGCAGAGAGACAGACTCCTGCATGTGCCTGATTGGGATCCACCTGGCAAGCCCACTAGGGGGCAATGCTCCATTGCAACTGGAGCCATTCTAGTGTCTGAGACAGAGGCCATGGAGCCATCCTCAGTGCCCGGGCCAACTTTGCTCCAATGGAGCCTTGCTGTGGTAGGGGAAGAGAGAGATAGAAAGGAGAGGGGGGAAAAGTGCAGAAGCAGATGGGCACTTCTCCTGTGTGCCCCGGCTGGGAATTAAACCCAGGACATCCATACGCTGGGCCAGTGCTCTACCACTGAGCAAACCGGCCAGGGCAGAATATATATTCTTTTCAAGTGCACATGGAACATTTTCCATGACAGACCACATGTCAGGATGCAAAACAAGTCTCAATAAATGTAAAAAGACTAAAATCTTATCAAGCACCTTCTCCAACTACAGCAGTATGGAACTACGAATCAATTACAAAAAGAAATCTGAAAAACACAAACACATTGAGGCTAAATAACATGTTATTAAACAATGAATGAGTTAACAATGAGATCAAGGAAGAAATCAAAAGATACCTTGCAGCCCTGGCTGACTGGCTCAGTAGATAGAGCGTTGGCCCAGCATGTGGACGTCCCAAGTTTGATCCCCAGTCAGGACACACAGGAAAAACAATCATCTACTTCTCTTCCCTCCCTCCCCCACTTCTCTCTCTCTTCCCCTGCCAGTGGCTCAACTGGTTCAAGTGTTGCCCCAGGCACTGAGGATAGCTCCGTTGATTCAAGCATTGACTTCAGACAGGGGTTGCCAGGTGGATTCCGGTTGGGGTGCATGCAGGAGTCTGTCTCTATTTCCCCTCCTGTTACTAAGAAAAAAGAAAGGATACCTTGAGAAAAATGAAAATGATAACATAACAACTCCAAATCTATATGACATAGCAAAAGCAGTCCCTAAGAAGGAAATCCATAGCAATACAGGCCAATCTCAAGAAACAAGAAAAAACCTCAAATAAACAATCTAACCTTACACCTAAAGGAAATAAAGAAAAACAAACTCCAAAGTGAGTAGAAGTGAGGCTATAATAAAGATCAGAGTGGCCGTGCCTGACCTGTGGTGGCGCAGTGGATAAAAGCGTTGACCTGGAACACTGAGGTTGCCGGTTCAAAACCCTAGGCTTGCCCGGTCAAGGCACATATGGGAGTTGATGCTTCCTGCTCCTCCCCCCTTCTCTCTCTTTCTCTCTCTCTCTTTCTCTCTCCCCCCCCCCTCTAAAATGAATAAATAAATAAAAATAATTTTTAAAAAATCAGAGTGGAAATAAACAGAAACAAAATGGAGTCTAAATTAAAAAATACAAAAGATCAATGAAACAAACAGGAAAAGATCAATGAAACCAAGAGCTGGTTCTTTGAGAAGATAAACAAGATTGATAAACCTTTCAACTCAGACTTATTAGAGAGAGAGAACCCAAATAAGTAAAATCAGAAGGAGGAGAAGTAAAATGAAGGAGGAGAAGTAACAACTGACACCACAGAAATATATAGAACTATACTAGACTATATGCCAACAACTGGACAATCTGGAAAAAAATGGATAAATTCTTAGAAACATACAATCTTCAAAGACTGAATCAAGAAAAAAACAAAATTTGGACAGATCTATTTCAACCAATAAAACTGAAGCAGTAATCAAAAAACTCTGTCATCCCAATGCACCAAGGTTGCAGGTTCAATCACAGGTCAGGGCACATACAAGAATCAAACAAACATAAATGAATAGAACAAGTTAAAATAAATTGTGGTCTATCTATATAGTGCAACATGACACAATAATGAGAACAAATAAACTACTGCCAAATGCAACTTCTGTGAACCTCACATGTTAGTATAAAATGCCATACACCAAAAGAACATAACATACAGTTCCATGTAACAAAAGTTCAAAACCGAGTAAAAACTATTTTATGAAACTGGAGCCAGGTTAGTAGTTACACTTAGGTGGAAGCAGTGATTTGAAGTGGGGTGTGAGATAGTTTCTGGAGAGCTAGAAATGTTTTGTTTATTCTGGATGCAGTTTGCACAGGAAATGTTCACTTAGGATTTGTGCAATTAAAAAGAAGTTTTTAAAAAAAACAACTAGATATGACAGTCAGTCATTCCTGACCCCTGGTGAACTGGGTGAGCTTTAGAACTCCCCTCTCTAAGTTGCACTTATCCGAGTGGGCTGTGATGTCTAATTTACTGTCTATCTTCAGGAGGAAGAGGAGGGCTGAATCTGTCCTGTTCAACGGTGTCACTCGAGCACTTTCCCTGTTTGCCCAGACCATGGCAACTGCTGGTGAAATGATTGTGGAGGGAATGTCCCGACAGGTCGCCACCCTAAGTAAAGTCATGTTCTTGCTGAAACATGGTCATAAAGCCAATCTAAGAGCACAGGGAGAGGCAGTGCGCGGAGCTGGGAAGGCTGCAGGAGGTCGTGGGGAAAACAACCCGACGGAGGGCTCCCTGAACCAGCTTCTTTGCGACAGATGGTGACAGCTGTCTCAAGGGCCCTTTTCATCCTATTTCCGCGCTCTGGGTGCCGGGGGCAGCTGGTAAACGGGCAGGAGGGAGGGAGAAGGCGGATCGGCAGGCTTGCCCGGGGCTGGGCCGAGTGCGGAGCAGCCTGTCCTCCCTCTCCGGCCCCCGGACCCACCCGAGGGGCCCCACCGTTCCCCCCGACCTGCTCCGGGCGCTCACCTGCGGGGCCGGGCTGCAGTGCGGGCGGCTTGGTGCGGGCTTGGTGCGGGCTGGGCGCGGCGCCAAAGCTCGCGCGGAGGGGAAGTACGCGCGCGGCCGGGAGCCACTCCTCACCCGGAAGCGCCCGGCGCGTCCCGCCTCGCCCCGCGCTGGGCCCCGCGGCTCCCGGTGCGGGCGGGGCCAGCCCGGTGCCAGGGTCGTTCCTGCCGCTGGACTCGCTGGCATCCACGGAGTTACCACTTGGGCAGCAACTTGCAGACAAGCCCTTCCCCACCAGGGACACCCGGAGTCTCGGGAAGAGAGTCCCTGGCTCTCCCGGCTCTGCGCCCGGGTCCCTGGTTCCCTCCGCTCAGCGTGCCCTCCCCTTTCCCAGCTCTGTTCTCTACGCCCTGCATCTGGCAAGAGTCATCTTTGTAGCCCTTACTCCTCCCTTCCTTCCCCAAATCCCCGCTGCACTGGGTGTTATTTGGAGCCTGTGCCCCCACGGCTTAGCCCTTGTATTAGGCTGAAATACAATATTAGATGGGCCCTGGGGACCCATCTTCTGGCTCCAGCCGGCGCAGGGAGGCACGGAGCCCAGTGCAGCAGGAACCCTGCCCTAGCTCGGTGCTGGCGCCCAGGCGAAGACGGCTTCGTGCCTAGCTCTCGCACAGTTCAGTAGTGACACAGTCACAGTGATGACTACAGGACTCTCCTAGTCGCCTGAATAAGGCCCGCGGGAGAGCTGTGCTCACTAATGCCTTAAGGCAGTGGTTCTCAAACTTCTTGAAGTCGGGGCAAATTTAAAATCCTACAAATAATTGTAGGCGCTCTATCTACAAATTTCTGAGGAATGTTATAATAATTAAGTCAAATATTAAAGAAAAAATATAAAAGTCCAAGCGTGCGTTTATGGTAATTAAATGAAATAAATACAACAAAATTAAACTTATTCTGACATTAAAAACCATTTATTTGGCCCTGGCTGGTTGGCTCAGCGGTAGAGCGTCGGCCTGGCGTGCGGGGGACCAGGGTTCGATTCCCTGCCAGGGCACATAGGAGAAGCGCCCATTTGCTTCTCCACCCCTCCACCCCTCCTTCCTCTCTGTCTCTCTCTTCCCCTCCTGCAGCCCAGGCTCCATTGGAGCAGGGATGGCCCAGGCGCTGGGGATGGCTCCTTGGCCTCTGCCCCAGGCGCTAGAGTGGCTCTGGTCGTGGCAGAGCGACGCCCCGGAGGGGCAGAGCATCGCCCCTTGGTGGGCAGAGCGTCCCTGGTGGGCGTGCCGGGTGGATCCCAGTCGGGCGCATGCGGGAGTCTGTCTGACTGTCTCTCCCGTTTCCAGCTTCAGAAAAATACCAAAACCCCCCCAAAAAAACCATTTATTTATTTATTTTTCTTAACTTGGAAACAGGGAGGCAGTCAGACTCCCGCATGCAACCTACCAGGATCCACTCCGCACACCCACCAGAGGCATCGCTCTGTTGCAGAGCCATTCTAGCGCCTGAGGCAGAGGCCACAGAGCCTTCCTCAGCGCCCGGGCCAACTTTGCTCCAATGGAGCCTTGGCTGCAGGAGGGGAAGAGAGAGACAGAGAGGGAGGAAAGGAAATGGGGAGGGGTGGAGAAGCAGATGGGCGCTTCTCCTGTGTGCCCTGGCTGGGAATCGAACCCGGGACTCCTGCACGCCAGGCTGATGCTCTACCACTGAGCCAACCAGCCAGGGCTAAAAACCTTTTTTATGTTATATTTTTTGAGTTATGCTTTTTAGAATTAGTAAAAAAGAGGGGTTAGAAAATAAAAAAACAAAAAGTTATCTTTTTATATATATAGATACATTCTTAGTAAGATTTAGTAAATTTGGCAGATTCCAGCGCGAATGCCTTAAGTTTTTTCATTCTTGTGTTTATTAGAAACATAAACCTGATGTGTCCTAGCAATTTCTTCAATGTTTGGGCATATATTTGAAAGGCAAACTCTCATTTCCTCGTCAATACATTGAAGAATTCCTCTCCTTTTACTCTTAATTGTGTTGAGGGTAAAAAGTCCTAATTCACATAAATAGGATGCTGAAAATTGTAGTGAAATGTTCAAAACTTTTTAAGATATTGCCGCATATTCTTTTCTAGAAACCCAAAAGGCTTCAAGAGACAATTCCTTATGTTTAATCATCAATCCACGATCAGTGGATATAGCTGCCAGTTCTTCTTCTGTTAATGTTAAACCAAAATCACTTGAAGCTTCCATGAATGGATTTCTAATCCAATCATATCGTTCAGTGTTAAGTGATGGAAAATGCTATAAATTAAATTCTGGGCCCTGGCCAGTTGGCTCAGTGGTAGAGCATCGGCCTGGCATGCGGAGGTCCCGGGTTCGATTCCCGTCCAGGACACACAGGAGAAGCGCCCATCTGCTTCTCCACCCCTCCCCCTCTCCTTCCTCTCTGTCTCTCTCTTCCCCTCCTGCAGCCAAGGCTCCATTGGAGCAAGGATGGCCCGGGCGCTGAGGATGGCTCCATGGCCTCTGCCTCAGGCGCTAGAGTGGCTCTGGTCACAGCAGAGCGACGCCCCGGATGGACAGAGCATCACCCCCTGGTGGGCGTGCCGGGTGGATCCCGGTCGGGCACATGCGGGAGTCTGTCTGACTGTCTCCCCGTTTCCAGCTTCAGAAAAATACAAATAAATAAATAAATAAATAAATAAATAAAAATAAATTCTGCCATCAGCCTTCAAGTTCTATTTTATTTATTTATTTTTATTTTATTATTATTATTTTTACAGAGACAGAATCAGAGAGAGGGATAGATAGGGATAGACAGATAGGAACAGAGAGAGATGAGAAGCATCAATCATCAGTTTTTCGTTGTGGCACTTTAGTTGTTCATTGATTGCTTTCTCATATGTGCCTTGATCGTAGGGCTACAGCAGACCAAGTAACCCCTTGCTCAAGCCAGCGACCTTGGGTCCAAGCTGGTGAGCTTTTGCTCAAACCAGATGAGCCCACGCTCAAGCTGGCGACCTCGGGATCTCGAACCTGGGTCCTCCACATCCCAGTCCGTCGCTCTATTCATTGCACCACCGTCTGGTCAGGCTCAAGTCCTATTTTATTTACACATAACTTTTGCTCACTTCCAGAATCTGATTCTTCAAGATCATGCTTCTTTTTGAGAAATCTATTCATTTTATTTGGGTGTATTTATCTAAATATAATATAATGATGTGTTAATAATAAATATAATAATGATGTGTTAACAAAGAGAGTGGTATTTCCGTATGAAATGATATAATAGAGTAAAAAATATATTTATTTTTATATCGGGGCACATGCCATGAACCAGCGCAGCTAGTAATTCCAGGTCCCGAGTGGGAATGGTGCGAAATTAAGAAAATACTGGGTCAGAAGGGCCCTGTAATTGCTGCTGGCAAGAACAAAGTGTACCCAAACACTGCATCTTGCTTTATTTATAGGGCAAAGTGAGGCCATTAGCAAATCAATGGTCTCTGAGTCTCTGATCATGTTTCCAAGGCAACCCAAGAATTTTACCAAGTGCAGAAAACCCCCACCATACATATCATCTTAACTTTACACCAAACAAGGATAGAAGAAACTTGCCTCCAGTCTTTTCGGGGAACATGGGGGGTAGTGTAAACAATCCAGCACCACAGCTTAACAGCCTTTTGCAACCTAATCAGGTAAGTGAGGTGGGGGGTTGGGCAGACTGTCAGCTTACAGCCAATTTCTCACATCTCTGTCCCCCAAAAATCTAAACTCCAAAAACTCTGTTGGTTTTTTGATCCCCAGCAGGCACATATTTCTCTGGAATACCATAGGGCACACCTGGAAATCTAGGACGCACCAATGCGCCCTGGCACACACTTTGAGAACCACTGCCTTAAGGAGTTCACTTGCTACCTGGAAGGAAGTAGCTTCTAGGTGAGGAGCCAGATGAAGACCCTTCTCCTTGTGACCCATAAATAAGGGTGTCATAAATAGGGTGAATGCCTATTGGGCATCTAACAAGGCTACCTCACAGGGTTAACAGGATGTCAGGTTTGACCTGTGGTCCCCAACCCTATGCCCCTGGCTAGTTCCTTCCTCTTTCAACATCAAATTCCGGTGGCTCTTCCTCTTTCCTGGCTCTCCCGCCACCCCCCACGAGCTTCTAACGTTGCTTCACTGGCAGCACTTTCACCCTCCTCTCCCTCCCTCACCCAGGTGATCATCAATGAAGCCCACCTTCATCTTTTGCTTCATTCTTCTCCCCAAAGGCCACTTCGCTGGGGGGGGGGGGCATTTTCCTAGCTGTCTCTACTGCCACTCACTTCTCCCTTCTGAACCGCAGCCCACACCCCAGACCCAGCTGAGGTGCACCTCCTCCTGGAACAGCTCTCCCTGAGGTGCCCCTCATGTACTTGGGCTGCGTCCACTGCATTTTTACTGTTGACCATTCCTCCAAGGCCTGACCTCTCACTTTTCTGGCCACCTCTTTAGTGGCTTCTTTGGTTCATCCCTTAAAGGTAATGGATTTCCTCCAGCTTCACCACTTGGTCCCCTACTCTTCCACCCTATGGTAATGCCATTCTCTTCCATGGTGTCCACATTTCTACGCAGCCCAGACTATCCAGATGCCACAATACATTCCCTGTTGTAGCAGGAATTACAGCCAATAGAGGATAAACGTCCAGACGACTCAATGAAGGAAGAGGAATTTATGAGTAGCCAGCGGAGCATGTAGGATAGTAGCACCAAAGCACAGGATCCCCACTAAGATTTCTTACATCTCATATACCTGTACAGCTTTAGCTTTCACGTGAAAAGTGCCTGATTTCTTTGGCTTCTTTGTTTGCAGACCTATGGGACTTTTATGTCACAGGTGAGGAGGTATGAGAGGTTTGGTCTGTCTGTCCTTGACTATTCACATACGTATCTCATTTTCCTTGCTGGTGCTGCAAGTTCATTTTAGGGAGGTGATAAAGGGGGTACAGTTGTGGTTTGTTACTTTTCAAATTTTCTCAGTCAGCCCTTTGAGCCCTTCCTCCCTCACTATGGGCATCTAATCTCTACAGGGGTCCAACAGGCACTCTTAGAGCTTAACATGTCCCAAACAGTAGTACCATTTTGTCCCTCCCAACGCCTCCCCGGTCTTCCTCATCTCTCTGAAAGGCATTAAATGCATCCAGTTGTCCCATGCTAAGATGGAACCTTACTTGACCCAGTTTTCAGTTGCCTCTGTAGCCAGTTTGACCCACACACTTTTTACCATGACAGTGCAGGCCTGTGGTTCCTGCTGTGACTATAGCAACTGCCCTGCATCTGGCCTCCACAAGGCAGACAGGGTGACTTTTCTAAAAGGAAAATCTGATCATGTCACTTCCCTGTTGAAAACCCTTTAGTGGACCCTGCCAACGGAATAGACCCCAGCTCCACAGCATGGCTCTTTAGCCCTGCCCTGACGTATTGTTTTTACTCCACGATTTAGCTAGACAAATTATGACCCTAGCTAGTCCCTCGAACCTCACTAATTGTTGGTCCCAGGCCTTTTATATGGGTTTCCATCAGCCTGGAATCACCCCCTTCCTACTCTCCTCCCCACTTCTCTGGTATTCACTTTAAATTATTTTATTTACTCATTTTAGAGAGGAGAGAGAGACAGAGAGAGAGATAGAAGAGGGGAGGAGCTGGACGCATCAACTCCCACACGTGCCCTGACCAGGCAAGCCCAGGGCCTCGAACCAGCGACCTCAGCATTTCCAGGTTGACGCCCTATCCACTGCTCCACCACAGGTCAGGCCTCTGGTATTCACTTTAAGCTGCTCATCCTTTAGGTTTGCCTGCTGCTGTGACTCTGAAATGTAGCTCTGGACCTGGCCAACAGTAATAAATGGAACTGAATAAATACTGAAGAGAAATGAACACATTCCTTCCCTCACACCCCTGCAGGAAGTGGGGAAGAGGAGGCACTAGCTTGTCAACAAGGATTTAAGAATACTCTGGGGAGGAGGAAGTTGTGCTCCTCCCAGCCTGGTGTCAAAGGACAGTGGGCACTTCAAAAGCAACTGCAAGGGATGAAAAAAGGAAAGGACAGAAAACTGGCAGGAAGGAGTAAATCACATTTATTGATTGATATTAAATTTAGGGCAGACTGCACCAGAATGCTCCCTGCCTAGGCTCTGCAGGGATATGCAAAGAGGGGCAGAGGCTATTCTTCTGAGTTGGTACAAGGAAGGAGGCAGTCCTGGGCCATGGTGCTCAGGACCACTGTGGTATTTTCTGTCCAGCTGGACTACCCTGGTGGGTAGCATCAGACTGGGCCAGGGATCAGTCCTAGGGTCCCGCCCCGTCATTCTCTCTCAGCCTGGGCCTCAGGAGCAGAACCTCAGAGCCTGCAATCTGCCCACCTGTCCAGCCACATGGGGACAGAATCACCTGGATGAGAGGAGAGGGGTGGAGGAGCGGCGGCATGGTGCTGGGGAGGATGTGATACGGGCTGGGAACTGAGCTGCGGTGACTGACAGGAATGGGACCAGGGAAGAGTTCACAGGCTCAGATGATATAGCGTTCTAGGACCTTCTCTCCCAAGTAGAAGCGGCTGAAGAGGAAGGAGCTCAGGTTGATGGTCTGGAACTGGCCCTCTAGCACCAACTCGGCCACAGCTCGTCCCACAGCAGGGGCCTGCTGCAGCCCATGGCCACTGAAGCCCGTGGCAAAGTACATGTTGACGACCAGTGGGTGGGGGCCCACTACACCATTCTGGTCAAAGGTGTTGTAGTCATAATAGCCAGCCCAAGCGTTCTGGACCTGCAGGTGCACAAGATGCTGGTGTTGTCAGGAAGGCTGCTGGTATACCCACCCACATTCCTGGTCAAGCATCAGCACCCACTACCACTATGACTGCTGAGGGGGTCGATGGGATGGGTTCTTAGCAGTTGTGAGGAAGATGGAGAAAGGCTTAGGACAGGCTTTCCAAGGGGACCAAGATGCTCCAGTGTCATCTGTCCCCTCCTAGTTACCTTCAGACTCTTAAAAGCTGGTACCCTCTGGGCCAAATGGGGCCACACCTTGTCCTGGAAGAAATCATGGTCCACTTCCAGGTTCCCTGGGTCTGGTTCCTCCTCCTGGGGTGAGAGGTGGGGACAATGCTTATATTACCTGGGACACAAGGACAGAGCCAGATCTCACTGACCTCTTTAATAATCCCCTAGGTAGGTGGGGGATGGGGACAGGAGATCTCGATTCAAACCTGGGGGTGCCTACAACATCAATAACAATACTGGGCCCTCCCAAAAGCTCGAGTCTTCAATGACAATTGGTCTGTCTCCCTTCCCGGAACCCCTGACCTCACTTAGCTTACCTCAGTGGGGCTACAGCCACCCAAGTAGTTGTTGCCCAATCCTTCCCGGCGGAAATAGGCTCTACTGGTGTCTGCAAGGAACGGCGTCTCCAGGCCTGGTCCCTGGGGGCAGTGCCATAAGTACACATACCTGCCATACCAGTGGGGTTAGGAAGGGATGGAACAGCAACTCTTCCCTCCTACCACTTAACAACCATTTTTCGTTTCTTTCCTCTGCTCACCAACCTCCTCAGCTGCCCTGTGGGAAGTCACCTTTTCCTCGGCTCCACAGGTAGCTTGGTACCCTGAAGGGTGCCAGGCGGCCCGTTCCCAATACCAGCCAGCTCTGCTACTTGCCCAGACCAGGCCCCTGCTGCATTGATCACTATGGCACATTCCACAGGCTGGTACTCCATGCTGTGGTCCATCTTCACCTGCAAGCACCAGAGGGGGAAGGGAGGGAGGACCTGGCCCATACCCTGGCCATCATGAGAGGTACCTTTCTTCCTGAGCCTGGGTTTACCCACACTGGAAGGGCAGAGATCAAAATGACAGTCATTATCTTCCTCATCCCTCCACTTGGGTAAGAAAGATACTTAGGTTGGGAACTTACATGAACTTCATGGATCCTTTTCAAAGTCACCTCTTCCCCGCTCATGGTCTCCATGTGGCTAGATGAAGAGACAAAACCTGCAGGAAAAAGAGTACTGAATAAGCCCTCGAGGCCTTGAAGAGGAAGGAGATGGGGATTCCACTGGTCTCCTAAGGAAAGAAAGCTGGAAGGCTGAGGGCTTTCCCACAGACGCTGAAGAGACAGAGATAGGGCAAGTGGAATGAACTTGGCTGCACTCAGGACAGGGGAGTGCTGAAATCCTCAAGCAGATCATGAGCCAGGAAGAAGCCTAATCAGGATTTGGAGGGGGGATGCCCAGGACCAGCCCTCAGGGGAGAAGCCCCTTCCCCCAAAAAGCCCTGCTTGGTCCGTGAGTGAAGATAAGATATTGGCTAGACCTGCACCCTGGATGGCAAAGGGTATTAGCAACGGGCATGGGGCTTCAGACTCACGTGTCACTTCTCCATGGCAGAAAAGGACCCCCATGGACTGGACCTTTCGCCGAAGCCCCTGAAGCAGACACCAGGGGTCAAACCAACCTTCACCCTCCAACCCTGTGAGGACAAAAAGGAGGACTCATGAAGAGTCCCACCCCCCAGCTCTTCCTCGGGCTTGTAAGCTGGGGAAAGTCAAGTTGTCCAACTGCTTCCAAGTCAATCCTGTGGAAGAACAGAGCTGGCATGGCCGGAGCGGCCCTGCTGGCCAGGAGGGAAGCGTTTCTCCTTGACTGGTCTGCAGGGTGCTGAGACTGCCCACCTGAGGAGTCCTGCAACCCCTGATCCCCTCTGCAAGCGAGCCTCACCATAAGATGCCAAGGCCACTCCCTCTGTGTTTATCCAGGGAAACTTGTTCCGCAGCTGTTCCGGAGACATCAGACACACTTTGGCTCCTTCCTGCCTGAGAGAAACACACGGGTCTGTGTGTGTTGGAGAGGGTAAGTGTGCAGCAGTATGGACCCAAATCAACAAGTGGGGATTCTACCTCATTTATGTTCCTTCTCTGCCCCAAAGCCCCCAGTTTTCTCTCCTCGCTGAATTGGTGGAGAACAAGCCTCCTAGCCTCTTCAACATCTGACCCTTCTTCCTTTCTAACACCCTAGTGTCCCTTTGGCCACACTAAATTCCTTGTCATCCCCTAACTATTTCATGTCTTTTCACAACAGGGTGAGTCACTCTGTTCCATCCACTCTGCCTGGGACAGTCCTTCTGCCCACCTCCTGGTATGATCATATCCACTAGCAGTCACCTCCTCTCTGGAATTTTGTCGCCCAAGGCAGCAACCTAAGTGCTAAGAGAACACACTCGTAAGCCAAACTACCTGGTTTGTATCCCAGCACCACCATTTACTAGCTCTTTGTGCCTCAATTTACCCACATGTAAAATGAGGATGTTCTGATTAAGTGCGTCAATCTCTTCATTTAGGATGTTACATGATGTCACTAGTAAGACTAGTGGAAGTGTTTGTTGAAATGCATGCTCATGACTGATCATGATTATCCCTTAGGGCAGGTTGCCATATCTGACCTGCAGCCTATTTTTGTACATGAGTCATACTCCTTTGTTCATTTGGTTGTCTATCACTGTATTTGTGCTTTAACCGCAAGCTGAGTGACTGCAATATGGACTGTATGCCTTGTGAAGATTGAAATACTTGCTATCTGGCTCTTACAGGAAATGCCTGCAGATCCCTGGGCTTCTCCCTAGAATAAATCAGAAAGTCTGATTTATTCCATCTGGGATGTGTCCTAGGTGGTTCTTACCCTCTGGTAATTTAGGACCCATGCAGCAGTGTTTCCGTGTCTGTATCATAGCACTTATCACAGGGCTCTGAGGTTCTGCATGCACCAGCCTGTCCTGATCACTGAGTTACCAGAGAGCAGGGCCCTGTCTCATCAGCTCCACCATCCCCGTCCTGACATGGTGTAGGGATTACTGCATGGACACGGCTGGGCAGCGGCTCAGAGGTCTTGCCAAGAACCCACCTCTGCACTTTCACATTGTTCTCCATGATCGCGGCATCCTTTTCTGAAGCCAGCATAAGATAACCTGAGGGGTTGAACTGGACGTCCAGGGGGCTGTCATCCACTACAGCCAGGTAATCCTATGTGCAAAGCAAACTCCTCAGAGAAGTTGACTTAAAGAAGGAATGGAGAACTTCCCTGGCTTCTCACTGAAACTCTCAGGGCTCAGGGCCCTCACCCAGAGAAGCCCTCCTGTAGGCACCACCTCTTGGAAGAAAACCAAAAGCTTTCATTCTTACTTGTCTGAACTCTCCTGCTCTGTTTTTTCTAACCATCTAGGCTGTACCTCTCTCTGGGCTAAAGAAGGGGTCACCACTCAACCCACAAATCTCCTTGCACGTACATTGATGTTCCGTAGAAAGCTGACTGAAAAGAGAGAGAGCTGGATGTTCTCAGGCAACGAGTACTGCTGGCGGATCCCGCCCACAGAAAGCCCAGTAGAGGCCCGGGAATACTGTGGGGAGACAAGGAAAAAGTTGAAGCAGACTAGTACCCTGCTGCACAGAAGCAGAATACTGTCATGGAAGTTGTGAGTCATGTACCTGAAGTTAAAGGGGAGTGCTACTTGCAGGTTTATAATATAAGAGGAGCTGACATGGACAAACCCATATACAAGTCACACAGCAGCCCAGAGCGAATAGTTATTAAAGTCCTCACTGGCAGATGTGCACAGCACAGAGATTCAATCATCAAGGGCCGGGCCCAGTCATACAAAATAGTAGTGGGCCGGAAGTCTAGAGCAGGGGGTTAACATTTGATCTAATTGGAAAATAGAGGGATACGGCCAAAGCAGCAAGATTCATGGCTATCTGACAGTGGTAATAGGAACAGCTAAGGGCAAAACCTCAGAAGTAATGGAACCTAAAAGGAGGTTGAGATAGCTGTTTGTATGTATTAATTATAACTTGAATGCAGGCTCTCTTGGCCATACCTGTGAGATCTGAAATGACCCAATATTGTGAAATTTGCTTTCAAAATAAAAACCTTATTGCCAATGTCCTTAGTTTAAGGGAAAAAGAACGTGGGACTATTTCTCAACAACGTCCAAAGCACAGGCCCTGTCCTTTGGACCTCCAAATATTGACGTCTTTTCTCCCCTTCCATTGTCCCTAGAGTCCTTCATAAAATTTGAGGCCAAGCCTCACTTGTGACTATTCTACCCCAGACCTCACCGTGTGGTCCCGTTCCACCACCAGCACCTTAATGGCACCTCGTTGCTTCTCCAACCTCTTCAGCCAATAGGCCACGGACAGGCCCAACACCCCACCCCCCACAATCACCACATCTGAGTGTTCAGGGGGCAGGTGGCTGGTGTCATACAGTGGATTCCAGGCCCCTCCAGGAAGTACTGACTGGATCTTCTTCTTGATTTCGGACACCTTTCCAGCCCAGTCTGTGAGACACAGTTATAGTCAAAGAGGGCCATACATTTTCTTCTCAGGTGGTAGGGGACAGGGGATGGCACAGGAAAAGGTGGACTAAACTGACACTGAGTTGGCAGTCCCCACTGACATCCCCTTTCATAAGGTCAGCTTGTACCCAGCAGTATTCCAGCTTTGCTATATGGTCTGAATGCCATTAGTCTCTTTTCCTTTTCATGCACAAGACTCAACTCCCTAAAATTAACTCTATACTCTCTACCTAGGATAGGTGACTCACATACTTATCTCCTGTGCAGACCTATCTCTCTTGTGAGCCCAGGCTCATATACTCAACTGCATTGCTGCATTGTCATTTCCACTTGGATGCTTCAGGCTCCTGGACAAAGAGGTCCCAGCATACTCTGAGGTGCAGCAACCTCTGAAGCATGGTACCAATGAGTGGTAGTACCTTATCCTGGATATCTGTTACTGCCAGCAAACTTACATTCATGTCCTATATATTAGTGGCTTTCAATGAGTCTATAATCATTGAGTCTATCATCTTCATACAACATCAGGGTAGTTTACTCTTTTGTGGACCGGAATAAAATTCCCGGCAGACCCACATCAGTCTACAAATTGCCAAACAGTGATTGAAAACCACTGCTATATATTATCAAGTTCTGATGACTTTATCTCTCATTTTCTGTCCCCATTGTCTATCTCTGCTGCCACTGCCCTAGACCAAACCACAGTAATTTCTCACCTAGGCTAATACAAAAGTCTCTTAACTCTTCCTACTAACTCCCCTCTTGCCACCCCCCCCCCAGTTCTTTTCTATATCATAGCTTGAATTATCTTTCCTAAATACTAATTTAATCATGCTTAAAACCCTTCAATGACTTTCCATTTCTCTAAGGATAAAAGTCCAAAACCTATCAGCATAGCCAGTGAGACAATATACAATCTGGCTCCCGTCCTTGTCCTTCCCGCCAACTCCAGCCCAAGCCCCTTTGTTTCCTTGACAGACCCTTATTTCCTTCCATCACAAGGAATCTACACAGGTGGTCTCTGCTTTGAAACTCTGGGTCCACCTTTTTGCCTTGTTAACTCTGCTTCTTTTAGATCTCAGCTCAGATATATCCCTAAGATATCATTTTCTTAGGGAAGCCTTTTCTGACTTTGTCAAATTCTCCTGTCACATTATCTCACACCTTTATGAACCTCTTTTGCTGCATGCAACACACCAGCAACTTTGAGTTTATTTAGGATACTGTACCATGTTGACCTTCTTCACTACTGAATCTCCAGCCTAGCAGAATACTTGGCACATCCTAAGTGCTCAATAAATATCTTGAATGAATGAATCCTTTGTCATTAACACCTAACTCAAAGAATTACGAGTCTTCTCAATGTTTCTTTCTTTGATCTGGGCTTATCTGTCCACACATTTCATATTACTGCTCAAACTCTAGATGGCTTTGGCTAGTTCCTTGCACAAGAACAATACTTTTCTTCTCCTAACTTTTGCTCAGCCTGACCTGTGCAGGTGCAGTGAATAAAGCATTGACCCAGAATGATGAGGTAGCTGGTTAAAAACCCTGGGCTTGCTTGGGTCAGGGTACATATACTTCCCGCTCCTCCTCCACACCTCCTTCTCTTTCTCTCTCTCTCTCTCTCTCTCTAAAAAAAAAAAAAAAAAAAAAAAAAAAAAAAAAAATCAATAAATAAAATCTTAACAAAGAACAACCTTTGCTCATTTTCCAGAACCTGGAACACACACCTGCCCTGAGCCAGTAAAGGTCCTTCAGGGCGGATCTCATTTGCCTCCTGCTCCACATACTTCTACAATGATACTAGGCCGGGGATTATCCAATCATGAACTGGTCTAGAAAGTCTTCCCTTGTCCCTGACCAGATAGCTTTTGAATCCTGGTCAGGGCACATTTAAGATTCAACCAATGAATGCATAAATAAGTGGGACAACAAATCAATGTTTCTCTCTCTCAAATCAATCAATCAATCAATCAATCAATCAATCAATAATAAAAAAGTCTTCCCTCTCCATCTTCACTTCAGGCATCTCCAGGACACATATTGAATCCTCTCCTCTTCTTCCCTCCTTCACCGCCACAAGACTAAGCCGCGCGAGCAGGACTTAACGCACATTTGTGCAGCCAATGAATGAATCAGCCTGATCTCTGTAATGCTGGTGGTAAACTGAGGTATAGAGCGATCTCGGATTTGCCACCGAGAAGGGCAAACTTGGTATCCGTACACCTGTCCAGGCTTTACAAGCTGCAGCTGACCCACTGTCTTCCCAGCGTGGGCTAGGGTCCCAAGTCCGGAAGATCACACAGACGGAAACTGGGGGTAACTCAGAACTACAAAACCTCTGGCACCCTCAACTTTACCCAGAGCCGAGCCTCCTCTGCGTGTGCTTAGTCCTCGGCCCAAGCGGCCTCTGCCTGCACAGAGCCGAAAGACCCCTCGAAACATGGCCCTTGCAAGCACGCTCTCCGTGAACGAGTCCCTTACCTCTAGCTCCGCCCGCACGCTGTCACGGCTCTGCGCCGCGGGCCATTCAGACGAGCATATCCATTGGCCAGAGGCCCTTCCGGACCCCGCCTCTCCACGCTATAGGCCGCCGTCTCCCCGTGACCTCCAGAAAGCCATGCCCACGTCTACCCCCAACCGTCATTGGCCATCCTGCTGTCAATGTGGGTGCTGCGCGCCCTCAAGCGGAGGTTGGCAAGGAACCCGGGGCTCTGAGCGGAAGTGCGGATAAACGGGTTTCCGGGGCCGCTGGTGTGACGTGTCCCGCGCTTGGCGCAGCAGGAAGTCGCGGCGATCGTGGCCTCAGTTCCCGGCGCCGGCCGGGCTCCTTTCGTGCTGCCGTCATGCTCGACTTCTTCACCATTTTCTCGAAGGGCGGGCTCGTGCTCTGGTGCTTCCAGGGCGTGAGCGACTCCTGCACTGGGCCCGTTAACGCGTTGATTCGTTCCGTGCTGCTGCAGGTACCGCCCCCGCGGGGTCAGAACTCAGGGCTCGCCCCTAGTCCATCGTTCCCCTCGACCGATCCCGCGCCTCGCTCCCATCCGGTGCGCCCCGAGGTGGCCGTTCGCGGGGGGCAGGACTCATCTTTCTCTCGCCCGCATCAGACCGTCCAGCAACTTTGCGGCCCCCCCTTCCCCTCCGCTTTCTGGGACTCGAACCGAATTCGGCCCTTCTTCAGACCTATCAGCATTCCCTCCATTCGCCCCTGGCTACTTGGCTTTCTGTTTCGAAGAATGGGTGCGATAATGGCTGGAAAACGCCTCCTAAAATTGTCAATAGTGTCCAGCTGCTAGTAGACCTGATTGTGCGACTACTTACTTTCCGGCTCCCTTGTGCCTTGCCACTTTCTCACATCTTTCCCCAACCCCAACTTGGTATCTCCTTTTCTCTTTGGAATGCTAGAGAACAGTGCCCCAGTATCTTCTTGCCTGGGACAGGTTGGAATTTGGGGGAATGTCTGGTTCTTTACCAAAGGTAATACTTGAGATGGCCCAAGACTGGGTTTTCTGGGGACTAGTCTGAGCTCTGAGACAATCTCTCTTTCCAGGAGAGGGGAGGCAACAACTCCTTCACCCATGAAGCACTCACACTCAAGTATAAACTGGACAACCAGTTTGAGCTGGTGTTTGTGGTAAGTCGGGGTATTTTAGAGGGATGAGTGCATTCCCAACATGGTCCTGATTATTGAGAACTTTGATTACTTGCAGGTGTTATATGGTGAAGTAGCTAAGACGACAAGGAGGGTTAGGGGTAAAGGCAAGAAACTTCTGGGCCCAGAGAGCTTGGCTACTCCTCAGGTCAGGGACACCTGCCAGGCAACTTAGCCAATCTGGAGGCCTAGGTTGAGTTGGCTTCCCTCTCTTCTGGGATGTCATGTAAGCAGATCTGTTAGCTCTGTTTCTTTTCCTAAACAGGTTGGTTTTCAGAAGATCCTAACACTGACTTACGTGGACAAATTGATAGACGATGTTCATCGGCTCTTTCGGGACAAGTACCGCACAGAGATCCAACAGCAGAGTGCTTTAAGTCTATTGAATGGCACTTTTGATTTCCAAAATGACTTTCTGCGGCTCCTTCGGTGAGATGCCTCCCCTCTCCAAAATCACTTTCCATGACTTACTTGAGCTCCCTCCCTTCCTGAGGCCCATTCAAGGGTAGTACACTTTTTGAAAAAATGCTTCTGTATTTGCTTCTCAGTTCTAAATGGTCCTCTTTATGTGTGAGTGGCCTTTCTTTGGACTTTAACCATTCTCTCTTTAGTGAAGCAGAAGAGAGCAGTAAGGTCCGGGCTCCAACTACCATGAAGAAATTTGAAGATTCTGAAAAGGCCAAGAAACCTGTGAGATCCATGATCGAGACACGGGGTGAAAAGCCCAAGGAAAAAGCAAAGAACAAAAAAACCAAGGGGGGCAAGAAGGAAGGTTAGTTTGAGTCCCTTGGACATATGGGGTACAATAAGTTAGTGTGGTACTGAATACTGAAGTGGTTCCCTGTCCTTCTCTTTGTCATTGCTTATCTCCCTCCCTGTCATTGCAAGTCCTTATTAGCCCCAAGGTGTTTGCTCCTAGTTTCCTCTTTAAGGATTTGGAAGATTTTCTATTCCCCACTGTCTATTTTGTTGGAATCTGGTCCTTTTTCTACAGCGAGTTTTCTCCTAACAGGTTTTGATGTCCCTTCGACGACCAGCAAAACCGTCCCTGCAGAAAAGTCAGTGGGGGCTGAGAATGGTGTAGAACTTTCCAAAGAGGAGCTGATACGGAGGAAACGAGAGGAGTTCATTCAGAAACACGGGAAGGGTCTAGACAAGGCCAGGTGAGCATTCTAACCTTTGCCATAGTTACTGTTGTCTAGCCATGTTGGGGCAAGGGCGTTCTTGTTTCTTGTTCTTGGGTGGATGCTTCCTTTCCTGCTTCTCCACCGTAACCCTCTGGGATATCCTTTCAGCAAGTCCACAAAGTCAGATGCTCCAAAGGAGAAGGGCAAAAAAGCACCTCGGGTGTGGGCACTGGGTGGCTGTGCTAACAAGGAAGACCTGGATTACAGTGCTCCTACCACCAATGGATCCCCAGAGGTTGCCCCGCCTGAGGACATCAACTTGGTAAGAGTCAGCAGGGGCCAGAGTGACAGGTGCCATGAAAAAGAATTGGGGAGGAAGTAGAGGAGGGTAGTAGTACCTTTGGTTCCTTTGAGCTGAGAGGGTTTGTTACATTTAGAGCTTTCCATATCAAAAAGACAAAGTAGATGGTGAATCCTGGGCTTTTTTTCCCCCTCAGAACATTTAGTATTCCTAACGCTGTCTCCTTCCTTTCCCCATACCTGGCAGATTCGAGGGACTGGGCCTGGGGGGCAGCTTCAGGATCTGGACTGCAGCAGCTCAGATGATGAAGGGGCCGCTCAAAACCCTAGCAAACCTAGGTAGGGAAGTTCAGGTGGTGGGTGGTACTTGGGCTCCAGAAGGGTGAGACTTGATTTCTGCCCACTGGCTCTGTGTGTCTGTAATCTCCTGTGCCTGCAGTGCCACCAAGGGGACTCTGGGTGGCATGTTCGGGATGCTGAAGGGCCTCGTGAGTTCCAAGAGCTTGAGTCGTGAAGACATGGAATCTGTGCTGGACAAGATGCGTGATCATCTCATTGGTAAGTCCTGAGGAACAGGTGGACTCATGTTTCATGGGGTTGTTACAGTGGAGAATAAATAGGACTGGTTTCTCAGTTGTACCGTAAGGGTTGGCCATTGACACTGCACTCCCAGCACACTTGCTCCCCTCTCTCTCCAGCTAAGAATGTAGCAGCAGATATTGCAGTCCAGCTCTGTGAGTCCGTGGCCAACAAGTTGGAAGGGAAGGTGATGGGGACATTCAGCAGTAAGTATCTCCCTGAACCTGAAAGTGGATAGGGCATTATGCATACCAGGAGTTGAAGTGCATCGATCTCCATGGCTTTTGAAAAACCACTTAAGCTCTAAACCTTTATTACAGAAGTTCAACTTTAAGAGTTACTAGGAGGACTAAATGAGTTAATGCTTGTAAAGTGTTTATTAGGACAGTATCAGGTGTAACAGTGGATTTTTGGGGCAAGACTCTAGTATCATCCAGATCCTAGTTCCTTTAGCTCAGAAAGCTGTTGGGTGTTTCTGGAGTACATTTCTTGGTTTCATGGGTGCACCTCCTCCTCCCCCTTCAGCGGTGACCTCCACAGTGAAGCAAGCTCTGCAAGAGTCCCTGGTACAGATTCTGCAGCCACAGCGTCGTGTAGACATGCTTCGGGATATCATGGATGCCCAGCGTCGCCAGCGCCCTTATGTTGTCACCTTCTGTGGGGTTAACGGAGTGGGGAAGTCTACCAACCTTGCCAAGGTCAGTGCAGCTCCCCATCTGTCTGACATTTCTTCACTATATATAAGCAGTTCTGGTTCTAAGTGACTTTTCTTTGCCTCTTCTGCAGATTTCCTTCTGGCTGTTAGAGAATGGCTTCAGTGTCCTCATTGCCGCCTGTGACACCTTTCGTGCTGGGGCTGTGGAGCAGCTGCGCACACATACCCGACGTTTAAGTGCCCTACATCCCCCAGAGAATCATGGTGGCCGAACCATGGTGCATTTGTTTGAGAAGGGCTATGGCAAAGATGCTGCTGGCATCGCCATGGAAGCTATTGCCTTTGGTACAGTGCACAGAAAGGATGGGAGCTTGTCTGGGCGGCCCCTTTCCTCTTTGGGTTCCCTTTAAAACATGCTGAGGATCAGGGTTTCCCCACTACCAACTCACTGTTCTGTAACAAGTCAGGGTAAGTGACATGTCATGCTCTGCTTTGGGTAATAGGTATAGTTGTAAACAAAGCTAATATATTTAAATTGAAGAGCCTTGGTCATCTTTATCATATTGCCATCCTTTTGCTGAGGGCCAAGCATAGAAAAGATGCTTTTCACACACTACCTTGTTTCCAGATCCAGAGCCCATTAAAGTCAAGATTGACTTTTAATATAGCCAGCTAGGACTTCTTGAGAGGGACCTCGAAATAAGTGTGATAGACCAGGTGTTTTGAGTTAACCAATTTTTGTTTCTCTAGCACGTAATCAAGGCTTTGATGTGGTGCTGGTGGACACAGCTGGTCGCATGCAAGACAATGCCCCTCTGATGACTGCCCTGGCCAAGCTCATTACTGTCAACACACCTGACTTGGTGCTGTTCGTGGGGGAGGCCTTAGTAGGCAATGAGGCTGTGGATCAGCTGGTGAGGGCTAGAGCGTGGTTCTCTTTCCAACATCAGCTTTGGTTGGAAAGGTGTTTTATACACTAATATCTGTATTCCTCCTTTCCAGGTCAAGTTCAACAGAGCCTTGGCTGACCATTCTTTGGCTCAGACACCTCGGCTCATTGATGGCATTGTCCTTACCAAATTTGATACCATTGATGACAAGGTAAGTGTGAATGTCACAGGACACTGTGACAGGGAGGGCAAAGGTGGCTATCCTTCATGAGGGAGCTGAGGCTAGGTTAGCTGCAAAAATCCTCATTAACTGAGTGAAATGAAGGGTCTTGGGTTGACTGGGTACCCCCTTTTTTCACTTAAGGTGGGAGCTGCTATTTCTATGACTTACATCACAAGCAAACCCATCGTGTTTGTGGGCACTGGCCAAACCTACTGCGACCTACGCAGTCTCAACGCCAAGGCTGTGGTGGCTGCTCTCATGAAGGCTTAACATGGCTCTTGCCCAGTACCAAATCACCGCTTCCCCCCAAAACCCCTGTTCCTGTATCAAGAATGTGCTTCGAGTATGTGAGCAACTTGTCTTCAGTGTAATAAAAGGCAGAGTGAGGGGAGCTCCTGGGGCGTGCAGCTCCTCCTAACCCCACTCTGTGTTCAGTCCAACATCCATCTACAAGGAGCCTCCATCTACAAGGAGGGCTTAATCATGCTACAGTCACTGCCTATTGCCCACCCACCACCCCAGCCCCCATGGTCCTGCCCTTCCTACTCAGGCATCCCTGTCACTCTGCCTACGGACTTGGTCTCATTACAGCTTTGACGAATGGTTAGAGACGATCCAACAGCAGAACTTTGCTAATCAGTGTGGTCCTATGAACATCTGAGCATAAGCAGTTTAAAGCCCCAGCTCCACAACATTAAGAAATTTCCAGAGGCAGCTCTGGGTCTTCAGTGGCCCTCTCCTAGGCTACATAGCTTTCAGATCCCTGGGCCTGGGTGACACCCACCAACCACACTGTTGTGCAATGTATGGCCTGTTCTTTATTGCTGCTAATTCTTATGATTGACCCCATCCCTGTCTTTTCCCCCAAGCATCAACCAGGCCAGAGTGATTTGTTACAAATGAACAAAAGATGAGTGTCCTCTTCCCTTGGAAAGGGGAACTGAGCTGCAGTGTTACATTGGGCTTCTCAGCCTTCCAGCTCTTCCCCACACCCAGAACCCAGCTGTGAGCTTTGCATGTTCCTCTTCCTGGGAGAAAATTGCCTGTCAGGGTATCATGTTGCCCCTCCCCATCTTCACTCTGAGGGACCCTGGCTTTTCTGCCTCCTCCACAGTGCCTGGTAGACAAGTGCTACGTTGAAGAACACAAACCTCTTGTTGAGACATGCCCTGTAGCTTGGTATTACAGATGTGCTGTTAGTGCAATAAGGTGAAGGCTGTCTGCCCAGAGAAATGCATAATTTATATATAAGAAAATAAATTTCATAAATAAATTGACTTTTAGTCTTGGAGTTACTTTATGTAGAATTCAAAACAAAAACCCCACATCACACTGACTTGGCTTTATGGTACAAGAGAAGCAGCAGGAATTCATGCTATGAGGAGTTGGGTAAAATGGCTTTCCGGAGAGTGAGGTCACCGCTCCCCCACATAAAGGAACAGATCTTTTAAAATTTAAGTTACAAAAATTAGACTTGTTAGTACCTATGTAGGTAGTTTTCTAAAGTGACTAAAAGTAGAACCAGGGCCCTAGGAAGTAAACGAACAAGCTTTTAATATAGCTCAGGTAAGTAAAATACTGTACACTGTAAAAGATCTAGAAAACTAGAGCTTCAAGTCTTGTTTTTAAAAAACAGCCATTAGCTTAATTGAAAAACCAAGTAGAATACAAAACTGCAGTAGGGCTGTGGGGAGTCAGGGCATCTGCACCCACGGTCTCCATGCGGAGCAGCAGCCTGCTCAGTGGACACCATACTGATCTGCTGTGTGTCCAGCCAAGGGGTGGGGTGGGGAGCTGCATCTGGGTTCTGTTGTCACTTGGGTGTTCTCAAACTGGGATAGGCTGTATGAGACCAAGAACCAGTAGGCACACAGAATTAAGCTGGAACACACTCCCACACTCGATGTAGCCCCAGCCTTCAACTTCTGGGTTTTAGTTCTTCCTAGGAGCTGTGTTGGGTTCTTCTAAGTCACTGTCAAACACTGCACGGTAAGGCCGTACAGTTGGTCTAACGCTGGCAACTTCTGTAGCCCTCATGTACTGTGGTCTGTGGAGAGAAAAAGTAGAGAATGAAAGGAAGTTTCACAAAACAGGTTTACACATTTAAAGCTGCAGATAGTTAAGCTTAACCAACCTCAGGAGACAAGAGATTAGGAATCTTGTAATAGACTTGATAGAAAAATAAGAATCCAAGTAGTAGATGTAAGTCATTCTTCTCCAGTGTCTTAACTAGGTCCTAGGAACACATTTTCTGCCAACAAACTAGCAAATAATAGAACAAAATAGTATACCTCTTATTTCACTGTGTGGTGCAGATGAACCATTTAGCTGACTGTCTCTCACCATCCCTGCCAACAGAATGAAAATCAGTATCAGCTGTCTGATTAAAAACCAAAACTATTAATAGAAAACCAACCAACCAAAGGGAGATGAAAGCACATGCTCTAAGAAGGATGCCATTAGTTACTCATGAACTTCACAGAGGAGAAGATGGGAGGTGGGGAGAATAAACTAGTCTTCAAACAGTTGTATTAAATAACAGGGAAACGGTAAGTTCCCAAAATGCACTGACTTAGCTTGTAAACAAAATGTTTACATGGGCAAAGTATGTGTGCGATCTCTAGTCTAGAAGGCCAAGTACAGGGAAAAAGAATTCAGTCTGACAGGGATGGGGAGCAGCGTGCAAGTGGGCAAATTCATCTGAGTAGAAGAGGGAAAAGCAGCAGACTCCCACAATATAAAATGGGTCACTCCATCCTGTCTAATACGGTGCCATCAGCCACATGTGACTTGAGTTTTACTATACAGTAAAAATCCTATTCCTTTGTCACTAACCATATTTCAAATATTCAACAGCCATGTGTATGTACCCTGTGCTTATGGTACTGGACAGCAAAAATTACAGAATATTTCTCTCACTGCAGAAAATTCTATTGGCCAACACTAGGATAGATAATGATGTAGGAAAAAGTATAAAACTGAGCACATGGAAGAAAAAATGGCCAGTTAGGGTACAAATAAAAGACAACATTCATACAAGTTGTTATTTCCCTCTTGGAAAGCACTAGCAATATTTATCAGCCTCTAAAATGTTCGTGCCTTTTGACCTAGTAACTATTACACTGAGAATTTATCCTAAGAAGATTACTAGCAAAAAAACTATGGATGGTCATTACAACAATTCTTAAAATAATAATAATAAAAAAACATAGAAACTAGAAATTGTCTAACAGGGAAATAATTAGGTAAATTAACAGCCCCTTGTCAGAAGGCACCTTCCCAAAGACAAGGAAATATGTACAAAATACTGACTTTATCAAAGATTTACAGGAGACTCAAGACTGGGCTGAGACGGTTGGGGAATGGGACTGGGGGGTTCAATGGACTGACTAGGAACAAAGAGATCTGGAGACTGTAAGCTCTTCCTTGGATCCCTCTTAACACTCTAGCTGTCTAGGCTCCTCACCTAACTCTTGCCTCGCTCCTCCTCCTTTCCTTTGACAATAAAAGATGCTTTAATTCTGGAGTCTCTTAATATGGATCTGCAGAAGCTGTAAGGTCCCCCCATCTTCTCAAGCTGGCATCTTCTTGATCAATAAACCTTTCCTTACTCCAAACTCTGACGTTTTTGATTATTGGCCTTTGAAACATCAAATACATCTTGAACCAGTAACAAAACCTGTAGCCTTGTGGGAAACTGTATGATGTACCACTGAATAAAAAAAAGGACTAAGACACCCGGGCCTCACATATTGGTTGGAGTATCTTCCCAATAAGCAAAGGCAAAGGCTTCGGGTTTGATCTCGTCAGGACACATGCAGAAACAGATCAATGTTACTCTTTCTCTCTCCATCTCCCCCCTCCTCCTCTCTCCCTCTCCCTTCTGTTAGGTTTAGGTCCAGGGCCCCTTACCAAAAAACCTCAACTAGCCACGTTAAACTTTAAGTGATCTGATGCCAGGGCAGTTCCTGTAACTCCCCACCTGAGCAAGCCTGACTATCCTACTCTCCACCAACCTCCCACTGAGGCAACTTCCTCAGTAAGTGGTCCCTTCACCCAACCTCCCACCTGGGCAAATCCCCTCACCCTGCTCCAAAATTCACCACCAAAACTAGCCTCCTAGCCAGCCTTGTTCACTAACTGTGTAAAAGCGTAAACCCCCAGACCTTTGGTGCTGATGCCATTTTGGACTCAGCCTATCTGTTTGCAGATGCATGAATAAATTTCTTATAAAACTCATCAGGCACAGTATGTCCCTCCTTTAGTGACCTAACACCTTCCTCTCTTTAAAACCAATAAATAAAAATTTAAAAGTACCAAGACTGTATGTATACTTTGTTTACAACTATGAAAAAAGGCATAGGAAAACTTAACTAGAAATAGATCAAAATAACTGCCTGTATGATGGTAATGAATTATAAAAGAATTTTCTTGCCCTGGCCGGTTGGCTCAGCGGTAGTGTCGGCCTGGCATGCAGGAGTCCCAGGTTCGATTCCCAGCCAGGGCACACAGGGGAGGCGCCCAACTGCTTCTCCACCCCTCCCATCTCCTTCCTGTCTCTCTTCCCCTCCCGCAGCTGAGGCTCCATTGGAGCAAAGATGGCCCAGGCGCTGAGGATGGCTCTGTGGCCTCTGCCTCAGGTGCTAGAATGGCTCTGGATGCAACAGAGCAACGCCCCAGAGGGGCAGAGCATCACCCCCTGGTGGGCATGCCGGGTGGATCCCGGTCGGGCACATGCAGGAGTCTGTCTGCCTCCCCGTTTCCAGCTTCGGAAAAATGAAAAAAAAAAAAAAATTTTTTTTTCTTTTCCTCATTACTGATTTTCCTAAAGTAAATGTACTAGATCTTACACTCTTTTGAACCCTGGTAATTTTCACCATTCAGAAGTGAGTACAGCGGGTCCTTGGGTTCAAGAGTCTTGACATATGACGTTTCAAGTTTACGACAGTCACTCCCATAAAAACTTTAAAAAATTGAGACGTGTTTCAGCTTACACTGTTAAGTGTAGTACTTACGGACTACATGGGCGAACTAGTTTGGTTATGCGCGATGGAAGAATACACAGTAAGGCTGTGAATAAGTGAGGGAGTTGGAGTCCTCCAGTACCTTACCTATGCCATTTTGGATTGTTAAAAGTGCAAGTGTTCTGTTTCTGTTAAGCTAGAGCAGTGGTTCTCAAAGTGTGTGCCCTAGAAGATTTCCAGGTGCACCCTATGGTATTTCAGAGAAATATGTGCCTGTTGGGGACCAAAATACCAACAGGGTTTTTGGAATTTAGATTTTTGGGGGACAGAGGTGTGGGGAATTGGCTGTAAGCTGACAGTCTGCCCAACCCCCCACCTCACTTGCCTGATTAGGTTGCAAAAGGCTGTTAAGCTGTGGTGCTGGATTGTTTACACTACCCCCCCATGTTCCCTGGAAAGACTGGAGGTATATTTCTTCTATCCTTTGGTGTAAAGTTAAGATGATATGTATGGTGGAGGTTTTCTGCATTCAACACAATTAAGAGTAAAAAGAGAGGAATTCTTCAATGTATTGAGGAAATGAGAGTTTGCCTTTCAAATAGATACCCAAACATTGAAGAAATCGCTAGGACACATCAGGCTCATGTTTCTCATAAACAAAAATGAAGAAACTTAACACATATGCGCCAGGACCTGCTGAATTTACTAAATCTTACTAAGAATGTATCTATATTGGCCTGACCAGGCGGTGGTACAGTGGATAGAGCGTCGGACTGGGATGCGGAGGACCCAGGTTCAAGACCCTGATGTCACCAGCTTAAGTGCGGGCTCATCTGGCTTGAGCAAAAAAAAGCTCACCAGCTTGGACCCAAGGTTGCTGGCTCAACAAGGGGTTACTCGGTCTGCTGTAGCCCCACAGTCAAGGCACATATGAGAAAGTAATCAATGAACAACTAAGGTGTCGCAATGAAAAATTGATGATTGATGCTTCTCATCTCTCTGCGTTCCTGTCTGTCTGTCCCTGTCTATCCCTCTCTCTGACTCTCTCTCTGTCTCTGTAAAAAAAAAAAAAAATGTATCTATATATATAAAAAGATAGCTTTTTTGTCTTTATTTTTTAACCCCTCTTTTTTACAAATTCTAAAAAGCATAACTCAAAAAATGTAACATAAAAATTTTTAATGTCAGAATAAATGTAATTTTGTTGTATTTATTTCATTTAATTACCATAAAAGCATGCTTAGACTTTATATTTTTTAATATTTGACTTATTATTATATTCCTCAGAAATTTGTCTATAGCGTGCCTACAATTATTTGTAGGATTTTAAATGCGCCCCAACTTCAAATAGTTTAAGAACCACCTGGCTAGAGTGTGTTTTGACTTATATCAACATTCAAGTTATTTCACTGTCATAAGAACGGAACTGTGCAGCAAGTGCTCAGTGTTAAACAAAACAAAGCAGGAGACCAATACACATCCCCCACTGTTACAGTAATTAAATATAGAAATATAAAAAAATATAGAAGATATATAGAAATAATTAGAATATTAAAAGCCATTAAGGCAAATGAATAAAAATACACCCTCTAGGCTTTTTGCCCAGAGCCTAGTTAGCGTGTGTGAAGTTATATACAGGTAGATAAAAAGTGGCTTGATGTGACAACTCTGTAGATTAACATAAAAAAGGGCTCCCTGCTAGGAACTCCCAAAAGATGGCTTGATGTGATAGTCCTGTAGATTAACACTGTTAGATGGTGTATGCCAGAAAAAGGTACTAAAGCTGAGGGGCCCTCTGCTGCAATCAGTCGCCCAGACTTCAACGTTGAATGTGGACTGTCTCCAAGTCGCTCTAACCAAGGACAATGGAGAGGAGCATGCAGACAGGGCCCCATTAAGCTGTATCCAGGCATGCCATAAGGATTTGTGAGTAATAAACTGGGTGATTCTTGCAACTAACTTGTGTGTAGGTTGTGTCTTTCTTCCGGTGGCAGTTGGTCTCGGCACTGATAAGTAGAATCCTCATAGCCTCCTCAAGAGTAATCTTGAAGAGGCTGCAGGCCCTGCTGATAAGCAGGAGTGTTCCACTGCCCAGGAAAGTTGAATCAGGGATGCCTGATCAACATAGAACTTGGGCTCTACTGAGACACCCACAAAGAACAGCAAACTTTTCACAAGAGGGAAGGAAGACAAGGTTTTCAGTATTCAGTTACAGAGATAAGAGCTTATAAGAATCCCCATTACAAAGAATTCCACACAAAGCATTCTGGTTCAGAAAAGAAAGCTGTGAATGATTATTAGATTTAGGAAAAGTTCTCTCTGTATTAAATTACCCCTAAAATGCATGCCGATTGACAATGAAACGCCACATTAAATAACATAAAACTTTCTATAAACATATTCTATGTACAATAGCAAAGTTAGTTTGGAACCAGGTGGTAAATCAGAATGGCCATACCCTGGGGTCTGGCTTTATACAAAGTAAGGTTTTAAAAAATATTCAATTTAGTTGACACCATAAAGTTTTGTATTTTGTAGGTTATTGGGAACTTGCCTGGGGTCATTAATAAACTGAACCTTTTATACCCATCTGGTTTTCTTATCAGAACCTGAAGGTAAATGTCAAGTGAGTAAATGGTATCTCAACTTGACTGTAGTAACACCATGTTTCCAAAGAGCATAGTAAAGTATGTGTTTTTTTTAATAAAGATAATGCTTAATCGTTGTAGAAAATGCTAACACAGAAACAAAATATTTTTAAAAAACCTTTAAGTCCTACACCATAAAGTTAACCACTTAATTTAGTAAACATCATTGCAACTTGAAGCCATGTCAACAAAATAAATTAAAAAAAAATCATTGCAAATATTATTATGTTCACAAAAAGTAAGAGAATACCTGTAATTCTGTATGAATGGGACTGACCATAATGGTGGTTTCCAACCTGCTTCTTTACTTCCCCTTCACTTACAATATTATATCTGACACCTTTTTAACAGTAAAGACATTTTCCCTTATAGCTTCATTGTATTTTATCAATTAAATAAATGGAATATTTATAGACTTCTCTAATAAGTAGAACATTTTAGGTTGCTTCCAATGTTTTCCATTATATATAACATTGACAACATTCCCACATCTATATCTTTGTGCAATTGTCCAATTATCTCTTTAGGAGAAATCTCTCCGAAGATAAATTGTATTAAGTGGAGTTTCTAGGTCAAAGGTTTTTAAATTTTGAACTTATTCCAACGTGAATATATTTGTTTCCTCACAGCTTAGCCAAAATTAAGTTATCATTCTTATAAATTTTGAAATCTAAATTCTAACTGCTCGAGATACCACCTCACACCTGTTAGATTAGCTATTATTAACAAGACAGGTAATAGCAAATGTTGGAGAGGCTGTGGAGAAAAAGGAACCCTCATCCACTGTTGGTGGGAATGTAAAGTAGTACAACCATTATGGAAGAAAGTATGGTGGTTCCTCAAAAAACTGAAAATAGAACTACCTTATGACCCAGCAATCCCTCTACTGGGTATATACCCCAAAAACTCAGAAACATTGATACGTAAAGACACATGCAGCCCCATGTTCATTGCAGCATTGTTCACAGTGGCCAGGACATGGAAACAACCAAAAAGCCCATCAATAGATGACTGGATAAAGAAGATGTGGCACATATACACTATGGAATACTACTCAGCCATAAGAAATGATGACATCGGATCATTTACAGCAAAATGGTGGGATCTGGATAACTTTATACGAAGTGAAATAAATAAATCAGAAAAAACCAGGAACTGCATTATTCCATACGTAGGTGGGACATAAAAGTGAGACTAAGAGACATTGATAAGAGTGTGGTGGTTACGGGGGGAGGGGGGAGAGGGAGAGAGAAAGGGGGGAGGGGGAGGGGCACCAAGAAAACTAGATAAAAGGTGACAGAGGACAATCTGACTTTGGGTGATGGGTATCCAACATAATTGAACGACAAGATAACCTGGACATGTTATCTTTGAATATATGTATCCTGATTTACTGATGTCGCCCCATTAAAAAAAAAAAATTATTTAAAAATTTAAAAAAAAAATAAATTCTAACTGCATTTCATAGATAATGAGGCTGAATTTTTTCATTCTTTCCACTTCTGCACTGAATTTGCCTTTGTCCACTCTTCGCCTATCCAAATGTCATTTTAGTCTAACCTGAAGACCAAAAACGTGAGCTCCCTTCATGATCTGGTTAGGATGATTGCCCTCCTCTTGGCAAGAATTTTACCCACAGTAAACACACAAAAGGCTGATGAGTTGCTGTTCTCACATCCCCTCAGTCTCAAAGTGCCTCTTACCTGACCTACCCCTCTTGGACATCTCAAAGGTCAGCCGCTTGAAATATTCTGGAAGGTCAGCATATTCATTTCCATAGGAGATGACCTTAATCCCTTTGTCCAGCATGTTTTCTCGAAGCTTCTTGAACTCATCTACATCTCCTTTCCGAACCAGCATGAAATGTTCTAAGTCAGATTTATGCTTCACGGCCTCCAGAAAAAGGGCTTGGAAAGTGGTGTCATCCACAGTTTGGCCACAACCCAGGAAAAGAAATGACTTGTTTTCATAGAGTTTCTGAATCTCTCTCTTGCAGGAAAAGAAACAACATATTAATGCCGCCACAAAGACACACAAGGCAAGTCTGAAATATGTTACATGGTCATCATAATTGCTACTTTTAATAGACTGTGGTCACCATTTAACCTAGATTTAAGAGGGTACATAAGTCCCTAAATTGAGTCATTTTTTTTCTTTTTTTTTTTAACAGAGAGAGGGACAGATAGGGACAGACAGGAAGGGAAAGAGATGAGAAGCATCAATTCTTCGTTGCAGCACCTTAGTTGCTCATTGATTGCTTTCTCATATGTGCCTTGACGGGGGGGGGGGGGGGAGCTGCAGCAGAGCGAGTGACCCCTTGCTCAAGCCAGCAACCTTGGGCTCAAGGCAGTGACCTCTGGGCTCAAGCCAGAGGCTACGGGCTCATATCTAGGATCCCACACTCAAGCCAGCCACCCTGCGCTCAAGCCAGATGAACCTGCGCTCAAGCTGGAGACCTCGGGGTTTCGAACCTGGGTCCTCCAGGTCTCAGTCCAACGCTCTATCCACTGTGCCACCACCTGGTCAGGCTGAAATTGGGTCTTCTTAACGTTTATTACTGTAACTTGATGAGTGCTCTAAAATTTACCTTTATCTGGAAGCTCTCTATTCAGGGTTTCTCCAGATTAGCACTGGGCTACTAACCTTGCAGATTATTATTAATTATTTAATGTGCATTTTATTGATTTTAGAGAGAAAGAGAGAGAGACAAGAACATCAACCTGTTCCTGTGTGTGGCTTGACCAGGGGTTGAACCGGCAACCTCTGTGCTTTGGAACAACACTGAGCAACTGAACTATTTGGCCAGGGCTAATCTTGCAGGTTCCTTTTTAGATCTATGTGCCCAGAAGCTATAAGGCAACAAGTAGGTCTTTAATATATCTTACTCTTTCCATTTTTCTGGACCATATTTGCCCTTTTATTGCCTTACAAACTGAACCATGGACCACCAGTGAAGACAATTTCATCACCAGATTTTCTCAAAGGAAGTCTGATACTTAGAACATCAAGATGCATTTGCATATACGTATGTATCTACACATATACACATATAAATATTTATATTGGGTTGGGGAATAAGTTCGTAGCGTTTTAACCGAAGACTTATTTAAACAAAAAACAATAATTATATCAATAAGTTAATCAATTATATATTCGCCGTTGCTGTTTACAACCTCTTCCTACCTCTCGACCTATTTGTTGGTGCCGTTCCGCCAAAAATCGCCTGGTCTGGTGTCAAAGAAGTTGTTGAGCCAGTTTTTAAGGACCTCTTTGTTATCGAAGGTAACGCACTTCATATGGTTTGACAGGGAGAGGAAAAGATGGAAATCGGTCGGTGCAAGGTCCGGAGAATACGGTGGATGCTGAAGGACCTCCCATTCGAGCTCTTGGAGTGCGGCTTTGACGACTTGTGCAACATGGGGCCTGGCGTTGTCGTGAAGGAGTATGGTTTGACCATGTCAATCAGGTCTTTTCAGTTGAATAGCCTCATTCACGCGGGGTAGCTGGGCAATATAGAGCTCCTTGTTGACCGTGGCATTCTTTTCGAGCATTTCCCAGTGCACCATGCCCTCCCAGTCCCACCAAACACATATCATGATCTTCTTTGGATGAAGGTACGGCTTGACTCTTGGCTTTGGCGTATCTCCTGGAGCCACCCACTCCTTTCTTTGCTTCATATTGATGTATAGGCACCATTTCTCATCTCCCGTGACGATCAGTACAAAAAGCGCTGTTTATGACCGCGTGTTGCTCGATGGCGGGTGAGATGCTGAGAAGCAATTTGAAGGCGACTTTCTTTGTTTTTTTCGTTGAGCTCATGAGTCACCCAGGCTCCCAATTTTTCGGTAAATCCCATTGAATGAAGGTGATTGAGAATCGTTTTATGATCGCAGTTCATTTTTTCCGCCAATTCACCACTGGTTTGGCGACCGTTCTCCTTCAAAAGTGATTTGAGACGTTCTTCATCGAATTCAGAAGGCCTTCCGCTGCGGGACGTGTCATTGACGTCAAAGTCGCCATTTTTGAACTTTGCAAACCATTTCCGTGCTGTAGACTCACCTATGACACCTTCTCCATACACGTCGCAAATGTCCCGGGCTGCTTCGGCAGCTTTTTGACCTCGATGAAAAGCAAAGAAGAGCAGGTGTCGAAAATGTTGGTTTTTGCCTCCTGGGTATTCCATTTCTAAGCCTCAAAACTAATAAAAAATTAAATAACTCAAAAATACAATTAACATAGTTTTGTAGAGCAGAAAGAGTTTTATCGAATGAATACTTACTCTTTGCCAAACAGCAAACAAATCGTTGTAAAATAAAATATAAAAACGCTACGAACTTACTCCCCAACCCAATATAAAATACTGAAAATAATTTTGCTTAAGGAATCACTCGGTGTCAGTGATGAATGCAGTTCAAACAGGTATTGGAAATAATATGTGTATATGGGGGGGGAGACTCTTAAGCTTTAGAAAATATAACATTTTCTTGGTCTTTCTTTTGTTGCATCCTGTAGATACAAATCATGCCAAGTGACCCAGTCCTGAAAATAGCTAGTATACATTGTCTTTAGAGTTGGGGCAGTAGATTACTCCTACATATCACTGATATAGGAGTGTTTTTAGTTTGAACATGTATGTGTGTGCAAATCTAAAACTTGCCTCTCTAAAGATCAACAAAGATCTTTTTTCACAAAGAAGAAAACCTCCACTTTATCACCCTATCCAACTTTTTTTCATTTTTTCCCCACTGAGCAATAAGTGTGACTAGGTATGATAATTCAATAATTCAACATAAGCCCATCATCGTTTATACAAAATTACTTTAGAATGTATGTTCCAGTAGTGACTGATCAATAAAACACTTTTTATTGGCAAAGAGAGGGTTATTAATACTATGACAAATCAAACAGTAAAAAGGGGTGATAGGTGATAATGTAGGCTCTGGCTGGTTGGCTCAGCGGTACAGCATCAGCCCGGCATGTGAAAGTCCCGGGTTCGATTCCTGGCCAGGGGCGCCCATCTGTTTCTCCACCCTTCCCCCTCTACTTTCTATCTCTCTCTTCCCCTCCCACAACCAAGGCTCCGTTGGAGCAAAGTTGGCCCGGTCGCTGAGGATGGCTCCATGGCCTCTGCCTCAGGTGCTAGAATGGCTCTGACTGCAGCAGAGCAACACCCCAGATGGGCAGAGTATCGCCCCCTGGTGGATCCCGGTCAGACACATGCAGTAGTCTGTTGGCCTCCCCCCCTGCTTCTCACTTTGGAAAAATACAAAAAAAGAGGGTGGTGATAATGTAGTCTTCATATGTGAAGATGACAGCAATGACAGAATGCCACCATCTGGCTGTCAATCAAGAACAATGGAACACTATAGCTCACTACCTGAAGAGTACATTTCCTAAGATGGCATGCACACCTACAAGCTGAGGAGCACAGGAAAGAATGCTTAATCAACTTTTTTTTTTTTTTTTAGGTGAGAGGTAGGGAGATAGTGAGACAGACTCCTGCATGCACCAGGACCAGGATCCACCCTGCAACCCTATCAGAGGCCGATGCTCAAGTACAGTTATTTTTATCACCTGAGGCTGATGTGCTCCAATGGAGCCATCCTCAGTGCCTGGGGCTAATGCTCAAACCAATCAAGCCACTGGCTACTGAAGGGGAAGAGGGAGAGAAGGGGGAAAGGGAACAGGGGAGAAGCAGATGGTTGCTTCTTCTGTGTGCACTGACTGTGAATCGAACCCAAGACATCCATACACTGGGCCACTGTGCTATCCACTGAGCCACCAGCCAGGGCCAGCCTTCCAACTTTTAATTAATAAAAACAACATGTTTATCCTCTGAAGATCAGCAAGATCAACACCACTCACCATAACTTCCGTGTTCCTGAGCACATTCTGATACCCAGCTGGATGAAGGACAATGCCGCTAGGGTTGGTGTAGACCCCATGGATGTGTAACACACTCAGCTTCCGCTTCTCCTGAGCCCACTCGAGGACCTGCACAACACAAATACAGCTCAACCAGGTTGGCAGGGCTGAACACTTGCTTCAAAGTCCCAATGGGCAAGACAACCAGGCTTCTGACATAACTCTCCAGTTTCATGATATAACATAGAACAAAAATGCAAAACTCAATGTGGCCTCAGTTTCCAGTTCAGGCATGACTGCTAGGACCGATGGAAGCAAGTCTTGTGATTTCTTTTTCAAAGTAACAACAAAAGTTAGAATGTATTTGTCATCTGTGGAAATGATAGAGGCTCTTTCCACTGGTGCCATCCATGAGAGATATGTGTTTCAGAAACAATCTCCAAGATATCAAGCCTCCTTGTACTCCTGCCTTGTGTAGTCCCTTTTCACACTTACTTGGTCACATGGCTTGCTTTAGCTGGGCATTAACAAACACGACATATGCAGAAGCTTGAAAAATGATGGCACAATGAGTCCTATTTCTTATTTCTCTTTTGCTGCTTTTGGAACCCAGGTGCCGTGGGTAGAAGCCTGGGGCTAGCCTGCTCGAGTTGCGAGGTCCAGCCAGCCTCCTGCACCAACAGACACAGAAGCGAGGCCATCTTGTACCACCAGCCATAGCCTGGCCACCAGATGACTGCAGCCATCTGGGTAACCTTAAAACCAGCAAAAGATCTGCCCACTGAGCCCAGCTCAAATCTAATTAACATTCACAGGCAAATAAAATGTTGTTTTAGGCCACAAAGTTTCAGGGTGGTTTCTTGTGCTGCAATTGATAAGCAGTAAAAGAATCACTTTAGTCACCTCTGAGTTACCTAACAAGCTACCAACAAAGATCAATCACTTAGATGACAATGGTAACAACAGCTACCTGACTTACATAGTTCCATTCTCCCAAGGACTCAAGACAGTATACATTTTTTCTAATCACATCCTACAGTAATGAGGTATGAATTAGGAAAAACAGTGAAGAGGCAGAGACTTAAAATTTGAATATTACTAGGCCAAATCCTGACTACCAGTCAATGACTTTAACAATTAGATTTCAATACTGTCCCTAATGTGAGTAAATCTTGAGGTTCCAGGATGAAAATGAAAAGGAAAATGTCATGTCTGATAGAGACCCTGAAATTTAAGAAGGCCTGCTCAGGACCTTTCCACATTGTATCAGAAACAATATAAATCTTGTTTCTAGCCATTAATTTCTGAATTTCTTTCAATCACATATTAATTCAAAAATACTTACTGAGTACCTACCATGTACCAGGCACTATCTTAGACATTACAGTAAGAAAGGCTGACATGGTCAGTGCCCAGATGGAGTTGCTATTTCAGCAGGGTAAACAGCCAGAAAACAAACAAACCAAGATAAACATTGAAAGTTATCAGGGATGTAAAATACACCATAGGGCATATAGTCAACAATATTCTAATAACTATGTACAGAGAAGTGGGTACTGGAAATATCAGGAAGGTCCCTTTGTAAAGAACATGATAGTCTGCCTGACCGGTGGTCACACAGTCAATAGAGCATCAACCTGGGATGCTGAGGTCCCAGGTTCAAAACCCTGAGACTGCCAACTTGAGCACAGAATCATCAACAGGATCCCAAGGTTGCTGGCTTGAGCTAGGGGACACTGGCTCAGCTGGAGCCCCCCAATCAAGGCACATATGAGAAACAATCAATGAACAACTAAAGTGATATAATTACAAGTTTATGCTTCTCATCTCTTTTCCTTCCTATCTCTCTCTCTTCCATATACACACACACAAAATATGATTGTCTAACCACTATGCTGTACACTTGAAACTAATATAAAATAATACTCAAAGTAAACTTTAATTAAAAAATAAAAGTTAAAAAAAGCAAGTTATACTAAGTGCTATGTGAAAATGTATAAAAATGTAAGGGTTTGTCCCTTCTTAAAGGGACAGAGAAGACCTCTCAGAGGAGGTAACAGTTGAGATTTAATAGGTGAAGAAGGGACTGGCCATAGAAAGCATGGGGGTAGCAGGTGGAAAACATTTCCAGCCAGAGAAATCAGTCTCCACGGTATCATTTCTCTAAATGTGATTTTCTTTTAAAACCACTTCAGGGTCAGTCAGCAAAATCACAAGTGGCATCACAGCTATTCCTATAGCAGAGGCAGTACTGTGCCAAGAAAAGCCAGTGGGTGACTCTCTTGTCTATTTAAACTCCATGTAGCTAGGTCCGTGGCTAAACAACAGAGGCAGGCTCCTGGGGCCAAATACCGTGTTGAAGGAAACTGCAAAACCTACAGAGCAGGACAAGTGAGAGAAATGGCGGTTTACAACCTGTGTTTTCTTTTTTCTTCACTTACATCTCTGACATCTTTTTATGGCAATAAAAACATTTCCCTTTGATAACTTCATTGAATTTTACCAATTAAACACATGTTGGTATAGCTACAGAATCTCCTACTGGTGCTAGACTTCAAATTACAAACTCAGATGACCATTCTAATAAAGCCTCATCTCGTTAGCTGACATAGATTAACATCTATAATTCAATACTATGGTAGATAGCTTACGGTACAGTATAGGCTACAATAAAAAAAATCTGCCCTGGCCGGTTGGCTCAGTGGGAGAGCGTTGGCCTGGCGTGCAGGAGTCCCGGGTTCGATTTCCGGCCAGGGCACACAGGAGAAGCGCCCATCTGCTTCTCCACCCCTCCCCCTCTCCTTCTTCTCTGTCTCTCTCTTTCCCTCCCGCAGCCGAGGCTCCATTGGAGCAAAGATGGCCCGGGTGCTGAGGATGGCTCTGTGGCCTCTGCCTCAGGTGCTAGGATGGCTCTGCCCAGAGGGGCAGAGCATCACCTCCCTGGTGGGCATGCCGGGTGGATCCTGGTCAGGCGCATGCAGGAGTCTGTCTGATTGCCTCCTCGTTTCCAGCTTCGGAAAAAAAAAAAAAAAAAAAAAAAAAAAATCTGCTGAGGTTTCCACTGCATTAACTTCAACCCAGTTATCAACTGGCTTGAAGGTAGTCATGAAGTAGTTTTCATACATTTCCATTTTAAAATATATTCTAAGAATTCTAAATCAACATTACACCCTGTGCTATTATCAAGTATTAAAGAGATCTTATACTTCAAATGACTTCCCATGCTCGTTTTAAAATTGGGTGAAACTGCCAAAACTCACAAAACTGAACACTTTTAAGTTTTGCATATTTTACTGTACATTGCTTTTATCTCCAAAAAAAAAGAAAAAAATCCAACCGGGGGAAGCAGCTTCCTTTCTGCCTCTACATAAATACTAGCACTACACTATACACCAATCAGAAAACAGTTTTCTACACTAGCCTGACACATAGACTAATGCTTTATTTTTACCTTTTTTTCATCAGTAAGGTCAAGGGATTCAAGTTGTTTTTCTTGATGTGCTGCATACAGTTCCAGGAGGCTGTCGAAATTTGTAGTCAATACCAGGGCTCCATGTTCCATCAGAAGGAGAATTGACTGAAGTAGGTCTTTTCCCGAATCTTCAATCTTTGACTCCAAGTCATTGAAAACTTCATATAAACAGTCCTTCAAAAACGTAGATCGAACATTACTAGTACGCTGGGGAGGGATTTGAAAGAGAAAAATTAATGCTAGGTATTTTAGTAGGTCACTTGCCTCAATAACAGTAACAACAATTTTTTGAAAGATACTTTGTCCCTAAAATAAGAATAATATATTGTCTACCTCACAGGGTTATAAGAAAAATAAGATGATACATGCCAAGTGCTTAACACAATGCCTAGCAGGTAGCAAGTGACCAGCCCTATTACATCACATGCAACAAGCACAAGCTCTGTAAATAGGCATTTTTATAGAATGGAGAAAATGGGCCTGGCCAACCACTGTAAGTTACTACCAGCACTAAAGCAATGCTGGGGAAGAAAGCACAGCACCGACTACCTTCTAATTAGGCCTCAGCTTAGAAGACAGTATGTGCTTCCATAAATTTTCTTTAATTAGGAAATAACTGATAAAAGATAACTCTAAATGTAGTTTAACATTTCTTTTCCTAATCCTAGGTGCTTGTTACAGATACATATGGTTATGCTTATGTTATGGATGCTATGGAAAAACTGCTTGCCTTCTCCCTATTTTTTTCCTTGCATAATTCAGCAATTTGTTTACAGGTTTTACTAGAAAGAATACTTAGTATTTAATAAAATACTATCCCTTCACTATCAAAAATCTTCCTTTCACAACTGTTAAAAATACCAAATAGTTCTAAACAGCCTCCCCCCCTTTTTTTTACAGGAACAGACAGAGAGTCAGAGAGAGGGATAGACAGGGACAGACAGACAGGAACCAAGAGATGAGAAGCATCAATCATTAGTTTTTCATTGCGCATTGCAACACCTTAGTTGTACACTGGTTGCTTTCTCACATGTGCCTTGACCGTGGGCCTTCAGCAGACCGAGTAACCCCTTGCTGCAGCCAGTGACCTTGGGTCCAAGCTGGTAAGCTTTTGCTCAAACCAGATGAGCCTGCGCTCAAGCTGGCGACCTTGGGGTCTCGAACTTGGGTCCTCAGCATCCCAGTCCGACGCTCTATCCACTGCACCACCGCCTGGTCAGGCGCCTTCCTATTTCTTAACATAAGGTTTTTATTTAAACAAACAGATTCATTTAAATATATGTAAATATCACTGAGGACTAATAAGGAAATACAATACCAACCTAGGGTGGGAATTGGCTTTATAATTTAAAAGATAAATTTTGGCCCCTGGGGCAAAAGGAATTTGAAAGGGAAAGTAACTATGTAACATACTATAACATAAATCTGATTCCTATTCTATTCCTGCAATATCATTCTATTAGATAACTAGCAGAGTAAGAATTAGTTCTAGGCCCTGGCCAGTTAGCATAGTCAGTTGAAGCGTCACTCCCAAAAATGTCAAAGTTGTGGGTTTGATCCCCAGTCAGAGCACATACAGGAAGTAACCAATGAATGTACAACTAAGTGGAACAACAAATGAATGCTTCATTATCTCTCTCTCCCTCCCTCTCTTCCTCTTTCTTGTCTCTCTAAAATCAATCAATAATAAAGACAAAAAAATACTAAAGAAAAAAAGAATTAGCCCTTAAAGACCCTAATATTCCCATTCAAACTCCAAGTAACTTCACTTAGCAGCTAGATAGTAAATAACGCCTTCTGTTTTTCTTCAATGGTCTCCCTCCCTTTCTGTTTCTTTGCACAGATCTCTAACAGCATAACAGCATATGCTCAGATAAATAAAGACCTGTTTCCACAGATTCATGGAAGCAGATTCATAAAACACACACTTCAATTTGCCAAATTATTTTTCAGAGTATTTTCTAAAATTATTACTTATTCATACCTACCAAATAAATGGTAAATATTTGCACAGTAGAAAAATTAGAGAAGGGGTGAAACAGGACCTCTACTTGATGATGACACCTCAGAAGTTTATCTGGTCTTGTCAATAACTGTTCCATGCTACATCTACAACTAGACAGGTCCTCACTGTACCCTGTTGTCGAGGGCTCAAAAATTCTTTTCTAGTGCTAAATAGAAGCCATGGCTCATAATTTATGTGGCTAAGAATACACTTAACTTTCCATTTTCATTACAGAAGAGCATAAATAAATATAAATAATTGCATCACATATTGTAGCAGCCCACAGATAAGCAACTGGGGACTCTAACACAAAAAACAAGCAATCTAATCAGAAACAAACAGGAATTTATAACCTCAGCTACCGAATTTCACTACATACAAGAGTCAACTATTACTGAACGCCAAGTACTTTTCCAGATTAGGTATGGAAAATATAGTGCCCTTTTAACATCTATCAAATTATAATTCATTTATCCTATAATCTTGAAACTCCATTTCTGGGATTATATCCCACAGATGTATTATAAACAAATGAAATGACAACAGGGTGGGCAAAAGTAGACTTACAGTTGTTAATGCATGAAACAGTTTATTCTTCTGTCACTATTTATTAATTATTGTATTACTTACCATATGAATAATTGTAAGCTCACTTCTGCCCCACCCTGTATACAAGGTCATCACTGCTCTGCTAGCTGTAAAAGACTGGAAACAAGCCCAGAATACAGAGGTGATTGGCACAGAGGGAGCTCCAGGATATACTGTAAATATGCTCTATGTGAAATAAAGGTGGTACAGACAGCAGCATGTCTAGAACACTACCTGCTGAAACGGCGAATGGAGGTACTGAGATAAGAATACATATACACTAACCAGGCAGTGGCACAGTGAATACAGTGCCAGAATGAGACACAGAGTACCCAGGTTTGAAACCCCGAGGCCACTGGCTCGAGTGCGGGCTTATCCAGTTTGAGTGCAGGCTCACCAGCTTGAGCATAGGATCATAGACATGACCCCATGGTTGCTGGCTTGAGCCCAAGATCGCTGGCTTGAAGCTCAAAGTCTCTGCCTAGAGCAAGGGGTCACTCGGTCTGCTGTAGCCCCCTGGTCAAAGCACATACGAGAAAGCAATCAATGAACAACTAAGGAGATTAAAGAGCGGCAACGAAGAATTGATGATGCTTCTTATCCCTCTCCCTTCCTCTGTCCCTGTCTGTCTGTCTGTCTCTCTCTCTCTCTCTCTCACACACACACACACACACACACACACACACACACAATAAATCTAGTCCTATTTGCTTCTTTCTGCATAAAGAAACACTGGGAGGATTGTCAAAACACTAGTAACAGTGGTGACTTCTGGGGGGGGGTCAGTTTGGGAAGAGGAGGCGAACAAAGTCATGAGTGGGAATGAGATGTGATGTAATGAACCTTTTTACATCATTTTGATTTCTGCAATGTGTGTAAATAGTACCTATTCAAAAAAAGCAAAATTCAGTTAAAATGAAAGATTATGGTTATTTTAAGAACTTCCTTGTGTTTTATAACTTCATTTTGTAGTTGGATTCATGCACATAGTTATATAACACTACAGTCAAACACCAGTGTAATCATTGTGCGCACAGATAAAAGCGCCTGGGTGTACAACGAGCTAATCATAGGTGTGGAATACATTTTCTTGTTTCTAAGAAAAGAAATAAAGAAGGTTAAAGCCTGGAAATAAATGTCATGAGTCACTTACTTTAGCTAGCTATCTTTCAGTCCGATTTCTTTAAGTTACTACCTTTTGGCATGTCAACAGAGAGAGGAAGAAAACAGGCTTTTTTGTCAGCGTACTGAATTCTTCAGACTTAAAAAGGAACATTTCTCTCTCTTGAAGCAGGTGACTTAGAACTAAAGTTGCCATTAGAGGCCTCTCTAAACAGAACAGAGGAACAAAAACAAAAGGAAGTTCCATGGTCAAAGGAAAGGCTGAACTCCCCACACACTTCCATGGGCACTTTCTCATTCATTTCAAGCAGTAAACTAAGTCCAGTGACACTTCGTTTCCTTCCACCCTGTAACTCTCATCTTTCTGTTCCCCGATAAAGAAAACCACAATTTTGACTCTTTCACCAAGGTTACTAACATTTACAGTGTATTTACTATGTGTCAGACACTTTATATTCATTATCTTACTATTCTTCACAAAAGCCTATGAGGTAAGTAGTTATTACCCGAGTCCTATAGGAGCAAAGAGTTTCTCATAATTTATTTGCCCACGGTCACAGTGCATTTAAATGGCATTTTTTTCTGATTCTGAGTCCTCTCTGCATTGAAGACAATGCCATTTCCCTATTGTAAAAAACTGGCTCACTAAGATGGGCCTGTTAACACTGCCATATTACTGTTGTTATAGTCTTTTCTTTTTAAATATGGAAATTCTCAAACAGACACAAAAAAAGAAGAGTATTAAAAAACCCATGTACCCATCATCCAATTTGAAAAATGATCACACACAGCTAATCTGTTTAACCAAAACTCCCTATCCACCTTCCCCACTTAACTGCATTTTTTGGAATCAATTCCTAAGCATCATTTCAGATACTTCAGTAGGTTCCCTAAATATAAGAAATCCTCTTTACACACAAAACAAAACATAAATTGCATCTTTAGAAAATGCAATATTAATTCCCTACAAAAAAGGGGTCACATACTAAAGCTGACAAGCTCAGAAGAGGCCTGCAAGGCAGATCTAATAAACTCAGAGATGGAAAGTAACCCCACAGAATGCTCTGAACATACTGGACTATAAAAATGCCTAACTAAAAGGTCATGGTGGATAGTCACATCATAGGCCTGTAGCTTCCTTTACAAAGGTCAGTCTTTATCTGCAGGGAGCCGGTCTACTGTCCTTTGCAGCTAAGATCACAGACCTTTGGAAGGTCAGAGTAATCCCCCCTTTCCAGACCCCTGAGGGCAAAACCTCCCACCAGAGCACAAGACCACAGAGCCCCTTATGTTAGCCTGCTCCCTGAACATCATCTTTGTGTGTACACCTAAACCCACCAATGTAAAAGTCTGTGTTACTCTTTATCCAATCCCAGAGGTTTCCCTGCTTTGCTATCTCCCACCTCCCTAATCTACCACCAATGGATTCCTTGTAACAGCACCCTTAAGTCCCTTTTGATTCTAAAGTACAAAATAAGCTGTAAAACTGCCATTCTCCAAAGCATTTTCTCAATATGATTTTGCTTCCCAGCAACCATCATCAGTTTGACTCAAGTTAACCCCTTTTTTTTAATTTGATTTTTTTTTTTTGAGAGAGAAAAACATCAAATTGTTGTTCTACTTATTCATGCTGTTACTGGTTGATTTTTTTATGTACCCTGACCTGGATCAAACTAGAACTTTGGCATGTTGAGACCACACTCTAACAAATTAAGCTACCTGGCCAGACTTGAATACACTCTTGTAAGACTTTTTCTTAGATGGGATGTTCTTTCATCAACACAATACCAAATACTCAGCTACTGTTCAAACTTCCCCAAATGCCCCCTCCTTCTCTCTTTTAAAGCCTTTGGGTCACATGTATTTTTTCTTACATACCCTCTGTTGGAATGTCTCTCAAATGAAGCCTACAGACCCCTGAATCCCTAAGATTCTTGAGAGGTCTGCAAAATCAAAAACACTTTCATAATAACCTTAAGGTGATATTTTGTCTTTTACACTGTTTATATCTGCACTAATGACGCAAAGGCAACGGTGGATAAACTGCTGGGGCCTTAGTGTGAAGGAAAATGGGGCTGTGCAATAACCCTGACAGGCTGGGGCCACATAGCAGGCCTGATAAGCTCAGTGAGCAAACGTAACCCCACGGACAGTCTGAGCACCGATTCCTAACTGAGCAGGTAGGTAACAGCGGTAGTCAAACCCAGGCCCACAGTTTCCTTAGCAAAGGTCAATCAATCTACCTTAAGTTAGCCCTGTCCATTGTTCTTATGCATGTAGGACAGCACATCCTTAAAATGTCAATGATTGTCTTTCCCACACCCTCAAAGGCACAACTGAAGGCACAACCTGTAGCCCCCAGCAGAGGCCACTGAATCCTTTGTTACCTTGTTCCCGCATGCCATCTCTCTGAGCTAGAACTGTTAACTGGCCTGTGCCCGCCACTGTGAAAGAAATATGTGTCTCTCCATTTTACCTTTTATCCAATCCAGAGATTTCTCCACTATGTCTTCTCCCACCCCCTTAATCTACCACCAGTGGATTTCATGTTTCTTACTTACATCTTCTCCTTCAATTTTAATGTACAAAATAAGCCACAAAACTGCCATTCTACAGACCATTTGATGACATTTAACCCCCAGCATATGTTGTCAATTTGACTCAGATAAATTTATAAAAATTCTCTACAGGTTTGGCCATTATGTCAACATTAGCATGAATTAAGACAGAGAACAAAGCTGTGCCAGTTATCATTGTATTCTTCATTAAAAAAGAACTTTCAGTAAGAAAAAGATGCCAAATTCACTTAATGAGGCAGTAAAAATTGTATGAAATCTTGACTCGAGTCCATGTCCTCTCGATTCTGCATGAAGAAACAGGAGAGATGCACACAGCACTTCTGTAGACTGGAGTATGCTATGTTGTCTACCGGCAAAACACTTGTGTGATTATTTCAACAGTAAACTGAACTAGCCACCTTTTTTTCATCAAACATCATTTTTACTTGGATGATTGAAACTAATTATTCATATTTGGGTATTTTCAGGCACTTTCCTTGAAAATGAATGAAGGGAGCCTGTCATTTCAAGGAAAACAACTACTGATTGCTGTCATTATTGCCAATGATGAAAACTGAGCTTACAAGCAAAAGTCAGCATTTTAGAAAACTTCTATCTGCCACCATGAGTTTGACAGCTTCCAAATACCTTTGTGATAAAACTGGTATCAATATCTGGAAGATACGTATAACTGAGTGGACCAATATTTTCCAAATGACCAATGCATGCCATTAAAAACTCACACACAGGTAGCCTGATCAGCGGTGGCACCAGGATAAAGCATCGACTTGGGATACCGAGGACACAGGTTCAAAACCCCGAGGTAACTGGCTTGAGCACAGGCTCATCTGTCTGAGTGCAGGCTCACCAGCTTGAGAGCGGGATTGTGGCTTCAGTGTGAAATCATAGACTTGATCCTATGGTCACTGGCTTGAAGCTCAAATTCACTGGCTTGAGTAAGGAGTCATGACTTGGTTGGAGTGTGCCCCCCCTTAAGGCAAGTATGAGAAGCAATCAATGAACTAAAGTGATGCAACTATGAATTGATGCTTCTCATCCCTCTCCTTGTCTGTCTGTCTGTCTGCCTCTCCCTCTCTCTCTCTCTCACTAAAAATAAATAAAATAAAATCACGCACAGGTAAAAGATTCATTCTATATGCAAGATAGATCAATGGATTTATTTAATGCAATTGAACAAGAAATGTTCAAACTCATATTACCATATTGAATATGGACTTGATCTGATTTCAGATTACATATTACTATTAATCTTTAGGAAGCCACCACTTACTGAGTTTTTGGTGTGGTATCAACCAAGAATATCTATACTTCTCTCTTTTCCAACATGTATCTTTGAGACCTGATTTTTTTCATATACTTAAATGATACCAACACAAACACAGCAGACTGAATATATAAAGCAGATGAGAATCTAGCTGTTTTCTATTAAGCTAGGCATTAAAGCAGGGGTCCCCAAACTTTTTTACACAGGGGGCCAGTTCACTGTCCCTCAGACTGCTAGAGTGCGGACTATAAAAAAAACTATAAACAAATCCCTATGCACACTGCACATATCTTATTTTAAAGTAAAAAAACAAAACGGGAACAAATACAATATTTAAAATAAAGAACAAGTAAATTTAAATCAACAAACTGACCAGTATTTCAATGGGAACTATGCTCCTCTCACTGACCACCAATGAAAGAGGTGTCCCTTCTGGAAGTGAGGTGGGCCCAGATAAATGGCCTCAGGGGGCCGCATGCGGCCCGGGCCGTAGTTTGGGGACCCCTGCATTAAAGAGATTTGCAAAGATATGAAACAAATACTACTCTGCTCACAAATTTGTTTTGGAAAACAATTATTTTTCATATACAATATTTTTAAATGAATTAGTATTTTATAATTTTGTTTTAATTTTAAATTTTGGAATCTTGACACAAAAGTTTAACAATTGCTACTTGAACTGATTCTACTCTACAACTATACTTTAAACAGTTTATTTATTTTTAGATTTTATTTATTGATTTTTAGAGAGAGGAGAGAGAGAGAAGAAAAGAAAGGGAGAGACAGCAAGAGGGGGGAGAAACAGGATGCATTACTCATAGTAGTTGCTTCCTATATGTTCCTTGACCTGGCAAACCCAGGGTTTTAAATCGGCAACCTCAGTATTTCAGGCCAATGCTTTACCCACTGTGCCACCACAGGCCAGGTCAATAATAAATCACCATCCACAGATAATCAGTGACTTCAGCTTGATATACTTGGTTGGTATATATATATTTATTGACACTGACTTTAAATCTTCTCATTACTTTCAATTGTAACTCACCACAAACTAGCAAAATCACGTTTCCTTATTTTCAGGAGACATTTGAATGGATTATTGAGGACTACAGCCAAGATTATAGGGTAGCAGAACAACACTACAGAGTCCCACTTTGAAATAGGACTTCTCCATCCACACTAGTCTTCCTGGACTAATAACAGTACACTTTCCCCCACAAGCACTCCTTTTCTTTCAAAAAAATAATAATAACATTTTTATTAATTGGTCAACACACCTCTTTAATACTTTTATCTCTTACATTTTTTGTCTATATACTCTTGAATTACCTTTTAAATGACAGTACCTTTGTATATTTTTGGAGATTAAAAAAAATTATGTTTTCCTTCCTCTTGTGCTCTCAAGTGCACTTTATCATAGTATATAATATAGATACTTTCACTTTCTATTGATTAATGTTTGAATCATATACCTTTCATCTTTTTATTTTTTTAAGATTTATTTATTGCCTGACCAGTAGTGGTGCAATGGAGAGAGCATCAACCTGGAATGCTGAAATCCCAGTTTCAAAACTTCAAGGACACCTGCTTGAGCGCAGGCTCACTCGACTGCAGGGTCCTGGCTTGAACATGGGATCATAGACATGATTCCACCAGGGTTGCTGGCTTGAGCAATGGGTCATTGGCTCGGCTGAAGGCCCCCCCCCCCCCCATCAAGGCACGTATGAGAAGCAATCAATGAACAACTAAAGTGACACAACTACAAATTGATGCTTCTCAATCTCCTTTCCTGTCTCTCTCTTAAAATAACAAAAAAAAAATATATATATATATAGTTTATTGATTGATTTTATAGAGAGAGGAGAGAGGGAAGAGGGAGTGGGAGGTATCAACTCATAGTTGCTTCACTTTAGTTGTTCAGTGGTTGCCTGTCATATGTGCCTTGACCCAGCAAGCCCAGGGCTCTGAACCAGTGACCTCAGTGTTCGAGGTCAATGCTTTATCCACTGTGCCACCACAGGCTGAGCTTAACTTTATTTTTTTTAATTTTTTAATTTTTATTTTTTTTGTATTTTTCCAAAGCCAGAAACGGGGAGGCAGTCAGACAGACTCCCACATGCGCCCGACCAGGATCCACCTGGCACACCCACCAGGGGGCGACGCTCTGTTGTGACCAGAGCCACTCTAGCACCTGAGGCAGAGGCCACAGAGCCATCCTCAGCGCCTGGGCCAACTCCACTCCAATGGAGCCTAGGCTGCAGGAGGGAAGAGAGAGACAGAGAGGAAGGAGAGGGGGAGGGGTAGAGAAGCATATGGGCGCTTCTCCTGTGTGCCCTGGCCAGAATCAAACCCGGGACTCCTGCGCGCCAGGCCGACGCTCTACCACTGAGCCATCCGGCCAGGGCCAGTTAACTTTATTTTTAACAGCTCTACTGAGATATAATTCACTTGGCATGTAATTCACCTATTTGATGTGTACAGTTCAATGATTATTTTTAGATTCACAGACATGTGCAACTGTCACCACAGTTGATTTTACATTTCATCACTTTATCACCGTCCTGCCCTCCATCCCTGCTCCAGCCCTAGACAACTACTTTCTGTCTCTAACAGACTTCCCTGTTCTGGACATCTTCTATGAATGGAATCATCTAACATGTTGTCTTTTACAATTAGCTTCCACTTAGCATGATGTTTTAAGTTCATTTATACTGTAGTGTCTATCAGTACTTAATTCCTTTTTGTCGAGTAATATTCTACTGTATGACTATGTGACTATGCCACATTTGGGTTATTTCTACCTTCTAGCTACTATTTGCAATGCTATAAACATTCACTTATAAGTTTATGTATGAACACACATTTTCATTTCTCTTGGGTATATATCTAGAAGTGAAACTGCTGGGTTCTATGATAACTATAATTGTTTGGAGGACCACCAGACTGTTTTCTACACTGTCTGCACCATTTCACATTCCCAGCAGTGCATGATGGTTCTGAATTCTCCACGTCCTTGCCAATACTTATTAACTGACCTTAATGCTAGCCATCCGAGTGCTATCTCATGTGGTGTGGCTTTGATGGGCATTTTTCTAAGTTTCTTTCATGTGCTTACTGACCATTTGTATACTTTCCTTAAATAAATGTCTATTCAAATCCATTGCCACTTTAAAAGTGAATTATTGGCCTTTATATCATTAAGTTCGAATAGTTCTGGATACTACACTCTTATCAGGTATATAAATTGCTAATATTTTCTCCCATTCTGGGGCTTTTCACTATCTTGATAAGTATTCTTTGAGATTAACAATTTTTAACTTTGAAGTACAGTTTTGTCTATTTTTTCCTTTGCTACATGTGTTTTTGGTGTCATGTTTAAAAATCCACTGCTACATGCAAAGTCATGAAGCCTTACAACCCTGCTTTCTTATAGTCTTATCTCTTACATTTCAGTCTTTAATTCATTTTGAGTTAATTTTTGTATATAAGGAGAAACTCCCATGAGCTCTTTAAAACTTGTTAAATCTTTACACTGTTCTAGGTTAGTAACAATTCACCCCAAATAATGAAATGAGAAGTAAAAAAAGGCCTTAAGTTTCTAAAATGAGTCATGAACCAGAAAAAGATTACTTATAAATACATGTCTTCTAGGTTAACTTTTAATGACCTTCTTTTCTATAGGCCTTAGAGCTGGGGGAAAAGGAGGGAAATAAACACTGAATTAACTTCTTAGGAGTAAGAGTTAAATATATATTTATTTTTTATTTTTTTAAGGTATACTTAAGATTTAGAACATGCTTTGGCAGGCCCTGGCCGGCTGGCTCAGCAGTAGAGCGTCGGCCTGGCGTGCAGGGAACCCGGGTTTGATTCCCGGCCAGGGCACATAGGAGAAGCGCCCATTTGCTTCTCCATCCCCCCCCTCCTTCCTCTCTGTCTCTCTCTTCCCCTCCCGCAGCCAAGGCTCCATTGGAGCAAAGATGGCCCGGGCGCTGGGGATGGCTCCTTGGCCTCTGGCCCAGGCGCTAGAGTGGCTCTGGTTGCGGCAGAGCGACGCCCCGGAGGGGCAGAGCATCGCCCCCTGGTGGGCAGAGCGTGGCCCCTGGCGGGCGTGCCGGGCGCATGCGGGAGTCTGTCTGTCTCTCCCCGTTTCCAGCTTCAGAAAAATACAAAAAAAAAAAAAAAAGAACATGCTTTGGCTACTCTATTATTTCCAAATATTTCTAAGTAAATCTTGATTTTCAAGACATTTTTAAGATAAAACAAGATAAGGAGGTCTTTTAGCCATTAGGGAATTAGTGTCCAACTCAGTTTGATAAAGCAAGACAAAATTACTTATATTCTAAGTGATTGCCTTTAAAAGAACATTAAAAATTTGTGTTGCTTAAGCCCTGGCCGGTTGGCTCAGCGGTAGAGCGTAGGCCTGGTGTGCGGGGGACCCGGGTTTGATTCCCAGCCAGGGCACATAGGACAAGCGCCCATTTGCTTCTCCACACCCCCCTCCTTCCTCTCCGTCTCTCTCTTCCCCTCCCGCAGCCAAGGCTCCATTGGAGCAAAGATGGCCCGGGCGCTGGGGATGGCTCCTTGGCCTCTGCCCCAGGCGCTAGAGTGGCTCTGGTCGCGGCAGAGCGACGCCCCGAAGGGGCAGAACGTTGCCCCTGGTGGGCGTGCTGGGTGGATCCCGGTCGGGAGCATGCGGGAGTCTGTCTGACTGTCTCTCCCCATTTCCAGCTTCAGAAAAATACAAAAAAAAAAAAAAAAAAAAAAAAAAAATTTGTGTTGCTTAATCAATAAAATGGTAAGAATTATCTCTAATCTTTCTGAGGTTCCTTAAGAGGCCTGGGTGCCAGTGAACACAGCTTTTATAGTAGTATGTGCAGAAAAAGTAAATTCAAAATACAGCAACAATGGAACAGTGGTCTCATTTTTGTACCACAAAGGCCCCAACATCATCATCATCATCATCAACACACACACACACACACACACACACAAACACACACACTGAAATAGGGTCAAGAGATAACAACCCTGGATAAAGTCCATAAACCCATTTTATAGAAAAGGCAAGGCAAATGCTATGCGTATCTAAACAGAAATACATATCCTGATCACATTCAGCATACACGGAATGGTTTTAGGAAACTTCAAATGACAGGGTACTCACAGGAGAGAGTTTCTGAATAAGGTCATGGGCAACATGAACAAGATTCTTGTCTTCGTGGAGACATTTCTGAAACTTTTCGCTCTCCTCATCTTCCAGAAGATCAAAATCAGTGGCAGCATCCAATAAGGCCTGAATCAACCCCTTCCAGGACTTGAGGGCTGGCACCTGAGGTGCGACTGCAGCGCTGATGCCTGTTCCAATCACCAGCACAAGTTCCCCAGGCTTCTTACTTTTTAAGCTTGGAAGCAGCTTCCTAAAAAAGTCCAACACACAGGAGAGGATGGGAAACATGCAACAGATATGGAGCACATGAAGAGACTAAAACGTGGTTTTCAGCTATAACTTCTACAGTTGCAAAGATGACAAGTGCCAGTTTCTGACACCTCTCCAAAATAGCTTATGCAAAAAGACTGGAATACTGTGCCAGTGGTTGCTGAAAAACAAAGTCATATACCTATTCCAGGAATCCTAAGAAGCAATCTCTCTCTCTCTCTCTCTTTTTTTAAAGCAAGAGAGACAGGGACAGAGAGAGGGACAGATATGGACAAACAGACAGGAAGGGAGAGAGATGAGAAGCATCAACTCTTCGTTGAGGCACCTTAGTTGTTTATTGATTGCTTTCTCATCTGTGCCTTGGGTGGGGAGCTACAGCAGACTGAGTGACTCCTTGCTCAAGACAGTGACCTTTGGGCTCAAGCCAGCAACCATGGGGTCATATCTATGATCCCATGCTCAAGCCAGTGACCCCGTGCTCAAACTGGTGAGCCCACATTCAAGCCAGATAAGCCCACGTTCAAGCAGGCGACCTTGGGACTCGAACCTGGGTCCTCTGCGTCCCAATCCATGGCTCTATCCACTGCATCACCACCTGGTCAGGTCTAAAAAGCAATCTTAAAATCAATTTTCTCCTTCATAGTCCTCTCAATCTAAGAACTCTCACTAATATTAGGAAAAGTTCTGATTATATTACAGCTCAGTTGAGTTCTGATAAGTTGTACTTTAAACCAACATTAAATTTCAAAGAAAATGTTTCATTTAGATTCCTATGAGAACAGAACTCCATACAAATTAAACAGCTATTGAGAAACAAAATAGGAAATGAAAGAAAGCCAATAAAAAATTTAAGCCCAATTTTGTGAACATTAAGACAAAACTGAAAGTGACTAAAACTGAGCAGGAGATAAACATGAGAACAGGTTTGCCTTCAGTTTGTTTAAGATATTCTCAGGCCATAAAGAAAGAGTAGCCAACAGAACTCTGAAAACCCAGGAAGAGCCCCAGGAACTCAAATAAAAAAATAACTGCCTTGGTTAGGTGGCTCAGTGGATAAAACACTGTCCTGGTGCAACAAGGTCACAGGTTTGATCCCCAGTCAGAACATGTATGAGAAGCAATCAATGGGTGCACAACATAAAAATAGAACAACTAAGAATGAGTTGATGCTTCACTCTCCTTTTCTCTCAAATAGCAAAAAAGAAATTTTTTTAATTAAAAAAAACTATTTAATAGATACAACAAAAAGTAAAAACCATCCCTTTCTTACCAAGATACGCACAGACAGACCTCTGTCCTGAAGTTTCCATGTGAGACAGGATGAGCCTAAATTTTTGTGTTCTGTTCCCCACCTCCCTTCATTCTAGAGACTATAATAAAATATGTTTGAAATTATTCATATACTTTAATTTTTGCCGATGGCATGTTTTTTCCAAAAAAATTATTTTTCTCAGCCTTTCGTCCAAAAAATAAAGAGAACCAGGATTAGCATATTGGCACAACCCAAGAAAGAACAATACTTTAAGCTTTGGGAAACCTGGCTTTAGAGAAATAACCTCTAGAATCATCTTCCTAATCTCCAACTCCAGCATTCAGTCCTTCAACAAATATGAAAAGTTTATAAAATACCAGAGATTACGATTGGCACTAGTGATGTATTTATGAACAATACAAGTTCCTAATCTCAAAAGTTTAGTCTACTGGAAAAGACAGGAATAGATTTTAGAAGCAAATGATGAAAAATGATTTTCAGTTCAAGGGAATCAAGTTACTGAAGCATGCACAAATATACTCTCAGAAAATTTCTAGAAGAATTCATAAGAGCTATAAACAGTGGTTAACTCCGGAATTGGGGAGCAAAAATATTTTTATTTTGCACTTGATTGTGCTGTGCTATTTGAATTTTTTACTTCATACATTATAGATTTGAGGTGTAACTTTTCCCAATTTAAGAACTGTAGTTAAAAAGAAAAATGTAGCCCTGGCCAGGTAGCTCAGTTGGATAGCACCTCATCCTAGTAACCAAGGCTGTGGTTTGATCCCTGGTCAGGTCATCTACCAGAATCAACCAATGGATGCATAAATAAGTAGAATAACAAATCAACCTCTCTCTAAAATCAATCAATAAAAAATTTTAAAAAACCCCACATGCTTAAAAAGAAAAATGTAACAACTTGGTTTTTATTTTTGTTTCTTCTTAAAACCACTAAATAATAGTAATTTTTTTAGAAGGCATAAGTTCAAAAGTCAAATAGGGAAAGTTAACAGCAGACAAGAGGTCGACAAAATCTCGGAAGCTGAAGAGTAAGAGCTGATGCCCTCTGTAGAACCTTGTAGAACCTTGGGACAGTGCAGGTATACCTGAAGGTAGAGTGGGACCCAAAGGGGCAAATTCACTGCAAGACTGCACCCAAGCCGTTAGAATTCGGAGATTGAGGCCTCGCTTCCAGAAGGAGTTGAATCAGAGAATTTTGAATTTGAGAACACTGTGCACAGCTTGGGGAGGGAGATTAGGTAAAGGTCTGTATATGAAATAAATATAAGACTCTCCCCTGCCCGCTTCTCCAAGAAAACTCCCTCACACAGACAGTGATATTCCCGTACCCCATTCCCCATTCAGCCAGGAAATAGAACTTCCTTTTGGGGAAAATGGCCAGCATGAGAGAAGAGACCCCCTAGATGCTGGTAGGTGGGAGTCCCTCAGCTGTAGAGGGACTTACATCCACAGTATGCCCAGCAGTGACCAAGCCCCTCTTATGCACACAAGAATCTCCAACTAGCTTTTTAGGGTTTTCTCTTAAATATAAGCAGATAAGTAAGGGTCACCTTATATGTGGGTAAAGCCCCCAATATAAACATTTCACCAAAACAAAACTAGCAGATACAATGGAACTTGGAGTTAACAAGAGACAATAAAGAAAAGAAAAACTTAAAAGAAAACAATGACATCTACATAGTTTTTTAAAATGGCCTTTGTGAAAAATGAACTGAATGTTATAAAAAGAGATGAGCAAAAAAAAGATTTCTTGGAAATTAAAAATATAACAGAAATAAGGATCATAAAGTTGGATGATAAAACAAAAAAATTTGAGAAAGTAGAATAATAAAAATACAAGCCATAGAAAAATATACAAGAAAATCAGATTCAGAAAGTCTAACACCAGAACACCAAGAGTTCTACAAAGACAGAATAGAGAAAAACTATAAAGAAAATTAACAAATAAGTACAAAAATTTCTCTAAAGTGAAGTTATTAGTAGCCAGCTTGAAAGGTCACCTAATATTTAGACTCATATGAAGATATATTATGAAATTTCAGGTTACTAATCATAATAATCATTCTAACAAGCTTCTCATGAGAAAAATGTAAAAAGTCAAATAAAACAAATGACTAGGAATTAGAACAGGGTATGTATTATTTTGGCAGGAACATTTAGGAATTAGCAGAGAATGAGCAATGACTTCATAACCCTAAGGAAAATTTCCTATCTATAATTTGACACAGCCAAATCAAATAAATGTAACCATATAATAAAGACATTTTCAAACATCTTTAAAAACTTTTTCTATGCCTCCTCACTGAGGAAGTCAATGAGGGTATCCTTCAGCAAAATGAAAGAGTACACGAAAGAAAAAGACATGAGACCCAGGAAACAGGCTCCAATAGAGAGAGACGTCAAAGGAATTCTCAGAGTGATGGCAGAACCATGGAGCAGCATGATGAACAACCGTCCTGAGCAGCATACAGTCCAGAGGAAGAATCCATGAAACAAATGTAGCTAGTACATTACTGAGGTGTCACTATGTCCAGGAGACTGACTCTTCTCTCAAGATTTTGAAGATAAATTGATAGGTACACCGAAAACAAAGTGAACAAAAAAAGAGCGAGAGAGACAATCTTTGATAACTTAGAGGGATAAATGGACAAGAACTGTAATCATAATACATTAGGCTCAACTATGAATGCCATTTATACAGGCATAGAATATAAATAATTAAAAACTGATTTAACCAAAAATGTGATATAAAACATGCTGGGGGCTGTGGGAAGCATGTATGATATTTGTGTATGTGCACGTGTGCATGTGTCCTCTGGGGGAGGAGACCCATGAGAGCAAGCCTAGCCCTCATCTCCCGTAACTATAAAGAGATAAGACCCCAACAGCAAAATGCAGCTTACACATAGTATTTAGAAATATGGATGTAAATATTAGAGAAACAAATAAAAAAGGTGAAAATCATTTTCTGTGAGGAGGAGCAAGGCATAGCCTTTAAGTACTGAATTTTAAAATTATGTACATTTATAACCTTGATAAAATTTCTGTTAATTTTTGTTAACTACCATTACTATGTACCTCAGAGTCCCCTCCCCGTTTACCTGGGCTTTTTGGTGGGGGGTGCGCCATCACTGAAGAATCCACAAATGCTGTCTGTATCAGAGGCCAGGCTCCCTGTAGAAGCCATCGAGTTTCTAAAATTAATTAAACACCATGGACCACAATTAGATCTATAAAGTGTACCATTTAAAATAGCAAAAACAGGCCCTGGCCGGTTGGCTCAGTGCTAGAGCGTCGGCCTGGCATGCAGGAGTCCCAGGTTCGATTCTCGGCCAGGGTACACAGAAGAAGCGCCCATCTGCTTCTTCACCCCTCCCCCTCTCCTTCCTCTCTCTCTTCCCCTCCCGCAGCCGAGGCTCCATTGGAGCAAAGATGGCCCAGGCGCTGAGGATAGCTCCATGGCCTCGCCTCAGGCGCTAGAATGGCTCTGGTCACAACAGAGCAATGTCCCAGATGGGCAGAGCATCGCCCCCTGGTGGGCATGCCAGGTGGATCCTGGTCGGGCACATGCGGGAGTCTGTCTGCCTGCCTCCCCATTTCCAACTTCAGAAAAATACAAAAAAAATACAAAAAAAAATACAAATAAATAAAATAGCACAAACAGTAAATTGTTTTAATAAGATGTACACCAGGGGTCCCCAAACTACGGCCTGCGGGCTGCATGTGCCCTGAAGCCATTTATCCAGCCCCGCTGTACTTCTGGAAGGGGCACCTCTTTCATTGGTGGTCAGTGAGAGGAGCATAGTTCCCATAGAAATACTGGTCAGTTTGTTGATTTAAATTTACTTGTTCTTTATTTTAAATATTGTATTTGTTCCCATTTTGTTTTTTTACTTTAAAATATGTGCAGTGTGCATAGGGATTTGTTCTTAGTTTTTTTTAAAGTCCGGCCCTCCAACGATCTGAGGGACAGTGAACTGGCCCCGTGTAAAAAGTTTGGGGACTCCTGATGTACACCCTAAAGGTGTTCTAAAGGTAATCCCTGCTTAACAGAAATACATTAATTAATGAGTGACCAAAAATTAATCTAAAAGAAAATAACCTTGCAATTATGACTTTGGTACTCCATACTGCCATCTTGCTGCTTCTGTTCCTGGAGGCTCCCCGCCCCCACCGAAAAACCCCAAGACCAATGTCAACTCATGTCAATTACCAGCCACCATTTTGTGGAATATAAGAAATATTTTTTATTTCCCCATGAAATAGGCTTGGAGAAGACTGGAATAAAAAAACCCCACAGATAAGTGTGCTAATAACTCCCAATCATCCATTTAGTATATCAGCTGAAAAGAATTCACGAAGTCAAGAATAGAGCGATTGATACTCATTTGTTGACTGTTAGAAATTCCTGTTGCTAGACAATTGTGTCCTCACAGGCAGTAAACCATGCCTCTCTAACTAAGCACACTGTGATACACGGGAAAGGCATTATCAAGCAAGAATGTATGAAAAATGACCAGTTATGTTCAGGTAATCAGATAATTAACTGAAGTAAAGGAATTATGTATTATGGACTACAAGAACTATAACGAGAAGCTTTAACCACTCAAAATTTTAGTAAACTTGCTAAATCTAAGAGCCATTAACTCTAAAATAGCAGTATTTTAAATAGTATGTGTGTACACACAAACACAATATAGAAAACTATGTATTACCAGAGTTTTGGGTGTTTCATTATCTTTCATTGTCAATATTTAAAAAAATAATTTAGTGATTATTAAAAAGGTCAGTTCTATTAGAAAGCTTTTTCCTTTATTAAAATATTTTTGCCCTGACTAGGTAGTTCAGTTAGTTGGAGCATGGTCTCCATGAACCAGTGTTGTGGGGTCAATCCCTAATTAGGGCACATACAAGAATCAACCAGTGAATGCGTAAATAAATGGAACAAATCCATGTTTCTCTCACTCCTACCTCCCTCCCTCTCTCTAAAATCAATATAAAAATTTAAAAAAATATATTTTTAAAAGCTTGCTGATTTAATTTTCTGATAAATAGAAGGCTCAGTTCCTCACTTCAAGTTCCATCACACATAATGGAATTCTTCTTTGATATCGTAAGTCATTAGGAAAAGAGGAATCATAAAATCCCTGTCCCTTTAGTCAGATCTTTGATTCTGTAGATGAGAAAGGTGGGGCTCAGTGAAGACAAATTACTTAACTCAGTAAATCTTGCCTTAACTTATCAATAATAATCATCTGAGATGCCTGTTAAAAGCACATATTTTTCTTTCTTTTAAAAATTTTTTTTATTGATTTTAGAAGAGAGAGAGAGAAGGGGGAAAAGGAGCAGGAAGCATCAACTTCTAGTTGGTTTGTAATTGCTTCTCATATGTGTGCCGTGACCAGGCAAGGCCAGGGTTTCAAACTGGTGACCTCACCATTCCAGGTCAATGCTTTACCTACTGGGCCACCACAGGTAAATAGGTAAATTTATTTTAGGGAAAAAGAAGAAGGGAGATAGAAACACTGATTTGTTCCTGTATGTGCCCTGACCGGTGTCAAACCCACAACCTTTGTGCTCCAGGACAAACCTCTAACCAACCAAGCTATCCGGCCAGGGCAAAGCGCGCGCGCGTGCGTGCGTGCGTGCGTGTGTGTGTAAGTGTAAAAGAGAGAGAGAGAGAGACAGAGAGACAGGAACATCAAACTATTCCTGTATGTGCCCTGACCGGGAAATCAACTGGATGATTCTCCAACTATCTGAGCTACCTGGCCAGGGCTAACGTATATGTTCTTAAAAATAGTCTGTTAGTCCTGGCTGAGTAGTTCAGTTGATTAGAACATCATCCCGGTAAGCCAAGATTGTGGATTCCATCCCAGGTCAGAACACATGCAGGAATCGATCAATGAATGCAAAGATGGGTGGAACAACAAATCAATGTTTCTCTCTCTCTCTCAAAATTAGTAACTCAAATATATATATGTATATATGTATATATATATATGTGTATATATATATAAAACTTGAAAAAAAGTACACAAAGATAAGGGTATGTGCTTATTCTCTTTCCTTAAATATTGTTCTGTAAACCCACTATCTGAACAAATTACAACCATGTCATAAATACCGTATAGTGAGAAAGATGGAAATAAAGTATAGAGGGAAATAATTTAATGTTTATTAAGTTTTGAAGACAGACATCTCAGGAGTGAATGCTCAATTTAGCTCCTAAAAGTTTTATTTACAAAGTATTATTTATATAGTACTTACCACATGCCAGGCACTGTTTATTAATTTATATAATCTTGATAACCTTATGAAGTACTAGTACCCTATTTCAGAGATGAGAAAACTGAGGCATAAAAAGGCCAGGTGTGCCTGACCTGTGGTGGCACAGTGGATCAAGTGTTGACCTGGAATGTTGAGGTCGCCTGTTCTCAAGGCACATACAGGAAGCAACTTCTATGAGTTGATGCTTCCTGCTTCTCACCCCTTTCTGACGTAATTCTGTGTAATGCTTAATAGCCACCCCAAGACAGGCCCCTGCTGATGAAATCATGGAACTCACCTCAAGTCAGAAGATAAAACAAACTATTTTTTCTGGTGACAAGTACTATTTGCTACTGTCTCCCAACACCACGGATCTATTGGAGCCCTAGACCAGCTCTACCATTTTCTCATGGAAAATACGCAAGGTCATTTTTGCTGGATTCTCTTTCTGACAGATGGTTAATTCTTGGTGTCTACAACTGAACACTAAACTTCCTGATTTTTTTTTCTTTATGGATCAGCTGTTCTGAAGGTCCACTTCACATACATAATTTAAAAGAATTAAACATGGCTAACAGCCCCTAACAAGTTGTTACTAAAATGTTTTGGGTCCTTTATTGAGGAACTGAATGAGAAGTAATTCAGTATGCCCAGACTACATCTCCTCACACAGTCATTCTGTTGTCTAACAGGATATCATCATTTCTTCAGTCTAAAGGATGTCTCATGTGATACAATTTCACATGCACACCCAATGGCACTTAAGCACAAACCATATCTTATTCCTTGTAGAGCACTGCTTTGGAAAAAAAAATATCAGTTGTAGTGTTTTACCCTAAATATTAAGCCATTATTGCTAAAGAGCTTCCAAGCTAATTGTGAATTCTTAACATACATCAACTAGTTCACACACTAATTTCATTATGTGATTACTATTTGAGTTTTCATTTTAGTGGGGACATGTTATGTATAGCAGAGATGGTAAAGCTTTCTGTCACAAGAAAACAAAGGCAATTATCTGTGGCAATGTCTTCATTACTCCAATTACTGTAAAGCACTGAGACATCCTTCAAGGCCAATAGAGTTCAGCAAAATAACAGCCAGATACTTGGTAAGTGCTGAGAAAAGTAATAGCAACTTCATTAATTTTTTTTTAATTCAGTGAGAGGAGGGGAGGCAGAGACGGACTTCCACATGTGCCCTGAGCAGGATGTACCTGGCAAGCCCACTAAGGGAGCGATGCTCTGGCCATCTGGGGCATTGCTCTATTTGCTCAGCAACCCAGCTCTTCCTAGCACCTGAGGTGGAGGCCATGGAGCCATCCTCAGTGCCTGGGACCAACTTGCTCCAATCGAGTCATAGTGGCAGGAGGGAAAGAGAAAGGAAGAAAGAGAGAGAGAGAAGCGAGAGGGGGAGTGGTGGAGAAGCAGATGGGCACTTCTCCTGTGTGCCTTGACCGGGAATTGAACATGGGACATCCACACACTGGGCCCATTCTCTACCACTGAGCAAACCAGCTGAGGCCTCATTAGTAAATTTTTAAGATCTAAGTCTTCATGTAAGTTAGGACACATACTTTGAAACCTGTCAGCTTGGCAAGAAATACAATGCTTATATCTGGTGGAAGAAGGGAAAATCAAGGCAAGTGTTCTAGGAAAATTTCATTAGGAAATACGAAAAAAAGGACAAGCAAAAAGGGTCTGGCACGTGAATGAAATGCCACCTACACAAACTAGAGGACTTAAAGATCTGACACAGCAAAGAAGGCCAGAAGCCCTTGCTTTCAAGGCATCATGGTGACAGCCAAGGTGGTACAATCTGACGCTGCTTTCTTCCATTTAAGAATCAGAGTGAAGTTTCCCTGCCTGAGTTCCTCATACTGATCTATGAATCTCTCCCTCTAACTCCAGCGCAGTCTTCAGCTCAAACAACTGACAGGCCAGAAGGAACTCAGAATAACCACTTTGGTATATGGGTGGATGCAATATATAGACAGGAGAAAAAGTTCTAATAATGGCATTTGTGCCTGGTAGTAAAAAGCAAAAGTGTCCTGGCCGGATAGCTCCGATGGTCAGAGCATTGTCTAGAAGTGCAGATGTTGCCAGTTCAGTCCCTTGTCAGCCCACATACAGGAACATATCAATGCTTCTGTCACTCTCTAAAAATCAATAAAAAAAAAAAAAGAAAAAAGAAAAAGAAGGGCCTTGGCCGGCTGGCTTAGTGGATCGAGTGTAGGCTCAGTGTGCAGACATCCCGGGTTAGATCCCCAGTCAGGGCACACATGAGAACGGACCATCTGCTTCTCCACCCCTCCCACTTCCCCTTTCCTCTGTCTTCCCCTCACATCCAGTGGCTCAATTGGTTTGAGCGATGGCCCCAGGAGATGGGGATAGCTTGGTGGATTTGAGCATCAGCCCCAGATGGAGGTTGCTGGTCGGGGAGCATTCAGGAGTTTACCTCCCCTCCTCTTATTTAAAAAAAGAAAAGCCTGACCAGGCGGTGGCGCAGTGGATAGAGAGTCGGACTGGGATGTGGAGGACCCAGGTTCAAGACCCCTAAGGTCGCCAACTTGAGCATGGGCTCATCTGGCTTGAGCAAAAAGCTCACCAGCTTGGACCCAGGGTCGCTGGCTCCAGCAGGGGGTTACTCGGTCTGCTGAAGGCCCATGCTCAAGGTACATATGAGGAAGCGATCCATGAACAACTAAGATGTTGCAACATGCAATGGAAAACTAATGATTGATGCTTCTCAACTCTCTCTGTTCCTGTCTGTCTGTGCATGTCTGTCCCTCTCTCTGACTCACTGTCTCTGTAATAAATAAATAAATAAATAAATAAAATTTAAAAAAGGGGAAAAAAGGCAAAAGTGGCTAGCTTAAAAACGTGGTATATTTCTTGCTTTAAAAGCTCCCTGCCCCTCTGAGCACACACACACACCCCTGTTTTTAAAAATAAAAGTGACAGGAAACAAGACTGGCTTATTTCTCTAGCCTAAACATAGAAGGGTTAACTTCATTTTCTAAGAGAAAAAGATAGTCATCCTTTGACTTGGAAGAAATCAAATCCCTCTAATTGTGGCTTTTGGGCTAATTCCAACACATCTGGTTTTTTACAACTATGTGGGTAGGGAGGAAGGAAAAGATATTCAGTATAAGCTACTACAATAGAGCACCAACAAGCACATGAACAAACTATACTGCTCACAAAAATTAGGGGATCAGGGAACGTGCAGCTACTCTATACTTGCAGCCTTTTGTCTAGTGCATTTTCACCAATGAAATGTTCATTTACAAAATCAAACAACTTTCTCTGACTTGTCGTTTGCTTTTCTGATGTTCTTGTTTAATAAAAAAGAATCAAATGCTTTCTTTTATCGCTTCATATTCATTTTGAAATATCCCCTAATTTTTGTGAGCAGTATATATAAAATACAGGAAACTGATTTCTTAGCCCTAAATACAGATGTCCTTGAGTCATCTGCCAGACAGAATGCTCGCCTTAAGAATCTACTCTTAAAAATCAGTATACATTAGTCAGTACTCAGATGCTTGATCAGGGATTTTTTGCCCACCAAGGGACTAGGGAAAGAACAGCGAGGAATTCTCACCCGCATAGAAGTGGCACCCAATACCAGAAGGTGTGGATTAGGATATCAAAATTTAGCATAGGGGCCTTGGTAGCTCCTGCTATCCCAATAATACATTGTGCAGACCCAATTACTTGGAAATCAGATAATCCTGTATGAGTAGACCAACGATCCCTTTCTCAGGAGAAACTTAGGGCAGCTGCTCAATTGGTACAAGAGCAGCTACAACTTGGGCACATTGAACCATCTAATAGCCCATGGAATACACTTCTATATTTGATCTTGTTGCCTCCTGGATTATCAAGGGGCACAGGCGACCCTTACAGCTTATAGGTTTTGAGCCTCAAAATTATTGTTGTTCCTTTTTTCAAAGGATCAACAACAATGGCTCTGGGAAACTTCCACTAAATGGCAAATCGCTTTTGCAAATCAATGGACAACTTTATACTGACACTGTCAACTTAAAATCAGCTCCAAGACTAGAATTATATGCCATTATCATGGCTTTTCAGCACTTGCCATATTCCCCCTTTAATCTATATACAGACAGCAAATATTTACTTATGGTGTTTTCACTATAAAGACTGCGGTCTTAGGGACAAATGCTGATGAACTATTTCATATTTCAGCACTTCCTCCTTCTTCAAAGACTTGCATGTCAACATAGAGCTCCATGTTTTATAGGACATACTCAAGCTCACTCCATGCTCCCTGGAGCTTTAGCACAAGGGAATGCCCATGGTGATCAAGCTACCCAAAAGAAAATTATTTGGAGCAACCATGACAGATCGAGCAATTCAGTCTCATACTATTCATCACCAGAACGCTGCAGCCCTGTGTAAACAGTTTCAACTTTCTTGGGAAGCAGCATGGCATATTGGTAAATCCTGTCCAAGGTGTCCTATACTACAATCTGTCCCTTCATTTGGAGTTAACCCTCAAGAACCCCTACCAGCACAACTTTGGCAAATGGATGTTACTCATATACCTTCATTTGGCAAACAGTCCTATGTCCACGTTACAGTGGATACCTATTCTGGATTTATAGTAACCTCTGTCAGAACAGGAGAGGCTGTTATGCATGTTATAGCTCACTGTCTGTATGCATTGGTTTATTATTGAATTTCTTAAACTGGTTAAACTGACAATGATCCTGCACATGGAGCAAAAGCATTTACTGTATTTTGTCAAACCTTTTGAATTATGTGTATTTCTTACAATCTTTAAAGTCAAGGTATTAATAAAGAGTACCCAGCAAATATTTTAAGGCCAATTTAAAAAAATTTAAAAGGGGGGAGTCATATCCTGGAACTCCTACGGGTCTACCATATCATGCTTTTTGCTTAAAAATTTTTAAATTTCTTTTGAATGCTGGTGAACAGGAGATGCCAAATCTTTTTCTACTGCAAACTTCTACCTTCTTTACTTGATCCATCTAATAACACTGTTTTGTCTTTTTCCAAATAGCCCCAGATAATGGAAAAGATTTATATAGGCGGATGAGGATCCTCAAACCCCTCAGTGAGATATTCTGAGCATGGCTTTTAAGATACCAAGAGGCAGAAAAAGCCCAATAGAGATCAGGGGAACTACCAGCTTTGAGGATATGCCCTTAAAGGCTCCAACACCCCAAAGGGGTCTCATAGGATGTCATCTGGGTCTGCTTCAATAGTGGAAAGGAAAGTCATTGAGCTAAAGCCTGCCAGACTTACATGCCTCTGCTGTGAGGAAACAGGGACACTGGAAGGTAGGCTTCCCCCTCATTCCTCTAAGGGAGGGTTCAGTCTCTTCCAGCCCTGCTCCAGACACCTATGACCTAACCTTGCCCAGAATGCTGGGGTTTGCCACTGAAGGCTGAAGGTGCCCAGGGCCGTTGGCCCCATCTATGACATTGTGGACGAGCCTAGGGTATTTCTTCCAAGAAGCAGGTAAACTGATCTCATTTGCACAGGGTCACTTAACTATGTCTTGCCTGAATAGTCAGGTTTTTTATTCTTCCCTCGAAGATCTCTGTTGTGGGTGTTGATAGTCCTATTTTCTGCTGCTTTGTTTAATATATAGTGTTTCCTTTATTCCTCCTACCTCAATGCCCCACTCATATTTCAGGCTGGGACCTACTCCTAATTTAGAGCTCTCTCTCCCCCTTTTGCCAACTTCTATTATGAATCTACCTTTGCCACCCAGCTTAGTGTATCCCAAAGTTCTCTTTACCATGACACAGTCGCAGAGCTCCAGGGAAAAGCAACCTGCTCTCATCTCTCCAGGCAGAGGAGAACAGAAGCTCCATCTCCACACATGCTGCAGATGGCTCTCCAGTCTACCTGAGTCATTACCAGCTAGAAGCAGTGGTCATTGTGACTTGGACGTGAGCAGCAAAGTATAGAATTGTGACAACAATTGGACACTACTTTTTTATGGATTCTTGCTGTATTGGCCAAGAGTTTGCTTAAAGGCTTTAATCACTGTAAAAAAAAAAAAAAGAAGACTGGATAAAGAAGATGTGGCACATATACACCATGGTATACTATTCAGCCATAAGAAACAATGACATCGGATCACTTACAACAAATTGGTGGGATCTTGATAACATTATACGGAGTGAAATAAGTAAATCAGAAAAAAACAAGAACTGCAGGATTCCACACATTGGTGGGACATAAAAACGAGACTAAGAGACATGGACAAGAGTATGGTGGTTACAGGAGGCAGGGGGAGGGAAGGAGGGAGAGGGGGAGGGGGAGGGGTAGAAAGAAAACCAGATAGAAGGTGACGGAGGACAATCTGACTTTGGGTGATGGGTATGCAACATAATTGAATGACAAGATAACCTGGACATGTTTTCTTTGTATATATGTACCCTGATTTATTGATGTCACCCCATTAAAATTAATAAATATTTATTTTAAAAAATCAGTATACATATTAGATATCAGAAACTTGAGTTATAAAAATAAAGTAATTTTTATATAAAAATATTCATTTAGCCCTGGTCAGATGGTCCGCTGGTTGGAGTGTCATCCCAAAGTGCAGAGATAGCTGGTTTGATCCCTGGTCAGGGTACATACAGTAACAGATCTTTGTTCCTGTCTCTGCCTCCATTCCTCTCTCTCTAAAATAAATCAATAAAAAAAATTTTTTTTAAATACTCAGTGTCAGGATAGGCTTGAAATTAAGTCTAAAATCCTTTTACCTGCTGGAATCAGATCTTTACTCATTAGTTGGTATACCTAGAAAATGACAACCTGAACATTTATTTACTGTGCATACAATTTTCAAAAGAACTTGTCTTTTCCCATTTGTTCCATTTTTTGGAACAAATGGCCTGACCAGGTAGTGGCTCAGTGGATAGAGCACCAGCCTGGGATGCTGAGGACCCAGGTTTGAAACCCTAAGCTCACCAGCTTGAGTGTGGGATCATAGACATGACCCCATGGTTGCTGGCTTGAGCCCAAGGTTGCTGGCTTGAGGAAGGGGTCACTGGCTCAGCTGCAGCGCCCCACCCCTAACAAGACACATGTGAGAAAGCAATCAATGAACAACTAACGTACTGCAACTGTGAGTTCATGCTTCTCATCTCTTCTTTTCTGCCTGTCCCTCTCTTGCTCTCTCTCTAAAAAATAAACAAAAAATAAACCAGTTATTGTTCTTACTATATTAAGGTATTAATGTATAGGAAATGCTTTCTCTGTTGCACAGTAAATTTCTTTCTTGTGATTATATAATAATTGTGAGGAACATCTGGCATTTTGAGTTCATTTGGTCAATAAATGTTTGAATGCCTACTATGTGCCAAGTGCTGTTCTAGGGTCTGGGGGTACACTGTGAACTAAACAAAAAGCACCCCATTTGAGGAGCTTGCATTCCAGTGGGAGGAGATAGGTGAAAGATAGTAAACATAATTAGTATCTTTATTATACCACTAGTATAAAGCAATTAGTAGGTCAGAGGGTGGTATGTGCTGTGCAGTAAGAAATAGAACGATTAATGTAGGCTGGGAGGTTGCAGGTTTAAACAGGGTAGTTAGGGTAACATTACTGATAAGTATGATTTACTAAGCAAAGGCTGGGAACCTTATACAGATTCCTAGGGGAAAAGCATGCCAGATAAGATGGAACAGTCAGTATAAAGGTGGCATGAGGGGACCAGCCTGTTTGAGGAACAGTGAAGAGGCCAGTGTGTGTGATTCCTGGATACAGTTTCAAATAAGCCCCCCCCCCTGCTGAGATCAGCAAACAAGACAATCACCTGTTAAGAAAACAAACAAATCAAGACTTCAAAGCAGCCCAAATCCTAAAGTGGATTACAAATAACAGCTGATGCCAACCCAAGAAGACCTAGAAACAACACAAGTAAAAGCTGGAGGCAGACAACACCAAGCCTAGACTCAACCAGCTCTACAAAGAAAACACCCAGACACCCAGGCACAATGAGAAGACAAAGAAGTGCAATCCAAATGAAACCACAAGAGAGACCCTTCAGGAGATGAACTGAGTGATATGGAAATAATCAAACTTCCGGATGCGAAGTTTAAAATAATGATTGTAAGGATGCTTACAAATCTTAGAACAACAATGGATGGTCATCATGAACACCTAAATAAAGAAATAGCAAGTATAAAAAAGGATATTGAAATATTAAAAAAGAATCAGTCGGAGATGACAAATACAATATCAGAAATGAAGACCACAATGGAAGGAATTAAAAACAGGATGGATAGAGCTGGGGATCGAATCAGTGAGTTGGAGGACAACTGGAATGAAGGCATGAAAGCAGAGAAGAAAAAAGAAAAGAGACTCAAAAAGTCTGAGGAAACTCTTAGAGAGCTCTGTGACAACATAAAGAGAAATAACATCCGCATCATAGGGGTTCCTGAAGAAGAGAAAGAACAAGGGATAGAGGCTTTGTTCAATCATATCATAGCTGAAAACTTCCCTAAATTAATGCAGGAGAAACTCTCATAAATTTAAGAAGCACAGAGAACTCCACTAAAAAGAAACCCAAAGAAACCTACACCAAGATACATCATAATTAAAATGCCAAAGCTAAGTGATAAAGAGAAAATATTAAAAGCTGCGAGAGAAAAAAAGGCTATCACCTACAAAGGAGCCCCCATAAGGATGACATCAGACTTCTCAACAGAAACACTTGAAGCCAGAAGGGAATGGCAAGAAATATTCAAAGTAATGCAGAACAAGAACCTACAACCAAGACTACTTTATCCAGCAAGGCTATCATTTAAAATTGAAGGAGAAATAAAAAGTTTCCCAGACAAAAAAAACAAAAACTCAAGGAATTCATTACAACCAAACCAATGCTGCAGGAAATGTTAAGGGGCATGGTGTAAACAGATCAAAGTGGGAAAAGAATATAGCAAAAGAGGAATACAACTTTAAAGATTAAAATGGCAATAAACAACTACATATCAATAATAACCTTAAATGTAAATGGATTAAATGATCCAATCAAAAAACACAGGGTAGCTGCATGGATAAGAAAACAGGACCCGTACATATGCTGTCTACAAGAGACACACCTTAAAACAAAAGATGCACATAGGTTGAAGGTAAAAGGATAAAAAAAAACATTTCATGCAAATGGAAATGAAAATAAAGCTGGGGTAGCAATACTTAGACAAAATGGACTTTAAAACAAAGAATTTAGTAAGAGATAAAGAAGGCCACTACATAATGATAAAGGGAGCAATCTAACAGGAAGATATAACTATTATAAATATCTATACATCTAATATAGGAGCACCTAAATATATAAAGCAGACTTTGATGGATATAAAAAGCGAGATCAACAGCAACACTATAATAGTAGGGGATTTTAATATCCCACTAACATCCCTAGATAGATCCTCAAGAAAGAAAATTAACAAAGAAACAGCAGACTTAAAGGACACACTAGATCAACTCGACTTAATAGATACGTACAGAACCTTTTACCCTAAAGCAGCAGAATATACATTCTTTTCAAGTGCTAATGGTACATTCTCTAGGATAGACCACATGTTAGAGCACAAAAGTGGTCTCAACAAATTTAAGAAGATTGAAATCATATCAAGCATTTTCTCTGATCACAATGGCATGAAACTAGAAATCAACAACAACAGAAAAGCTCAAAAATTATCAAACACATGGAAACTAAATAACAGGTTGTTAAATAACGAATGGATTAAGAATGAGATCAAAGAAGATATAAAAAAATTTCTAGAAACGAATAATGAGCATACAACAACTCAAAATTTATGGGACAGAGTAAAAGCAGTACTGAGAGGGAAGTTCACAGCACTACAGGCATACTTTAAGAAGATAGAAAAAGCTCAAATAAACAACTTAACCCTGCATCTAAAAGAACTAGAAAAAGAACAGCAAGTAAAGCCTAAATGTAGTAGAAGGAAGGAAATAATAAAGATCAGAGCAGAAATAAATGACATAGACTAAAGAAACAATATAGAGAATCAATGAAACTAGGAGCTGGTTTTTTGAAAAGGTAAACAAGATTGATGAACCTTTAACTAGACTCACCGAGAAAAAGAGAGAGAGGACTCAAATAAATAAAATAAGAAATGAGAGTGGAGAAATAACAACTGACACAACAGAAACACAAAGGATTGTAAGAAAATACTATGAAGAACTATATGCCAAAAAACTAGACAACCTAGATGAAATGGACAAATTCCTTGAAACATACAATCTTCCAAAAATCAATCTGGAAGAATCAGAAAACCTAAACAGACCGATTACACCAAATGAGATCAAAACAGTTATCAAAAAACTCCCAACAAAGAAAAGTCCTGGGCCAGATGGCTTCACAAGTGAATTCTACCAAATATTCAAAGAAGAACTAACTCCTATCCTTCTCAAGCTATTTCAAAAAATTCAAGAGGAAGGAAGACTTCCAAGCTCCTTTTATGAGGCGAGCATAATTCTGATCCCAAAACCAGGCAAAGAAAACACAAAGAAAGAAAATTAAAGGCCAATATCCCTGATGAATATAGATGCTAAAATCCTCAACTAAATATTAGCAAACCGGATCCAACAATATATGGAAAAAAATCATACACCATGATCAAGTGGGATTTATCCTGGGGAGGCAAGGCTGGTACAATATTCGCAAATCAATGTTATTCATTACATAAACAAAAAGAAGGAGAAAAACCACATGATAATTTCAATAGATGCAGAAAAAGCATTTGATAAAATCCAGCACCCACTCGTGAACATAACTCTCCGCAAAGTGGGAATACAGGGAACATACCTCAACATGATAAAAAACCATCTATGACAAACCCACAGCCAACATCATACTCAATGGGCAAAAATTAAAAGCAATCCCCTTAAGATCAGGAACAAGGCAGGGGTGCCCCCTTTCACCACTCTTATTCAACATAGTCCTGGAAGACCTAGCCACAGAAATCAGACAAGAAAAAGAAATAAAAGGCATTCAAGTTGGAAAAGAACAAGTAAAACTATCATTATTTGCAGATGATATGATATTGTATATAGAAAATCCTAAAGTCTCAGTCAAAAAACTACTGGACCTGATAAATGAATTCAGCAAGGTGGCAGGATATAAAATTAATACTCAGAAATCAGAGGCATTTTTATACTCCAACAATGAACAGTCAGAAAGAGAAATTAAGGAAACAATCCCCTTCACTATTACAACCAAAAAAATAAAGTACCTAGGAGTACATTTAACCAAGGAGACTAAAGACTTGTACTCGGAAAATTATAAAACATTGATAAAAGAAATCAAGGAAGATACAAACAAGTGGAAGCATATACCATGCTCATGGTTAGGAAGAATAAACATAATTAAAATGTCTATATTACCCAAAGTAATTTATAAATTCAATGCAATACCAATTAAAATACCAATGACATACTTTAAAGATATAGATCACATATTCCAAAAATTTATATGGAACCAAAAGAGAACATGAATAGCCTCAGCAATCTTAAAAAAGAAGAATAAAGGGGAAGGTATCACACTTCCTGATATCAAGTTATACTACAAGGCCATTGTACTCAAAACAGCCTGGTACTGGCATAAGAACAGGCACATAGATCAAGGGAACAGAACGGAGAACCCAGAAATAAACCCACAGCTCTATGGGCATACAATGGAGTAACGACAGCCTCTTCAACAAATGGTGTTGGGAAAATTGGACAGCAACCTCCAAAAAAATGAAACTAGATCACCAACTTACACCATTCACAAAAATAAACTCAAAATGGATAAAAGACTTAAATGTAAGGCGTGAAACCATAAGCATCTTAGAAGAAAACATAGGCAGTAAGCTCTCCGACATCTCTCACAGCGATATATTTGCTGATTTATTTCCACGGGCAAGGGAAATAAAAGACAGGATAAACAAATGGGACTATATCAAACTAAAAAGCTTTTGCACAAAGACAGTAAGAACAGAATAAAAAGACAAACTACACAATGGGAGAACATATTTGACAGTACGTCTGATAAGGGGTTAATAACCAAAATTTATAAAGAACTTGTAAATCTCAACACCAGAAAGACAAACAATCCAATCAAGAAATGGGCAAAAGAAATGAATAGACACTTCTCCAAAGAGGATATACAGATGGCCAATAGGCATATGAAAAAAATGCTCAACATCACTAATCATTAGAGAAATGCAAATTAAAACCACAATGAGATATCACCTCACACTGGTCAGAATGGCACTCATCAACAAAACAACATAGAATAAGTGCTGGCAAGGATGTGGAGAAAAGGGAACCCTCCTGCACTACTGGTGGGAATGCAGACTGGTGCAGCCTCTGTGAAAAACAATATGGAGATTCCTCAAAAAATTGAAAATCGAACTGCCTTTTGACCTAGCCATCCCACTTTTAGGAATATACCCCAAGGACACCATAGAACAGTTCCAGGAGAAATGCACCCCCATGTTTATAGCAGCATTGTTCACAATAGCGAAGATCTGGAAACAGCCCAAGTGTCCGTCAGAGGACGAGTGAATTTAAAAAAAGCTTTGGTACATATATACTATAAAATACTACTCAGCCATAAGAAATGATGACATCGGATCATTTATAATAACATGGGTGGACCTTGATAACATTATACGGAATGAAATAAGTAAATCAGAAAAAACTAAGAACTATATGAACCCATGCATAGATAGGACATAAAAATGAGACTCAGAGACATGGACAAGAATGTGATGGTAACAGGGAGTGGGGTGGAGGGGTGGGGAGGGGGCAAGGAAGGAGAGGGAGGGGTTAAGGGGAGGGGAGGGGCACAAAGAAAACCAGATAGAGGGTGACAGAGGACGATTTGATTTTGGGTGAGGGGTATGCAGCATAATGAAAGGTCAAATAATCTGGAGATGTTTTCTCGGAACATATGTACCCTGATTTATCAATGTCACTGCATTAAAATTAATAAGATTAAAAAAAAAAAAAAAGAGGCCAGTGTGTCCAAAGGGAGGGGATGGAGTTGCTCAGCTTTCTAGGTATCAATTTCTCCTTAGTCAATTTTAAGAAGTTCACTGGCCAAAACAAATCAATAGGCAGATAATTTCCATCCCATGAATGTTCTGCAGATGGTAATCTATAAACAGGCAGACTCCTGTTTTAACTTGAATTTGGTAATTTCAGGTAACACAGAAGTTTCTTAAATCCATGCCATAAGTCAGCTAAACAAAGATTTCTTTTTCTGTAAATAAAAAAGCTGATAGTAGATCACATGCTTAGAAGACCTAACATTTAGAAAAAACTGAAAGTTTTACCATTCTAATTTTTTTCTCGGGAGGGAGGGAAGGAGATGAGAAGCATCAACTTGTAGTTGTGGCACTTTAGTTCATTGATTGCTTCTCATATGTTCCGTTCCTTGACATGTGGACTCCAGTCAAGCCAGTGATCCCTTGCTCAAGCCTAAGACCTTGGGCTCAAGCCAGTGCAACTTTTGACTTCAAGCCAGCGACCTTTGGGCTCAAGCCAGTAGCCACGGGATGTCTGAGATTCCATGCTCAAGCCAGTGACCTCAGGATTTTGAACATAGGACCTCAGTGTCCTGGGCTGACTATCCACTGTGCCACTACCAGTCAGGCTTACCATTCTAATTTGTAAATGCCCCAGATAAAAGCTGAAAGGTTTTGTTTTATAGTATGGGATGGCCAAGGTGCCAGATGCACTTCTTTCTAAGAGAGCAGTGATTGCTTAGTCAGGGGAAATGGCTCTTTAAGGACAGGTTTTGTTGCATCCTTTAGTTCTTTCAAGCTTAGTAGCTCCAAATTCTTTTTCACATTTTTATTTGGTGGTCTGCATTTTCTGTTCTATGACTCAGTGAAATTTTGTGTTTCTTAATTTCCTAATCTAAATTAGGCACACTGCTTTCATAAGGTCCTATTCAATGAATGATATAGAGAATATTCCCAAAGTTACATGCATATCAAGTGTACTATGTTGATATATATCTTCAGCATCATCTTTGTTTTCAGATGAACAGTACTTTTTATAAAGAACCAGGCTCCGTTTATCCAGTAAAATCACTAGCCCATGTTGTTTCTGAATTTTATTTTTTTCAGTGTGTATTTTTATAGTTGCTTAAACTTCTTTCTTTTCAATTTGTCATGGTTATTTCATACTGGAGTCCTGTCTGTGAATTGCTGTTCATTGCTTCTTGTGTATTTTTCCAAGAGGTTGAAGCTGAGGTGAGATCACTCAAGAAAATGCTGAGACGCCACACGTCTTTGACTTTGTTCTCACAGTAAAAAGGGAAGGTGGTGTGAGCTCATGTAACTGTGGGTTAGAAGGGCTCTTGAAAAACTTGCCAGGTTTTTTCTTTCCTTTCTCTAAATGGGACTGCATGTGAATCACCATTACAAAGTCTACTGTCTTTAGAAGGAAGTCCAGCCCTAGCTGGATAGCTTGGTTTGTTAGAGCATCGATCCCTGGTTGGGGCACATCCTGGAACAGATTGGGGCACATCCTGGAACAGATTGATGTTCCTGTCTCCCCTCTTCCTCCTTCCCTTATCCTCCCTCTCCTCCTCTTCCCTCAAAAATCAGTAAACATTATAAAAATAAGAATAAAAGGAAGTTCAGTTCCATTGCTGTTCTCAGTGGGAAGGTCAAGACCCTTAGCATTTCAAGAGCTGTTGAACAACAATTTAAGAAAGAATTTGTACTAAATATATATTAAATATACAGTATTTTATGACTAGAAGAAAAGCTTATGCAGCAGTGAAAGGGATTTCATTACACACCCATTTGTGGTGGTTGAGTCCAGAGGACTATCTGTGGAGTTCCCGCCTAGACCCACACTGGGCTCCCCAGTCCAGGACACCAGAGCTGGGAAGGAGCCCCCATAATACCTGGCTGTGGAAACCACCAAGGATTGTATTCAAGTGAGACAGAGGGCAGCTACAGGCCTGGGCGCTACTCTCGAGATGCCCATGCATGGACTCACTCACAAACTCACTCAATCTGGACTCCGGTGCAGGGGCAGCAGCTCAAAAAGTGCCAGGGACATATAGGGAGGAACTGAGTTGCCTAGTGCCAGGACTGCAGCAGCAGGAGTTCAGGGCAGCTCTCTCCAGGGATGGAAACGCTGGCAGACAACACTGTTCCTCTGTTGTCTTCTCCCTCCCAGCTGGAGTGCACCAAATCTGTGCCCTCCATTAACCTGGCTAACACCTGTTTGCTCTGCCCTGGTGATTCACTGAGAACCCACCCCACACAACTTGTGCGCCTGGCCAGAACCTCCTCCAGCAGCTTTCCCACACAAGCTGCCTGTCTTGCCTCATGCTGCAGATTTTTAAAGAGTCTCTTTAAGGTCCACAAACCCCAAATGAGCAGCAGCTGACCTTGGCGTACCCTGTACCTCTTGCTAAGTGGCCCCAAACCCAACACAAGTGTTAGGAGAATGGTCTCAAGGTCTGGGCAGTTATGACTAAAGGATATTTTTGCTAAATGTTAAAATGTAGCACAGTATTTTGCAGAAGCAGCTGTAAGCAGGATGAGCTTGACAAGAACCCAACCTTAAATTGGGTGTAGCCAACAGCAAAAAGATGAAATTAACCAAATAGTGTATAGAAGAAGCAATAGTTAAGCCTCACTTCAAGGAGACCAAGTTTTGGGTGTGAATCCTGTCTCCTTTACCTGCTACCAGTAAATAAAGCTACCTAACAACAACCATCTCTCATTCTTCAATACAACACCCCAACCAGTGAACCCAAGTTCGGTAACGCAAACGGCGACAGGTCTCTACTTGCATTGTAACTTCCATCGGGTGGCCACAATCCTGGCATAAGTGGTGGCCATTCTTTTTTTTTTAAGATTTTATTTATTCATTATGGGGGGGGGGGGAGAGAGAAGAAGAAGCAGCAGCAGCAGCAGCAGCAAGAAGCATCAACTCCCATATGTGCCCTGACCAGGCAAGCCCAGGGTTTTGAACCGGCAACCTCAGCATTTCCAGGTTGATGCTTTATCCACTGCACCACCACAGGTCAGGGCGGTGGCCATTCTTGGCTTGGAATGGAGCTTCAACTAAGCAGTCACAAGCTGGTGCAAGTGGCAGCTGGCCTCAGCTCATACCGTGGTACCCACCAGAAGGTTCCAAACCTACCACTAGTGGCAGCTGGCTTCATTTCAAGCACAGCCTCTCTCAAGCATCTCCAAACTCAGAACAAGCATCAACCAACTGTAGATCACTTTCAGTCTCAAGCCAGACAGAAGTTCCTTCTCTGCCACCTGGGAGGAAGGAGCACGCAACAAAGACGCTTGGCCTGCATCAGAGCCTCTCAAGAGGCCCCAGAACCAATACATACACTTGGTGGTCAGCTTCAGTCCACACCAGAGTACCACACAACTAGTTCCACAAATGACACACCCAAAGAGTGAGCCTGATTGACACCAGAGCCCCAGTAAAGTGATTCCTGCTTCATGGGGTCAGCTCCTATATAACAGCTCATCCACTGCAGCCATGGCCTACCAGGACAGTCAGTCAGCCTAAGGGTCAACCCTAGCCTCTGATGTGACAACAATCAAGGTTCAACTACAACAAGACGACACACACACATCCCACACTAGAAACACTCCAAAGCCCTTGGCCAGTTGAACAGAAAATCAATGGATAGATCATCCAGATAGAAAGTCAACAAGGAAACAGCAGCCTTAAATGACACATTAGAATAGATGATAGATTTAACTGACATTTTCAAAGCTTTTCACCCCAAAGCAGCAGAATATACATTCAGTGCACATGGAACATTTTCCAGGATAGACCACAAGTTAGGCCACAAAACAAGTCTCAATAAATTTAAGAAAACTAAAATCATATGAAGCATCTCCTCCAACCACAATGGTATAAACCAGAAATCAGTTACAAGAAGAAAATGAAAAACACACAATCACATGGAGGCTGAATAACAAAATAGAAACAAGCTAAGATACAGAGAATAAAATAATGGTTGCCAGGTGGGGGAGGGGGATGTGGGGCGATGGGTGAAAAAGGTGAAGGGATTAAGAAGTACAAATTGCCAGTAATAAAAATAATCATGGGATGCAAAGTACAGCATAGGAAACATAGTTGATAATGTTGTGATAACTATGAATGGTGTCAAATAGGTACTATACTTATCAGGGTGATCACTCTGTAAGCTATGTAAATGTATAAATTATGTTGTACATCTGACACTAATATAATATTGTATGTTAACTGTAATTGAAAAAACTTTTAAGAGAAGAGAGTCCTGGCTGTGTAGCTCAGTTGGTTAGAGCCACATACACCAAAGCAAAGTTGTGGGTTCGATCCCTGGTCAGGGCACATACAAGAATCAACTAATGAGCCTTGGCTGGGTGTTTCAGTAGAGTGCTGTCCCAGGGCACTGAGGTCACGGGTTCAATCCCTGGTCAGGGCACATAAGAGAAGCAATCAATGAGTATTCAACTAGGTGGAACAAAGAGCTGATGCTTCCTCCTCTGTCAATCAATGGGAAATTAAAAAATAAATGTATAAATAACTGGAACAACAAATCGATGTCTCTCTTTTTGTTCCTCTCTCTAAAATCAATACTTTTTTTAAAGGGAATAAAAACACAGGATGAATGAGTAAGCTGTAGTACTGTCCCCTGTAAGTTACACAAATACATGCTGTGACGTAAAGCCGCAGCTCGCCTATTTAAAGCTTTTTATCTCTACACACACAAATTTTCAATCGCTTTGGAGCAGTCTTTCTTATCTTTTTGTTTTCTCCTTCCCAACTACATGAAAAGAAACTAAGATCGCAGAGTACTAATAGAAAGTCCACAGATTGTTTTCTAAACAGAGATGGCATTTAACCCAGTTCACTTCTACTCTTAGTTTTCCTGTGGCCTGGCCATGATTATATTCCATACATGCATGTATAGTGAAATGACAGGAACTGTATTATGTATTAGCCCAAGGTGTTGAGTTTTCATGTTCAAATATCTGTTAAATGTCAGACACTGTGTTCAAGAATATTACTACTGTATTACCACATCCACTAAACACCATTTATCACTTACAACAAGGCAAGCACTGTTTCTCATACCTCACAAATGTTCATTCTTCTCTGAAGTAGATACCATTATCATCACATATCACAGATATCAAAGATACTGGAAGCGAAGCACAGTGATGTTAAGTGCCTTGCTAAAGACCACAGGGCTACTACACAGTAGACATAGGATGCTGACTCCAGTCCATGTTGTGAAGACACAATGCAATACTGTCTCTCCAAAGATTACTAAGACCATGAGACCGTATCTTTAAGGGCCACACCCTTAAAAAGTCGGTACCTTTTAAGGGAAATAGAACTGTAACCAAATATTACATATTTGTGCTAAGTTTAATATGCATATATGAGGTACAAAGGAGATTAACAATTGCACTTGAAGAAAGCTTTATGGGAGACAGATACCTTTATGGAAAAATTCAATTGAAATCATTAGTACTTACCTTCCTTAACCCTTTGGAAGCATCTGACAATCCCATTCTCGTCTCCTCTGGATACTGTGTTTGCCCCCCATCCCCGAGTGGAAGCTCTTCTTCCTCTGCCCATCCCTTAAATGTTCAGAGTCCAGAGTCTACTTTAGGCTCTCCAGTCCATTCACTTCCCCTCCTCCTCACTCTATCAACTCCAAATGATTAAAATACCAACTAAATATGAAACACTCCCAAATCTGCATCTTCAGCTCAGATTGCTCCTGGTTTCAGACCCAGGAGACACCTATTCAAAGGTTTCAATTATCCAGTGCCTCACATGCGGCAAAGGTACTTTAAGATAGTACTTGAATCTGAAAGGTCAAAAAACAGATAAAAAAAACCAGTTCCTTATCATGTGTTGTAGTTCTCCAAAGGGCAGAAATAATCTCTAGGTGAGAGGATTATAGGTGGTTATTTCTGGCTTTCTGTTTCAAGCACCAGCAGAAGTATTTATTGATTTTGAAAGGCCCTCAGGTACTTTAGCAATGCACTTCTAACACATTGCATGTATCAATTCCAATAATCCCTTGCAGGAGAGAATGAGGGACCAAAGGAAATTTAGCAGTGGTTAAGGTTAAAACCGAACTAACTTGATATTCTTTTCAGGACATTAAAAAAACAAACTAAATCCCGCGCGGCTTCTCCCAGGTCAGCGCAGGGCCGGAAGGCGATGGTGCCGCTGGGCGCGCGAATGTGGGCATGAAGGAGGATGGAAGCGCAGGACGCGGTGTCCGCACGGGAGCAGCACTTCCACAGCCAAGTGCGGGAGTCCACGATATGTTCCCTTCTTTTTGCCGTTCTCTACATCGTTTCCTACTTCATCATCACAAGATACAAGAGGAAGTCAGATGAACAAGAAGATTTTTAAATAAAAAATATAAGAAAAAAAACTAATTGAAAAATATTCTTTTATTTGTGAGTGAACTGAGACTTGTTCAGACCTGAAACAAGAATCTGAAATCTTAAAAAAAAAAAAAAAAAAAAAGGTATTATTTGCCACAGAGGTCACCAGTACCACTAGAAAGATGAACCTAATTTAGAAGAAATCACTTTAAAAGCACTGCTTTGCTGAGCAGGTAGCACCAGCCTTAAAAAGTGGCCAGTAAAAGTAATTGAGGGAAAAAAATAAGTGAGGGAGAAGCAGGCTATTATTTATTCATTTTTAGAGAGGAAAGAGAGAAAGAGAGAGAGAGGAAAGGGGGGAGGAACAGAGAAGCATCAACTCCCATATGTGCCTCAACGAGGCATGTCCAGGGTTTCAAACTAGTGATCTCAACGTTTAAGGTTAATGCTTTCATCCACTGCGCCACGATAGGTCAGGCTCTTTCTTAACAAACAATGGGGTCAGTGCAAGGCCAAGGAGGAAATCACAAGCAGCAGCAACAGGAGAGGGGCTGGACAGCCTGGACCAAGGGACGTGTGCCTATCCTCCCCATTGGAAAAGAAATAGGTAGGCAATGCAGGAAATACATAAGGTACAGCGAAGGAGAAAGAGCACAGGGAAACCACCCTGGAATCTCACCTGGAGAGAAGTACCTTTGATGCCTTGGTTTATTATGTGAAGAAAAGCAGCATCCTGGTTTCATGTTCACATCAATTAAAACAATAACTACTATACTATTAAGAGCCTGCTGTGCTTTTTCACCATAAAGTTTCTTATATATAAGTCCCCCTTCTTGGTTTTTTAAAAAACTTTTCTTCCCTCATTTATCTTAGTGTCTCAGTTAATATTAACTTTAAAAAAATACTCACATAGCTTGTGGATTTCTCGAAAGAGCAGTAGGCCATGTTTCTGTAGTAGAATAAAAAAAAGCAGTGGTACATTTCTAGTGACTGACGGCAGTGAGGAAACTGGGGTGAGCGGGAACTAGAAGTGAGCAGAGGGCTACAGCCTCCCTAGTCCCTGTGGATGTGGCTTAATGGAGTCTATAAAACTGTGACAAAGCACTAAGTTCTCACCACATGCAGGACCTTGCCATTATTTTAGGGTGGACATTCAAACCTGCTCCAATGCAGAGCAGAAAACTAAAAAACTGTAATGGGTTTTCTTCGAAGCTATCATATCCATATAACAAGAATAGATATTATGAAAAAGGGTCAAAGAAAAAGAAAATATGGGAAGAGAAACCAGAAAAATAGAAGAAAATGTCCAGAACTGAAGGACACAAAATTTCTAGAATGACAGGATCCACTGGGTACTCAGAACAGTAATGAGGAAAGACCCACACCATGACATATTCTCATGACGTACACAACACAAATCAGGGAGGGAGGAGAGGAAAGGAAAAACAAACCAACAAAATAGGGCTCATAAGAAGGGTCTGAACTACTACACCTCCAGAGCAATTACAGATACCAGACAGTATACAACAATGCTTTTAAAATTCTGAGGGAAATTTATTTCCAGTCTAGAATTTTATAACATTTCCAAACTATCAAGCAAGTCTGTGGCCAAAATAGTCATCCAAATACTTCTTAGTAAATAAGGATGTGCCAAGAAACAGGATGACAGGAGGCCAGCCCAGGAATATGGGGCAGGTTCCTGAATTGTATTCGAGTAGCAGTGTTGACAGAAAGAGTGAAGACAGGAGGAAGAGGAGGAAGACACAGGGCTCCAATAAAAAGAAAAGTGGAAATGATACATTTGTGCTCATAGAAAATGTTACTGAAAGAATGTGACAAATATTTTTGAAGCATTTGGAAAAAATTTAACAGTTCCTATTTGAAAAAACAGGCAAAGGTCAACCTAAACACAAGAAGAGTGGAGCTGAGACAGGTCACCTGTCTCAAGGGCTGAATGATACTTGGCAGAGGTGTAAACACAGAAAAACTGCCCGCTTTAACCAAAAATTACACTATAGCTACACTATAGCTATAGGGGTGAAGGATCTGGAAAGGTTGGGACATGATGGGTGGAAGAACTATCCTAATTTATCACAGTAGGAAACAGCAGGCCAAACACTGGGGGAAAGACAATAAGGACTACTAACATACCAAATTATTTAAAAACATGAAGACAACACCTGCAGAAAGAGGGAAATTGAGTGGCTGCCTCTAAGAAATGAGACATGAGGTGAGGAGCAAGAAGGGAATGGTTTTGGAGTATGTTTTTTCCATTGTTAAGTCTTATAATACTATATGACTTTAAACCACATGAATTACTTTGGTAAAGAAAACAAAATAAAAAGGGGAAAATAACAACACTTAAAATTTGCCATTTTCCTCCATATATTTTTAAGTAACCTTACCTTTTGTGGGACATATTCATAAACAAAAGAACTTTTAATCCAGACCCCTAGAGTGCTTGCTGGGCAGGAGAGAGCAAGGTGAATTGACCCCTTGGCCCTCACTCAGATTTATTGATTCAACATTTCCAGAGGAGTGATCTGTAGATTTAAAAGTACCTCAGGTGAGGGCCTGGCTGGTTGGCTCAGTGGTAGAGCGTCAGCCCAGCATGTGGAAGTCCTGGGTTTAATTCCTGGCCAGGGCACACAGGAGAAGCGCCCATCTGCTTCTCCACCCTTCTCCCTCTTTTTTCTCTCTCTCTTCCCCTCCCACAGCCAAGGCTCTATTGGAGCAAAGTTGGCCCAGGCGCTGAGGATGGCTCCATGGCCTCCACCTCAGGCGCTAGAATGGCTCCGGTTGCAGCAGAGCAACGCCCCCTGGTGGATCCTGGTCAGGAGCATGCGGGAGTCTGTCTGTCTGCACCCCCCCCCCCCCCCGCCACCTCTCACTTCGTAAAAATATTAAAAAAAAGAAAGTACCTCAGGTGATTCTTAGCATCAGGCAAGTTGGGGAAATGTTGACCAGCAGGTTAACTAAAGATACATATTATAGTGCCTAATAATAAAAACACTGGTCGCTTTTTTTCTGGAGAAGGAACTTTTAGGTTTTCTTGTTGAAATGTCATAAGAAAAATTTAAATGATTCAAAGACTTTGTTCAGGCTTGGCATCACAGTAGTCTCAGCCAATAGGGGCCCAGTGATCTCAGCGTGGATCTGGTTTTCTTGATCAGTGAACAACAGCTCAGCTCTCTTTGAAACAGCTAATGCAACTTGATTTTTTTTTTGTTTTTTTTTTCTGAAGCTGGAAACGGGGAGAGACAGTCAGACAGACTCCCGCATGCGCCCGACTGGGATCCACCCGGCACGCCCACCAGGGGGCGACGCTCTGCCCCTCCGGGGTGTTGCTCTGCTGCGACCAGAGCCACTCTAGCACCTGGAGCAGAGGCCAAGGAGCCATCCCCAGCGCCCGGGCCATCTTTGCTCCAATGGAGCCTTAGCTGTGGGAGGGGAAGAGAGAGACAGAGAGGAAGGGGGGGGGGGTGGAGAAGCAAATGGGCGCTTCTCCTATGTGCCCTGGCCAGGAATCGAACCCGGGTCCCCCGCACGCCAGGCCGATGCTCTACCGCTGAGCCAACCGGCCAGGGCCGCTAATGCAACTTATTTTCATTAAATTAACAATATCATTAGAGCCAACACAGAATGTTCCAATCACTAACAATTAAAACACCACATTTACAACTTACTGTTTAAATTTTCAAGTAATCAAAGAGTAGGTTTATTCAACTTATGCAACTGTATGTTGCAAATACCTTCTTGAATTTCTCTAGGGATCCTGATATCCTCTGGCTTTTAACCACGCACATGGTGAATATCCCTTAATTTTCCATTGTCTATGCTCTGGCAACCGGGTCTCTACGTTCACCCTTCCAGTGTATATTATTTTTCCCACAGGATACCTTGATCATCTTCATTTACACAAATGTCATAAAATACATAGCTCTTCAGTCTTGAAAATACTCAAATGTAATGATCTTATTTTATCTTATAATCATGAAATGCTACTGACCAATGATTTGAGTAGGTACTACATGTTAGGCACCACATATATATTCATCTCATGTCTCATCATGACAATCTTATTAGATACATGTTATTAATTATGTTACTTACACAAAGACACAGGCTGAGCTGTGGTCATGTGGGGACTGGGGACAGTCACAGCTTCCAGGCCAGTTGTCTTCTGTGGGTTGCCTCCACTTGCCATCCATCAAATGACTATTTCCACATGTGCCATGACATGAAAAAGTTTGGGAAAGACTGGTTTAAGTTAGACCAGCTTTGATCATTACTCAAAAGCCAAATAAAAGTATAATGAGGGCCAGGAATTAGTACAACAGAATCTCTTTAAAATGCTATATTGGGAAAAGAGCTTGTCAGGCTTGCTCACTTGTACTTTACCTGGTTAGTGTGTGAGCACATGGCAGTGCCACGTGCATATAGCCTATGTAAGGCTACAGGTGCTGGCCCTCATCACAGATGGCAGATTGTGGATTGCCCGCCACTGTGAGGGCCGTCTTTGCTGTCCATTCGCTTGCTGGTGTAAGAAGTGGTTGTCCCCTGCCCGTTTGCTCATCCACAGTTGTGAGACACTATCAAACAGGAATGGCCCAATACTTTCTGGCTCCGCAGTTCCCCTACTGTTTGCCCGTGGACCTGCCTGGCCTTAGCCACCAGCATTATATGCTGATATAGTAAAAATGAACAGCCATGTTATAATCTATACCAGGGGTCCCCAACTACAGCCCGCAGGCCACATGCAGCCCCCTGAAGCCATTTATCCAGCCCTCCGCCGCACTTCCGGATGGGGCACCTCTTTCATCGGTGGTCAGTGAGAGGAGCACATTGACCATCTCATTAGCCAAAAGCAGGCCCATAGTTCCCATTGAAATACTAGTCAGTTTGTTGATTTAAATTTACTTGTTCTTTATTTTAAATATTGTATTTATTCCCATTTTGTTTTTTTACTTTAAAATAAGATATTTTTTATTTGTGTGCATAGGGATTTGTTCATAGTTTTTTTTTATAGTCCGGCCCTCCAACAGTCTGAGGGACAGTGAACTGGCCCTCTGTGTAAAAAGTTTGGGGACCCCTGATCTATACCACTGATTGCTAATATTAAAAAAAAATTTTTTTGCCTGACCAGGCGGTGGCACAATGGATAGAGCATCAGACTGGGATATGGAAGACCCAGGTTTGAGACCCCGAGGTCGCCAGCTTGAGCGCGGGATCATCTGGTTTGAGCAAAAGCTCACCAGCTTGAGCCCAAGGTCGCTGGCTTGAGTGAGGGGTTACTCGGTCTGCTGTAGCCCTACGATCAAGGCACATATGAGAAAGCAATCAATGAACAACTAAGGTGTTGCAACGCACAACGAAAAACTGATGATTGATGCCTCTCATCTCTCTGTTCCTGTCTGTCTGTCCCTATCTATCCCTCTCTCTGACTCTATCTCTAAAAAAAAAAAAAAATTTAAATTTATTTATTTTATAGAGGGGGGAGAGAGGTAAAAGGGGTAGAGGGATAAAAGGGGGACAGAGGCAAAAGGGGGAGAGAAAAAGAGAAAACTAGAAGAATTAGAGAAAAAGAAAACTAGAGAAAAAGAAAAAAAGAAACATCGATTTGTTGTTCCACTTATTTATGCATTCATTGATTGATTCTTGTATGTGCCCTGACCTGGGAACAAACCCACAACCTTCGCATAATGGGAAGATGCTCTAACCAACTGAGCTACACAGCCAGGGCTCTAATATTTTTTTCTTTATTGCCTGCACTTCCTCTGTCATGCCCCACTTAGGAAATCTTAAAAGTATATTCTAACACCTCCCCATCAAGTAACTTCCAAATGTAAATGTCAGCTCACTAGCATAAGTTTAAATTCTGGGTTAAAGAGTAGAATCTTGGTTCTCTGTGCCAGTGATAAATGTAGTCAAGATAAGTCTAAAATAAATTCCACTTGAGAGAAATATTTAAGTGTCTGGAAAAGCAAAAAAAAACTGAAGCCCAAATTACTTAAGTTCCCAAGCAGCTGAACTGGGACTAGCCCCCAGATCTCCCATCTAATCTCCCAACAACTGCACTTTATAGGACACCCCCAGAAAGCTCCTGCTAATGGCTTCTTTGCCTCCCTCTAGAACCATAAACAATGTCCAAGTACTTCCTGCTCTTCAGGGGAACTGAACTGCTGGTTAATCTGTAACTAGCAAATCGCTGTTTAAGAAGCCAGAATTTAACCTTATGCTACTAATTAAACTTAATTTGTGCTCTTTAAATACAAGTTCTTTTATTAGTCAGTCCTGTTTATATCTGTGAAATAAAAAGGTAGCTTTCTTTTTGCAAAGGTCAGGAAATACTGTTAAAAATGAATTAAGTTCTTTATATTGTTATTTTGGGGGCACTTGATATATTATGAACTATGAATAGTGGCTGCTAGAGGGGAAGAAGGTAAAGGAGGACTAATATATGGTGACAGAAGGAGACTAGACTTCAGGTGGTAAGTATACAGTAGAGTACACTGATGCCATATGAAAAAGTTGTACACCTGAAATTTATATTATTAACCAATGCTATCCCAATAAATTAAAATTTAAAATATATGTAAATAAGCCATGCTTGAACTCTTTAAGAATGAAGACACCACAAACAGAATTTTTTCCTTGTACTAAGCAAACAGTCCAGATGAGGAGTCCTCAGCCAAAAAGAGAATGTGAGATTGGTACAATAGTGGAAAAAGTGAACTGCCTAAAAGGTGATCAACTAAATGAGGAAGGAGGCAATTTAGCATTAAAAACAAAAGACAAACAGCATATTTACATAAACTCTAGTACAGTTAGAGAGCAACTCTACTTTAAGTCACTAAGTGCTTAGACTCATAGGAGAAACATTAAGGAAGTTGTAACTCCTCTACCCATATTAGCTAACACTGTACCACACAAATAAAGACTTTGAATTCTTTAAATTTTTCTCATGATGTTTCAACAACAAAATCCTAAAAGTTCCTTCTCCAGAAGAAAGTGACCAGTGTTTTTCTTCTTAGGAGCTATAGTATCATCTTGGGTTAAACTGAAACCCAAGAACACAAGCTCTGTGTCACTAGCAATGACATTGGAGTTGGTTCTTCATTTTGTTTCCTGCTACAAAAGGCCAATTCTTCAAGAACTGGTATCATTTCTTTAATGCCACTAAGGAGAGAGAGGTAGAAATAGGTTTTCCCAGCCCCCATATAATCACAAAAGTACTATATTCAAGACAGTAATTGTAATTAATGTAAGGATCTGAATTAAAGTCCTGATGTCCAAATGTCAGTCCTTGGAAAAAAAAGGCTTCATGTAACTAATATGTGACGTGTGACTTTTCAGTTAAATTAGAACATGGGTCTGGAGCATATCAGTAACAGGTAAGTCTCGTCAGGTGAAACCTCCACTTTAACAGATCTATGTCTTACCTGTGAATCTGCAAGGGTGCAGGGAGTAACAGAAGGAGAAACTGTTTCCCAAATTACCTTGTAATTCTTTGCATTTCTATCCCAATCACCTATCTTATTACAGAAACATACACAAACCTTCTTTCCCATTCTTTACAAATATAGTTACTCCTACCTGCATTCTTGAGGTAAAAAAAAAAATTACAGAACTAAGACAAATCGAAATGTTCAGGCACACCCAACACATGTCTGTGATGCACTTCATCTAATGAATATTTGTGAGGTTACTCTGCGCCAGGTGTGGGAATAAAAAAAACGAATGCGTCCCTAAGGAACTCGCAGTTCAACAGCAGCCGCCAATGGTACATCCTGACTTGTACAACTCAAAATCAATTCAAACTTAAAGGATAGCACAGTGTTAGGGAGAAAAACCACTGACTCACCGCCCAGACTGCAGCATTCTAGCGGATTTCTCTGCTATCAAAAAACCCTTTCCTTTTCAGTCTGTTCTGCCTTCAATTGCCAGGTTCATTTCTAGAACTCCCCTTGCAAGGAGTCTCTCTCCTGCTCACCGGGCTTCAAAGGCTCCTCACTCTAGTTCAAACTTCTTCACCTGCGCACGCTTCGGCAGCACCCACACCGAGCTCCTGCTCGCAGCTCGCCCGTTCAAATGCATTTGTTTCATATTCGCTCTGCCCCCCCCCCCCCGGCCCATCCCTCTGGGGGGCCTCAGGCCACGGCCTCCTCTAACTCAGGCGGCCCATTCAGCAGCCCTAAAAAACGGTTTCCTCTAACGTCAGTACAGACACATTACTTTTCAGAACTCGGCATTAGCTTTCTTCTTAACAAATGGCAGGCAGGTACCATCCCAGGCAAATGTCCACTTTCCCAGCCACCCTTCATGAAGGCAGAAAAAAGTCGCTGGCAGTGTGGGCGCGGGAGCCCCCACGTTACAAGCAGTGAGAGAGGAAAAGAAGAGGGCTTGGGCGGCTGCAACATCTGCAAGGAAAAACGAAGGGACCGGGGGTGGGGGGAGTCCGCGCTCCGTCCTCCACCTTTCCCTCGGGAGGAAAAAAGGAGAGGTCCAGGAGGAGGACACTGCAAGCAACGAATTCCCGAGGAAGCACAGCAGGAACTCAAGGGGTCCTGCCGCCCGGGTAGGAAACCGGGCTGGGCCCCGGAGAGCGCGAAGGGCTACCCATCGCCCAGAAAGGGGACAAGTGACAACGCACAACAAAGAGGCTGGGACTCGGGAAGAGAAGGAGATCCGGGCATCTCCGCCAGCCGAGCGGTAGGAAACGGACCGTAAGGGACAGGTTCCCTCGGGGACCGGTCAGAACCCGAAACGCAGAGGCTGAGTGGACGAGCCGGCAACCGAGTGGGCTCTGGGGCGCGCGTCCGGGGCATCGCTCAGCGGGGGCGGTGGGGTCTGGGTGGGATCGTCTGCCAGGGCAGGGCTCTCCAAGACACAGACCTCGCAACGCGAAGACGCTAACCCGACGGCAGTTTCCTATCCCAGCCCGGCTTCCCACACACTCACCACGTCCGCCCTGAACGCCGCTCCGGCAACTGCCGTTTACGGCTGGCGCAGGGCACTTAGCGTGCACACCCACGTGACCGGCCCAGGATCCCCGCCCCCGCCCCACGTGACCCATCCGAGGGCCCGATCCGCCTTCCAAATCACGTGGGTCCGACTCGCCCCGCCCGCCCTCGGCAAGATGGTGGCGTCCGCCTGTAGAGCGGCTCGCCTCTGGGTCCGGGGTTCCGGGCGGCGGGTGGGGAGTCTTCTTTCTTTCATCGTGAAGCCTTTTTGTATCGCTGCTGCTGCCTCTGAGCCCCTGGATGCCCAGCAGTTAGAGGAGAGGCTCCGAGCCCAGAAACAGGAGCAAAAGACGAAGAAGGCGCCGGTGAGTAAGGAAGGAAAGACTACAGCTCCCGAGAGGCAGTGCGCTCAGCTGTTCCGGGGGCGGAGTGATGGGGAGGGTCCTCTGAGAGACTCATGGAGCGTGGGGCTTGGCGGCGGGCATCGGAAACGGAGCAGAGGGCTGATGGGCGTGGTGTCTTGGTGCCCGCCTCCGAGGTCAAATTACTTGGGGGAGGCGCAATTCTAATGCAAAGACACAGATTCCCTCTCTGTCCAGAGTCTCACCCAGAATTATTTCAAGTCTTCCCGCCAGGCATTTCCCAGCGTCCTTTCTCTCCCCGTAGGTGCTCACAAACCCCGTCCAGCGGAGAGTGCAGGAACTAGTGCGGTTCACACAGCAGCTGCAGCGAGTCCACCCCAACGTGCTCGCTAAGGCACTAAGCCGAGGGATTGTCCACCAGGACAAGGACCTTGTGGTCATCGATAAGCCCTATGGTCTCCCTGTGCATGGTAAGGGCCACGTGGAAAGGGAGGGAGGCCGTTGCTGCTTCACACTCACATATCTCTTCAGAGGCTCTCAGAAGCCTGGCTTTCGAAATAATTTAAATTTTTGTGTACTATATAAGGCACAATTAAGGGTATAGAGATAAATAAGACTTCCTACTTTCTAAACATCTGGCAGTTAGCAGTAATTTATGGAATGTGCCCTGTGCAGACATCCACAGGGATTGCTAGACAAAAATATAAAAGCGAAGGTGGTACATAAAGGCAAGGGGTTAAACATTGCCAAAGTGCTTTGGGTGAGTTTTTTCCCTGTTGACTAATAGTAGCTTCTTGCCTTCTCACTTCCAATGAGATCATTATAATACAGATATTTATATTTTATAGATAAAAAGACTGATAGTTAGAAAGATTAAGTAACCTGTCCAAGGTCAATGGCTAGTTAGGAGAGTTCATACATACAGTAGAGCCTAGGAATGTCTCACCCCAAAGCCTCTCAGCTCTTCTCTAATACTTCAGGAGGGACTCATGATCTTGTATTTCTCACTAGGGTTTACTTAGCAGATTCTCAAGCTTTTGTTATATAGTAAAATATCAGACCTTCTCATTTCAATTGCTGATTTTAGTGTGACTACATGTACATAAATAGGTTAAAGAATATCTAAAAGCCCCATGCTCTAGCACAGTGGTTGGCAAACTCAGCAGAGCCAAATATCAACAGTACAACGATTGAAATTTCTTTTGAGAGCCAAATTTTTTAAACTTAAACTATATAGGTAGGTACATTCCTTATCAAAGTAGCGCCCACACGTAGTATTTTGTGGAAGAGCCACACTCAAGGGGCCAAAGAGCCGCATGTGGCTCATGAGCTGCAGTTTGCCCACCACTGCTCTAGGACAATGCTTCTTAAACTTTTATATGCATATAAGTTACTTGGGCATCTTGTTAAAATGCAGATTTTTGACTCATAGTCTGGCTTTGGGGTCTGAGATTCCTTTCCAGCATGCTCCCTGGGCATACTAATGGTGCCAGTCCCTGGACCACACTTCAGTAATAAAGCACTAGAAAGCATTAACAGTTCAGCCAGTGGGGCTCTTCTTCTCGAGTTCTTGGGTGGGATCTTTTCCTGACTGCTTAAACCTCTGTCTTTTCCCTTCTTAGGTGGCCCTGGAGTCCAGCTCTGTATCAGTGATGTGCTGCCTATCCTGGCAAAGATCCTTCATGGCCACAAGGCAGAGTCACTGCATCTGTGCCATCGGCTGGACAAAGAAACTACAGGTGTAATGGTGTTGGCTTGGGAGAAGGAAGTGGCACACCAAGTCCAGGAGTTGTTTAGAACCCGTCAGGTGGCAAAGAAGTACTGGTATGAAGCCCACGATAGCAGTAGAGGTGGTAGAAATGAAGATGCCCTCTCTATTCTTGCATTCAGAAGCTGCATTCCTCTTAATAGATGGCCTTGTACTGGGACCTGTGGGCATTTAAAAGTATAGGAAAAAGCTCTTAGAACAGTGGTTCTCAACCTTTCTAATGCCGTGACCCCGCAATACAGTTCCTCATGTTGTGGTGACCCCAAACCAAAAAATAATTTTGGTGGCTACTTCATAACTGTAATTTTGCTACAGTTATGATTTGGAATGTAAATACCTGATATGCATTATGTATTTTCCAATGGCTTTAGGCGACCCGGCCGGGATCACAACCCACAGGTTGAGAACTGCTGGCTTAGAACATTAGAGTCTGGTAGATTAGTGGTTCCTAATAATGGCTATACATAAAAATCATTGAATATTAATTGTACAGGTAACACATGATTTCTTTTCTGTGATAAAATAGTCAAATGATAAAGCAAAAAACTGAAGAATCTACCCATTCTGTTATTTTTGTCCCTTCCGTTGTGGTAGTTTGGTTTTTATTCCTCTGATCCTTAATGTATTTATGTGTGTATCTAATATATACAGTATGTCAATATGTGTATACACACACGTGTACATACATATAGCACGTTGTGTAACATACATTATACTTTATTTTTCCACTTAACGCTGTGTCTTGGGGATCTTTTCCATATTAGTGCATATAGGTTTACCCCAGTTTTTTAATAGAAAAAAGATACATGAGCGCAAAGGAAACCAACTCCTGTCCTCCATCTACTCAATTTTTTTTTCCAGAGGCAATCACTATTACTAGTGTCTTTTCTTCTTCTTTTTTTTTTTTTTTTAATTCAGTGAGAGGAAAAGAGGGAGAGACCAACTCCTGCATGTGCCGTGCCCTATCTGGGATCCATCTGGCATGCCCATTAGGGGCGATGCTCTCCCCATTTGGGGCTTTGCTCTGTTGCTCAGCAACCAAGCTCTTCTTAGTCCTGAGACAGAGGCCATGGAGCCATCCTCAGCACCGGGGCCAACTCACTCCAGTCAAGCCCTGGCTGCAGGAGGGAAAGAGAAAGGAAGAAAGAGAGAGAGAAGCAAGAGAGGGAGTGGGGGAGCAGTTGGGCGCTTCTTCTGTGTGCCCTGACCAGGAATCAAACCTGGGACTTCCATACGCTGGGCCGATACTGTACCACTGAGCCAACTGGCCAGGGCCTATTTTCTTTTTTTTTAATTTTGAAGTTTTTTATTTTTTACTGATGTCTGTTATAAACAGCCAGAGTTGTCTTGGATGTGTAGAAGCATGCAATTGTATGGCAACATATTTTGAACTGCTTTGCCATCCTGCTTTTTCCACTAGGACAGTATATCTCTGAGAGCATTTTGTGCTGTACACTTGGAGCTGGCTCCCCTTTATATGGCTCTATAGAATTCTATTGTGTGGAAATGTCATCATTTCCTTTTGACAGATGTTAAGGTTATTTTCCATTTTTCAGGGCCTGTTGCCACGAATATGTGGGTCTATCTTCAGGACAATTCTTAGAAATGGAATTGCTGGTGAATAGAGCGTCAGACTGGGATGTGGAAGGACCCAGGTTCGAGACCCCGAGGTTGCCAGCTTGAGTGTGGGCTCATCTGGCTTGAGCCAAAAAAAGCTCACCAGCTTGGACCCAAGGTTGCTGGCTCGAGCAAGGGGTTACTCGGTCTGCTGAAGGCCCACGGTCAAGGCACATATGAGAAAGCAATCAATGAACAACTAAGGAGTCCCAACGAAAAACTGATGATTGATGCTTCTCATCTCTCTCCGTTCCTGTCTGTCTGTCCCTATCTATCCCTCTCTCTGACTCTGTCTCTGTAAAAATAAATAAATAAAAATTAAAAAAAAAAAAAAAAAGAAATGGAATTGCTGAGTTGAAGGGTACACACATTTAAAATTTGAATACTTACTACCCAAATTGCTCTCCAAAATGATATATCAGTTTTTACTCTCACTAGCATTGGTGAGTGCCCACTGCCTCTTATGTCTGACCTATTGCATTTTTTTTTAAAGAATGTAGTACTGTTCTGACCTGTAGTGGTGCAGTGGATAAAGTGTTGACCTGGAACACTGAGGTCACTGGTGCAAAACCCTGGGCTTGCCTGGTCAAGGCACATATGGGAGTTGATGCTTCCTGCTCCTCCCCCCTTCTCTCTCTCCTCTCTCTAAAAATAAATAAAATCTAAAAAAAAAGAATGTAGAGCTCACCAGGGGCCACACTTTCTGGTGGTCTTGTGATAAAGATGATTGTTTCTTTTTTTAAGATTTTATTTATTGATTTTAAGAGAGAGGAGAGAGAGAAAAGGGGTTGGGGGTGAGTGGAAAGAATCAACTTGTAGTTATTTCCTGTATGTGCTTTGAGCAAGCCCAGGGGTTTATTTTGTTGTTTGCTTGGTTTTTTTTGTGGCAGAGACAGAGTCAGAGAGAGGGACAGATAGGGACAGACAGACAGGGAGATGAGAAACATCAATTCTTCGTTGCAGCTCCTTAGTTGTTCACTGATTGATTTATCATATGTGCCTTGACGGGGGGGGGGGGGGGGGGGGACACGACTACAGCAGACCGAGTGACCCCTTGCTCGAGCCAGAAACCAGATGAGCAAACACTCAAGCTGGCGACCTCGAGGTTTTGAACCTGGGTGCTCCGCGTCCCAGTCCGACTCTCTATACACTGCGCCACTGCCTGGTCAGGCAAGCCCAGGGTTTTGAACTGGTAATCTCACCATTCCGGGTTGGTACTTTATCTACTGCACCACCACAGGTCAGGCACCTATTGCATTTTTTTTTCCTATTGCATTTTTATCTTTTTTTTTAAGAGAAGGGAAGGCAGAGAGACAGACTCCTGCATACGTCTTGACCGGAATCCACCCAGCAAGCCCACTAGGGGCAGTCAGTGCTCTGACCGTCTGGAGCCGTTACTTCTTTGCTCAGCAACTGAGCCATTTTTTTTTTTTTTAGCACCTGAAGCGGAGGCCAGCTCACTCAAACCAGTCAAGCCATAGCTGCGGGAGGGGAAGAGAGAGAGAAGGGAGGGGGTGCGGTGGAGAAGCAGATGGTCACTTCTCCTGTGTGCCCTAACTGGAATAGAATCTGAGACATCCATGCGCCAGGCTGATGCTCTACAACTGAGCCAACTGGCCAGGGCCATCTATTGCATCTTTTTTTCTTTTGACAGAGACAGAAAGAGGGGAATAGATGGGGACAGACAGAGAGGAAGGGAAAGAGATGAGAAGCATCAATTTTTCATTGTAGCACCTTAGTTGTTCGTTGATTGCTTTCTTATATGTGTCTTGACCAAAGGGCTACAGCAGAGTGAGTGATGCCTTGGTCAAACCAGTGACCTTGGGCTCAAGCCAGTGACCATGGGGTCAGGTCTATGTTCCCATGCTCAAGCCAGCAACCCAGTGCTCAAGGCGGAAGAGTCTGCACTCAAGCCAGATGAGCCTGCGCTCAAGTCAGCGACCTTGGGGTTTTGAACCTGGGTCCTCTGTGTCCCAGTCCAGTGCTCTATCCATGGTGCCACTGCCTGATTAGGCCCACCTATTGCATTTTTAAAAGGTTTGCTACTCAGATGGGTGTAAAAAAAATGGTACTTTATTTTCGATGTGTACTTTTGATGTTGACTGTTTTTCGTGTTGTCTATTTTGAGTTCCATTTCTGTAAGCAGACTATTTCTTTTGTCCATTTTCTTCTCTTTTTATTTTAAGTGAGAGAAGGGGAGATAGAGAGACAGACTCCCACATGCTCCCCAACGGATATTCACCCGGCAACCCCTGTCTGGGGCTGATGCTTGAACCAGTTGAGCCACTGGCTCTTTAAGGGGAAGAGAGAGAAGGGGGAGAGGGAGAGGAAGAGGAAGGGAAGCAGAAGGTTGCTTCTCATGTGTCCCCTGACTGGGAATCAAACATGGGACATCCTTATGCTGGGCTGACACTATCCACTGAGCCAACCAGCCAGGGCCTGCCCATTTTCTGTTGGGTTGTTTTTTATTGTTTTCTATTTGATTTGTATTCTTTTTGTATTTTGGGTGAGATGATGCATGTGAAGTATTTAACACAGTACCTAGCTTATAGTAAAAGCTGAAATATAGAAAACCAAGACTATTATATATCCCAGTAATCAAAATGTAAGTCTATAAAAACTTGTTACATTATTTGTGAAAATTGTCCGTGAAAGTTTAGAACTGGTAACCGTTCTCAGTAAAAGGCTTCCCAGAGGAGTTGAAATCAATTAATTGGGTTTTGATGAATTAATAGGATTTGATGTCAAGATGAAAATGTGTTCTAGATTGTGGGAATGGCATATGCAAACTCAATCTATTAAGTATGATAAAATATATCAGCAGTCCAAACTGCTACCAACCTGAAGTGGGGTGTCCAGGATGTGAAATGTTACATCTGAATGGGCTTTTGACCCCTTGGTCAGTGACTCTGGTAGGCACCTTGTACCCAGGAAGACTCCTCTGTGATTGACTTGGAATGAACATAAGGATAGATTAATCTTCTACCCATCTGTGACATGATGACAAGAAACTTCCAACAAAAGTGATCACAATGAGTTACTGAGTTGTGGTTGTGGTTTCTGTGACTTCTTTGAACACAGTTCCTCCTTTTCATCTCTTCTGACAAATAGGGCGGGAATGGTCCTATGAATTTTTCATTCAGTTCATTTATATATTTTATTTTCATTTATTCCATATGCAATCAGAACTTACCATCTTTTATTATTTTAAAAAAGAAAAACAGACCCCTGGCTGGACAGCTTGGTTGGTTTGAGCATCATCCCGAAGCACAGAGATCACAGTTTCGATCCCCAGTCAGGGCACATGCAGGAACAGCGTGAAGTTGTCTTTCTCTCTCCCTCTCTCCCTGTCGCTTTCTAAAAAAAAAAGGATACAAAAACCATATTACTCTAATTTTATTTTAAACTATTTGTACTCATTTTTAAAGGCTGTTATTAATATAATTGTTGTTTTTTCCCAAAATATTCTACAATTAATAGATATTACTTTAGGAGTAAAAAAGATATTTATAAGAATAGTACCAAGCCCTCAGGCTAAGCACTACATCACAGATCATTTGGGACCCTCCAGTCTTAATAGATCGTAGTAGGTTCACTGTTAAAACCTATAAGTGATAAAATCCGAGGAGTGCCTCAGTCACCTCTGTGGCTTACGCAAGGGTCTGTGCATCACCTCAGGGCCATCACTGTGCACGTCCCAGTGCCCTCAGCAGGAGTTGTGAATATCCCCATCGTCGAGAAGCAGGTGTTGGGGCAGCATCAGCATCACAAGGTGGGTGAGCTGCCTCCCAGAGTGGTGGGTTTTCAGCCTGTCCTTTAAAATAATATCTTCATTTCTTTGACTGCAGATGACACTGTCCCCAAGCTACCGAATGGACAATGGGAAAGTGGTGAGAGCACGGACCAGCCGGAACGCACACTTGGCTGTGACTCAGTACCAGGTGCTAAGCAGCACTGCCTCCTCTGCCCTTTTGGAACTCCAGCCCATTACTGGTGAGGGTGCTGCCATTTCACGGTGGAAGGATGCCGCCACTCTGCACTGGGCCCCCTGCCGCTCAGCTCATCCTGGCCTCGTGCAGGGCTCCCCCCTTCTGAGCAGCTGGCTTCTGTGAGAGTGCTTCTACAGCTAACCTGGGGCTAGGAGTTCCAATAGGGACAATTGTGGGGTTTTTTTTGGGGGGGGGGGACCAGTAGTAGCTGAAGAATATAATCAGTTTGCTTACACTTATTTAAAAATTTTCCAAGTTGTTCCTCAAAATATTAAGCATAGAATTGCCATATGATCTAGCAATTCTACCCATTGGTATGGATCCAAAAGAATTGAAAGCAGAGCCTCAAAAAATTATTTGTTGCCTGGCCTGTGGTGGTGCAGTGGATAAAGCATTGACCTGGAACACTGAGGTTGCCAGTTTGAAACTCTGGGCTTGCCTGGTTAAGGCACTTGTGGGAGTTGATGCTTCCTGCTCCTTCCCCCTTCTCCCCCCCCCACTCTCTCCCTCCCTCCATTCCCCTTTCTCTCCTTCCCTCCCACTCCTTTCTCAAAATTGAATAAAAAAAGATACTTGTACACACATGCTCATAGCAGCACTATTCATAATAGCCAGAAGTTGAAAACATCCCAGATGTTTTCTGACAGATGAGTGGATAAACAAATGTGGTGTATCCATGCAATGGAATATTATTCAGCCTAAAAAAGAAGGGAGTTCTGACATATGCTACAGCAAGCATGAAACTTGAGGACATTATGCTGAGTGAAATAAGCCAGATACAGAAGGACAAATATTGTATGATTCCATTTATATGAGTTACCTAGAGTAGTCAGCTTCCTAGAAACAGTGATTCCTAGGGGCTGGTGGGAGGAGCAGCCAGGGAATTAGTCTCTGATGTATACAGAGTTTCAGTTCGGGGTGATGCAAAGTTTCTGGAGATAGGTGGTTGTACAACAGTATCAATGTACTTAGGACCACTGAACTGTACACTTAAAGGTGATTCAAATGGTAAATTGTATGTTATATATACTTGGCCATAAAAAACTGCAGAATAGTATTAGGTAGTGTTATGTAATAAAATTTAAAAAACCCAGTATAGCAATGATAGACACCAAGTTGATGGAGTGGTTATCTGGTGGAAAGAGGGAATTGTTAGGTAGCGGGGAAATTGGAGGCATAACAGTGTTTATAATGTTGAATTCCTAATAGCTTGTAGTTTGTTATATTATTCCTTTCATGCAGTTAAGGCTTTGCTGGTTTACAATGCTTTGATTTAATGTGACTAGAAGCAGATACGGCCAGCGGCACTGTTTCTGAAGCGACTCATGTTTTCTCTCACTTTTTTTTTTAAAGGAATAAAACATCAGCTTCGAGTTCACCTGTCTTTTGGATTGGATTGCCCAATTCTCGGTGATCACAAGTACTCAGACTGGAATAGATTGGCCCCCCAGGTAATATGGGATTGACCCTAAATGCAGGGCTAAGGGGTAGAATTGTGCTTTTCCTTGTGGACACCTCGTGAGCCACAGCGGGTGCATGCTGGTCTTCAGACGCAGCGCCATGCCAGCTCCCCAGCTTTTGGAGAAGCTCAAACAGTTCACTGCCCTTGGGGAGCTGCAGCTCTCTTAGCAAAACCTTTGTCTTTCGTTTGCTTAGTCTCAGATCTTGTTAGGAGGCTGTGGGAAGGAGGGAGGCTTTCTGAGGGCTCAAACTGCCATCATGCTGCTACTAAAGATCCCTTGTGGACACTGTCTTGCTGTTTGATGGTTCAGCCCATTCTCTGGGAAGACTAGAGAACCGGCCAGTAGAGCTTCCCTGGTGTGGCAGGTTGCTCTGACCTGGGTCCTGAACTCCTCCCTGACATGCTTCTGAAGCAGTCTAGCATACTACGTCTTCTAGGGGTCTTAGTATTGAGTCCCTCCATGTGTATATCTGACCTGCGTGCTGGTCGAGGCTGAACCGTTGGCATTGCTCTCAAAGGCTCTTCTCTCTGCAGAAGCTGCCTGCTGGCACTCTGAAGAAGCTGGGGCTGCCGCAGTCGAAGGCCCGCCACATCCCCCTGCACCTGCACGCCCGCCAGCTGGTCCTGCCAGCTCTGGGCTCCAGGGAGGAGGAGCTCAGCTTGGTCTGCAAGCTTCCCCGCTACTTTGTACGCTCTGTGAGCCGCCTGGGCTTACAGATGCCAAGTCAGGATCAGAACAGGGGTGGCAAAGCTGGGCACCGGGAAGCACAGTGAAGACTGTTGGGAAGCCTGGCCCCTCATCCTTTGCTCTGTTGCAAACTGCTGACTTCTCCCTTGGGACAGACTGCAGAAGAGCCAGGTGTGAGAAGTTGAAGAAACCCCATCTGCTCCGGGGCTTTTACTGGAAACTAAAGTCTATTTCCTGATACTTGGGCCACACTCTGGAAAAGCCCGTGGGAAGCCTCTCTGCCTCAGGGTCATCGTGCCAAAATGGAAGCACGTCCAAGACCAGGCAGAATGGGTCAGTCATTGGAAAAGAAGAACTGTAGCATAGAATTGGTGAGCAGGAACTGTTTTCATCCAAAATAAAGTTCTTGATCTATCAGGAAGGTTTCTGTGGTTGGAAAGAGCGTGACTTACAGAGAAGCTCAGAAGCAGTTAGCTACTAGCCTCAGGGAGCTGCAGGATCTGTGAGCAAACCCTTTCTCCTTCAGTTTTCATCCTGTTTTGTAGACACATATCACAGAGTTCAGGGACTTTCTCCAGCTGCAGCGTGGAGCCCACAGCACTGGAGGTGGTGGGGCCGCGGGGTGCTTGCTAGCAGGGAGGGCAGGTGGGGTGTGCGGTGCAGTGAGGAGCGCACACTGAGGAGGGAGGGCACTTGCTAGCTGCATCTGGGTGTTGCTATGTGGGCTCAGCTAGTCTGATTTTTTTTTTCAGAGTCAGGCAATCCAGATATGTGAAATCTCCCAGTATGTTGCTAAATCGGTTTTTAAAAAATTACTTAGGCAGCCAAGCAAATCACATTGGATTTGTTCAACAGGCTACCTGTTTGTAATCTGTGTTTAAAGAATGGCGTAAGGTCTGGGGAAAGATGCCATCTTGAAAATTCTGGATCAGTGGTTGGTGTTCTGGCTACTGTCCTTGCTAGCCTCGGGGGTAGGTCTGGTTAGTCTATGCACGTGTGCTTATGAGGTGCTGCCATGTTTAAAGCTGCTTTGTTTTGGAAGCGAGCCTCCTAACCTTGGGTCTCAGGAGGGAGATGGCTGTGCTGAACAGCACCGGGGACGGGAGTGACCCTGGCCTCCCTGCTCAGTTGTCCTGCCAGCTTCTATCTTGTTTCTTGCAACAAATACACAGACTTGACTTCTGGTTGAGCTGAGAAAAGTTGGAGGAACAGCAGTTGGGGCAAAGCTCCAGGAGCAGCCTTTCTGTGCTCTCTGTACGGTTCCTACGAGCTTGCAAAGCCCTGCCCGTTTCCAGGATGCCTGTTATCGTGCGCAGTGGAGTCTCCTTCCAGAGCACGGGTGAGTACATTTGTGTATGGAAGACTTCAATATTTTGGTTGCTGTTTCTATTTCTAGTAAATCATGCTTCTCATGACAAAGGTACAAGCATGTGACACTTAGAAAAAGAATATTTTTAAAAGAGATTATTTACCAATTTTACAGAGGGAGGTGAAGGTAGTAAGAAGTATCAACTCATAGTTGCTTCACTTGAATTGTTCATTGATTGCTTATCGTATGTGCCTTGACCAGGCAAGCCTGGGGTCTTAAACCAGCGACCTCAGCATTTTCGATTAATGTGCTATTCACTGTGCCACCACACGCCAGGCAACACTTAGAAAATGTTGATGATAGACTTTAATTTAGAGAGACAAATGAGGAGGCCCCCTGGCCTTGTGGGTGTTGGGAGAAACCCTGGGCACCCAGGGAACCTCCCCAGAGCAAGCAGGCAGCAGTCTGCCCACTGCAGTCTGGACGTAGTGCAGACCACTGCCCCTGCACAAACGTGCTCACGGTGTTCGTGCCAGCTGGGGGTGTGGGCTGAGGAATGAGGACCCTCTTCCTGTCTGTGTTTTCCTGGTCTTGCTGGGTAGAGCAGCTACCTTTTCTTGTTTTAAATTATCTTTTAAGACATTGAATGCTTATTTTATTGATTTTAGAGAGAGGGAAAGAGACAGGAACACCCATCTGCTCCTATGTGTGCCCTGACCAGGAGACCTCTGCTTCCAGACGACACTAACCAACTGAGCTGTCCGGCCAGGGCATATAGCACCTGTCATTAATCATTGAAATAATCTGAAAGAACTTTTACCCCCAGTTGGGTGCCCCGGGAAGCTGGGCTTCACACAGCTAGGGAGGCTGGAACGTGCCTAAAATGAAATGTTGGTTAGTGGCAGTAAAAAATTGCATTAACCATGAAGTCATATAATTAGTATAAGAAAATGGCTTTCATTCCTTTTTTAAAGTTCTACATGTTCTACGATTTTCAAAATCAAGAACTAAAAAGTTTGTAATAAAAAACTGTTCTTTGCCCATGAGAAGCTTTTATTTTTAGCTTTCCCCAAATGCCCCCTGTGTGCCTCTGGAAGGTACTGTTCTCCTTAGGAGGTCAGAGGGCAGGCTCCCTCCAGCATTTCCGGGGCAGACGAGCAGCACCCCTGCTAGTCTGCTCCAGGGAGCAGTGCCTGGGCCGTGGGTGGTTTCTGCAGCATGAGCAGGCCAGCACTGGCCTGGGAAGTGTTCCTGCTATCCTCACACCATACCGTGACTGAATTGAATAAGCAGATGTTCCCTGCTCTGGCCCCACGTTGCATCCCATTTCATTTCCCCCAGGCTCCTGGCAGGGCTCCAGTCTCGGGGCCCGTGCTGCACCTTTGTGCTCTTCACCCATGCCCTCTGCCTGTAATGCTGATGCCTCGTAAGGATCTCTGGCCTTGGTCTCTCCTGCAGTCATCGCCCCTTGGGAGTTCCCTGTCCACTCCTTGGAATCGTGGCCACATTGCTCACCATCTTTCCTCTCCTGTTCCTGCCTTAGTTAAATGGTGTCACCATTAACCTGGGAGCCACCCTCACTCCCTCACGCCTGTTTCCAAATCCAGGTTGTCACTAAGTCTGCTCTGTTTCACTCTAAACCCTCCCCTGAAAAGGCACATCCCTCTTTAATCCTACAACCTCTTCCTGAGTGCCAGCCTCACCCCCCCAACCTCCCCAGCATTGATGGGACCGAGTGCCAGCCTCACCCCCCCACCTCCCCAGCAGTGACGGGACCGAGTGCCAGCCTCACCCCCCCACCTCCCCAGCAGTGACGGGACCGAGTGCCAGCCTCACCCCCCCACCTCCCCAGCAGTGACGGGACCGAGTGCCAGCCTCACCCCCCCCAACCTCCCCAGCATTGATGGGACCGAGTGCCAGCCTCACCCCCGCACCTCCCCAGCAGTGACGGGACCGAGTGCCAGCCTCACCCCCCCCAACCTCCCCAGCATTGACGGGACCGAGGGCCAGCCTCACCCCCCCCCCAACCTCCCCAGCAGTGACGGGACCGAGTGCCAGCCTCACCCCCCCCAACCTCCCCAGCATTGATGGGACCGAGTGCCAGCCTCACCCCCCCCCAACCTCCCCAGCATTGATGGGACCGAGGGCCAGCCTCACCCCCCCCAACCTCCCCAGCAGTGACGGGACCGAGTGCCAGCCTCACCCCCCCCAACCTCCCCAGCATTGACGGGACCGAGGGCCAGCCTCACCCCCCCCAACCTCCCCAGCAGTGACGGGACCGAGTGCCAGCCTCACCCCCCCCAACCTCCCCAGCAGTGACGGGACCGAGTTCCAGCCTCACCCCCCCCCAACCTCCCCAGCATTGATGGGACCGAGTGCCAGCCTCACCCCCCCCAACCTCCCCAGCAGTGACGGGACCGAGTTCCAGCCTCACCCCCCCCCAACCTCCCCAGCATTGATGGGACCGAGTGCCAGCCTCACCCCCCCCACCTCCCCAGCAGTGACGGGACCGAGTGCCAGCCTCACCCCCCCCCCAACCTCCCCAGCAGTGACGGGACCTAGTGCCAGCCTCACCCCCCCCAACCTCCCCAGCATTGATGGGACCGAGTGCCAGCCTCACCCCCCCCCCACCTCCCCAGCAGTGACGGGACCGAGTGCCAGCCTCACCCCCCCCACCTCCCCAGCAGTGACGGGACCGAGTGCCAGCCTCACCCCCCCCAACCTCCCCAGCAGTGACGGGACCTAGTGCCAGCCTCACCCCCCCCAACCTCCCCAGCATTGATGGGACCGAGTGCCAGCCTCACCCCCCCCCCACCTCCCCAGCAGTGACGGGACCGAGTGCCAGCCTCACCCCCCCCCAACCTCCCCAGCATTGATGGGACCGAGGGCCAGCCTCACCCCCCCAACCTCCCCAGCAGTGACGGGACCGAGGGCCAGCCTCACCCCCCCCCAACCTCCCCAGCAGTGATGGGACCGAGTGCCAGCCTCACCCCCCCACCTCCCCAGCAGTGATGGGACCGAGTGCCAGCCTCACCCCCCCCAACCTCCCCAGCATTGATGGGACCGAGTGCCAGCCTCACCCCCCCACCTCCCCAGCAGTGACGGGACCGAGTGCCAGCCTCACCCCCCCCCCCAACCTCCCCAGCATTGATGGGACCAAGTGCCAGCCTCACCCCCCCACCTCCCCAGCAGTGATGGGATTGCCTGGAGGGTGGAGGAGCAGGAACACAGGTTAGAAATAGGGTCAGAGGCAACCGGCTAGTTCCACCAGAGCCCACACCCAGAGGGGAGTGTTGAGACCCTCGGGTTCCTGGGGTCAGCAGTAGAGGGCTGTTTTAACTAGGGCAGAGACGCCCCTAAACACCCCAGTGTTTTCTCAATATGCTCCTATTGGCTCTAGGCTTCTTTTAGCCAGAGTGCCTAATAGGATGAACAAAAACATGGCGTCTGTGTGCATGGGCACAGCATACTCTATGGATGCTGACCCCTTTTCTTCCAGTGGGTGAGTGCCGGCCCAGGGTGATGCGAGTCTGGCACCCAGCACCCGGACACACCAGGCTGCATAGTACAGGGCACACCCTGTACAAGGCTCCAGACATCAGCGCAGGCTTGGGGCTTCCTAGCCACCCATACTTCTGACCAGCGTAGGGGAGGAAAAGGCTTTTCTCGGCCCTCCTAGGGTCCCTGGCTGGTCTGAAGATTAAATTGATAGGTCACCGGGAGAACATCATACTGATGTTTTTGATAGAAGTTTTAGGTAACATGGGGGTCTTCATAAGATGAAGCCCCAGATCACTCACCTGTGGAATTTTATGCCAGGCTTGACAAGAGTGGACAGTGACAGGAGAAGGTGAGAGGGTGAGGAGTCTGCGGTCATTGTCCTCAGCTGCAGGGGAGCAGCAGGCCTGGGGTTGGGGTTCTTGGCATCCCTGTCTTTGGACAAAGGGCACTCCTTTCCTGGGGTGTAGGGAGGTCACTTCTCACATTAGGGTTTATCCCCTTTCAGGGGAGAAGGGCAAGGGGGTGAGGACATCAGTGACCTTTCTGCTGCCTTGTCTCAAACTTGCAGCTTAAAATATTCTATATGCCAAAGTGCCCTATCCTGGGGGAGCATGTCCTGACCCCCTCACCATCTAGCTGCGTGTTCAGGGGGTCCCACTACCCCGTGCAGCCCGACAGTTCACTGGAATGCCTCCCAGGACTCGGGAGTGCTGACGGGTACAGCTGTATCACCGCACTAGGGAGACACAGAGCGGGCCAGTGGAGCAGAGGCATGGGGCATGGCCGAGGTCTGGGAGGGTCCCCACCACCTGTCACTCGGATGTGGACGGCCAGCCTGGGAGGTCACTTAAGCTTAGGTATCTGTGATTATTGTTGGAGATGTGTCTCTAGGCTTGATCAGGGACCACCTGACTGTACTCACCATCTCCTCTCGGCTCAAAGCCCCAGCCCCTAACCATGTTGCTGGTCTTTGGACAGGGCCAGCCCCCATCCTGAAACCACCTACGGGCTGGCACAGAGTGTTATTAGAGCCCGTCATGAATAACAGAGACACTGCTGTCACTTAAGACATTCCGAGAATTTGGAGGCTTCATTCCAGGAGCCAGGGACCAAGGCCAGGCAAATGTCTCACTGCACAACATCCAAGTTTCCCCTCCACCCAGTTCCCTTAGTCGTCTCTTCATGTCCCACCGAGGGATCCCTTCCCCTTTCTGTGTGTCCCTGAGTGATCAGCCTTGGCAGTGGTGCAGATGCCCCACCAGCTGGAGCCTCAGGGTCCTTTTAGGCAAGTGGCCTTGCGATGTTTCTGTTCACTTCCCCTCACAACCCACTGAGCGCACCTTACCTGTTACAGTCCTCTGCAGTGGGGACAAGATTTGAATCGGGTGAAGCTCTTTCTTGATTCTTGTCTGCACTCCAGGCAAGGTATGACAGTGGCTTGCTCTGGGCTGGGGTGGGGTGGGGGGCGTAGCTAGTAGACATGTTCCAGATGCATCTTGGGAGCAGAATGGGTAGAGTGGACTGGTGGAGGGAGAAGTTGGGATGATTCCCAGGATGCTGTCTGAGTAGATGAAGTAAGTGACAGGAGGTTTTGGGGTTGCTCTCTGTAATGCTGGTGGCCGAGGCCAGGCAGGTCCACATTGGATTTGGGCTGATGGTAGGGGAACTGCGGAGCTGGAAAGTGTTGGGCCTTTCCGTTTAACAGAGTCTCATAACGGTGGATGAGCAAACAGGCAGGGAAAACCACTTCTCACGGCAGCAAGCAAACGAACAGCAAAATGGTCCCTCACAGTGGCGGGCAAGCAATCCAAAATCCGCCCTGAGTGCAAGCACCCACAGCCCTACACAGACCACCCACACGTGGCGCTGCCCTGGGCCCATGCACCAATCCGGCAAAGTGCTTGCAGCCGGCACACCAGCAAGCAAGCCCAACACAGCTGCCCTCTCCAGACCCTCCCGATCAGATGTAAGCACTTTTACACATTTGTGGACAAAAGGCCACATACTAAACATGACAAGCTCAGGGAGGCCAGCGTGGCGGGCCTTACAAACTCAGAGACTGAAAATAACCACATAGGATGGTCTGAACATAAAAATGCCTGATAGCGCAGATCGTGGTGGGTAGTCACACATCCTAGGCCTGTAGCTTCCTTGACAAAGGTCAGTCTTGACCTGCAGGGAGCCGGTCTACTGTCCTTTGCAGCTAAGATCACAGACCTTTGGAAGGTCAGAGTAATCCCCCCTTTCCAGACCCCTGAGGGCAGAACCTCCCACCAGAGCACAAGACCACGGAGCCCCTTATGTTAGCCTGCTCCCTGAACATCATCTTTGTGTGTTGTACACCTAAACCCACCAATGTAAAAGTCTCTGTTACTCTTGATCCAATCCCAGAGGTTTCCCTGCTTTGCTATCTCCCACCTCCCTAATCTACCACCAATGGATTCCTTGTAACAGCACCCTTAAGTCCCTTTTGATTCTAAAGTACAAAATAAGCTGTAAAACTGCCATTCTCCAAAGCATTTTCTCAATCTGTTGAGATTTTGCTTCTCAGCAATTGTCAGTTTGGCGCTGATGAACTCATAAAACTTGTTTCGACATTTCTTATGCTGACGCGTTCACGCAGGCACAGAGGGAGGACCAGAATGGTCCTTACTCCCGTGTTCCCAAAGCGCGTGAGCTGGTGTCCCTCTCTCAGTCAGCACCTACCTGAGAGCACACCTAACCGTGTTCTGTAATCGCATCCGCCTCCGCTGGGGCTGTGAGCATCTGTGGGCAGGCACCCAGTCTTTTATCCTTGTGCCTCTGGCCCCTCTAAACCCTGAGAAGTGACAGCAGAACAGAAAGGCAGCCCTGCTCTGTGGGGAGCTCTCAGGCTCCCGGGGTCAGAGGGCCTTTAGGTTCAAATGACAGCTCTGCTATTTATTTGCTGTGACCCTGGGTAATTTATTTAACTTATATGAGCCTCAGTTCACTCACCTGCAAAATAGAACATATATAAAACAGGTATTTTGAGGATACATTAATCTATATTAAGTTTCCAGAAGAGTTCCTGTCGTAGGGGATTAGTTCAATGAATGTAATATATTAGGCTGAAAAAGATAAAATTAGCCATTTAAAAAAGATCTTTTTTGGCGCTGGCCAGCTTGCTCAGTGGATAGAGAGTAGGCCTGGTGTGCAGACATCCTGGGTTTGATCCCCAGTCAGAGCACACAGGAGAAGCTACTATCTGCTTCTCTTTTCTTCCCTTTCTCCCTTCTCTCTCTTTTCCTGTCTCACAGCCAGTGGCTCGATTGGTTTGAGCGTTAGTCCCGGGCACTGAGGATAGTTTGGTTGATTCGAGCATCAGTCCCAGACGGGGTGTATCCAGGATGGGGCACATACAGGAGTCTATCTCCTCTCTTAAAAAAGAAAGTATGTATATGTATATGTGTACATATGTGTATATGTATGTGTACATGTGTGTATAGGTCTCTGTATATATATGTACATGTATGTGTATGTATATGCATGTATGTGTATATGTATATGTGGGGCAGCTGCAAGCACTTTGCTTGATTAGTGCATGAGCACGTGGCAGAGGCACGTGTGCATAGCCTACATAAGGCTATGGGTGCTTGTGCTTGAGAAAGATGAGAGATTGGGGGTTGCAGATGCACAAATTGTCTGCCCACTATCATGAGGGGCCATTTTGCTGTTTGTGTGCCTGAGAGGTAGTTTCCCTGCCTGTGTGCTTGTCGCTGTTGTGAGACTTGATTAAACGGAATGGCCCCACCCTTTCTGGCTCCGCAGTTTCTCTACTGTCTGCCCGAATCCAATGTGGACCTACCTGCCTGGCCTTGGCCACCGGCATTACAATATATATCTTTTTTGAGATAAAATTCACATACGATAAAATTCATCCATTTAAAGTATGTAATTTAATGGATTTAGTATAGTCACAAAGTAGGATAATTATCACTGCAGTCTAATTTTAGGATATTTTCATCGTCAAAAAGTAACCTGGCCCTGGCTGGTTGGCTCAGCGGTAGAGCGTCGGCCTGGCGTGCGGGGGACCCAGGTTCGATTCCCGGCCAGGGCACATAGGAGAAGCGCCCATTTGCTTCTCCACCCCCACCCCCGCCTTCCTCTCTGTCTCTCTCTTCCCCTCCCGCAGCCAAGGCTCCATTGGAGCAAGGATGGCCCGGGCGCTGGGGATGGCTCCTTGGCCTCTGTCCCAGGCGCTAGAGTGGCTCTGGTCGCCGCAGAGCGACGCCCTGGAGGGGCAGAGCGTCGCCCCTGGTGGGCGTGCCGGGTGGACCCTGGTCGGGCGCATGCGGGAGTCTGTCTGACTGTCTCCCCGTTTCTAGCTTCAGAAAAATACAAAAAAAAAAAAAAAGTAACCTGGGCCCTGGCCGATTGGCTCAGCGGTAGAGCATCGGCCTGGCGTGCGGGAGTCCCGGGTTTGATTCCCTGCCAGGGCACACAGGAGAGGTGCCCATCTGCTTCTCCACCCTCCCCTTCTCCTTCCTCTCTGTCTCTCTCTTCCCCTCCCGCAGCCAAGGCTCCATTGGAGCAAAGATGGCCTGGGTGCTGAGGATGGCTCTGAAGCCTCTGCCTCAGGCGCTAGAATGGCTCTGGTTGCAACAGAGCGACGCCCCAAGATGGGCAGAGCATCGCCCCCTAGTGGGTGTGCTGGGTGGATCCCGGTCGGGCACATGCGGGAGTCTGTCTGACTGCCTCCCTGTTTCCAGCTTCGGAAAAATGAAAAAAAAAAAAAAAAAAAAGAAGTAACCTTGCGGCCTGACCTGTGGTGGCGCAGTGGATAAAGCGTCAACCTGGAAATGCTGAAGTCACCAGTTCAAAACTCTGGGCTTGCCTGGTCAAGGCACATATGGGAGTTGATGCTTCCTGCTCCTCCCCGCTTCTTTCTCTCTCTCTCTCTCTCTCTCTCTCTCTCTCTCTCTCTCTCTCCCCCTCTCTCTCTCTTTCTAAAATGAATAAATAAAAAAATAAATAACCTGGTGCCCATTTAGCTGTCACTCCCCTTTCCCACGCGCACACAGCCATAGCCATCTCGTCTCTTTTCTGTCTCTATAGATTTGCCTATTTTGGATACTTCATATAAATAGAATCATGCAATATATGTTTTTCTGTGCCTAGTTTCTTCCACTTAGTACAAATGTTTCAAGGTTTATCCATGTTGTACCATATATCAAATTTCATTTTTTATTGCTGAATACTATTGCATTGTATAGACATGTCAAATTTTGTTTATCCATTCATCATTGATGATTGTTTTTACTTTTTGGCTATTATATGCCATGCTGCTATGAACACTCACATTTAAGCTTTTATGTAGATGTGTCTTCATACCTAAGAGTGCAGTTGCTGGGTCATATGGTAACTATCAGTCATATGGTAATTCTGCTTAACACTTTGTAGAACTGCCAGATTTTTCCAAAGCAGTTGGACCGGTTTACTTTACCAGCAACAATGTATCAGGGTTCTAGTTTATCATCAAGACTTGTTATCACTCATTTTTCTGATCGCTCCATCCTAGTGGATGTGAAGTTCTTTCTCTCTTTTTTTTTTTTTTTTTTCTGAAGCTAGAAACAGGGAGAGACGGTCAGACAGACTCCTGCATGTGCCCAACCGGGATCCACCCGGCACGCCTACCAGGGGGCGGTGCTCTGCCCATCAGGGGGCGATGCTCTGCCCCTCCGGGGCGTCGCTCTGTCGCAACCAGAGCCACTCTAGCGCCTGGGGTAGAGGCCAGGGAGCCATCCCCAGCGCCTGGGCCATCTTTGCTCCAATGGAGCCTCGGCTGCAGGAGGGGAAGAGAGAGACAGAGAGGAAGGAGAGGGGGAGGGGCGGAGAAGCAGATGGTTGCTTCTCCTGTGTGCCCTGGCCGGGAATCGAACCCGGGACTTCTGCACGCCAGGCCGATGCTCTACCACTGAGCCAACCGGCCAGGGCTCTTTCTCGTTTTTTAATTGAGGAATCATTGTCATATAACATTATATTAATCTCAGGTGTACAACATAATAATTTATATATTTGTCTATATTGAGAAATGATCACAATAAGTTAATATCCATCACTATACATAGTTATAAATATATTTTGTGATGAGAAATTTTAAGATATATTTTCTTAAAGCAACTTTCAAATATGCAATACAGTATTACTAATTATAGTCACCATGATGTACATTACATCCCCGTGTCTTATTTTATAACGGAAATTTTGTACTTTTTGACATCTCACCCATTTTGCCCAACCCCCATCCCATAACATCACTCTGTTCTCTGAATCTATAAGCCTGTTTTCTTTGTTTTGTTTTGTTTTTAGATTCCACATAGGTGAAATCATATGGTATCTGTCTTTCCTTTTTGAATTTATTTTTTAATTTATAGGGTTGACGTGGTTTGCCAAGCCATATAGTTTTCAAGTTTACAACTCAATATAAGCCCATCTATGGCATTTGTTTTTCTCTGTCTTACTTATTTCACTTAACATAATGTCCTTTTTTGTTTGGAGAAATGTCTAGTCAAGTCTTTTGATCATTTTAAAAATTGGGTCATTTTTCTGTTTATTATTAAGTAGTAAGAGTTCTTTATATATTCTGAATACCTCTTCATTACCAGATATATTATTTGCAAGAATCTTCTTGCCTTCTGTGGGTTTTCACTTTCTCGATTATATCATCTGCAACATGAAAGTTTTAAATTTTGATTTAGTTTATTTTTTTGTTTGTTGGTTATGCTTCTGGTGTCATAGATGAGAAAACACTGCATAACCCAAAGTCATGGAGATGTTCTCCTATACGTTTCCTAATAGGTTTCTAGCATTTAGCTCTACATTAAGATCTAAGGTCCAGGTGAAGTTCGTTTCTGTGTATGGTGTAAGCAAGGTGTCCAGGTTTGCATGTGGGTCTGCTGCTTCAGCACCGTTTATTGAAAAGATTATTTTCCCCCCACGAAGTAGTTTTTGGTAAACTGATATTTTTAAGGTCATACCAGGTCAAATATAGATAATTTCATAGGGCACATTTTAGTTTTATTACTATATTAATGTGAATAAAACAAAACAAGAAATAACAGTAATTTCTTATTTGGCCACGAGATGGCAGCAGTCTCCCAGATTTTATCCCTTTCCAGGTTGAACTACTCTAAAAAATGGGAACGGGTTTTAATCAAGTAAGGAGTATCCTCCACAAGAGTCTTGTGCTGTATTTCTCTAACCTCCTGATAGCGCTGACTTTGGCTACCCCAGCATTGTGCATCTTGGTCCCCTTCTTTGTTAATAGGAAACTGGAGTTTTCTGTTTTCTGGTGGAATGAGGTGGTAATGCTCCCCAGTCATGGTTTATACTGCCCAAGTGAATTTGAAACAGAATTTGACTCACAGTTAGTTATAAAAGTACTACAAGTTTAGCCTGACCAGGAGGTTGCCCAGTGGATAGAGCTTGGGATGTTAGTGACCCAGGTTCAAAACCCTGAGGTTGACAGCTTGAGTGTAGGTTTGGTGGCTTGAGCGTGGGATCATAGACATGACCCCAAGGTCCCTGGTTTGAGCCCAGAGGTCTCTGGCTTGAAGTCCAAGGTCACCGGCTTGAGCCCAAGTTGCTGGCTTGAGCAAGGGGTCACTGACTCAACTGGAGCTTTGTGGTCAAGACACATGTGAGAAAGCAATTAATGAACTGTGGAACTGCAACTATGAGTTGATGCTTCTCATCTCTCTATCCTGTCGGTCGGCCTGTCTCTCTTTCTCTCAAAAAAAAAAGTACTACATGTTCATTGTTTCCAACTATCAAAAAGCCTAATGGAAATATGCATTTATCTACAGTGTGGTTACACAGCTTAGCCAAAATGTCAAGCATTCTTAGGTCTTAACTGATTTTATTTTGGGCCAGAGTAGTAAAAAGTTGTAATCACTTTGTTGATCATACATACTGGTTGATAGTTATAAATGATTTCGGCTAATAAAAGCAGGTCAAAATATCATTGATGGAGGGAAAATAAGGGAGACAAATTTGGAAACCACAGTAATGTGTTTAGGTGCCTCCAGCATGTGTCTGCAGCCGCCCTTCCCTCTCCCCGCTCCTCCTGGGTTAGCTGCCCAGGGCAGCCCCCCCCCCCCCCAGGACTCTGCTCCCACAGCCTTTCAGACGAGGAGTTAGGCATCCTCGGGCCCTCTCCTCTCGCACATCCCCACTGAAATCTGTGGGCCTCTGAACCCCAGCATCAGAGCTAGCTGCACACCCCCTTTTCCTAACACAGACTGACCAAGCTGTCCTGGGGGAGCTGTGAGCATGGGGTGCAGGAAAGGACAGGCGGCAGGGATGGCAGCCTGCCCACGCAGAGGTCAGGTGAGGGCCAGTGCTGACCGTGGAGGTGATGCTAGCTTGTCTGTCAGTACTTGGGAGTTGTTACAGTCTGTCCATCAGCAGTTTCAAGGAGCCAGGAGTGATGATCTGGACCCATTCAGGGAGCAGAGCGAGGGGAAGGGTCCTCACTTTGATGTGAGCAGTGAGGTCAGCAGGGGAGCCGGAGGAGAGGGCCAGGGGGAGGTCTGAGCAGACAGTCTCCTCTTCATCACAGGCTCTCCCTCTGTCATTGCTCCCTTCCTGGGTGACACTGATCTCTCCGCCCAAGCCTCTGTGCTGCACCAGGCTCCCTGTCCTAAACCTCCACCCTGTGTCTTGACTGTGACCCCATCACCTGCTCACATACCTCTTTGGAGGAACATGGTTGGAGGGAAAGCTGGGGACAAGGGGTGCTGGCCAGAGAGCACCTGAGGTGGGGCCCAAACTATCAATTCCATTCTAAGGTAGTTACTTCATGCGTGAAACACCTACTTTTGAGAGTCAGGGAGGAGAATTTTCCCTTGTGAATCAGGAATCTCAGTGTTGGGAGGGGCCTCAAAGGTCACTGGACTCTCTGCTTTCAAGTGTAGCAACTTACATGTTGCCACGACTTACATGTATGTACTGCAAGGAGCCCACCATCTGCTGAGGGTTCCCACTCACTGGTGGAGGAAGAGGATGAGAGGAAGACGGAGGGAGGAGGGGGAGACAGAGGACAGACAGGATGGAGAGCCACTGCTGCCCTGGGATCCTCGCCGTCCTCGGACACACACACACGCACACGCGCACACACACGCACACACGCACACACGCACACACGCCAGGCCTGAAAGGCTGCCAGCTCATCCTGGCCCAGCTGGGGTTGTCTGGCCTTTTTCCTGTCTAAAGTTACAGAATTTTCCAGAAGTTCCCGTTTGGTTTTTTCCCCCCTGGAGTTATAAACCAGATTTCCCCTGTCCCCCTATTTTTCTGACCTTGGGAAGAAAAGTGAAAGAGGGAAAGAAAGCAGGACAGAGGGCGTCTGAGCACCCCTGAGACTGACCCCTTCCTGCCCTCTGCGCGCGGGTTCCAGGAACCTAATGGTAATAGGAACTTCCATATTCAGCGTTGCTGCCCATGCCAGACCTCTTCTATGTATTAGCTAACTTAAAGCTCCTAATCACAGCCTTAAGACCAGACTGTTCCAAATTCTCACTCTGGGATTACAGATGAGGCCCATGAGGCCCAGAGTGGGAACTAGATATCCCTGAGGTTTCATCTGGTTCCACAGCAGAACTAGGTTTGGACTGAAGTCTATCTTTGGAGCCTTTCTGTTAACCTCCACTTCCCCAGGGACCCGGGTGTCCTAGAGGTCAACAGAGAGATACCAGATGTCCTCTTCCCACCTCGCTGATCACACAGCAGCCTTGAAAGGACAGTGGGGTGTGTGCCGGGGACGGGGAGCATCTCACAACGGGGAGTTTCCATTGGCATTCTGCCACTAGCTGGCTGTGTCCTAGTCTCTGGTTGGGATGAGAATGTCTGTGATCTCAGCCTCTAGCCAAGACAGCCTCTGAGACCCCTTCTCTTCGAAGATTCCCGAGTCTGACTGTGCCGAGATGACTGGTTTGGGAGAAGATATAACACCCGCAGCTGCTTGCGGAGAGCCCACAGATTTGGCCTCTCAGAGAAGGGTCGTGCAGTAACTCAGTATTTGGACTCAACTCAGGAGAACTGCCTGTCATTGGAGGTAGAGCATCCCTGAAAAGCCCCGAGCACAGGGCCTTCCTGTTCTGCCCAGCACCAGGACTGGGCTGCACCAGGCGCAGAGCAAGTGGTCACTGCAGCCATGACTGAGGAGGACCACTGGGTGCAGTGACTACCTTGTGTTGAGCGCTTATATCCTGTCTCTGTGATACTGTCAAGCCCTTGCAGCAGTTCTACAAGGTAGGTTTTGTAGAGACCAGGAAACCAAAGGTCAGCGATCTGCCCAGTGGCCTGCAGAAGTGCGGGCTAAGATTTGAGTGCACATTCTTATCCATGTGCTAGGGTGCTGCCCAATTTCAGATGTGGTCGTAGACTCCCACTGATTTTTTAGTGGTGGCAGGTCTCAGGTTAGGCTCTTTGGGCCGTTAGTATGTTTTCCCAGAGACCCCGGGGGATGAGAGCAGCCCTAACTATGCCATCCTCACTGCAGTTTAGGGTGAAGCAGGAAAGGGAGGGAGTCGAGTCCTCTCCTGTGTGTGAGACAGCAGTCCGAGCTAGCTGAGCGGTGTGGGGCTGTGACTGGGAGTTGCCAGGCAACGCCTGACTGGCCAGAGCCCAGGAGTGCGGTGCAGAGCTCCCGAGGGAGGCTGCTCAGGAGATTGCCTGGGAACAGGGTGGGGACACAGGTATTTCCCAGACTGGTCTGTGCACCAGGGGTGGAGCTGGAGCCCACGGCTTGGGGACCCAAAGACGTGGCCAACCCCCCCCAGCCACGACCCTGGCCCGGAAGTGAGCAGATAGGGTGGAGTCACAGCATGCCAGCGGCCCAGAGGGTCCTAGGTTCCTTGAGGAGCATGGGGTTGTCTGACAGTGCTGGCATGAAGCCAGGACTCTCATTTCTGACTTGAGGGCTAAAAGCCTAGGATACCAGTGCTAAGGGAACCCCAGGATCTTGCATTAGTTCCTTTCCCTATCCCCAGATTGGAGGCGTGAGGTGGCTCTGTCAGCCCAAGCAGGTTCACTGGCCCCCAGTGTCACTCCCCCCAGGCGATAAGGCACAGTGCTGCTGGTATTTGGGGCAGGGGGAGGGGCAGGGGAGGGCCTTGGGGCACAATGGACACCAGCAGCTTTGTTCCTGTGTCCACCTTTTAGGGTGGGGATGTCAGTGGTGGCCCCACAATCTATGTGGCAAGCAGACCTGTGTCTGGGCCAGGGAATTAAGCTGTCTTCACCTCACCAGCATGAATAAGGCCAGAGGGCCTGTGACAAGAGCTGTCAGTGCTGGTGTCCTGTCCCAGCCATCGCTGACAAGGCCAGGCAGCCCAGGACACCTGGGAAAGACGACGCTGAAAGAGCAGGGTACAGGGCCTGCCCGGGGAGGGGGCAGATGGGGACACAGCAACCTTTGTGTGCACCTGACCGGCTCGGTCACGAGACGAGCTGCTTCCTGTTGGGGGCTCTGTCCCTGTCCTGCTTCCCCACACCCCCACCCTGCACCCCTGCCGCCCCTCCCCAGCCCCCTCACCCTCTCTCAGGCTCAGAACGGGGCTTCTCCAGAGAGCTTGTGTTGGGTTATGAGGACAGGGGTGAGCTTCATGGTGATGCAGGTGACACTGACTGTCTTGGCATCGGTCCCATCCTAGAGGCTAAAGTCAGGGCTGTATGAACTGTGGGAGATGTTTCTGTGGGTAGGATGTGTGGGTGGCACCCAGAGCCCTGCACAGGCCTGTCTTGGGTGGAATCCTTGCTGCAGTGGGAGCTAGGCCCTGCTAGAGAGAAAAGGAAACACCTCGGCGTCCCCTAACCCAAGTCCTCCTGGGTTCCTGGCCTGACAACCCTAATCAAGCAGCGGCCTTATGGGGCTTGAGTTTCTGTCTGGTGAGGAAGCTCAGCCCAGCTCTTTCCAAAACATGGCCAGGTAATGCCACTGTGGGCAGGTAGGTGACACGTGGGTGGCAGGGCGGCAGCTGCAGAGGGCCTCTCTCTGGATGGTATGCAGATACTATCTCAGCAGGAAGCATGCAGTGAACTGCTCTCTGCCCCCTCTAACTCCCTCAGTATTTTCCAAAGAAAAATGCTCCCCCCCCACACCAGTTCTCTGACTCCACCCCTCCCTGCCTGCCCTGAAATCAACCAGGAGGGGCTCCCAGCTACAGGAGTGGGCATCTGTGACCTTGCAGCACCTGCAAAGGGATGAAGCCCCAGGTGGGCCCGGCACCTTCCTGGCTTCTAGGAGCTCAGGGTCCTGGGGATGCCTCACAGAATTCCAGCCAGTTCCTTGGGACACAGCAAGACACAGACTCCTCTTCCTGTCAACAAGTGTCTGAGACGCGACAGGGGCATGAGGAACTCAAGACACAGTTCCTGCAATCTAGTTAGAAAGACAAAATGGAGTGGAGCCAATCTGGAGTAACTGGTGAGCTGTGGCTTCTAACCCTGACTGTCTCATGTGCTCTCCCACCATTGTTCACTGACTCCTGCAGGACCAGGCGCTGCGCTGGGCGTGCTGGCTGGAGGTGACACCGCAGCACCATCCTGAGCCCAGGTTTCAGATGTGTGCAGGGTGTTGGGAGACCACGGGCAGTGCAGGTGTAGCCCAGGAAGGTTGTTGCCAGGTGGAAGGAAGGGAAGGGCACCTCACCAGAGGAAAGGGCGGCAGGTTTACTGGGAGGTCTACAAGTAGTTTGGTGCGATTGGAGCACAGAGCTCGGGATGGGAAGGCGCAGGGCTGATGAGGGACCAGAGATGTTGAACCCCAGCTTACAGATGAGGGAGCAGAGAGGTAGCAGCCAGGACGCCCAGTGCTATGGTGGAGAGGAGGCTGTTGTGGTATGGGAGACAGAAACCCTCCCCGCCGGTGGCCCGGGGCGGACTGCGCGCACACCAGCCAGCGCCAGCCTGTCCCAGGTCTGCTTGCTGCTGCAACTCACCGAGAGGACAGGAGGCCTGGGGCTACCTCTGGATTCCAGTGGGGAACAGGGGAGAGGAAGGCATCTGCTGATGGCACACTCCTGGTTCCTGACCCCCGGGAATCCAGGTCAGGAATTCTCATGATCAGAGACAGGCTCCAAAATGTGACCAGTTGCCTATCATCTGCTTTTCTGCCTCTGCTACAGTCTCTCTTTATTATTCTCTGTCTCTGTCAGTGTCTGTCTGTCTGTCTCTGTCTCACTATCTTTCTGTCTCTCTCATAGCTGTCAAATGTGTTCAGCCCTCTGCTGTTTTCCCAGTTTTGTGTCTTTTCCTTTCTGTTTAGATTGTAACCTTCCCCCTCTATAGCTCTCTCTCTTTGCCCTTTCTCCTCATTTTTTCTCCCTCTTAGGTCTGTCTTTCCTTTGTGTTCGTGTCCCTTCTCTCCTCTGGGTGGCAGCTTCAACTGCATCCTCTATCCTGCTCCCCTCATTGGGCGAGGCCCAGTGGCAGCTCACTTGTCCCAGCCAGGGACACCTTCACAGAGATGGCAGCGCAAATGGTGCTCTCTTCTCTGGCTACCCAAGTCCGGAGGCTCTGTGGCTTTGGATGGGGGGGGGGGGGGGGGTGTCTTTTTTTTTTTTAATTCTATTTATTTTTATTTTGTATTTTTCTGAAGTTGGAAACGGGAAGACAGTCAGACAGACTCCCACATGTGCCCGACTGGGATCCACCCGGCATGCCCACCAGGGGGCGATGCTCTGCCCATCTGGGGCGTTGCTCTGTTGTAACCAGAGCCATTCTAGCACCTGAGGCAGAGGCCATAGAGCCATCCTCAGCGCCCGGGGAAACTTTGCTCCAATGGAGCCCTGGTTGCGGGAGAGGAAGAGAGAGACAGAGAGGAAGGAGAGGGGGAAGGGTGGAGAAGCAGATGGGCGCTTCTCCTGTGTGCCCTGGCCGGGAATCGAACCCGGGACCTCCGCACGCCAGGCTGACGCTCTACCACTGAGCCAACCAACAGGGCTGGATGGGGGGTCTTTAGTCCCTGAGCAATCTAAATACAAATGTGGCTTCAGATATGTCCAGTCCAGCCCCCACCTCCTTCCGAGGGGCTCCCTCCAGCTCCCCTCCTGCAGGCCCTCACCCTGCTCCCTTCACTCCCGTGTCATTTCATTGCTCTCTCCCCAGCCTCAGGCGGGGCCAGGCCCTGCCCCTACTTGCGGCTTCACTCATCTTCCCTCTGTTTGGCTTCCCTCTACACCCCCGTCGCCCCTTGGCTTGGCCAACGCCCCTCTTTCGGGCCTCGGTGTACATGCCCTGTCTTGGGGAGCCACCACCCAATCCTTGCACTACTCCAGGTCCTCTGCGCAGTGTGACAGCCAGGGCCTCACCATCACGCAGTCACCAAAAATGAAGTTAACTCTGTGTGGTGCTGTGTCCCTGACAATGTGCCCTCTGGGATTCAGGGAAGGAATGTTTACTGAAAACCTACAGCATGCCCAACACGAAAGGAGATCTCTTATGCGGTTGACCTCACTCAATCCTCTCCGTCGCCTTCCTTTTACAGAGTGACTGAGCGTCAGAGAGGCAAAAGTCAGCCCAGGGCACTCAGCAGATCTCTGGCACTGCCAGGACTCGCTCTGGGTGTATGACCCTGCTCCACCCCTCCTCTTCCTCAGGACTCGGCCTGGAGGCACCAGCACGGGTTCCCAAGCACGAGCTGTGCTAGGGCTGCAGAGGCCAGGTCTGTGCGTTGGTGAATGTCCGGTTTAACAAACCTACGTGGAACACATTGTCCGGACTGGGCATTGGGCTGCTTTGGGGGTCTGGACTTGCCAAAGGGGGTGTGGGTGGGCACCTCCTGGATGTCACCTGTCTGCTTTGTCTACAGCCAAGTGTCTGTGTTGACACCTGACCAGGGCTGAAGGGAGAAGGGGACAGTGTGAGCTTGTGTGCGGTGGGCTGTGGGCGAGGGGTGTGGTGGGGGGACCGGGTTTAATGAGGTGACTGCCACTTGTAAATGAAACAGAAGGTGGAGCAACTTGTGTGAACTCTGACTTCCCCTGTCTGGCTGTCCTTTCACCAGTTCTCCAGCAGCTGCCTCACTCAGAAGGGACCTGCCACAGCCGGGGCGGGCAGGGCGAGCCAGGGCTGTGCAGCCCTGGGTGGGGGTGGGGGCCTGGGGTGTTGTGGTAGCCTCACCTGTTCACTTCGAACAGAGACAAAGTCCTGGGACAGGACTCACCCCCGCACACCTCCTTCTGGTCATGTCTCCCAGACGCTCGCTCTCCCACCATCGGTGTGTACAATGTCTTACCCTGAGTGCCACCGCCCTGGCTCTCACCTCCCAAACACACACCTTTTGGGGTAAGCTGGTTTGACTTTGACACTCGGGCCCACGTTACTTGCCAGGGCAGATTCTGCTGAAAGTTCAGTGGCTGGTGTCTTCTTTCTGCCTCTCCTTGTGGTGGGCAGGCATGAAGATGATTCCCAGTCACTGCTGCCTTCTAGTGTCCACATCCTTGTATGGTCCCCTCCCCTTGGGTATGGGCAGTACCTGCAATCTTTTTTTTTTTTTTTGATAGAGGAAAACAGATGAAGGGAGAGAGTAAGAAGTATCAACTTATAGTTGCTTCACTTTAGTGTTGCACTGATTGCTTCTCGTAAGTTCCTTGGCCCCAGGGTGGGGGGAACCTCAAGCTGAGCCAGTGACCCCTTGTTCAAGTGACTTTGGGCTCAAGCCAGCGACCTTGGGATCATGTCGATGATCCCGTGCTCAAGTCAGAGACCCTGCGCTCAAGCTGGTGAGCCAGTGCTCAAGCCGGCAACCTCAGGGTTTTGAACCTGAGACTTCAGCATCCCAGGCCAATGCTCTATCCACTGTGCCACCGCCTGGTCAGGTTGCAACCTAACTTCTAACGAACAGAGTGCAGCAAAGGTGACGGAATATCACTTGCTTGCTTTATTACATGAGATGGTAACCTTCCTTGTGCTAGCAGCCTCACTGTTGACCTCTTGTCTCACCAGAAGCAAGTGGCCCTGTTGGGGAGACTCACATGGCAAGGAAACGAGGGTCGCTTCAGATCAACAGCTCACAAGGAATTAAATTCTGCCAACAATCTTTTCTGGGAATGAATGAATTCTCCAATTGAGCTTCAGTGAAGACAGCAACCCTAGCCAACAATTTGATTGAATCTCTGTGAGAAGCCCTGAACCAGAGGACCCAACTAAGCTGTGGCTAAATTCCTGACCCACAGAAACCATGCGATAATAAATGTGTTTTTTTTTTAAGCCTCTAAGTTTATAGTAATTTGCTATATAGCGAAGGATATGAATATATCTTTCATATTAGTCCTTCCTGACACTGTCTCATTCTTTCAAAAAGAATGTTCCTCCTAGACAATGGAGCATGTTCCCATATGCCAGTAGCTATCATGGCTGTCAGTTATCTGCAGAAGTATACATTTTGTCCTGGCTGAGCTATCCAACCATTCTGGGAGGTGTGGCCACCTGGATGGCCCCAGCATAGGGAGGAACACCTAGGAATTGACAGTTGGCAATGGCACACAGTAAAGGGCAAGAGAAACTCACTCATCCTTCTGTGCCTCTACTCACAGTAGCAACTATTTCCTACTCTTTGCTAGCTCCACAGTCTCTAGTAAATGCTAACTGATTCATTTGGTTCAGTCATTCCTGACGTTAAGATTGGGGTTGATGAGGAAGCGCCAAACTCCATTAAGAGCATCTCTTAGCCACATTTTAGAACACTTCATCTGGTATGAGGGCGGGGGCAATGTTGGACCTCTGAAGAGCACTCATGGTGCTGCGAATGCAGGGAGAGTTGTCTAGGCAAGAGGAACAGTGGGAGATGATCAAGTCGGCATCTAAACCTGCTTGGAAAAACCTGCCTTTCTCATCAGTCTTGACCTTGACCTACAGGACTAAGGGAAACACTAGAGTGGCTATGAAGAGCTACCTCACTGATTTCCTTGGGTTCCCCCTCTCCTCAGAAACAGAGTAGAAATTGGACTGCTGGATAAGAGATCTCAGCCTCTGGGCTGTGGGATTCCAGTCACTTGGTAAACTTTTTCACTTTCTTCCTCAGAAGTCAGAATTAGAAGAAATCTTAAAAGTCCAGAAGGCCAACTATGTAGCTATCATTACATAGATAAACAGGCCCTGACTGGTCGGCTCAGCAGTAGAGCATGGGCCCAATGTGTGGATGTCTCAGGTTATATTCCCGGTCAGGGCACACAGGAGAGGCGACCATTTGCTTCTCCCCTACACCCCATCTCTTGCTCACTTTTCTCCTTCTGCAGCCACAGCTCAAATGGTTCGAGCAAAGTTGGCCCTGAGTGCTGAAAATGCTTTATGGCCTCTCCTCAGGCACTAAAATAGCTTGGTTGCCGAGCAATGGAGCAGCAGCCCAGATGGGCAGAGCATCTTCTGGTTGGGGGTTTGCCAAGTGTATCCCAGTCAGAGCGCATGTGGGAGTCTGTCTCTGCCTCCCCACCTCTCGTTTAATAAAAAAAACAAAAAACCCTAAAAACAAAAAAACTAAGATGCAAAGAGGTCAACGGACTCACACAAGGTCACATAGCCGGTTGGTTGCAAGGCTGGTCTAGAGACCAGTGCCCTCTCCATGTCACTCCCATGTCTTTCTGCCCCTTTCAGTGGGGCAGTTTAGAGCGTGGGAAGAAGGACCCTGATGGCCGTGGGTGCGACTGCAGCCAGGGCCTTCCCACACTGGGGTGAAGTCCATATGGAAACAAGTCCAGGCCTGCCCGGGCCGGCGCTGTCTCTCTCTCTGCCTTCCTGGAGGCCGGAGGCGTTGGGAGTCTGTCAGCAGCACGAGGCATCTTGTTTGTATTTTCTCAGCTGGACCATCTCGGCAGTAGCTCTCCATTTCCTACAAGGGAATGAGTTTTTCATCTCTGAGTTCAGCCTCCCTTAAGATGAGGTGGGGGGGTTTAGGGCAGGAAAACTGAATCTCAAAAACTAGAGCCCTTCCCCCTGCCCTGGACACTCTGACGGGTGGGTGGTGTCCAGAAGGGAAAAGTCAGGGGCCCTGTTCTTGTGAGCGCTGGGCAGAGACCCGCGAGGCTGGAAGACCAGAGGCAGAGCAGGGCCTCTCCTCTGGAGCCATCTGCCAGCCTCGGGCTCGTGATGAAGATCCTTGGTCTTTCCTCTTCCAGTTAGGACTAGTTAGAGGTTAAAAATTATCCCCCCTCGACATAAAAATGAGACTCAGAGACATAGACAAGAGTGTGGGGGTTACGGGGTGGGGGGGAGGAGAGAGAGGGGGTTGGGGGAGGAGAGGGGCACGAAGAAAATCAGAAGGTGACGGAAGACAATTGGACTTTGGGCGATGGGAATGCAGCATAATCAAATGTCAAAATAACCTAGAGATGTTTTCTCTGAACATATGTACCCTGATTTACCAATGTCACTCCATGAAAATTAATCAAAAAAAAAAAAAAAAAAAAGAATTTGTCTCACGGCTAATTCAGGCAGTTAGAAGAATAGTATATATAAGGATGCTAATTCTGCTTCTCAGGCAACATCCTGCAAAAGGGACCCCAAGAAAATTGGTGATTTGGCTCCTCTGATTTTGCCAATTGGATTTAAAAAAATAGGTCAAGAATACCCTGAAATGGAACTAACAATACATGGGCATAAATTTAAAGGACTTTTAGATACTGGAGCTGATGTATCTGTTATTGCTAAGCTACATTGGCCTCCTTCCTGGCCCACTCATGCAGCAGCCACAGAATTACAAGGTATAGGGCAGAGTAAATCCCCTCAACAAAGTTCTAGTTTTTTACATTGGGAAGATTAAGAAAGTCATTCTGGATTTTTTTTTTTTTTTTTTTGTATTTTTCTGAAACTGGAAATGGGGAGAGACAGTCAGACAGACTCCCGCATGCGCCCAACAGGGATCCACCCGGCACGCCCACCAGGGGCGACACTCTACCCACCAGGGGGCGATGCTCTGCCCCTCCGGGGCGTCGCTCTGCCACTCTAGCGCCTGGGGCAGAGGCCAAGGAGCCATCCCCAGCGCCCGGGCCATCTTTGCTCCAATGGAGCCTTGGCTGTGGAAGGGGAAGAGAGAGACAGAGAGGAAGGGGGGGGTGGAGAAGCAAATGGGCGCTTCTATGTGCCCTGGCCGGGAATCGAACCCGGGTCCCCTGCACGCCAGGCCGACGCTCTACCGCTGAGCCAACCGGCCAGGGCCCATTCTGGATTTTTTAAGCCCTATGTGCTCCCTGGATGGCCAGTTAATTTGTGGGGAAGAGATGTTTTGAAAAATACGGGAGCGTTGCTTGTTAGTCCTAATGGTCTAGTAGTCAGTACTCAGATGCTTGATCAGGGATTTTTGCCCACCAAGGGACTATGGAAAGAACAGCGAGGAATTCTCACTCCCATAGAAGTGGCACCCAATACCAGAAGGTGTGGATTAGGATATCAAAATTTAGCATAGGGGCCTTGGTAGCTCCTGCTACCCCAATAATGCATTGTGCAGACCCAATTACTTGGAAACCAGATAATCCTGTATGGGTAGACCAATGGCCCCTTCCTCAGGAGAAACTTAGGGCAGCTGCTCAACTGGTACAAGAGCAGCTACAGTTTGGGCACATTGAACCATCTAATAGCCCATGGAATACACTTCCATATTTGATCTTGTCGCCTCCTGGATTATCAAGGGGCATAGGTGACCCTTACAGTTTATAGGTATTGAGCCTCAAAATTATTGTTGTTCCTTTTTTCAAAGGATCAACAACAATGGCTCTGGGAAACTTCCACTAAAGGGCAAATCGCTTTTGCAAATCAATGGACAACTTTATACTGAAACTGTCAACTTTAAATCAGCTCAAAGACTAGAATTATATGCCATTATCATGGCTTTTCAGCATTTGCCATATTCCTCCTTTAATCTATATACAGACAGCAAATATTTACTTATGGTGTTTCCACTATAAAGACTGCTGTCTTAGGAACAACTATTGATGAACTATTTCAGCAGTTCCTCCTTCTTCGAAGACTTGTATGTCAACATAGAGCTCCAGGTTTTATAGGACATACTCGAGCTCACTCCATGCTCCCTGGAGCTTTAGCACAAGGGAATGCCCTTGGTGATCAAGTTACCCAAAAGAAAATTATTTGGAGCAACCATGACAGATCGAGCAATTCAATCTCATACTATTCATCACCAGAACGCTGCAGCCCTGTGTAAACAGTTTCAACTTTCTTGGGAAGTAGCACGGCATATTGGTAAATCCTGTCCAAGGTGTCCTATACTACAATCTGTCCCTTCATTTGGAGTTAGCCCTCAAGGACTCCTACCAGGACAACTTTGGCAAATGGATGTTACTCATATACCTTCATTTGGCAAACAGTCCTATGTCCACATTACAGTGGATACCTATTCTGGATTTATAGTAACCTCTGTCAGAACAGGAGAGGCTGCTAAGCATGTTATAGCTCATGGTCTTCATGCATTTTTCTATTATTGGATTTCTTAAACTGGTTAAACTGACAATGCTCCTGCATATGGAGCAAAAGCATTTACTGTATTTTGTCAAACCTTTAGAATTATGGGTATTTCTTACAATTGTTAAAGTCAAGGTATTATTAAAGTGTACCCAGCAAATATTTTAAGGTCAATTTAAAAAAAAATTTTTAAAGGGGGGAGTCATATCCTGGAATTCCTACGGGTCTAACCGTATCATGCTTTTTACTTAAAAAATTTTTATATTTCTTTTGAATGCTGATGAACAGGTGATGCCATATCTTTTTCTCCTGCAAACTTCTACCTTCTTTTATTTGATCCAGCTAATAACACTGTTTTGTCTTTTTCAAATAGCTCCATATATACAGAAAAGTTTTATATAGGCAGATGGGGATCCTCAAACCCCTCAGCGAGATCTTCTGAGCATGGCTTTCTAAGGTACCAAAAGGCAGAAAAAGCCCAATAGAGACCAGGTGAACTACCAGCTTTTAGGATATGCCCTTAAAGGCTCCAACACCTGAAAGGGGTCTCATAGGATTCCATCTGGGTCCTGCTTCAATAGTGATTAAGAAGGTCATTGAGCTAAAGCCTGCCAGGCTCACATGTCTTTGCTGTGAGGAAAAAGGAACACTGGAAGGTAGGCTTCCCCCTCGCTCCTCTAAGGGAGGGTTCAGTCTCTTCTAGCCCTGCTCCAGACACCTATGACCTAACCTTGCCCAGAATGCTGGGGTTTGCCACTGAAGGCTGAAGGTGTCCAGGGCCGTTGGCCCCATCTATGACACTGTGGACGAGCCTAGGGTATTTCTTCCAAGAAGCAGGTAAACTGATCTCACTTGCACAGGGCCACTTAACTATATCTTGCCTGAATAGTCAGGTTTTTTATTCTTCCCTCGAAGATCTCTGTTGTGGGTGTTGATAGTCCTGTTTTCTGCTGCTTTGTTTAATATATATATATAGTGTTTCCTTTATTTCTCCTACATCAATACCCCACTCATATTTCAGGCTGGGACCTACTCCTAATTTAGAGCTCTCTTTCCCCCTTTTGCCAACTTCTTTTATGAATTTACCTTTGCCACTCAGCTTAGTGTATCCCAAGGTTCTCTTTACCATGCCAGAGTTGCAGAGCTCCAGGGAAAAGCAACCTGTTCTTATCTCTCCAGGCAGAGGACAACAGAAGCTCCATCTCCACACATGCTGCAGATGGCTTTTCCAGTCTACCTGAATCATTACCAGCTAGAAGCAGTGGTCACTGGGACTTGGACGTGAGCTGCAAAGTATAGAATTGTGACAACAATTCCAGTGACATGCGGACTTTTCCTGGATGTGGACTTTTCCTGGACTCCTGCTCCTTGTGACAGCTCCTAATGGACTGAACTGGGGTTGGGTTGCATTTGTAGGGATTTGGAATGGTGTTGGTGCCAACTTGGACTTGGTGAACATGTTAAGGACACTACTCTTTTATGGATTCTTGCTGTATTGGCCAAGAGTTTGCTTAAAGGCCTTAATCATTGTAAAAAAAAATAGAAGACTGGATAAAGAAGATGTGGCACATATACACTATGGTATACTACTCAGCCATAAGAAATGACATCGGATCATTTACAACAAAATGGTGGGATCTTGATAACATTATACGGAGTGAAATAAGTAAATCAGAAAAAAACAAGAACTGCATGATTCCATACATTGGTGGGACATAAAAACGAGACCAAGAGACATGGACAAGAGTATGGTGGTAATGGGGGGGGGGGAAGGAGGGAGAGGGGAAGGGGCACAAAGAAAACTAGATAGAAGGTGACAGAGGACAATCTGACTTTGGGTGATGGGTATGCAACATAATTGAATGACAAGATAACCTGGACATGTTTTCTTTGAATATATGTACCCTGATTTATTTATGTCACCCCATTAAAATTAATAAAAATTAAAAAAAGAAAGAGTGCAAATAGTTTGTTACAGAATAGTCATGAAATGTAAACTACAGCATAGGGAATAGGATGAATATTCTGGTAACTAGGGATGGTGTCAGGCGGATATGAGAATTATTGGAATGATCACTTAGTAAGTTATGTAATGTCTAATCACTGGGGTGTATACCTCAAACTAATGTAATAATATATGTCAACTGTAATTGAAAAATAAAAATGATAAAATAAAAAAGAAACAGTGGTTATATAACAACAACAACAAAATTATCCCCCCTCAGCCATGCCCCATGTTGGATATCATTTCAGATAACCTCTTCTGGGAAGTCTCCTTGACTACCCAAGTCTGGGTGAGGTACCTATCCTAGCACCTGTGCTGCCCCATCATAGCCCAGCCTGCATCACCTGCTGGCCAGACTGAGGGGGCGACATCCCTGTAAGAAGATGGGAATGCTGGCGCGGGTGGGGAGAAGCTGATCCTGCTGCGGTCGCAACTGAGACTTCATCTGATCCCACAAGACTTTGGGGCTGGGACAGCTCTTCAGAGTTGCCCTAGATGTGGCCGGCAGGCTGGCCTTTCTTTCTCCACAGGCGACCCTGGCAAGAAGGGCGGTCCCGGGTGAGACAGTCCTAGTGAGGGACAGGATGAGAGCCCCCAGCATTCCCAGTAGCTGGAGGATGGGCCTGTCAGCTTTGGAGACAGAACCTGGACCAGCACCAGTTTCACCTTGAAGATGGAGATTTTCTGATCACCATAGTAACACATTGTTCATTACCCAACACTTAGGAGGCATTTCGTAAATATTTAATTGGAAATGAAAGAGCATTTTGGGAGCCTTTTCTTCTCTGGGCTAAAAATGCCAGATCCTTCAAACATGTTTCACATGTTGTGATTTTTACTGCTTGCCTCACGCTGACTTTGAATATGTATCTCTTCAAATGTGACACCAGAACTTACAGCAATACTCCATGGATGTTTGACCTGGAGCAGAGCTGCTTACCACACCCTTAGTCTAGACACTGCTTTTCCATGATGCAACCTGAGATTTTTAGCAGCAGCCTCCTCCTGTGCCTACAGTTTACTAAAATTCAAACATTTTTCTTCCCAACTATGTTCTGCTGGCTTCCCTGTCCCACTCTTATAAAACTGTGTGTGTGTGTGTGTGTGTGTGTGTGTGTGTGTGTGAGGGGGGGGGGCGGGTATCTAGGTATCTAAGGATCTAAGGACAGGACCTTGCATTTATTCTTTTTAAAATTTTATCTTGGGCCCTGGCCGGTTGACTCAGTGGATAGAGCATTGGACCAGTATATGGATGTCCCGGGTTTGATTTCTGGTCAGGTACATAAGAGAAGCAACCATCTGCTTCTCTTCCCCTCTCTCTCCCCCTTCTCTCCCTCTTTCCCTCTTGCAGCCAGTGGCTTGATTGGTTTGAGCTTTGTCCCCAGGCACTGAGGATAGCTTGGTTGGTACAAGCATGTCCATCTCAGGTGCTAAAAATAGCTTGGTTGACTCAAGCATCGGCCCAAGACATAGGTTGCCGGGTGGATCCCAGTCAGGGCACATGTGGGAGTCTGTCTTACTATCTCCCCTCCTCTCACTTAAAAAAAAATTATCTTGGCTGATTTGCCTTTTAGATCTACAGATTCAACCCACTGAGACCTGGATTTCCCTGACCAACAAGTGTTCAGCTGCTGTCCGCCTCATGCCTGTCCCTGACTCCTTCTCCATGACAGTTGACATGTACTGTGTACTCAGCATGTGCCAGCACGAAATTAATCACCTTACATGGACTGTTTTTTTTTTCTTTATTCCTCACAACAACCTGAGGTAGGCACTTCTATGCCATTTTACAGTTAAAGAAACTGAGGATTAGAGAGATTAATTCATTTCCCCAAGGTTACAAGAGTTAATAAATTGTGGAGCAGGGATGTGCACCCATCTGTCTGATTCCAGCACATGCTCTTAACTACTACTGTGATAAAATATCTATGCTTTCATTTAATTATTCATTAAAATGATAGAGAGTACAGACTGTTGAGAAAGTAAACCTGGAAAAGCTTATAGAAGTAGAAATCTCCCTGTTTCATGTGAAAATTCTAATACACTAACTAGCAGATGAGGTGAGGTGACATCATCCATTCCAACTGTTTCTTGACACATATGCCCGTTTGCAAGGAATCTAGGAAACCCAATCAAAAGAACTCATCTACCTCCCCGCATGTCTGTATCCACCTGAAAATCTGCAAATGCAGGGAGGCAAAATGAGACTGAAAATATCTCTCAAAGGAATGTATTCACCGGGGTTTTTCCACACGCAATTCCCTTTACCTGGGCAACTCTTAACATTCCTTCCAGCCTCCCTCGCCCACATCCGTTTGCCTAGTAAGCTCCCATTGACCCTTCGGTCTCAGCTTAAATATCACTCTTTCCAGAAAGCCTTTCTTGATTACCCAGACCAGCTAGGCCCAGTCAGCATGCGTTCCTGGAGCACCTGTCCATCTCCTCAGTGCTCAGCACCCTTGTAGTGATTCACCTCCTTGTCAGGCTTCTGCTAGACCAGGGGTCTCAAACTCGCGGCCCGCCGAACAATTTTGTGCAGCCCGCAGACTAATCCACGAAGTTCAAAATATTTTGGATAAAATTAAGTAAGCCTTGGGGCCTACTTGTATTTTTCATTTCTCTAGCATCCTAGCTAGATATTAGCTTAGTTAACAGCAGTTGTAATGCGAACTACAGTTTCTGGTCGTTTTGTGACACTGAGTAAACTGCATGTACGATTGTGCTTGTTGTACTGATTTTTTTTTTTGTTTTCAGCTGCAGTGAGAAAAGTGTTGTGTAACAGTTGCCTTTTGTAGACCTAGTGCGGCCCGCCGAACAGCTGTGATCTTGCTCTGAGGCCCACATGATGAGTTGAGTTTGAGACCCCTGTGCTAGACTGTAAGTTTCCATGAAGACAGAGACCTTACCTGTCATATTCTCCACTCTGACCCAGCTCTTAGCCTGGCCCAGAGCAGGCTGGCCTTAGAAAATCAGTGACTTGACTTGAGAACAGTAGATGGAGGCAGAAGGAAGGAGGCCACCCTCAAGGCTCTGCCCCCCTCACCTTGTGCTCCACACCCCTTCCTCTTCACTTGGATGGTTTTTGCTATCAGCAAATGTTAGCGGGAAGGGAGGGGCCGCAGAGTGGGGTCAGCACCACCTGGCGTGGCCCCGCCCACGGGAATGCAGCCCAGCCTTTCTTCCGCTGTGGGACATCGGAGCTCTTTGCCAAGTCCTGCGGGCTAGGCCAGGCTGTCACTCTGAGATGGTTGTTCTGCCAGCTCAAGTCAATGCTGGAAAGAGTTAAAAAAAAATGACACTGAATCAAAGCCACTCACAAATGACTCTGAACGTGAGAATGGGCCTTGGGGGAATGGGGGATGTCACTGAGTTGAGAATAATGTATCCTGGGAGTTAGTGCCCAGACTCTGCCTCTCTGCAAGGGTTCTTCTCTGAGCACCAAACCAGGGTCACGTGTCCTGAGTGCTCCTTCCCTCCACGGGGCTGTCTCAGTTCCCCCCGCTAGCAGGGAACACAGGACGCCAACCCCTGGTTTACACACTCAGAGAATGTGAAGACTCCTGGTGACCTTACATTTCTATGCTTTCAGAGTCAATTAGCGATGACTCTGCTATGTGACAGATATTACACTGAATGTCATCTCATTTATCCTCACAATGCTGTCATAGATAGAATTAGGATCATCTCCAGCTCGCAAATGAGAAAACGAAGGCTCAGGGCTGTTGTGTGGCTTTGCCAGTGGCAAATCAGCGCTAGCATCTTGGCCCCCCTTCTTTGTCAGGTCCAGGGCTCTGCCTGCTACACCGGCTCTGGGAAGCTGCTCCCTGTGTGCCAGGCCGGGCCCACGGGTGGAACTCGCTGAGAAGATAGGACGCAGACAGGCACAATCTCTGCTAGGCACATAACTGATCTGAGGAGCTGGTGTTTTCCATCCTCAGCCATGTGAAAATCTCCAAATATGTTGATGTGAGAATTGGGCAACTTCTCTCAGCATTAGCGTGGCAGCAATGGAAAGTGAGTCCAGAAAGAGTCCTTGTGGATCATAAGGGAAATTTAAGCCGTATGTTTCTCATTCATTTACTCTTAAGTCATCAAAACGTCGGTTTTAAAGAGGTTTTTGATGTCTAACTTGCTTTCTGCTATTTTTATGGGGAGAAGAGAAAGTCACAGTTCTTTAGCTATAAATTGCTTGGTTTGGGGAAAGTGGAGATGATCCAATACTCAAATACTGGCAGAATGGGCCTTCTGGCAAGGGCTGGCTTAGATGTTCAGACAGGGACATTCAATCCCATTTTTAAACATGTACATTGAGCACTTAGTAAGTGTCAGGCATTGGTATCAGGTAAACAAATTATGATCCTTTTGTGTAAGTATTAGTGAAAAGTGGGAAGACTGACATCTAAGTAAATTACCGTGCTGCTCTCCTGTGGTTGACTCTTCTGCCTGAAGTCACCTTCTGAGAAGAAACTGTGGCTTAGAGAGGTCACCATCTTCAAAGTTACCTATGCAATGGCTACAGTCCTGGAGCTGGGATTCGAATATAGGCTGTCTTCTTTAGAGCTCAGTTCTTAACCTCTGCTGCCTCTAAGAGGTGGAGGAGGAGTTGTTACCCAGAAAGGGAGAAAGAGAAAAAGCACCCCCCTGAGATAGGCCCAAGGAAGGAAGGAAGGGTATGGCACCTATGAGGAACAGAAAGGTAGTGTGGTGAGCATAGGAGAGGAGCCCCGGGTAAGGTTGGAGAGGCTGGACAGGGCCAGACAAGGGTGCCAAGGCAAGGGTGTGGTCTCTAACCTAAGAGCAGAGGGAAACCCATGGAAGATTGTGGACGCTCTCCATGCATTCCAGGTTGGGAACCACTGTGACTATGGTGGTGGCAACTGAGTCAAGGAAAAGTGAACAGACCTGAGAAGGACTTAGACTTCAATTTATATGATTTGGAGTACTTCATGGTAGAGAGAGAGAGGAGGTATTGAGAATAGCAAGGGATGTTAAGGGTGAGTCTGCAGATAAGGTGTCCAGGGACTTCTGATTTTTTATTTTTTTTTTTGTATTTTTCTGAAGTTGGAAACGGGGAGGCAGTCAGACAGACTCCCGCATGCGCCTGACTGGGATCCACCCGGCACACCCACCAGGGGGCGATGTTCTGCCCATCTGGGGCATCGCTCTGTTGTGACCAGAGCCATTCTAGCGCCTGAGGCAGAGGCCATGGAGCCATCCTCAGCGCCCAGGCCAACTTTGCTCCAATGGAGCCTTGGCTGCGGGAGGGGAAGAGAGAGACAGAGAGGAAGGAGAGGGGGAGGGGTGGAGAAGCAGATGGGCGCTTCTCCTGTGTGCCCTGGCCGGGAATCGAACCCAGGACTCCTGCACACCAGGCCGACGCTCTACCACTGAGCCAACCAGCCAGATTGGCTATTTCTCTGATTTTTAAGAGAAACAATCCTATTACCATCAGAGCTTCTGTCTGAGTATGTGAGTTCTGCCATGTCCTGAAGATTGTCCAGGATTTGAAGTCTAAATCACTTTTGTTCTCTTAACCTGAACAGCCCAGTTAATATGCTTACAGTCCAATATGGCAAGTGCCACAACAGAGATATAAATAAAATGCTAGAGTTGCTGAGAGAACCGAGTGACTAATTGTGGTGGGGAGTGCCAGGGAACACTTAACTGAAGAGGTGACATTTGAGTTGGTTCTTGAAGGATTAGATGTTCTCGAGTCAAGCAAAAAGAGGGTGTCCTAAGCATATAAGAGGGCACGGGGATGTGAAGGGCCCAATGAGTGTGGGAAACAGTGGGAAGTTCAGCGTGGTAGCAATGGCCAGGATGAGGCTCTAGCAACTGGGACCAGCAGGAAGAGCTGTGGAAGCCAAGCAAAGGACTTGAATCTTATGCTTAGATTCATCCCTCTAACTTGTTAATTCTCCTCCTCTTAGGACTTGGTTTTCGTAATGCCAGTGGCTGAGGCCAGGCAGGTTCACATTGGATTTGGGCAGATGGTAGAGAAACTGCAGAGCCAGAAAGTGTTGGGTCATTCCAGTTTAATAGATTCTCTCAACGGTGGATGAGTAAACAGGCAAGGAAAACTGCTTCTCAGGCAAACAAACATCAAAAATGGCCCCTCACAGTGCCAGGCAGGCAATCCACAATCTGCAATCTGCCATCTGCCCTGAGCACAAGCACCCAGAGTCTTACATAGACTATCCACATGTAGCACTCCCACGTGCTCATGCACTAATCAAGCAAAGTGCTGGCAGCCGGTAAACCAGCAAGCAAGCCTAACAGCTGTTTTCCCCACATTCCACCCTTTTAGGGTTGCTCGCCTCACAATCTACAAGACAGGTATCTTCCCGTGTGATTGTCCCTGTGTGAGGAGTGAGGAACATTACAGAAACAAACAGATTACAACAGCACAAGTTATAGAGTAATTACAATAATTACAAAGGTGCCCTTCTCAATGTCTTCCTGAGCACTCTGTCCAGAGAGTTAACTGGAGGCCCACCTCTAGCTCCCTATACCATGATAGGTGGGAAGGCCTGTATAGTCCAGGGCTATGTCCATTGAAGAAAATGTCCTTGGTGAATCTCTGCAACTGGATGGGAGCAGCTTCCCAGTGCAAGAGGGCCTCCTCATCAAGGTCTCTCATAGTACTGTCTACAAGTGGCATATCCATCCAGCAACGAAGCCGGTATCCCCCTCTGGTTGCAGTCCAAGAGTCCATTACACTGCTCAATGATCAGTCTTAATAGACAGCCCAGCTGTCTGTGCAAATCACCAAGGTAAAGGTTAATTACAGGCAACTGTCCATACCGTTCTTCATTAATGGTCCTCAGTGCCTTTCCATAGTTCTCTGTCTGTTGCCATAAGCCCCATCCAAACCCCTCAGAAATCCAAGCTCACAGGGCCTGATGAAGTCAAACACATTCAAGGCCTATGCCGCCTTGACAGTTCTCTGTTACTGCTGCTGCTGCAAAAAAGCACCTATTATCTTTTAACACCAACATCTGTTGCACATTAGAAGGGGACCAGTGGATTGCCAATTCCACATGGGCCTTTCGGTACCCACCGGTCCCTGTTAGATGAGTCCTCCAACCTTCCCCCTGTTCAAACTATGATAAAGGATCTTGGGGATCCTCATCTTCCGAAGCTTTCTCCAACAAGTAATCTTAAAACTGTGCAACCCAAATGCTAGCCATTATCTTGGCAGGTGCCAGGGCCACCCACTTTCACCATTTTTTAGTGGCTGGAGGCTCTGTTCTGGCTAAAGCTGCCGCCAAAGTTCTAACAAGACTCTATTACACCTGCCATTCAATTTCTCTCTATCTTCTCTGGCTACAATCAAATCTACCCACATCTGTGTTCAGGTAGCCTTTACATGCCTGTTTCTCTTGTTAGTGGGGGGAGGGGCAGCATGCGCAGCAGCGCTCACAGCCTTATGGTCCCATGCTGTCTGCAACTCCCCCAAATACTGTTTGTGTAACCACATTGATTGGCTGCCCATATAGGGGCTCAAGATAGCCACTACTGATCCAATAAGGGCTGACAGGGCACTATAGAGAATAAGGTCTCTCATCCCTGCCATAAACACTTCCTCATCTGGCTCATGGGACCTCCAGTTGAAAGCAGCATTCTTCATACCTAGTTCCTGAAGGACCCGGGGCAGCTCACTATAGGACTGCCACTGACTCACTCCCCCCAGAAAGTCCCCAGCATTCTGCCAGACTGTATGAATGGCAGCCATCACCCACTTTAATAGGGCATGGTTTCCTGGGTTGTCATGGAAGTTCTGAAGATGCTGCCTCAGGGAGGAGTATATGGTAATGGCAGCCAATTTCCCCATCTCTGTTCTGGAGCAGTGTTTTTCAACCAGTGTGTCGCGGCACACTAGTGTGCCATGAGACATGGTCAGGTGTGAGTATAAATACATTTAGAAACTATATTATTAACTATATGTATAATATGTACTGTGTTAGAGTGTCATTTTGTGTCATTTTGGTAGGTGGTGTGCCCCAGGATTTTGTAAATGTAAAAAATGTGCCGTGGCTCAAAAAAGGTTGAAAATCACTACTGGAGAGCATGATGCCATCCACCTTTATGTCCCACAACTACAGCAACCAGGCTTCCAGGGACTCAGTGGGTTTCTGCCTGAATTTTGCCCCCAACTTTATCAGCTCTGCCTGGGTATAGGGCTGGATCAACAGAAAGCTCAACTACCTGTGGAGGGGATTGTGTCTGCCCCTAAGGCACTCTTGGCTGCTCAGTTTTTACCTTCTGGGTGACTACCACCTAGCCTCTGAGTCTGTGGGTGGCAATTTCAGTCCAAACACCCTCCTCAGAAGAGGAGGAGTTGGAAACGCCTGCCCCCACTGACTCAGAGCTATTCACTGGCATGAATGCAGCTCTGTCTTCAGCAACTGCTTCAGCTTCTGTGGCTGCTGGTTCTTGGCCTGAAGCTGATACTTGAACTCTTGAACCCACAATTGTTTCTCCAACAACTGTCGCTACAATGTTCACCTTCTAGGGCAAACTGGAGCTCATGAAATCCCAATTCCTTCTCCTGGCACCATTGGTGCTCAGCCTGCATCTCACACTCCAGCTCTCAAACCCAGTCAGCCTCCTTCTCCAGTGCTTGTTCCAGTTCACACCATCATTGGCACTTGGTCTCTTCTCACTGGGCTGTAAAAGACACCTAGCCCACGGCCCCCAAAAGGACAGCCATGAAGAACCGTATACTGGAGAACAATGACTACCCCCTACCCCACCCTTCAAGGGTATTGATGGCTCCATACCCATCTTCTTGGAGTTCTGCTCACAGTACCAGATGTAATACTGGTGGCCAAGGCCAGGCAGGTCCACATTGGGTTTGGATGGACAGCAGAGAAATTGCAAAGCCGGAAAGCATTGGGCCACTCCCATTTAATAGATTCTTGCAACAGTGGTTGAGCGAACAGGCAGGGAAACTGCTTCTCAGGCAAACAAACAGCAAAAAATGGATCCTCACAGTGGCAAGCAGGTGATCTGCAATCTGCCATCTGCCATCTATAATCCACCCTGAGCACAAGCACCCAGAGTCTTACACAGACTATCCACATGTAGCACTACCACATGCTCATGCATTAATCAAGCAAAGTGCTTGCAGCCAGTAAACCAGAGAGCAAGCATAACACAGCTGTTTTCCACAGTCTTTTACCTCTTGTTGGGGGCCTCTGAACCCAAGAGGATCCTTGGAGCCAACTGGCCCTTGGAAATTTATCTAATCCATTCTCATCTTCTTAGGGGACACCAGATCTAATTGGACAAGTGAGAGGCTTCCCTACTTAAAAAAGTATTTATTGATTTTAGAGAGAGAGGGAGAAAGGGAGATAGGGATGGGGGAGCAAGATCGCAGTTGCTTTACTTTAGTTGTTCATCAACTGCTTCCTATATGTGCTTTGACAGGGCAAGCCCAGGGCTTCGAACTGGTGACTTCAGTTTTCTAGGTCAATGCTCCACCCATTACACCACCACAGGTCAGAAGAGACTTCCCAATTTATTTTTTTTTTAAAGTGAGAGTAGGGAGATAGTGAGACAGACTCCCACATGCTCCCTGACTGGGATCTACCTGGCAACCCCCTTCTGGGGCTGATACTTGAATCAACTGAGATATCCTCAGCCCCAGGGCCAGTGCTTGAACCATTCAAACGACTGGCTGTGGAAGGGGAAGAGGGAGAGAAGGTGGGAGAAAAGTAGGAGAGGGAGGGAGAGAGAAGCAGATGGTCGCTTCTGTTATGTGCCCTGACCAGGAATCAAACCTGGGATGTCCATGCACCAGGCCAACAGTGCATGGACATCCCAGATGTCTATTCACTGAGCCAACCAGCCAGGGCCAGATACTTCCCAATTTTTGAAACACTTTACAGGAGATCTTATAACCTCACTAAGTTACCCATCTGTTGGTCCAGGAACCCTCACCCTAATTCTTTTTCTTCATAGTTTCAACTTATTTTTGTAGATTCTCAAAGGAATGAAAATAGTCTCTACTTGCTGTAATGAAAGATTTCCACATTCTTAGGCATTCACCAATGAACAACATTGATTGGGCTCCTACTGTGTGAAAAATTCTGTGCAGATCAGAATATAAAAATTTAGAACACACACTCTTTGGCTGATAGTTGCTTATATTTGGGAGTAAGAAATAAAAAAGGAAACTAGTAAAAGAAGGCAATATATGCTAAGTGCCAAATAAAATCTTTGATTTTCTTAGGCAGACCCATATTGTCTTTTGCCTGTTTCCAGTGTTTCTACACAGCCGGCACTCCACAGCGCAGCTATCTCGTGAGACAGCTATCTGTTTCCTGAGCCAGCTGAACTTCTTAAGACAGAACTGTCTCTCTTTCCTCTTTGTGTGAGTCCCTCATCCCTACTTCAGCATCTAGCTTATGTGAGTCGCTCAATAGCGCCAATGATGGGCTAATTAATAAATGGTAAAGACTAAGTTTCTCTTGATTCAGATGATAGAGGGATCCCGGTGGGCTAAAATGGTCAACAAAATTTTAACAATTTAATAAAGGCAGAGAAGCATCTACCATATGTCTCACTTTGTGGTGAGAAATGAGAATCCAAATAATGAAGTTAGAAAGTGGCATGTTGGGTAGGAGAAATGTCTCCCAAAATAAAACTCCGCTAACATTTTTCAGGAGGTAGCCATGGCCTCTAACTTGAAACACAGTGGATTCTGGGACAACTGGTGACTGGATTGTTCTAATGTGTGACCAAATGTTGAGTCACTGGGATCCGGAGTCCCTCCTGGGCATTATCTTGGGTGCTGGAGCATCAGATGTGGCTCTGGTTTTCAGGGGGGTTCCTGGGATCCCACTCTCTCCACTAGAGACTGTGTCCTTTATAAGTTAGTCCCTTTCCCTCTTGCTCAAATTAAAATAGTTAATTTTAGATGTTTTTTTATTACTCCTCCTAGCTGATTCTCATTAGCTGAATTAAAACGGCTGGAACCTCAGCTGGAGAAGAAACCACTTTCATTGGTCCTGGTCTGTTCTCCATCTCCACATTGCTGTTGATGTTGGGTGCCTTGGGAGAAAGCAGAATGAACTCTTTCCTAAGCAAATAGACTACAGGCAGTGGTGGGATTCAAATAATTTAACTACTGGTTCTCTGCCCTAATGACTGTTTTAAGAATGTTGTAGTAATATAAGGTTATAGTAATTAAATATATAGAAATATAAAAATATGGGAGATATATAAAAGTAATTAAAAGGATATTAAAAATAATTATTAAAATTAAATAAAGTTATGCCAATTGGATAGGAATTAATATAGTGGCTTAGTCCCATAACTCTGTAATGTGATAAACAGACTCTGACTTTCAAGCAGAGCCCAGTTAGTATGTGTGTGTGAAGTTATACATAGATAAGAAATGGCTTGGTGTTATTTACATTAACTTTGTAAATTAATGAAAATAAGAACATCTTAAAAAGTGGTTTAATGTAAACATTTCAATAAATTGACATAAAGGGGGTTCCCTGCGAGGAACTCCCAAAAAGGTGGTTTGAGGTGATAATCCTGTAGATTGACACCTGTTAGAAGGCGTTGGCCAGCCTGACCAGGTGGTGGCGCAGTGGATATAGCATCGGACTGGGATGCAAAGGACCCAGGTTCGAGACCCCGGGGTTGCCAGCTTAAGCGCAGGCTCATCTGGCTTGAGCAAAAAGCTCACCAGCTTGGACCCAAGGTCGCTGGCTCGAGCAACAGATTACTCAGTCTGCTGAAGCCCACGGTCAAGACACATATGAGAAAGCAATCAATGAACAACTAAGGTGTCGCAACGAAAAATTGATGATTGATGCTTCTCATCTCTCTCCGTTCCTATCTCTCTCTATCCCTCTCTCTAACTCTCTCTGTCCCTGTAAAAAAAAAAAAAAAAAAAAGGCATTGGCCAGAAAGGGTACTAAAGCTGAGGGGCCCCCTGCTGCAGTAGTCACCCAGACTCCAACATTGATGTGGACTGTCTCCACACTGCTCTGAGCTCTGACCAAAGCCAGCCGAGAGGAGCAGGCCAATGGGGTCCCCTTAAGCTGTACCCAGGCACGCCAAAAGGATCTGTGAGAATAAATTGCTTGTATGATTATTGCAACTAATTTGTGTGTTGGTCGTGTCTTTCCTCCAGTGGCATTTAACAGTAGCATCCTCATAGCCGCCTCAAGAGTAGTCTCGAAGAGGCTGCCAGCCCTGCTGATAAGCAGGAGTATCCCACTGCACGGGGAAGTCGAATCAGGGATGCCTGATCAACGTAGAGCTTGGGCTCTACTGGGACAAAGAATAAAAAACCGATATACCAAAAGATAGTCTATTATTTCATGCATTTAATACTTAAATAAGAACAATAAAAGAGGTACACAAAACTAAATTATGTTATAAGAAAGGGTTTTAAAATATTAATGAAAAAATATTAAATAATACCTGACCAAAAAAACAAACAATAAAACTGTTATGTAAGATATTTTCATGTTGCTTCTTGATTGGCGCCCTCACTTGCAATTTTTTCCACCTGTGGACGGAATGAACATTACTACGGGCACTTAAAATATGCTGTTACGCAGATGAACACTAAAAAAGAGTAAGGAATGTAAATGTGTGATTTCCACATTGGGTGGCTGCCCAGGCACCCACCTTAGAGAAAACCCTGATTACAAGTGCCATTTTAACAACTATTTCGCCAAACTCAACAAAAAATTAGGTATCAGTTCTGCCAAACTGGTGCGAACCAGCTGAATCCCACCACCGATTACAGGCTGTTGGCTCAGTGCCTGGACCAGTGGGTGAGGGTTGAAGGAACAGTCTGAGGGAATATGACCACCTCTGGTGGCAGACATGTGTTTTGTTCATAACACATCTCAAAGGACATAAACATTAATTTTTTTATCTATATATTCGTACATTTAATGATTACTTAGCATGTACCAGGCTCTAAGCTACCCATATCCCAGGTTCTTAGTCTGTAAAAACACATAATGTATGGTTCTCGCCAGCCAAGAACTCAGTAAGGTGGGTGTGATGGACAAGCACATAACTGCCAACCCACACTATCCGTGTAGCGGAGTCTGAAGGGCACTGTGGTAGAATCATAGTAACAATAACAATACATCTTTGAGCGTTATGATGCAGATGATGCAAATTCTGTCTAAGGATTTTATATGAATCAACTCAATTCTCAAAGTAACCTTGTGAGCTTATATAAAGATCATGTAACTTAGGGGGAGTGGGAAGAAATAACAGGTACATCAGGGAAGTGAGGGCATTCCAGGCTGATGGAATGGCATGTGCAAAGGTGTGGAGGCACAGCACCCAAGTGGAGTTTGGGGATTTGTATACTTCTTCCTGCAGTTCTTTTTCTCTGTCACAGAAGGAAAGATTCCTGCAAATATCTTGTAGTCAGTAATACCTGTTAATTATAAGATGGATTTCTATTGGGAAAACAGCTGTGTTAGTCTTGCTTGCTTGTACTTTACCTGATTAGTGTGTGAGCACATGGCAGCGTCACATGTGTATAGTCTATGTAAGGCTTTGGGTGCTCTGACTCAGCGGTGTTTGGCAGATCGCTTGCCTGCCACTGTGTGGGGCCATTTTGCTGTTCGTGCATCTGCTGCCATGAAAAGCGGTTTTCCGCCTGACCAGGAGGTGGCACAGTGGATAGAGCGTCAGACTGGGATGCAGAAAACCCAGGTTCGAGACCCTGAGGTCGCCAGCTTGAGTGTGGGCTCATCTGGTTTGAGCAAAAATTCACCAGCTTGGACCCAAGGTCGCTGGCTCAAGCAAGGGGTTACTCGGTCTGCTGAAGGCCTATGGTCAAGGCACATATGAGAAAGCAATCAATGAACAACTAAGATGTCGCTCCGTTTCTGTCTGTCTGTCCCTGTCTATCCCTCACTCTGATTCTCTCTGTCTCTGTAAAAAAAATAAAATAGAAATAAATAAATAAAAATAATTTTTATAAAAAAAAAAAGAAAAGAAAAGAAAAGCGGTTTTCCCTGCTGGTTTGCTCATCCCCCGTTGTGAGACTCAACTAAACGGGAATGGCTCACTTCTTTCTGTCTCTGCAGTTCCTCTACCGTCTGCCTGAATCCAGTGTGGCCCTGCCTGGCTTTGGCCACCGGCATTACACCCGACAAATATGACCTTGACTGCCACTTTTTAAGAACTTGGAGCCCAAGACCCTTTCCCACTCTGTTCACATACTTTCTCCTACGTCGTAGATGGAAAAGTTCCGAGCCCTGCCTGGGACAAGGGAATCAGTGAGCCCTGAATGTGGCCTCAGAGGGGACAGGGTGGTGCCTCTCAAGAAAGCCAGCTTTCCTCTGCCCGTGTCTTGGCTCCATGTAACGATCCTCTCCAGAGCACTTGAGGCCTAGAGTCTCTTTTAATAGGAACAAGAGACTCATAAATCCCAAGCCAGACTCCCTCGGAAGGTCCTGGCTCAGCTCACGCCTCCCGGGCTCCCTGCCATGGGGAACACCTCCCAGTCTGCTCTCCTCACTCCCCATGGACTTCACACGCTGACTTCTGGCTCTCACAGGGCAACTCTCCCAGCCTGGCCGGAGGCCTTGGGCCTGCTCTGGTTACAATAGGTGAATATGTTGGGGCTAAACTGTAGACCTCACGTTCTTCTGAAACTTGGGTTTGCTGCATCCAGATAGGCTGACCCAGCATTTTAGGGAAGTCTGATTTAGGTGACATCTACCTACAATGACCTTTCCTTGAGTGAAGGCCCCAGCACCCAGGTTCCTCCGTTCCTCTGAGGCCCACCTCAGGGTGCTGGTCCTCCCCCCTTCCCAGCTAGCTGTCTATGAGTCTGTCTCTCTTCCACTTCTGATGAGGGGGCTCTGGCCCTCCCCTTACCTCTTCCTTTTCCAGTCAGCCTTGTCCTTCGTCTGGAGGTCATGAGCAGGGACCTCCAGGTGCAGCCTGCGCTGGGGTAAGAGGAGGCAGCCCCACACTGTCAGGCAGATCTGTCAAGAAGGCTTTAGGGTTTATAATTAGGAGAACCAGCTGGGCTCCTTCTGTTGTCTCCCCGTCCCCCCAACCCTAGCCTGTCTTGTAACTTGACTTCTTAGATAGAACCAAAAAAAAAAAAACCCCAAAAAACTACTAACCCCACCTCCTGCCTGTGTCTAGACATCGCCTTGTGCCAGGTCTCACTTCTGACTTTTTGAATCTGGTTTTTTGGCTCGTTATTGTCCTTTGGATTTGCAGGAGACAGTGTTCGATGGAGGCAACTGATTGCTGGCAGTTGTCAGATGTGGAAGTTTCTTTCCTTTGTGTTACTGCAGGTCAGCTTGTGTTACAGCTGGGGCTGGGACCAGCACCAACGCAGCCCCCCTAGTCCCCCAGGCTGTGCCAGCCTTGCCTGGAGCCAACTGGCTGGAAATAACCTGGGGGCACCAGAAGCCCTGGGGGCTGCTCAGGCTGAGGTCCTAACTTGCAGGGTGACCTTGGACCAGGTTGTTCTCCTCCCTGGGTCTCAGTTGCTTCATAGCAATAGAATTCTCTGCTTTTGAAGGTACTCAATAAGCAGCTACAGGGAAAGGAGGGATTGCTACTTGAAGCAATTTGTGCCACAGGTCTTCAGAGGTTTTGGTATCGGAACTGGACTGCAGTGTTTTTATTCCATCACAGAGGGGATCTTGGTCCTGCGGATGAGAGCAGCTACCTAAAGAAGGCTGCTACGACAGGGAAAGTAGGAAGTCACGAAGCCCACGGTAGGTCCAAGGCGGATCTAGGAAGGTCTGCATCTGTTCTTGAAGGTTGTTTCTCTGTCAGGCCGGTTCAGGGGAAACGAGAATCTGTGAGCATGAGTTGTAGAAAAATGTTTTTTGACCATTAGGGCAAATCTGAGCCCCTGGAGGCCCCTTCTCCACCTATCTCTTCCTCTGCCCGGGGCTATCTGCACCTCCCGGCTCACTGTCTCTGTGGGAACCTCCCCTTCTGAGACCCAATTACTGGAACCTCCAGGAAACTTTAATTGATTATTTGTATTGAAAACAGGAGCCAGGGCCCAGGGCCCTGATTAGAGGAAGCCAGAGACAAGAGGGGAGCTGGGTCTGCTTTTCATTCTGGATTACAGACCTTTAATTGTGCTGAGAGCAGAGAGGGGGCTGGGGGATAATGAGACTGAAGTTTGTTTTCTCCCCTAGCTGCCCCTCCCTCTTTCTACTCTCCCTGCAGGGACAGGGGTCAGGCACCTGGCTGGAGGGATGGTCCCAGCAGCAGTCCACTGGGCACTCTGCACTCTGGGGCCCCAGTCTGGGTCTTTGGAGCTGCAGGTGTGCTCAGAGGTGGGGTGGAGTGTGCAGGTGCATGTGTGCAGGCCTCGTGCTTTGTCACAAGCCCCTCTGGGCGAGTGAGAGATGCTATTGTCAGGACCTCGGTGAAGACTGAAGCCCAGCTGCCAGTGGTCAAGCTGGCCTGGAGGGAGTTGTGATTTACTGAGAAATGTTGTTGATCTCTCTCTCCCTGGAAGACGTAAGATGCCATTCTGTTGGGCCCTAGGACACTGCAGTTTCTCAGCCTGGCCCACTCTTGGAGGAGTGGGCCTGGAAGCTGGGCTTATTGACTCTAAAGTTCTCCAGAGTGAAAGCTGTAATGAATCTGAGTCCTCGTGTCCTCCTCCGTCCTGCCAAGAGGTCCCTGTGAACATTATTGCTTGTGTCTGAGAGGCCCCGGCTTCAAGAGGTTGGGGTACTTGCACAGTGCCAGGTGCCTTCCACCCGGGCAGGGCTCAGCCAGTGAGACAGTTACTGCTGGCCATGACATTATAGCTGAGGACAACTGGATCATTTAAGTCACTTTCTTAAGGCCACATAGCCAGCTTCAGTCAGAACTGCATTGTTGTTAGGCCGGTAGCTTTGGCCATGCAGGTTCCCGTTGGATTCAGGCAAATGGCAAAGGAACTGTGGAGCCGGAGGATGGTGGACCATTCCATTTATTAGAGTCTCATAACAGCGGGCAAGCAAGCAGGCAGGGAAAACCGCTTCTCTCTCAGGACTCACAAACCAAAAATAGGCGGGAGGGGGATGATGAACCTCTTCTCCGGTGGGGAATAGCAAACAATGGCCCCTCCCAAGCAGGCAGGCAACCCGCAATTGCCAATCTGCTGCCCTGAGGGCAAGCACCTGCAGCCTTACATAGACTGTACACACATGGCGCTGCCCCCTGCTCATGCACCAATCAGGCAAAGTACCAAGCGAGCAAGCCTAATACAATTGTTACACACTTATTTGCCCAACAGGTGTCAACTCAGGTTTGTCTGCTCCGAGGCCCACACCTCCCCTGTGCCATGCCTGGAAGAGTTGAGGGCTCGAAGATGGGGCTTTGGGAGTCAGCTGGAGCTGAGGAAATTTGTTCTTCCACTTTTTCTTCCGAGAAAAAGTTGTGCAGAGAGACCAGAAACTCCTGACTGTGACTCTAAGTCACCAGCAGTGTGAGGCTGGAAGCAGCAGTGTCATCTAGAACCTCTGATTCCCCTCTTCCCGTCCGCCCTCTGAGGCCTGGCCTGTGTGGAGGTAGTGACAGCTGTCATCACTGAGTACCTACTGTGTGTCAGCCTCATTCTAGTGCTTCATATGGATAAACATTCAGTCTTGCCTCAGCCACAGGAGGCGTTCCTCACCTGATTCTGAGAAGGAGACTGGAGCTGGCAATGCGGAGTAGCTTGTTTACTCTGCCCCCAGGGTCCTGGCACTAACCACTTAGGCCACAGCCCCAAGGGGAAAGCTTCCTGCCACCCGGGAGGCCAGCTGACTGCCTCTCCAAAGGGGTCTATACTATGTTTGGAGAGAAAGGGAGCGGTCTGGTCACATCCTCTGTCTTCCCTTAGCTGCTGGCAGTCCAGACATCAGAAGAGACAAGATGAGCCCCGCTTTGGACAGGGAGGCGCCTCCCTTCTTGTGGCCCTCTGGGCCGCGTAGCAGCAGGATGTCTGAGTGACCAGCATTCTGGGGCTGTGAGCCTTAGCATATCACAACAGGCACTGAGTCTGGCCATCATACAGAGGCCCCAGGGCACCAGGCATTTGCAGGGCCCATGGTGATATCTGGGGTCAAAGGGGTAGATATGCGACCTTGCATAGAGGCGACAACACACTGAGGCACAAAGCCCCTCCCATGTGGTCTCTGCCTGACAGATGATCTCACTGAGTCTGAGATGACTGGCCTCCACTCCTGAGCTCTTTATCCCTCCGTTTGTCCACTTGGAGGTGCATGGATGAGGGGCCTTGGAGAGAACCCTAGGTCCAGGGGGATGTAGAAACCCAGGAGGAGACTGAATAACAGACCCAGGAGTTTGGGCCCCCCCGGATGCTCCCCATCCCTGGACTATGCTACCCTTGTTGTCCCAGACACCAAAGCAAGCTTAAACCCACCGCTAAGACCACAGGGATCTGGGAGGATGCTGGGACTGGCTCCTTTTGTAGTAAACAGTAGTAGGAAAACGCAGCTGTTTGTATATAAACTAAGGCTTGTCCTGGAAGCTTCTGACTCTGGGGCCCACAGGCTTGGAGCAGAGAACATTGTCAGGAGAAAACTCATGTGTGAGCTGTGACTGCTGTGCCCCAAGCATTCTGCTGTCCCCCTCTCTCTCCTTCAATCTCTAGACCTGCCCTGCGGCCCCCCACCCCTGCCAGAGCCCAAACACAGCCCAGCTGCAGGACAGCAGCTGCTCATTGTGTCCTCTGGGCTCCTGCACAAACATAGTGGGTCTGCAGGGATAGAGGTCACAAGCTGGGATTTGGCTTTTCACAGGGCACTGTGGCAACGCACGGAGGAGGGGCACAGACACAGGCTGTGCTCAGGATGGCCCTTTCAGACCCTGCCATCCCAGGGAATACCAAAACCGGCCTGACCCTGAAGGAAGCTGGTGTTTGGACACAGGGTGGGAAAGTTGGGACAGCCCTGGTGAGACACAGCTGGGGACTGGGCCACTGAGGAAGACAGCGGTGGGGACAGGCGCCCTCAGATCATTTTGGCATTAAGTGGTTATGTAAATAACATGCAAATTAGCTCTTTACTGTGTCTTGGTCAATAGCCAGGCATTTTTTATTTTTGACTGGAGGCTTTGGTCTCTGTAGGTCCCAGCAGGTCACCAGGTGGGAGGGGGAATGTCAGCCTCAGAAAAAGTGGATGGGAGGGGAGGGATCATCACTTTCCTCTGCCCAGTAGCTGTCACACGGAAGGGGCTGCCAGGGGGATTGGCAGAAGATAGACCCTGGGAGTCCCTCCCAGTGGGGCCTCATCATTTAGGCTGGGTGTGTGTGTAGGGGTGGGGTGGGGTGGGGGGTTCTGCTGGACCTGATAGATGGGCCTTGGCAGCAGCTCTAGCATTCCTGCTGGGGGTTGGAGGCCCTGGCTCTGCAGGGCAAGGTCAGGCTGAGGGCGGATGGGGCTCCTGGTAGCTGACATGCTGGGGAGGGAGGTGGGTGTCAGGATATTTCCCAGCTGAGAAGCTGGGCAGAGGGAGATAGAATAGGTTCCATGTCAGGTGGGGACTAAGTTACACTTTGGGGAAACATGGCCAGAGAAGACAGTCTTAAGTTGTTTTTCTAGTCTTCCCAAAGGACTAAAATGCCTATATTTTGAGTGGATGCCTGTGCTGGGAAGAATAGGGTTCAAATCCAGTATGTAGGCAAGGCAGCTTGTCTTTCTTGTCAGCATGCTCACCCTGCCCCAAACATACATGCACACGCAATGCCTTCCTTTGATTAAAAAGAAGAAGAAAAAAAGGAATCTGATTTCTATGGAACCCTGGCCACATGTATAACCAAAGTGTCCAAATTTATATTCTTGGGTGGATATAATCTCTCTTCCTGCCTGTTTCTCCAATATCCCAAAATGCAATGCTTGAATTCCCCCTGCTCAATCCCAGAGAACCTACCCTCTGAGCAGGGACTCCCCTCTCTCCTGCCTGCGAATTGTGGGGTGGAATGGGGTGGCAGTCCTGCTTTTCCTGCCTGCGGTCACAAAACTGGGGCCCAGTTGCCTGTCCTCAGTGGTAGGAGACTGTCACAACTCCGCGGTTTCTCTGAGGGTGTCTAGCTCTGAGGGAGATCTCTGTGTATCTGAGCTGAGGTTGCTGGGAAGTGAGGTAGGTGGTCTGGGACTTTTGCGGGCACCCAGGACGTAAGGTCTCTCTTTCCAAGCCATTCTATGACTTGTGCCACCACGTAAGCATCATTTCCCAGATGCCCGGGGGTACTCAGACATACCTACTTCGTGATTACAGACAGAAGTAAAGGAGAGAGAGCTGGGATCTTGGATTTGCCCCACTGGCCGGATGGCCTCTTCTTCACCAGGTGGATGCTCTCCAGGACGGCAGCCCTGCGTTGGAGCAGGGCCAGAGGACAGCTGTCAAACTGCCGCCTCCTCACGTCATAAATCCCCCTGCCACTACCCTCGGATACCTGGAGTTTGACCTCGGTGCAGAGAGCAGAGTCCTTTCTATGTCTCCTAATAAACAGCCTCAGGATGCTGGCTCCCAGCTGTTCCCCACCCTGTGGCCTACTCCCACTCACCTAGAAGCTCTTTCTCCCTGTGAAGTCTCCGTAACTGGAGGCCTGGGGCCAAGGCAAGGCTCTTGCAGGCCTCCTCTCTGCGTATTAGCGCATGGTGGCCAGCCAGTCCTGGAAGCCTGTCAGCACAGAGGCCTCTCTGGGACCATTGGAAGCACTGCCTGTGTCCTCGAGTGACCAGGCCATTTCTCCTCTGGGATTGTAGTGCAGAGGGGCTGTGGCTGTGGGGGGATTACCTAATCTTCTCCCAGGCCCACAGAAGGCAGTTACTGTTGGATCAGGTGCAAGAATGGCAGGGTTTTGCAACACCTCTTCCCTAAAGTCCGATTTTATTGTTGCAAGGATTCCTTTCCTCAGGGCACATGCCCAGGGGGAGACCTGGTAACTCAGGTTGCCCAGAAGGTATTTCTCTGTGTGCACAGGTTCTGTTCCTTGACTGTCTCTCTCCAAAATGTAGTGCAAAACTTGAGCTGGACGAGAAAAAATATCACAAGGAAACTTGGAATGCTCTTTGCAGGTGGATTTCTCCCTAGATATTCAAGCAGAGCCTGGATTTTAGGCTCGTAGACTTCAGCCTGCAAAATCCAAAGTGCTTTGCACATCTTTGTTCTTGAAACAATTGTGTGATGGTTAAGAATCAAAGAGCAGATGGGCCTGGGTTTGAATTCTGTGCTGCCACTTATAAGTTGGGTGACAGGGGAACAATTTGAATCTTTGTGAGCATCAGTTTTTTCTTTTCTTTTTTTTTTCTTTTTAAGTGAGAGGAAGGGAGATAGAGAGGCAAACATCCACATGTGCCATAACTAGGATCCACCCAGCAACCCCTATCTGGGGCCAGTTGGCTGTGGGAGGAAAAGAGAGAGAGAAGGGGGAGTGGAAAGGGAAGAGAAGCAGATTGTTGCTTCTCCTGTGTGCCCTGACCGGGAATCGAACCTGGGACTTTTTTACATGCTGGGCAGACACTCTATCCATTGAGCCAATCTGTAAGGACAAGCATCATTTTCTGTATCTGGAAATGGGCAGGGGGATGAAAGTAATACTGACCATAAGGTTTTGTGGGCACTCCAGGAGACAGCATGCACAAACACATGACACCAGCTGTATCACTTAAGGATAGCCGTGTCTGTTTGCAGAGTCCCAGGAGGATTTTGCTATTCTACATGGGCCAGAACGTCTGGACTTTTCCTTCTTACCCCAATTCTGGAAGACCCAAAATAGCCCAGAAAGTTTGTTTTAGCAGGAATATTGAGAACAGGAGGGGGAACACAGTGATGAGATGCAGGGGTGGGAGGCATACTTTATTTTTTATTTTTCTAATTTTAATTTTTTAAATTACAGTTGCTATCCAATATTATATTCGTTTTAGGTGTACATCATAGTGGTTAGACATTTATATAACTTATGAGGTGATCCCCACCTGGCACCATACATAGTTATTATAATATTATTAGCTGTATTTCCTGGGCTGTACCTTACATCCTGATGACTATTTGTAACTATCAGTCTGTACTTCTTAATCCCTTCACTTTTTTCATCCTGTTCCGCAACCTCTCTCCCACCTGGCAACCATCAGTTTCTGTATCTATATCTGTTTCTGTTTTGCTTGTTCATTTATTTTGATTTTTAGATTCCACATATAAGTGAAATCATAAGTATTTAACTCTCTGTCTGACTTATTTCACTTAGCATAATACCCTTTAGGTCTGTCCATGTTGTTGCAGACGGCAAGATTTCATTTGTTTTATAGCCGAGTAATACTGTATTCCATTGTAGGTATGTACCACAGCTTTTTTATCCATTCATCAGCTGATGGACATTTAGATTGCTTCCATATGTTGACTATTGTAAATAATCCTGCAATGAACATAGGTATGCATATATCTTTTTGAATTAGTGTTTTGGATTTCTTCAGATAAATACTCAGAAGTGGAATTGCTGGGTCATGAGATAGTTTTTTTTTTTCTAAATTTTTTTATATTTTATTTATTCATTTTTATAGAGAGAGGAGAGAGAGAGATAAAGAAAGAGAGAGAATGGAGGGGGGGAGGAGCAGGAAGCATCAACTCCCATATGTGCCTTGACCAGGCAAACCCAGGGTTTTGGACCAGCAACCTCAGCATTTCCAGGTTGACGTTTTATCCACTGTGCCACCGCAGGTCAGGTGAGATAGTTCTTTTTTTTAACTTTTGAGGAACCTCTGTTTTCCATAGTGGCAGCATCAATCTACATTCCCACCAACTGTGAATGAGGGTTCTCCTTTTTCCACATCCTCGCCAACAATCATTGTTTATTGATTTATTGAGAAGAGCCATTTTGACAGGTGTGAGGTGATATCTCATTGTGGTTTTAATTTGCATTTCTCTGACAATTAGTGATGATGAGTTTTTTTTCACATCTATTGGCCATCTGTATGTCCTCTTTGGAGAAATGTCCATTCAGATCCTCTGCCCATTTTTTTAATTGGATTTTTTTTGGTGTTAAGTTATATGAGTTTTTTTTATGAATTTTGGATATTAATCTCTTATCAGATGTATCATTGGCAAATATCTTCCTTTGCTATGCAGAAAGTTTTTAGTTTTATGTAGTCTCATTTGTTTATTTTTACTTTTGTTTCCCTGGCCCAAGGAGCTATATCCAAAAAAAATATTATTAAGAGCAATGTCAAAGAGTTTGCTGCCTATGTTTTTTTCTAGTTTTATGGTTTCAGGTCTTATATTTAATCCATCTTGAGTGTTCTTTATGTGGTATAAGAAGGTGGTCTAGTTTTTTTTTTTGCATGCATTTGTCCAGTTTTGTGGGAGGCATACTTTAAATCATAATGTCCTTTTGACTCTTCTATGTTTATATAACATAAAACTGATTTTAAAAATTAGTAACATTAAAAATTTAAATGTTAGAAAAACAGAAAAGGAGACACACAGGGAGAGAAATTCCTCAAGCTTTCCTAACTATTGAACCTCAAGGTTTTAGCAAAGGGCTAACTGTGAGCAGTTCTTCAGCAGAGAAAGAGATGTGGGGACTTGGGGGTGCCAGGTCCAGGGCCATGGGAGGTCATTGAATCTGGGGTGTCTGCATGCCAGACAGATGCTCTATCCACTGAGCCAACTGGTCAGGGCCAGACTCTGATTCTTTGAACCTCAGTTTTCCATCTATAAAATGGGGATTCAGAGATCAGTTAGGTTGTTCTAGGAGTCCCAGGTGCATTGTTGGCCCTGGTAAATGCCCAATGAATTTAGACAGTGCTAACTCTAATTTATAGACCATAGTGTCCTGGAACTTCCTGTCAGCTCTACTAGGTAGAGATTTTGCTTTCCTACTATTCCCCACTGGCTTCTTCATTGTCACAAGGGCCTGAGCTTAGCTCCCAGTACCCCCAGCACAGAGTAGTTATCCCAAGGCATCAGCCCTCAGCCCTTTTTCCCTATCGCTTTCTAGCAGGTCTCGAGGCAAAGCGCCCTGACGTGTCCCTGCCGGCCGGGGGTGTCAGGGACAGCGATTGGAGGTCTGGCATGAGGGGCCGACTGGAGCACCCACCAGTGAGCACTACTGTCACTCAGACCTCAAGTCTTCCCTTCCTATTCACCTTTTCTTTCCCACTTTATGCGTCTCCTCAGTTCTCCTTTGTTCTTGCCTTCCTCTTCTCCAAATCAGCCACCAGCTTGAATCTCTGGATGGGTGGGGGCAGGCAGCAGGAATGTGTGTGTGAGGAGCTGGGTGGGCTGAAAGGACCAGGCATTTCTCTCATTGATCCCCCACCTCTGGCTGGCCCACCTTCTGGTCCTGCTCCCAGTAGGAAGGAGCTCATGGCTTATGCTGAATGAGAAGAAGCTCCTTTTTGTTCCGTATTATTCCTTCCTGGTCCTCCCTTCTTGGACCCTAAGAGACCCACTGGGGCTAGGGGCTTGCTAAGGTTCTTCTGTAAGCAGAACATTTCTGTGTAAGGGAGAACAAATCTTTAGATTTTATGTCTGCAGAATCCATTATCCATTTCTCAAATGAGATCCTTAACGTTTTTCTCAGAAACAGGGTTCCTTTCCCATAGTGCAGTAGGTTGTCCAACATCCTGGGGTTTGGGACATGCTACAATGTTACCAAGGTGGGATGAGGACCATCAGAGGGCTTCTTCTTTCCTTTCCCCAATCCCAGAACAAACACTCCATCTCCATAGGGTAGTGGAGATTGGGGGCGGCAGCAGCAGCAACAGCTGGCCAGGTGCCTCCCCCTGCCCCCACCGCCTGTGCTGCCAGTGCCCTTCCCCCTTGCCTCTTCTCTGTCTGGTCCACAACCCTCAGCTCTAGTGGAAGCTCCTTCAGATTTATATGGTGCTATTTACTGGCCCTCTGCCAATTAGTGACACTTTGAAATTCCCTTATATGATGAACTGCTGCTCTGACAATAAACAAGTCATTAGCTGGGTCGGAGGGCAGCTTCCAGCTGGTTTTGATTCATTGTTTCTGAACCTGCTCAAGAGGCTCATTAAGCTGCAGGGTCCCCCGTCTAAGGCTCAGGAAACCCCTCAAGCTGGGGGCCAAGAGGGCACTGAGTCACTGTCATCTGCTTTTCCCTCTGATCTCCCACAGGCTCATCACCCTACACTAGAGGGGTACTCATTGCCACCACAGCCCTTGCTGAAGACACAGACATAGGACAAAGTCCTCAGCAGGGAGGAGAGTGGAGGAACACAGGTTATGGGGAGAGGAGGCTGGTGGAGAGAAGAAGCTCAGGTGCTGAGGAAAGGAGAGGCGGGCATGGGCGAATAGAAATTCTAGTGGGTGATCTGGGGTACGGACAATCTGGGGACACCTAGTCAGAGCCTGTTTTATCCAGAGAGACTGCCTGATGGTTCCCTTGCAGGTTCAAAAGCTGTTGGACCCAGAAAGAATCTTGGAGGTCTCTCAGGCCAGACCCCTCTCTGGTTTATATGAGTGAAATATGACACCCCAGATGGATGGCATGATTCACAAATCCACCCAACTGCTTAGTGCCCGTGCTCAGGTAAGAGCCAGGTTTAACTTTTGGTCCAAATGTCTACTTATATATGACCTTCACTCCTCCTAAGAAAGAACCAGTCACTTGGAAGAAAACCAGAAGTGTCCTACTCCAGGGCCATTGCCTAATTCTGCCATCCTTCTCCTTTGACCCCTCTGCATGGCCCCTGGTTGTAGGATTCTGCATAGATGAAAGGGTCATGTGTGGATGTTGAAAGTTTTTGTATATTTGAGTGGATAAGGGGGGTTTTGTATATTTAAGTGGATAAATAAGGAGGGGACTTGTGACAGAGCACTGTGCTAGGCACTACAGCAGAAACAAAGATGATTAGATCTACTTTTCAAGAAGTAGTTGGTCTGTTGGCAAAAAACTCATGAACTAGAATGCAAAGCACTATGAAAAAGTTACCAGTATGTAATTTTAAAGTCTTCACGGTAAATTCCACAAGCTGAAGTCATGATGACATCAGAGTGGATATAGCTCTTGGTACTAAGGTTGATGGTTTGGAGCTGACTTGGGGCAGGGGACATGATCTCAATTTTGTAAGTGGCCGACAGCTAAAACTGAGACCTCTGCAAAATCTGGAACCCCGTAAGCAATGTATCCTCAGAGAAATCAGGACTAGAAAAATTTCACTCACTGCCTTAGGGTTGTGACGAGTAAGCTTGTCCTTACTGTGGTTCTGAATAGAACAAAGTCTCCAGTGAGAAACCATATGCTCCAGGTCGAAATTATATGTGACTATAGTGTCTGAATTTCCACTGTTTGGAATTCCCAAGCTGAGAAATTAATGTAAAAATAGGTCCCAGACCAGCCAAACTCCTGGGGTATCAAGACAAGAAAGTGCGAGACTATTCCGAGGAATGTGCCTGGAGCAAAGCATTCTCACAGCACAACAGAATCCTCTTTGAACTTGTACCAACAATAAAAAAATTACAAACCACATGAGGAAATGATATGCCATAAGGAAAGTCAGCAAACATATCAAACTATTTTAGCATTCTAATAACGTAAAATAATCTGAAAACTACTTTAAAACAACTATGTTTAAAGTGATTAAAAATATGAAAAAGAAAAGTCATACAGAAAGAATACGATATTTAAGCCCTGGCCACATGGTTCAGCTGGTTGGAGCATTGTCTCAAAGCACAGAAGTTGCTGATATGGTCCCAGGTCAGGGTACATATAGGAACAGATCCACGTTGCTGTCTCTCTTTCCTCTCTCACTAAAATCAATAAATAAAAAATTTTTAAAAATAATATGATATTTTTAAAAGAAACAGGCAAACTTATGAAAAGAACCAGAATTTTCTAAATATGGAGAAGATTGTTGTTGAAGTAAAAACTCCACAGATATGTCAAATAGTGAATAAGACAAAGCTGAATAGAAAATTCGTGAACTGAAAAATAGATTAGAGGAAATTACCTCTAATGCAGCACAGAAAGATGAGAAAAAATACGAAAGAGAAGCTGAGAGGCATAGATGGTAGAACAAGAGGGTCCAAACTACCTCTATAAGGGGTTGCCAAAGGGGAAGAGAGAGGAGGGAATGGCAATATTCAATTTTCCAGAATTGACAGAAGATATTCATCCTCAGATTGAAGAAATATTGGGAGTTCTGAGGATCCATAAAAATAAATCCACACTTTGAAATGTTATAACAAGACTGGATTCAAAGAAACACAAACAATGTGATGAGGGACTAGCAAGAAAGAAGGGGTTAATTTTGCCCAGGAATGTCTGGGAAAGTTTATGGATCTTGGAGGCTTGCAGGTTGAATAGAATTTTAAGAGGCAGAGAATATGGTGAGGTTGGTGGGGAGATGTAGGAAGTAGAAAAATAAGAAATTCCAGCCAGCCTTAGTTTATAAGCGGGTTTCAACCCAATGTGCTTTGAATTGAGTTACCTAGGCTCTGGATATCTGTGTGTTAACAAAAGATGTCAGGGAGCCGTCTCTGCTCATTCAAACCCAGTCTTCCTTCTTCCTTTTCAGTCCCCGGCTCCATCTCTGAGATCCACTGTGACTCCACAGCCCTGCGAAGGAGCAGGGCACCCGCTAATCTTCCTAGGAGCTCTCATAACCACATTGCCCTCTGAGGCCTTCCTCTCCCCTGGAGGCATATGGAAATTGGACAATCCAACCTTCCTTCTATCTCCTTGGGGTCCTTTGGGCAAAGAAAGGCCTACTCTGAGGCGCAAGGCAGGGGCTGCTCTACTCATCTGGGTCTTGTTAGCAGTGTCGGTGGCTTCAGAGAAACTGCAACTTGGCCGTGGTAATTGGCTCATGAAAGCTGCGCATTGCTGGAGGGGAAGGGGTCTAGTGAAGAAGGAGGACGGGGCTTAATGGGAAGCAAATGCCACGGGGAAGCCTTGTATGGACCCTCCCCCGGTTCAGGAGCATTAGCATTCCTCAGACACCTGCAGGCACTTGGCCCTGGCTGGGGATGGGATGTGTGACTCCTCCCCACTGGTACAGAGAACCGGAAGATGAATCTGGTTCCAATTAAGGGGGCAGGGAGCAGGGGTGGATGTGAGGCAGGAGCCCCTTTCTTGTATCTCTTGAGAGCATGTGGTTTTATTTGGCAGTTGTCAAATTTGGCTTCACCTGATGGCTGTTTATGGTGTTGGGGAAGGAGCACTGGGCTGCGTGAGCAGATGGACCTGGGTCTGAATACCAGATGATCCCTTTCTTGGCTTTGCAACCATAGAAAAAGCACTGACCTTGTGGTCCTCTGCCTTATCCTCTGGAAGAACAATGAGGGAATAACATCTACCCAACAGAGCCCAGACATACTGTAAAGAATACATAAGCAGACCATGTGCAAGTCCGTGGCAAAGTGCTTATCACAGAATAGACATACAAAAAATATTGATTTCCTTCCCCTCTGAATTGTAACTACCTTTAGAGGAAGGATGGTGTCTTATTCATCTCTGTAACCCCAGAAGTGCCAATGCAGTACCAGGCGCACAAAGTGGACAGTTGAGGCCATGAAGAATGAACACCCTATGTACTCATCAGCTCCCAAACTCCTGTACTAGTATGGGTCAAAGGTCAGCTCAGAAGCCTGGGCAGCCGGAAAGGAAAGACTGAGTCCCTGAAGAGTCACTAAAATGAGTGTGGTGGTGAGCTATGGACCAACCAGTGAAAAGACACAATTTCCTTCAGGTCACTTGAAGAGCTCACCCTGTGTGAACACAAAGAGACTGAAGGGTCCCTCTTACAGGGAGGAAACTGTGGCTGGGAAGGAGACCACCTGCAGAGGGATACAGCCTGGCCCAGGGAAAGACAGCATCCTCCGTCTGCTTCTTCTGCCCTCTGCATGCAGGTGCTGTTCTGGGATCAGGGAGAGCTGCCTGAGGCTGGAGGAGGTGAATGGTCTCCAGGCTTGGCACCCCTCCAGCCGGGAAGGCCTGTCTGGCTGGAGCTCCTGTCCATCTGCTCTCCAGCTGCTGCCTGGTCAACTGCAGCATCTTCCAGGCATCTTTAATCTGTCGTCCCTCAGCACCAAACATCTGTAGAGTGGATCTACTGGACGTTTATTTTCTGTTTGTCTTGGGTGTGACACAATCTTTATTCTTCACTTTAATGACTCTTCTCTTTATTATTATTGTCTCAACCACTCTGTTTATTTGCTTTCCCTTGGCCCCAACCACGTTCCCTCTCTTCCCCCAGGCTGACCAGGCCCCGTGCCAACCCTTGCTGCTTCCCTTCCTCCCCAGCTTCAGGACCTTGCCTCTAGCACCCCAGGGCCCTGCCGTCCCTGCTGGAAACTTCACTCAGGCCAGATGTGGCTTCCTCCTCTTCTTCTTCCTTTTTCTCCTGATTTGCCAAGGGCTGCAAGGGGCATAAGGGGAGGAGAGGCTCTCCAGAATCTAGTCTTCCTCTCTCCACTCCCAAGGGGAGCAGGAGAGCAGTGCCGGATGGTACTCTGTCTGGTAGCAGCACTGAGGGTAGTGGGTGATGCTGGGCAGGACCCAGGAGCTTCCTTGCTCTACCCTGCTACAGAGCTAGCTGCACTGGAAAGGTTTGGGTATATTCTATGACATTAAGTATCCCAAAATGCTTTACTCTGGGTTGAATCAAGGCCTCTCTGCTTAAATATTGCCTGACCAGCAATATCTTACAGCTGGTTAGTACCTATGAGCTACAAAAGGCCTTTATGTACACTGTCATTGCCACCCTTTCCACAGCTGTGGGACTTAGGGTTATCTGTAAATGAGGGCAGAGGGGTCTCAGGGTCCAGTAACACTTGGTCTATAAAGGCCAGGCAGAGATTTAAACCCAAGTGTGGGTGTGTGAAGGATGGCTGATTAGCTTAAAAACTGGGCCTGTCTTTCTTCACCTGCCCTCATGTGACCTCATCTCAACACCTGGGAAGAAAACTCTTCTGACAAATAGAATCTGATTGTGGAGACAGTGACCAGCCTGGGACATAGCTCTCTGCTTCTGGAATCATTTCTACCTCTGGTTTCAAGGGGTCATTGAAATTTGACCTCTGGGGTTACCAGAATGTTTATTGGAGGTGATGCTATCGCTCTCACTCTGCAATGGTACTGGACTCTCCGAGGGATGGGAGATGCAAGAGAAATGGACATAATCTGAGGGGGAGGTTTGATGAGAAATAGCAAGGCTTAAGAGCCTATAAAAAATCACCAATCAGCTAGTTCACCTAGGGCCCAGGCCAGATTTTGTGGAACCTGAACATTTATAATGTAATGGTAAATCTTTAAATAAAAAAATTCACACATCTCAACACAAAGTTACCAGGGCTGTGCCTGACCTGTGGTGGCGCAGTGGATAAAGCGTAGACCTGGAAATGCTGAGGTCTCTGGTTCAAAACCCTGGGCTTGCCTGGTCAAGGCACATATGGGAGTTGATGCTTCCTGCTCCTCCCCCTTATCTCTCTCTGTTTCTCTCTCTCTCTTCTCTCTCTCTCTCTCTCCTTTCTAAAATGAATAAATAAAAAATTAAAAAAAAAAAAAAGTTACCAGGGCTGCTCCTAGCACTTCTTAAGGAACCTGTGCAAAGGTCCCCTGTTCCTGAAAACCCACCCTGAAAGAACTTGAGCAAGTTCAGACTGAGCACATGGGCAGATTCTCAGTGTAAGGAATACTTTGCAACAGACCAGGACAGGGGTCCTCAACTGCTAGTGGGCCTGTTGCAGCTGGGCACGTGTTCAAATGCTGGCTGGGCCTTATCCCCATAAAGTCTGCTTCGGTGGATTTGGGGTGGGGACTCGGAGCCTTCATTTTTAACTTTGAGTCCTCCAGAGGATTTTAATAGTGGCCACCTGGGAATCAAAGCCTAAGAACTACGGGCCCAGTCCCACACTATAACGAGGAAGTGATGGAGAAGGGGAGAGCCTCGCCTGAGTCTAGAGCAAACTAGGGACCGAGGCAGAGCTGGAATCTGGGTCCTCTGTTCCCATTCACACTCTTTCAGCCTGCCTTACTACTTCTGATCAAACTTCTTTCTTAAGAAGTGGGTTATTGCCTGACCAGACAGTGGTGCAGTGGCTAGAGCATCGGACTGGGATGTGGAAGACCCAGGTTCGAGACCCCGAGGTCGCCAGCTTGAGCGTGGGCTCATCTGTTTTGAGCAAAAAGCTCACCAGCTTGAACCCAAGGTCACTGGCTCCAGCAAGGGGTTACTCGGTCTGCTGAAGGCCCGTGGTCAAGGCACATATGAGAAAGCAATCAATGAACAACTAAGGTGTTGCAACACGCAATGAAAAACTAATGATTGATGCTTCTCATCTCTCTCTGTTCCTGTCTGTCTGTCCCTGTCTGTCCCTCTCTCTGACTCACTCTCTGTCTCTGTAAAAAAAAAAAAAAAAAAGAAGTGGGTTATTAACATGGGGCCAAGGATGTGACTGATAAGAAGCAGAGAGAGGTAGGCCCTGGCCGGTTGGCTCAGTGGTAGAGTGTCGGCCTGGCGTGCGGAAGTCCTGGGTTTGATTCCTGGCCAAGGCACACAGGAGAGGCGCCCATCTGCTTTTCCACCCCTCTCCCTCTCCTTCCTCTCTGTCTCTCTTTTCCCCTCCTGCAGCCGAGGCTCCATTGGAGCAAAAGATGGCCCGGGTGCTGGGGATGGCTCCTTGGCCTCTGCCCCAGGCGCTAGAGTGGCTCTGGTCGCGATAGAGAGACACCCCGGATGGGCAGAGCATCGCCCCCTGGTGGGCGTGCCGGGTGGATCCTTGTCGGGCGCATGCGGGAGTCTGTCTGACTGCCTCCCCGTTTCCAGCTTCAGAAAAATACAAAAAAAAAAAAAACAAAAAAAAAAAAACCAAGCAGAGAGAGGTAGGTTAAGGAAGGGAGGGAGGTTTGTGGACATGTATAGCTGAGCTTCTTGGGACTCTTGAAAGGTAAGGGACCCTGGGCCCCAAAGCTAGTGCCAGGTCACAGGGAAGAGGACTTTTAACAGCAGGGTGGAATGTCGATGGAATGATGGCTCAGGAAAGCCCTAGGTCAAGGGTCACCATCAAAGAACCAAATGTTAAGGTGAAGCTCTCATTAACCCAAAATACTGACTGGTCTAAATAGGAACTTTGGCCTGGCCTGTGGTGGCGCAGTGGATAAACCTTCGGCCTGGAATGCCAAGGTTGCCGGTTCAAAACCCTGGGCTACCCTGGCCAAGGCACATACAACAAGCGAGCAATGAACAACTAACATGAAGCACCTATGAGTTGATACTTCCCAATCCATGCTCCCCTTTCTCTCCTGTCTCTGTAAAATCAATAAATAAAGTATTAAAAATAAATAAATAAATAAATAAATAGGAACTTTGTGTCTGTTTAAATATGTCAGTGACTCTTTGTTGATGCATGGATCCCTTTGTCACCAGGAGTCACTTCTAAAAACACGCTACCCTAGGAACACCAGAAGTGGGCACTCCACTGCCCTCAGTGACAGAGAACAAGGGGGAAAAGAAGTGGGATGTGGCAGACAGAACGCCTTTGACTGCTGGGCAGAGGTGCCCACAGAGGGGTCCTGCTCCTCATTGCTCCCTCTCAGCTTTATGCCTGTGGGACACATCCCTGCCCTGATCACCCTGCTGGGCCTGGGTCTGTGGGGCTGGCCGGCAGCCCCCACTCTCACCCCCACCATGTGGAGGAAGCCCGCACCCTCCTCAGGTTAAAGGGAAGATGAAATGGCTCAAGGGTTAAAGAGGGTCGAGGAGCTTAATAAACCTGGAGTGTTAAAACGGCTGTTCTTGCCCAGGACCTCTTCACGGCACAGCCCAGGGGCACCAGTCTTGCAGTATTTCGGAGCTAAGCAAGGTGGTTTGCCCTTGAGAGCCTGGTGATTTCCTCTGTGTCCAGGAGGAAAAGGCAAAGGAAATGGAAAAGAAAGGAAGGAAGGAAGGAAGAAAGGGAGGGAGGGAGGAAAGAAGGAAGGAAGGAAGGAAGGAAGGAAGGAAGGAAGGAAGGGAGGGAGGAAAGAAGGAAGGAAGGAAGGAAGGAAGGAAGGGAGGAAGGAAGGAAGGAAGGAAGGAAGGAAGGAAGGGAGGAAAGAAGGAAGGAAGGAAGGAAGGAAGGGAGGGAGGGAGGGAGGAAGGAAGGAAGGGAGGGAGGGAGGAAGGGAAGAAGGAAGGAAGGAAGGAAGGAAGGAGGGAGGGAGGGAGGGAGGGAGGGAGGGAGGGAGGGAGGGAGGAAAGAAGGAGGGAGGGAGGGAGGGAAGAAAGAAGGAAGGGAGGGAGGGAGGGAGGGAGGGAGGAAAGAAGGAGGGAGGGAGGGAGGGAAGAAAGAAGGAAGGGAGGGAGGGAGGGAGGGAGGGAGGAAGAGAAGGAAGAAGGAAGGAAGGAAGGAAGGAAGGAGGAAGGAAGGAAGGAAGGAAGGAAGGAAGGAAGGAAGGAAGGAGAAAGGAAGGAAGGAAGGGAGGGACGAAAGAAGGAAAGAAGGAAGGAAGGGAGGAGGGAGGAAAGAAGGAGGGAGGAAGGAAGGAAAGAAGGAAAGAGGGAAAGAAGGAAGGAGGGAAGGAGAGAGGGAGGGAAGGAGAGAGGGAGGGAGGAAGCAAATTTTCCCGCAGGCATCTGGCCAGTCAGGCTCCAGGCAGGACAGTCAGAGCGATGCCAGAGGAAAGGATGAGAGAGAGCGGCTGGGGGTGGGAGAGGGAAGCCGTCAGAAGAGGCCAAGCCCCTTGAAAGCTGCTATTGTTTGAGGTTGCTGCTCAGAGAACCCCGGAGTAAAAAGAGCTTGTTAGAGAGGGCCAGGCTGGAGACAAGCTGCTCTCAGAGAACCAGTGAACCGTGCGAAATGACTTAAACTAACATCCCTGCCTGCACTGGCTGGGACCCAGGCGGCAGGGCCCTGTGCTCATCAGAAATTCATAGAAGGTGCCCCGCAGCTCAGCTTTCTCTAGCTGCCTTGTTCATTGAGCAGTTTTTTTTTCCAGTCCCGCAGCTCTGAAAAGAAGACAGGGGCTGCCTGATGGGGAAGATCAAGTGGCCTTTGAAAACCTCTCTTGGAGTTTATTAAACCAGGGGCCAGGGCAGGCCAACCTGGAGGCCCAGCCAGGCCTGGCTCCGCCCCCTGGGCTGCCCATAGGGAACCTGGCGTGTTCTCACATCCCAAACTTGGCAAGCCTGTGAGGAGGGACAAGGGAGCAGAGGTGGGTGCAGGGGAGGCTGGCCTAGGGCAACAGCAGTGACTGCAGAGGAGAAGAGGATGGGGTGGGGTCTGGGCTAGGGTGGAGCGCCTGCACCCCACAAATAACACAGGCCTCCCCTCCCTGGGCCCCACAGGACACCCTCGGCTTCCTGCTGGAACTCCTCTCCCAACCTCTCCAGAATGTCTGTGCAAAAGCACACACAAAGGAGAATGGGGGGAGGCAGGAACTGAAGGGTCTCCAGGCTGGATCATACATACCCAGTGACCAAGTTAAGGGCAGGAATGAGGCTTCTCAGAGGAAGCCTCATTTCTGTAATCTAGAGCCCCTCAGAGACAGAGAGGTAAGAGATCACACCTGCTCATGCTTAGTTTGCCACCCCTCCCCGACCCCCGAGGGACGGTGTGTGAGACAACCATCACAAAGGCAGCCGGCTGAAGTGGACACTCACAGGGAAACCTCCCACAAAAGCGCTCTGCCAACTGCAATGCTCAGAGGCAATGCAGTAGACAGACTCGCTCATTCCGCACATGCTCTCTGAGGGGTTGTGAGCCAAATGCTACTTAGGTGCTGGACAGGTGGTAGCCAGCAGTGGACATGTATTGTTAGCGAGGGTGGGAAGTGTAGGAGCAACACCTGTGATCGCACACCCTGGTGAGTGAGCATTCACCAGCCAGGTGAGCACCGTTCTTCCTACTGCGCTGCTCCGTATCTGTGGAGCAAAGAGCAGACCCATGGGAGACCTGTTCTCCACACTCAACCACTCAACCAGGGCAGCTTCCTTCTACCATTTTATATCTTGGGGATCTCAGTAAGATTTCTTTTTTAAAAGATAGTTCTGCTTATTTAAAAAGTTCAAAACCATCCATCTAACCGCCCCCATTTAAATCTTTTTTTGTGTTGTTTCATTTGCTCTGCCCCCTTCCAAGTTTGTCCCAAGGCTACATCCTTGCTTCCTCCTTCCTCCGCCCCATGTCCGATGCCTGCCGCGGAAGGAGAATGATCTTTCTCAAGCTCTGGATTTGGAATCCAGTTCTGTCTCTAACCCTTTTTATGCTTCCTCTTTAAACAAGTTCAAAGTCTTTTAAAGTTTTTCCTAAGAGCTTTATTCTCCATAACCATAGAGAATAAACAGATGGGGATAGTCTGAAGATATAAAGCTCAAGTTCAAAGTCATATATTGTAACTGTCCCTGAACCTTGAATATAGAGTGCAAGGTGTGGGAAACCGCCATGTTTTCCTTGGGCTGCATATTTGCTCCAGAGCCAGGCAGCAACTAGGCAAGTTTGAAGGACTTACCTCCCAAATTAAGGCCAACTCTGCTCTCCTACTGGAAACATGGGCCAACACCTTGTCTTACAGATCTGGGGGCCAGGAAGGACATGGGGATGGGCTATGGTAGCAGTGCTCCTTTAGCTTAGTCTTCTTGGAGTCAGACAGCCAACCAAGTTGGCTCCCGTACCAGCTCTTCAGGTGGTAGCTGCCTGGTGTGCTGTTTAGACAGATCCCAAGACTGTGTTGTTACTATTGTTGCTATTCTTACCCTTCTGAGGGTGTTATTGTTGACTTGTGATATCTGCATGGCACAGGCTGCAGGCGTGAAATCTGTGCTGTTTCCTGCATTCCTGAAAAGATAGGAGAATTACAAATATGGATGCTGTCATAGTTTTTCTGAAAACAACAACAACAAAAAATGAGAACAAATGCTCTGAAAATTGGCCAGGATATTTGAGTTTGGGAACTGTGCCCAAAAGTCGGTACATGTGTTCACTGCATGTTCCTTCACAGAATCATAGTTCTTAAAGCTGGTGGGGAATCCCACCAAGAGAATTACACCTTATTGGTTTCAAACTATTTTTTTTACAGGCTTACAGTGGCAAGCCTTTCTTTCAAGGAAATTTTACACAAAAGCATAAACAAATTCAACACAGTGCTGAGCTGCTCTGGTTGAGATGGGGAGAGCCCTGCCTTCTGTGAGCCTCCTTCCCCTCTACTACCCCCCACCTGCACCCACCATGCCTTCCTTGGGTGCTCCCTACCCTTGGCTGGTTTCCCAGGACCACTGTGCAACCCATCTGAAACTACAAATCTACTTGTCCTTGCTTTTAGGAGCATATTTAAGAATAGTTTTGGAGACCCTGGCTGGTTTGCTCAGTGGATAGTGCATCAGTCCAGCATGCGGATGTCTCAGGCTCAATCCCCGGTTAGGGTACACATAAGAACCAACCATCTGCTTCACTCCCCTCCCTCTCCTCCTACTCTTCCTCTTCTCCTCTCATAGCCAAACTTGATTGGTTTGAGTCGCAGCCCCAGGAGCTGAGGATAGCTCAGTTGGTCCGAGCCATTGGCCTCAGGTGCTAAAAATAGCTTGGTTGATTCGAGCATTGGCCCTAGATGGGATTGCTGGGTGGATTCTGGTCAGAGTGTGTATAAAAGTCTGTCTCTCTATCTCCCCTCCTCTCAGTTAAAAAAAAATTTTTTTTGAGAGATGCAGGAGACCCAGGAATCTGAGTTGAATGGCACAAATGTCCCAGAGTTCTGTCGCATTTACACATGACACACACACTGCTCTTATCTGAGCCTGCACCGCAAACTCTTTACAGTTCCTTTGCTCCCAAGCAATAAACACCCTCCTTCTTCTTTCCTTTCCAACCTTACTCATCCCAGCTGCTTCTACGCCTTGCCATGTATACCCTTATAACATGACCACATGTCCCTTCTCTCTCCCTGACCAGAGCTCAATGGGAATTCCAAGTCCTGGTCCTCAACCTGGGCTGCTTCTTGGTGTTGTGGCCCCTCCTATTCCTCACCATATGTTCACCTCGACTTGCCCTTTTGGTCCAGAGTGACCTTAAACTCTCTGTATATGAAATAAGGAGGGGAAGTCAATGGCAGCCAAGGACTGGAACCCTGCTACAGTTCTGGGACAAGCTTCTGGCTCTGTGCCCAAAGCCCACTCTGCACTCTGACTTTCCCACCTCCTCGGGCTCTGACCCATTCCCGGCTGGGTACACACTCACTTTCTGGGTGCTCCACCTCTCTGGGTTCTTACCCCACCCTTTGCTCTTGTTCATTTCACTCCCTACATTGGCCTCTGTCCAAGCTTCCTTCCTCCATTTCATTTTAAGAGCCTTTCAGAATTCAGTTTCTTCTCAAGAACCTCCCTGCATCGAGGGGAAATAGAACTATTTTCCTCAATATTTCAACCCATTCAAACTCACTTAGCACAAAACCCACCAGTACATGGTGCTGGGCACCATGCCAGGGTTGGTTTATTTTATTCTTGGGTGCTGAGCTCTGGTGTCTTCCTGATTTATTTTGTGGTCTGTGTATCCTCTGCATCTATTCGCATGAGCACGACTCTTTGAGACTCCAGCCCGCAAGCAGGCATTTAATAAAGAGAGTCCAATTGGGGAAAATAAACGGGCCATGTCAAGGGCTGGGTGGCTCGTGTTCGTGGCCCAGTCAGGGACTGACACAGGAGGAGGTGGATGGAGGGGTGACTGGAATTCGGGTTCTTCCTCCTACAGGGAACTTTGAGCCTGTGTTAGCTGGACTTCCCAGCTCCCACACGTCTCTACATTCTGGATTGGGGTCAGGGACACTGCACTGCTTTGCTAACAACCCTCTTTTTATGTCTCCACCCTCAACCTCCCCAAAAGACAGCACGGGGCTGGCTGCAGTTCAGTGCCTGTCAACTACTTCAGTGGGAAGGAAACGTTAAACACTGCAGGCACTGCGTATTGGGCTGGGTAAACTCAGCACACCACAGTTTACTTTGCTGTCAGAAACCCCCAAGCTTACCACAGAGCAGAACCCTGGAGGACCAGGACCCCGCCATCCCTCCCCACCTCGGTCTGCCCACCAGAGGAGAGATCCACTTCTCTCTCTCCAGCCCGAAACCCGTCTGTAGCCCCTTCCTCTGCTCCCGTCTCACCCCGCCTCTACCTCTTGCTTCTCAATTCTTCTCTGCTCTCCTCCTCCTGTCTCTGTCCCTCTTCCAGACTTGGAAGTAGCCCAAGGAGCTCACCACTCGGGCAGAGAGATGGGGGCTAGGGAAGATGAGGTACAGTCTTGTTTTAAGGGCAGAAAGAGAGCAGGAGTCACTCCTTTTTTCTGCCTCACTTTGTGCAGCCCTGGGTTATGAAGTGTTGGTTTAGGAGGCATGGATTCAGGCCGACGTGCAGCATGTGATCAGGGGATTGGGGGAACAGGTGGGCACAGTGAGAGGCTGCTGGGGGGGAGGGCAGTGATTCTGCTTGCTCCATCTCCTCCTGGGTAGGTGCCTTGGAGGTTTTCAGTTGGGAATGAGGGTGTCCCAGACTTTGGACCTAGCTTTGCATGAACTCAAACGTACCTCAACACAACAGCTTCAACCTCCCCAGTGGCCTCTCCCCTCCCCCACCTTTCCTAAGAAATGTGCGACCTGATCCAAGGTTTTCTCTTTGGCTCCACTTGGAAGTGCAAACCTTGTGGGCTTGAGATGAAACATATGCTGCTCTGGAATGTGGCTCCTAGCCAAGGGAATGCTCAGAGGCCCCTGCAGAATTTGCAGCCATCTGCCTGGGGTCGAGTGGGGAAGGGAGGGAAGGGACTGTAACAGACCGTTTGGGGCCAGGAAGGAGCAAAGGAAGTTGAGGGCACCTTCCTTCTCTCCACCCACTTAGGCCCAGTGCTTCTTTCAACACTCGGGTGGATCTCAATGTACTGGATTTCCTCTCCTGGGAAGACCCAAAGCCAGGCTTAGCCTCAGATGCCATGGGCCCAAGCCACTGGCACCAAAGTGAACAGGTGCCGATTAGTGTGGCCTTTTGCATATTCTTTGAATGTTATTCATTTCCTGCCAAAAGATATAAGTAATTCCCCTTGGTCCTGCCATCTTCTCCATAGGACACACACCATTCTCTGCTCTCCTCTCCAGCTCCATGCAGCTTATTGTCCTGATGTTCTGAGGCCTTGCAGACCCTCTCCTATAGCTTCCCTGTCCACACGGGCCCTGACAGCCCAGTTGGACCAGTCTCTGGTGCCCAGGCTGTCCTCTCTGGTATTGCCAGAGAGCCAGTACTCAGGCCCTGTCCTCAGTCCCTACAAAGCTCAAGAATAAATGTGCTCCTTGAAGTGAGGATTCCTGGCCCCCATGCCCTAGGAAGGCGCTGCCCGGACTGTCTGGGACAGCTGCAGGGCCAGGCTGAGAGTCTCTGGCCGGCCCAAATGATCAGGTATGGATGGTTTGTCATGGGAGGTAGGTGGCTGGCCGAGATCCCCACCAACATCCTGGGTCAAAGAGCTCTGCTCTGTGCATTTCTGAGAAACTGCTTTGGGCAGGTGGGCAAGGAGATAAGCTTAGGGAATTCTTGGAGGTTAGAAAAGATCTTGGGAGATTAATTCAACATTTTACTTATTATTATTATTGATTAATGTTTTTAACTTTAGACAAGCTAACACTCACAGGGCCTTGAGGTGAAAACTTTTTCCCGAGGTCTTTCTGTGAGTTAGCCAACAGAGCTGGAATCAGAAACAGAACTCCTGAGTCCCAATTCAGCCCATTTCCCAAGGACACTATCACCCTGGTTGCTCTTTTACGGAATTTTACCATGCCCCCAGAGTGCTGTGCAGGTGGCAGGGGCTCCTGCCTCCCCAGCTTCTGCAGCTTCTGAGGAGATAGGGAGTCACTGCGGATGACTGTTACCAGTCTGTCGACGGGCCCCAGAACCACACGTGGGATCTTGGGAGGGATATGTGTCCTCAGAGAACCTGTTTCCTCATGTTCAGCTCCTGCTACCTTAAACATATTGTGTACCCCACGTTCCACTTCTCGGCCACAGCTAATTAATCAGGAGTAAGTGCTCAAGGTTGGCCAATGTCTCAGCTAGACAACAGCCTTTCAGTTTTTCTGCCTTAAGAGTTTGAAGTAGTCTGACCAGGCAGTGGCGCAGTGGATAGAGCATTGGACTGGGATGCAGAAGGACCCAGGTTCGAGACCCTGAGGTCACCAGCTTGAGTGTGGGCTCATCTGGCTTGAGCAAAGCTCACCAACTTGAACCCAAGGTCGCTGGCTCGAGCAAGGGGTTACTTGGTCTGCTGAAGGCCCACGGTCAAGGCACATATGAGAAAGCAATCAATGAACAACTAAGGTGTCGCCATGAAAAACTGATGATTGATGCTTCTCATCTCTCTCTGTTCCTGTCTGTCTATCCCTATCTATCCCTGTCTCGGACTCTCTCTCTGTCTCTGTAAAAAAAAAAGGGGGGGGGGTTTGAGGTAAAAAGCACAGACTCTACCCATTTAGTTGCTGGGAACTAAACTAAAGCATTATGTTCAATGAGGACTTGAGCAAGGGCCCTGTGATGAAACCATAAGCAAACCAAAACCATGTAGAGAAAAGCTGAGACAAGAGACTGTGTAGTCCAAGAGAAGAAGGAGCTACGAGCCCTGGTACTTCACTTATTTGGAATCTCTTTTTCTCTACATAGTTGTCCCTTTATTCACTTTTTATAAGTGAATAGATTTCTGCCTCCTATGACCAAACACATTTTGATCAGAAGTGATGAGGGAGGGAGCATTTTAGCATAGAAGTCCTCAAATAAGCCCAATTCAAATAAGGTTGAACAACAGCTGCTAGTGGGCAAGGAACACTCCCATTGTATGAAGGCAGAGATAGGACTTCAGAGGCTGGAGTACTATGGCTGCTGCTATGCAGTGTGATGTCACTAGGGGAGAACTCAGCCATTGGCTGCTGCTACTTCCCTCCATCTTCCTTTCGGGGAAATGCTCAAATGTTGAGAGGGTATCCTAAGTTAAGACATCCTCTTTATCCTGTTTCACCTCCTTAAGAATGTACATAATAGAATGAATGAAACTCATGCCTGGTGGGGAACCATCAGTGTGTCCTCTGCTGTTCTACAGGCATCTCCTCTTCTCTCCCCTAGAAAGCTCTGTGTATGTGTACACGCGCGCGTGTGTGTGTCTGTCTGTCTGTGTGCGTGCGCATGTGCACTGGAGAATGGTCAGGTGGGGAGATGATGGAAGGGTGGTCAGACGTTTGCCAGAATGGAGGTTTGAGGGGACACAGACACAATCACTCCACTTAAGTTGGCTCAAGGTCTCCAGGGTTTAGAAAGGAGGCAACAGACCCATGAGTACACTCCACACTGGCTCCAAGCAGAGAAACCAGTCCACCTCAGGACTTCCAGGCTCCCTCCCATCTGGAAGACAGAACTATATCTTGCAGCAAAGCTACATCTGCTAGCCAGATGAGCGGTACCTGTAAAACATCCCACATCAAGACTTCTGGGGCTAATGCCTCTTCCAGAGTCTGCTGACAACAGGAAAAACGATCCCAGAGCTGTGTTTCCCAGAGGACTCAGGGATTCTTGCCCTTGAGAACAGAGCGGGAGTCTGATGTCTGCAGACATCCCAGGAGGGATGGTTGCAGTGCAAGATGACCAGGGTGGACAAAGATCAGGGAACAAAAGCAGATTCTCAGAACGGGGTCCCTCCCTCTCTTGTAATAAAATCCCTACCATTCACTGAGTGCCTTCAGCATTCCAGGCCACTTCCAGACATTACTTCATTTAATTCTCACAACCCTGTAGAATCAGTATTCTTCCCCTCCTCTTGCAGAGGGGGAACCGCAGCTCTAAAAGAGGAGAGGGTGGGGAGGTTTTCCAAGATCACAGGATTGCCATCCTGCCTGCTGCGTAATGTCTGAGTGACAGGGAGCCACCTGCCAGATACCAAGAGACTCTGGGGCAATCCTGATACAACTGAGCTCAAAGAGAGAAAATCAGCCCCAAACCTTAGGCATGGCCCTCTTGGAACTGAAGATCTAAAGAGAAAGACAGGCTACAGCAGAGTTCCTGAGAGTAACATGACTATCTTTTTTCATAAACACACCAACGTGTGACTGTCCAAACCACGTGCAGGCCTTTAGCCCGCCCTGGGGAGCAGCGTGCTGTCAGAGCCACTGCTGCTCCATCAGTTGGTTCCTCACTGGCTCTGGCTTTTGGGGCTATGGCACATTCCTCCGAAAACCTTTAGTTGTGGTACATCTTCCTCTCTTTCCCCTGAGGCGTATTGCTTTGGAGACAAGAGCCAGAAATCATTTCAGATTTGGGTTAGTAGTCAAACTAGGTTGTATTCTTTGGAGTCCAAATAAAGTGTAACCCTCATGCAGAAAAGTGCCCGGTGTTGTGGAGAACAGCAGAGCCCTTGGGGTTCGGTTGAGAGATGAGCCCAGAAGTCTCACAGCGACTGAAGCGCAAGGGTGCGGGGGGACCATGAAAAGATCTGAAGGTTCTTCATAGGGAGAGACACAAGCAAACCCAATCAGGGCATAAGTCAAAACACACATGGTCCCATAAAGGGGCCTGGGAAAGATGCCACAGTAATAAAAAGGGGAAATGCAGAGGAATGTGTGAAGAGGGAGCCATTAACAAAATGGAAATGCCTATAAACTAAGTTCAGCAAGTGCTGTCCCCACCCCCCATCATGGCTCCAACTTGTCCTTCATTAGACTCAAGAAAAGTCTTAAGAATCAGCCTGTCTGTGGGGGCAGCAGCGCGGGGGCTGAGCACCTGGCTCATGTCTCTCCTCTGCTGGTCCCCTGCATGTCCCCTGCCAGCCGCTTCTCCTCCACATGTCTCTGGGTCCAACTGCCCCTGAATAGCAGTATTCCTCCCGGGAACATCTTACAGATGCTGCAGCCTTCCCAGGCCCGGAGCTTGGTGCAGGGAAGGGGTTCGAGGGGATCTGGGTGCAGGAGGGCCGTGTTTCCCCTCTGGTGTATTCTGAAACAGTATTTCTGTAACATAGTCATTTTTCCCTTCAGATTCCCAAATTGGCCTTGGGGACCAGCCAGTCAGCTGGCAGCTGGCCAAAGCCTTATCATATTTCCAAGCCCCAAACAAACAGGAAATGGGGTTAAATGGTTAGCTCTCAGGTGGAACTTCCTGAGACTCAATAATCAAAAACCCAAGCACCAACAGCAGTTTGGAGGGAAGAAGACCAGTCCCCTCTGGAGGAGCTCCTGTTCAAGGAGTAGTGCAGAAGGCACCGACTGACCTGAGCGTGAACACCAAACTGACAGAGAACATCTGCAGAGGTAAGTTTGCTGGCAGAGATGATCAAGTAAGCACCTAGTATTTAGGAAGCTGGAAAGAAAAAAACAGAGATGAATAGACTAGGTAGAGTCCTATAACATCACTCACAACAGTTCTGGGAAGAGGATAAATCTTATAGCAGAGATCAGAAGCCAAGATAAGGATTGGGATTGCTATGGAAATGGAGCGGGGGGGGGGGGGCACAAGAGGGGAGGCAAAATTTGAGCTTGGGTGACAGCATTTGCCATGCTTGGTAATGGAGGGGAACAGCTGAGCTCAGGAGACAGGCAGTGGTATATGTCTCTGTGAAGGGGAGAGTTCAAATTAGTGCAAGTTGGGTAAGTTTGTGCAAGTGCTTTGACTGTGGGGAGGACAGTGTTTAGGAGTCTCTATTGGAGCGATTAAATACTGAAAGAGGTGACTTAGCAAGCCACAAAGAGTTCTGAAAACTGAGCTGTACTCCTGTCTCTGTGCCTGGAAGCAGAGATGCAGGCACACCTGATCCATGGGGGTCCCTCCCAGCCTAGGAAGTCTGAGATGAAGGTATAATGCTTTCATGTCCCATCCCTGACTTCTGGTGTTGTGGACAGGTGCAGAACTGGATTGACTGTCCTTGCTTGGGACTCTGTGTTGATGCCCAAGGAACAGGAAGCAGCTGAGATGCCTCCAGTTAATACTGCAACCCGAATACCCCCTAGAAGCAGGCTCAGCCAGGACCTGACAGAATCTGAATTGTTTGGCTGAACAGCTGGGAGCAGCTGCAGGACCTCTGGGTGTCCCCAAGCACAGCAATCACGACCTGCCTTCAACGTAGCTCACAGACACCCTGTGAGATGAGGAAATTGCCAGCCTGTCTGGTGTGGTACCAGGGTTGGCCAGTAATCACTGGTCAATGAGAATCAAGGACAGAGGCTGTTAGGAGCTCATGTTCGTACCTAAAAGAGATCACAAGGACCTGTTGTGGAAGGAGCCAGGAATGAAGGGAACTGCTAGGGTGGAACTAGAGTAGAGAATCCTGCTCTCATCTTTGGAAAAGCTAGCTAAGTGCTCCCCACTCCCAGCCAAGCTCCAGATGGCACTAACGTGCAACAGACAGGCATTTTCCCAATAGTTTGAGAAACTGTCCTCCCCCACCCCAACCAGAGGGAGTCCATCCAGGAACTGAACCAAAGAATCACAGAGTTTTAAAGCTAGACATGAGCTCAAATACCCACCAATTTATCACTCTCTCTTTGTAATGCCTAGAGAAAGGGAGGTATCCTGCTCAAAGGCACAACCTTCACTGCTGGCAGAGCCAGAACTTCAAACCCGGATCTCTTGTCTTGAAGGCCAGTGGTCAGTCCATTGCTACTCTGGATGAAGTCACTCAATCTAGCTTTCCAGAGGATGGCCTGGGTGAAGACCAATATGAAAGGGGCAGGAATTGGGCAATATAGTGTACACATTTCAACACAAAGTGATCAGCATACAAGTCAGATGCAAAAATAAAGGCGAATGAGCGTTGCAGTTTTGGAGGAGTGAGCAGTGGAGGAAAGAGAGTGGGGGTGAGTCACAGGCCCTGGTTCACGTGCCTGTTCCACCACTTGCTCACCAAGTAATTATGAAAACGTTGTCTAATCTCTCTCAGCCACAGTTTCCTCATCTGTTAAATGGGGCTAAAAGTACCGTAGAATTCTTGTCAGGAGTAGCATATGGAAAAGTACTTTGTACAAAGGAATGGGCTGAGCCTCTTGGCAATTATTAGGTGTAACTGTGACTCTGGGGATTCCCAAGGGTTGGGAAGTTGAGTGTGGAGGCTGGAGTGGTGATAGTTGGATTCTCCCAGTTCTCTGAGCTTCTCAGTCGAAGAGGGGAATTTCCCTCAGACACGTTCAGATTCGGCAACAGGAGCTGAATCAGGTGGGGCAAAATCCCAGGCCTGGGAGAAGTTTGGCTAGGCACTGAGGAGCCTTCCCAGCCTCTGGTTTCTGCCCTGAGGGTCCTGGCCATCCCCGAGAGGCCCCTCTTGCAGAGGGAGTGAAGTCTGCTACCTCTCATCCTGAATAGGGTCCCTCTCAGCTGTCCGAGGGCGAGAGTTGGACTCAAGAGGCAAGGAAAAGGGGGCCGCCAGCTACATGGTCACATGCATCAGCCACCGGCACTCGCCACACAGGAATCAACAGCATTCTCTCTGGCAGGCCTGATGGCACTGCCCTCCTGGCTTGTGGTACTTGCCTTGGGTGAGAAGTTCTGGGTCAGACATTAAATGAGGGGTACAGCGTGGGGTACATAGAAAGGGAAGGGTTCGGAGAGGGGAGGTCTCTCTGTGATCTAGCCCAGAGCCGTGGCTTTTCATAGGTAAAAAGCCCTGCTGTGCAGGCTGAGGTCATTCCTGGCACAGCTTCCCTCACTGCAGACGCCTGCAGGTCTGTTTTAATATCTGCAGCAACCACATTCCTAAGCAGGGTGGGTAAGAGGCTTTCTGGACAAGACTGCTTTCCATCAGAACTTATTCCAATTCACCAGGGTCAGCTTTTTGAGAGAGAGCTGGATTTCTTTTTTTTAAGGAAGAAAAAATTCGGTGAGAATGACTACATGCAGGAACCAGAAGCAGAGCAAGGTCCTGAGGACCGAGGAAGGGAGGCAGAAGAGGACAAAAGATCCAGGCAGTGGAGGCTAAGAAAGAGCCTGCCTTTGGGGTCCGGCCCAGCCAGGCCATTATCAGACCCTGCCATCCATCCCTCCACTGAACTCGCACTTGGCTTCTGTTCTGTGCCAAGTGCTGTGCTAGAAGACAAAGCAGTTTATTAGTTGTCTGTTTCTGGGTAACAAATTATCATAAGACTTAAAACAATACATGCTTATTATCTCATGGTTTCTGGGGGCCAGGAGTCTGGGCACAGCTCGGCAGGGCCCCCTGCTCATGGTCTCACAGGCTGTAATCAGGTTTGACTATGGCTGGGGCTTATCTGACACTCAAATGGGAAAAATCTTTTTCTAAGCTCTCGCGGTATTTAGCAGAACTGAGTCCTTCAAGGGCTGTTGGACTGAGGGCCTCCATTCCTAGCTGGCTGTTAGCCAGAGGCTGCTCTCAGGTCCTTGCCACGTGGCCTCTTCTACCTGGCGGCTTTCTCATCAAAGTGTGCAAGCCGAGAGGCGAAAGAGAGAGTCCCTAGCAAGGGGGAAGTCACCATTTTATGTGATACAGCGACAGAAATGACATCTCATCACTTTTGCCACTTTTTTTAATGTTTATTTTATTGATGAGAGAGAGAGAGAGAGAGAGAGAGAGAGAGAGAGAGAGAGAAGAACATCAATCTGCTCCTATATGTGCTCTGACCGGGGATTGAACCGGCAATCTCTGTGCTTTGGGATGACACTCCAACCAACTGAGCTATCTGGCCAGAGCACTTTTGCCACATTCTATTGATTAGAAGCAAGTCACAGATCCTGTCCACACTCATGGGGAGGGCGTTACACTGGGCTGTGAATATCAGCACACAGGGACTGTCAGGGACCACTTAAACTCGGCCTGGTGCAGAGTCAAATTGTTGCCTGCCCTCAGGTAACTCAGAATCAACAATAATAATAGAATAATAAAGGTAAGTCAATGCAGTCAATGCTTATATTGTGTCAGGAATGATGCTAGGTGTTCTAATATTTTGTTTTTAATCTCTATTAAGTGATAGATATGTGAATTCCAAACTGCCCTCTTGATGTTCCGCTTATCTGTCAGACCTCACCCTTACTGGACTAATGACCCTGAGACAGAGGAATTCCAAAAAAGCTGAGAAGCCGCCCCAAGGAGGGGCTCCGGACATACCAGGACTATTGATTCAACACCCACATGCTCGAAGCCCCCCAAGGAGAAGCATTCCAGACATACCAGGACTTTTGCCTCAGTATCCCCTCAGGCTCTCCCAAACACTACAAAACTCGCCCCTAGTCTGTAACTGGTGCTCTTCTCCCTCAAGAGAAGTGCCTGGCAGGGTTCCTTTCTTCCTTTCAATAAAGCCTGTTACTCTGGTCTTTCGGACTCCCATGGATTCTTACATTAAGTAGGTACAATTATTGTCTTCTTTTTAGGTGAGGAAACAGACTTAGATCATAGTAGTGAGAGATCTAGGAGTTTCTGAACTCTAAAAAATCAGACTTCACAGGCTCTGCTCTTACCCCCTTCATGATCTACCTCCCAGATAAATGGTGATCCACCATGGCGCACGCTGTAACAGTCCCTCTGGGACACTGGGGAAGGCTTCTCAGAGGTGGTAACTGCACACAACAGCACAGGACCCTAGAGGGAGTGCAGGGAAGAGAAGAGACATGATCCTTTGCTCTTGAGGAGCCCTTGAGGCTCAAGTGGGGACCAGCCCCAAGGAGCCGTCTCCAGGCACTTGCTAGGAACAGTGGCAAGTGCACACTGAACAGCTGTCTGAGTGCGCTCTGAAGTGATGTGCACTCCAGTGGCTGTTTAGATTAGTTTTCTAATTGGCTGAGTGTTAGCAAAGCCTCTGTGTATACAATGGGAATAATTAATCTTGTCTATTTGTATATCCACTCATGTTCTGTCATTTCCCATCTTCTCAGCTGTCTGCTTCTTACTGTTGGTTTTAGAACCAGAGAGGGTTTGCGTCTATGGGACTCTGTCTCTATGGCCCCCACACAGGTGGGCATGGGCAGCAGGAGGAGAGCAATGAAGAAGAAGATTCCAACAGCGCCCACCCTTCCTCAGCTAGGAGTGCCCATCTTACCTCCACACGTATTCAGTCATCAGGACCTGTACATTTGCAGGAAGTGGCCTTACATATGTCACGTCATAGCTTCACGACAAACTTGGAAGTTTGGCTTTTATTATTCCAAAGGAGAGACCCAACAGAGAGAGGTTAGCTAACTTGCCCAATGTCACTCACACAGCTAGTAAGTGGCTGAGCCAAGACTTGAACTTAGGTCCGCACTTTCCTGTCTGTCAGTCTGACGAACCCACCCAGCACAGTCATGTGAAGCCTCCCCTTTGCTGCCTTGTCAATCTCTCCGCCTGCTTCTCTCTGCCTTTCAGGGCCTTTCAGTGCTGGCTTGCCCCCCAGGCACCCATCTCAACTCTACTATGGAGTATTGATGCCAGGTCCCCTGGCTCCCTCAAACAGCCCCAGTTTGTTGATCCCCCCTTTGATCAGATTGTAGGCACCTTTGCAGAAGGCACCAAGGTATCAGCCTCTCCCTCCATACACCTAATTCAGGTACAAAGCAGGGATTTATGCTTTGATTTATCATGAGAGAGGGAAGTTGAAGCTGAGGCTGGGAGGACGTCTAAGGGTATGAAGCAACCCTTAGACGTTTCAGGTGCAGAAACAAGCACTCTTACTGAGGAGGCTCCTGCCTCTGTATCTCCCAGCCACTTCTTTCCCTGGAACCTTATCTTAGGCCTCCAGGTGTCTGTTAACGATTTTCTTTCCTTTGTGACCTAAGTGTGGTCAGATTTCCTCCTTGTAATTGTTCCAAGCTCAGTCAGTCAGACATGCACTTAAACACATACATCTGGAGAGTGAGCAGGGGAACAGGAGTTCTGTGTATATGGTCGTGCTCATGACAAAGACTTGGCCAGGAGAAGGTCCACGCTTCAGAACCCTCAACAAACGGCTCTGACATGCCCAGATTTGCTTTGGGGATTGTCTTTCAGAGAATTATAAAAAAGATGACTATAGAAATAAAGTAAACAGGAAATTCAAGAGGTATTGGCATCTCCAAGCCTACCAATCTTATATATAACTACAGCTATGATTAATTTCAGTACTTTTTATGTGCCAGGCTCTTTACAAATGCTCTATAAAACTGCTCTTCAAAAATTCTATCAAGGCCTTGGCCGGTTGGCTTAGTGGTAGAGCGTTGGCCTAGCATGCAGGAGTCCCGGGTTCGATTCCCAGCCAGGGCACACAGGAGAAGCACCCATCTGCTTCTCCACCTCTCCCCCTCTCCTTCCTCTCTTTCTCTTCCCCTCCTGCAGCTGAGGCTCCATTGGAGCAAAATTGTCCCAGGCGCTGAGGATGGCTCCATGGCCTCTGCCTCAGGCGCTAGAATGGCTCTGGTCGCAAACAGAGCAATGCCCCAGATGGGCAGAGCATCACCCCCTGGTGGGCATGCCGGGTGGATCCTGGTCGGGCGCATGCGGGAGTCTGTCTGACTGCCTCCCTGTTTCCAACTTCAGAAATATACAAAACAAAACAAAACAAAACAAAAAAACAAAAAGAAAAAGAAAAAGAAAAAAAAATTCTATCAAATACAGTAGTATCAGCACCCACCCTGTTGGAGACCGTGGCTCAGAGAGGTGATGCAGGTTAGGACTGCACAGAGGGCACGCGGACCAGGATGTGAACCCGGGCTGCCTGACCACGCAACTCTGCCCTTAATCTCTGAGGCCAGTGGGCGGCCTCACAGCTAAACTGCCTGTTCCTCCTCTAAGGCTGGGACTTGTGGTAAGAGGGAGAGAGAAAAGAAGTGCAAGGCTGCTGTTCCTCCTCCTTTTCCAGGAAGGGCCAGCATCTGGGTTCCTCCCAGCCCAGCATGGCCCTCTTCTTTGCTGCTTCCCAGGAGTGGGCAGCTGGCAGGAGGGCTGCATATTTGAGGTCCCAGCCTGCCAGTGTTATCTCAGGGAGTGTGATTTACGCTCCTCTATCTTATCTCAACCTGCTCCTCTATCTTATCTCAAGCCGGCCCTGGTGATGGATTTCACCTTCGGCATTTGGAGTGCAGTTGGAGTAGCTGATCCAGCCCAGAGCACGCCAGAAGACAGATTGAGCAGGAGACATGTAAAGCCAGGAGCCGCCATCGTGGCCATTCACATGCAGGTTCGCATTGGATTCGGACAGTCGGTAAAGAAACCATGGAGCCAAAAACTGGTGGGCCATAGCCTTTAATCCTACCTTGCACCCGGCGGGCAAGTAAAAATACACACTGGGCTCCAAAACCCAGTCACACTCAGTGCTCACAAAGCCACTGACTTATCCGAGTTTCCTAGAATCAAAGGTTTCTAGCTCACCAACCTTATTCTCCTCAGTTCCCCATCTCCTTCCTTATCCCAGATACAAACTCTACACAGACTGGCATCTCACTCAGTACTCCGCCATCTTGGCTGCTTCTCCTGGCCTACTCCACGTGGCCTCCTTCTGCTGCTCTCCTCTGCTCTCTCTTGCTAATCTCAGGAACCAAGCGGCAAGTTCCCGTTCTACCCCTATTTTATAGTGTAGCTTCACAACCTTTAATCCAATATACAAAATAGGGTAGTCTCTAATACAAAGTCACTTCTCTGAGGCATGATTGGATTGTACCACCTTACACCAAAAAGGGTAGGAAAGGCTTAATCCCAAAACCAAGCCCCAGGCTACAAGGATTCTGCCTGCCTTTAGCCCACCCCAACACACATTAATATCACCTGGGCAACGGCCTCTTTAACAAAGTGAGCATAATACATTTTATCTGCCCAACAAGACAGCACGGGCTTAGATCTGGACACACCCACTGCTGGCCTCCCCAGCTCAGGTGGAGAGAGGAGGACGTGTTCAGGCTGGGTGAGGGGCACTATCCCCTGCGCTGGGTAACTAACACTCCTTTCCCCACATTTGGCCTTGCTTGAGGTGCTTTGGGGGGAGCGGAGGAGGAAAAAGTAATAATAGTATTGATGTAGCACTCTCTTCTTTGCTATGATTGTTGGTGTAAAGCCAGGGACTGCCACCGCCATTATGTTCATTCACATGCAGATTATCATTAAATTCGGGCAGACGGTAAAGAAAGAGTCGGAGGATGGTGGGCCATTCTGTTTATTGGTGTTCCACCAAGACAGGCAAGCCACAAGAGAAGCCAATGGAAACGCAGAAAACCTGCTTTCCCATGGAGGGCAAGGGATCCGGGAGGAGAGAAAGAAGAAATCCTCCCGCATCTCTCCGTGGAGGGGGCAGAATCTCCCTTCCAGTAAACATTAGCAAGACAATGGCCCCTTCCAATCAGGAAGGCGACCTGCAACCTCACAGACCACCATATCTGGTGTTGCCCAGCCCCCAGTGCAAACTATAATATAAGTGAGCAAACATATACTTCATATTTACAAACTTATTTGACCAACAGTTGGTTGTTTTCTTTTAATTCCATCTTCACAACAACTAAATACAACAGCTTTTGTATTCCCTTTTTACAGATGAGGAAACTGAGGGTCAGCAGGGCTAGGGTCACTGTTGGTCAAATAAGTTTGTAAATATGATATATATGTTTGCTTGCTTATAGTTTGCATTGGGTGTGGGGGACAGGCAGTAAGCAGGCAGGGTCATTATAGCCTAAGAGTCATTATAGCTTAAGTGATTTTGTATCAGAGACTTCCTTGTTTGTATATTGGATTAAAGGTTTTGATTTCTACACTATAAAATGGGGCAGAGGAGCCCATGCTGGAGGAGAGCAGGGAGAGCAGAGAAAGGCCACATGGAGGAGAGGAGAAGCAGCCAACATGGCGGAGTGCTGAAGGAGAAGCCAGTTTGTGCAGGGAGAAGGAGATGGGGAACAGAGATGAATAAGGCTGGTGAGGTAGAAAACTTTGATTCTAGAAAACTCATATAAGTCAGTGGCTTTGGGAGCCCTGAATGGAAAGGGAAGTGTTTTCCCACTGTGTGTATTTTTTGCCCACTGGGTGCAAGCTAAGATAAAGATGATGGCCCACCAGTTCTTGGCTCCTGTTGGACAGATACAATGAATTATGCTCACTTTGTTAAAGATGGCGCTGCCCACGTGGAGGCTGTTGCCCACGTGATATTAATATGTGTCTCTAAGGGCTGTGGGCAGGCAGGATCCTTGTAGCCTGGGGCTTAGTTTTAGGACTAAGCCTTTCCCACCCTTTTTAATGTGGGGTGGTACAATCCCATCATGACTCAGATAAGTGACTTTGTATTAAAGACTTCCCTATTTTGTATATTGGATTAAAGGTTTTGATTTCTACACTATAAAATGGGGGCAGAGGCCCTGGCCGGTTGGCTCAGTGGTAGAGCATCAGCCTGGCATGCAGGAGTCTGGGTTCGATTCCTGGCCAGGGCATACAGGAGAGGCACCCATCTGCTTCTCCACCCCTCCCCCTCTCCTTCCTCTCTGTTTCTCTCTTCCTCTCCCACAGCCAAGGCTCCATTGGAGCAAAGTTGTCCTGGGCGCCGAGGATGGCTCTGTGGCCTCTGCCTCAGGCATTAGAATGGCTCTGGTTGCAACAGAGCGGTGCCCCAGATGGGTGGAGCATCACCCCCTGGTGGGCATGCCGGGTGGATCCTGGTCATGTGCATGCAGGAGTCTGTCTGACTGCCTCCCCGTTTCCAACTTCAGAAAAATACAAAAAATAAAAAATAAAAATAAATAAATAAAATGGGGGCAGAACGGGAGCTTGTTCTCTCAGTTCCTGAAATTAGCATTAGAGAGCAGAGCAGGGAAAGACCATGTGGAGGAGGCCAGGAGAAGCAGCCAAAATGGTGGAGTGCTGAGAGAGAAGCCAGTTTGTGCAGAGTTTGTGCAGGGAGGAGGAAGGAGATGGGGAACAGAGGTGAATAAGTCTGGTGAGCTAGAAACCTTTGATTCTAGGAAACTCAGATAAGTCAGTAGCTTTGTGAGCACTGAATGTGAGTGGGTTTTGGAGCCCAGTGTGTGTTTTTACTTGCCCACCGGGTGCAAGCTAGGATTAAGGATGATGGCCCACCAGTTTTTGGCTCCGTTGTTTCTTTACCGACTGTCCGAATCTAATGTGAACCTGCATGGGCCAGGCGACTGTGATGGTGGCCCTGGCCTTGTATACTGGCTTTACAGCTCTGTTGTTTCTTTCATTACCGTGTGTCTGAATCAAATGTGAACCTGCATGGGCCAGGCAGCTGTGATGGTGGCCGTGGCTACTGGCTTTACAGTCACATAGACAGGTGAGGAGGTGGGTGTCCAACACATATCTTCTTTTTTTTTTTTTTTTTTGACTAGATTATTATTTTATTTATTTATTTATTTTTATAATAATTTTATTTTTTTAATGGGGTGACATCAATAAATCAGGATACATATATTCAAAGATAACAAGTCCAGGTTATCTTGTCGTTCAATTATGTTGCATACCCACCACCCAAAGTCAGATTGTCCTCTGTCACCTTCTATCTTGTTTTCTTTGTGCCCCTCCCCACCCCCTTGCCCTCTCCCATTCCCCCCTCCCCCCCGTAACCACCACACTCTTATCAATGTCTCTTAGTTTCACTATTATGTCCCACCTATGTATGGAATAATACAGTTCCTGGTTTTTTCTGATTTACTTATTTCGCTTCGTATCATGTTATCAAGATCCCACCATTTTGCTGTAAATGTTCCGATGTCATCATTTCTTATGGCTGAGTAGTATTCCATAGTGTATATGTGCCACATCTTCTTTATCCAGTCATCTATTGATGGGCTTTTTGGTTGTTTCCATGTCCTGGCCACTGTGAACAATGCTGCAATAAACATGGGGCTGCATGTGTCTTTACGTATCAATGTTTCTGAGTTTTTGGGATATATACCCAGTAGAGGGATTGCTGGGTCATAAGGTAGTTCTATTTTCAGTTTTTTGAGGAACCACCATATTTTCTTCCATAATGGTTGTACTACTTTACATTCCCACCAACAGTGGATGAGGGTTCCTTTTTCTCCACAGCCTCTCCAACATTTGCTATTACCTGTCTTGCTAATAACAGCTAATCGAACAGGTGTGAGGTGGTATCTCATTGCCGTTTTGATTTGCATTTCTCTAATAGCTAAAGAAGATGAGCATCTTTTCATATATCTGTTGGCCATTTGTATTTCTTCCTGGGAGAAGTGTCTATTCATATCCTCTTCCCATTTTTTTATTGGATTGTTTGTTTGTTTGTTGTTGAGTTTTATGAGTTCTTTGTATATTTTGGATATTAGGCCCTTATCTGAGCTGTTGAAAATATCATTTCCCATTTAGTTGGCTTTCTGTTTATTTTGTTATCAGTTTCTCTTGCTGAGCAAAAACTTCTTAGTCTGATGTAGTCCCATTCATTAATTTTTGCCTTCACTTCTCTTGCCTGTGGAGTCAAATTCATAAAATGCTCTTTAAAACCCAGGTCCATGACCAACACATATCTTCTGACCTCAACTCCTGTTATCTTTCATGAAACATGAAGGAACAGAGAGTTTTATCTTTTGGAAATGCAGCTCCCCTACCCTTCCTTTTTATTTTTACTTTTTCAAAACCGAGTTGTAGCTCAGATCAGGGCAGAGTCTTTTGCCATGGTGAACTCAAAGGAAGGAGGCATGGCCTGCAGGAAGGGTGTTGAGCCAAGGTCTGAGTGAGGCAGAGAAAGTCACACTTAGGAGGGAGAAGGTGGGAAGTCAACCCCTTTCTCATGCAAAGGGTTTCAACAGTGAAACAGTTTTTCAACAAAGAAGCATTGAAACCCTTTAGTGAGTATCCTGCTGTGGGTGACAGACACATGCTCTTATAAAACCAGAACTCATTGAGTTTCCCTGTGTGCCAGGAATGAAGCTAGGAAACTTACTTATTTGATCTGATTTGTATAATAGTCCTATAAGGTGGATTTCACCATCTTTATTTCAGAATAGGCTGAGCTCAGAAAGATTAGATAATTTGCTTATGGTCTCACAGCTGGTGAGCTGTAGAACTCTAATTCAAACCCAGGTTATCTGACTCTAAATCTGTTAGTAAACTAGAAACCTTTCTTTCACATGTATCCTGGCATATGGGGGGTGGGAGGCCTCTCCTCCAGCCCCACAATGGCTCCTTATAGACAACAGCCTAACTTGGTAACCCCTCCGTCCTAACCCACCCTGCATACATCCTGAAAATTTAGGGGGAAAATAGTGTGGGCATTGAGAAAGAATGTATCTGCTAAGAAGGACTGTGGTTGCAAACTGCCCTTCTGAATAAAACTCTTCCTCTTTCTGCACCCCAGATTGGGGACTTTTGTTGACAATATGGATAATTAGCAGGAGGGGGTTCTTAAATTTTGGGGTTCAAAACCCACAGGGGCTATATTTACAGGCTGGCCCAAAGCATACAAATTCATTGAGCAGGACCCAGAGACAACATTAAGGAACAGATTCCTTGAGGAAGGAGGAATTGGTCAGTTGGGTAGTGTAAAGCCAGTAGCCACAGCCACCATCACAGCCACGTGGCCTGTGCAGGTTCGCATTTGATACAGACACACGCTAATGAAACAACGGAGCCAAGAACTGATGGGCCATTACCTTTAATCCTAGCTCACACCCAGTGGGCGAGAAATACACACAGTGGGAAAACACTTCCCTTTCCATTCAGTGCTCTCAAAGCCACTGACTCACCCGAATATTCCTAGAATCAAAGGTTTCTACCTCACCAACCTTATTCACTTCTGTTCCCCATCTCCTCTCTCTGCACAAACTGCACAAACTGGCTTCTCCTTTAGCACTCTGCCATCTTGGCTGCTTCTCCTCTGCAATGCTAATAGCAGGAACCCAGAGAGAGAGAGAGCCCCTGGTCTGCCTCATTTTATCATGTAGAAATCAAAACCTTTAAGCCAATATACAAATAAGGAAGTCTCTGATACAAAGTCCCTTATCTGAGGCATAAATGGGATTCCTCATAAGAGTGCACCACCCCACATCATGCAACAGTCAAGGGTGTGGGGAAAAGCTTAGTTTTGAAAAGATTTTAGTATTAAAAGGGTGGGAAAGGCTTAGTCTTAAAACTAAGCTTTAGGCTATAATGACTTTGCCGGCTTACAGCCTGTCTCCCACACCCAATGCAAACTATAAGTGAGCAAACACATATATCGTATTTACAAACTTATTTGACCAGCAAGGTAGGAACTTGCTGGTGGCTATTACAGAGGAGGCTATTACAGAGGATGCATTGTTACTAAACTTAAGGAAACCTGGGTTCTAGCCCCAGCTCTGTCACTCGCAAACTGGGACTCTCGGACTAGATGCTTCTTCTCCAAGAGCACCAGTTTATTCCTTTGCAAAGTGAAAGATTGGACTGACATTATAAGATTGCTTTCACTTCTAACATATTGTGAGTTTTGAATCATTAGTGCACCCCACCCCCATAAGTTCCTGTGGGAAAGATAAAGGAGGTTAGAAAGTTTGACCTCCACACAGGATGATTTAGGGGCCAACCCACCTAAAAGCTGAAAACGGACTAAATGGCATTAGCCAGATCTTTTCCAGCCTGAGCAGCAGCTGGTTTGTGTGTTTTTGTTTTTTGTTTTTTTTTTGTTTGTTTCGTATTTTTCCGAAGTTAGAAGCAGGGAGGCAGTCAGACAGACTCCAGCATGCGCCTGACCAGGATCCACCCAGCACGCCCACCAGGGGTCGATGCTCTGCCCATCAGAGGTGTTGCTGCATTGCGACCGGAGCCATTCCCACACCTGAGGCAGAGGCCATGGAGCCATCCTCAGTGCCCGGGGCCAACTTTGCTCCAATGGAGCCTTGGCTGTGGGAGGGGAAGGAAGAGATAGAGAGGAAGGAGAGGGGGAGGGTGGAGAAGCAGATGGGCACTTCTGTGTGCCCTGACTGGGAATCGAACCCAGGACTTCCACACGCTGGGCCAATGCTCTACCGCTGAGCCAACCAGCCAGGGCCTTGTGGCTGGTTTTAAAGTGGATATAGTCCCCATTCCCTTAAAGCTCGTCTCCGTAGACAGGTTGACGTGGCCGTCGGAGCTGCTGGAGAAGCTGCCGTGCGCAGAGGCAGCTGGTCCTGCAGGAGGATGAGCGCCAGGGCACCTTCACTATTGTGGGATTTCAGCTCCCAGGGGCAGGCCATCTGCCACCCTGGCTTCATTTGCACTGTTCATCTGTTATGTCTTTCTTGGTCGTTGAGCACATTCAGGCAGTTATGGTTAGATTCTAATTATTTTTCTAAACTCACAAAATCCCCATAATATAGCAAAGGAGTCAGCAAAGAAAAAGAAGAAAAGAGAAGAGTTTCTAGAAATATGAACTCTAAGTTCACATGCACTTCCCATCCCCATTTGTAGGACAGCTGTTGTGGTGCTCTATTCACCCCCAAGCCCCAGCATTACCTCAAGGTTCTCAGTTCTTATACTGGCGCCCCTCCCACCATCGTTCCTTTGAGAGACTATGGCCTGGTGATCAAGGAGTGGAGAGCGGCCAGCTACTGCCACCCGACACAAAGCTTCATCGTCTCTGTCTAGGCTTGTCCCCTCTCCATTCTTGCAGTGGGGTCATTCCTTCTTCTTATCTGAGGTAAGAGCAGGGCAAGTAAGGGCTAGAAAAAGACTTCTCCCTTACATGGCTGATTAGAAGGAGTTTGGGGTCTGAGTGAGCCAGCCCTCACCTAACCTAACCTGGTTAGGTGGCTTCTTGTTTCTCCCCCAGGAGGTTGCCATAGTCTAACTGCCCAGCCCTAGCTTGAGTGGTGGAAGGAAATTGGTATCTGTAAATTTTTGTTGAATAAATGAATGAATGAGAGCTTAGAGAATTGACTGAAGTTTGAGCAAGAAACAGGAATACAAGGCCAACATCGTTTAGCTCATCAAATGCCCTTGTGGCCCTTGGGAAGAAGAAAGATGAATATGGAAGGGTCAGGAAAGGATGAGTTTAAATTTGAGGCACAAACAACATGGAACTAGATAAGTCAGACCTGAAAAAACCTTAGTCATCTGTAAGGCCAGGAGGCACGGCCACCACTACAGCCGCCTGGCCCATGCAGGTTCGCACTGGATTCAGACAGACGGTAATGAAACAACAGAGCCACGAACTGGTGGGCCATCATTTTTAATCCTAGCTTGCACCCAGTCGGCAAGTAAAAACACACACTGGGCTCCAAAACCCACTCATTCAGTGCTCACAAAGCTACTGACTTATCTGAGTTTCCTAGAATCAAAGGTTTCTAGCTCACCAGACTTATTCATCTCTGTTCCCCATCTCCTTCCTTCTCCCTGCACAAACTCTGCACAAACTGGCTTCTCACTCAGCACTCTACCATCTTGGCTGCTTCTCCTGGCCTCCTCTACGTGGCCTTTCTCTGCTGTCCTCTCTAATGCTAACCTCAGGAACCAAGAGAGCAAGCTCCCAGTCTGCCCCACTTTATAGTGCAGAAATCAAAACCTTTCATCCAATATACAAAATAGGGAAGTCTCTGATACAAAGTCCACCCCACATCAAAAAGGGTGGGAAAGGCTTAGTCCTAAAACCAAGCCCAGGGCTACAAGGATCCTGCCTGCCCACAGCCCACCTCCAACACACATTAATATTACCTGGGCGACGGGCTTCCATGTGGGCAGTGCCATCTTTAACAAAGTGAGCATAATATATTTTATCTGCCCAACATCATCACTTCATCCAAACCTTTATTTTTTTCAGGGACAACACTAAACTCCAAGGGGTTAGTAACATTAGTGACGTCCAGAAGATCACAGAGTGAGGACTTGGGTCTCTTGACTATGTTGTCCCTGACAAAAATGTTAATCTCTTCTTTTCCACATTTACCTCAAATTCACTCATTCCAGAAAAAGCAACTGCCACCTAACTTGGGGATCCTCTCATTGGGGCTTCTTAATGCTAATGAAGTGTTCTGACATTACCTTGATTTACTGTCCTTGGGGTCATTTTGGCCTTTGTCTTGTGACTTCAAGGCTGCCTTCACTTGACATAAAGGATGGGTAAGGGTAGCAGAAGCCAGCCATACTGGGCCAGTTGTACCCTAGGCTGGCCCCATGAGAGGTCTGGCCTGGGTGACTACCATGGTGCCTAGTCTGGCCTCCTATTTGTCCTGCTGGGGACTCATGCAGTCAGTCTTAAGCGGAAGTGCTCAAACTTTGTCCAGTGATCAGGGCAAGGACATGGACATGCATTTTACCACTTTATAATGGCTTGGGTGTCCCCAAGGGCCAGTCTAGGATTTTCTAACCATGTTTACAGTTAGAAGAAAATGTAATGCATATGTATCTGACTCACTGATCTCTACATTATTTCAAAGTTTGATTTCTGGAAATGGTTTGATATGTATATATACTCTGCTTATTTTTAACATTTGGATTGGTGAATTGGCCAAGACAAAATAAATAGTTATCCTGAGAGGCAGAAGGGAAGTTCAGGTAGAGGCAAGACCTGCAGGCTTCTTCCCAGGCCTGGCTAGGGACAGGAGGCCCAGCATGGCAGGGAGCATGCCTGCACCCAGAAACACACCTTAAGCAATGTAGCCTGCAGCTTCCCTTCTGCTTGTACTTCTGGGGCACTGAGCCTACTGAGGAAAATCACCCAGATGGGAAGATGGTGTCACCACAGATCTGTTACATCGGACCTCTGATGCATTCCCGAGAGTACAGAGCGATCCCATTGGGTGAGTCCACGAGGCCATTCCAGACCTTCACCACTCTTCTCAAAACCCAGAACCTCTTTCTCAACCATTTTTTGTTTTGCAGAGAAAAGGGAGTCCTCCGGGAAAGAATTTCCTCTCCACAACCCTTTTACCTCAGCAACTCTCCCTCTCAGCCTAGGTGATTTTTGAAGGGCGGCCAGCTAGAGCTCTCTGCTGTCCCAGGGACATCATCCCAGCCGCCCCACCCCACCCGTCTGCCAGCTCTGCTTCCTTTGTCCTTGCTTAGCTGCTGTTGTTTCCCCAATTCTCTGCCTCATCTCTAATATCCAATCAGTCACCATGTCCTGCCAACCTGACCCCTTAAGCACCCATCCCCTCTTCCTGAGCCCCTTTGCCACCGCCCTAGTCCAGGCTCTTACTTCTTGACTGTTGCTACAATCTCCTCTCTGGTTTCCCTTCAGCCATTCTTGACCATGCTCAATCTGTACTACATAGCAGCAAGAGGGATATTTTTATAAAACAAAGCTTGTTCATCACTCCTTTACTTAAAATTCTTCAGTGGCTTCTCATTACTCTCCAGATAAAATCTAAATTCTTCAGCATAGCAAGAAAAATCTGTGTAATCTGGTTCCTGTCTGTCAGTTGGTCTCGTTTCTCCTTCCCACTCCGCCTCACTATGCTACAGCAACACTGAAATTCATTGTTCTGACTCCCAGACACAGCAGGCCTTCTCGCGGCGCTGCGTCTGTGCGCATGCGCCTTCCTCTGACTGCGCCGCTCTTGGCTTGTCTGCCAGAACACTCCTAGTCATCCTTCCAGGTGAGATTTATACACCGTCTCCTCCTGAAGGCCGCCTCTGGTTTCCCAGGTGGTCTCCACTCCACTCCACGCTTGCCTCCCTGCAGTTATGTACTATAACAGCTAATTTGAAGAAGGAGGCTCTGCCCACCTTTGCCCACCTCTTTTTTTTCTGGACTTTAATTTTTATTACTTATTTGTTGATTTTAGAGAGAGAGAGAGAGAGAGAGAGAGAGAGAGAGAGAGAGAGAGAAGCATTCATTCGTTTTTCCACAGCTGTGCATTCATTGGTTGCTTCCTATATGTGCCCTGACTGAGGATCAAAACTGCAACCTTGGTGTTTTGGGACAACTCTCTAACAGACTGAGCTACCCAGCCAGGGCTCTCTACCCATCTCTTTAAGTGTAAATTTCTTGAGAGCAGTGCCCATATCTTTTCATCTTTGTATCTCCTATACAAAGCACAGAGCCTACCATATAATAGGCACTTAATAAATTTTAATTAGTAATCATGCTTATTTTTTTATTGAGAACTTGAAATAAAGCCAAGGAAAGTGCTAAGCACTTTAACCTCCATTATGTCATTTAGCTGACACAATTACAGTTATCCTATGAGGTGGGTGTCATCCCCATTTTGACAATGAGAAGACTGAGACCAAGAAAGTTTAGGTAACTCTCCAGCACAAGTGGCACTGAAGAGATGTGAAACCCCATCTTAGTGAAGCATAAATGAGTGCGCTCTGCGCAGCCACCTACACCAGCCAACAGTCAGCATGTGGATGCTGGGCCATCAGGAGCGGCCCCATGCTGTCTGTCACACCCCAGCCTGCCCAGTGCTCAGGCCTCCGGTCTGCACTGCTGAACAAGATGTTTGCATACTTGGCCCAGCCAGTCTTTTTTCCCATATCAAAATCCCACAGGCCTGCTCAGACTTCCCGAACTGATGATACCCGGTCTCCTGGCTAAGAGTTCTGCTTCCTGAGCATGCTTATAGCCAGCCGCACTTAACAAGGGTCAGTTTCTCAAGCTCGTCTGGCCAGTTGTTCTGCCATGGGCCGTCAGCCCTGGTGTGCATTGCAGGACTGCACTCTAGTCCAGCTCCAGTGTGACCGTGTCCCCAGTAGACCCAACACTGTTAGCATGCCAGACCCCTTGCCCAGCACCCTCCTTGCCTTACTCTGAGTCCCCTTGCCCTGAGCTGAGACCTTGTTGTCTGCTCACACTGACAGCAGCTCAGGGATGAGACAGAGAAGAAAGGACTGGTCAGGGATCTGCTGAGCCTGAGAGGCCAGGTAGGTCTACACCTGGTGTCCTCATTGAGAGCTCACCCCGGAACTCTGGAGCCACAGACCCACTTTCTGTGCTTCTTGGTCACTGTTTCTCATTACGTCAAAGTCACAAAGCAAGTACCAGTCACATGCCCTTGATTGACAGGACTAACATTTTGTATTCAGCTGTTATTTCTGTTAATGATCATATTTACTTGATGAATAAGATTTGGACTTCAGGAATATACTATGGCCAGATTGATCAGAACAATGATAATGCCTCAATTCTTATGTCATTTTTATTATGATGCATTTTCACACGTATCATTTTGTTTCCACTTGGTTACTATGGCTTTTTTTTTATTTTTATTTTTTCATCTAAAAGTGGAGAGTAGAGCTTGGACTTAAAATCATGCCACAGTCGGCCTGACCTGTGGTGGCACAGTGGCTAAAGCGTCGACCTGGAAATGCTGAGGTCGCTGGTTCGAAACCCTGGGCTTGCCTGGTCAAGGCACATATGGGAGTTGATGCTTCCAGCTCCTCCCCCCTGTCTCTCTCTCCTCTCTCTGTCTCTCTCTCTCCCTCTCTCTCTCTCTCCTCTCTAAAGTGAATAAATAAAAAAAAAAAAATCATGCCACAGTCATCCATCACTGCTGAAGGCACAGTGCTCGAGCTGCTAGATCCTTAATAGACAGCGTTTCATTCATCTTTACAGCAACCACAAAAGATGGGCATTATCCCCATGTTAGAGACAGAGAAGGTAGGTAAATTTCCCAGTGTCCGCAGGTGCCAAGACCGGAAGCTGGGTCTGCCCAATGCTGGCGCATGTGTGCTTCTGCTGTGCTGTGCTGGCCGGCACTAGGCCTGGCCTCGTCTGCGACATCCCCAGGTGTGTCCCACCGTGGTCTGTGCTTCATGTCAGATTAAACACCACCCCTGCCCTTGGGCTGTCTTGATTTTCTAACGTATTAAACACAACTTCCTGGTATTAACCTTTAGTCCCTTTGACCTAAAATGATTTTGCCTTTGTTGTTCCTCTACTGGAACACAGGTAACAATTTCCATCTGACTGACTGATGAGGAATTGCTGGCCCTTAGTTGTGAGCTGGATGTCACAGGAAGCCATCCTTCCCCAGAAGAAGATAAGGTGGCTCCTGGGAAGTTCCAAAGGAAGGGCAAGGCCATGTGGCAGCATGTGAGAGGTCTCTTCCTTCGTGTCACCTAGGCTGTGTTGAGAACGTCATCCCAAGACTAGCAGGAGCAGTGACTTTCTGAGAATCTGCCATCTGGAATGTGCTTGTCCCCTTTAAACTGTCCTGACCATAAGGCCACAAACTAGTGAACATAACCCAAAGATTAGCAGGGGAAGGGTCTTTGGTGGGGAAGTAGAAGGAATTCCTATCAAGAGTTCTGATTCTGCCTCCTATCAGGGCCGATTGTCAAGTCACCTCCTCTCCCAGGGCTTCTGTTTGCTGAGCTAGTTACCGGAGCACTCTGAAGGTCCCCTTGTTTCCTGGATGTTCCAGTGGTCCCTCAGGGCTGGCCTCATGGCTCCTAGGAGAGACCTCCCACCCGCACAGGCTTGTGGAGCACAGGGGCAAACCTCAAGCCTGGTCTAGATCTCCGTGTTTCTGGGGTCCCAGACTGTCCCGGCACCCCGGCAGAAGGTGGCAGTCCCAGTCACAATGTTGACGGTAGCTTGTGTGTTTGAGGCTGGGGCCCAGCGGGGGCCGTGGACATCAGGGAGCAGCAGGAGTGTGTGTGAGTGAGCGTGTGTAAGCGTGCAGTGTGTGAGTGTTTATTTATTCTAGGAGCGGTTGCTAAGTCAGGGGTGTTTGCCAGCAGAGAGCTGCCTGAGGGCCGTGTTTGTTTACTTAGCGGAGTGCAGGGAGGGCGGGGCAGAGACAAGTGCAGGCTGCGGAGAAGTAGGTTGAATGCCCCCCTTCTATGGGTACTGCTGGTTCTGGAGAGCCCCGCTCAGGAACATGAGCTCTGGTTTGCCTTCCTCATCGGTGGCTCTATTCCTGACCCCTGCCCCAGTCGGGCCCCTGACCATCTCCCCTTTATGCAGGGGTGTCTCCTGGCCACAGGGCCCTGAGAGAAGGTAGAGGAGAAAAAGGAGGGACAGTGGTCAGAACAAGGAGATTTGAATCTGGGCTCCACGGACTAGTGCACTGCCTCTGGCAAGTCACTTAATGTCGAGGGGCCTCGCCTGGTCCACCTCATCTCTAGAATGAGGTGACTTGAGAGCTCCCTTAGGGCTGTGTGGTTGTGTCTGTCAAGGAGATGTGGAAATACACCAGCTCCTCCCCCTCCGGTGGGCCCAGTCAGCACAGACCTGCTTCTCTAACTCAGTCCCGTTCCTCCCCGCCCGGAGTGTGCTCAGCCTTCAGCTCAGCCTGGGCCCGTCCTGCAGGCGTCTGTGCCAGGCTGAAGACCACTGCTCAGGACCCACCCTCTGTCTTCCAGGATATATAGTAATTGTGTATTCCCTGTCTACAGGACAGAGAGAGTGTGTGAGAGAGGAGAAGAGCTGCCACTGACCCTCCTGCTTCCCAGTCCTCCCTCACCACAGGCCAGGAAGGTGTATTTCCCCGGAAGTGGGAGCTGGCTGACTTTCAGGACTGTACTTCCCAGCTGGTGGCCCCAGGGACGCCCCGGAGGCTCTGCCACCCTCCCCCGCCCTGAGGCCACAGCACTGCGTTTGCTAGTCTGTGAGGGAGCTCTGGCCCCCAGACACAGGCTGGCTGGCGGCCAGCGTGGGGTTCCGGCTCCTGCAGCAGCCAGCAGGGTGGGAGGAAGGCCCTGTCAACCCCCTGGGAGAAAGTTCCTTGGCAAGCAGAGAAGAGAGGCTGCCTGCACTGGCCCTCCCTCGGGGCCACAGAACAACTTATCCCCAATCTGCCAGGCAGGCCTTGTGCCTCCCTGTTCTGCCCATGCTCCCAGGGGCTTGGGCGGGGATCGCAACTAGGCATTTCAGGAAAGGAATCTATAGCTTACCCCTGTTTCTCTCAGAAACCCGGAGGAATTAAGAAGTAAAAGGGTTGGTGGCACTTGGCCCCTCAGGTTTCCGGCCTTCTCTGGCTCCCATTAACCCTTGGGTGTTTCTGACCGTGTTTGGAGAAGCAGCCAGGACTGCCGGGCTCAGGGCCACCAACTCCTCCTCCTCCTTCTGCCACCACCACACCACCCACCTCTGCCTCCAGAACACTCAACACACACACAGAGTCAGTCTCCTGCCACCGAGGCTGCTTGTTCTGCTGGTGCCACAGAGAAACAGATGAAGAGCTGGAAAAATCACCCCAGCGCCAAAAAGAATCAGTGTGGAAAAGCAGGGAGAGAGCGAGACCAGTTACAGAAAAGGCTGCCCACCGGGAGGTGGCGCTCCACCTGGCAGACCTTCTCTATCCTTCCCGGGAACTCGGGCTGGGGCGGGGCAGCCGTGGTCTACCTTTCTCCCTGCTCACTCAGCCAGCAGCCACCTACGAAGGTTACCAGACCCCACCCTCCAGTGGTCCTGCCTTGTGCTGGATCTGGTAAATGGGAATACTGCCCTCTAAGCCAGGCCCCCCTCAGGCTGGGCTGTTACTGAGTGAGCTAGTCTCCAAGGGCCAACCTAGCATCCTCCCCACCTCTTTGTCTCTCCCTTGCCTCCATCCACATCCCTTGCAGCATGGTACCGAAGAAAGATTTTGAACTTGCCATGTGGTGCGATGTATTTCACTCTTCCCAACAGCAAAGAGGAAGCAAATCTAGTCTCCTTTTAGGAGATATCTACTTTCCCAAGGGAGATGGTACCAGCCACCTCAATTGGGCCTATAGGGTCATTTAAGGGCTGCTTCCAGGCCTGGCTCAGTGTGCTTGAAGCAGGCAGGGCTGACACTGTAGTCTGAGGAAGGATAATCAGTGGATAGAACTGACCCTTTGGCCCTTCCAGGCCACAGCATGGTTCTGGCATGTCCAAACCAAGTAAGGTCCACTGTGTCCAGGTGGACCATTTCCAAACCCTTTTCTATCACAGATCACTTCCCAGAAACTTTCCAAGATGGGAACTCACAACTGAAGCTGGTTGTTTAGATCGGAAAATCTGGGTATAATGTCATTAGAAAAGCCAGAGTCTCCTCACACGAACCTTTGCCTACAACCTCTCCCTGCTCCCTTGGCTCGTCCACTTGTCTCTGCCTGAGTCACGACAGCAATCAACAACGTGGACACAGAGCCTCACAGTGTGCCAAGTGCTCCCACGGGCCCGGGACATTTACTCCGCCTCATGGAGACAAGCTGTTGTCAGCTCCACCCGGGGAGCTGTGGGCCTGCCCGGGCTGCACAAGCTGTAGGTGGCGGACCTGACTTGCACTCTTGGGTTCTCTCCCTGGAGCCCTTTCTGCCAGCTACCCAGAGACGCACAGGGAGCTGGAGCCCTCCAGTTGTTGGCAGGCAGGAGGACATTGACTTGACTGGCTTCCAGCTGGGCCTTGCTTGGTGGCCTTAGCCCTCCCAGATCCTTGGAGCAGAGGGGCTGGTGAGGAGCTTTCTGAGAGGCCCTCCTCTCTTCTCTGACTCGCCCCACCCCCACCTCCTTCGCCTTCCCAGTCCCCTTCTTGTGTCTGCCAGGTTAAAGCTTGTCTTCTTTCTCAGGGTCACCTCCCCCAGAGAACCCCTGCTCCTCCTGTGTTTCTTTCCTCTCCCCCCCACCTCTCCCTTATGTTTATGCCTGTGCTTTGGGAGAACAGGCAGGGCCACCTGGTGAAGGTGCCAGGCTCAGGGCACTTGCCTCCTAATGCTGCCTCATGTGCCTCATTTTAGCTTTGGCTTCACCATGGAACCTGAACTCCTTTAGTATGTTTTTCAGATTTGTAAAGAATCCCCAGTACCCTCCCCAGTTCTCAGACTTTCTACATGACCTTGAACAGGAATTCAGACTCTGGACGCAGAGTCTGTGGAGCAGAAGGATACCGGAGCCCAGATCTAGACCCAGGAAGGCAGAAGTGAAGGGAGAGGTACAAAATGTACCCTTTTTTCCTAAGCAAGAATCTGCCCAGGCCCAGCCAGTTCCCTAGGGCAGCTGTTCTTTCCCCCTCTATGACCTTAGAATCCTCACCCCAGGTCTCTCGGGGAAGGTGATTGAGCAAAAGCCCAGTTTATCCCAAATAATGCAGTGCATACATTAGAGGGGGTGGGGAGGACGTTTTATCCAAAACACATGCTGTTGCTGCTGTTCTAGTTATCTTGGACATTTCCTGCATGTTTGTCACCATGGCAACTGACTCAGCACGAAACCTTGTTTGCTGGGCCCTGGGGTCCAGCATAACAGCCATGTGGTGTCAATTTGGGCCTCTCGGTATTTTCTGTCTCTCTGTCTCTCCCAGCTTATGTCTCTCTGTCTTTTGTCTTTGTCTCTGTCTCTCTTCTGCCTATTTCTGCGCCTTTCCATTTTCTTTTTTCAGGACGGAGCTGCTCCTGTATTCCTGGAAGATGCACTGGAGACAATGTCCTGCTCTGCCTGCCCCAAACTTTCACTTGGCCACTCCTGACAGTCCCTGGGCAGGCAGGTCGCAGAATGGACAGGAAGCCTCACTGTGTGGACAGCGCGGGGGTCAGCCTTGGTGGAGAAAGGGCTCTGCCAGGGACTCGTCGTTTGTCTGGAGTAAACCGGTGCTGCCCCCCTTCTGATGGCCCCATGGGGAGAACCAGCTCGGGTTCTGGGAGCCCCGAGTTAGAAGAACGTGGCTTTCCCTGTGTGCAGGACTGTAGCCTCCACTCTTCAGAGCCTGTGCTACCCAAACTGTTAAAGAAGACTCAAAATAGCAGAAGAGAGTAGACAGCTAAAAGTCATGTGAGAGAAGCAAAGAAAAGGTGAGGCATTCCCAGGAAGGGAGAAGCCTGGCAGCCGAAGGGCAGCGAGGTCTCTAGGTGCCCTAGGCTCCCTGGGGCCCTTGCTGCTCCTAGTCCTTTCTTGCAGGGCTGTGACAGGGCCATCCTCGACAGCAGTGTCCCTCCATGGGGACACCGGGCAACAGAGAGGGTGTTGACAACAACAGTATGTAAGGGAGCTGGGCCAGCAGTTGGGAAAAGGCAGTGTGAGCCTACGAAATGTAAATAGGCAGCTCCAGGGGGTGAGGGCGTCTCCTGGTCCTTCTCAACCCAGGTTTGGTTCCCTTCACACCCAGGAAGCCAGTTCTAGACACTTGCTTTCTACCGAGTTTCCTGCACCCACACCCTGTCCGAGGGGCCTTTCCAGACCATATTCCCAAATGCCACACTTGTCCCTGGCCATGTTCTTTCAGGCCTGCCCCCTCCCTGAGTGAAGTAGGCCCGGAAGTCGGGATGGATGCAGATCTCCCGGCAGGGCTGGCAGCCCGCAGGGCTGTTAGAGGAGAGAGGAGGAGGGAAGTGGCTGGGAACCTGCTGGCTGAGTCAGGAACCAGCCTGTCGTCATCCCTGTCCGTGCAGCCCCAGGTGATGGGACCTGGAGTGGGAAAGCAGAGGCTGGGCTAGGCAGCCATAGGGCAGGGCCTGAGGGCAGAACCCTACTGCCGGTGCCCAGCAGCCGCGAGGGTGCAGCAACTCAGCCTGCTTCGGGCCGGTGCCATTCCAAGGAGGTGCAATCCTGTGATACGACTGAGCAGCAAGAAGACAGGAAGGGCAGCAGCATGGCTCTGGGGTCAGCCGACGGGCGCACGGGTCCTCTGGCTTGGGGTACTACAGTGACCAGGGAGTCTGACCAGGCGGTGGTGCAGTGGATAGAGCGTTGGACTGGGATGCGGAGGACCCAGGTTCGAGACCCCGAGGTCGCCAGCTTGAGCACGGGCTCATCTGGTTGGAGCAAAGCTCACCAGCTTGGACCCAAGGTCACTGGCTCAAGCAAGGGGTCACTCGGTCTGCTGTAGCCCTCCGGTCAAGGCACATATGAGAAATCAATCAATGAACAACTAAGGTGTTGCAACGAAAAACTGATGATTGATACTTCTCATCTCTCTCCGTTCCTGTCTGTCTGTCCCTGTCTATCCCTCTCTCTGACTCTCTCTCTGTCTCTGAAAAACAAACAAACAAACAAAAAAAAAAATGAAGAACTACAGTGACCAGGGGCCAGTCATAGGGGGAGGGATTGAAGATTAGGTATGTCAGGGCTCCAGCCATCTGGGAAGGATTCAGGTTGAGCTCCAGTCCTGGCGGGGATTTGAAAGGCCACAGGAACCTGCAGCAGGGCCCAGAGAGTGGATGCTCAGGGAGACCGTGCGGGGCGGCCTGAGAGTGCTCGTGTGGTGAAGAGAGCACCGCTATGCAACCGGACAGACGTGGCCAAAGTTCACCACTCAGCCTTGGCAACCGGAGAACTGTCTGGACCTCAGGATTCCCGTGTAAGACAGAGAAAATACTGGTTTTCAGGTTCTTATAAGAAGTAACTAAGATATTCTGTGTGGAGTTCCCAGAGCAGTGTCTAAAGTCACATAGAAGGTGCTTGATAACATTTTTCCTTCCCTGGAAAGGGGGTACTTTCATACATTTTCCCTAAAACTAATCTGCTTCCTGTTTCTGCTGAGATTGGAATAAAACCTGTCTGGGACTACAGTGGTCGGGCCTGATGCTGGTAACTGAGAGGAGATGTCAGGATTTGTGAGCCTTGACAGCAGGGGGGGTGGGACGGCGGCCCCTCTCCCCAGGAGCACAGACGGCCACTGTGCATGGGAGTAGTCCAGTGGGGTCCCTGCCAGTGCACCAGAAACCAAGCCAAAGGGTGCAAATCAACCCCCTCTTCATGGGGGCTGGGCAAGTGAAGGGGAGTGCCTTCTCCCAAAGCTGTGGGATGCGCTAAAATCCAGGGCAACAACCTGGGGCTATAAGGCTAGAGAAGAGAGTCCCAAAGCGGCAGAAGCCCAGCACACGGCGAGGCTGGCCTCCCGGTGCAGGCAGCACAAGCCTGTGTGTGAAGCCCCGGATGGGCAGAGTGCTGTGTACATGGGACAACAGCTGTGGCTGGCTGCAGAGTTGTGGGGTTCTGGCTTTGCCTGCTTGTGCCTCCAGCTCCGAGCCTGGACCAGCCAATGTGCCAGGCTGGCCAGACACATGCTGGGCCATTCCCACCTCAAGGACATTCCCTCTTCCCAGTGCTAAGGGTCCAGCTGCATCCCCAGCTCAACCAGAGCCCAAAGCAGTCAGCTTTCATCCTCACACCACACTGTTACCTGGAGTGAGTCAGCACCCCTCTTTGGGCCTCTGTTTTCCTATTAGACTAATGACACAATGACACTTTGAAGGAGGGAGCAGGTGTTCCTACAGAGGGGCTAGGCCTGAGATACAAAACACAGAAAACAGAAGAAGGGCAATGAGGTCTGACGCCTTTCCAGGGTTCCAGCTCCCCCCACAATGGTCTGTAAGGGATTCAGATGGAAGGGAGGGACTGTCTACTCCTCCCTGTCCTCAGTCCTCCCCACAGAGACCACAGCTCTCGACCCAACTGTCTCCTCCCAGTGACTCAGGCTTTGGCTGCCCTCCTGCCCACGCCCAAGGCCAGGTCCAGTGCCCCATAACAGGAAGGGCTGTGGTGGGGGCAGGGATGGAGGACTGCTCCCATCAGCCCCCTCACCGGTGACCTGGGTGTGCGAGGAGAGGTCTAGGTAAAGGGGGCCTGGCTCCTTCTTGGTTCTGTCACCCTGTGCTGCCTCAGGAATGTGGATTTGGGCTGCGGTGGGGATGGGTCCTCCGCCCTCTGCACTGAACACAGCAGGCCACTTGTTTCTCATTAGCAGGCTGTGGGACATCACATGGAGTGGATGTGCATTTTTGTCTATTTGCTGGAACAGTGGGTAGATAGTTGTGGGGTTGCAAGGGCTGAGCCAGGGACAGGGCCTGTGGGACTCAGGGTAGGGTTGTGGCTAAGTGGGGCAAAGCCATACGGGGGCCAGAGGAAACCACTGTCCTTGCTAGAGCCCAAGGGCAGCGACAGCTATGCGTTGATATGGGGAAAAGGAAAAGGAGGAACTGCTGACACGTTGTGAGGCCAGGAGCCGCCATCGTGGCCATTCACATGCAGGTTCCCATCGGATTCGAGCAGACGGTAAAGAAATGGCGGAGTTGGAGGATGCTGGGCCATTCTGTTAATTGGTGTCTCACCAAGACAGGCAAGCCACAAGAGAAGACCAGGGAAAAGCAGAAAACCTGCTTTCCCCATGAAGGGCAAGGGATCAGGGAGGGCCCTGCAAAATGATGTTAGCAGGAACTGAGAGAGAGCAAGCTCCCAGTCTGCCCCACTTTATAGTATAGAAATCAAAATCTTTAATCCAATATACAAACAAGGAAGTCTCTGACACAAAGTCACTTATCTGAGGCATAATGGGATTCCTCATGAAAGTGCACCACCCCACATCATGCAATCAGTCAAGGGTATGGGGAAAAGCTTAGTCTTACAACTAAGCCTTAGGCTATAAGGACCCGGCCTGCTTACAGCCTGTCCCCCACATCCAATACAAACCATAAGCGAGCAAACATATACACCAGTGGTTCTCAACCTTTCTAATGCCGTGACCCCGCAATACAGTTCCTCATGTTGCAGTGACCCCAAACCAAAAAATAATTTTGGTGGCTACTTCATAACTGTAATTTTGCTACAGTTATGATTCGGAATGTAAATACCTGATATGCATTATGTATTTTCCGATGGCTTTAGGCGACCCCGCTGGGGTCGCGACCCACAGGTTGAGAACCGCTTTTATACACTGTCCGTAAAGTCATGGTGCACTTTTGACCAGTCACAGGAAAGCAACAAAAGATGATAGAAATGTGAAATCTGCACCAAATAAAAGGAAAACCCTCCCAGTTTTTGTAGAATGATGTGGCAGCATGTGTGCATGAGCAGATGATGATGTAACAGCGTGTATACAGCGGAGCAGCCCACAGCCATGCCAGTCAAGATGTGGACAGTACAGAGGAAAGTTCAGTGTGTTCTGTGGCTCACTAAATTCGAATCTGTGACCAAAATGCAACGTGAATATCAGCACATTTATAACAAGGCGCCACCACATAGGAATAACATTACTCGGTGGGATAAGCAGTTGAAGGAAACCAGCAGTTTGGTGGAGAAACCCCGTTCTGGTAGGCTATCATCAGTCAGTGAGGAGTCTGTAGAGGCTATACGGGATAGCTACCTAAGGAGCCCTAAAAAATCTGTGTGTGAGCCCACATCGAACTGCACTGAATAGGTATGAAACTGGGAGAGTTTTCCTTTTATTTGGTGCAGATTTCACATTTCTATCATCTTTTGTTGCTTTCCTGTGACCAGTCAAAAGTGCACCATAACTTTATGGACACACTGTATATCATATTTACAAACTTATTTGACCAACACACGTGATTATAGTTATTGTAATATATAATAGAGAATAATCACAGAGGAACTGTGAGTGTGCTTGCTGGTCCTAACTGGTAATAATAACAGCTAGTGTCCATTGAGAACCAGCCTGTGGTAGGTGGTTCACGTATATTATTTTTTTAATTCTCACAATAACTTTGTTTTACAGAAGAGGAAACTGAGGCTCAGAAAGGTTAAGTAAATGACCTTATTTTCACAGCAATAACGCATTAGAACTGGAACTTGAACACGGGTTAGCTGATATTCTTGACATCTTTCCATTATGACACGCTGCTTCTACCGGGGTCCAAGCTTTTTGTGCCATTGACACAGTCTGGTAAAGCCTATGGGCCCCTTTTTGGAATAATGATTTAAAAAAATATATCAGATCTAAAAAGGTAGCCACTTATATGAAAATATAGTTGTCAAAATATTAAAAATGTGTAATATATGTGCATCTTTATTAATACAATAAATAACAAAATCTAGTAGCTATCATAATTTCAAAATAGTGGTAAATGCAAATAATATTTTGTGATATTGGCAAAAACTGCTATGTGACTTCTACTGGTTACAAAGTCACAGGTACTAATAATACCTGTATTATTTTTAAAACGTTTTTTCATTGATTTGAGAAAGAGAGAGGAAGGGAGACAGACAGAGAGAAGGAGGGAAGGAGGGAGGAGAAGGGAGAGAAGCATCAACTCTTTGTTCCACTTAGTTGTGCACTCATTGGTTGCTTCTCTTATGTGCCCTGGCCAGAAATCAACCCATGACCTTGGATGATGCTTTCCGCACAGAGCCACCAGCCCGGGCAATACCTGTATTCTTATGTGAAGAAATACTAAGTTCCAGTTAGAGGGCAGTGAAAATAAAGGTGTAATTATTTTCCCCACTGAAGTTCTCAGCCCCCCAGAATTCTATCTATGGACGCCTCAGGGGACTCGACCCCAGGTTAAGAACCCCTGCTTTGGAGGGAAGTTACTACAAACTGTGTGTTGTAGGGTGTTGGGCAAGCTCCCTAGAAACCTTCTTTTGTGCAGAGGGTGGCAGAGGGTGTGCAGACTACTTCCAAACCTGGAACCACATGCCAGCTGGTAAATCCCCAGGGGCTCCATGGCCTAGCGCCTTGTGACCTACTGGGGGTGGCTGGACTTATCAAATTAAAATACAGAGGGCTCAGTTAAATTTGATGTACAGATAAATACTGATTTTTTGTGTGTGTAAGTATGTCCTACGCAATACTTGGGACATAGTTATTTTATTATTTTTCAGCTGCTGTGCAACAAATGACCACAAAAATAGCAGCGTAGCGACACCATGTTAGCTCACTGCGCCTGTGGTCAGAGGCCAGGGTCTGCCTCTGGTTCCGACTCTTAGTTTCACAGGCTGAAATCATGGTGCAGGTGGACCGTTTTCCTTCATGGAGGCTCTGGCTGAATCTGCTCCTCAGCTCAGTTGGGATGTTGGCCGATTCACTTCCCTGTGGTTGTGGGACTGAAGTCGAGGTTCTCTTGCTGGCTCTCACCAGCAGGGCCACCCACGGTCCTGGTGTGCACACCCCCCCCCCCCCCGACTTCAAGACAGCGCACAACGAAGGAGTCCTCCTCTGCTTCAGTCTCTGGCCTCCCTTCTGCCACCCGCCGGAGAAAACCCGTTGCTTTTGACGGGCTTGCTGTGATCACATTGGGCTCATCTAGATGATCTCTCTTTTCTACACAGCGTAGCGTCACATGCTCTCAGGAGTAACACCAACACACAGAAGATATGGGCCATCATAAAATTCTGCCCACCACACTTACACCCAACATTTATTTGTGGTTTCTCTGAAGCGCCGCTATCTGGGGGTCCTGTGTGTGCCCGGCACCTACCTAGTGGTTAGGGCTTCTGTGGACGTTGCCCCATGACCAGGGTCCACTCTTCTGTTCGTGACCTCAGTTTTCCCTCAGAGAACTCAGTGTAATTATTTACTACTTACACTGAATATGAAATAGTATGAATACATATGAATGGGTCCTACCCACCATGGGGCACAGCAGGCACCAGAGTCATTCTCTGTTTGGCGGGGTCTCAAAGTGTGGAAGTGGAGCCTGACATATATGTGGAGGAGAGTGTTACTGTGGCACCGGCAGGGACACCAGCAGAGGGGGTGGCTGCTACTTCAGTGAACAGGGACTGAGGACAGGTGGGAACTCTCAGGGCTAGGGTACTTTAAACAGCATCTAAGGACCTGGATAGACAAAGAGGGCGTGGATGTTTTGAGCAAAGGGTTCAGCACAAGCAAAGCCCATTGGGGAGGGGTCCTGGAGCACACTGGGGTGGCACATGGAGCTGCAGGACAGGGCACCTGGCATCTTGGGGAGAACATAGTACAAGGGAGAGGCGGGGTCAGACTGGAGGCCTTGCAAGTTTCATTAGCAGGGGTGGGAGAGGCCCCGACCCCGGACTGCTGAGTTGGGAAATGAGCTGCTATGGAAACGATGTAGCTTCCTTGGCTCTGGCAGCACATGAGGCTGTGATGGGCAGTGGGGAAGCCGCCTCACATGTGGACAGAGCGCAAGGAATCCTGGGGCTGGCTTTACCAGTTACGCATGGAGGCACTCTGGACCGTGTTTAGAACATGTGAGGACAGCAAGGAGCCAGGGAAGCTGGAGCAGAGTAGGGTAGGTCAGTGTGTGTGTGTGTGTTTGTGTGTGTGTGTGTGTGTGTGTGTGTGTGTGGCAGATCACATAGGGAAGGCAGCACGTGACCTGATGTGAGTATGAAATGGCAGCCGAGCTGCTCTGCCAGGCAGTTCCTTTTGGCCACCAGAAGCACGTGGACTCCCACAGCACCGCATCGCATCGCAGTGTCTATCTACCAAGAGTGCACCCTCTACTGTGGAGACAAGAGGAGGCAGTATGGAGTGGGGGTAAGAGTCTATCTGGGCTTGAGTCTTCCTGCCAACACTTCCCAGCCTAGAAAGTTACCTAAAGCCTCAGTTACCCCAACAATAACATTGTAATGACCATACCTTCCTGATGGTGTGATCCTGAAGACTGAGTCATTACGAATTGTCTGGCACAAAAAAACAGTAGCTGCATTTTTATTCAAACAATAGTAAGAGGTAACATTAAACTCCTCATTGAAGGGTACAGGTGACAGTGGCTGTGAACCTCTTCATGGCAGGGGAGATGGGTTGGTCTTCAATGTGAGCAGGAATCGGGAGGTGCAGGTTGAGGGGAAAGTAAGGGATGAGGCCTGGAAAAAGCCCAGAGGCAGGATCAGAGGATGCGTTCTCCACAAAGACACACAGGTGAAGTCAGCGTGACATCTCAAACAAAAAGCGCCAGAAGCTTGGGGAAAGGGCAGGGTGCTGGCGGGCGCCAAATCAAGCTGATGGGAAGGTCAGATTCTGAAAAACACGAACATCAAGTGTCTCATTGCAGGTGACGGGAAGTGGGAGAGGGACTAGATTGGGTGGTTGGGAGGGGGAGAGCATGGAGACCCACAGCCTGGCTCAGCCCTTTCCCATCTCCTGGCCAGAGGGGCCAGGGCAGGAGCTCAGCAGGCGTGCTGATGCCCAGCACTGCCATGCGGAGGAGGCAGGCCTGTGTTTCCCCAGACCGATCTTTCAGGGAGCTGGCCCCTCAGTCTGGCAGACCAAGAGATGGGACAGAAGACAGAGGGGCTGTTCCTCCTCAAGGCATCATGTCCAGCAGAACTCCAGCCAGGGCCACCTCTCTGAGGGGCAGGAGCTGGGTTGGGGAGAAGAGCGGAACTGGCAGGGCTCCACTTATCTCCCAGGACAGCCGCTGAGTGGAAGTGACAGGGACTGCCTCTGGGGGTGTGTGGTCTCTCTTCCCACCTTAGGGTCTAGATGAGAGGAGACAGTCTAGACCCCACATTTGGGCCTGTGTAGCCTATTATGCTCCAGGCCAGTGATTCTCAGTATGGACACACCAAGTTCCCAAGTGTCCCTGGAGGTTGTAAAGATATTTTAGTGTTTATTTTTTTAAAATCTCAAATAAATAACACATTTTCTGAAATAAGACTGCCTTCTACCCATCCTTTAGATACCAACTCAAATGTCATTTATCTAAAAAGCTATCTGTGACCTTTTATATAAGTCAGGTTCCCAGCAGGACAAGATGGCTTATTCATATGGTTTGATTGAGGAGAGTCTAAGAAAGAACAATTGATAAAGCCATCGACAGGATTGAGGGACAGTAACTAGGGGTGAAACAGATAGCACCAACATATCAAGCCCTGATCAACCCTAGGCCTCAAGGGACAAGGGGAGGGGACAGTCATTGGCTCTCTACAAGACCTGTAGGGATAGGAAGGGGCTGCCTGGTAGGTGCTGTGGTCTTCAGTGGGGGATCACAGGCAGCAACCTATGGTGGCTGATCAGGGAGGGAGCTGACCTCCCCTCTTTGGTCCAGGGCCTCCCACTGGCAAAACCCAATGGGAAGCTAGAGGGAAGAGGACTCCCATTAATATAGTCCTCGAGTCAGGCCTTGGGGTATGTAGAGCAAGGTGATATAGATGTAGAGAGGATCTGGGGAGACAGAGAAAGAATATCTAGCATACCTCCCATGTTAGTCTGTGCTCTCATATTACTCTGTTTGGACTGCCATAACCAAATACCATAGACTGGGTGGCTTAATCCACAGAAATTTATTTCTCACAGTTCTGGTGGCTGAAAGTCCAAAATCATGCGGCTGGCCTATTTGGTTCCTTGTGAGGACTTTCTTCCTGCTGTGTAGACAACCCACTTTCTCACTCTGTCCTCACATGGCCTTTTCTTAGAGCATGATCATGAAGAGAGAGAGAGAGAGAATGCTCTTGTGTTTCTTCTTATAAGGGCACTAATCCCAATATGAGGGTCCCACCCACCTCAGCTTACCCAATTCCCTCCCAAAGGCCTCACTTCCTATCACTTTGGGGGTTAAGGCTTCAACATAGAAGTTTGGAGAGATACAAACGTTCAGTCCATAACACCTTGGCAAGATAGTGTTTGGTGTTTCCGGAATCTGCCAACCAATCCTGTGCTTACCTAGACTATAGCGTTGTCATACTCTATTGTAACTGGCCATTTCTTTGTCTGCATCTCTTACATGAGTTACTTTTTCTCGAGTGCAGGGGCTGTGTTTTACTCATATGTGTTCAATAAAATGCATCAAGAAAAATGAATAAAAATGTTGCTCAGTCTAAACGAAACATCACCTTTCTTTGCTTTGGCTAGAAGTAAATCATCTCATTGTGGCAACAACAGTTAACGCCTGCAATCCGAAGCCCGGATCACCAGTTTCTTAGGCCTGGTTAGTGCAATACTAGGCAACAAAGTTAATTTGTAATCTAATGACTTTAATTAGATTAGTAAACAAATCCTTCAAAACCATTGATGAGGCGAGAATGAAAACAATAAAAGGAGTCCTTTGTGCTGAAAATAAATAACCTCCATCAGTAATAATGGGTGGGCCAGTCCAATGGCATTCACATTTCTTGCTTAACCCAGAGTAGGACAAGGCTTGGTCTTCTCAGGCCAATTGGTCTCCCTATTACAAATGGCCTTTGTAGAGCAGTCCCTGTCTGCCTCTGTCTGCACTGTCCCTACAATGCCCAAGCCACCAATCTGTACCTCTTAGAACACTGTCCGTGTCTTCTGGGTGTGATGTGGTAAGCCACCCCCTTTCTTTCCTGTGCCTAGTCACAAGAACATAACATAAGCTTTGACATCTGACTTGCTGGTTTGAATCTTGGCTTTGCACTTCCTCACTGTGATTTTGGATGATGTACTTAACTTCTCTGGGCCTCAGTTTGTTTGCTTTTTCTCTCTCTCCTTTTCACTAAAAAAGAGAGAGAGAGGGAAGGACAGACAGGGACATACAAACAGGAATGGAGAGAGATGAGAAGCATCAATTCTTTGTTGCTGCACCTTAGTTGTTCATTGATTTCTTTCTCATATGTGCCTTGACCAGGAGTTTCCAGCTGAGCCAGTGACCCTTGCTCAAATCAGCGACCTTGGGCTCAAGCTAGTGACCTTGGGATCATGTCTATGATCCCATGCTCAAGCTGGTGAGCCTGTGCTCAAGCTGGCAACCTTGGGGTCTTGAACTTGGGTCTTCTGCGTCCCAGGCTGACCCTCTATCCAGTGCCCACTGCCTGGTTAGGCTCAGTTTTCTCATTTGTAAAACTAAGATAATTGTGAGGATTAAAAAAGATGTGGTAGTACTTCAGCCTGGACTGCTGCTCCAGCAGCCTAACAATGCCACCACCATTTTGCACCCTGGCCAACCCCATCTCCTTTTCTCTACCAAGTAATACTGGATTAGGCCCTTTCTCTGCTCAGTGCCTCACAATGGCTTCTTATTTCACTTAGATTACAATCTCGGCTCCTTTCAGGGCTGGGAAACCTCCCATACCTCTCACAGCAGCCCTTACATTCTCTGCTGGGACTGTCTTCTCCCTGGTTCCCTGTCATATTTCAGATCTCAGCTTAAATGCCACTTATTCAGAGGAGCCTTCCCAGAGCTGCGGAGTTGCCTGCCGCAGCCTCGTGGTAGCCCATGCTTTTTGGTCGGAGCAGTCATTGCAACTGGGGAAAACTCATTGCAACTCATTGTTTGATGGATTAAGGCCAGTCTCTCCACTCCTCCGTGAGCCTCAGGAGAGCAGGAGCCTGGCTGCTCTGTCTGCAGCTGAATCCCCAGTGGCTGGGCAGTGCTCGCTGATACATGCTTGTTGAATAAATAACAAAGGAAAAGGTCTTTCCTGGAATGCCAACAAGCTTGCTGGGGAGACAAAGACTGACATATAAAACTGTTCAAAACAACACAGGATAATTTGTGTATAGCTGTCTTCAGATAGCTTGGCCTTCACTCTTGGGGTTTTAGGAATTCAGAGAAAGGAGGAAAGGGTATTAATTATCTCACGAAGACTCTGCTTGAGGCCACTCATTCCAGGAAGAAGGGAAGAAAGCAGGAAAAATCACGCTTGTCATGTACCTGCAACATGCCAGAAGCCCATCATACAATACCTGCTTTCATCTCTGCAGCCATCCCAGGTTTACAAATGAGAAAACCGAGGCCCAGAGAACTAAAGTAAGTTATCCAAAGTCACACAGCAACTAAGTGGCAGAGTCAGGCAGGTCAGATGTCAAAGCCTGTGTTCTTATAACTAGACATAAGAAAGAAAGGAAATGGGTTACCACGTTACTCCCAGGAGACAAGGGCAGTGATTTAAATGGGGCTTATAACAGCAGCATCTTATCTATGGTAACTCTAAAAGTTGGGCTTGTTCTGATACTGAACCCAGGTCTTCGATGCCACTTGAGTACATGGAGTATGAGGTTCTGAGTGTCCAAAAACAAACAGGGCAGTTAGGTTCACCCCAGAGCAGCTGCAAGCCTTTGGAGATGGCCCCAAATTGGACAAACCCTCAAATGAGGGGTTGGGCATAGCTCCCAGCATCTGACAGCGGAAGGAGGCAGCAGAGCTGGGGTTTCGGAGATTTCTTTGTCCACTAAGACCATCTGCAGACTGTATAAAGGTATAGGTAAGGAGCTAGGTGGTGTGGGGTGCGTGGTGAGTCGGGGGAGGAATGGGAGAGGGCATTTCTGCCAGGCTGACCTCAGCTGTATAACGTGATCAGCCTGTCATGGTTCTTAGCCCTGATTTGGGAAGAACAAAGAGTTCAGGCCCCCGTGCCTTCTCCAGCCCAGGAATGCAGCTGGGGCCCGGCTGTGACCAATCTGGAATGCAGGTTGGGAGCGAGGCGAATGCAGTGTGTACAGCGAGGCTTTCATGCATTGATGGGAGCCAGACTCACAAAGCCAGGCTGACAGGCCCCTGCGCCTCCAACTTTGATATCCCAGCCCTGCCTCAGGGGGGCTGTGCATCCCCAAGCTGTCTGGCCCCGGCTGCCCTGTTGTGGCCCTTGAGGTGGTGGTGGGGTGGGGAGTAGAGGGTTGAAATCCATATCTCCTCCCTCCCCACCAGTGTTCCCAGGTACCAGCATCTCCTTGTCCATCCCTCTTTATCTCGGGACATCTGGGAAATAGATGGGGGTGGGGGAAGGGAGTTGCTGCTGACCTTAGGGCTGGGAAGATGAATGCACAGACAGACAGATGTCCCATGAGAGATGCTGCCAGGCCGCAGGCAACCACTGCTGGAACCGGTCACAGAGACCCCTTGAGGCTACCCCGTCTAGGGAGAGGATGCTGTTGGGGTTGGGGGTTCTGACTCCTGGGTTAGAAGGCTGAATGCTTTCTACATTCTGAAGCTCCTTGCCTCCCCTTCCAGCCCCTGCATCTATTTCCAAAAGCCAGTCTTATCAGTGTGGGGTCCTCCAGCCCTGCCCTTCTCTGCCCTCTCAATTATCCACTGCCCCCTGCTCCCTCCTCCATGCTCCCTGCTCTTCCTCTCTTCCTGGGTACCAATAGCAGCAGCAGTGCTCCACAGTTTACAAGCCACATACACCAAATCATGTGATCCTTAGAAGAACCCTATGAAGTAAATACCCTTATCTTCTTTTTATGCAGGCAGGAAAAAAGGAAGGGAGAACAGGGAGGTTTTTGGAGGCAAGAAATTTAAGGATATTGGGTGGCATGCTCAATGGATGGGATAGTTGTCTCCTGTGATGGCAGGAGAGGGGATAGGGAGGATATCAAGGTGCCAGGAGCTAAAATGATCCATGACGTGGGGACTCGGAGCTTGGAAGTACTTACTGGAGGCACCTATCAAACATCTGTGGACTATTTAAATGCGTCCTGTGTTCTGCCTCCTTCCCCTGCTTGTGTTTGCTCTTCTGGAAAAGACCTGGACGCAACACTGTGATGCAATGACTGGGGATAGCTTTCAAGGACGCGTCTCTAAAAAGCTGGTTCTCATGTTAGAGATGCAATTCCAGGGAGGAGAAACTGGGGAATCTCCACTGTGAGAACAGTCCAGGGAAAAGGACAGGAGGGCCTGACCAGGTGGTGGCGCAGTGGATGGAGCGTCGGACTGGGATGCAGAAGACCCAGGTTCAAGACCCCGAGGTTGCCGGCTTGAGCGCGGGCTCATCTGGTTTGAGTAGAGGCTCACCAGCTTGGACCCAGGGTCTCTGGCTTGAGCAAGGGGTTACTCGGTCTGCTGTAGCCCCACGGTCAAGGCACCTATGAGAAAGCAATCAATGAACAACTAAGGTGTCGCAACGAAAAACTGATGATTGATGCTCATCTCTCTCCGTTCCTGTCTGTCTGTCCCTGTCTGTCCCTCTCTCTGACTCTCCCTATGTCTCTGAAAAATAAATTAAAAAAAAATAAAGTTATAAAAAAAAAATGACCAGAGGACAGCTTTCCCAGAGAAAACTCTGATTTCCAAGGGCTCCGAGGCGCCAGCTGGGATCCACCAGATGGAGATTTTGACGGAATGTAAAGCAAGGGTGGGAGGAGCCCTGGTGACCCCTCTGTAGTCACTCTCCTTGTCACATGATGTTAGAAGCACAGAGTTTTTAGAAATCATCCAGACTTTTGGTTTAAGAAAACAATCTGCTTCATCTCTGCTGCTCTAATGTGGCTCTATTCTCCTCGGACAGCTCCTGGGCTGCTGTCATTCCAGAGAGAAGGGTAAGCTCCTCTCTCCTGCACCCAGTGTGAAATATCCTGGTGCAGCTTGAGCGGTCTGGCCATCCCAGGCCAGGGACCAACGAGTCTGGCAACATAGCACATATTTGGAAAACACACGAAAGAATGCAGGAGGAAACAGGTCACCAGGACAGAAGGACAGCTCAGACATTGTTTCTGTGTGACACGTGAGCTAGGCGATCACTCCAGTTGAGTTCACTTAAAGCAAGTTCATTACAGCATTTGGAAACAACCTGTGTATTTATTAATAGGAAAACAGGTGAACAGATTATGGTGTCTTTTAAGGAATTTTATGCAGTTGTGAAAAAGATTAAAGTAGAACTATATATCTGTAAACGGAAAATATCTAAAATACATTAAGTAAAGAAAGCATGTTTCAGAACAGTCCATAGAGTATTACCTCACTTCTGTAAAACAGACCAAAACCAAGATCCTATGTATTTAAAATTCACTTTTTAAAAGCTTGAAAAACCATACACCAAACTGTTAATAACATGGCCTCTATATACTTACCCATTAATTTTTTTTTTTTTTGCCAATGGCACATATTGCTTTTGTATTAGAAAATGAACATAACTGGAAAATAAAAGATCCAATGCTCCTTATTCTGTAGGAAAGGAATATGCAATGTGCACACATGCACACACACACACACACACACACACTCACACACACACACACACACACACACACACACACACACACACACACACCCTGGAAAATAAGTTCTCAGAACCCTGATCTTCCAATACCCAGGAGGTGAACTTTCCTCAAGTGTCTGTCCAGTCAAGCTGCAGGGACAGGAGGGTGGAGGGGTATAAGGGCAACCCAGGTGTCCACGAGGATGGAGCTAAAGTTCAGGTTGAGGAATGGGTGGGTGTTGTTTCTGTGTCTTGCTGACGCTGTGGATGGATGCTTCCCTGTAAGCACACACTAGTTGGTGGCACACATCTGAAGGCCAGGAGTGGGTTAAGCCAAAGCCTTTGTTGGAGAGGAGAGACCAGGGTCTCCTGAGACGTGAATTCAGCTCAGTGGCTCCTAGTGTTAATGAGAAGTGAGGAGGCTCAGGTCTGAGTCAATTAGAGTTTCTATCTGAAATGTAAACCAGGTTCTTGACCAAATGCCCTCTCTCCTTCATCTTGGTCCTGGAGTCCCGGAGGAAGAGAAAGAGAACAATTCAGCCTTTGGAGCTCTGCCTTGCGGAGGCCACAGCTGTTTGCTTCTGGGGCCCTGTCCCACGTGGGGAGCACCAGCAGCTCAGCCAGTCCCCTTCCTCGCTCCCAGGTTCCTGACACTAATCCCACAGCAGTCACGATTGCCCATGCTAAGTTCCTCTAGCTCCCTAGGGATGTGCAAAGAGAGCTGGGGGCTCTGATTGGCCTCAGATAGTTGAGTAATTATGATAGCAGGAGCCCCCAGATGCCTGAGATCCTCCCCCTCCCCCTGCCATGTCTCCACAATTCACAGCAGTTAGGTTTACAATGTCCATCCAGACTGCTGTGGTTTGATTCCATTATCTTCTCCACTTTTTCAGGGCACCCCGAGTCTCCTTGTCACAAGCTTCCCTCCCAATTACTCCCAGACCCTATCTCTTTATCTAGTCTTACTTGCTCTGAAATGAGAGTAATTCCAATTCCAGCATTTTATGGTTGTATGACCTTACAACACTTGTGACAATTTCCTTAATAAACCTTTCTGGGCTCAGTTTGTCATGACATAAAAATGGGAGTCAGAATGAGGTACAAATGAAGTGATACAGGTAGAGCCCAGTCCATGGCAGAGCCAAGTGTCAGGTCTTTCTCCCCTGCTCCTCTGCCCTAATCCCACAGTCAAGGAGAGGAATAACAGAACCTGCTGAAGGACAGGGAAGCAGCTGAGCAGAGGAGACCCTCAGGGAGAAGGCGTTTACCAAGAGAGAGGGAGGAGGGATTCTGGCTCACCATAGACGTATATCCCCAAAGAGGAGGGGATGGGTGGTCTGTGCAAGAGCTCTCCCAACAGATGTGGTCAATTTTCTCAGTTGCCAGGTGGTAAGATACAAGATCACAGGAGAATGTGCAGCGTGTTACTGAACTCAAGGAGCCCGCCACTTGGGGTGCTCTATTAAAAAATGAGGCATGGTTGTTGCAAAGTAGTTTTGGAGATTCATATCCAAAGCTCTGTCTCCCCAAGGAAGGCCTAGCCATTGCTTATGTACAATATTTGATCAATTACACATTGATTTCTTCTTTGCAGTTAGTTGGCTGCTTTCATCTGGTTGAGTTCCTGTCAGCTCATTCTATTTATAGTGACATCTACAAAATACTATATTACACTTGAACATCTAGCAAGAATGACATTTTAAATTTATTTATTTATTTATTTATTTATTTATTTTATTCATTTTTAGAGAGGAGAGAGAGAGGGAGAGAGAGAGACAGAGAGGGAGAAGGGGGGAGGAGCTGGAAGCATCAACTCCCATATGTGCCTTGACCAGGCAAGCCCAGGGTTTCGAACCGGCGACCTCAGCATTTTCAGGTCAACGCTTTATCCACTGCGCCACCACAGGTCAGGCCAAGAATGACATTTTTTAAAAGAGAGAAAGAAATACTGTATTTTTCACTCCATAAGACGCATCCCCCCCCCTCCCAAAGTAGAGGGGAAAATGCCCGTGCATCTTATGGAGCGAAAAATATGGTATTTTATTAAATATTTTAACACACCATTTGTTTCAGAATATCTTTTTTCTTATTTTCCTCTTTAAAACCCTACGTATGTCTGGTCCTGGCCAGTTGGCTCAGCAGTAGAGCGTCGCCCGCCGGTGGAGGTTCCGGGTTCAATTTCTGGCCAGGGCACACAGGAGAAGCGCCCAACTGTTTCCTCTCCTTCCTCTCTCTCTCTTCCCCTCCTGCAGCCAAGGCTCTATGGGAGCAAAGTTGGCTCGGGCACTGAGGATGGCTCCATGGCCTCTGCCTCAGGCGCTAGAATGGCTCTGATTGCAGCAGAGCAACACCCTAGATGGGCGGAGCATCGCCCCCTGGTGGGCATGCTGGGTGGATCCCGGTCGGAGTCATGGGGGAATCTGTTTGCCTCCCCCCACCCCACTTCTCACTTCGGAAAAAGAAAAAAAAATCAAAAACAAAACAAGAAACCCTAGGTGTGTCTTATGGTCAGGTGTGTCTTATGGAGTGAAAAATACAGTAATATTTAGAACTGCCCAGACCTTGAGATCCTTGTCCTGTCTAACACACGTGCAAGTTACTAAGAGTAAGACAAGCGTACACTAAACCAGATTATAACCAAAAAGGCAGAGTCATGAGCTCTGCAGTTAGACCATCAAAGGCCAAGTGTGAAGGGAAGGTTTGAGCCATCTTAGCTCATGATGGAAACAGCATGGGGGAAGTAGTGCCAGGTACCCACTGTGTGACCTAAAGCAGGTGGCTTCACGCTTGTCTCCTCTGGAAGGTGAGTGAGGTGGGTGCTCCAGGGCAGTTGTTTTCCAGCTGTGCTCTGAGGAGGGCTTCCTGCTGCCCACCCACCAGGGATCGACTTCTACATATGAGGCTTTTGAGCCCAAAACATGTTTGAAAATCCCATTGTGAGCAAGGAACAGGTAAAGTGATGAGACAAGAAGTTTGTGCATGAGAAGGACTCATGGAGAAGAAACAAATTTAATGAGAATGAAAACAAAAGTCAGTGAGTTTGTTGAAGGACAAGGCTGGTGCGCAGGCCTTGGGTCAGATTCGCTCTGTTCTGCATTCTGGCTGCCACTGCATGACTTTAGGTATGGCTTCTTCTTCTTCTTCTTCTTCTTCTTCTTCTTCTTCTTCTTCTTCTTCTTCTTCTTCTTCTTCTTCTTCTTCTTCTTCTTCTTTTTACAGGGATAGAGAGAGAGTCAGAGAGAGGGATAGATAGGGACAGACAGACAGGAACGGAGAGAGATGAGAAGCATCAATCATCAGTTTTTCGTTGTGACACCTTAGTTGTTCATTGATTGCTTTCTCATATGTGCCTTGACCACGGACCTTCAGCAGACTGAGTAACCCCTTGCTCTAGCCAGAGACCTTGGGTCCAAGCTGGTGAGCTTTTGCTCAAACCAGATGAGCCCTCGCTCAAGCTGGTGACCTTGGGGTCTCAAACCTGGGTCCTTGGCATCCCAGTCCAAAGCTCTATCCACTGTGGCACCGCCTGGTCAGGCAGGTATGGCTTCTTAATGTGTCTCAGTTTCCATACTTGCAAAGGGACATAAAAATGCTTCTTTATAGGACTTCCATGTGGGTTAAACTAACAAATACACGGAAACCTTGTAAGTTATTAACGGAGGGCTGGCATATGGAGAGAAGTCTCATGAAGAAGAAAGGCAGACCCAGAGGGAAACCTAGAGAAATGTCACATCACAGGGGCGGGGACATGTGTGCAGAGAGGGGCATCTCAGGTAAGCTCTTAGGTTTCCAACCCCACCCCAGGTCTGTCTCTAGGACGGTGTTACCAGAGTCATACTCGTCCTTGAACACACATATACACACAAGTGACTTCTTGTGGGGAGGGTCTTTCTATGCTCTCCATCCTAGTGTGTTTTGTTCACTATTTGCTGGACACAGTGCTGACAGCTCTCCATGTGTTATATAATCTCTAGACATCCCTGAAAAGCAGACAGATGCTGTAGAGTAGCTACATTTTACAGATGTGAGCATGGAGGCAGGGAGAAGTTAGCTACATAGATAGTACAAGTGAAGCCAAAATTTGAACCCAGTCATTACAGAACCCAATATCATTACCACTGGCCAGTTCTGTAAGTCTGTATTCAGGTTTCCCAGAGACAAGGGAAGGCTCCGAAGGTGGCTACCAGGATTTCACAGCGAATGACCCCAGATAGTGTATAGTTTGTGTTCACATGTTTAATATAGTATCTGACATCATAAAAACTTAATTGTTAATGTTATTGTTATTGTTACCATCATTATGACTGTTTCTTGGCAGGCAATATAGAACAGCAGAGTTCACGTTCAAGAATAGGCTTGAACTTCCAGTTAAAGATGGCAGATTAAACACACTCTTTAACTTTATTTCTCCTGAAACCTCATTAAAACAAAATAAAATGAACAAAACAAAAAAATATATAAAGCCACAAAGACATAGGAAAGGAGACAACAAAATTCTGGGGGCTAGAGAGCACATTTAATAAATACCATATTAGCCTGATCTGTGGTGGTGCAGTGGATAAAGCATCAACCTGGAAACGCTGAGGTTGCCGGTTCAAAACCCTGGGCTTGCCTGGTCAAGGCACATATGGGAGTTGATGCTTCCTGCTCCTCCCCACTTCTCTCTCTCTCTCTCTCTCTCTCCCTCTCTCCCCTCTCTCTAATGAATAAATAAAATCTTTAAAAATAAATACCATATTAGCTTGACCAGTGGTAGCAAGAGTTGACCAGGGATACTGAGGTCCCAGGATCAAACTCTGAAGTCGCCAGCTTGAGCACAGGCTCATCTGGCTTAAGCTCAGGCTCACCAGTTGGAGCTTGGGGTAGCCAGCTTGAGTGTTGGATCATACATGATTCCAGAGTCATTGGCTTGAGCCCTAATGTTGCTGGCTGGAAGCCCAAAGTCTCTGGCTTGAGCAAGGGGTCACTGGCTTGGCTTGAGCTCCTCGTTCAAAGCATATATGAGAAACAATCAATGAACAATTAAGGTGCTGCAACTACAAGTTGATGCTTCTCATCTCTCTCCCTTCCTCATTCTCTCTTTCTCTAAATAAATAAATAAATAAATAAATACCGTATTAATGAGTGTAAACTGTCCAAGCAGGCCTGAGAAAGTTAAATCCCAAATCAGACATGAGCACCTCAAGTTATATCTAAGAATCCCCCAAAACTCAGGAATTACTGACATAAGATACTTCTAGAAAAGGGAGGCACTAAAAACAAGAAGATTGGTTGAAAGTTTGCTCAAAAAGCAGGTAGACCCCAGATTCTTCTCCCTACCCCATAGTTCCATTCCTAGCAAATACTAGACCACTCTAGAGGGGGAGCACCTTCTCTAGAGGACCCAAAACAGTTTCTAGACTGAGGAACATTATGCACAGAGATACATGAAAGCATCAGAATGAAGTGCAGGTTTGTATATCGAGCGTTGAGACCGTCAGCCTTCTTCCCCTGAATGGTGCAAACCAGGCTTCTAGTCTCCAGGCAGGAGACCAGATAAAGTTTCTCTGGGAAACTTTATAAAATGACCTCAGAGTTTCCCAGGGGATTGGCTTGGCCAGATCACCCGACAGTGAAATCTGCAATTGACAAACTTGACCCACACGCTGACAAGCAACACTGTTCAGCCTTTAGCACTTGGTCAGGAGCAGTCAGCCAGGAAGCACTGGACTTTTGAAGACAGCTTGTAACATGGAAAACAAAGGCACAAACGAACAAATAAAAGACAAAATAATTGGAGAAAATGAAATACGCAGGGAGAAGAAAACTCATATACTTAGCAAGATGTGATACTGCTTCTAAAAGGTGAAGATGGGACGCTATAAAGAAAAAAAATTCACAGGGAACAAAAAAAGAGCTCTTGAAACTTAATTTATGATAAAAATAATTTTTTTTAAAAAAAGAAATCAACAGATGATTGAAAAACAAGTTGAGGAAATTACTCAGAAAAAGAAAAGTTAGAAGAAAGGAAAAAAAATAGAAGATGTATTCAGGAGGGTTACCATTCAAATAATAGGAAATCCCAAAACAGAGGAAACAGGTTAAAAATAATAAAAAGCAGAATTCAAGAAAATTTCCCTAGTCCTATATCTATGCATTTCCAGATTGAAAGAGCCCACTGAGTTCCCATAGCAAAAATGAAGAATAAAGCCCACACAGACAGGCACATCATCGTGAAATTTCAGCATATTAGAGGCAAGGAGAAGATTTTACACGGTTCCAAAGAGAATAAACAGGCTTCATACAGAGAGATCAGAATAGCAATAGACTTTCCAACAACATGAGGAGCTGGAAGACAGTGGAGAAAGGCAGCTACCATACTTCCACCAGAATTTTCTATTCATCTACACTCTCAGTCAAGTGTGAGGATAGAATCAAGACATTTCAGATATAGCTCCAAATTTTATGTTCCATGCACTCTGCCTCTGGAAGCTGTTGTGAACAATAGCTCCACAAAAGTAGGCGAAAAACCAGGAAAGCAAGATATGAGGAAAGAAAGGCTTGTGCAAGAAAAAAGGGAAGCCCCAATGAGAGAGTGAAGGGAGGTCCCAAGTCAACAGCTCTGCAGCCGGCATCAGGGCTACCCAGTCCAGACCAGCTCCCCTGGAAGCTCCAGCAACAAGCTCTTTGAGAAAGTGAGAGGGACTGCTGCTTGAAACTGTCTCTCAGCCTCTTGCCTTCCTCCCCGAACAACGTGAGCTTCAGCACCCGCTCCAGCTTCTCCACAAACTACCGGACCCTGAGTCGCTCAGCAACCCACTAGGCTGGCCAGCAGCACAGCCAGCGTCTATGCAAGCACTGGGGCTTGGGCTCCCGGACCTCCGTGTCCCACTCCACCAGTGTACAGGGCGTGCAGAGTGGCTGGGGTCCAGGTCCAGGAACCCGGCTGCAGGGATGGCCAGGGGTCTGGCAGGCATGAGGCATGCAGAGCGAGAGGAAGACTGAAGACCCAAATAACTGCCTACCTGGAGAGGGTGAGGAGCCTGGAGGCTGATCATCAAAGACTGGAGAGGAAAAGGGACCCCTGGTCAGAGACTGGGGCATTATTTTAACACCATTGAGGACCTGAGGGCTCACATCTTTGCATGTTGTGCAGATTGACAGTGCCCGTCCTGCTGCTGACTCAGTCAAGTATCAGGCTGAGCTGGCCTTGCACCAGTCTGTGGAGAGTGATATCCATGGGCTCCAAAAGGTCACTGATGACACCAATATCACATGGCTACCATTGGAAACAGAGATCAAGGCTCTCAGAGATAAAGGAGGAGCTGCTCTTCATGAAGAAGAACCATGAGGAGGAAGTAAACAGTCTACAAAACCAGACTGCCAACTCTGGCTGAACCGTGGAGTTGGATGTCCCCAGCAGACTGAGGAAAGCACCACAGGGGTCCCCTCACACACCCCTTAGATAGAAGCTGTTGAAATGACACTCACAGAGCTGAGGTGTATGATCTAGTCGTTGGAGATCGACCTGGACTTGATGAGAAATCTGAAGGTCAATTGGGAGAACAGCCGGAGGGAGTGGAGACACGCTATGTCATGCAGATGGAACAGCTCAACAGCATCCTGCTGCACTTGGAGTCAGAGCTGGCTCAGAGCCAGGCAGAGGGGCAGCACAAGGCCCAGGAGTATGAGGCCCTCTGAACATCAAGGTCAAGCTGGAGGCTGAGATTGCCACCTGCCACCACATGCTGAAAGAAGAGGAGGACTTCAATCTTGGTGGTGCCCTGATCAACAGCCACTCCATGCAGTCCATCCAAAAGACCACCCTACAGGATTATAGATGGCAAAGTGGTGTCTGAGGTCAATGACACCAATGTTCTGAGGTGTTAAGACAGCAGAATTGGGGCCCCCTTGGGGGGCAGGAGGCAAATAAAAACTTCAGAGGTAAAAAAAATAAATAAAAGAAGGAAAGAAAGAAAATAAAAATGAGAGAGATAATACCTAAGGAATTTCAGCATTTAAGATGACTGACAGAATGGTAGAGCATCAGCCTGGTGTATGGAAGTCCCAGGTTCGATTCTTGGTCCAGGCACATAGGAGAAGCGCCCATCTACTTCTCCCCCCTCCACCTGTTCTACTTTTCTCTCCCCACAGCCATGGCTCAAATGGGTTGAGCACGTTGGTCCTGGGCACTGAGGAGGGCTCCATGGCTTCTGCCTCAGGCGCTAAGAAGAGCTCAGTTGCTGAGCAATGGAGCAACACCCCAGATGGGAGAAGCATTGCCCTGTAGGGGGCTTGCTGGGTGGGTCCCAGTTGGGGTGCATGTGAGAGTCTGTCTCAGCCTCTCTACCTCTCACTTAATAAAAAAAAAAAGATGACTGGCAGGTGATTGGGGAGAATTGGGAATGAAATTAGTAACAAATACACAGAAAACTAAACAAATAAAACCAAAACAATGTTTGACTCCATGAGGAAAATTTAGCATAAAAACGGAAGCAATTATTATATACTATGACTTGGCTGTGAACAGCACATGATGGCATAAATATTGAATGTTGATCTAACCAAAATCATGGTCTAATTATACTGGGGAAACAGCAGCTGAGTGGGGCAGGAAGAGCATGTGTAGGGAGATTTGGCAAAACAGAGATAAATCCTCCTCTTCCAAGATGGAGAATAAAGCAATGTGTACATTAAGGAAACTTAAGAAATACCTAACATGGAAAATTTTAGTAATAAAAAGAAGTAGTAATGTAAGTTTGCTATTTAGTAAGGTAAAGACTCAGTAAAAAAATAAAAAATAGTAAAAAGAAGAGTTGAGTAAGTTACTCCTGAGATTTCTTATCAAGCCTTGCAGAACTCTTGTTGTCTTTAAATAATGTACAAGAAAAAATTGATTTTAAGAAAACATGATGAAGGACAGAGGGAGGAGCAGGAGGGAAGATAAGAAGAGGGGAGGTCAGAGATTCCAGGAAACACTGGGCTCTGCAGTCTTAGGGCAAATTATTTAAATTATTTAATTTCTCTGAATTTCTCCTCCAAAAATTGGGGTAATAGTACATGACTCAGTGTTGTTTTTGTCTCAGATATATAGTAACTGTTATTGGAATCACAGACAGACCTACCAAAGAATTAACCCTAATTTTCTTTGCTGGGCAATGGAGATAATCACCTGCCTCATTAAGTTGTTAGGAGGTTAACTGAAGTAACTAAGTTAAATCTCAAGTTCATTTGGAACTAGGCAAAATATGACTTCAGGAACACCTCCAACATAGTGCCCAGTGACGACACTCATGCATAGCATTTACTTGATGCAGTCTTTGTGCTAAATGCACCACATGGGATCATCTCCCATCTTAACAGGAGAATGTTCTTAATTACCAGAACAGCTGGGGAAGCAAACAACAACCATCCTAATGCATGTGAGTCATCACATCTGGGCCACAAAAGAGACCCCCAAGACCAGAGGGAGCATGCTCCCTGGTGCTGTGCACAGCATCTATTTATACCTTGCCCACTTCCAGAAAAGGTTAGTGATGCTATAACAAGAGTAATTCAGGGTTGAACGACATAAGACTTGTCCCTGTAGTTGGTTAAAATATCATCCCACAGTTGGTTAAAATATCATCCTGATACACCAAGGTTACTGGTTCGATCCCTGGTCAGGGTACATACAAGAATCAACCAATGAATGCATAAATGAGTGAAACAAATCGATATTTTGCTCTCTCTCCCTTCTTATCTCTCTTCCTTTCTCTCTCTCTCTCTTTGAAATCAATAAACAAATTGTAAAGAAAGAAGCCCTGGCCGGTTGGCTCAGTGGTAGAGCGTCGGCCTGGTGTGCAGGAGTCCTGGGTTCGATTTCCGGCCAGGGCACACAGGAGAGGCGCCCATCAGCTTCTCCACCCCTCCCCCTCTCCTTCTTCTCTGTCTCTCTCTTCCCCTCCTGAAGCCAGGGCTCCATTGGAGCAAGGTTGGCCCGGGCACTGGGGACGGCTCTATGGCCTCTGCCTCAGGCATTAAAATGGCTCTGGTTGCAACAGAGCAACGCTCCAGATGGGCAGAGCATCGCCCCCTGGTGGGTATGCTGGGTGTATCCCGGTCGGGCGCATGCGGGAGTCTGTCTGACTGCCTCCCTGTCTTTACTTCTCTCCCAGCAAGTCATTTCTTGAGATTGTTTCCTCGCTGGTAAGTTGAATCTGATAAGAAGATGGACTTTTTATGTGGTTATTATGAAACTTGAATGATATTATGTACATGTACATACTGTATATATGTGTGTGTATGCTCTTTAATGGCAAATTATTATTTTTAAATAAAAAACAAATCCAAAAACAAACAAACCAAATCCAAACTTAGTAAGGATAGACTTTTAAAAAGGATTGTTGCAAGGCTGGAGGAAGGAAAGGGACAATTGTCATAGGGAGAACACTACTGGCCCTTAGGTCTGCAATTATCTCAGATAGTTTGGCAAAATGGGATTTTATCTTATAGTGAGAAGTAAACAAGGCTAGAAAGACCCATGTATAGGGAAGAGACAAAATGCGTCAGCAGATCAGAGAGTATTTTATCCTGAGACCAGCCTGTTCTCGGGATGGTTGTCTGCTGGCTGAGGGTGGCCCCAAGTTCATGGTTCTGGAAGAAGGAGAGAAGCTTAACTGAAGTTCTATTAACCAGCATTTTGTTCTCATTGATCATTGGGGATGAGCATTCACATAATTATTTATGAAGTAAAGAAAGGGGATCCCGAGCCTCTGCGTCTGGTCTTGCTACATGTAAACAAGGGGGGCCTCGAGGGGGCTTGTCTCCACCACACGGGAAGGGTGGCTCCTTACTGTCAGACATTCTCTGGAACACAGAAGGTGGGGGGATTTCTAACCGTCGCTCTTCTCCAGGGTCATGGGACTCAGGTAAAATCTGACACGGTCACTCTGCAAATGCTACACGGCAGTAATAATAATAGAAGTAGTAGAAGGAATAGTAATGGCAGTGTACACATATAAAATAAGGCTTAACATAGAAATAGAAAATCAAAGCCGTATAGAGAGAAAGAGGAAAGGCTTATATTGGATTTAGTTTAGTTCTAGGCTTCCTGGCAACTGAACAAAAATTGAAATACTATGGCTCTCTTTGATAAAAAGCAAACAAGTATAGAAAATTTGGTGCTAAATTTTAAGCCATTTTTCATATCCTAACACATTATCACAAGATACTGAATGAACAAGATCTTTCTTCAATTAAGTTTTTTTCAAAACAGGCAGAATTTTTATGATAACTTATAATAATTTTATCAAAAATCAATAGTAAGATGTTAGCATCAACACATTGTTTTTTTTGTTTTGTTTTTTGTATTTTTCTGAAGCTGGAAACGGGGAGAGACAGTCAGACAGACTCCCGCATGCGCCCGACCGGGATCCACCCGGCACACCCACCAGGGGCGATGCTCTGCCCACCAGGGGGCGATGCTCTGCCCCTCTGGGGCGTCGCTCTGCTGCGACCAGAGCCACTCTAGCACCTGGGGCAGAGGCCAAGGAGCCATCCCCAGCGCCCGGGCCATCTTTGCTCCAATGGAGCCTTGGCTGCGGGAGGGGAAGAGAGAGACAGAGAGGAAGGGGGGTGGGTGGAGAAGCAAATGGGCGCTTCTCCTATGTGCCCTGGCAGGGAATCGAACCCGGGTCTCCCGCACGCCAGGCCGACGCTCTACCGCTGAGCCAATCGGCCAGGGCCAACACATTGTTTAATGAAAGCATTTTTCCAGGAACTGAACTTCAGAAGTCTAGAAATACAGGGATGGGCAAAAGTAGGTTTACAGTCATTCATATGGAAGAACACATGCAGGTTATGATTACTTCAATAGCTTTATTAACTCTGTGTTTCATGTACTCGCAACTGTAAATCTACTTTTGCCCACCTCTGTATAATCTCTGCTGATGAGCACCATAGTTTCTTTTTTTCTTTTACCCTGTTCTCATCAGAAATGGGACCAGCTTTTAAATGCAGCATCTCTAATCCTTATGACAGCCTGCCCAGTAGGTGAGATGATTCACTTTTTATGAATCAGAAAACAAAAAGGTTACATGATTTTGCTAAGACCACAAAGCTGGGAGCTGGTTCAATCACTGTAAAGCTAATTCCCTTGCCATTAAATCAGATCACCTTAAACTTGAGTCCTGGATTAGTTTTATAGTAGCAGTGAATGACCCTTAGCCTGTCTTCTTTAAGTACCAATGGTCTCAGACAGGTGTTGGAGAGAATTGGATGGCGGTTCAAGGTTTGGCTCCCATATGAGTGTCCAAGGCTTAGATACCTCCTCTAACTGAAGGGAGACCATACAGGTTCTTTTCAGCTTTCACCTAACTTTTTTTTTTTTTGTAGCATTTAATGATATGGATCCTTTCTGTTATAAAAATAAAGTAAAATAAATTGTATATAATCAAACTGTGCACACTTTCTTCTTAGTAAATTGCAGTTTTTTGTCTCCTGGGCCAGTATTTTACATGGGGAAGCAATTGGGATTCTCAAGCACAACCATTCCATATTGATCACTGATTTTCTCTCTGGTTGTAAAAGAATCTGTCAAAGCCAATACCAGGCCCTCGGAGATTTTTCACTAGCCTTTCATCAGCCTTGACCCTGTGGACTGGAAATGGACCACATAAGAACAATGTAGAGCCCTAGTTGTTGATGTTCATGTAAAACCTGCATTTCAGTACCACCCCAAGGGTCAAAGTCCATGGGAATCCGTGCAAAAAACAACTTCTAAACCAGAACACTGTTCTGATTCCTTTTTCTTTTTCGTCCTCCCTCACCTTTTAAATATTACATTTAAAAAATGCGCACCCGGCCTGACCTGTGGTGGCGCAGTGGGATAAAGCATCGACCTGGAACATTGAGGTTGCCGGTTCAAAACCTTGGGCTTGCCTGGTCAAGGCACATATGGGAGTTGATGCTTCCTGCTCCTCCCCCCCCTCTCTCTCTCACTCCTCTCTCTCTAAAAATTAATAAATAAAATATTTAAAAAAAAAAAAAAGAAAGAAAAAATGCGCACCCGGCCCTGGCCAGTTGGCTCAGCGGTAGAGCGTCGGCCTGGCGTGTGGGAGACCCGGGTTCGATTCCCGGCCAGGGCACATAGGAGAAGCACCCATTTGCTTCTCCACCCCCACCCCCTCCTTCCTCTCTGTCTCTCTCTTCCCCTCCCGCAGCCAAGGCTCCATTGGAGCAAAGATGGCCCGGGTGCTGGGGATGGCTCCTTGGCCTCTGCCCCAGGCGCTAGAGTGGCTCTGGTCATGGCAGAGTGACGCCCCGGAGGGGCAGAGCATCGCCCCCTGGTGGGCAGAGCATCGCCCCTGGTGGGCATGCTGGGTGGATCCCGGTCGGGCGCATGCGGGAGTCTGTCTGACTATCTCTCCCCGTTTCCAGCTTCAGAAAAAATACCAAAAAAGAAAAAAAAGAAAAAAATGCGCACCCTAATAATGTGGTCTAGGATTACCTATAGATGGATACTCTGACTTTCAAAAGAAGAGGAGAAAGTTCTCTAAATGGAGATGTGGTGTGTCTTCTGTTTGACATGACCTAGAAGTCTACTCTGGGGACTAGGGGTCCTGGTGCCTAATTATGCTCCAAAGTTGAATTGGGTCACATAGGATAATCCCATCTATCAGGTTAATCAATGTAGCAATTTAGAGTACATTTATAATTAATTTTCATCATAGAGTGATCAGAGCATTGCTCCAAGGTAGATATTCTAAGGGAGCATTTTTGAGATTTTTCTATAGCTAGGTATAGTAGTTGACTGGCAACATTCCCCTCTGGACATTAAATTTTGATCACTCTTTCTGGCAAGGCTTTTCAAATAGAGTTTACATATCCTGAGGGAAATATGTAATGTGCCACAGGCCATAGCATAGATATGGCTCATTTTCTAGAAATATCCTTTTTATTCAAGACTTCTAGTGCAAAGTGCAAGATAATTACTTACATTTTATATTATAGAGTATAAAAAATTATAAAGTATATCCTGGAGCATAAAAAATACTTCATTGAGAGCATCACCTGAAAAGACAAGGTTGCAGGTTCAATGCCTGGTCAGGGCACACATGGGAGCAACCAATGAATGAATGACTGAGTAGAACAGCAAATGAAGCTTCCCTTCCTCTCCCCTCTCTCTTCCTTCCTCTCTCTGTCTCTCTTAAAAAGAAAAATCGATCAATCAATATAAAATTAAGCCCTGGTAGGATAGCTTTGTTGGTTGGAGCATCGTCCTGAAGTGTAGAGGTTGCTGGTTTGATCCCCAGTCAAGGCACACACAGGAACAGATCAATGTTTCTGTCTCTCTTCTGGCCTCTTAAAAAAAAAAGAAGCTTCATTGAAATTTTAAGATAAAATGTGAAAATTTTAAGGACTTTCATACAAATGATATGCTATTTCAGGTACTTGTCTCAGATTCCTCAAGCTATACAAAAATTTCTTTTTGTTAGAGGAAATTGGTTCGGGAAAAAATTTACCTAAAGTAAATCCACTTCACCAGACCAGGTGGTGGCACAGTGGATAGAGCATTGGACTGGGATGCGGAGGACCCAGGTTCAAGACCCCGAGGTTGCCAGCTTGAACGCAAGCTCATCTGGTTTGAGCAAAGCTCACCAGCTTGGACCCAAGGTCACTGGCTTGAGCAAGGGGTTACTTGATCTGCTGAAGGCCCACGGTTAAGGCACATATGAGAAAGCAATCAATGAACAACTCAAGTGCCATAACGGAAAACTGATGATTGATGCTTCTCATCTCTCTCTGTTCCTGTCTGTCTGTCCCTATCTATCCCTCTCTTTGACTCTCTCTCTCTCTGTCACTTTAAAAAAAAATAAAAAGATTAAAAAAGAATAAAATAAAGTAAATCCACTTCATTGAGGACCAAATATTTCAGAGTAAATACTAGAAAGAAAAAGTGTAAATTTGAATTTTATATTGAAAAATTTAACTATGAAATAAATTTTATTTTACCCTACATTTAGCAAAATTTAGGTTATAATTGTAACCATATAGTATTTCAAGGACAAATGATGATTTAAGTTTTGGGAAGGGTTTTGTCATGACACCTCATCTTCCTTTACCTTTGACTTTCACAGCATGCTTGGAAAGAAGGTTATGCTTGCAAAAGGTCCACCAGTGGAGTTAAATCTCTTTCAGAGCACCTATCAAATCAACAATTTTGTTAATTTTCTCAGCAATTGTTAGTGACCTGTCATTTTCTAAGGGCTTTGCATGAGTTTCAGTAGTTATCTAACACCACTTTTATTGCCTTGATGAAACCCTGCGTTTGGGGCAAGGCTTGCCCTCACCTTTGCACTCTTTGCAGGCAATGCCCGTGTCTGTCACTCAGACCGACAGGCAGTGACGTGGACGCAGGTGGGGGATGTAGAGAGGAAAGCTAGGGTTCAAACAGAGGCTGATTTTGTAAGTGATTCATTCATTAGAGAATATTTTCATGTTAGGATGACATTTTGTTTCTTTCCTATGTCGTCTCAGAAACTACAGCGACTCAGTCAGAAAAACTAAATAATGAAGACCCCAGTACACATACCTTTGCCATAAAAGATGTTTTGGGGGAAAGGTGGGAAAGCACTCTGTAGTGTAGAACTTCAGGAAATTAATGGACTACTTGTTCATGGACTATAATAAAATGAGATCAGTTTCTTGGGAAAAATGCTATCTATTTGTGGGTACCCCTTTAGCCTTCCTCTGTGTCTTCTACACAGGTGAGAGTCTTAGATACTTTAAAAGCAATATCAAAATCATCACCTGTTAAACTGGTTTCCAAACTTATGCATCTATTCTTATTTTTCAACAAAGAATATCAGCATTCTAGATCTCCTTATGGAGTATAGTAGTATAGTATTAAACTATCTGCATCTACCAAAAGTGATGTTTACAAAAGATTATCTAAAGAATACAAATTTTATTTATTCATCCAAACGTTTAAATTTTTACCTTTTTGAAGCAGGGGTTTTGGTTTTGGTGTAAACTGTCTACCATCACAATGTGAGACGTGTCTAAGCAAATTTGGCAAACTGGTGAGGCAAGCCTATTTGTATGAAGGACTAAGGGGTCTCCCAAAAATAATCCCAAAGTAAGAGAGAGGGAGGCAGGTGTGACCTGGTCACAAAGCTTGGTACTGAAGAGGAACAGACAGTAATTCTGAATACAAATGTTGGAGGAGAGGAATAATCTTATGCACAATATTTTTATTGCATAGAATATGTAATATATAGAATTTTGTCACCTGCATATACACACTTCTCTTTCCTAGTCTTGATTCCAGTTTATGTATGTTTCTCTGATAATTTATGCCCATTTATATTTAGCTCTATTTTATTATATCCATCTCTTTGTAAGGTGCCTCAAATTTTCTGTGGAACTAGTGGACATATTGTCAGGGTCGGAAAATATTTCCCCTTAGCCTGTTAGTTCTGGCTGGTAGAACAATTCAAATGATATACAGGAGCAGATTAACAAGAGAAAAAATCAAATTTTAATACATGCACAGGGCAAATTCACATAAGCATGAAAAATCCAAAGACAGAGAGACAAAATGTTATTTTGGACTGACAGGGAAGTAGGCAATTAATTCACAGATGGATGAAAGCAAATTTGGTAAACAAATTCTTTCAGGGTTATTCAGAAACAATGGGACACAAATAAATCAGGTTTTGTTTGAATCTTCTCAGTGCAACACTTAATTTGTAATTGCTAATGTGTTAAGGTTTCCTTCCTGAAGCAGCTTTTCCTATTTGAATCTTTTTAGGTGGATAAGAGGAAGGTAAAAACTCTTCCTGAGGTTGTTGGGCTTCAACTGTTTAATCTGCATGCCAGGGTGGCACATGGCAGGTGCCATGGACCCCCACAATATAAATAAATAAGGTATTTAATAAGCATTCATCTAATGAATTTCATTTGGATGCCAGCTGTTGGGCAGATAAAATATAAATATATTATGCTCACTTTGTTAAAGATGGAGCTGCCCACATGGAAGCCCGTTGCCCAGGTGATTGCTTGGGACGGGCGTGATTAATATTAATGTGTGTTGGGGGCGGGTTGTGGGCAGGCAGGATCCTTGTAGCCTCGGGCTTGGTTTTAGGACTAAGCCTTTCCCACCCTTTTTGATGTGGGGTGGTACAATCCCATTATGCCCCAGATAAGTGATTTTGTATTAGAGACTTCCCTATTTTGTATATTGGATTAAAGGTTTGGATTTCTATACTATAAAATCGGGGCAGAACAGGAGCTTGCTCACTTGGTCCCTGAGATTATCATTAGAGGAGAGAGCAGAGCAGAGAGCAGAAGAAGGCCACGTGGAGGAGGCCAGGAGAAGCAGCCAAGATGGTGGAGTGTTGAGTGAGAAGCCAGTTTGTGCAGAGTTTGTGCAGGGAGGAGGAAGGAGATGGGGAACAGAGGTGAATAAGTCTGGTGAGCTAGAAACCTTTGATTCTAGGAAACTCAGATAAGTCAGTAACTTTGTGAGCACTGAATGTGAGTGGGTTTTGGAGCCCAGTGTGTATTTTTTACTTGCCTGCCGGGTGCAAGCTAGGATTAAAGATAATGCCCATCTGTTTTTGGCTCCGTTGTTTCTTTACCGACTGTCCGAATCCAATGCGAACCTGCATGGGCCGGGCTGCTGTGATGGTGGCCCTGGCTTCTGGTTTTACAGTGACTTTGTAGTAGAGTGTAAAGCCAGAAGCCACGGCCAGGGCAACTATCACAGCCGCCTGGCCCATGCAGGTTCGCATTGGATTCGGACAGTCGGTAAAGAAACAATGGAGCCAAAAACTGGTGGGCCATAGTCTTTAATTCTAACTTGCACCTGGCGGGCAAGTAAAAACACACACTGGGCTCCAAAACCCATTCACATTCAGTGCTCACAAAGCCACTGACTTATCCGAGTTTCCTAGAATCAAAGGTTTCTAGCTCACCAGCCTTATTCTCCTCAGTTCCCCATCTCCTTCCTTATCCCAGATACAAACTCTGCACCAACTCTCTTCTCACTCAGCACTCCGCCATCTTGGCTGCTTCTCCTGGCCTCCTCCACGTGGCCTCCTTCTGCTCTCTGCTCTTCTCTCTCCTCTAATGATAATCTCAGGAACCAAGAGCATAAGCTCCTGTTCTGCCCCCATTTTATAGTGTAGATTCATAACCCTTAATCCAATATACAAAATAGGGAAGTCCCCACTACAAAGTCACTTCTCTGAGGCATGATTGGATTGTACCACCCCACATCAAAAAGGGTAGGAAAGGCCCAATCCCAAAACCAAGCCCCAGGCTACAAGGATTCTGCCTGCCTTTAGCCCACCCCAACACACATTAATATCACCTGGGCGACGGCCTCCTCGTGGGCAGTGTAATCTTTAACAAAGTGAGCATAATACATTTTATCTGCCCAACATAGAGACTTCCCTATTTTGTATATTGGATTAAAGGTTTTGATTTCTGCACTATAAAGTGGGGCAGACCGGGAGCTTGCTCGCTCTCTTCCTGAGATTAGCATTAGAGAGGAGAGCAGAGAAAGGCCATGTGGAGGAGGCTAGGAGAAGCAGCCAAGATGGGGGAACAGAGATCAATAAGACTGGTGAGCTAGAAACCTTTGATTGTAGGAACTCGGATAAGTCAGTAGCTTTATAAGCACTGAATGAGGGGGTTTTGGAGCCCAGTGTGTGTTTTTACTTGCCTGCCTGTGCAAGCTAGGATTAAAGATGATGGCCCACCAGTTCTTGACTCCGTTGTTTCATTACCGTCTGTCCGAATCCAGTGTGAACCTGCATGGGTCAGGCGGCTGTGATGGTGGCCACGGCAACTGGCCATACACCAGCTATGCAGATATTGTTCTGAAAACAGAGATGCACGAATCTCTACTGGGGCCATCTTACCCCACAGGGCAGGGCTTTTCAAACCTTCTAGACTCTGTGACAATTTCTTCAACAGAAATCTTACAGGGAAGATATATATACATCATGTCCATAACAAGAAGCTGCTCTGGTTGAGAGGTGTGGGTGGGAGGATGTGGCACCCTCATAAACCACTGGCCCCTGGGCATTACTTCCTAAACATTCTGTCTCTGCAGAGTACAGGCTGACAAACAGCTTTAGAGGATGATCAGCTGGGTGCGGGCTGCAGACCCCAGAACCCAGGCCACAGCAGCTGTGCACTGTACACCAACATGTTCCACTGCCCCCCAGGAGAGAGGGACCCCTCCCTCCCTCAGGCCTATTCGCCCACTGGCTAAGGGCCAACCCTCCCCAGGCAGACTTTATCTTGGGTGCTGACCTACAGGTCAAAAACTAGCTTCAGGGCAGACCCACCCCCATCTGCCTCTCCTGGCCCACTTGACACTTTCAACTCCCCTTCAGGCTATAGTAAAATGGTAAAAGGGCAGGAATGGAGATGGGAGGGAGGAGCAGGGTCCAGGGGCTGGCCTGAGGGGCTGGGTGTGAAAGCCCTGCCTCTGGCCCAGCCTCTTCTGGAAGTTCAGGGTTCCAAGCTTAGACTCAAATGCATCTACACCCCCCTCCTGCTCCTCCCACTGTTTGTCTAATAAGGAAACCTTTCTGACCTCACTAGTTAAAAGTCTTGGCCCTTTGCCTCATTACTGCCAAGCCCAGAACTGAAGGGTGAAAGCAGGCAGCCTTTGGCTGTCTTCAACTCGGCAACTGCCCCTTGGGGTCTGTGTCTCAAAGTCCCAGCCTCTCAATAGGACTGTGTTTTCAATCTCCGTTCAACAAAGCCCGCGGTCTCCTTCCTGGGCCTGCGCTCTTCATTCTCCTTTCTATGGGGATTAAGAGCTGCTCTCTTGTCTGGGTGTCACTCTCCCTTTGAACTGCTGTGGCTTCATCTGGTTTCAGGCTCTGCTTCCTGCCAGGAAGTGGATTTACCTCTGATTTGTTGTTACTCTCTCCACAAGATGATTGGAGGGTGAGTCCCTTTCTCCCCAGACACCCCCACCTCATGCTGGCCCTCCTCTCCTCCATCTCTGTCCAGCCAGAGTCCTCAAATCAGCTCTCAGTGACCTCCTCCTGCCTCTGAACTCTCCTGCCACACAGGCAAAGGTGGGACTCTGAAGTTGGGGGCATCCCACGCCTGCTCACAGGGAGGCATGGAGACTAGTGGGATAGACGTGGCTGAAAGCCTGGATGTGTGCTGGCCAGGCTGTGGTGGGAGAAGCCCTCATTTGGAGGGCGGCTGAGTTTGGCTGGTGGAGGGGTGGCTGTGGCCTGGAGCTATTCTCGCTGTTTTTGACAGCCCTGGTGTTGGTCAAATAAGTTTGTAAATATGATGTATATGTTTGCTCGTTTTGGGTGTGGGGGACAGGCTGTAAACTGGCAAAGTCATTATAGCCTAAGGCTTAGTTTTAAGACTAATCCTTTCCCTCCCTTCTAATACTAAGGTCTTCTCAAAACTAAGCTTTTCCCCACACCCTGACTGTTGCATGCTAGGGGGTAGTGCACTCTTATGAGGAATCCCATTTATGCCTCAGATAAGTGGCTTTGTATCAGAGACTTCCTTATCTGTATATTGGCTTAAAGGCTTTAATTTTCTACACTATAAAATGAGACAGAGTAGGGGCTTTCTCTTTTGGTTCCTGCTATTAGCTTTGCAGGGCCCCCCCTGATCCCTTGCCCTCTATGGAAAAAGCAGGTTTTCTGCTTTTCCCTTGGCTTCTCTTGTGGCTTGCCTGTCTTGGTGAGACACCAATTGTTGGTCAAATAGGTTTGTAAATATGATATATATGTTTGCTCGCTTGTGACTTATATTGGGTGTGGGGGACAGGCTATAAGCGGGCCAGGTCGTTGTAGCCTAAGGTTTGGTTTTGGGGCTAAGCTTTTCCCCACATCCTTGACTGATTGTATGATCTGGGTGGTGCACTCTCATGAGGAATCCAATTATGCCTTGGATAAGTGACTTTGTATCAGAGACTTCCTTGTTTGTATATTGGATTAAGGGATTTTGGTTTTCTACACTATAAAGTGGGACAGACCAGAAGCTTGGACACACAGTTCCTGCTATCACAATTGCAGGGGCTTCCCTGATCCCTTGCCCTTGATGGGAAGAGCTGGTTTTCTGCTTTTCCCTTGTCTTCTTTTGTGGTTTGCCTGTCTTGGTGAGACACCAATAAATAGGATGGCCCCCCATCCTCTGACTCCGCCATTTCTTTATCGTCTGCCCGAATCCAATGGGAACCTGCATGTGAATGGCCACGATGGCGGTTCCTGGCCTTACACCAATAAACAGAATGGCCCAGCATCCTCCGACTCTGCCATTTCTTTACTGTCTGCCTAAATTCAATGAGAACCTGCGTGTGAATGGCCATGATGGTGGCCCCTGGCCATTCACCCGGAAAATGGGTGAAAGGGATGTTTCTGCTCTGGATACTAACTACGCTGAAGCCAAGTCTCCTGCATGCAAATCTAGGGCTCTTTCTGCCTTCTCACTTTTTCCATGTGTACTCTACCTTTATTTGCAATAGAATATTACAGATGCAAGCCTTGGGGGTGGAGAGGGTACATGTGGGGTGTGTGATGTTGGAAAGAGGATGAAGGCCAACTGATTGTAGGTACACTGACATCCGGGCAAAAGAGATTTTTTTTTTTTTGTATTTTTCTGAAGCTGGAAACGGGGATAGACAGTCAGACAGACTCCCGCATGTGCCTGACTGGGATCCACCCGGCACGCCCACCAGGGGGCGACGCTCTGCCCCTCCGGGGCGTCGCTCTGTAGCGACCAGAGCCACTCTAGCGCCTGGGGCAGAGGCCAAGAAGCCATCCCCAGCGCCCGGGCCATCTTTGCTCCAATGGAGCCTTGGCTGCGGGAGGGGAAGAGAGAGACAGAGAGGAAGGAGAGGGGGAGGGGTGGAGAAGCAGATGGGCGCTTCTCCTGTGTGCCCTGGCCGGGAATCGAACCAGAGACCTCTGCACGCCAGGCCGACGCTCTACCACTGAACCAACTGGACAGGGCCCAAAATAGATTTTTTTAATGGAGGGGAGGTTATTGTCCTTATTCTAGAGAAGTGTAAAGCCAGTAGCCAGGGCTACCATCACAGCCACCTGGCCCAAGCAGGTTCGCATTGGATTCAGATAGTCGGTAAAGAAACAATGGAGCCAAAGACTTGTTGGGCAGATAAAATATATTATGCTCACTTTGTTAAAGATAAAGCTACCCACGTGGATACCTTTGCCCAGGTGATATTAATGTGTGTTGGGGGCAGGCAGGATCGTTGTAGCCTGGGGCTTGGTTTTGGGATTAAGCCTTTCCCACCCTTTTTGATGTGGGGCAGTACAATCCAATCATGCCTCAGAGAAGTGACTTTGTAGGAGAGACTTCCCTATTTTGTATATTGGATTAAAGGTTATGGATCTACACTATAAAATGGGGGCAGAACAGGAGCTTACTCTCTTGGTTCCTGGGATGATTAACATGAGAGAGCAGAGGGAGCAGAGCAGAGAGCAGAAGGAGGCCACGTGGAGGAGGCCAGGAGAAGCAGCCAAGATGGCGGAGTGCTGAGTGAGAAGAGAGTTGGTGCAGAGTTTGTATCTGGGATAAGGAAGGAGATGGGGAACTGAGGAGAATAAGGCTGGTGAGCTAGAAACCTTTGATTCTAGGAAACTCAGATAAGTCAGTGGCTTTGTGAGCACTGAATGTGAGTGGGTTTTGGAGCCCAGTGTGTGTTTTTACTTGCCCGCCAGGTGCAAGTTAGAATTAAAGACTATGGCCCACCAGTTTTTGGCTCCATTGTTTCTTTACCAACTGTCCGAATCCAATGCGAACCTGCATGTGAATGGCCACGATGGCAGCTCCTGGCCTTACAGACTGATGGACCATTCATCTTTAATCCTAGCTTGCACCCGGCGGGCAAGTGAAAACACACACTGGGCTCCAAAACCCACTCACATTCAGTGCTCACAAAGCTACTGACTTATCCGAGTTTCCTAGAATCAAAGGTTTCTAGCTCACCAGACTTACTCATCTCTTTTCCCCATCTCCTTCCTCCTCCCTGCACAAACTCTGCACAAACTGGCTTCTCACTCAACACTCCACCATCTTGGCTACTTCTCCTGGCCTCCTCCACATGGCCTTTCTCTGCTCTCCTCTCTGCTCTCTCCTTTCTAATGCTAATAATCCCAGGAACTGAGAGCAAGATTCTGTTCTGCCTCCATTTTATAGTGTAGAAATCAAAACCTTTAATCCCATATACAAAAATAGGGAAGTCTCACAGTGTTTCCAAACCTTTTTTGTGCCATGCCCCACCTTAACCTTTCTAAAATTTTTATGTCCCCCCTCCCTATGTAACATACATAATTTTTAACATTAAAAAATTGATTTGTTTACTTAATAAACATAAATGATAGGTTCTAGGAAGAAGTCACTATGAAATTGTTAACAAAACACAGTAAGTAAAATTTCAAAACATATAATGAAAAACAGAAATTTAAATTCCAAATAATTTTAATACAGATTTTTCTATATTAATTTATTATTTTAATTTAGTGTGATCCTTGCGCTTGATGCTTGCTGCACAGAGATTTTATATTAGGTTCCAATTTGGTTAGCTTTAGTCTCAAGTCTCCACATTGTGTTATATCCAGCTGATTTCTTTTTTTTACCAGTAAATCATTTACTGCACTAAATCCACATTCAGCTAAAAATGAAGATGGAAATGGTAGCAATAGTTTTCTTGCACATTTGGTTAAATTTGGGTATTTGATTTCTGTTTCCTCACAAAGCCATGCCATCGCTCCTTTGATATTAAATAAAGCTTTAACTGACTCATCATTTTGCAATTCTGCGAGTTCTTCTTGATATTGCATATTTGATATATCAGACAAATCCACTAACATTGGCTGCATCATCCATGTTGGGAATCAATTTGTTTTAAATCAGAAAATCTTTCTTTTAAATCAGCCGATAGAATATTCAAATGATTGACAATAACAAGTAAAGCGGTATCAGTTACTTCACATTTTTGGAGCCAATGAAACTGTTTAAAGTTTTTGTTGTTAATGTGTTTCTGACATAACTCAATATTGGTAATGAAACCAAATATCTTTGCTTTTGCATCGACAAGAGTTTTATTTGTTCCTTGAAGTTGCTTATTTAATATATTTAGTTTTTCAAAGATATTGGCTAAATAACTCACAAATGCTTTACCATCTATTGTTAACAGATACTTCATTTCAGGTTTGTCGCTTAAAAAATCACTAAGAGTATCAAACAGTTCCATAAATCTTTTCAAACAGTTTCCTTTAGATAGCCATCTTACTTCAGTATGAAGTAAAAGTCTCACATGGTCTTCATTTTGTTCTTCACAAAATAGCTTGAAAAGACACTCATATTTGGCACTAGCTTTAATAGCATTAACACACTTTATTACTGTATGTAATACTTCATTCAGAACAGGCGAGATGTTTTTAGCTACCAAGTTTTCCCTATGAATAACACAATACACAAGAATCACTTCTGGATTCGCATCTTTCATCACTTTTAAGCAGCCATTTTTCTTGCCCATCATATTGGGAGCACCATCTGCAGCACAAGATGTTATATTTTTCATTGGTATATCATTGACATCTAAGTAGTTTTTTAGCTTATTATATATATCTTTGAAGGTAGTGGTGCTTTCTAATCTTTTACAGAACAACATTTCTTCAGCAAAATGTCCTTTATCAATATATCTTATGTAAGTTATCAATACTGCCTCACTGTCTCTCAAAGTTGATTCATCCATTTGCAAGGAGAATTTTCTTGTTTTCAGCTTTTCAATAAGTTGTTTTTCAATATCCTCACTCATTTCGCCTATTCTTCTGCTAACAGTATTGTCACTGAGTGGCATAGCTTTTACATCTTTGTCATCTTTTTCAAGAACCGTTTTAAGAAATGCTGATATTGACGGTTTTATTAAATTCTCTCCTATAGTGTGATTTTCTCCAGTTTTAGTGGTGAATAAAGAAATTTGATAACTAGCCTCAAGAACACGATTATTAGTTGAAGTATGAGCAGTAAATAGAGACTTTAATATTGTTCTTTTTTCAAAAATTTTCTTTAAAGTTTTAAAGTAACTCAAATCTGAATTAATATGAGCACTATGTTTCGCCTTCAAATGCGCCTCAAGACGACCTTGTTTCATTGATTTGTTGGTCAAGCATTGCTGGCATAAAAGACAAAAAGGAATCCGCTCATTGTGAACAGTGGGTATGAACCCAAATTTTAAATATTCCTCCGAATATTGACGAGTTTTTTTTCTTGCTTGCACCACTCATTTTACTATGGGCTATAAGAAATAAAAATAAGATCAATTAAAAACTAATATTAAAATATATTCAATGTGACATAGAGTAAACGTATACTAAAAATTCATATTTATTTAAATGTATATAACACATTTACTACACTACCACCGCAGATCAAAAGGTATCTATATTTTTTCCACTTGACAAAATTTTCTGGAAAGCTATGCTTCTAAAATTAAAATTGTCGTGCATGCACTATTATAGCCCCAATAATATTTATAAAATATTAGTGCTTTCTAGCCCCGATGCAAGAAGTACTTAATAAAGAGTTTAATATTGATAAAAATAAAATCAAATACTTACCAATTATATCTATACAATATATATATGTATATTTATTAAATCAACGAGCTTTTACAACAGTTTTGACTGACACTTATTTCAAATTAACACCAACTGAATGATGTGAAACACTACAGAAGTTGCGATGGGCCAATTAGGTGACAATAACTGCGTTGTTTAGCAAGTTTTTAAAACGTCCGGGGTTCCCTGTGGCAGACGGCAGATGGCACGCTCCGCAGTGAACCCAGGATGAAGTTTACTTGACGACGCCAATCACCCAGTTGATATTTTGGTCTCGTCAAACGAAATTATACTTAATAATTATTTACCGCAATTATTTAAGAATTGCATTTTTTGTTAAATTTGGCACCGCTATCTAGCATTGCATTTAAATGCCCCGGGGCGAAAGAGTTAAAGTCGTGTCGAGTCCATTTTCAAATTGCCCCCCTTAACTATCGAATTGTCCCCCTGTGGGGTGTGGGCCCCATGTTGGGAAACACCGCTCTAATACAAAGCCACTTATCTGGGCATGATGGGATTGTACCACCCCACATAAAAAGGGTGGGAAAGGCTTAGTCCTAAAACCAAGCCCCAGGCTACAAGGATCCTGCCTGCCCACAGCCTGCCCCCAACACACATTAATATTACCTGGGCGAAGGGCTTCCATGTGGGCAGCGCCATCTTTAACAAAGTGAGCATAATATATTTTATCTGCCCAACAAGAAGTTATTCTGGAAAAGTTCAAGAGAAATATCCAAGTGTACTTAGGCTGACATTACTTGTACTTTAATAGAAAGTGGCTGTCCAGCAGCCTACAGGATCACTTATATTTTAGTAATAATAAGGGGAGGCTGAGCTGTGGCACAAGAATCCCCATTAGTCTGTCTCTGGAAATCTTACTCAGGGACTGTAGGCAGAGTAGTCCCTGGAGAGCGTTCTAGATCTCAGGGAAGAAAACCTTCAGGGCAGATGTTTCTTCTCTGTTTTTGTTTTGTTTTATTTGGTACCCTCTACAACACCAGTTGTTGGACAGATAAAATATATTATGCTCACTTTGTTAAAGATGGCCTGCCCACATGGAAGCCTGTTGCCCAGGTGATATTAATGTGTGTTGGGGGCGGGCTGTGGGCAGGCAGGATCCTTGTAGCCTGGGGCTTGGTTTTAGGACTAAGCCTTTCCACCCTTTTTGATGTGGAGTGGTGCATTCCCATCATGCCTCAGATAAGTGACTTTGTATTAGAGACTTCCCTATTTTGTATATTGGATTAAAGGTTTTGATTTCTACACTATAAAATGGAGGCAGACCGGGAGCTTGCTCCCTTGGTTACTGTGATTAGCATTAGAGGAGAGAGCAGAGAGAGGCCACGTGGAGAAGGCTAGGAGAAGCAGCCAAGATGGCGGAGTGCTAAAGGAGAAGTTAGTTAGTGCAGAGTTTGTGCAGGGAGGAGGAAGGAGATGGGGAACAGAGGTGAATAAGTCTGGTGAGCTAGAAACCTTTGATTCTAGGAAACTCGGATAAGTCAGTAGCTTTGTGAGCACTGAATGTGAGTGGGTTTTGGAGCCCAGTGTGTATTTTTTACTTGCCCGCCAGGTACAAGCTAGGATTAAAGATAATGGCCCATCAGTTTTTGGCTCCGTTGTTTCTTTACCGACTGTCCGAATCCAATGCAAACCTGCATGGGCCAGGTGGCTGTGATGGTTGCTGTGGATACTGGCTTTACACCAGTCAAAAGAAAAAAACCGCACCTCAAAACTGGAAGTGAGGAATCTGAGGTGCACTGAGATTAAAACACACTCAGGTGTGTGTGTGAGAGAGAGAGAAGGAGAAAGAGAGAGAGAGATGGGTTCTCGTGATAGAAAGTATCTCAGAACCCTGTGCGAGGAGGGAATAGTGGTATAAGGCAGCTCCTGCTAAGGTCAACAGAGCTGAGAAGAGAAGTGCAGCTCAAAGGGACAAGCAGGGTAAAGAGAAGCCTGCTCATGCCACCACCGGGCCTGGCACTCCCCTCCGTGCCGGGAGGTGGGCCCTGACATTGTACTGGCCTGAGCCCTATCAGTCGTTCTCCCCACAAAGCCCGGGTTGTGCTCTTGGCAGGGCTGGGCCTCCCTGTCACTGAAGTCCTGGCTGGGGCCGCCAGCCTTGGGAGCCTCCCTTTGCAGTCAGAGGCCCCAGATTTGTCCAAGTGCCAGTACCTAATGAGGAGCTCATTTGAATCTATGAAAGTACCAGGGAGCAAGGAGACATGCTAATTAAAGCAATTGCTGTTCTTTAATTAAGCAATAATTCGCCCAAAGAGGGCATTCTCATGCAAATAGAGCCCTCTTGGGTGAGGTAAGGGCTTTGGGCAACAGCTGAGGTCTGTTAGGAAGGCCCTGAACATTGGAGGGCAGGGATCCAGAATGCCCCATTGAGCTGGTGATGGAGCCAAAGAATAATCCCCGTGGCCCAGCGCTGCCTTTTGTCTCTCCAGGCCTTGGCTCAGAGCTGCGGGAGGCTGGGACCCTGCGCCCCCTGCTGCTCCCCCCCCCCCCCCCGCCCCGTGCCTTCTCTCCCAGACACTTTCAGAGCTGTGTAGGGTGGAGAAGTTTGTGGGACATTGTCTAGTTTGGCCCTTGAAACAATCTGTGTCCCAGTTACCAGAGCACTGACACAGAAAGATTGGAAAGGGGTGGAAATGGGGCTCCTGAATGTCCATAGACATGGAAGGTGCTACAGGAGGGCGAGCTTCCTCTGTCAGCTGCTGTGGAAGGAGCACTGAAATCAGTCATAGCTGGGTGACTGTGGAAGGAGCACTGAGATCAGTCATAGCTGGGTGGCTGTGGAAGGAGCACTGAGATCAGTCATAGCTGGGTGGCTGTGGAAGGAGCACTGAAATCAGTCATAGCTGGGTGACTGTGGAAGGAGCACTGAGATCAGTCATAGCTGGGTGGCTATGGAAGGAGCACTGAGATCAGTCATAGCTGGGTGGCTATGGAAGGAGCACTGAGATCAGTCATAGCTGGGTGACTGTGAAGGAGCACTGAGATCAGTCATAGCTGGGTGGCTGTGGAAGGAGCACTGAGATCAGTCATAGCTGGGTGACTGTGAAGGAGCACTGAGATCAGTCATAGCTGGGTGACTGTGAAGGAGCACTGAGATCAGTCATAGCTGGGTGACTGTGAAGGAGCACTGAGATCAGTCATAGCTGGGTGACTGTGAAGGAGCACTGAGATCAGTCATAGCTGGGTGACTGTGGAAGGAGCACTGAGATCAGTCATAGCTGGGTGACTGTGGAAGGAGCACTGAGATCAGTCATAGCTGGGTGACTGTGAAGGAGCACTGAGATCAGTCATAGCTGGGTGACTGTGAAGGAGCACTGAGATCAGTCATAGCTGGGTGACTGTGGAAGGAGCACTGAGATCAGTCATAGCTGGGTGACTGTGGAAGGAGCACTGAGATCAGTCATAGGTGGGTGACTATAGAAGGAGCACTGAGATCAGTCATAGCTGGGTGACTGTGAAGGAGCACTGAGATCAGTCATAGCTGGGTGACTATAGAAGGAGCACTGAGATCAGTCATAGCTGGGTGACTGTGAAGGAGCACTGAGATCAGTCATAGCTGGGTGACTGTGAAGGAGCACTGAGATCAGTCATAGCTGGGTGGCTGTGGAAGGAGCACTGAGATCAGTCATAGCTGGGTGACTGTGGAAGGAGCACTGAAATCAGTCATAGCTGGGTGACTGTGAAGGAGCACTGAGATCAGTCATAGCTGGGTGGCTATGGAAGGAGCACTGAGATCAGTCATAGCTGGGTGACTGTGAAGGAGCACTGAGATCAGTCATAGCTGGGTGGCTGTGGAAGGAGCACTGAGATCAGTCATAGCTGGGTGACTGTGAAGGAGCACTGAGATCAGTCATAGCTGGGTGACTGTGAAGGAGCACTGAGATCAGTCATAGCTGGGTGACTGTGAAGGAGCACTGAGATCAGTCATAGCTGGGTGACTGTGGAAGGAGCACTGAGATCAGTCATAGCTGGGTGACTGTGAAGGAGCACTGAGATCAGTCATAGCTGGGTGACTGTGGAAGGAGCACTGAGATCAGTCATAGCTGGGTGGCTGTGGAAGGAGCACTGAGATCAGTCATAGCTGGGTGACTGTGGAAGGAGCACTGAGATCAGTCATAGCTGGGTGGCTATGGAAGGAGCACTGAGATCAGTCATAGCTGGGTGACTGTGAAGGAGCACTGAGATCAGTCATAGCTGGGTGACTGTGGAAGGAGCACTGAGATCAGTCATAGCTGGGTGACTGTGGAAGGAGCACTGAAATCAGTCATAGCTGGGTGACTATAGAAGGAGCACTGAGATCAGTCATAGCTGGGTGACTGTGAAGGAGCACTGAGATCAGTCATAGCTGGGTGACTGTGAAGGAGCACTGAGATCAGTCATAGCTGGGTGACTGTGAAGGAGCACTGAGATCAGTCATAGCTGGGTGACTGTGGAAGGAGCACTGAGATCAGTCATAGCTGGGTGACTGTGGAAGGAGCACTGAGATCAGTCATAGCTGGGTGACTGTGGAAGGAGCACTGAGATCAGTCATAGCTGGGTGGCTGTGGAAGGAGCACTGAGATCAGTCATAGCTGGGTGACTGTGGAAGGAGCACTGAAATCAGTCATAGCTGGGTGACTGTGAAGGAGCACTGAGATCAGTCATAGCTGGGTGGCTATAGAAGGAGCACTGAGATCAGTCATAGCTGGGTGACTGTGGAAGGAGCATTGAGATCAGTCATAGCTGGGTGACTGTGGAAGGAGCACTGAGATCAGTCATAGCTGGGTGACTGTGAAGGAGCACTGAGATCAGTCATAGCTGGGTGGCTATGGAAGGAGCACTGAGATCAGTCATAGCTGGGTGACTGTGGAAGGAGCACTGAGATCAGTCATAGCTGGGTGACTGTGGAAGGAGCACTGAGATCAGTCATAGCTGGGTGACTGTGAAGGAGCACTGAGATCAGTCATAGCTGGGTGACTGTGGAAGGAGCACTGAGATCAGTCATAGCTGGGTGGCTATGGAAGGAGCACTGAGATCAGTCATAGCTGGGTGACTGTGGAAGGAGCACTGAGATCAGTCATAGCTGGGTGGCTATGGAAGGAGCACTGAGATCAGTCATAGCTGGGTGACTGTGGAAGGAGCACTGAGATCAGTCATAGCTGGGTGGCTATGGAAGGAGCACTGAGATCAGTCATAGCTGGGTGACTGAGGAAGGAGCACTGAGATCAGTCATAGCTGGGTGGCTATGGAAGGAGCACTGAGATCAGTCATAGCTGGGTGACTGTGGAAGGAGCACTGAGATCAGTCATAGCTGGGTGACTGTGAAGGAGCACTGAGATCAGTCATAGCTGGGTGACTGTGAAGGAGCACTGAGATCAGTCATAGCTGGGTGGCTGTGGAAGGAGCACTGAGATCAGTCATAGCTGGGTGACTGTGAAGGAGCACTGAGATCAGTCATAGCTGGGTGGCTGTGGAAGGAGCACTGAAATCAGTCATAGCTGGGTGGCTATGGAAGGAGCACTGAGATCAGTCATAGCTGGGTGACTATAGAAGGAGCACTGAGATCAGTCATAGCTGGGTGACTGTGAAGGAGCACTGAGATCAGTCATAGCTGGGTGACTGTGAAGGAGCACTGAGATCAGTCATAGCTGGGTGGCTGTGGAAGGAGCACTGAGATCAGTCATAGCTGGGTGACTGTGAAGGAGCACTGAGATCAGTCATAGCTGGGTGACTGTGGAAGGAGCACTGAGATCAGTCATAGCTGGGTGACTGTGAAGGAGCACTGAGATCAGTCATAGCTGGGTGACTGTGAAGGAGCACTGAGATCAGTCATAGCTGGGTGGCTGTGGAAGGAGCACTGAGATCAGTCATAGCTGGGTGGCTGTGGAAGGAGCACTGAGATCAGTCATAGCTGGGTGGCTATGGAAGGAGCACTGAGATCAGTCATAGCTGGGTGGCTGTGGAAGGAGCACTGAGATCAGTCATAGCTGGGTGACTGTGAAGGAGCACTGAGATCAGTCATAGCTGGGTGACTGTGAAGGAGCACTGAAATCAGTCATAGCTGGGTGACTGTGGAAGGAGCACTGAGATCAGTCATAGCTGGGTGACTGTGAAGGAGCACTGAGATCAGTCATAGCTGGGTGACTGTGAAGGAGCACTGAGATCAGTCATAGCTGGGTGACTGTGGAAGGAGCACTGAGATCAGTCATAGCTGGGTGACTGTGAAGGAGCACTGAGATCAGTCATAGCTGGGTGACTGTGGAAGGAGCACTGAGATCAGTCATAGCTGGGTGACTGTGAAGGAGCACTGAGATCAGTCATAGCTGGGTGGCTGTGGAAGGAGCACTGAGATCAGTCATAGCTGGGTGACTGTGGAAGGAGCACTGAAATCAGTCATAGCTGGGTGACTGTGAAGGAGCACTGAGATCAGTCATAGCTGGGTGGCTGTGGAAGGAGCACTGAGATCAGTCATAGCTGGGTGACTATAGAAGGAGCACTGAGATCAGTCATAGCTGGGTGGCTGTGGAAGGAGCACTGAGATCAGTCATAGCTGGGTGACTGTGGAAGGAGCACTGAGATCAGTCATAGCTGGGTGACTGTGGAAGGAGCACTGAGATCAGTCATAGCTGGGTGACTGTGGCTGAGACTCAGTTTCCCTCCTCAAGACTCAGTTTATTCATCTTTGGAATGGGTTGCCTAATAATGACCTTACATCATGTGGGTCAATGGATGGGAACTCACCAGGCACAAGCCTGGCACCTAGCCCAGTGGTTCTTGACCTGGAGTGATGTGTACTCATAGTAAGGCTGCCTGCCAGATAAAATACTGTATATCTTTATATTTTATTTGCTAAATCTGATAACCTTACCCTGAGGTGGGGAGTGGCCAGGGGTGATGCTGAACATCCCACACTGCACAGGACAGCCCCCAACAAAGACTCATCTGGTCCAAAAGATCAGCTGTGCTCAGATTGAGAAACGGATGTAAGCAGCACTCAATAAACCAGAGCTACATGAAAAATAAGTGAGATGACACATCTTCTGGTTGTAAATCACCTCTGGGGCCAACTCCTTATGGTACAGTAGTCTCGCCTTATCTCCAACATCCTCAGTGGATGCCTGAAACCATGGATAGTATCAAACCTTTACTGATGTTTTTTTCCTATACATATGTACTCATGATAAAGTTTAATTTATAAACTAGGCACAGTAAGAGATTAACAGCAATAACAAGTAATCCAATAGAACATTTATAACAACATACTGGAATCAAAGTTATATGAATAAGAACTCTCTCTCAAAATATCTTATTGTCCTCTACTCACCCTTCCTCTTGGGATGACGTGATGAGATGAGGTGAGGTGAATGACACAGACGTGTCATCAGGCAACCATAGGGTGACTTGAACACATGCACTGTGACACCACTGTGACAGTCCATCTGATGACTGAGATGGCTCCTAAGTGACTGTTGGGTGGGGAGCATGTACAATGTGGAGACACTGGACAGAGGGATGGGGCACATCCTGGATGGGACGGAGCAGGATAGGGCAAGATTTCAACACAATACTCAGAACACTGCACAGTTTAAAACTTATAAAGTGTTTCTTTCTGCCCTGGCCGGTTGGCTCAGCGGTAGAGCGTCGGCCTAGCGTGCGGAGGACCCGGGTTCGATTCCCGGCCAGGGCACACAGGAGAAGCGCCCATTTGCTTCTCCACCCCTCCGCCGCGCTTTCCTCTCTGTCTCTCTCTTCCCCTCCCACAGCCAAGGCTCCATTGGAGCAAAGATGTCCCGGGCGCTGGGGATGGCTCTGTGGCCTCTGCCTCAGGCGCTAGAGTGGCTCTTGTCGCAACATGGCGACGCCCAGGATGGGCAGAGCATCGCCCCCTAGTGGGCAGAGCTTCGCCCCATGGTGGGCGTGCCGGGTGGATCCTGGTCGGGCGCATGCGGGAGTCTGTCTGACTGTCTCTCCCTGTTTCCAGCTTCAGAAAAATAATAAAAAAAATAAAGTGTTTCTTTCTGGAATTTTCCATTTAATATTTTCACAGTGTTTGTAAGGATTTTTATCTGTATTTCTCTTTTCTCAAAAGGAAGAGTGTGGGCACTAACTGTGTTTTAAATAATTGAACAAACAGACTGAGTCTGAGTGGTCCAGGCTGGTGCTAGGAGCCCCATGCAAGAAGGAGAACCAAATAAATTGGTTATAAATCCCAGGCACTTCAGAGACAGCCCAAAGCCAGCTCTGGTGTGGAAGGAGGGGGAGGCTTCATGAAGAGGGAGCCTTGTAAGAGGCATCTGGGCCCAGCCTTGAGCATAGCAAGCAGCTGAGAGCAGGTAATGTGTCAGTGACTCCTGAGGTGTGAAGAGGGAACTAATACCCACTTTTGACAATAATAGTCATATAGTCATAACACTTGCATTGAACTTACTGTTCTAATTCTCACAAAAGCCTAGAGGATAGATACTATTGTTATTCCTATTTTGCAGATATTGCTCAGGGCATATATCTTGTGAGAGCCAGGATTTCCCTAAGGTCTAAAGCTAGTATAGCCAGGAACAAGGTCTGCCCTGACACTTCCTCAGTGGTCACAGACCTGGAGATGTAATTGTCTTACTGCATGGAAGTCAGACCCTCGGCAAATGTGTCCACAGAGGCTGTTGTGTGGGCCTCAAGCTGAGTCTGTACTTGGGGACTTTGGTCCCCCAACAAACACCTAGAGGGTAGAGGCCAGAATGAGGATGGCATCACCAAATCCGACTCTTCCCACCAGAGTCAGTCTCATTTGCTGGAGGCTGCTTATCCTCTCACTGCCTAGGCAGCTCTTCTAGCTTCTGGGGCGGAGGTGGGGGTGGTTCGGTGCTTCTAGGGCTGCCTTCATAATGGCATATGTCTCATGTGGAGCCTGTGCTCTGCTGTGGGGGTTACAAAAGGCAGAAAGTCAACAAACCAGCCAGCCCGGCAAGGGAAAGATCAAGCCTCTTGCTACCAGAAATCTTGGACCCTTTTCAATTTTGTGTTCACCCGCTGCAAAATAAATGTTTTGTGTTACAAGGAGACGCAGATAGTATCTCACTAGCCCTACTAGTTCAGGGCTGCCTCTGCCAGCCTCTCACTCCAAACTTGGCAGGGGAACGAGCGTGGAGAAAAACAGGACTGGGCTCTGTTTGCAAAAAACATTTTCATCAGTCAAAAAACTGCCAGGGTTGTGAATATTAAATAAACCCTGACTCATGGAGACGTATACCTTGCTTTGCCTTGCCGATCTGCTGGGTAACAGACAGGGTTACATTACTTAAGAAGTGACAGCTCTAACATTATGCAGACTTCTCAAAATGGTTCTGGCTTTTTCTGAACAAAGAACAATCCACAAAAACGCCCGTGGTTTGCGACGCAGAGGAGACTCTTTATAGGTCACAGACTCGCCCTCTCCTTGGTTAACAGGGACCCAGTGAGATCACCCATTTAAGTGCCTTCCATGTCCAGGTGGGGCTGGGTGGCCTGACGCTCTTCTGCCAGCAGATTTAGTAAGAGTGTGGCCCAAGTCTCAGACCCTTACAGTGAGGTCCCTAAGGGCCAGCCCTGTTTTTTCCATTGCAGAATTAATAAGTGGTTTTGAAATGAGAGTGTGGGGTTGCTTTGCCAGGAACAAAGGTTTTCAGTGTTGGTTTCAGTCACTAACCTAAGACACCATAACATGTCAGACTCCCCTCTGCCCAACTCTAGCCAGTCTTGCAGTGAAAGTTCATCCAAGAGCAGTAATAATAGTGTAGCTAATGCTTATGCTGAGCTTACTACATGCAAGGCATTGTTCAAATCCTCATTATCACCATCGTTTTGTAGAGAGAAACTTTCTTATTTTTCTTATTCTTAAATCAGGCAACGCCCCCACCCTATTTCTTAGCTTAGCTGCTCTTTGGGTGTCCAGGCTGCCCCCCTCATTCTTCATGTGAACAGTGTCTCCTATGGGCCTTGGAACAGTGCAGCCCAGCTCTTTCTGTGAGTCTTTTCCCCAGAACCATTTCTGCCTTGCTCTTTAAACCCATAACCTCGGTCTGCACCATAACAAAATGAGTGTGTGTTTATACACTGCTGCTCTGCATGGCTTTCTCTTTATTGTGGAGACACATCTGAAAGGCTGCATAGCATAGGGGTTAAGTGTGGATTCTGAAGCTCACCTGCTCAGGTTTAAACCCAGCTCCATCCTCTCTAGCTGTGTCCTCTTGGGCAGGTTGCTCAGCCCTTCTGAGCCTTGGTTTCATCATCCTCATGTAAAGTAGGAATAAAAATGCCTATCTCACAGGAACGTTAAATAAGTGCTAAAGAAAGTGCTTAGAACTCTGTGCCTGGCACTTAATAGGGACTCCTACATGTGTGTATTTTACCTGACCAAAATTCTAAGGTGTCTCAAGGGCATAGGTGCTGTTTTATTCCTTCACAGCTACCAAGCTAGTGATGAACAAATAGAAAAAGCTTGATAAGCTTTTGCAGACTTGCCTGGTCTTTGGCTATTTAACAAAATGATGGGAAGGTATATACTGACCTTCTCTGGAATGCAGCAAAATAGGAGGCAAACACAAAGAAGTATGGAGACACTTCATTTTGCTTGACAATGTCCTGTAGGTGTTTAGTAAATGTCACTGAATAAATTCATCATACTTAAAAATCAGCAAACTGTTTAAAATCAAGAGCTCTGACAATTTCAGTGTTCAAAGGTAGAGAGAAAAGTAGAAGAAAAGAGGGAAGAAGAGGGATGGTGATTTATTCCACTCCCTTGTGCCTTTCGCTCATTTTTCCAAGTGCTTGTTAAGTTTAGTACCTCTGAGCCATCACAAGGTCAGCCTCAGGCTCTAGAGAAAAAACACAAGGCTACCGCTCCAAACTCTGATTGCTAATGTTGCTAGAAAGAGAAGCCAGAGAATGACCATCTTACTGGTGACTGCCCATTGCAGACAGACCTCAGGGCTCACAGAATCCAGATGGGCTGAGCATCTTAAAGAGGTCCTAAAATATTTCTCATGTTAGAAGATGATAAAGCCAGTCTTCTCAGTCTGGAAGGGGCTCTCCACATTGCATGCCTTGTGATCAGGAGTATAAGACACTGACCTCTGAGAAAGAATGGTCAACAAGGGCCTTGCTGAGAGGAGAAAGCTGTTTCTAAATGATCCTCGTGCATGGAGGCAAAGGACTGGACCTATGAGCTTCAAAAGGCACTTGGAATCCTCAAAGTCATGGTTCCTGATGGTTAGTGAAAAATAAAATTATCTCATTCTGGAAAAATGTCCCTAGTTCTTGTTATCAGCCCAAAGTCCATGTGCCTGACTCTTTGAAAGGCCCAAACTCAAAACATCAGAGTTTGCAGTAAGAAAAGGTTTATTAATCAAGAAGGCACCAGCTGAGAACATGGCAGACCTAATAGCGCCTCAAATCCATCTTGCTTGCTAGACTGGGTCAAGAGCTTTTAGAGGTTAGGAGGAACAGGGACGCAGAAGTGCCGGTAGGGCAGAGTTTAATGGGAGGATTTTGGAACTTGGCCATTTATGGTAAAGAGGTGTCAACACCATATCTTACTGGACAATGCACCCTTGGCTTCTGAAAGGATTTCCTGTTCAAGTTCTGTTTATGTCCCAGTACTTTGGTTCTGTCGGGGAACTGTGGGTGGCAAGACTTTGGTTCTGGGTGCAGCTGGTGGTCAAAGTTCTTTCATCTGTGCATGCTTTGGCTGCAGGACTTACAGTTTTGGTCTGTTGTCTCTGACCCAGTATCTTGTTAGTTGGTTCTGTGGTTTATATTCGGACATTTTATGTTGGTTTGCTTTATTTCAGTCTTAAGTCATTCCTTCCCTCTATGGAAAGGCCCCACTGGCCTTTCCTTGGGCATTTGTAAAGACTGTTAAGCACAGTATCTTCTCAGGCAGAGTGTTTTAATCAAGGCAGAAGCCCCTTGTAAAGGGCCCAAGAGAAGCTGGACTCAATGACTGGCTCAGTATCGAGCTTGGACGAATCTGAAATGAATACACCAGAGGAGTGGGAAAGAGGTGTTCCACATGTGGGTGGGGGCCTGAGGAGGATGAGGGGGCATGCAATGCAGGGCTTCTCATGCCCCCTCCCAGTCTGGGACCCTTCACACAGGTGGAGGGGGTTGCTAATCTCAGCCGCGAAAGCATTGCTGCCAACAGGGAGATGTCAGGCTTTAGGGCAAGCAGAGAAAATGCACTGGGTCTGTTTGGGGAAGAAAAACTACTCTCTCCTCCTCAAGGTTCTTCTGACTGGACTCATAATCAAATTAACAGAGACAGATTAGCAAGAGAAAAACAAATTAAAGCCTGATACGTATATAACATATATAACTACTGTATACATGCTAGAGACCCAGGAACACTGAGTAACTTGCCATCAGGGCAGAAGCTACTATTAAAATACCACCTGCAGCTATGGACAAAAGACGGTAGATGGAGAGTCAGTTCTGGGGAGTGACCAGGAAAAGCACAGTACGTAAGGGTAAGATTATTACACATTTAAGTCCATGACTTCTCCACTGATAGTGATGGCAGGGCTGGGTCAGAGAGGGACAAATGCTCACAGTGGATGCTCCCTTACAAATGTCAACATCTGCCTGACCTCTGGTGGTGCAGTGGATAAAGCATCGACCTGGGAACACTGAGGTTGCCGGTTCAAAACCCTGCACTTGTCTGGTCAAGGCATATATGGGAGTTGATGCTTCCTGCTCCTCCCCACTTTCTCTCTCTCTCTCTCCCTCTCTCTCTCTCTCTCCTTCCCTCCCTTCCTCCTCTCTAAAATGAATAAATAAAAATTAAAAAACAAACAAAAAAACCAAATGTCAACATCCTTAATAAAGGGTGCCGGCTACGTGGTTTCCACAGCTTCTCCTAAGTCTGCCGCTTCTTAAAATTAACCAGCCTAAAATAGTCAATATCCAATGTGGTATATTTTGGGGTGGCAAACTCTGCTCCCCTTCAGCCTTAAATGTAGGCTGGACAAGAGCCCAATGTGTGCTGCAATCTGAAAGACAGAGGAGACGGAAGGTCCCCAAATTCAAAATTTCTCTCTAGGGGTCTGCTGCAGACCCCTAGAATCCTGGAAGCCTGCTCCTGGAGAATGACCTCCTGGGACAGCTGTGTCCAGTGACTGACATGTTCGCCTATTGAACTAGTTCACTGAAGCCTTGGTAGCCTGAAAACATACTGAAAAGTCCACAGCCTGTTTACATCTTCTGCTACAGGAAACAGGGAGGAAAACCTCTGTCTCTTCACTGCACCTACCTTGTTAACCAGCTTCCCTGATGCTCTTAAGAAGGCAAGAACACTGAGTATCGACTCTGTAACAATGCAGTGGCTCCAGAGAGGGTGGATTGGGAGGGAAAGGGAAATGGCACCCAACTTAAATAGCCTTTCATCCCTGCCACCTGTGTAAACTTCCTTCAATCAGGTATCTGGCTCCCAGGTGCTCTCTCTCCACTTGTTTCTTCTCCTTTTCCTACATAAATGTGAATGTGAAAGCCTCATCCAAAACTGCTGTGAGGAGAGGAGCACAAGGTGCAAGTCACCAGCTCCTCTAGGCTCTTACCTCTGCCCCAAGATGCCAGAGTTCCAGGGCCTCTTCTCATGGCATCCTCTCCCTGCTTGGCCCTGAACGTGACAGGGCTGAGATATCAATACAGAGTGAGGAACAAAGAGTTTCCATTTCTCCCAGGAATTTCGTTCCCAGAATCCCCAGGACTGGACAGACAGTAACTGGGGAGCAGGCAGTTCAATGAGCTGGTGAAGGATGAGGTCAAGGGGAGAGGATGGGGACCCAGAGAGGGAAAACTGGGAAGCATGGTGACTAGCACAGGGCATGACACTGGAGACAACACAGAACTCCCAGAACCGTTGTCTCAGGGGTGTCAGCACCAATACTCTTTATAAATACTTTTAACTAGTGAAGAGAAAACAGGTAGTGTAAAAGCAAGACTAAGGATAATGATTCATTAGATTTGTCTTTTTATCTATGGATGTGCTTATTTTAAGTGTTTATTAATAACTACAATATTATACTTACCACATGCCCAGTTTACCTAATCCTCAGAACAGTCTTCTAAATTTGTGGCATTTATGGATAAATATCAATATGTAGAGCAAGTATTATCCTTATTACTAATATGTGAAAGATTATAACACAAACCAATAAGTCATGTGCACCAGTCTTTCATTGCTCATGTAGCATGGTAGTTGCTCACAATAATTTTTACCCTGGTGATGATGGTGGTGATAAAAAATAATATTATTAATTTTTATTATTGATTATGTCCTTGTCTCTGGGCTAAGTTCTTCACATGCATGATTTCACTTATCCTACAATAGTCATAGACAATAGCTACTATTATTACTGTTTCACAGATGAGAAAACTGATACACAAAGCATGGTAAGTCATTTGTCCAAATTGCAAGTTAATTTCCATAACATCCTTTACTGCTGATATGAGAGCTATTCACAATTGATCAGGAATGGCAGTTGTCTAAACCAAGCTGATGAATGATCAGAATGATCAGCTGTGGCATGCCTGCTTTGTCAGCCACTATGCAAGGAGCCTTATACACCTTAAATTCTCAACACAACCTGGCAGCCTATGTGATATTTATACTTGTTTTGCTGATGAGGAAACTCACCCAAGTTCATATACCTCATGGACATTAGGTTCATACCAAAGACCTCCAGTACCTCCACAGGCTAGTCTGGTCAGAGCTGCCTTAGATTAGATAGATGTTAGATGTCCTCAGGACTTAAAACAAAATCCTTCAAGCAACAGCTAAGAAGACACCATGACAAAAATTTTTATTCCAACCCATGCTAGAGCTGGGAAAGTTGCCAGAATTTGCGCTAACAATGTCAGTCGCTTAGAGACCTTGGCGCACTCTCACTCATTTTTCCTCTCCAAGGAAGAAGGGGAATTCTGTCATAAAGACTAGGTGATTGGCCCAAGTTCACACAACAGACAACAGGAGAATGAGGGATCTAGGAATAAATTATACCAGACAGGGTTCCCAATCCTCACTTCAATGTTTTTTCAATGAGACCATCCAGCCTCAAATTACTCATTCATTAGCTGCTGCCCTTTGTAAATATCCCCAACTCCTCATCATTCTCTTTCAGGCCTTTAGTTTTCTTTCATGTCTCAGACAGGGCTCCTGAATGACAGGGAAAGTGACATCCATATCGGTTCCGTGCTGGCTTCCATTACAGACCTATCTTTCCTGTAAAATGATCTCCACATTCTTTGCTAGTGCAAAGAAGATGTTTAAAGTCATTTTCTCCTGACCTGGAGTGTGGGTAAATTAATCTAGCAACACAAACCCAGTCACAGAGTTAGGTGATCTGTGTGTAATGGGTTTAGGCAGTTCATCTCCGGAGCTTAGCCAGTTCAGCATAAAAACAGGCCATAGAAATCTCCCCCTCCGTGAAATCCTCTTGCACACAATTCAGGAAATGGACAAGACAGTGAGAATACAGTCAACCTATTGGAATTTCTTCTTGAAGAAAATTAATCTTGCAGAGGGAAACTGTTATTATCAACCTTCTGGCCTTGCGAGGAAAGTTATCCTACGGTCATTAGATGTAAAATTCCAAATGCCTGGGGAGAGTCAGGTCATTTAATAACATGTCAATATCAAATTACATCAGAAATAATCAGAACTTCCTGCATATTTGATGGGAACTTTGTTGTATAAATTTGGAAATCATCCAAATGTAGACATATGACTTCTGTTAATTATTTAGCCCTCTGGGTTCAAGTTATTGTGGGGGTAATTGTTGTTTTGAACTTTGGAACGTTTAGCAGAGAGTAAAAAGAAAGACACTAAACCACCAATTGACTTTTAGATGGTCACTTTCTCTTCCCTTCTTCAGTTTAAATTGATTTTTTCTTATGTAAATAATATCAATAAAATCCAATGCCATGACCAAAAGCAAAACATGTGAAATCACTGTTTAGTTGGAAAACACTCAGTATGCTGTGCCAGCTTGCTGATAATTCTCTCTGACCACCCTTGCTGTTTGTTGCTAGCAGAAACACTTCTCAACACTAGCCCAACAATGTTTTAGAGGCTCATAACATCCGTTTGCGTTGGTATCAAATCCAGACAGTAAGATACAATACAAATATAAAGATTATCATTATTATGACCCCAAAAATGAAGTACCAAGTTCTTATTGACAATTCAAACCCCCCTCATGTAGCCCTATAAGACTAACTTCACTGTTCTGCACGAAACCCTTTGCTCTGATCCCATGGGCCAGTGGCTGTCCAGAGCATTCCACCTGCAATGCTGCCTTCAAAACTCTGCTTGCATTGTCCCTCCCACTCTTTTCTCTACTTCTCTCTGAACCTTCCCCAGCCTTCAGGGTGAGGTTAAGTTCTCCTTTCTTCTTGACGCCTTCATACCTCCACTCCAGTTGGAAGTTATTATATCTTTTCTAGCTTTATTATATTATTTTTCAAAATTGCTTATTTTTATTGAATGTATTGGGGTGACACTGGTTAACATAATTATACCGGTTTCAAGTGCCCAATTCTACAGCACATCTCTGTACACCATATTGTGTGTCCACCACCTCATGTCAAGTCTTTGTTCGTCACCATTTATCTCACCAGTACCCTCCTCCACCGCACATTCCACCCCGGGATAATCATCACACTGGCTCTTTTTTGTCCTTTTTTTCTCAATCTCTCCACTCCCTCACTGAGCCTCCACCCTTGACAGCTGTCAGCCTTGCTCTCCATGTATGAGTCTGTCTCTATTTTGCTTGTTAGATTATTTTGTTCATTAGATTCCACACAGGAGTGAAATCATGTGGTACTTGTCTTTCTCTGACTGGCCTTATGTCACTTAGCATAATGCTCTCCAGGTCCACTGATGTTGTTGCAAAAGGTGAGATTTCCTTCTTTTTTATGGCTGCATATTATTCCATAGGATAAATGTACCACAGCTTTTTTATCCACTCATCTACTGATGAGCACTTGGACTGCTTCCAAATTTTGGCTACTGTAAATAACTCTGCAGTGAACACAGGGGTGCATGTATTCTTTTGAATTTGTGTTTCTTTCGATAAATTCTCAGAAGTGGAATTCCTGGGTCATAAGGCAGTTCCATTTTTAATTCTTGAGGTAACTCTATATTGCTTTCCACAGTGGCTGTGCCAACCTGCATTCCCACTAAATGATAGACATTCTGACAGGTGTGAGGTGATAATTCATTGTGGTTATTTATTTTAGTGAGAGGACGGCAGATAGAGAGACAGTCTCCTGTTTGCACCCTGATTAGGATCCACCTGGCAACTCCTATCTTGGGCTGATATTCAAATCAACTGAGCTATCCTCAGTGCCTGAGGCCGACACTTGGACCTGCCCAAGCCACTGGCTGCGAGAGAGGAAGAAAAAGAGAAGGGGGAAAGAGAGGGGAAGAGAAGCAGGTGGTCCCTTCTCATGTGTGCCCTGACAGGGGATTAAACTTGAGATGTCCACACACTGGGCTGACGCTCTATCCACTGAGCCAGCTGGCCACAGATGATAGCTCATTGTAGTTTTAATTTGCATTTCTCTGATGATTAGTGATGTTGAGCATCTTTTCATATGTCTATTGGCCATGTGTATATCCTCTTTATAAAAGTGTCTATTCAGATTCTTTGCCCATTTTTTAAATTATTTTTCTTTTTGGTGTTGAGCTATATGAGTTCTTTATAAATTTTGGACATTAATCCCTTATCAGATGTATCAGTGAATATGTTCTCCCATTCAGTGAGCTGTCTTTTCATCTTGTTGATGGTTTCCTTAGCTGTGCAAAAACTTTTTAGTTTAATGTAGTTTCATTTGTTTATTTTTCTTTTGTTTCCCTTGCCTGAGGAGATATATCAGAAAGAGAAAAAAAAGGTGACAGGGGGAGAGATAGCGAGGCAAACTCCCACATGATACATTCTGACTGGGATCCACCCAGTAACCCTATCTTGGGCCAATACTTGAGTACCAAGCAATTTTTAGCGCCTGAGGCTGATGCACTCCAATGGAGCTATCCTCAGCACCCAGGGCCACACTTGAACCAACTAAGCCATTGGCTGCAAGAGGGGATGAGGAAGAGAAGGGGTAAGGGGGAAAAGCAGAAAGTTGCTTCTCCTGTGTGCCCTGACTGGGAATCAAACATGGGACTTCCATACTTTGGGTTGATGCTGTATCCACTGAGCCATGATCAGGGCCAGAAAATATATTGCTATGAGAAATATCCGATATTTTAATGCCTATGTTTTTTTCTAGAATTTTTATGGTTTCAAGTCTAATATTTAAGCCTTTAATCTGTTTTGATTTTATTCTTGTATATGGTGTAAGAAGGTAGTCTAGCTTCAGTTTTTTGCATGTATCTATCAATTTTCCCAACACCATTTATGAAATAGACTGTCTTTACCCAGTTATATGTTCTTGGCTCCTTTGTCAAATATTAATTGACCGTATAGGCATGGGTTGATTTCTGGGTTCTCTATTCTGTTCCACTGATTTATGTGTTTGTTTTTATGCCAGTACCATGCTATTTTGATCACTATGGCCTATAGTATAGTTTGATTATTAATTAGACTCTTTCATTTATTTCTGCTCTGATCTTTATTACTTTCTTCTTTCTACTCAATTTGGGCTTTGTTTGTTGTTCTTTTTACAAATTCCTTTAAGTGTAAAATTTGAATTCACTTTAGATTTTTTTGTTTGTTTCTTGAGGTAGGTTTATAACGCTATGAATTTCCCTCTTAGGACTGCTTTTGCTGTGTCCCATAGATTTTTAGGATGTTGGGATCTCATTTTCATTTGTTTCAAGTTATCTTTTGATTCATTCCTTGATCTCATTGTTAACACATTCACTGTTTAATAATGTTATTTAGCGTCCATATCTTTGTGTGTTTTTTCTTTATTTATTTATTTTTCTTGTGATTGATTTCTAGTTTCACACCATTGTGGTTAGAGAAGATGTTTGATATAATTTCAATCTTCTTAATTTTATTGAGACTTGTTTTGTGTTCTAACCATGTGGTCTATCCTAGAAAATGTTCCATGTGTACTTGAAAAGAATATATATTCTGCTGTGTAGGGTGAAATGCTCTGAAGATATCAATTAAATCCAGCTGATCTAATGTGTCATTTCAGGCCACCACTTCTTTTTTAATTTTCTGTCTGAAAGAGCTCTCTATTGATGTCGATAGGGTGTTAAAATCTCCTACTATTGGCCCTGGCCGGTTGGTTCAGTGGTAGAGCGTCGGCCTGGCGTGCAGGAGTCCCAGGTTCGATTCCCGGCCAGGGCACACAGGAGAGGCGCCCATTTGCTTCTCCACCCCTCCCCCTCTCTTTCCTCTCTGTCTCTCTCTTCCCCTCCCGCAGCCGAGGCTCCATTGGAGCAAAGATGGCCCGGGCACTGAGGATGGCTCTGTGGTCTCTGCCTCAGGTGCTAGAATGGCTCTGGATGCAACAGAATGACGCCCCAGAGGGGCAGCATCACTCCCTGGTGGGCATGCCAGGTGGATCCTGGTCGGGCGCATGCGGGAGTCTGTCTGACTGCCTCCCCGTTTCCAGCTTCGGAAAAATGCAAAAAAAATCTCCTACTATTACTGTATTGCTGTCAATCCCTCCCTTGATGTCCATCAAAATTTGCTTTACATATATAGGTGCTCCTACATTGGGTATGTAAATGTTTCCAGGGTTATATACTGTTGTTGGATTGCTCCTTTTATCATTATGTAGATTTTTCTTTATTTTTTTACTATAGACTTTGTTTTAAAATCTATTTTGTCTGATATAAGTATTGCTACCTCAGCTTTTCTCTTCATTTTTATTTGCAAGAAATATCCCTTTACTTTTTTTTTTTTTTTTTTTTGCGTTTTTCTGAAGCTGGAAACAGGGAGAGACAGTCAGACAGACTCCCGCATGCGCCCGACCGGGATCCACCCGGCACGCCCACCATGGGGCGACGCTCTGCCCACCAGGGGGCGATGCTCTGCCCATCCTGGGCGTCGCCATGTTGCGACCAGAGCCACTCTAGCGCCTGGGGCAGAGGCCACAGAGCCATCCCCAGTGCCCGGGCCATCTTTGCTCCAGTGGAGCCTTGGCTGCGGGAGGGGAAGAGAGAGACAGAGAGGAAAGCGCGGCGGAGGGGTGGAGAAGCAAATGGGCGCTTCTCCTATGTGCCCTGGCCGAGAATCGAACCCGGGTCCTCTGCACGCTAGGCCGACGCTCTACCGCTGAGCCAACCGGCCAGGGCCCTTTACTTTTAGTCTGTGTGTATCTTTCATTCTGAGGAAGGTCTCTTGTATAGGGCATATATATGGGTCTTGCTTTCTTATGCATTCAGCTACCTGTGTTTGTTTTTTTTTTTTTAACAGAGACAGAGAGAGAGAGTCAGAGGGAGGGATGGACAGGGACAGAAAGACAGGAACAGAGAGATGAGAAGCATCAATTATTAGTTTTTCGTTGCGCGTTGCAACATCTTAGTTGTTCATTGATTGCTTTCTCATATGTGCCTTGACTGCGGGCCTTCAGCAGACCGAGTGACTCCTTGCTCAAGCCAGCGACCTTGGGCTCAAGCTGGTGAGCTTTTGCTCAAACCGGATGAGCCCACGCTCAAACTGGTGAGTTTGAGGTCTCGAACCTGGGTCTTCCGCATCCCAGTCTGATGCTCTATCCACTGCGCCACCGCCTGGTAAGGCCTACCTGTGTTTTTTGATTGGAGCATAAGCCATTTACATTTAAAGTGATTATTGATAGGTATGTATTTATTGCCATTTTATTCTTTTAACTATGTTCCTCTGTGTGTTTTCTTCTTGTTCTTAAAGCCGGTCCTTAACATTTTTGTAATACTGGTTTGGTGGTCACAAACTCTTTTAGCTTTTCTTGTCTGGGGAGCTCTTTATTTCTCCTTCAATTTCAAATGATATTGTTGGGTAAAGCAGTCTTGGTTTTAGGTCCTTGCTTTTCATCACCTTGACTGTTTTGTGCCAACCCCTTCTGGCCTGAAATGTTTCTGTTGAGAAATCAGCTGACAGTCTTATGAAAGCTTTATTGTAAGTAGCTAACTGCTTTTCTCTTGCTGCTTTTAAGATTCTCTCTTTGTGTTTAACTTTTCCCATTTTAATTATGATGTGTCTTGGTGTGGGCCTCTTTGAGTCCATCTTGTTTGGGACTTTCTGCATTTCCTGGACTTGTGTGACTTTTTCCTTCACCAGGTTAGGGAAAATTTCAGTCATTATTTTTTTAAATGGTCCTCAATCCCTTATTCTCTTTCTTCTCTTTCTCATATCCCTATGATACAGATGTTGTAATACTTCATTTTGTCCCAACGGTCCCTTAAACTATCCTGATTTTTAAAAATTCTTTTTTATTTTTACTGCTCTGACTGGGTGTTTTTCTACCTTGTCTTCCAAATCACTGATTTGATCTTCTGCTTCATACAACTTACCGTTTTATTCCTTCTAGAGTATTCTTTTTTTTTTTTCAATTTAATTAATTAATTTATTTTTTACAGAGATAGTGAGTCAGAAAGAGGGATAGACAGGGACAGACAGACAGGAACGGAGAGAGATGAGAAGCATCAATCATTAGTTTTTCATTGCGCATTGCAACACCTTAGTTGTTCATTGATTGCTCTCTCATACGTGCCTCGACCACGGGCCTTCAGCAGACTGAGCAACCCCTTGCTTGAGCCAGTGACCTTGGGTTCAAGCTGGTGAGCTTTTGCTCAAACCAGATGAGCTCGTGCTCAAGCTGGCAGCCTCGGGGTCTCGAACCTGGGTCCTCCGCATCCCAGTCCGACGCTCTATCCACTGCGCCACCGCCTGGTCAGGCTTCTAGAGTATTCTTGATGTCACACATTGTATTAATCATTTCTTACTGGTTCCTTTTTATGGATTCTATGTCTTTTTTTTTTTTAATGCTTGCTATCTTTTTGTTCAAGTTCCTACTTTGTTCCTTAACAATTTGTGTAATCATTACTTTGTATTTTATACCTGATACATTGCTTGTCTCCATTTAATTTAGCTCTTTTTCTGGAGATTTCTCCTATTCTGTTATTTGGGGTCTATTTCTTTTCCTCCCCATTTTGGCTGTCTCTCTTTGTTTGTTTTGTGGTGTGGCCTTATGTAGTAGATGTTCTGTTAGATGCAGTGGCACAGTCTCCTTAATCATCTGAGCTGGGTGTTCCAGGAATGTCTGTTGATTCTATGGGCTCTCCTGTTGTAACTGAACCTTGACTGCTATTGGCTTGTTGTGTGTGGGATTGACTTTCAGGCTGGCTGACTGTGAGGCTCTACATTGACCAATGCATGAAAGCTGCTGTGCAGGTGCTGACCACAGGAAGTGGCATTTGCCTCAACTGAGTTTGGTACCTGATGAGCTCTCCCATTGGATATGCTGTTTGTGAAGGTAATTTGGTCTTGTTCTGGTGTTGTCTGAAGCTGGCCACTGGGTGTGTTGGTTCTGGGCCTCTTTGGAGGGAAGTTGGTACTGGCTAATGTAAGACACTGCCTGTGAGGGGTCTTCAGCCACCTGTGTTGGAGATACAAGTGGTCCACAGTTTGTGACTGCCTCTGCTGGGCTTAGGTGCAAGTGGGAAGGACCAAGGTGCACACCAAAGCTGGCTTTTTTGAGCACCATGCTGGTGGCAGATCAGCAAAAGTCCCAAAGCACTCTTGAGATCTGCCTCCAGGTGCCTTCACCTGATGGCTGCCTGTTAGTCACTGAAAGAGCCTCTGATGATGTCAGGAAGGTGGGCCTAGTTGATCTCCTCTGAGAAGGAGGTGCCAGTCAGGCTTCAAGGAAGGTGGTTGTTGTGGCCCCCACCCCACAGCCGCAAGTCTTAGTGTGTCTGGGATTTTGCCCTGACTTCAGCGGAGCTGAACCTCTAGGATTTTTGTGGGTGGGGCCTCTGGAGTCACTAGCGTGGGTCTGCAAACAGCCAAGAGGACAGTTATATTGAATCTCCTTTTAAGGGGAAGCACCAGTTAGATTCACAAAAAAGTGGGGAGAATGGCCCTTGCCTCAAAGCCAGACAACCAAGTCACTGTCAACTCCTAAGTCTTTCCAGAACTCTACTCCCTGGCCACTGACTCCTTAGCAGGGCCTAATCTCTTCAGGGAGGGGAGAGGGAGTCCAGAGGGTGGGGCAATTGCTTTCTCCCCGGCTGATGCTGTATGGATGGGAGTGTTCCACCCAAGAAAGATGGTGACTACAAATTGGAGAATGACTCAGCACAGGTATCCTGGTGGCTGCCCCCCTACCATATCTTTCCCCAGAACCATAAACTCCAGACTCGCCTTATGCGACTCTAGTCCACTCAGCCTTCCCTTCACCACAGCCCAGGGTAAATGGCGGTGAACAATATTTTGTGCATTGGCCCTTTATGGGAGTGCCTGTGTTTCTATGGACTCTTCATCTCTTTCTGGCAGACAGAAACCTCACTGCTTTTCACAGATGATAGCTTTGTGGATGCCTCTTCCCAGCTTTGGTGCTCTGGGCTGGGGAACCTGGCTTGGGGTATAGGCCCCACACTTATCAGGGGAATCTCTCTCTCTCTCCCTCCTACCAGTCTCAATGTGGCTTCTTCTGTGAATCCTTGATTATAATACTCCTCTTCATTTAGTCTTGAGTTGTTTATTCAGGATGATTGCTTTTTGCTTTTTTTTTTTGAGAAGGAGATAAACTCTTGCATGAATCCTGACTGTAATCCACCTGGCAAACACTGTCTGGGGCTAATGCTTGAATCAATTGAACCATCCTCAGTGCCCAGGGCCAACACTCAGATCAACTGAGCCACTGGCTGAAAGAGGGGTAGAGAGAGGGAAGGGGGAGAGGGAGGAGAATAAAAACATATGGTTGCTTCTCATATATGCCCTGACAGAGGATTGATCCCAGGACATCCGCAATTTGGGCCAACTCTCTACTTACTGAGTCAACTGGCCAGAGTCAGATGATTGTTCTTAAATTTTGTTGTAATTCCAATTTGGTCCTAGGAGGAAGTGAGTGTAACAGCATTCACCTACTCTGTTGCTATTTTGGATCTCTGGAAGTTATTTACATAGTTATCATTTATTGATACCCTGCTATGTCACAAATGCTAGGAATGTGCTAGGAATTTACTCATATTATCGCATTTAAGCCTTAAAAGGTGGGTATTAGTTTCATTTTACTTTTCATTTTGTTTGTTTCAAGTAAGTAACCATTTACATGGCTCAAAAATCTAAAATTTATTCTTATCTCTGTTCCTGTCAAATCCTATTATCTGCCATCCATAAAAAGCAAACATTTTTAAAGTTATTCTTTGGATCCTTTCCATAGTTCTTTGTGCAAAAGAGCAGCAAATATGAATTTGTTTTAATGTCTTCATCTTAGAAAATAGAACATAACACTATATATACCATTCTGCATCCTCATCTTTCTCTGTTCATTTGACAATATATCCTACAGTATTTTCTTTTTCTTCTCTTTCTTTTGTGTGTGTGTGTGTGTGTGTGTGTGTGTGTGTGTGTGTGTGTGTGTGAGAGAGAGAGAGAGAGAGAGAGGAAGGGACAGAGGTGAGAAGCATCAACTTATAGTTGCGTCACTTGAGTTATTCATTGAGTGCTTCTCATATGTGAACAGGCGGCTGCAGCTGAGCCAGTGACCCCTTGCTGAAGCCAGCGACCTTGGGCTCAATCCAGTGACCATGGAATCATGTCAGTGATCCCACAATCAAGTCAGTGACCCAGGCTCAAGGTGACAACATCCCAGGTTGATATTCTATCCACTGTGCCACCACCGGTCAGGATCCTACAGTATTTTCTATAGCAGTTCTTTGAGAGTGTCCTGTTTCTTTTTTCAATTGCATAGTATTCCATTTTGTGGACACCTGAGTTAGTTTTAATTGTCATAAACAGTGTTGCAGTGAATGGACTTTTATATCCAACATTTCATGACTATAAGATTATCTGTAGGGCCTGACCAGGCGGTGGTGCAGTGGATAGAGCGTCGGACTGGGATGCGGAGGACCCAGGTTTGAGACCCTGAGGTTGTCAGCTTGAGCGCGGGCTCATCTGGTTTGAGCAAAAGCTCACCAGCTTGGACCCAAGGTCACTGGCTAGAGCAAGGGGTTACTCAGTCTGCTGAAGGCTCGCGGTCAAGGCACATATGAGAAAGCAATCAATGATCAACTAAGGTGTCACAACGAAAAACTAATGATTGATGCTTCTCATCTCTCTCCGTTCCTGTCTGTCTTTCCCTATCTATCCCTCTCTCTGACCCTCTCTCTGTTACTGTAAAAAAAAAAAAAAGAAAAAAAAAAGATTATCTGTAGGATAAATTTAAAGGCTGGGACTACTGGACCAATGGGTAAAAGCATGCTTAATTTTGATAATTTTTGCAAATTTTCTTTCCTGGAGGTTGTATCAATTTTTATTCTCACTATCAATGTATGAAAGTGTAACACAGGTATCACTGTCTCATTTTATACATGAGGAAACTGAAGCATGGAAAATACAAAATCAGGTAGTTAATAATATTCAGGCTGAGACCTAGAGCAGTGCTCTGTTGTATTTGGTATTTGTCAAATAGTCATTTTTATTGTTACTTATTTTATATAGACATAGGCCTAATTCTTCTAAAGTTTTATATAAACTCCTTGTGTTCAGAGACTTTCTAGTGAACTGAGATAGAGGCAATTAAGTCAATCTTAAGTGAGAGGGAGGGAAAGGGGACAGAAGATAAGAAAAGTTGGGAAAATGAATGGGAGGTGACATGTTACCATGCTGGCTGCTGCTTTTTGACAAGTCACAAGAGATGCAGATGTTCACTCAACAAGTGCTCTTGCTTAGCCATGAGGGATGTCTCCAGATGAGATGTATTCGAAAACCATGCCTCAGGACAGGCCACTGGATAGAGAAGAGGAGGAGGAATCTATTTGTTGTGCTCCTCCCATGCCCTTCTCACATTCAAGGGGGAGACACACCTGCACTTTTGGGTCTGGTCACTTGGCCCTCTAAGCAGGTGCCGGGGAAGCCAGATCCCAACTGAGTGGGCTGTTGTGGTAGCTGAGGGTTCTAGAGACGGGCAATACCAAGGGATCCTTAGAAGGCCCACAGATGTGTTGGATCCAGGTATTTTCTTATACCTTTTCAGTTTAGTAATTTATACCTAAAAGGTGCTCAATAAAATTTTTAATGGATACATTTATTTGAAGTGATATTAATAAAAATAAATATTTTTATTGTGCGGAGACATTAATGTATAGTAATTAAGATTCTAGCTTTTAGAGCCAGACTACATGGGTTTGAACACCAGCTCTGACACTGAGTAGTTGGATGATCCTTTTCAGGCAAGACACCTCACTTGTGGGCCTTAGTTTTCCCATCTGGAGTGTGAGACTACAGCTTAAAATAATAGTTGGCAAACAGCAAGTATTATATGAGAATTAATTATTATTATATCTAACTTTTTACTTAGTATTTGCAATATACCAAGTGCTGTATTAAGTGCTGCCTATGTATCATCTCAATTAATTCTCCCAGAGCCCTATGAGCATAGGTCATGTTATCACCTCTATAAGTAATAGGGTCATTATTTTACAAAGGATGAAATAAAAACTCTAAAAGTTTAAGTAACTTGACTGAGTCATTTGAGGGAGGGTCAGATTTGGAGAACCAATTTTAACATATATTTGGTATTATAAAAGCACCAATTCAGGGCTAAAATTCATTAAACATACATTCCTTGTCACTTAGCATCTATCATCTTTCCCACCTGGTTACGGGGATGTGGCACTTGGCTCATGGTTTTTCTTTCAACATTCTCTCCGTCCCTTCAGTGTCTGCCCATCTCTCAAGCCCGTGTCCCCTGATCCCATAAATTCTGCTGACCTTAAATCTCTACTCCATTTCACCCACCAGCATTCTTTGGCATGCCTAATTGTTACCTGGAACTGTTTCACTTTGGACATGATCATAACCAGAAGTTTCTTGGCTTTTTCACTCATCAATACTATAACCACTGATTTTTAACCTGATAAACAGTCCTTTTCTTTAATCTGTCACTTTAGTCCAGTCTATCATTCTTTTCCAATGCACAGCCCGGATTCTATGATTGATGATTATTTTATGATGCCTTATTCTCCTTCTTGCACATCTCCTAGCAAAACTCTCAATTTGGATCAGTGTTACATTTTTTCTTTTACACTTGAGTGGTTAAATTTTTATGGAGAAGATCTTGTAATCCTGTAGATTACATTATTACAAATCTCTGATCTCTAACCTCAGCTATATTCTCAGTGCCACTCATCAGTCCTGTGATTGATTTTCAAATTCCAAAGTGCATTTTTCCTAGTGACTATTCCAAACTCTCACCACCTTCCTCCAGCATCCCTTTCAAGTCCCACATCTTGAGTTCGGTAAACAACTTCCTTCCAAATTCATTAGGACAATTGAGTTTTGTTATTGGCATTTTAGAGATACATTCTTGGCCACAGCTTTCTAGAGTTCCATATGTTTCCTGAGGAATCACTTATAATTTTGGAGTACAAGTACTACTCTATGCTGATGAATTTTCAAATCCATATTTTAAGCTTGGACTCATCTATCTAGTGGACATCAGTACTTGGAGGTTCCACAAGCACCTCAAATTCAAAAGGTTCAGAATTGAAAACATCATTGTTCCCTTAAGACCTGTATCTTCTGCAGAGCATTACTCTCTTCCCAGGTAATATAAGGGTAGAAAGTGTGACCACCATCCCTTCAAACTAGAGGGCTGATGTCATCTTTGAGTCCTCTTTCTTCTTCCATTTTTTTTTAGAGAGAGAGACAGGAACAAACAGAAGGAAGGGAGAGAAATAAGAAGCATTAACTCATTGTTGTGGCACCTTAGTTGTACATTGATTGCTTACTCACATGTGTCTTGAGTGGGTGGGGGGAGTGGGTTCCAGATGAGCCCGTGCTCTACCCGGTGACCTCGGGGTTTCGAACCCGGGTCCTCAGTGTCCCAGGCAGATGCTCTACCCACTGCACCACTGCCTGATCAGGCAAGTCCTCTTTCTTCTTTAACTTCAAATGCAATCAGTTTCCAAGTCAACTGTCTCTTGTTTCTGGGATTTCCCCTTTCTTCTCTGCCCTTACTATTGTTGTCCTAGTTCAGTCTCTTGATCCAACTAGACTTCCAGGACTGTTTCAGAAGCTTACAAATTTTTTTACCTCAGGGTCGTCTCCCTCAATTCTATCTTCATTACTGCTGCTAGATGATCCTACTAAGCACAAATCTGACATAAAGATGCTTACATTTAAAACTCTGCATTGGCTCCCCATCGCCTACAAGAAAAAGCCTGGCTTCATGGCATGACACACGTGACCAATTGTGATCTGGCTCAGTTTCCTTCTGAAGTGCCTTTATTTACCAACCCCTACCTGGCCCCTTATACTTTAACCATAAAGGAAAGCTTGCAGCTCCTCAGAACTGCCTTGTTGTTTCTTGCCTCCGTGTCTTTATTCATAATGTCCTTTTTGTCTAGAACTTCCACTCCTTCACCTATACTTGGCCAACTCCTACAATCCATTAAGGCTATATTTGATATTTGTAGGTCACTTCTTTTGGGAAGACTTTTTTTTATGGTATTTTTTGAAATTAGAAGCGGGAAGGCAGTCAGACTCCTGCATGCGCCCGACCGGGATCCACCCAGCATGCCCACCAGGGGGCAATGCTCTGCCCATCTGGGGCATTGCTCTGTTGCAACTGGAGCCATTTTAGCGCCTGAGGCAAAGGCCATGGAGCCGTTCTCAGCAACCGGGCCAGCTTTGCTCCAATGGCTCCTTGGCTGTGGGAAGGGAATAAAGAGATAGAGAGAAAGGAGAGGGGGAGAGTGGAGAAGCAGATGGGCATTCTCTTGTGTGCTCTGACTGGAAATTGAACCCGGGACTTCCCCATGCTGGGCCAATGCTCTACCACTGAGCCAACTGGCCAGGGCTTGGGAAGACTTTATTGACAAGCTGCTTTTCCTAACCCTAAGACTCCAGACCGGATTAGCAACACTGCCTTTGAGCTCCCATGCCTCCCACCTCCCCACTGATTTTGCAGATGTCTCAATGTACTTACCCATTTGTGTGTCTGTATCACAATTAGACTGTGGGCTCTTTAAGCTTGGGCCTGTACGATATTTCTCTATGTATCTTTTTGTTCAGCAGTGGCATAGAGTAGGTACTCAACAAATACTTTTACAGTAAACATTGAACAAATAAGTGACTTATTAATGAAAACTTATTTACCTGAAATTATTTTTTTCACTTTATAAACAAGGCAGAAAGGGAATAATTGGTATCAACAAACATCATGATTATTTCTCATGTTTGATTATAAACAATAAGCATAGTGATATTCATATGGTGTTGTGAGATTGGGAGTACCCAGAGTCAATGGGGCCTTAAGAGAGGAATCTGGTAGGGTCTGCAGTGCTGCTACTGTGGTAGGGGACAGTTAGGATTCTTATAGATTGTCATTCTATTCACACAAATCTCTCATTTTAGTGAAACCATCAATGTTTATAGGATATCTTATTTGCGGAATGAAAAATCACTTACTATACCTTGTTAAGAACATAGATTCTTGGTTTGAATAAGTACCACATGAACACAATGGAGAACAAACTAGAATTAAGTTCATTTTCTCCCTCCTATACTGACTTTCTTAGGACCTATGGCTTTTACCAAGACCCTGCTTCTAGCTAAAGCAGAAAGGTAATGTGTTTGAACACTATCACACTTTCAAAGCACTGTTTTTTGTGTTTGAAAATCAAGTAAAAAGGTAAAGGTCATATGTAATGCTGGTGACCGAGGCCAGGAAGGTCCACATTGGATTTGAACATATGGTAGAGAAACTGCGGAGCTGCAAAGCATTGGGCAATTACCATTTAATAAAGTCTCACAATGGTGGACGAACAAACAGGCAGGGAAAACTTCTCAGGCCCCTCATAGCAGTGGGCAGGCAGTCCACCATCTGCAATCTGCAATCCACACTGAGCGCAAACACCTACAGTGTGTCCGTAAAGTCATGGTGCACTTTTGACCGGTCACAGGAAAGCAACAAAAGATGATAGAAATGTGAAATCTGCACCAAATAAAAGAAAAACCCTCCCAGTTTCTGTAGAATGATGTGGCAGCATGTGCAGATGATGATGTAACACCATGTATACAGCAGAGCAGCCCACGGCTAGGCCAGTCGAGATGTGGACGGTACAGAGGATAGTTCAGTGTGTTCGGTGGCTCGCTAAATTTGAATCCGTGACCAAAGTGCAACATGAATATCGGTGCGTTTATAACGAAGCGCCACCACATAGGAATAACATTACTTGGTGGGATAAGTAGTTGAAGGAAACTGGCAGTTTGGTGGAGAAACCCCGTTCTGGTAGGTCAGGGGTCCCCAAACATTTTACACAGGGGACCAGTTCACTGTCCCTCAGACCGTTGAAGGGCCGGACTATAAAAAAAACTATGAACAAATCCCTATGCACACTGCACATATCTTATTTTTATTTTATTTTATTTATTCATTTTAGAAAGGAGAGAGAGAGGGAGAAAGAGAGAGAGAAGAGAGAGAGAGACAGAGAGAGAGAAGGGGGAGGAGCAGGAAGTATCAACTCCCATATGTGCCTTGACCAGGCAAGCCTAGGGTTTTGAACTGGCAACCTCAGCATTTCCATGTCGACGCTTTATCCACTGCGCCACCACAGGTCAGGCTCTGCACATATTTTTTTTTAAAGTAAAAAACAAAATGGGAACAAATACAATATTTAAAATAAAGAACAAGTAAATTTAAATCAACAAACTGACCAGTATTTTAATGGGAACTATGGGCCTGCTTTTGGCTATGAGATGGTCAATGTACTCCTCTCACTGACCACCAATGAAAGAGGTGCCCCTTCCGGAAGTGCAGTGGGGGCTGGATAAATGGCCTCAGGGGGCTGCATGCGGCCCACAGACCATAGTTTGGGGGCCCCTGTGGTAGGCTATCAGTCAGTGATGAGTCTGTGAGGCTATAAGGGATAACTACCTAAGGAGCCCTAAAAAATCTGTGTGTGAGCCTACATCGAACTGCACTGAATAGGTATGAAACTGGGAGTTTTCCTTTTATTTGGTGCAGAATTCACATTTCTATTGTCTCTTGTTGCTTTCCTGTGACTGGTCAAAAGTGCACCATGACTTTATGGACACACTGTATATAGCCTTACATAGTGTGGGGCAGCTGTGTTACGCTTGCTTGCGGGGTTACCAGCTGCAAGCACTTTTCCTGATTGGTACATGAGTATGTGGCTGCACCACGTGTGTATGGCCTCTATAAAGCTATGGGTTCTTGTGCTCAAGAGAGATTGGGGATTATGGATGCATGGATTGCCTGTCCACCACTGTGAGGGGCCATTTTTGCTGTTTGCCTGAAGGGCGGTTTCCCCTGCCTGTGTGCTTGTCCGTTGTAGAGTTTATTAAATGGAATGGCCCAACCCTTTCTGGCTCTGCAATTTTTCTACCATCTGCTTGAATCCAATGTGGACCTGCCTGGCCTTGGCCAACAGCATTACACATAGCCTATACACATGTGTCGCTGCCATGTGCTCACATACTAATCAAGCAAAGTGCTTGCAGCTGGTAAGCCAGTTGAGCAAGCCTAACACAGCTATTTTCCCAACACCATATTTCCCCTGAAGTCCAGTACTGAGTGTTTCTGAATTTCAGGTATCATTAGGGTCCCTTTTGTAGTTAAACTAATAGTAAGTAAGGATGTTGATTTAAAAGATGAGCTAACTGCCAATAATAATAATTATTGTAAATAAGTACAGTCCTTGAATGGCCACTCAGTGGCAGGCACTTAACATTAAGTATTGAGGGGAACTGTAATGCCGGTGGCCGAGGCCAGGTAGGTCCACATTGAATTCCGGTAGACAGAGAGAAACTGCAGAGCTGGAAAGGGTTGGGCCATTCCGTTTAATAAAGTCTCATAGGTCTTGGCTGGTTGACTCAGCGGTAGTATGTCAGCCTGGCATGTGGAAGTCACAGGTTCGATTCCCAGTCAGGGCATACAGGAGAAGTGCCCATCTGCTTCTCCACCCCTTCCCCTCTCCTTCCTCTCTCTCTCTTTCTCTCTCTCTTCCCTTCCCTCAGCCAAGGCTCCATTGGAGCAAAGTTGGCCTGGTGGATGGTTCCATGGCCTCCGCCTCAGGCACTAGAATGGCCCCAGATGGGCAGAGTATCGCCCCCTGGTGGGCATGCTGGGTGGATCCTGCTCCCACGCATGTGGGAGTCTAACTGCCTCCCCGCTTCCAACTTTGGAAAAATACAATAATAATAATAATAATAAAGTCTCAACGGTGGACAAGTACACAGGTAGGGGAAACTGCCTCTCAGGCAAACAAACAGCAAAATGGCCCCTCACAGTGGCAGGCAGGCACCCCGTAATCCCCAATCCCCAATCTCTCTCAAGCATAAGCACCCATAGCCTTATATAGGCCATACACAGGTAGGGCTGCTACACACCCACGTACCAACCAGGCAAAGTGCTTGCAGCTGGTAACCGCATGAGCAAGCCTAACACAGCTGCCCCACAGGGACCAAAGTTTTGCACCCCAATATATAGCTTTGGAGATGTTGATTTTAAGCTGGTTAGTAAGAGAACAGTAAAAGGAACTCAGAACTTTTGACATTCTGTCTTCTTGCCTTAAGGAATTCAGATAGAAAAACCTGCTTCAGGAAGGGAACCTTAGTAAAGTCACCTTGGCAGATTCATCTTAGCACCTAGCAATTAAATGTGGCAAATGCAAAATCTAGCAAAGCCTGTTTATTGAACTTCCTTCTGTATCTCATTGTTCAAGATTACTCAGAAATCATTTACCACACGTTGTCCATCTGTGCATTACCTGCTTTCCTTTTGAAATAACAGACTCCTGCCCCCTCCCCACACCCACTCTTTGTCTGAAATGGCATGTAAACCTCAATTGCCCAAGGTGTCTTTGGGTCTCGTATCTCATGGCACCCCTGCATGTACACCCCTAATAAACTTTGCATATTTTCTCCGGTTAATCTGTCTGTTACATGTATTAGCCTAGGTAGAACTTAGAAAGTGGGGAGAAAGGTATTATTGCACCCCTCCCAACACCATATTTATGCTGCACGACAACCTTTTAAATAGAAATTATTTTTTCCTTTTTCTGTTTGAATAATTGAAGTTCAGTGAGATCAAATAACTTGGGGCAGGTCTAAGCACAAGTTGGTTAGACTCTGGGGTCGCAGGCCACGCTCGTTTTACCAGGACAGAGCCTCTTTCCCAGCATAAGTTTTGTTGCCTGCTGGCGTGGCTGTGAATGTAGAAGCGTGGGCTGGGGAACCAGGTGAAACTGCGGAAGAAACGAAACATGGCGTGTTGTGAAAAGGCGAAGGAAACATAGCGGCGGGAAGCTAGCTCCAAGAAACAGATACCAGGTAAGAGGCGAAAAACCTGACAGGTCGTGAGCGCCTTCACAACTTAGGGGCGGGGCCAGAGCGGAGCCTGGGCGGGGCCTGGGCGGGGCACCGGGGGATGTGAGGCCCTTGTGGACGGCTAGGAGCACCGCCTCTCCGGGGAAGTGAAGGGGAGGGAAGAATGAGTGCAGGCCTCGGGGCACTCTCCAAGAGTTGCTGACACAGCTTCTCCTCACCTTCCCTAAACCAAAGCAGGGAATTACTATGATTTTATAAAGTGGCGTTCTTGCAGACAAGCAGGAAGGCGACTGGAGACGGTCCTGCACATGGTGTCCCCCCCCCTACAAATTGGTATGTCCCGACCCCGCCATCGATCTGGCAGCTGCGTGCGCACCCTTCGGCGGGGCGGGGCCGCCTCGTGCCGCGTTCCCGCGCTGCTGGGTACGCGCCCGCGCGCCTAGCCCTGGGCGGGCAGGCGCGGCTGCGGGGGCGCGCCCCGTGACTCCGCCCCGCCCCCTCCCCTCAATCCCTGGTACGCGGCTCGGCGCAAGGACTGCGGGGACCCGCGCCCCCGCTCCGCCCCCGCCCGGCGCGTGGAGGCCGCTCGGATCGCTGTCGCCGCTGTAGCCGCCCGCGCGGGATGACCTGGGGCGGCTCTGGGAGCCGGCTGCCGCAAGAGGTGTGGGGGCTTCGCCGGCCCGCCGAGAGGTGCGGGGTGGTCCCGCTGCGGGGTCGGGGGACGGGCGGTTGCGGCGGGCAGCAGGCGGGCCGGGGGCGCGGGGTCCGGGGCTCGGGCGGAGTTCGAGAACGCTGGGCCGCCCCTCGGTGGAGGGCGGGGTGTCAGTGACAGGGACGTGCCGGGCAGGTGGGACGAGCCTGGCTGAGAACTAGGGCGCCCGCACGTCCCCAGGGAGCGGGGTCCCCGCCCCTCAGCTTCCACCAGCAGGGCGCCTGCGGGACGGTGATTTATGTGGGGTGAGCAGGAGAAACGTCCTGCACAATGTATCCTTTTCTCCCGTCACAGTCGCCCTGACTTCCCAGCCCCAGGGAGTTCATTTTCCTTCTCCGTAAGCTTTCTGTGGGTTGCATTATCATTTCTGAATACATTGCAACTCGCTATTTATTTCAGCCTGCGCTTCCAGACCTTTGTTGCTTTCTGTCCACATCTAGGAATTGAAGTCATAAATCACAGAGGAGGGTAGAGGGACTCTGTCTTCCCTTCATTGTTCCTTCTAATCCCACCAAGTCAGGTGGAAGTCTCTCCAAAAGCAGCCCTTCTCCTGAATGCTTGTCTTTCCTGGCCGGGACCACAGAGGGTGGCAGGTGCTTTCCAGCCGATCTCTAGAATTCAGAAAACCTCATTAACAGAAATGCAGCCTCTGTGCCCTAAGTCAGACACCTTAAGAAACAGAAGATTGGACTGAAAGGTAACATGAGATTTATTCTCAGTCCAATGGCCAGTAAAGATGAAAGAGGCCAATTCTGATTGCATGCTTCACTGATAACCATAACCCTCAGCATCTCACTAACCATAACCCTTAGCCTCTCAGCTGACACTTGGCGTTGCCTAATGGACAATGTCTGGGAGGAAGAGGTGGGAGAGGGCAGGAAATGAAATGGGTTTGTTCTTAGTATAATTCTAAACATTTTATTACATTTTAGAGCTTATTTTTTGAGTAGTCTATTTTAGCTGAGATTGGGTGGGTGGTAGTTCAAGTCTTAGGACAAGATGAAAGGAACTTCAAATTTTTCTGTAAACTTTAAATTAGTGCTTAACTAGAAAGCATTCTTAGGAACCCAGAGAGGCACCAAATACTATAGTTTCTGTTATGCACATGTTGAAATAAACTGCCTCAAACTTTAAGTTATACAAGAAGAATGGAGTGAAAACCTGTTTTATTTTGTGAAGACCTGCCCTGAGTGTGTGTTTGGCAGTGTATAGAGCAGAAACGTTTATATTTTTATAAAAAAAAAATCCACCTAGGGATAGAAAGTTTAAAGTAATGAATAAAAAATTTGTTTTTTTTTATAACAATTACATCAGCTATCGTTTTGTTACTAGCATTTTTACTTTGTTCAAGTGTAGGTGAGACAACACATCAGAAGAGTAGATGAGTTGTCCACCAGGTAGTATTTAGATGATCCTACCACTTAATAGCAACTAATTAGATTAGAAGTTTAAAAATGTAGTTTAACTTTCATGTAAAAACTGGGATATAGTATTTGGGAAATCTGTCTTTGTTTAAATAGTGTAGTCAACCAGGAAAATCAGTTACTAGAGGTACTGTGTTGGTGTAGTAACTCACTTGGGATGCTTTGATTGATTGCTATGGGTCTCACCAACCTCCTCTTCTCTGAAAAGTATTTAAACAGCTCTGCTCTCAAGTGGGGAGGTACAAAGAGCCCTTAAGACTTGGAGCACACTAATCTAGCCTGTATAGGTTTGGGTTGAACTTCAGTCCTACTCCTTGCCTTCTTTGTAGGTGATTTGATTTTGCGTGGAAGGAATTAAGCTAACTTTAAGATAGGACCCTCACCCCATCTTCAAGGTATATATATAGATGAAGAAAGCTTTGTGTAGGAATGGGCAGTTCTGTCACACAGCTCTGAAGAGATCAGGTAAAATTTGTTGACTAGTTCTCATGCTTTCCTTTTATTTTTCCACTTTGCCTTTATGCTATCATGACTATCTAGATGATTTCATTTATGGTTTTGTCAAAATAAAAGTTGAAGTAAAAATTTCCTTCTCTAGAAATGTTTCTTTTGCAAACATTTAGACTAAAATTTGGTGATTGTTTCTAAGTAAAATCTTGGGGAAATTATTTCAAGAATTCAGCATTGTTCTAGTGAAATCAGGCTGGGAATAGGAAATTACAAAACTAATTAAAAATTTATTATTTATAATAATTACATTAGCTCTCCTTGTTATTAGCATTTGTACTCTGTAGAAGTGTAGGTGAGACAACACATCAGAAGAGTAGATGAGTTGTCTACCAGGTAGTATTTAGATAGATGATCTTACTACTTAATAGCAACTAATTAGATTTGAAAGGGAACTTGAAGTCTGATTGCTAAATAGATTGTTTTGAAGGACCTGATTTACAGCTTTGATTGGTGGTTTTTCCCAAGAAATTTTGTGAACTTGGATTGAATTAGAGGATGTTTTCATTTAAATTTATATTGTGTGTAAACATTTCATTTATTTATAAACATTTCATTTATAAATTTTTGTATATGTGGTACTAATTTGCTTTCAAGAGAATAGGGAGGAGGGCTTTACTTGATTCTTTTCAATTAAAATTAAGTGTATGGAATGTACTTAATGTCTCTAAAAATATTGGATTACAATTAAATGAAAAACTGGTTTGTTGGTTTTTTTTTTTTTTAATCCTTCAAGTTTTCCCTCATTGTTTGTACTCTTTCCCCATTGTCAGGCTTAAAACATACAGTATCATTGTCATCTGTCCCCTGAATAATGGTCCTGAGGTGATATTATTAATGTGGCTTTTTAAAATCAAACTAATTATACTTGCCTAAAAGAGCCACATGTGTGTGATTCTAGCTGCCTGGTGCCTTTTGAGAGCCCTGGAGACAAGCGAGTGAATAGAGCTGAAAATTCATTCTGTATTTGATTAAATGGAACAGACTCGCTGCTCCTTACCCCAGCAGGGGCTGTGAGATCTCTTGATCCCCGAAGCGGCTCCAAGACCCTGGGAATTCCATTAGCGAGCACCTGAGGAATTTCTGCCCTGCAGTGCCTTTTTTGTATGTGTGTATGTGTGTGTGTGCAAGAGGGAGTGGATCAGAATGAGGGGGGAGTGAAGCGAGGGGGGCAGAGAGAGACTGCATTAGAAGTCTCCATATGTTAGCAGATCTAAAATCAAGGCATGACTTAACAGCTTATCTCATAAGAGAAGAGCCCAACCCAAAAGCAGATTGCTGGTCGCGACTTTTCCTACAGCAGGACTGTAGTGGTGTGTTTTTAGCACTGAAGTGAACACCACGGTTAAGTACAGAAAGTCACTTCTCTGCTTTCCTTCTGAAGCACAGGCATATACATGTTATAGATTTGGTAAGTTTTCTCTGAATGATCTGTTGATAAATACGTAAAATTTGTGTTACAGTTTCATTTTGCCTGTAAGGGCAGATGTATTGTTTCCATAACTTTTTAAACAGAGCTAAATCTGACTTTAATGCGAAGCAAATCGTTTTGCAGAGGTGAAATGCTTGTTTGAATAGGCATATTTTAGTTTGCTTTTTTGTTTTTATATGATTTTATTGTGTTTTTGTTATATTACAGAATTTAAATTCATTTGGGGTGTGTTCTCTTCTATCGTCTTTTTAAGAATTCTGATTTTTACTATTTTAAAAGGAATTGCAGATTTGCTAGCAGCCACAAGTAAATGAAAATATAACTACTAAAAATACTCTAAACATTTTGGAGCAAAGTTTTTTAGTGCTATTAATTTATCTTCTTCCCTCTGCCCCTGCTCCCCCTAATGCAAATAATTTCTGGATCCATTTTTCAAAATGTTAGCCTCGTTTGTTTATTATTGTGTCCTTTTCAAGGAAGAGCAGTTCTGAATCTTGGATGGTGTAGTTAATTGATTTTCATTTTTTGAGAAGAGGTAAACATGAATCTGAAGTCCAGTGCTTGTAGATTTCAAGTAATGCAGAAGACTTCAGTAGCTTATTTGATGGTTAATTTGACATTTTGTTCCTGATTAAAATCATGTTGTATATCATATGTAGTCCTAACAGATTTTCCTTACAATACAGTGTTTAGAATATAAAGAAGTCTTTTAGACAATATGTTTAATTTCTTTTCCACTTAATCCTGGGCATGCCTTCTACTAGTGTCGCCAAATTGAAAGGACTGTTGAATGAATGGGAGTGAACATTAAAGTTAGCATTGTGCCTATCTTGGTTGATAGTCGTTCATTTGCTCTTATGTGTGATGCATTTTGATGGTCACAGATAATAAAACAAACTACCCCAATGAACATTTTTTTTTCTACATAGCAGTTGGAATGTGAGCAGGGACTTCAATTCTTGAGAGCCAGTGATGTGTGTATCTTTAATCAGAATTAAGGAACTTTGAACTTGCTTACTACACCTTACTTGAGTGAAAAAAATACAGGTTGTATTATTGAACTGAGATTATACATTATGCTCATTTTGTAGCTTGGAACTGTGTGTTTGATCTTATTTTTATATTAGCCTCATACAAACAATTAAGAAGTTGACATTTAGCTTGCTCCTCTGCTATGCTTGTTACAGACTGGCTCACCTCTTTATTCGTGAGCTTGCATAGTGATCTTGACCTAAGCCTTGGTTTTCTGCTCTACAAAACAGGGATAATAACAATAGTATCTCTTTCACCGTTGTGGAGATTACAAGAGATAATGGAAGTAAAGCACTTGGCATATTGTAAAACCTCTGTGAATGTTAACTGCTGTATATTTAGTGATTTCTCCTGTATTATATTAGTCTATTACTTTGATCCAGAAGTGATTTTTCTGAGGTCCTAAGTAAGGAGGAATTCTCAGAAGTTAGTAATAGTGTGGGCACATGTAACTGCCCACACTATTACTAATAGTTTTAGTGTGCTACAGTTATCTTAATTTTGCATTTGAAACTTGAAAGGCACTTGGAAACAATGTGTTACACTTTTTCCAATAGAGGTATAATATGAAAATGTACACAGCCTACATGTAATGTACACTAAGTGAACAGGTAGATGAAGTTTTACAGATACACATACCTGTGGTAACCATTGTAGAACCTGGTGCCCCTTCCTGGACAATTCCACTAACCCCAGCAAGCCACGACCGTTCTGACTATAGATTAGTTTTCATCATAGATTAGTTTTGCATTTCTCGAACTTTATAAAAATGGACTCATACAGTACGTACTCTTTTATATCTGGTTTCTTGCACTGCTCATTATGTCTGAGATTCTTTTGTTATTGTGTATGGTTGTAATACATGTATTTTAAATTATTGTATCATCTTTTGAAATTCTAGTAGTTCATTTTATTGGCACATTGGATACATGGCCATTGGAGGAAAAATAACACTTCTTCCTAAACTATTAGCAAATCATATTCAAGTGGCTAGCTTGGAAAAATAACCGTGACCTTATTGTTATACATAGAAATGGATTGAAGGTAATATAATAACCTACAGTTACGAACCATAAATCAAATTCTTTGATAACTGTGTTTATTTTATTTTTTTGTTATTAGAGGAGAATGGGGGAGCCTCAAAACAGAAAAGGACCATCTAAGTTATCCTATGTCCTTCATTTCTAGGCTTTAATGCTGTAATCAATACTTAGAATTGTACAGAAGTGATCATTACCCCAGCATTAGTATAATATTCTTTTAGAAGAAAATGAAAGCCACAGCATTATTTTGAAAAAAATCACCAAAAATTGAAGAAAATGGGGCTAAAATGTTGTGATACTATGGGAAAAGTTTAAAGAACAGGACTGCTCACTTATATCAGTGATAACCTTAACAGTTGCTGTCAGGTTGTGCCTTTATGTTTAGAATTTCTGTTTGTAGTGTTGGAATTTCCTAATATGCCAAATAAAAGTTATTTCCCAAACAGTGAAACAAGCATACAAGATGATGTTGATGAGTCAGAGTTTTTGTGTCTTTTAAATTTTGGAGGAGTCGTGGTTGAGGTCACTAATATTTCTGTTCTTGGCGATGTTCTGTTTGAGCACAAGCTGCTTCTCTCCCAGGAGACATTGTATTTTCATCAGTTGTGATTTTATTAAATCTATTATTCATAGCTCCTGACACAGGTCATTCTTCACATGCAACCATGTGCAGGGATGGGTTCCCCTGTACTTGAGGGGTAAGTTGTCCCCTTTTCTTCTTACATCAGACCACCAGTGGCCAAGATTTCAATGAGGGTGGGGAGAGTTGGAACAGTGATATATGATGCATCTTTTGTTCCATAGGGGCACTCAAAAGATGCAGATTTTGTTTCAGAAGAAGGAAGAACTGTCTGACAAATAGAGCTGCCTCAGAATAGAAAATACTCTTTTGAAGTGGCTGAGCTCCTTATTACTAGACATGTTCTGCACATGACTGGTAGGGCCTGTGCAATACTAAGACTCTATGAGAAGAGCTTTATGGAGTCTCATAACCACCACATAATATTGGAGGAAGAAAGTGCTTTAGGAAGTTCCAAATAGCCACTGGATAGAAATGTTTTCTGAAACCAACCCCAGTACAAAGTTGAGGACTGCTTCTGCTTGCCAGCTCTTTCACTTGAATGTAACTCTGGTTTTTCACTGATAAGTAAATATCAAAGAATCTTTTTACACTATTCTAAGTATATTGGTCAAAACAGTAATACTTTATTTACAACTGTAGTATTTGACTCTTTCTGTATAGGTACACATCTGAGAATTTATTTGAAGCCATCTGTTGGCCCAGTTATTTATTCACCGTATAGCAAATTATACATTAAGTAAAAATTACTAAATGTACCTCTCGTCTATCTTGTTTCCTCTATCCAGACTTTTCTACACTTCAATTTCAAGAGCTAGAAAGGCCTATATCAGTGATTTATCCAAGCAATGAAACTACAGTGTGTCCGTAAAGTCATGGTGCACTTTTGACCAGTCACAGGAAAGCAACAAAAGACGATAGAAATGTGAAATCTGCACCAAATAAAAGGAAAACCCTCCCAGTTTCTGAAGGATGATGTGGCAGCATGTACGCATGTGCAGATGATGATGTAACACCGTGTATACAGCGGAGCAGCCCATGGCTAGGCCAGTCGAGATGTGGATGATACAGAGGATAGTTCAGTGTGTTCTGTGGCTTGCTAAATTCGAATCCGTGACCAAAGTGCAACGTGAATATCGGCATGTTTATAACGAAGCACCACCACATAGGAATAACATTACTTGGTGAGATAAGCAGTTGAAGGAAACTGGCAGTTTGGTGGAGAAACCCCATTCTGGTAGGCCACCAGTCAGTGACGAGTCTGTAGAGGCTATACGGGATAGCTACCTAAGGAGCCCTAAAAAATCTGTGTGTGAGCCCACATTGAACTGCACTGAATAGGTATGAAACTGGGAGAGTTTTCCTTTTATTTGGTGCAGATTTCACATTTCTATCGTCTTTTGTTGCTTTCCTGTGACTGGTCAAAAGTGCACCATAACTTTACGGACACACTGTATATACTGGGAATGATTGTTATTTAATCTGTGTATACATTTTGTATCTGTCAGTATATGTTAATAGTTTGTTAATAATTGGTATATAGAATGATTGAAAGGAGTACAGAATCCCAAATCACTGAAATATTTTCTCTATTTTATAAAGCCAAAAAATATACTGAGTTGTTACTATTTTATATTTATATATGTACACACATAAAACCCTCTGTACCCTCCTTGTAACCTAGAAGAAAGCTTTCAAAATTTGGGAGAGGGATGAGAGGAGATTCAAAATGTGAGATAAAACAATGGTAACTCCTGCTTTAAACTGCTACTACCTCATCTTCTTGGGTTTTCTTCCAAGTCATCCATTTTTTCTACATTTTGCCAGAGTAACGATCTTCCTAAAAAGCATAAATCTGATCATGTAACTGCTCTTAAACCCAACTTCTCCAAAGGCCCTGAGTTACTCATTAAAGCGCAGGTCTTTGAACGGACATTCAGGGCTCCTTACCTACCTGGTGCTTGTGCCATCATCAGCTACTGTGCATTCCTGCCTTGAATACACCTTGCTTTGTCCCCTGCAGATGAGTATTGTGTCTGTCTGGGCCTTATCTTACTCTTAAGGACAGACATGTGATCTCCCCTATGTGGGATCATCCCTCCTTGCACTGTGCCTGATAAGGTATTAGTGCTGAAGTACTGCTTCTCAAACTTTCAGGGCCTTTAAGTTTCTTGAGAAATGTTAAAATGCAGATGCTGATTTGGTAGATCTAGGGTGAGTTCCAGGATTCTCCCTTTCTAACAAGTTTCTGACAATGTTAATGACTGGGTAGGCCACACTGAGTAGCAAGATGCTGAACCGTCTGCCCTAGACGCCATGGATGATTTCAACAAGCAGTTTTTTTCTTAAAAATCCAGTAAAATCAGTGACTCTCCATGTCAAGTTTAGGTATACCACAGCTTCAAATAATGGATATTAAAGAAAGCTATACATAAAAAAAAGAAAGTTAACTGTTGAGGTTACTAGGCCATCACATTATTACTGATATGCTTGTCTAATATTTCAACAATTTTATATTTTTAAAATGTGTATTTTTGCTCTGGGAAATTTAAATTTTTTTTAGAGTGCTGATGTCATGTTTTGTGTGTTTGTTTTCAAACACTCAGTATTATAGGAGTTCTGGATGTATAGGGACTAAGTACATTTTGGCTTCTGGTTCTTGCCAGGGAAATTTCTGACAGTTACTGGCTTTCTATGATATCAGAGTAAAAGTAATTAGTATTCTCTATTTTACTATAATTTGATATCTGTTCAGTGAGTAGTCGTACACACTGCCTGGTTGGAGGTAAAACTGGCAACAGGGACGAATGTTTAATGGATAAAATACTACTTTTATCAGGCCATAAAATTACTGTAGTGACATCAGAACTTGGTAGCTTCTTTTATTCCAATAAAAAGAAAAATAACAGCATAAGCTAGGGATAAGACATTTTTCTTGCCCGTTTAGTTTGACTTATTTTCCTGGTTTTGGCCTTAGAGTGGGTGTATAACAAAATAACAACACGGAAGCGAGTGAACAGTTTCAGCTGGAGTAGGCGACTGTTTATGACATCCCTCTGTTTTAGTAATTTAAACTGTTCCTCTCAGATCGTTGGCTCTGAGAGTATAAGAGTAAAGATGAAGAACCCTTATCTGTAAAACAGAGTTAAACTTCATTATTTGGCTTGGTATTACATAGCTTGCAATATATTGAAAAAGTTTGATGATCGGCTTATAAGATGGCATGGAGGGTGAATGTCTGAATGCAATTATGAATGTGACAGTACAGTTTTGTAGGAAAAGTGCTATTTATTCCTCTTTACAAACACTGGTAAAATAACATTGTATTACCAATCAAATCTCTATTCACTGTTGCTTTGAAATTAGATTTTTAGATGTTAGCATGACTAAATAACTCATATACCAGGATTTCATTTTGGTGCCCACACATCTGAGCAGTAGTTCCAGCAGATTCTGGGACTACTGAATACTGAGAAGGTATTTTTATACTTCTTAACAGATTACTAAACTTCTGAGTAGCACCACACACTGAATTCTTACTATCATGTTGTGTACTGCAATCACCTTCTTAAGCACGGTCATTTGATTGTTTCTTCCATTAAGTCTTGGGTGTTCATCCAAAATGAAATGGCAAGTTTTGTTCTTCAGTAAGAAGAATTATTTTAAATCTAATTCTAAATATATATTTCTGCTTAAGAACATATTTTCAAGTCATAATCTGATTAGAAAGTTCTGATCTCTTAACTGATTTTTTTATTTCCTACTTATTGAAAATTGGGCATACTTATTTTTTATGGTTGAGTCCTTTCTGAGGTTACAACAAAAACAGATCAAACTTTATCCTGAGTATCTGATTCCAAGCTCTGGTCATCATGTTTTAAATTATTTTGTATTTTAGTTGGATCTGTCTTTTAAAAGAAATTGTAGTACTCATATTTTGATTGTAGATCTTGTATAGGTCTTTCATACAGTTTTCACCATGCATTTTAAAGTTGTTTTATTCCATGGTGAACTGAGGCTGATTTTGAGTGACTATAAGATGGATTGCTGCCGCCTGACCTGTGGTGGCGCAGTGGATAAAGCGTCTACCTGGAAATGCTGAGGTTGCCGGTTCGAAACCCTGGGCTTGCCTGGTCAAGGCACATATGGAAGTTGATGCTTCCAGCTCCTACCCCCTTCTCTCTCTCTGTCTCTCTCTCCTCTGTCTCTCTCATCTCTAAAATGAATAAATAAAATCTTTAAAAAAAAAAAAAAAAAAAAGATGGATTGCTGCCTGAGCAGGTGGTAGTGCAGTGGATAGAGCATCAGACTGGGATGCAGAGGACCCAGGTTTGAAACCCTGAGGTCCCTGGCTTGAGCATGGGCTCACCAGCTTGAGTGCGGGGTCGCTGGCTTGAGTGTGGGGTCATAGACATGACCCCATGGTTTCTAGCTTGAGCCCAAAGGTCGCTGGCTTGACAACCAAGGTTACTGGCTTGAGCTCAAGGTTGCTAGCTTAAGCCTAGGGTTGCTGGCTTGAGCAAGGGGTCACTTGCTCTGCTGTAGCCCCCGGTCAAGGCACATATGAGAAAGCAATCAACAACTAAGGTGCCTCAACAAAGAAATGCTTCTCATCTCTCGCCCTTTCTGTCTGTCTCTATCTGTCCCTTTCTCTGTCTCTCTCTGTCTCTGTCACAAAAAGAAAAATAAAGAATTGCTAACTGTGGTCTCCTATTAGGCTAGCAAACACACTTTTCATTATTTGTTATTTCTTTTGTATTTCAGGATGCATTTTAAAAGAGCTGTCGTCGTAGTGGTTAGAGTAATTTCACAGTTATGACAGCAGCCACAGTGGGGTTTTTAATCATACAGTATAGCTTATACAGAGATTTGATATCAGTGTTTTGTGGCATCAAATAAATTTTAGCTCAGGGATTTGACTACATATGATACATCTAACTGCTGTTAGCAGGAGTCTTGTAGCTAACTCCCAGAGTGGGTTTCTAAATATGGACCTTGTAAATCCAGGCTTTGTCGCACCCCACGTGAAAACAACGGTAGACATTTTAAAGAAAAACTGCCAGTGTTTTACTTTGGGATTTCTCTTCCAGCTAGGTAGATTAGGGAAAAGGTAAGGAAATGATTAGCTCTGTAGAACAAAGACTTTAATATTTGATTAGATTTGTGTATTCTTACCTAGTTAGACATAGGTATAGAATACTTACTTAGCTGTGGTTGCAGCTCTCAGCTGATTATGCAATCAAGTTTACAGGCACTACATATCAAACTCCTGAGACCTTCGGCAACCAAGAATGAGAACCTGAGTCTTGAATTTTTTTGTTTCTGCATTTAAGGATTTTTTTCCCTTTTTGTGTTGAAATGTGAGTTTTCAGGAAAAATAGTCTTTCATGTGACATTTAGTGGGCAAAGTCCCCATTTACTTGTAAGAGTTCTTTCTAATTCACTGGGAAGTACTAGTGTCTTTTGTGTCTGATACCAGTACCTGAAGTGACTGTACTGCTGGTATCCTTGGGCAATTTATTAAATACTGCGGTGAGAAGGGAGTGAAATACTTACTGTTTTTGCAGAGCAGGGCTCATGTCTGTTTGGGTGCCTTTCAGATTTACAGGATGGTACCTGCAGAGGGTTGGGAAAGGAGTGCCCTGTCCCGGTCCTTGGATAGGCATGGAGGAGCCGTGACACTCCCTGTGCTCACTTAGTCCTTACTGAGGAGTGCCTGTGGGTTTCATTACATCTCCTGTCTCGTGCTTCTTTTATTCCATATACAGAATAATTTTCTCCTCTGTTTCTGATGGTGATCATTTTTATTACCCTCCCTCCCTCCCTCCTTCTCTTCCTCCCCTCTCTCCTCCCTCCCTCCCTCCCTCCCTCCCTCCCTCCCTTCTTTCCTCCCCTCCCCTCCCCACCTCTCTCTTTCTGAGGAGGAGGGGAGATAGATTCCTGCATGTGCCCTGGCTGGGATCTACCTGGCAACCAAACCTCTTTCTGAGGCCAACACTCAAATCAACCAAGCTATCCTCAGCGCCTGAGGCTTATGCTCAGACCAACCAAGCTATCCTCAGCTTCAGGGGCCCATGTTCCAGTCAAGCCACTGGCTGTAAGAGGGGAAGAGAGAGAGAAGGGGGAGAAGGAGAGGAAGAGATAAAGAAGGGGGAGAAGGAGGGGAAGAGAAGCTAATGGTTGCTTCTCACGTGTGCTCTGACCAGAGATCGAACTGGATGTCTGCACGCTGGGCCAATGCTCGATCCACTGAGCAAACTGGCCAGGGCCATGATCATTTTTATTAAATAGCTTTTATAGAGCTTGTGTACCTTGCAGTTTGTTTTACAGGGATTTTTTTTCTTTTTTTCCCTTTTGGTATTTACCATAAATGTATGAGATAGTAAAACTACCATGAAAATGGAAATCGTGAAGGTGATAAGTGATTGAGCATTAGTACGAGTTTTAATGCAGTTTAAAGTTAGGTAATGTTTAAAATCTCTTTAGGATTGGAAAAGGAGGCTATTTGAAACTGTAGTCTTTTAAAACCTAATTTCGGCTATAATGCACGTTTGTGCTTAGAAATAGAATAAGATAGTTAAATTGTAAGGTTTTTTTGTCTTTGACATTTGTAAACTACAGCTTCATTCTAGATTCCCTTGACCTAATGGAAGATACTGAAGTGAATTTTGCCTAAGTCACGATTGACCCCCTAGTTGTCTTGTATTTTAAAGCTCTTTCCTCTAAAGAGGTCATTTCATATTTTTCCTGGCCACAGGAATCTTTGCTTTATAACATATTTCTTTGCAGCAGGTACTTGGATGTCTCCAAATTCTTTTTTTTTTTTTTTTTTTTTTTTTTTTTTTTCATTTTTCTGAAGCTGGAAACAGGGAGAGACAGTCAGACAGACTCCCGCATGCGCCCGACCGGGATCCACCCGGCACGCCCACCAGGGGCGGTGCTCTGCCCCCCAGGGGGCGGTGCTCTGCCCATCCTGGGCGTCGCCATGTTGCGACGAGAGCCACTTTAGCGCCTGAGGCAGAGGCCACAGAGCCATGCCCAGCGCCCGGGCCATCTTTTGCTCCAATGGAGCCTTGGCTGCGGGAGGGGAAGAGAGAGACAGAGAGGAAAGCGCGGCGGAGGGGTGGAGAAGCAAATGGGCGCTTCTCCTATGTGCCCTGGCCGGGAATCGAACCCCGGGTCCTCCGCACGCTAGGCCGACGCTCTACCGCTGAGCCAACCGGCCAGGGCCGGTCTCCAAATTCTTTAACAGAATATTCTAGCTGAAAATGAAGTCTGATATCCCTTTCCAGTTATATGTAAAGTAAGAAAAATAGCAAAGGTGGCTTTTAAAAAGAAATCTCATTTTACATTTGTGTCTGAATATAAAATCTAAATTGATATACTTTTTGCCTTAACAGTTGTTCCATAATACGTCTGTATCCGAAACATGACAGATGATGTCAAAACATAATCTATTTTTTTATTTTTGGAAGTGTTAGAAAATGAATACAGTTTTGCAATTTTAAGTGGTTCTTTTATTGTTTCTTTTGTCAATTGTTAGCTATTTCTCTTATTTTATATCACTTCATAATGTTGGATAAAACAAAACAAATGCCAATTTTAAAGCATTTAATGATAACTAATTTGTTATTTCAGTGTAGATTAATACAGTTGTTAATTGTTTAATGAAATGGTTTAAAAATGGTTTCATGGCCATTTTGGTGGCCAGATTGAGAAGGAAGGAAAGAAAAATAGATATTTTTAAAAGGCAAGTTTTGATCCTCTGCTTTTGTTGGAGTGAAGACTGAGCTGTAATAGCAACAGAGCCCAGCGCCCAGTAAGAGGTGTGAGGCTGTTTATTTTCACTCCAGAGATGTATATACGACAGAAGGAAAACTCTGGCCTTGCTAAACCTAAGCAAATCATTACTTATCTACGATCTGGCAGGCAATTTGATTAAGGTTGACAGAGCTCGTATAATATCAGAACCAGGCCCTCTTCATGATTGATGAGCCTTGTCTGTAAGTTTTTTTTTTTTTTATTTGAAAGCAGAAAAAGTGAACAAGAATGAATACTTGTTCAGATCTCTAATTGCCAAGTATAAACCAAGTCTGTAATAGTTTATCTATAGTGATTACAATGTATTAATTTGTATATTGTTCTTTAGGTTACAATTAAATGGCTTGAGAATAATAGTTCTATGTCAGCAGGTAATTTGGTTTTTATGTGATTAAATTTTTGAAAATTTAGAGATTTGTTTCATATTTTAATATCTTAACTTGGTTTTCTTTGATGTTCTATACTTAGTAACATTTAAAATATAGTAACATTTTTAACCTATAAAGAATTTTCTTCTTCGTTCTCTAATGAAATTGAGTTATTTGGAAGTCCTTGGCTTTTACTTCGTGCTTTCTAACTGTATGAAAATGATATCATTTTCATACCATTGTATGAAATTGTAATAGCATTTCTGGGCCGTTGAATGTTACCACTGACTACTTTACTATATTATTTGTTCCCTATCGTTCTCACAGATTGATACTTTGTATGACTGGAATGTGCCAGATGTTCTTGGCAACATTTTAAATCATAGTGTAAATATAGGGCTGAGTCCAGCTAATGAAGACCATTTCTTTTTTTTTATTATTATTCATATGAGGCTTAGTAGAAATGGGTATAGGACTGGAAGACTACCCTTTCCTCATTTGAAATAGATTTAGCATATGGAATTTCCTGATTGATGAAGTGATTGAATTGAGAATGAATTAGTTTTCTATAAATGGAATTTTGTTAACCTGGGTATTAGATGAAGGTAAGCTCTGGAGTTAGAGTGGCTGAGGTCAAACTCAGACTCCATGCACCTTTTCTGCCTTTTAGTTTCCACATCTGTATGAGGGGGATGGTAACTCATTGGGCTGGTGGATCATCTCATTTGGTCTTGACAAATAGAGTGGCGCTTGGAAGGTGCTTTTTTTTTTTTTTTTTTTTAATAATTTTATTTTTATAGTGGGGCGACATCAATAAATCAGGATACATATATTCAAAGATCAACAAGTCCAGGTTATCTTGTCTTTCAATTAGGAAGGTGCTTCTTGAAGGTGAGCAGTTGCTGTTCATATTGTTGCTGCTCTCTGATGCAGCTGAATTAAGAGACTCTTGAATAAGATGGCTAGGGATTAAACTTTGGAAGAACTATAAATGTGGGAATAAGCCAGAATTGATTTTTTTTTTCTCTCAGGTTGGTTAGGACATGGCTCCTAGCAAAGAGAGATGAGGTTGACTGCTGTATGTAATAGCTAATGGTGAACTTTTGTACGAGTTCTCATCTCCCCAAACAACTAAACACCGTCTTAAACTTGTTTTCCCCAAATTTCAATTTTGTTACTTTGAGATCTTCCTTTTGTCTCCAAACTCAATATAAATATACTTTAGGTTAATATCAGGAAAATAAAACTTAGTTTATAAGAGATGTACTTCCTACCTCTCCTTACGGACATGTTCTTAAAAGCAAGAGATAACTGTTGTTGGAACACTGCTAACTTTATCTGTTGATAACTTCCTACCAAAAGTAAAAGTGTTGTTATCTATGGGAAATCCTAGGGCTTTCTAGAATTTTTATGTGTTTACTTAAATAACCCTGATTCTTGTGTTCATTCTTTCAAATTTCTTACTGTGCGGCAGCGAGGGTGGGGCTTACATATGGTTAGAGCAGATAAACACTTAACTGGGATGGGTAGCATTAAAGACCACTAGGAAAGTCCCATCCCCAAGTTGTTTCAAAAACAAATACAGGCCCTGGCAGGTTGGCTCAGTGGATAGAGTGTTGGCCCGGCATGTGGAAATCCTGGGTTCCATTCCCAGTCAGGGTACACATGAGAAGTGACCATCTGCTTTTCTCCCTCTTTGCTCCATCTTCCCCTCTTGCAACCAGTGGCTCAGTTGGTTCAAGCCCCAACCCCAGTAACTGAGGATAGCTCTGCTGGTCCAACCACTGGCTTCAGATGGGGGTTGCCAGGTGAATCCTAGTTGGGGTGCATAAGGGAGTCTCTTATCTCCCCTTTTCTCACTTAAAAAGAAACAACAAACAAATCCCCTCCCCCAGAAATACAGAGTGGGCAAAAGTAGGTTTACAGGTGTTCGTATGGAAGAAGACATGCAGGTTATGATGATTACAATAGCTTTATTAACTCTGCTTTGCACACCCCTGTAGAACAGATGTGGTATCATCACATGCAAATATCTGACTTGGAGATGGGTTGGTTATGCACACTGCCAGCCCCACGCCTGCCACTTCCCTATTTTGTTTCTAACTGGCCAGAGTAGGAATAAGGCCCCTTTCCAGTGACTCTGGGAGATTGAGAGCAGCGGAGGGGATGCAAAGAGCTGGAGCCAGGAGTTGTGGAACTAGAACATGGCAAGCAATGGTCTATCACCCCCCCCCCCCCCCCCCCGCCAGCTCTCAGCTGACCATTGCCCCGTTGCCTCTTCAACCTTTAGTTTCCTTCTGCTGTTGTCTGCAGTGATAATAATAATGCTTCAGGAAGTAGATGCTTGTCTTTGTTTTCTTGTTTTAAAAGTTTTTTTTTTAAGGTAGGGGCTGAGAATTCCATCCTTTGAGATTGACCTAATTATTGTATTTTTATGACTGCAACCCAGGTTTCAAGACAGTGTGGTAAATTTTGTGGTGATACTGAACATCTCTACAGGAGAAAACATTGTACCACAGCTCTACAAACGCACAGACTTGTAAGATATTGCACGTGGGGCCTATAAAGTAGAGGAGAAAGCTTGGTGGTATTATTGCATTTTTTATAGTGTTCTTATGATAATGTTCTTGGTGGCTGTGGAGTTGGACAGCATTTACAAGATTTGTTTAACCTTTTTGATTTTGGGGAATGTGAATCCTGTATTTGAGACTATAATTCTTGTCCTCCTATCGCCCCAATCCCATTCTCAGCCCAGATTTGCAAATATGCGTGATCGAGGAAATAGTTTTGTTTAATTGACGTGATGTCTTACCTGAGATGATAATGTCTTGTATTTTGCTGAAAGGGAGTTAGCACTCAAACGAATAATGTGTGACTTTTCATTTATGTACAAAATAAACTAGATGCAAACTTCTAATAATAATTTTAGATTGTCAGTGTTGAATTTAATAGTAGGAAGTTACTTTTCCTTATTTTATATTTCTCTTGTCTATTTGATTTGGTTCTTTTGATTTTAAGCATGACTAACATTTTTCCTTTTTAATAATGAACTTGTTTTTAACTATTGGTCCAATATTTTGTGGGCCAATCTCTTTAGATGTACACCCAGATATATAATACTGAAAAATTAAAACCATGCAAGGAAATGTTATGTATGCATTAATACTGACTTACTGTTGATGAACCATAATAATGTGGGATCTTTGCAATACATGTGTTCTTGATGTTGTGTTACACCATCTGCTGTGTTGCATGCTTTTCACATTTGGCACGCTCATGCTGCCATGAGCTAGAACATTCACATCTCTACTTTTCTTTTTACCTGTTTTAAAACTTTGTGCAGTGTTCTCTGTAGCATCATTAGACCTTCGTATGTTGTAGATATGACCCACAACCACAAGTGCAGGTTAGGCACTGAAATCTGTGGCATGTCTTCAATGTCTGGCTGATGGTTTGGAGTAAGCTCACAATAATTGAGTTTTAATGCAGAAATATTAAAATTCTTAAAAAAATATTTTCACACTTCCAAAAATCTATCTGCAGACTCAATAGAGAAAAAGAACAAAAATCTGGTAGGTTTGAGGATCTTTTCAGAATGAGAAGTGGCTGTGGAAGTCACACTGAAGTAAATGGACATAAAAACACACCTGAAAAAGGCCTTTTATTTAGAAAGTTGTGTACAGAATGGGGATTACCGTGTGTTCAGATTTCCCCGCTGTCCTTTATTAGCTGTGTTCTCTTTGGGAGGCCATTAGAGCTGTCTGCACTTCTGTTGACTCATTTGTAGAGTAAGAAGTAATATCTATCTTTAAGATTGTGAGGATCGGTAATATAAACATCTTTTTATATTTATTATTACATTTACATAATATGTAAAGATAAAGCAAAATCTTAAACTCATATCTTAATAATTGGTAGTTATTATTACTCTTTGGAATAATCTCATAAGGCAGATGTTTGGTAAGAGGCATAAATATATATGTATTTCCACACAAACCAGTTATTCTCTGCTTAGTGGAAGCAAGAGGCAAGGGCGGAGTGCAGCACAGAGTTACTTGGCACAGTTTCTCATACTGCGTGTGGAGTCCTGCCTCCACATCATTTTCAAGTGACCCGTGATCACCCCAGGGGTGTGTCGTTACTATCTTGTGTAGAAGCAGAGAGATCACTGAGATCTACTGATTAAAAACATTTGAGTCTTTCTCTGGGTGCTCTGGTTTAATTACTCGTATACTATTTTAAGGTTTTAATTTTATGAATATTTATTGTAAAGATGAACTTGTTTATTTATGCAAAATATTTAGCAGATATATATTGCCTGATACTGACAGGCAATGACTGATTTACCTCATGTAATACACTAATTTAATACACTAAATTAGCAATGTGGCGGATCCCTTAAAAAATATACTTGATTTTTCTTATTTATTTACCAGATTCAAGACTTAAAAAAGAAAAAGTGTTGGCAAGAGATGGGACAGATGATTTGATGGTTTTAAAGAAATTTGTAAAACTATTTACCAGTTAAATTGACCAATAGTCTTTATGGATATTTAAAATTCCTCCTAGAGACTATTTTCCCACTTAATAACATTATGTGGTACAATTTTGTTTTAATATAGCTTGCTACTACATGATTTTGATGATATAAAAGTTCATATCATGTGGAAAACATGACTTATACAATAAAAAAGTCTTAATTTTTTTAAAATTGAGTTTATTGGAGTATAATTGGTTAAAATTATCTAGGTTTCAGGGGTACAATTCTATAATGCATCATCTGTATATTGTACTGTGTGTTCACCACCCCAAGTCCTTCCATCACCATTTATTCCCCTTTACCCTCTCCTACCTACCCCCACCTCCCCTTTCCCTCTGGTAATCAACCATATTGATATCTGTGTCTATAAGATTTATTTTCTTTTTTGCTTAGTCCCATCACCCTTGTCATCCATCTCCCCTAACCTACCCCTCTGAGAACTATCCATCTGTTCTCTGTATCTGTGCATCTGTTTCTGTTTTGTTTGTTAGTTTATTTTGTTTCATTAGACTCCACATGTAAGTGAAATTGTGTGGTATTTGTTTATCCCTGACCGGATTATTTCACTTAGCACTCAGGTCCATCCGTGCTGTTGCAGAGGGTAAGTTTCCTTTTTTCATGGCTGAGTAGTATTCCATTGTATAGATGTACCGCAGCATTTTTTTTTTTAAGTGAGAGAGAAAGAGTGGGATAGATAGGGACAGACAAGAAGGGAGAGAGATGAGAAGCATCAGTTCTTCGTTGCAGTACCTTAGTTGTACATTGATTGTTTTCTCATATGAGCCTTGACCAGGAGGCTCCAGCTGAGCCCGTGACCCCAGGCTCAAGTCAGCAACCTTGGGTTTCAAGTCAGTGACCTTGGGCCTCAAGCCAGCAACCATGGGGTCATGTCTATGATCCCATGCTCATGTCGGTGATCCCACACTCAAGCTGGAGAGCCTGTACTCAAGTTGGTGACCTCAGTGTTTCAAACCTGTGTCCTTAGTATTCAGGCTGGTGCTCTATCCACTGTGCCGCCGCCTGGTCAGGCGTACCACAGCTTTTTTACCCACTCATCTACTGATGGGCACTAGGGCTGCTTCCAAATCTTGGCTATTGTAAATAATGCTGCAATGAACATAAGGGTGCATATAATTTTTCAAATTAATGTTTTGAGTTTCTTCAGATATATTCCCAGAAGTGGAATTGCTGAGTCATAAGGTGGTTCATTTAAAAATTTTTGAGATAACACCATTCAGTTTTCCACAGTGGCTGCACCAATCTGCATTCCCACCAAGCAGTGTAGGAGAGTTCCCTTTTCGCCACACCCTCATCAGCACTTCTTTGATGTTTATTGATGATAGCCATTCTGACAGGTGTGAGGTGATATCTCATTGTGGTTTTTTGTTTCTCTGATGATTAGTGATATTGGGCTTTTCCATATGTCTATTGGCAATCTGTATATCTTTGGAGAAATGTTTTATTCAGGTTCATTGCCCATTTTAAATTGTATTTTCTTTTGGTGTTGAGTTTTAGAAATTCTTTATAAATTTTGGATATTAACATTAAAAACCTGATATTTGATTGCTGATCTCTTGTCATGAGTATCTGAAGGGAGTCTACATTATTCGTTTTAGCTGCAGATCTTTAGAATAACCCTAATTTACCCACTAGTGGTCCTATGCCTGTATGATTAAGATCATGATGACTGTTTTGCCAACTACTGAGTTTCTATTTCTTTTTTTTTTTTTTCTATTTTTCTGAAGTTGGAAACGAGAAGGCAGTCAGACAGACTCCCGCATGCGCCCAACCGGGATCCACCCAGCATGCCCACCAAGGGGCGATGCTCTGCCCATCCCGGGCGTCGCTCTGTTGCAACCAGAGCCATTCTAGCGCCTGAGGCAGAGGCCACAGAGCCATCCTCAGCGCCCGGGCCAACTTTGCTCCAGTGGAGACTTGGCTGCAGGAGGGGAAGAGAGAGACAGAGAGGAAGGAGAGGGGGAGGGGTGGAGAAGCAGATGGGCGCCTCTCCTGTGTGCCCTGGCCAGAATTGAACCCGGGACTCCTGCATGCCAGGCCAATGCTCTACCACTGAGCCAATTGGCCAGGGCGAGTTTCTATTTCTGAGCAAAATAATAGCACTTCTGGTGTTATCTCTAGTATCTTTTTCTCTTTAGCCTGTGGCTTTTCTGTAATATTGCATCCTGCATTTTGATAGTCATTTGCTTTTATTACTTATATGTATACCATATAATTATTAGTTATTGATTTTTTAAAAATTGACAAAAAATAAGTAAATATGGCTGTTACCTTCCATAGAAGACCAAATAAATTTAGTGAATATGTTATAAGCATTAGTGATGATTCTTTTAAACAGCTCTTTTCACTGGGGAACAAATTTTTTTCATTTTCTGTTGCATGAGGTTTTAGAACTGTTTCTATATATTTCTGCATTGCCGATTCCAAATCTGAAATCCGTTTTTTGGTGCATGCTCTAGTTTTTATGCAATTTTAATTTCTTTTTGTTACAGTTAATGGCATGCATTAGTTTTTTAAATTGGAGTTAAAGGGCAATGACTCTTGGACTGAACATAACCACAAGGCAATTAATGTTTTATAAATATCACTTTTACATAATTGTAGTTGTTTTTAAATGTAAAAAATTGTTATAAAAACATCCTCTTAGTTTGTTTTAAGATTGACTCATGGCTTCTTTGAGTAGGTGTAAATGTAAGAATAGTCCTGACACCTTCTGTTAACAGACACATATATGTGGCTGTTACACACTTCAACGTCAAACATGCAATATTTCATCATGACACGTGTATATATTGCCTAATTTCAAGTTCCCCTTGGTGATCAAGACAAGAATTGGGTTTCTCATATTGTGTGTCATAATTGTGAGGAAATGCTTTGTGACTGGACAAAAGGAAAACGCAAAGGAATGTCTTTTGGCATTCCCACGGTTTGGCGTGAACCTAAGGACCACAGCAGTGACTGTTATTTCTGTCTGATCCATACAAAGGGTATCAGCAAGAAAAAATGGCATATGATCGCATATCCTAATATTCCGTCAGCAATATGACCTATCCCACATTCTGAGACACTCCCAGTTCCAGTTTTCAATGGTTTTGTTTCTTCTAAGGATGAAGAAAGTGAACATGGTGATCACGTGTATTTTGATAAGATGCATGAGGAAATGGTTGTAGAATCTCAAGGGTCTTCTTCTGATGCCAAGCAGTCATTAAACCCTCAGCAGTTTAGCCAACCCGAATTGAATGACTTAGTAAGAATGACATAAAAATTGTCCTCGACTTTCTGAAGTATGAGGAGCATAACTGGATCATTTGTGTGGATCTTAAAGTGGTAAATATCCTGCTAGGGCAACAGAGAGGTTTCACGAAGTATCCTTGCTTTCTGTGTTTGTGGGACAGCCAAGCTCGGGAGAAACACTGGACACAGAAGGAGTGGCCAAAACGTGAAGCTCTGGAAGTAGGCATGCATAATATTGTGAATGAACCTGTAGTTAATCGAGACAGGATCATTTTTCCCCCACTTCACATCAAACTTGGCTTAATGAAGCAGTTTGTTCAGGATTTGAATAGAGAAAGTGAATGCTTTCAACATATTTCTGCTTTTCCTGCCTTGTCTTCTAAGAAGATAAAAGCAGGTGTATTCGACGGACCTCAAATTCGAACCCTCATATGTGATGAAGAATTTGCCAGGAAGATGAATAAGGAGGAGAAACAGCGTGGCAGTTACAAAGAACTTCCTTGGCAACAATAAAGTAGAAAACTATGAACTTCTGGTTCAAAGGATGCTGTTGGCTTTCCGCGACATTGGATGTAACATGAGCGTTAAGATTCACTTCCTGAACAGTCACCTCAATAAATTTCTTGAAAATCTTGGAGCTGTTAGTGATGAGCAGACTACTGCTGGAGCATCAAATGAGATTGTCGTCAACAAGTACACAAACGCAAGAGCTACAAACGCAAATTTTTGCCTGAATAGAATTTAAATAAGTTTTGAGCAAATTTTATGATTAAAATAAGTGTTTTAATATGTTCTATTTTGAAATTGTAGACAAATTCTGATGCAATCATATCTTGCAGTGTATTAGTGTATTTACTGGATTATATAAATTATTATATTTTCACAAAGATGATACCTGAGAAGACATTCTACTTCATTATGTTAAACTAAATGTTGAAATTTTTACAATAAGGTGAAAACATAAAATCTTGAATTGCAAAAAAAAGTGTAGCTTACAGAGAAAAATTAGTATCAGATTTGAGATCAGCACACTCGAATTAGGTAAGAACAGGTGTTTTTGTGGATGCAATAAAAATTTTGTTCCCCAGTATAATGTTAGATCATTCTTTATAATTTTACTTTTGACTAGAATGTTTTTAGACTTATTTAATTAACAGTTTGTTGAGTAACTTCATGAATTCTAGGAAACACTGGGTTTATCTCAGTGTACATCTCTTCATTTATCAACTATTATTAAGCGCTCATCTTGTGCAAGATACTTGTCAGGTGCTTGCTGTACAAAATAGACATGATTTCCTTCTCTTCCCACAAACTGGAGGTTGATCCAGGTCTGGTTGAGATTTTTTTTTAAACATATATGTGATTTCTAAGTATCTAGCTTAGTTGTTTTTTACAGTATAATGGGTTAGGTAAAATCAAATCCTGCACTTCCCCTTCATGGCTACAGTTTTTACCTAGGGGAAATCAGATTAAAACAAAAATCAAGAGTATTGCTGAAGAAGGAAAGAAGTTTTAGAACATGAAGTTTGTGGGCAGTTTGCAGAGAGCAAGGGGCAATGGTGGTTTTTTTGAGTTGAATGTAGGGATATAAATGATAAGGTTCCTGCCTCTGAAACACTAGTTTACTAGCAAGGTCTAAAACAGGGGTGCCCAAACTACGGCCCGCGGGCCGCATGCGGCCCCCTGAGGCCATTTATCTGGCCCCCGCCGCACTTCTGGAAGAAGCACCTCTTTCATTGGTGGTCATTAAGAGGAGCACATTGACCATCTCATTAGCCAAAAGCAAACCCATAGTTCCCATTGAAATACTGGTCAGTTTGTTGATTTAAATTTACTTGTTCTTTATTTTAAATATTGTATTTGTTCCCATTTTGTTTTTTTACTTTAAAATAAGATATGTGCAGTGTGCATAGGGATTTGTTCATAGTTTTTTTTATAGTCCGGCCCTCCAACGGTCTGAGGGACAGTGAACTGGCCCCCTGTGTAAAAAGTTTGGGGACCCCTGGTCTAAAAGTTTGTCCTCTTGGAGGGGGATGTTCATAATGGAGTAAGGATGGCACTCTAGGTCCAGTTGGGTCTTGTTTGTTTGTTTATTTATTTGTGAGGAACAGATGGACACACAGGAAGGGAGAGAGATGAGAAGTAGCTCATTGTTGTGTCACTTCAGTTGTTCATTGCTTCTCATACATGCCTTGACCAGGGAGCTCCAGCCTAGCCAGTGGCATTGGGCTAAAGCCAGTGACCAGGGAATCATGTTGATGATTCCATGCTCAAGCCACTGACCCTGCGCTTAGCTGGTGAGCCCATGTTCAAGCTGGCAACCTCACGGTTTCGAACCAGGGACTTCAGCATCCCAGGTCAACACACTATGTGCTGTGCCACCAGCAGTCAGTCCAGTTGGGTCTTTTTGAGTGGCAGAAACCCGTTAATATAAGAGCGAAAGTACTGGTTTAGCGAGATTTGTTGGTTGACATTCAAGATGAAAAAGGCCACGGGATATCTGTGTTTAATGCTCCATTAGGGGACACATGATTTAACCTATTTTATAACCAAATGTTGATATAGAATTGTTATAATTTGATTTAAGACAGTAAAAATTTAGGTCTTTAGTTGTTTCTCAACATTGATCTTAAATTAGCATGACTTATAATGAAGATTTTATAGTTGTCTGGAGTAAAATGACAAACCATCAACCAAAGACATGTAGTGATTGGTTTCCTAAAGCTAAATTTATTCTGAAATAATTTTTTGACTACTGTTTTCCTCTGTACTAATGAAACAATGATAGTAGATGGCAGTTCTTATTTTGTTGGTGTTAATAATCTTACTTGGCAAATTGTTGGTTATTTCATGTGGATCTAACAGGTGTGTAGCTTTTTAAAATATTACTGGTAATTGAAATCTAAAAGTTTGAAAACCATTGCTGTAGATTAAATTTAATGAATTATTAGTCTACAGATATCCACATTTGGGTATAGCTTCTTTACTGTTTCTCATATTAGATGTATCTCCATCTGTAAGATTTATGATGTGTCTGTATCATGTAGAGTTCTCTCGTTGCCACAGACTTAAGTTGGGTTTTCATCTTCTCCAGCAGAAATGGAAATGCCTCACTTAGTTTAAATGCATCTTTATTGTCCCATATGCTGAGATCAGGAGGTGAGCATCTAGAGTCTCTACATATGATAGCTGCTTTTTAGATGTCTTATTAGTACTGCTGTTGGTTATTTTAATTAGTAGTATGTGTTATTTGCATTCCAAGACCGTTCAAGCAAAGAGTAATTCAGGTAAACAAAATAATGTCTGGTGGTTTGGAATAACCACACCTGCCACAGTGTCAGGGAAGTTAGGGAGAGAAAAAGGAGATGATTATGTGCAGGTACAAAATGTTTTAAATATACATTCTTGGAAAGCCTGATACCTAGTTTTCAAATTGGTAATGCTGTTTTCTTTATAAGCAATGGTTCTTTTTTTTATGATAAATACTGAGAAGACTGATCTTTTCTATTGTTTTGTGTTTCTAACAGTGCTTCCAGAAATCTGTGAGTATCCTGCAGATAATTTGACTGTAGCTTTCACAAAGTAAGAAAGTTTGCTAGAGAAATTTCTGCAATTTCTGTGCCTGAATATGAAGTAAAGGGGCTGCTTCTCCAGATTCTCACAATAAAATTGTAACTTGTCTCCAATTTTTGTTTCTTTTCAACTTGAGGGTTTTTTTTTGTGTTTTTTTTTTGACTGAACACAGACACTTTTTTGTTGCTTGCAAACTGAAGTGCTGAACTGGATGCTTTTGACCTAATTTTTAGAGCTGAAATTTTGTTTATTTTGGATACCTTTGTTGAGTCTCACCTCCGCCTTCCTCTTTTATTAAGTGCAGTCATTTTTCTGGAGTCTGCCAAAGATGAGCCCAAACTAGGTAAGAGGTGCATACAAGCTTTGAAGTTTTTTTTCCCTTCATTTAAACACAGCACTTGTAAAATGTTTGTCAGAGGACTGAAAATTGGAAAAAAATTGTGGAGTTTTTATTTACCCTTGCAGATGAACCTTGAGCCACACTAAATTAGTAAATATTCTACCTAGGACACACACACACACACACACACACACACACACAACCATGTCAAAAATATTTGGACCACCAACTATTAATGTGTAAAAATATATTTTAAACATTTAATTATTATATATATTTAAACATAATGTTTTAAAATATTTAAAAAATTAGGATCTTTGTCACTTTTTTTTTTTGAGAGAGAGATACAGAGACAGACAGGAAGGGAGAAAGATGAGAAGCATAAACTTGTAATTGCATCACTTTAGTTGTTCATTGATTGCTTCTCATATGTGCCTTGACTGGGGGCTCCAGCTGAGCCAGTGACCCCTTGCTCAAGTCAGCAATCTTTTGGCTCAGGCCAGCCACTATGGGGTCATGTCTGTGATCCCACGCTCAAGCTAGTGAACCTGCGCTCAAGCCAGCAACCTCGGGGTTTCAAACCTGGGTCCTCAACATCCCAAGTTGATGCTCTATCCACTGCACTACCGTTTCATCAGGCAGGATCCCTGTCACTTTTTGAAACATTTTTGTACCGCAAAAATATTTAAAATTCTATTACATATATGTATTCCAAGAATTAAAGGTGTCAGAGATTTAGGAAATGAAGTCAAGGTCTCTATTTTCTTGTTTTATTTTACTTTACCCCTACGCCTTGCCCTACTACCTTGAGTAAGTACTCAATACATTTTTGTGTATAAGTTCATGAGAAACTAACTGCATGTTGTGTTATTAGGCTGCAGATTCCAGCTGTACTCATAATCTAGCTCAGAAAATGAGTTGAAAAAAGAGACTTTGAAAATTAAGCAAAGGATCCAACCCACAGCATTCTTATAATTCTAAGACCCACATTTTATGACATTATGTAAAGAATAAAGTTATAACTCTTCTAAATCTCACCAAAAACAAAACGAAATTCCCTCATATTGTGCATGGAAGCCAATGATGACAGGTCCTTAAAAGAAGAATCTGGCTACAAGGGTGTGTCGATGTATCAACATATGAAAGTGGATTTTGCAGATGTAATGTATAGCTAATGTTTTGTACATAGGAAACACCAGGATAGTGTCATATGAAAAATTTAGGAAATATACCAGGACTTGTGTATCTAAATGAAAACTGTCTTTCCGGAAGTTTTTTTTTACCTGGAGCGCTGTATGGTTAATCTCAGGTTGCTGCTGTTGTGCCAAGAAATTTGGAGTTCTTTTGGGATTATTTTACAGCATTTAAAATTTTTTATTATTCTTGATTTTTTTGGAAATAGCCATTAATGAACAAATTTGGTGGTAATGTTGGCTGTAAGACTAACTATTTGGGGTTAAAATCAGGTGTTATGATAACACAATGAGAATGACTTTCATGCCTGGTTTATACATTGACACTGAAAATAATTAAAGGATTTTCAGAAAAGTTTTGCACAGAGGAACTTCACTGGAATAATGAACCTCTTCTAGGTTGGGTCTATCGGCTGCTATGGTTTTACTACCAGTGTGTCTTTCTTTGAATTATTTCTTTTGGACACCCTGTTTACCATGGTCCCGTGTAATGTCACACACAATGCAGCAGCTGCGGTTGTGTACGTATGCCACCCAGCAGAGTTGTTCCAGCGAACTTTGTTTCATTTCTGGGAGACAGGCTTAGACCTAAGGCTAGAACTGCTTCTCTGGCTCTCCCAGTTGAACTTAAACTTTATGCTATATTGTGCTGTTTACAAAGATACTGTGATCTTAATTGATTTGTTTTTCTATTTTCTAGTTTATCAGGACATTGTATCTTATCATTTTTATTTTAACTGGCTATCATAGTTTTCTGGTATGCAAAGTTTCATCATACAGGCCAATGTGTGTTTTTACTTATCTTGAAAGTTATCAGTCCATTTGTGATGATTACATACTGACATTTCATACTGACTATATAGTAATCTGTGGTTGATTGTATGTCAGTTTATAAATGTGCTTGGAGTCTCGTTATCAATGCAGCTTGAGAAGTGGTGTCAGACCTAATACCCATCACCAATTTGGGCAAAGAAGGAACTCCTTTAAATCTATAATCTTTCAATTACTTTTATGCAGCCAAGTTTAAAGATGGAATTAGGTACTTGGAAATTAGTATCACTATGTTCCAGGTCTCTAGGAAATTTATAATTCAGCAAGTAACAAAGTCACGGTGACAGGGTCGACTGCTCAACCAGCATTTACTCAGCAGAGATTTTCTTCTTAAATTTCTAACTTTTTCTTATTTTGCTTTTTCCTAAATGTTTGACTGTATATTAGAATATACTTTATGGAAATGAATTTCTCCTTGAAGTTTCATTTTCTTCTTATTAAAACAAAATCTAAACCAAACCCCGCAAGACTGAGTCTTTTGTAACTGCCAGGGAAAATGTGTTTCATTTGGTAAGGTCTAAGCAAAGCACTGGACCTATTAACAACAGTTTTAATTTTATAACCTAATACTTATCTAGAGCTCTCTTTCACATATTTTCATATTCCTTCTTTTCATTCTCCATTGGAGAAGTTTAGTTAAATGTCTGTCTGGGTCTTTATATGTATGCTCATTTAGCTAGTTCTTAGCAAACTTAAAAATTTTGCTTTTAGCATTTGTTTTGTGGTTACCATAACTTATTTTTTCCCATGAAACCAACTCCAATGACAGACTGGAAAATCTGCTGAGTGTTGGATTTGTGGCAAGTGTTGACTCTGTGGTGCTTACAAAGTAATCCCCTTGAAACTTGCCATATTTTGTCTTTAATAATTACTCTCAAATCACTTTTTGGAATTTTATGTTTGTGAGCAGCTGTGCTTTGAAATATTTGTAATGCTTCTGTATGACTCGCTGTAGGTGCCAGAATGATCTTATCTCCACAATTCTTGGTTTTCTGTGCTCTAGAAGTGGAAGGAAATAATCTCCTTGAAATAGTGGAACAGGAACACTTGACGCTTTCATTAAACATACAGATACTGTGAATGGAACCTAATTCGGCTCCCGCCAGACTCCTTCTTTCCTGGTGTGTAATTAGGACCACATTGACTCCTACTGCAGCTGGCAGCCCTTCACTGTTGCTTTTTTCTGCTTGTGACCTTTGATCTCCGTGACCTTTCCTGGGGTTAGTCCTAGGCCCTTCATTGTGTTGGAGCTGAAGTGGCTCATGTGGAGTTGATTATTTCTCTGCTCATTTGGCCGTTTTGGTGCCATAACTCCCAGTCACTTCCATTTTCTTCTCCACTTTGACACTCCACAGTGAAGGGAGGTGCTTTTGCAGCAGCAGGATCAGTTCATCTGCTTGACTGACCCGATTGAGACTCCCAGAGCCGGAAGGGGGGGTGTTTGTGAAATCTGTAGGTGTCAACATTTTTTAAGAAGTTGATCTGAATGATTGCACAATCGTTAAGTGCTCATCGAGTAGGTGCTGTGGAGAGCTGCATTTCATCCTGAGGGCTCTGCGTTCTGGGAAGAAGAGTACGGCAGGTGATTGGCGTGGGCCTGGGGGTGTGGTGTCCTGCAGCTCTGCTTCTGCATTGGCGCCTCCTGCCTTGAGTTATGTGCAGTATGTAAGGGGATGCAGCGCGTCAGCTGCACAGGACCTCTCTAAGGGATTCTTCTGTTTCTGAAAGAACTGGGAGTAACCCCGAGATTAATATGCTAAGTATTGGATGGTGTATTTGCTGCAACTAGATTTATGGTAGCACTTTCTTTGCCTCTCTTCTCCTTTCCTCTGCTCTCCTCCTCCTTTTGCCCTCCTCCTCCCCTCCCTCTCCTCCAGTCAAATCACTGAAGGATGGATGCCAGCTGTAACTCTCATTTTTCAAGGCCCCATGTGGACAGCATGAAGACTGTCTCTGATCAAAGACTTTCATGATCACGAAGGAGTCAGCAGTTAAGGAATGTGTCTGAATACCCTAAACTGTGGTACTTTTGAAAGATAAATGTAAGGAATGCAATGACATTTTGAAACTCATTTTTAAAAAGTCTTGATTTCATCTCCAGAATATTATTTTTTGTCTTTTCCTTTTGTGTTTGATTTTTTAAAATATATTTTAGTAGTATTGATATGTCAATTATTTTGAATGAGGAATTGCTACCCCTTCAAATGTGTTTTTTTTTTTAGGATTTAGCCTGAGGTCTCCTCCTCAGTTAGAGAGTGTCAGTTCTGTCTGTCTGCTGTTTGGTCCCAAATCTCTGCAGCTATTCAGGCTTCTTTCTGTTCTCCTATTAGATGTTCGTCTTAGAGTTGCACTATGTCCAACCCGACTCACTAGCTCTGCTCCTGAGGATACACTCTCTCCATTCCTGACCACACTCAAAACATCAAAACAAAGCATGGAAAACCTGGCTGCTTCTCATATATTTCCTGTCTTAGGAAACACACGTTATTCACTCGTCCAAGTCAGAAATCTGGACAGCAGCCTTAATTCCTTTATTTATGGAAAAGCAGTGGGGAAACAGAGGAGTGGACAGATAATGGATTGAAAGATGTCAGATAACATGCTTTTCTAGCCCAGGTCATTCACTAGCCAAGTTCCATCAGTTCTACCTCTTAAATATCTTTTTTTAAATTAAAGATTTTATTTTAGTGGTCCTGGCTGGTTGCTCAGTTGGTTAGTGTTGTCCCAGAATGACAAGATTGTGGGTTCTATCCCTGGTCAGGGCACACACAGGAAGCAACCAATGAATGTTTCTCTTCCCTCTCCCCTCCTCTCTCTGTCTCTCTAAAAACCAATCAACAAATTAAAAAAATTGCGAACTGGGCTGATAGCTCGGTTGGTGGAATGTCATCCTGAAGTGTAGAGGTTGCTGGTTTGATCCCTGGTCAGGGCACATATAGGAATGGCTTGATGTTCATATCTCTCTTTCCCTGCCTCTCTAAAAATTAAAAAAAATTTTTTTTTAAGTTATTGATTTTACAGCGGGGGTAGGGAGCAAGAAGTATCGACTCATATTCCTTCACTTTAGTTGTTCATTGCTTGCTTGTTGCTTGTCGAATGTGCTTGACCTGGCAAACCCAGGTCTTCGCACTCAGCATTCCAAGTCAACACTCTGTCCATTGCGCCACCACAAGCTAGGCAAATATCTTTTAAATATGTCCATGCCTTAGAAAATATTTTTTAATCTTTTAAACGTATCTGCTGATATTTCTCTATTACAGTTTCCCATCCTTTTCCCCACAACTTTCTAACCTCTCTCCCTCTAGCCGTTCTCCACATTGTAGCATAAATGATTTTTGGAAGGCACAAGTCTGATCCTGTCCCTTGCCTGCTTAAAGTTATTAATATTCCCTGAGGACAGAAAACCAAACCCTATAACCTGATTTATAATGTTCTTTATATTTAAGCTTTCACTCACTCTCTCACTACTTACTATGCTCCTGTTCTTTCTTCTACCTTCCAGCCCATACTTCCTTGCTCTCCACCGCTAATTCTGCACATACTTCTTCTGCTTGGAATACTCCCTGCCCTTGCTTTTCATCCCTCCCTCTACCGAGTCCCCCAGACTTAACCATTTGATTCACCAAAATGTTTCCTCTGGGAAGTCTTCATTCCTCTAAATCTAGGTTAAGTGACTCTTCTCTTTTTCCTGTAGCACCTGTGCTTGCCTTATTGTGTTGCTCACCTATCCCTCTCTCACTTAACTACTTTAATTCCTGAAAACCTTTATTTCCTAAAAGCATTACCTCTTAACAAAAAATCATTTCATGGATTTTGGTGGTAGGAAGTCATAGTGTGTTTCATTCCAACCCAAGAATGTGAAAGTTTCACAGATAGAAAACCAACTAAGTGATGAGAACAGATTCGTAAAGGTGATAAACAATATTTTGAAAGTAAATAAATGCAGTTTGTTTCTAAATATATTGCAGTGAATTTACTGTGTTCAGCAAAGGAGAAAGAAGACTTGGTGGTGGTGACTGGTAAGGGAGGCTGGTGAGAAATCATTGAAGGTGGTGGAGAGGCAGGAAATGGACTTTCAGACAGGAAGTCCCTTTAAGGCAGGTAGTTATCGTGCATTCACATTGCACTTAAAAACAAAGCTACAGTACAGAACAACAACACCTTTATGGCAAAATAAAAGCTAAACATTGGGCGTGATTCACAACTGGTGGAAATGGTATGCACACACTTCACACAGAAGATTAGGGAAAATGCTCAATTTCCTCACATGGTATCTATACACAAAGTACCATGTTTTGGGTTCATCCAGATACGGCAAGCCATTCACAGTCTTCCATATTTTCTGATCAGATACCATGGTGTCATGTAAACTGGTGGGTGTATCTTCACCCAAAGCTGTAATATCAAAGTATCACTTTTTAGTTTCTGTTTGAAACAGTTGTTATACTGAATAAAAAGGAGCCATCCAGAAAGTGGAATTATTTTGCAGGAGCCCTTACGGCAAAAAGTTTAGTTCTGTTAGATAATTGTGTTTGTCATCTTTCCTCACATCTAAGTCTCAGGGAGGCAGATGTCCTGTCTGGTTTGTTTGTGGCTGAGCTCCCAGCACAGCTCAGTGCCTGACGCATAGTAGGCATGCACTGAGGACAGTGTGTAGAATAAAAGAATTTCTCTGCTTTTAAGTCTTCAATACTTTTTTCCTCTTTTCACTTATGACACTTTCTTTATTCCTAAGTTAATTATATTCTCATCCTCTTTTCTCAATTAGGCTGCAGTAGCATCAACTTCAGGAATTACGACTTCTTTATCTTCCTTATCTTTGTACCCCTCATAGGATCCTGCCCAAAGTTGATGCCCTATGTGTAGAAATAATTGGTTGAATATTTCCTGGGAAAATTAAGTTTCTTGGAGAAATTTGCAGGAAATAGTAGCTTCACTAAGTTAAAATATTCAGAATCAAGAAAACTTTGACAGATTTAAAGTTGGATATGATTAAGGTCAAGGTAGTTCAGTGGGTTAAAAAAAAATGCATTGCATGTTTGACCTCCCTAATTGAAATTTTGATAATTAATACTTAATCAAAAGGTTTTTTTTTTGTTTTTGTTTTTTTTTTCTTTTTGTATTTTTCTGAAGCTGGAAACGGGGAGAGACAGTCAGACAGACTCCCGCATGCACCCGACTGGGATCCACCTGGCACGCCCACCAGGGGCGATGCTCTGCCCACCAGGGGGCGATGCTCTGCCCCTCCGGGGCGTTGCTCTGCCGCAACCAGAGCCAGTCTAGTGCCTGGGGCAGAGGCCAAGGAGCCATCCCCTGCGCCTGGGACATCCTTGCTCCAATGGAGCCTCGGCTGCGGGAGGGAAAGAGAGAGACAGAGAGGAAGGAGGGGGTGGGGGTGGAGAAGCAAATGGGCGCTTCTCCTATGTGCCCTGGCCGGGAATCAAACCCAGGTCCCCCGCACGCCAGGTCGATGCTCTACCGCTGAGCCAACCGGCCAGGGCCAATCAAAAGTTTTTAAGTAGGCATGTTTTCTTTTTTGTTTGGTTACTATAGAAAACTCATTTTTTTTCAACAGTTGAGAAATAGTATGTTTTTAAATAGATTGTTTGGAAATAAGGATCATTTCTTTTAAAGGAAATTTACTGTTTTATTTAGAATAAGATAACGTTTATAAAAGAAAACTAACTTAAAGAAGTTTATATTTTCACCTGACCCACGGTGGCACAGTGGATAAAGTGCCGACCTGGGATGCTGAGGTCCCAGGTTTGAAACCCTGAGGTCGTCAGCTTGAGCACAGGCTTACTAGTTTGAGTGTGGGGCTACCAGCTTGAGCATGAGATTATCGACATAATCTCATGGTCACCGACTTGAGCCCAAGCTCTCTGGCTTGAGCCCAGGGTTGCTGACTTGAGCAAGGGGTCACTGGCTTGTCTGGAGCCCTCCACCAAGCAACCAGTGAGCAACTAAAGTGACACAACTAAGAGTTGATGCTTCCCATCTCTCTCCCTTCCTGTGTCTCTGGCAAAAAAAAAGAAAAAAATAAATAAGAAAAAGGCAAAGTTTCTATTTTGAAGAACAATACCAACCCTAAGGCCAAATTTTTGTTCACAAATTAATCAGTTATTCCCTAAGCCTGAAAGAAAACTTAAGAAAGTTTGATATAGGAGTATAAGGAGGGGATAATTCAGAGAAAGAGAAAACTTTGATCATCCTTAGGAAAGCAAAGGCATTGGTTCAAAAACAAAGGAATCAAATCTAGAAATTCAGGAAAGACTTCTCCCAAAGGATTATTCTGGCAGCATGTTGAAGAGGGGTTATAAAAGCATTAAGTTCACCACCTGAACAATAAGTTAAGTAAATGTTGGGAAAGTATTTCCTTTCTTCTTACCTTTAGCTCCCCTTTGCCAACAGAAATGCTGAGCCTGGGGTGGCATAAAAGTGCAAAAAAGTAGGGAGCCCTCCAAAAATTTTTACGTCATGGAGTAAAGAAGTTGTCCCCTGTTTGTAGGTTTAATGGGGTGCTACACTTGGCTGTTCTATTTTGTTTTTATGTTTTTGTGCCCTAGTCTTTTTTTCTGGGAGACTGTACTACCAGCTACTTTCTTGTAAGCAAAGTGACCACTAAGCATCTTCTCAGACACTTGAACCAGCCAGTCAGAACTGCAGTGACAATAATGGAATTATGTTGGCTGTTAACTTTCTCCGAAGATATGGAAGAACAACTTCCTTATGGTCATGTTAATGTCTCTGAGACCAGTGAGCTGGATAAGCCATAACAATTCTGTTTTTCACATGGGGAGTTAATAGGGTCATTGCCATAGTTCAACAATAAGGCAAAACTGAACCAATCTAAATCCAACCCCTTGAGTTATTTTACTACCTCCAGTAGTTTAGGGAACTAGAGATGTGTATGTGCTTTATGGACAAAAGCATTAAGGAAGGGAGAAAAAAGTTTGAAATAAATGGTAATTTACTATTTTGAATGCCAGCAAATATTGCCAAAAATGTCATCAGTTTTTATGTACACTAGAGAAATACATGTTATAAATTAAAATCACACAGTATAACAGTGACCCCTTATCCTCCTTTACAAAAATTTTGGGTAAAAAGCAGAGATTTTTGTATCCACATTTTTTTTTGGTAATTGATTATTTGGATTGCCACTGTTTGGTAAACATGGCACATACCCTACCGACCCTTTCACTCCTTTTGTTTTACTTTTATGTAAATTTAGCATATTCTTAGAAAAAGCCTAGCTATATTAGTCAATGAATGTTGCTTTATGACTGATCAAATTAATCCTCAAATTCATGTGTTTTTTTTTTTTGTATTTTTCTGAAGCTGGAAACGGGGAGAGACAGTCAGACAGACTCCCGTATGCGCCTGACTGGGATCCACCCGGCACGCCCACCAGGGGCAATGCTCTGCCTACCAGGGGGTGAAGCTCTGCCCACCAGGGGTGATGCTCTGCCCCTCTGGGGCGTCACTCTGCGGTGACCAGAGCCACTCTAGCGCCTGGGGCAGAGGCCAAGGAGCCATTCCCAGTGCCCAGGCCATCTTTGCTCTAATGGAGCCTTGGCTACGGGAGGGGAAGAGAGAGACAGAGAGGAGGGGGGGGGTGGAGAAGCAAATGGTCGCTTCTCCTATGTGCCCTGGCGGGGAATCGAACCCGGGTCCCCCGCACACCAGGCCGACGCTCTACTGCTGAGCCAACCAGCCAGGGCCTCAAATTCATGTTTTATATTCACTCTGCTTAGCAGAGTGTGAGGATCTCAAGCATATGCTGATGAGTGGGAGTCCTTCCCACCCCCATGCTGATGGTGGTTGTCGGGGATAGGGTTGCATATTGTTGCTGTCTTTTTCTGTTTTGGAAAACAGTTTGACTATATATGGTCTTAAAAATGTTTGTACTCTTGACCCAGTAATTCCACTTAAAAAAAAATCTACCCTAAGGAAATAGAGTGGTTAAAGATTAATGGACAAAGATATCCATAGCAACACTGTAATAGTAAATATATATACATATATACACACATATATAAAAACGAAGCCTACCTATCCAAAAGGGAATGACTAAGTAAATTAAAGTACATTCAATAAATTATCTTATAACTATTACAAATTATGTTTGTAAATTTTATAAGTAAAAATAATCATTAGATAAATGAGTAAAGCAGGATTTAAAACTTGCGTATATGTTATGATCTCAATTATGTAAGTATACACATGGGAAGGATTAGAAGGAAAAGCATCAAAATATTGATGTTATCTTTAGGTGATGGAATTGTCATGTTTACTTTCTTTTTGATTTATGCATTCCACATTTTCTATATTGAATGTGTTTTTTGTCAGTATTTGTAGAAACATGCTAACAACTTTCTACTTGTAAAAGTAATATACTCATTGTAGAATATATGAAAAAACTTGAATATTTTGTTGGAAATATCAATTGGTGTTATGTTAACCACATTGGGTGCCTTAAAAAAAATTCTGAGTGAGAAAAACACTGAAATCTAAAAACATGACTGTGATTTAAATAAAAATTCTGTTCCATCTGATGATTGAAATCAGTTCTGTTTTGAATTTTTGCATGAGAACATTTGAATGTTTTAAGCACTAGAACAGAGATCAAATAGCAAGTTATGTTTCAAAGTGGTGAGTGGTGGAGGGGACTGGGGTGTGCTCATCATGGACCCTTTCTCTGCTGGGCAGTCCTTCCTAATCAGAAAAGGGGCTAAGAGGAAGATGGGATGACTTTTATGCAGAGGAACTTAGTGCTGTTATTTTCCTGCCTAGGTACATTTTTATGGTGAAAAAGGCGACAGACACGTTAAGGCCACTGGTCTGTGTATTAGAAAGTGACAGGAGCCTTGTTCAGTTGTGGTAGCTTGGCCAAATGAAATGTTCATGTGGTGGAGCAATGTAGGACATATATACTTATATATGTTATAAATATATAAAGTTTATTCTATACATTTTTATATTTTATATATAGGTGTTTATATATATAGGTTTTTCAATGACTTGCTAGTAAATAGCATCAACAGTAATATTACTGAGTTTCCTTTTTTGATAAAGAATACTTTAAAAAATTACATAGCAGCCTGACCTGTGGTGGCGCAGTGGATAAAGCGTCAACCTGGAAATGCTGAGGTCGCCGGTTCGAAACCCTGGGCTTGCCTGGTCAAAGCACATATGGGAGTTGATGCTTCCAGCTCCTCCCCCCTTCTCTCTCTCTGTCTCTCCTCTCTCTCTCTCTGTCTCTCCCTCTCCTCTCTAAAAATGAATAAATAAATTAAAAAAAAAAAGAAATGGACTTAAAAAAAAATTACATAGCATTGAGCAATTTTCCAGTAGTGCTAATGATATACCCTGATTTATACATCATCTAACCCCCCTTGTGGTTAGTGATATTTATTTGGTAGGTTGGACCTAGGTGGCTGTTGAATAAAAATTCAAGTTCCCTGACCCATATAGCAATAGAACCCAGGACCTTGCTCTCATTATCAATTCTCTGACAAAACTGAGCAAGCTTGTCATGGATGAGCATAAACCAAGTCAACAAATATTTAGTAAATGACTATTACGGTCATAACCTCCAAAATCAGTAGATAGCATGTTGGAATTCTTGTTAAGATGGCTGATAGGTAAATGCAGAACTTGGGGCCTTTCACAATTACATCAGAATTACAGAGCAACCATCACTGAGAACCACCTGAAATCTAGCTGAATAGAGGTCCTGTAACCAAGGATATAAAGAAGAAATCACATGGGGACTGGTAGCAGAGGCAGAGATGTGGAACGGGCTGGTGGAAGTTAAAAATCCACAGGGGTCTCTCAACTGTAGAGGTTTTCCCTGAGGACAAGCGGTCCCAGACCCACACCAGGGCCCTCAGCCCAGGGTTCTAGTGCCAGGAAGAGAAATCCCCATAACTTCTAGCTGTAAAAACCAGCAGGAATTATTACTCTTAAAGGGCCAACACAGACTCATTCAGACTCTCATGCTCTGAGCTCCAGTGCTAAAACAGCAACTCAAAAGGCTCAGGAGACATACAGGGAGGAACTGAATTATCTGGCTTCACGTTGAGGGCTGAAGGGCCAGCTTTCTCCAGGCAGAAGTGCTGGTAGAGGCTGTTGTTTCTTTGATGAACCTTCCCCCTGCCCAGAGCTGGCAGGCGGGCACCATGTCTGAGACTCCATCAACCTGGCTCACACTTTTTGCTCTGCCCTGGTGATTCTCTGAGACCTGGAACCATCCAACTTGTGGGCCTACCAAAGCTGCTTCCAGTGGCTTTTCCATACAAACAGCCTGTCTTGGCTCATGCTTCAGACTTTCCTAAAACCTCCCAAAGGTTCAAAAGCCCCAAATAAGCAGCATCTAGCCTCTTGCTAAGTCGCCCCAGGCTCAGCACTGGTGGTAGTCAGCTTTGGTTCACAGCTTGGCATCTCCTGGGCACCTCCATTCCCAGCACAAGTTGTAGCCATCTGCAGATTGCTATGTAGCTCATTTCCGGGCAAGGCACAAGCGATAGCTGTTCTTGGGCTGCACCTTCCGGGAGGCCCAAAAGCTAGTGAACCTGGTGGCCAGCTTCAGATCACAGCAGAGCACTACCTAGGGGGTAGACTTACTGGGCATTGATATGAAGTAAGACCTGCTCTGTGGGTTTGGCCCATACCCAGCAACCCCTCCATTGTAGTCACAGCTAGTCCTCTCAGCCCATTGGCCTGGGACTAAATGCCTCCCATTTACATGCCAACAGCAATCAAGGTTCAGCTACAACAGGACAATACCCACAGCCCAAGCAGGGGGTGCATTTGGAGTGCCCAGATTAGTTAACTGTGAAGGCTCTGCCACTGGGCCCTACAGGACAACTACTATATAAGGCCACTCCATAACACTGGGAGATATAGCAGCTCTACCTAATATATATAAACTAACACAGGGAGACTGTCAGAATGAGAAGACAGAAACATGTCTCAAATTACTGAACAGAACAAAACTCCAGAAAAAGAACTAAATGAAATGGAGGCAAGCATTTGACCAGATGTAGAGTTCAAAACACCGGTGATAGGGGTGCTCAGTGCTCTTGTGGAGAACTTTAATAAAGAGATAGGAAACATAAAAATGGAGTTAGAAAACATATAAAAAGAACCAGTCAGAAGTGAAGAATGCAATAATTGAAATGGAGAAAACATTACAGGGAATCAACAGTAGAGTAGATGAAGCAGAGGATCAAGTTAGTGAATTGGAAGGTGTGGAAGCAGAAAACACCCAATCAGAATGGAAAAAGAAAAAATCCAAAAAACTGAGGATAGTTTAAAGAGCCTCTGGGACAATTCCAAGTGTATTAACATTTGCCTCATGGGAGTGCTGGAAAGAGAAGAGAGAAAGGAATTGAAACATTTAAAAAAATAAGGACAGAAAATGTCCATAACCTGATGAATGAAAGAGCCATACAAGTCCAGAAAGTACAGAGAGACCCAAACAAAATAAACCCAAAGAGGCCCACACCAAGACACATCATAATTAAAATGCCAAAGATTAAAGACAATGAAAGAATCTTAAAAGCAGCAAGAGAAAAACAGTTATCTACAAGGGAGCTCCCATGAGACTGTCAGCTGGTATCTCAAAGAATTGAAAATCAGATAAAGAGCTTTTCAGACAAGAAAAGGATAAAGGAGTTCATCATTACCAAACTAGTATTACAAAAAATGTTAAAAGGATCTTTTTTCTGACCTGGGCCAGTTTACCCCTCCTGAGGCAACCTGGTGATCCCCACTCCCAGGAGGTCACCATATTGATGCCGAACTTAGTGCAGACACCCAGTCCACCCAGTCGGCATAGCACACTACAGCCCAGAACTCAGGGGCTCAATTAATCCTGTCTCAGCCTCCTGAGTAGCTGGGATTACAGGCACACGACACTGCGCTTGGCTAAAGGGTCTTTTTTAAGAAGAAAAATGATAAAAGACATATGAGTAATAAAATAATGAAAACATAACTATCAACAGTTACTTTAAATGCAAATTGATTAAAGGCTCCACTCAAAAGACATGGTGGTTGATTGGGTAACAAAATAAGATCCTTATACAGGTATATGCTATTATTAAGGTGACCAACTTTTTTACAATGAAAAAGAGGACAAAAATAAATAGAAGAAAACAATATTGTAAATAAAAGAAACATCTTATTCATTGCAACAATAATACACTATAAGTGCATAATAAAAACATTTGTAATATTTTCTATTGTAATTACACTTACATGCCTATTAATTTTTAATAATTGTAAGAAAAAGTACTCATTTAGATAATAAATGAGTACTTTTCCATTGAATGAATATTTTTTTGTCAATGTATCATTTTGTAACAATATATTGGAAATACCTGAACAAGAAATATCCTTCATATTGAATTTTACAGCAAGTGCTGCAGCTGCTAGAGTATCAACATTCAATCTTGATTTCTCACTGTCCAAAAATCATTAGCAATTGAAAAAACTCTTTCAACTGCTGCATTGGTTCCAGGGAAGCACAGTGTAAATTGAACAAGAATAAATAATTTTCACATGGAATATGTTCATTTTTGAAATGGCTGAGTATTTCCACCCATCTTTTATCAGTTTCGACGTGTTCATTTTCCCATTGTATTAATTTTTCAGAATTTAAATATACATTTAGTCGTCTAATTTCTTCAAAGAGACAGTTGTCCATTTTGATGTCTGGCATATCTTTAGATAAAAACTCAAGACAAGATTCAATATCTGTCCAATATACTTGTGATGAAGTAAAAAAAAAACTCCATTGAAAACTGTTATTTCCCGTGATGTTTGTTTCAGACCATTCTTCAATATATTGAAAACATAAAAATTTTGCACTTCTTGATAAACTTTTCAGTTATGCCTGGATTTGATTCCTCTAAGTCTGACAATTTTCTTTTTATAATTTAAGAAAAAATTTTCTTCAAAATGAGATTTATATTGAAGGATAAAGTCATTCAAAATAAAACTAACTTCCGTAGCTGAAATGTGTTTACCTTCAATCTTTTGAATCATTTTGTGAAAAATAGATGCTTGATTATGTACAAAATACATTAATATCTCAGATATTTTATTATTGAAAAACGATTCCGCCTGACCAGGCAGTGGCGCAGAGGATAGAGCGTCGGACTGGGATGCGGAGGACCCAGGTTCGAGACCCCGAGGTCACCAGCTTGAGCGCGGGCTCATCTGGTTTGAGCAAGGCTCACCAGCTTGGACCCAAGGTCACTGACTTGAGCAAGGGGTTACTCGGTCTGCTGTAGCCCCATGGTCAAGGCACATATGAGAAAGTAATCAATGAATAACTAAGGTGTCACAACAAAAAACTAAAGATTGATGCTTCTCATCTCTCTCCGTTTCTGTCTCTGTTTCTATCTATCCCTCTCTCTGACACTCTGTAAAAAAACAAAAGAAAACTGATTCCAGGATTTTAGGACATTTGTCTAAACTTTAAAAATATGAACAGAGAGGCTCAAATAATTGTAGAACATACTCTATAGCAGGTGTTAGAGCAAACCATCTAACTTTTGAATATCCTAAAAATTTTTTGTATTTAACATTTGCTTCTTCACAAAATTGTTTTAAAGTAGCAACACAAATGGTAAAACGACTAAAATGCAAATAAATTGTAGTTATTCTACATCAATTGGCATGGCACATGATGCTGTGTTGATTGCATTTGACAAAATATGTGCATTACAACCAATTCCTAGTATTTTATTTTGGAGTAACTTGTAATTTTACATACACAGTATTCACCCCTTTGCATCTTTGCCCACCAAAATTTGTATTTGTATTATCAGCCGTTAGCGCAACAACTTTGGATTTCAAATTGTTTTCATTTATTACTCTGTATAGATGGTTTGACAAAATTTTAGAAGTTTCGCCCTCAATGGATTCTAAATTTAAAAATTTTACTTGAATGCCCTTGGCAACATTAAAATATCTTACTACTGGGTACAATTTAATTTCATTATGATTTTTTTTGTGTGTGTGTGTGTTTTTCTGAAGTTGGAAACGGGGAGGCAGGCAGACTCCCGCATGCGACCGATCGGGATCCACCCGGCATGCCCACCAGGGGGCGATGCTCTGCCCATCTGGGGCGTTGCTCTGTTGCATCCAGAGCCATTCTAGCACCTGAGGCAGAGGCCACAGAGCCATCCTCAGTGCCCGGGCCAACTTTGCTCCACTGGAGCCTTGGCTGCGGGAGGGGAAGAGAGAGACAGAGAGGAAGGAGAGGGGGAGGGGTGGAGAAGCAGATGGGTGCTTCTCCTGTGTGCCCTGGCTGGGAATTGAACCCGGGACTCCTGTACGCCAGGCCGACGCTCTACCACTGAGCCAACCGGCCAGGGCCTAATTTCATTATGATTTGATGCATCAGATAAAATTGTTATAAATGCTGCAGTTTCCAAGTCCTCTGTAAGTATTTTGTCACAGTAATTTTTAAATATTGATTTCAAAATAGCCTCGCATTTTGAAATGTCCTGGCACATGAAAATTTTGCATTGTGAAACTTTTCCAATAATTTAGTTGTACAATCCATTCTACGAAAACTTTGTGATTTATGGTTATGAAATGCAAATGTTCCCTCCATTGCAGCCAACTGTTTTTCATCTTCAGAATAATTTGAAGCTTTAAAAAAATTTGTTTCTTTACAACAGGAAGCTGATGCATCTAATGATTGCTTATGTTTGCAATCATGTCATGTCAAATACAAATACGTCACATCACACGCAGTAGATCGATTCTGCATCGATTGAATACGGACATTTATAGATTAGTCTTCCAGTATCAAAAAGGAGGACATGTAGGAGGACACTTTTCGAGGGAGGATGGAACTTACAAAAGAAAGACTGTCTTCCCTAGAGGAGGACGATTGGTCACCTTATATTCGCTTTAGATTGAAAGACACACACAGACTGAAAAGAAAGGAACAGAAAAAGATATTTCATGAAAAGGGACACACATGCACACACACAAAGCTGGGAGAGGCAAGGCTTATACCAGACAAAATAGTCTAAAACAGGGCTACAACCAGAGACGAAGGAAGGACCAAGTAATCTCACTTATGGGCATTTATCTGAAGAAACCCAAAATACTAAATGAAAAGATGTACATACCATATATTTATTGCAACATTATTTAAAGTCTATGGAAGAAACCCAAGTGTCTATCAGGAGATGAATGGATAAAGAAGTGGTGCATATATACAGTGGAATATGACTCGGCAATAAAAAAGAATGAACTCTTGCCATCTGCAAAAACATGGATAGACATAGAGGGTGTTATGCTGAGTGAAACAAGACAAAGACAAATGCCAGATGATTTCACTTATATGTGAAATCTAAAAAAACAAAATAAGCAGAACAGAAACAGGCTTATAGATACAGAGAACATTTTTTTTTTTTTTTCATTTTTCTGAAGCTGGAAACAGGGAGAGACAGTCAGACAGACTCCCGCATGCGCCCGACCGGGATCCACCCGGCACGCCCACCATGGGGCGACGCTCTGCCCACCAGGGGGCGATGCTCTGCCCATCCTGGGCGTCGCCATGTTGCGACCAGAGCCACTCTAGAGCCTCAGGCAGAGGCCACAGAGCCATCCCCAGCACCCGGGCCATTCCTGCTCCAACGGAGCCCTGGCTGCGGGAGGGGAAGAGAGAGACAGAGAGGAAAGCGCGGCGGAGGGGTGGAGAAGCAAATGGGCGCTTCTCCTGTGTGCCCTGGCCGGGAATCGAACCCGGGTCCTCCGCACGCTAGGCCGACGCTCTACCGCTGAGTCAACCGGCCAGGGCCCTACAGAGAACATTTTGACAGTTGCCAGATGGAAGAAGGGTGAGAGGAAGGGTGAAAAAGGTGAAGGAATTAAGAAGTACAGATCGGTAATAACAGAATAGTCATGGAGATGTAAAGTACAACACAGGGAATACAGTCAGTAATATTGTAATAACTATGTATGGTGTCAGATGGGTACTAGATTTATTGGGGTGATTACTTAATAAGTTATATAATGTGTGATCACTGTGTTGTATACCTGAAACATGAGATACGTCAACTGAAATTAAAAAAAATTAAATGATATCATGTTATGATTACCTAATAGAAAGGTAGAGTTAATAAAGGATGTTCCTTGTGCTAATAGATTGGTAGCAGTAATGAGCTGTGAAATTTTGAAGGACAGCTGTGAAGTAACTCAGTGATCATGTGCTAGGGTTAAAGTTGACTCAGGAATTTTTTCACTGCTTTTCAATAAATAAATAGTTGAGGAAAGACTTGGCAAAAGGAAGAAACATTCCTACTTGTCCTCATTCTCTCAGGAAAGTGGCTCCTGTTAACAAGTTATTTGAATGTTTACTTTGTCTTGACTGCTTAGCAGTAGTGTGTCAGCTCTTACCCTTAAACCTAGTGAGAACTAAAATAAACCAAAAAATATTTTCACACAGATGGCTCCTTCTTTCCATGACTGGTACCAAAATGCCCTCTTCCATTTTTAAAAAGAGGGTAGGAAGAAAAAATTATAAAGGCAGCCTGGGAACAGTCTACAATTGGGAGAAAGTTGAATTTGCTACTTGTAGATTTTGGAGTTCCTGGCATAGAGAAGTAAGCATTTTTAGCTTTGCTTAAATTGCTATACTATCTCTGTATTAGAAACCCCCCACAAAAGCAAACCTTCCCTTGACCTCTATCAGTTCTCCCTATTTTTCTGCTGGCCTTTTATAGAAAAACTCATGGAGTTTTCTGTGTCTGCTTGCTTCATTTCCTCCCTTCCCATTCTATTGTGAACCCACTGTCAGTCTTTTGTTCCTTCTCCATTGAAACCATTCTTGTCACTGTCACCAGTGAGATCCATCATCCCTTTCCCATGTGTCTCATCCTACTCTACTTCTCAGCAGTGTTGAGAGAGTTAATGACTCTTCTAGAAATATTTTCCCCCTGGATACGGCATTCTTCTAGATTTCTCCAATTTCACTGATGACTTCTCAGTCTCCATTGTATCTTTCTTCTCTCCTAGTTAGTCTCTGAAGGTTGGCATGTCCCACCTGGTCTCTCTCTTCTCATTTTCCTTAGAGCTTATACAGTGCCATGGCTGTTATAGGTGTAACATGTACGTTGTCAGCTCTGACTTCCTCCACAGCTCTAGACTCCTTTATGTAATTGTCGATCGACAGCAGTCCTGGGATGCCTAACATGTAGATAACTCGGATTCCACTTGGCGGGAACAGCACTGTTAACTAACGCCCTCTTTATCATCTCCCTCTCTCTGGTCTTCCCCTTTTCAGTAAACAGAGCTACTATTTGTTCTGTTAAACCAAAACTAAATTATCTTTGGCACACATCTTTATCTATCTCAGGCTTATATTCAAGCCTTCAGCAAATTTTGTTGGTTCTGTCTTAAGAATATGTTCAGAACCTTGTAACTTTTCACCACCTCCACAGTTGCCCCACCACGTTCCTATCTCTTCTAAGTGACTGCATTACTCTACTTGGTCTCCCTCTTCCATCTCTGCCCCACTTTAGTCTAGTCCCGGCGTGGCCAACAGTTTCTGCCCCCGGGCTAGATTAGAAAGAAAACTTTTTTCATGGGCCGGATGAAATATTAAAATTTAAAAATGTTAAATACAAAAATGATTCGTTTAAGTAAACAAAATTTTATGATATAATTTGTTTATGAATAAATGTGAGTGAAAAAAATTTTAATATACAATATTATTTTAATAAAAATATATTTTAATAAAAATATAATTATATACCGTATAAATATTCAAACTGTATCGCAGTTGAAACAATATTTAATTAATAGAATGAGCTTGAAGGGGTTATATTGCAAATAAAACAATTATTTTGTTTTACAAACAGCCTGGACACGTTTTCAGTTATCAGCTGCAGCTATTGTCTATGCTACAATGCCACTTGATTCAGCAGCACACTTGACCATAAAAATAACGAATTGTTTGACCTTGGGTGCGCACTGGCAAACTCCTCCTAAAAGTATGTGGGTTTCACATTGCCACCGCTAAACGTCAAACAGTTCATATCGAGTACAGATGAGTACAAAAGTTGTAAATCTTTATAATGGAATTTTTTCAAAAAATGAAGTATCGCTAATCCATTTGACCAATTATTGGAAGTTAACCCTAGATTAGTCATGTGCAATTCTTTTCCGTGTATCACTATCTTCTTAAATATCTCGATTTCCAATAATCAAAGATGCTTCCGCTTCTGAGTAGCTGAGATTTTAAAGTAGTGGAGAATATTAAAAATTTAATCACAGGCCGCATAAACTCATTACGCGGGCTGGATCCGGCCTGCGGGTCGTATGTTGGCCATGCCTGGTCTAGTCCATACCAGCCAGGACTTTTTAAAGCATAAATGAGATCTCATCATTCCCCTTGTTTAAGTCTTCTAAGGGCTTCCCATTGTATTGAGAATAAATTCCAAAATTTTTTATGATATATTTTTCAATTACAGTTGACATACGATATATTAGTTTCAGTTATGCAACACAGTGATTAGACACTTACATGTCTTACGAAGTGATCAATCGCCCTAGTAAGTCTAGTACCCACCTGAGAGCACACCTAGTTACTACAATATTTTTTACTATATTTCCTATGCTGCATATTTCAAACCCATAACTTTATAATTAGCAATTTTTACTTTTTTTTCTTTTAGAGAGAAAGAGGCAGGGAGAGAGAGACAAAGAAAGGAACATTGAGCTGTTCCTGTATGTGTCCTGACCAAGGATCAAACCAGCAACCTCTGTGCTTTGGGACAGTGCTCCAACCAACTGAGCTATCTGGCCAGGGATTAATTTCTTATTTATTTATTGATTTTATGAGAGATAGAGAGAGGGGTGGGGAAAGGGAAGCATTCATTTGTTGCTTTACTCAGTCATGCATTCTTTGGTTGCTTCCTGTGTGTGCCCTGACTCGGGATCGAACCTGTAACCTTATTGGTTTGAGATGACACTGTAACCAACTGAACTGACTGGCCAGGGCCAATTTATACTTCTTAATCTTTTTCACCTTTTTTCACCCAATCCCAAAATCTTGACCATAGCTTTTAAAGCTGGGCAGGCTCTGGACCAGCTCTCCTCCATGCCTTTGTCCTGGCTCATCCTACTCTCTCTAACATGGTCTTTGCATGTTTTGCAGACATGCTCAGTAGGCTGCGTCCCAGCGTAGGCTTGCACTTGGTGTCCTCTGTTTGAATAATCCATGAGCCTGGCTCCATATGTGAAAGAAAAACAGTAGTTCCTATCTCAACAGGCTGTAGTGAAGATGAACTTATATTAAAAACACTGAAATGGTGTGTAGCACACACTGAGATCTGTGTAAATCATAGCTATTATACACTGCTCACAAAAATTGGGGGATATTTCAAAATGAATATGAAGTGATAAAATATCCCCTAATTTTGTGAGACATTAATGTCTAAGATTTGTTTGTGACTTGGGAAGATACGGATCATGCTCACAACTTTATTGACTATTCAGATTAATGAATTTAACTGCTTTTCTGGTTTAGATTTTCTTTTTTCTTCTTTGCATGTCTTTCAGTGAGCCAAGGCCTGATTTTGCTCTGGAAATCTGTCCTGCTCGCTTTTGTAATCTGGCGCTATGCATCCGGATCCCGGACCCCTACAGACACTGCTGTATGCTGTTCTTTTGCCCCTGTGCTCTTCTGTGAGTTCAGGTAAGAGTGGAAGAATGCTAGTGTTTTAGCCCAAGCTTTTCCTCATCTTAATCTTAAACCCAATTTCAGTGTTTTGCTGGTGCTAGTGGTTTCGAAAGACATGTAAAATTTGTTTGACCAGTTGAATGATTTAAAAACTTGGATTAATTTAGCAGTTTAACGATCTTTTAACAGGCCTTCCTTTTGTTGTCCTTGTCATTTATTCCTTTTGTTGCCTTAAAAATAAACACTTCTCAATTGTGCCTTTTTCAGTAAGAAGATGCATTTCAAATTTCTGAATTTGAAAATTATAACAGGAATAAAATGCTGACTACATACCACCAAGAAGAAATTTTAGAATCAGTGTGTAAGAGTATTCGACTTAGAGTGAGAGAATTTGATTCAAATCCCAGGTCTCTTATGACCTTGTCTAATTTATTATCTAACTCTGGGTTACTGAAAAGCATAGATGTGTTCATTGTTAAATGTTGTATGGTAAGCCTGAGCCTAATAATGGTGTGTTTCCTTTCAGATTTTTGTGAAGATTTATATGTTAGACACAAGTGCATTGATATATATTCATTAAATAATATTTATTTTCCTCTATTAAATACACTGTACAATTATATTAAATTTAGTAAGGAAAAATTGATTTAGTGGTTTTATTACATTATTTTCTATTTGCTAAACAATATCCTCAGATTTAGTCAAGAAAGGCGTTTCCTTAATCTTCATTTCTGAACAAATATCCTGCGAAAGTAGAGTCAATAATTTATTGATTTTTTTAAAAAAGTATTTTACTCTGCTAAAATAACAGCATTACTATCCACTGCCCTCTTTTTTGGGTAAAGAGAGGGCTCTCTCTGTTTTGATAGTCAAGTGCAAGAATCCCCCCCCAAGTTTCTGGAGGAATAGACATAACAAGTGAAGCTATTCCACACACCAAATAAAAATTATAAGGTTGATATGCTATTTAGCCTTCTATCAAAAAAAGAATAGACTTGGTATTCAGTGTGGCTTTCTAACTTTCTATTTTTGTTTTCTTAAAAGTTGAATATTATTTTGTATTAAAGGGAAGTGGTAAAGAAGTACTATAGCCTTATTTATAAAATAATGTGCTCTACAAAGTCAAATCCTGTTGGTAATATGGAGAGAATCCTTTTTAGTTTGAAAGTCATCTCTACCTCTTCAGATTGTTAACTTTCATTTCTTAAAAGCTACTTCCTTAAATGAGCAATTTGCCATTTCTCATTTATATCATAAGAATTCTTCTCGCCTGACCTGTGGTGGCACAGTGGATAAAGCATTGACCTGGAATGCTGAGGTTGCCGGTTCAAAACCTTGGGCTTGCCCGGTCAAGGCACATATGGGAGTCAAAGCTGCTTCCTGCTCCTCCCCCCTTCTCTCTCTCTCTCTCTCTCTCTCTCTCAAATGAATAAATAAATAAAAATAATTAAAAAAAAAAAAAGAAAAAACGGGAACAAATACAACATTTAAAATAAAAAAAAACAAGTAAATTTAAAAAAAAAAAAAAAATTCTTCTCTATTTTACCCTAATTATTAAGTGATAGGTTAACATGTTGCCTTTTTTCCTTCCAAAAATGGGCTTTAAAGACTTCCTAGAACTTGTAAAAGTGTTAAGAACCATAACATATATGCATAAAGTAAGGAATTGCCTGTAGTTACAAAGATTGAGATGAAATGTATTTAATGTGCTTTCTTTCACCTTTTCCTCTTCCTTTGCACACGGGGAATGTTCTCTTGTAGATTTGGCACCTTATTTTATTTCTGAGCCACTGTCTGCTGTCCAGAAACTTGGTGGACCTGTAGTTCTGCATTGTTCTGCTAAACCTGTGACTGCTCGTATCACATGGTTGCGTAATGGAAAAAGATTGGATAGAAACGTGGAACAGATTAAGATTCATCAGGGGACTTTGACTATTCTTTCTCTGAACCCCTCCCTTTTGGGTTACTACCAGTGCGTTGCCAACAATAGCGTCGGTGCAGTTGTGAGTGGCCCTGCAACAGTATCCATTGCCGGTGAGTTTAATTTTGTCGCTGTTATTTATGATTTCTCCTGACAGTACTGTTAGTACTTGCATTTTTGAATAGTGGGAAGAGCATGGGTTTTGCAGACAGACACACAGGCGTTCTTGTCCTAGCCTTGACTCTTGGTCCTAGCCTTGACTCTTGCTGTGTGTTTAACTTTGGGAAATGTACTTGAACCACTGTGAGCCTCGCCTAGTTGTCTTCCTCTGGAACAAGGCTATGGAAGTGATTTTTTACACAGGACAGTTTTCTAAAGCGAATACTGAATTTCTTTGTATTTAAAAGCCCTTAATATGAGCAACTAACAAAAAATCTATTGTCTACTTTAACACTCGGTTATTTTATGCAGTTCTTTATCTTTCTTTCACATCTAATTGTTTTATTTGCCTGATTACTGAGTGATTTTAATTTATTTAATTGAAACCAGGCTAGAGAAACAGGAAAATAATAACTGACTGTAAAGAAAGGAATGTTGAGTATTAAACTTAGGGAAATCTGGAATTCATGGTTTTCTTAGTAAGAATGAGCCATCTGCCTTTCAAACGGTGATGGCTTCCAGTAATGGAAAACGTCTTTGTAAGGGCACCCCTATTTACAGAACAAATCTGGATTCCCCAGGAGTAGTGAGTTTGTCATAACTGAGAAGAGTAAATGTTTTTGTAGAGCTGTGACCCATGGACAGCTCCAAGACACACACTGGAGGGCTGCATTCCTAGCGGGCTGCTGAATGCCTTCCGCTTGGAGATAACAGAGCCCTTCCGGGCAAACTCCATCTGTTGTAAACTTAAACTGAGGGGACTTGAGACCAACTTAGTATAGTCAGAAAATTCTAGTGATACACAGCTTTGTTTCTCAGTGCCCTAGATTCATGCTCATAAGCCATTCTATTGACTGTGAGGAGCTACAAAGAGAAGGATGCGTGGGGAACGTCGGTTTTGATGAGGGGCTGGCTGCACTGAAAAGGACTTATCTTGACAAAATGGGAGCAGTTATCTTTTCTAGTTCTCCCTACTGTTTTAAGAGCAGTTTGCTTTTCACATGGTCCTCTGGGAAAGGGTACCATGATTCAGCCCCAGCATTAGCCTTGTGCCTCTACCCAAACTGCTGTTTGTGGTGAAAAGATCAGCTACCCTGTGGAACGGGATCAGCTGCCACAAACAGCTGTGTTATGGATGTTGTTTCTAATTTTTGAATTTCCTTTGGGAAAGATGGTTCAAACTTACATTTATTTATCTATTTATTTATTTTAGTTCTTGGTGATTTTGATTCTTCAATAAAGCATGTTATTACAGCAGAAGAAAAAAGTGCTGGCTTCATTGACTGCAAGGTACCAGAGAGCAACCCCAAAGCTCAGGTGCGCTATAAAATCCGGGGGAAATGGCTGAGACATTCTACAGGTGAGAGTTTTTATGAAAAGCCAGTGGCACCTACAGGTCAAATGCTCATTAAAGAACCTACTGTTGGCCCTGGCCGGTTGGCTCAGTGGTAGAGCGTCGGCCTGGCGTGCGGAAGTCCCGGGTTCGATTCCCGGCCAGGGCACACAGGAGAAGCGCCCATTTGCTTCTCACCCCTCCCCCTCTCCTTCCTCTCTGTCTCTCTCTTCCCCTCCCACAGCCGAGGCTCCATTGGAGCAAAAGATGGCCCGGGCGCTGGGGATGGCTCCTTGGCCTCTGCCCTAGGCGCTAGAGTGGCTCTGGTCGAGACAGAGTGACGCCCCGGATGGGCAGAGCATTGCTCCCTGGTGGGCATGCCGGGTAGATCCCGGTCGGGTGCATGCGGGAGTCTGTCTGACTGTCTCTCCCCGTTTCTGGCTTCAGAAAAATACAGAAAAAAAAAAAATTGACTAGTCTTAATTGCTGTCGTTTGTAAAGTGATATGCCTCACTATATTCCCTTCCTTCCTCAGAGAATTACTTAATCCTTCCATCAGGAAATCTTCAGATTTTGAATGTTTCCTTAGAGGACAAGGGGTCATATAAATGTGCAGCTTTTAATCCTGTCACACATGAATTAAAAGTCGAACCCATTGGCCGAAAGCTTCTTGTGAGTCGTAAGTATTTGGGAGAATAATGGTAACTAGGAGAGTCCTCGAAAGCAGTGCTCCTAAAGAGCGGGGAAATGGAAGTTCATATTGCTCTTAGATTGTGTTCGTTTATCATAAGAGAGCCTTACAAAAATATAAACACATAAATGTGTTATAGAATAGTACTGTATATGTTTTCTGAAAATCAAACGATACGTTAGAGGAGAATTTCGGTCAAGAGGATAGTAGAGTGGAGAACATGTGGAGAACTTTGCCCTTTGCTCATATGAAAATAAGTTTTAGAGAAAATATAACTTGATATGAATGGTGATCAAGTTTGTGGCTGAGTTATGAAAATGTATATATCTGTCCTCTTTCATACCTGATTTTTAAGTTTGATCTATTTATTTAGTCATTTGTTTTAGAGAGAGAAAAGTATTGATTTGTTCTACTTTGTTGTGCAGTCATTGGTTGCTTCTTATATGTGTCCTGACCGGGATTGAACCTGCAACATAGGGATGATGCTCTAATCAACAGAACTACCCAGCCAGGGCCTCCTACCAGATATTTGGATTATGGTAGTACAGTTGAGGTAGCACCAATAGCCAAAGCTTAATGAAGTAGTGGTTCTTGTCCTTGTTGAGAATTCTGCATTTCTAAATTGCTAATTCAGAAGTAGCCCCAAAGGATCACAAACTCTTTTAGTTCTCACCTGAAAAATGATTTAACTACCAAATAGGACCTTGTAATGTAAAGAAGAATAAATTGGAAGGTAGGAAAGCTCACAGATTTACTGAGGAGGAGATTGTTAATAATTTTTTGTTGTTTTCTTTTTCCAGGCCCTTCTTCAGATGATTTTCACATTCTGCACCCGACCCTTTCACAGGCCTTAGCTGTCCTTTCTCATAGCCCTATCACCCTGGAGTGTGTGGTGAGTGGGGTCCCAGCTTCTCAAGTGCACTGGCTGAAGGACGGCCAGGATGCTGTGGCGGGAAGCAACTGGAGGAAGTTGTACTCGCATCTTGCCACAGATAGCATTGACCCGGTGGATGCTGGAAACTATTCCTGTATGGTGGGAAGCAAGTCTGGAGAAGTAAAACATGTGACTTACGTGGTTCAAGTGCTTGGTAAGGTGTTACTTAGTAAATTTTTTCCAGTCAGGCTACTTTCCTGATATAACTGATATTTGAATGGAAGATCTATTTGTGAACTGTAAATGAAATGAGGAGTATTAAGAGATTATCTACACCAGTAGACAGAACAAGCTTCATTTTCCTAATGGACTGCTGAATTAGGCCGTATTTCTGGGAGTTGTCAGAACATTTCACCTGGGATGTTCTTGGGAACCTCACCCCAACCTGGTTACATAGTATAGAGCTTGTTCCTAGGGACATGGAGGAAAGAGACTAGACCTCAGTAGGATGGAAGATTCTGGGCTGTTCTCAGGTGTAGTATCCAGTGGTAGTAACTAAGTAAGGCAAAGTAACTGACTAGAAAATGTCATCTCAGAAAGAAATTCCATTTCAATTTATTTTCCCTTTTGGAATGCTTTCACTGTATCTGGCTCATAAAGTCTGCAGTATTTTCACCTACAATTCTGTATCTACTCTTATCTGAATATTCCTTCCGCTGCCTACCTCATTATCGTGTAGTAGCAGAAAACGTTTTCCTTTATCAAAGCAGGTTTTCATGAAAACCCCCAAAACTAAATAATAAGTTGTTTCATAGTCAATATAGTTTTATAAATCTGCACATATTTAATTGCATCAATGGCCGATGTAAATACACTGGAATTAATCTAAGTATTGACAAATGGGCTTTAAAGTTTAATGATCATTAGGACTAGATTGATATTTATAATCATTTAATTTGGGCATATGTTAACAAATGTTGATAAATGATTTACTTTGTTTAGGTAAAAACTCACTTGACAGATATTAAAGGGCTTTTTTTTTTTTTTGTCCAGTACACATCTAACCTCAAAGCAGAATTGATCATAAAAGGAATTTCACTTCTGAAGAAAAGTTTTTTGTTTTGGCTCTTGTTTATTGTGATATCCAGGGAAACTATTATTTTATTTCAAACAGATCACCTGAAACTAATGCTAAGAGAAGCCCCAAATTAGAAATTCCTTGTGTGTGTGTGTGTATTTGTGTGTCTGTTGAGGGAGTTAAGTGGGTGGAGAGATCTATAAAGAGATTATAACATATTAGTAACATATGGTTTATCCTATTAAAGGAAAGTTAAAATACATTTCTAATTATTTTTTTGAGCACAGCAGATGGGAGAATGTGAGTAAACAATACAATTTAGTTTTAACTAGTTATTGGTAGAGAGATTTTATATGACTTGTGTGATAATTTATGTTTTGTTTTCAGAACATGCCTCAATTTCTAAAGGACTGCAGGATCAGACAGTGTCTCTGGGTGCCACAGTCCAATTTACTTGTGAGGTTCGTGGGAACCCATCTCCCAACCGTACCTGGTTTCATAATGCACAGCTTATTCAGCCTTCCCCACGACATCTAACTGCAGAAAATGGATTGAAAATCAGTGGTGTTACCATGGAAGACTCTGGGCTGTATCAGTGTGTAGCAGATAATGGGATTGGATTTATGCAGTCTACTGGGAGACTTGAAATTGAAAAAGGTAGTCTTTTTTTTTTTCTTTCTTCTTTTTCCAAGTGAGAGGAGGGGAGCCACAGAGACAGACTCCTACAAATACTCTGACCGGGATCCACCTGGGTTCAACCCCTGTTGATGCCATGCTTGCAACCAACATATTTTTAGCACCTGAGGCAGAGGCTCTGTGGAGCCATCCTTAGTGCCTGGGGCCGATGCGCTTGAACCAATCAAACCATGGCTGAGAGAGAGAGAGAGAGAGAGAGAAGCGAGAGGGGGAGAGGTGGAGAAGCAGATGGGCACTTCTCCTGTGTGCCCTGACCGGGAATCAAATCTGGGACATCCACATGCTGGGCCGACACTCTACCACTGAGCCTGAAAAAGGTAGTCTTTAGGTTATGTAATTAATTATAGAAAATTTTACTTTACGTATAGGCTTTTGTTATGGTTAAATTTTTTTTTTTTTTGTATTTTTCTGAAGCTGGAAATGGGGAGACAGTCAGACAGACTCCCGCATGCGCCCGACCGGGATCCACCTGGCATGCCCACCAGGGGCGACGCTCTGCCCACCAGGGGGCAATGCTCTGCCCCTCCGGGGCGTTGCTCTGCCGCGACCAGAGCCACTCTAGCGCCTGGGGCAGAGGCCAAGGAGCCATCCCCAGCGCCCGGGCCATCTTTGCTCCAGTGGAGCCCTGGCTGCGGGAGGGGAAGAGAGAGACAGAGAGGAAGGAGGGGTTGGGTGGAGAAGCAAATGGGCGCTTCTCCTATGTGCCCTGGCCGGGAATCGAACCTGGGTCTCCCGCACGCCAGGCCGACGCTCTACCACTGAGCCAACCGCCCAGGGCCTATGGTTAAAATTTAACTAAAGGGAATGATCCTATCATCATACCAGAACTGTCTTCACCTTCCCTGATCCTTTCTAGTTGCAGAGAGGTATTTCCACGAAGGAGCAGCCTTATTTAATCAAGCTCATTAAAATTTTTAAGAGTATATTTTTCAACAGATACTTTATAGTTTAAAAGGTATATGCTAAAAGTTTCATACTCCTATTCCCAGCTAGCCAGGTTTCTCGTTAGAACTTAATGAGTTTTATCAGTTTTTAAAAGACTATCCTTGTTATGTCACACACAATGTATGTACATTAAATAACAGCATCTATCTTTTTAATTTTTACATAAATGGTGGTAGGATTTTTTACCTTGAAATTTTCACTTATATATTGGCTATCTTCCCATATGGCATATTAAATAGTATTTTTATTCCTTTTTAAAAATGGTTGTTTATTTGTATTCCATGGTATGCTTGTAATGATTTGACTAGTACCTTTTGATGGCTGTTACTGATCTTTTGCTCTAATAGGAGTTATATAATAAATGTCCTTCTTCATAGATTTTGCAGTTGTGTGAATGAAGTCCTAGAAATGAACTTGCTGCATAAAAGCATACATGCATTAGTACTTTTGGTCACTATCAGAGTTGCTCTTTAAAACTGTTGCCAGTTTGCATTCCCACCAGCCGTGTGTAGCTCCACATTTCCTCATATCTTCACTAAGCCAGGGTTGTCAATACTTTTTTTAAATCTTTTCAATCTGATAGATTTTTAAAAATTGCCTCTTCATTTTTATTATAAATGAAGTTGGACATCTTTTCATTTGTTTTTGAGCCATTTGAACTATGTATTGACTGTTCATTGTCTTTTATCCACTTTAAAAATTAGATTGGTTTCTTTTCTTATTGATTGAGAGGAGTTCTTTATATATTAGAGAAATTAATCTTTTATTTACAAGTTACAGATATTTCAAATGTCAAATAATCAGTATGATACAGACCAGTTCTGACCTTGGTGCAATTACCTTAGAAGTTAAAAGTAAAAAATAATTTTTGATCAGCATATATTTGGAAATTTAAGATTATACATCTCCGTAACTGGGTTAAGACTATTATAAGGAAATTTAAAATACTTTGAATGATAATGAAAATGCCACAGATCAGATTGTATGCGATATAGCAAAATTGGATCTTAGAAGGTAATTTATAGCCCAAATGCTTATAAAAGAAAACCAGTCAAATTGGAAATTAGAGAACTAAATGAAATACTAGAATAGATTTAGAGAAAGCAGAAGAAAGGAGATAAAGATAGAGGCAGAAAGCAAGTAAATAGAAAATGAAGGTTAAATAGAAACATCGGTACAGGCACACCTCACTCTGCTGCACAGCGCTGCCTGCTCTCCGGATGGGGTGCTTTTTGCTAGTGGAAGGCAAGACCCCCACCAACAAAAAGATTGCTACATACTCACTTTATGGTTTCGGCAGTGTAGGACAGAACCTGCAGTGCTGTATTTCCCCAGGTATAAGACGCACCCTGTTACGAAAAATTTGGGGTCTAAAAACTGGGTGCGTCTTATATACAGTGGTTGTAGATTTTTTAACTTGCATTTCCCGCTTTTTTGCACTTGTTTTTGTGCTCATTGTTGAAGACAATGATTCGTCATCAGACACACCAGCTAATGGATGGGAGTTTTGACAGTGATGAGGAGTTGTATGAATTTTATGATGAATAAAACTTGAGTTCAGTAACTTTATGTAATATGTATTTTTTCAAATTTCGGGCCCAAAATTAAGGTGCGTCTTATACATGGGAAAATATGGTACCTCCGAGGTATGCCTGTAAGGATAAAAGTTGGTCTTTGTAAAGTCTAATAAAATGGAAATGAATCTGGCAAAATACAAATAAACTATTAGGAGTAAAAAGTACAAGTCTTATAGAGATTAAAATAATAAAACTGTGATAAATTTTATGCCAATAATTTACAAAGGTAGACAGAAATGGACAAATTCTTAGGAAAACTGCAACTTAGTAAAGCTGACTTAAATAGAAAGTAACCGACCATTCCATACATTATACAAACTCTTCCAGAAAAAAGGAAAAACTGAGAACTATCCAGATGATATGATTTTGATTCCCAAATCACCAAAGAATGGAATGAGAAAAGAAAACCAAAGGCCAATCTCACTTATGAACACAGATGCAGAAATCTATATAAAATATATATTATATTAGCCAGCCATCAGTATATAGAAAAGGAAATGCAGCTCAACCAAGGAGTTATTCCAGGAATCAATTAAAATTTAAGTGTCATTCATTCTATTTATCTAGTAAAGGAGAAAAACAATGTGATGATCTCAGTCAAAGCAGAAAAACATTTGACATAATTCAGTGTTTATATTAGACACTCTTAGAAAAATAGAAATAGAATGGAATTTTTTAAACTTGATAAAGAGTAACAAATTGGAGAATCACTTTTAATGGTGAAGTGTTAGAGGCATTCCCTTTAAAATTTGTTTTATTTACCATAATACTGGATATTTTAACCAGCACAGAATAAAAAAATCAAAAAAATTATATATATAAGGATAAGAAAGAAATCAAATTGTTATTTACTTACAGCTCTTATGATTATCAACATTGAGAATCTTGACTAGTTTGCTGGCAAATTATTAGAAATAAGAGCATATAGCGAGGTGGCTGGATGAAGACCAATAAAGAAAAATTAGTTGTCTTTCTACACACTGGTGTGTTAGCCAGGTTTTTTCAGAGGAACAATAGGGTGTCTGAGATATACGAAAGAGGAGATTGACTGTTGGAATTGACTCACACAGTTATGGAAGTTGTGAGGTCCCATAGTCTGCTGTCTGAAAACTGGAGAAGGAAAGCTGATGGTGTAATTCAGTGTGTGTATGTGTGTGTGTGGGGGGGTGATGATGGTGTAAGTTGATGCAGTCTGAAAGCTGGAACATAAAAGCACTAATGTCCATTGTCTGAGGACAGAGAAGGTGGATGGCTCGACTCAAGCAGAGAGAGAGAGAGAGAGAGATTGTCCTTCCTCTGCAATTTTGTTCTGCTGGGCCCTCACAGATAGGATGATGCCCACCCACATTGGAGAGGGCCATCTGCTATAATCAGTTCATCAATTCAAATGCTAATCTTTTCTAGGAACACCTTCACAAACACACCCAGATACTTGGACATCTGTCAGGCCAGTCACATTGACACATAAATTTATTACAAACAGCAATGAACAAAATACTATTAAAAGTCACCTTTAAAAGACCCAAGTACACAGAAAGATGTACCAGTTCACAGATACCAAAATTCGATGTTACACAGTTGTCAGATCTTTTCACAATCTCTGTAGTCTTACCATTTCAATTAAAATTCTATCAGAATATTTTGAGGACCTTGACAACTGATTCTATAATTTATATCTTAAAGGCTTAAGAATAGATGAGACACTCAGATATTAGAACATATACAAAAATCTGTGGTAATTAAGACAATGTTATGTTGGTACAAGAACAGAAAAATAGCCTGACCTGTGGTGGCGCAGTGGATAAAAGTGTCGACCTGGAAATGCTGAGGTCGCCGGTTCGAAACCCTGGGCTTGCCTGGTCAAGGCACATATGGGAGTTGATGCTTCCAGCTCCTCCCCCCCCTCTCTGTTTCTCTCTCTCCCTCTCTCTCTCCTCTCTAAAAATGAATAAATAAAATTTTAAAATAAAGAACAGAAAAATAGACTCTTAGAATAAGACAGATCATCAAAAGACATTGGTACTTAAGGACTTGACTTAAGTAGCATTGTAGATCACCAAGGGGAGATTATTTATGTCAAGTATTGATGTGAAATAATTGTTTTTCAAAGTGGAGAAAATGAAGAAAGTTTCTAACTCATTGTATACAAAGACAAATTCCCAGTGTGCTAAGGACCTACATAGAAAGGCAAAATGGCAAAGTTTTTGAAGAAAATTTAGGAGAAGACCTATATTATATGGGTAAAACTTTTAAACAAGATTTTAAAGGCTAATTTAAAAAAAAGATTGATATGACTATAGAAATTAAGCCATCCTAGTTATTAAAAGATACCATTAATAATGAAAAGAGATAGGCCTTGGCCAGTTGGCTCAGTGGTAGAGCGTTGGCCTGGCGTGCAGGAGTCCCAGGTTCAATTCCCGTCCAGGGCACACAGGAGAAGCGCCCATCTGCTTCTCCACCCCTCCCCCTCTTCTTCCTCTCTGTCTCTCTCTTCCCCTCCTGCAGCCAAGGCTCCATTGGAGCAAAGTTGGCCCAGGCACTGAGGATGGCTCTATGGCCTCTGCCTCAGGCGCTAGAATGGCTCTGGTTGCAACAGAGTGACGCCCGGGATGGGCAGAGCATCGCCCCCTGGTGGGCGTGCCGGGTGGATCCGGCTGGGTGCATGTGGGAGTCTATCTGACTGCCTCCCTGTTTCCAACTTCAGAAAAATACAAAAATACAAAAAAAAAAAAAAGAAAAGAAAAGAGATAAACTAAGATTATCTCTTACAGGGAAAGACACTAGTAACATATAACTAACAAAAGAGCAGTATATGATACATACAAAGAACTCTGAACCATTATAAGAAAGATAAATGATCCAATAGAAAAATGGACAAAAGACATTTTACAAAGGAGGAAAAATATGACACATACGCATGTGAAAAGATGTTCAGTGTCATTAGTACTCAGGGAAGTGCAGGTTGTGACTAGTGATGTAGCCTTTCACAAAGTGACAACATTCACAAGTCTGATAGTACCAAGTGTAGCTTGGTTTGTCAAATGTAGGAAGTAGGACTAGATAAAGAGAAGGATATGCTGGAGAAAATGTCATTTGTCATCAGTATTCCACTGTAGGTATACTTAATCATAGCCCCAGAGAATACCTGGGACCAAAAGCAAAGAGTTGTGCCAGTTTTAGAAACAAAAATGTTCATGTATATGGTAAGTATGTTTATCAACTTTTAGAACAGGGTTTTTCCCAGGCTTTCTATAATCAGATTTTCCACCCCCAACCCCCAGGAATTGGCTATTTTCATTTCGTTTTTTACTCCTTTACACCTCTTTCATGTTCAAGTCTGAGGTTTTGACGTCCCATGTTCTATATTTATAGTGGTCAAATGTGTGTAGGATACCTACGGGAACCCTCAACAGATTATATACATTCCTTTCTTTCTGAAGAACAGAAAATCTGCTTAGGAAATGTCTAGGGCCCACAACTATGAGAAACCCTACTTTCTATTGACAGAGTTCCTTGGTGCAAGTTGAGAAGAGAACTAAAGAGGAGGGGGTTGCCTTTGTTCTAATCCTTTCTATCATGAATCTATCACTACTTGTGTGAGACATTGTGAACACTCTTGCCTCAGTGAGCAATTGTGTTCTTCACACTGTTCTGCATGTACAGCTGTTTAGAAATGCATGTGTAAAAGATGTTTCTGACTGCTACTTTCACATGACATTGAGAGCATTTACACAATAGAATGAAATTATTTTGTATTGTAGATACTGTAATATTCTTAGATTTTTCTGTATGTGAATGACTTTTTTAACAGATGGTGGACTCAAGCCAGTTATAATTACAGCACCAGCAAGTACAAAAGTGGTAGACGGAGACTTTGTTACTTTGTCCTGTAATGCCACTGGAGTGCCAGTTCCAGTCATCCGTTGGTATGATAGGCATGGATTGATAACCAGCCATCCGTCTCAAGTCCTCAGATCTAAATCCCGAAAATCACACTTACTCAGACCTAGTGGCTTTGACCCGGAGCCTGTTCACCTTGTCATGTCCCGAGCTGGCACAAGCTCACTGTATATCCAGGCCGTCACCCAGGAGCATGCTGGGAAATACACTTGTGAAGCTACAAATGAACATGGCACCACGCAGTCTGAAGCTATCCTCACAGTTGGTGAGTTGCCATTAGTATTTTTTTTCCAGGTGAATAGTTTTGTTTGATAATAGAGAATAAAGTGCTTTCAAGTATTATTTTAATGAATCCAGCAATCTCTTGAGATATATCTTTTCCCAATGATAGTGATATATAGAATGATAGTTTTTGGTGTTTGATCCTAACATGAACCGGACGAACTTTGGTCTTCAGTTCTGATGTGTTTTGCTAAGCTTGTAGTTGTCATATAAAAGCTTTCGGGAAGGGTATGAGCTGTGGGAGAGGAATAAATTTGCACCCTGAAGGTGGTTCTGGCTGTTCTAATGATCAAATACACACAAGACAGATTAGCAAGAGAAAATAACCCCATTTATATGATATATATATATATATATGTATGGGAACCCATATATATGAGAGAGTCAGAGACCCCACATGCAGGAGAGGTTCAGAGAGAGAAAGGAAATGGGTATATAAGACATTGGAATCAGGGATGAGGGAAGGTGCTTTGGGGAGTTCAAAACGTCGTTGCAAAATGATAGGAAGAGCAGGTCTTTAGTAAAGAGAAGTTTGCCCTTTCTATAGATACGTCAAAAATTGTCCCTGCTAGTTTCTTATGGGCAAGACCTGTGATTCAAATTCTTCTACATAGTTAAGGTGGGGTGCAGAAGTTTCTCTTGAGCACACAGCTAAAGTGGCCTTTAGTTCAAAACATTCTGCATCCCACAGAGGCATATCTTGGGGTGGCACATTCTGGACACCCACGGACACCTTTTTGTGATTAATACTTTTGATTTTCTAAGCTGCTGAAAATGTCATTGCAGACATTTTTTTTTCTTTTTTTTTTTTTCTGGAGCTGGAAACGGGGAGAGACAGTCAGACAGACTCCCGCATGCGCCCGACCGGGATCCATCCGGTACGCCCACCAGGGGCGACGCTCTGCCCACCAGGGGGCAATGCTCTGCCCCTCCGGGGCGTTGCTCTGCCGCGACCAGAGCCACTCTAGCGCCTGGGGCAGAGGCCAAGGAGCCATCCCCAGCGCCCGGGCCATCTTTGCTCCAATGCTCCAATGGAGCCTTGGCTGCGGGAGGGGAAGAGAAAGACAGAGAGGAAGGAGGGGGGTGGGGGTGGAGAAGCAAATGGGCGCTTCTCCTATGTGCCCTGGCCGGGAATCGAGCCCGGGTCCCCCGCACGCCAGGCCGACGCTCTACCGCTGAGCCAACCGGCCAGGGCCCATTGCAGACATTTTTAAGGTAACCCCTTACTAAGTAGAGTAGCCACAGTCTAAGAGTTGGCTTTCATAGAGAGGAGCATCGTGGTACTGTCAAACAGTGCCTGCGTGTGTACTCCCATCTCATATACTTATGTTCCTGATGGGGTATGTAACATTAGTTCTTTATATTTTACTGATGTTTTTGTGGTGATGACTTAAAAACATATAGTTTTTGGAGTGCTAGTAATAGAATATCAATATTATTAAAATTAATTCAAATTTGACTTAATTCAAATTCAAACCTTACATCAGTAGGTATTCAGAACAGTATTCCCAGCAAGTAGTCAGTTGAGTGGAGACTGTCACTGTGTTTGTCATGTGAGAATAAGAACATCATAGAGCAGTGCTTCCTTACCCTTGGCAGCTGAGGTTCCTGCCCTGGGCCTCGCCTTTAGAGGGCTTGGTACAGAGCTCTTCTGCCTGGGTCCTCGGGTCCCACAGGTCAAAGAGTCCATGGGGTCAAGTGGCTGCTTACCTGGAGACAGGCGCCCATGTTCCTCCTCCTATACAACAGATTTAGGGGTTCAGAATTACCTGCTTTAATTAGTTTATAGTCTGATCCCACACAGGTCTTTTTCCTGGCTCATCCTCTGGAGTGTGGGCCACATCAGCACTGTGCAGATACCCTTAAACCAGAGGAGTGGCCAAGGGGTGGTCTTTTGCAGAGGAGTGATAGCGAAGTAGACGGGGTGGATGTGTGCACTGGTCTTTGCATTTGCATGCACACAAGGACCCTAGCTCTGGGTGGGGCTGGAGATAGAGAAGAAGAGGAAGCCAGGGACTCAATTTAGACTCTTGAGCTACTTACTCCATGAATGCCACAGGTGGGGATGTTACAAAGTTTAAGGTTACAGGTTGTGGTAGAATCCTGGCTCTGCCACTTGGGGGCTTTGGACCCTGGGACAAGTTACTGAACTACTCCGTGCTTATTTCCTCGTCTGCAGAACAGTGAAGGTGCCCCACTATACCTGTAGAGTTGATATGAGTATTCAAGGAACCAATATAGGTCAAGTGCTTAGAATGGGGTCTGGCAACAGAAATCCTTCAATAAATACTAAGTATTAGGTTAGTTGTTATTATCTAGGTATTATTAAATTACAGTTATCCATGTGGTGATTAAGGAAGGAAGAAATTGTTACTGAATATCTGTTTGCTAAGTTCTATATCTAACTCTACACAAAGTTGTTAACTGTAAGAGAGGTATGATGCAGGTGCTGCTTGGGTAGCATGTAGCTGAAGTGATTATTCTATGTCACTGTAGGGTAGCAGGAGCTGTAGAGGCCATAGTCATAGCTGAGGAAACTAGATATTTTGTCTAAATGCCTTACTTTAAATGTGACCTGAAGCCCTTAGAAGATACATAAACTACCTGTTTAGATTAGCTCTCTATAGACCTTGAACCTCTCTACTTCAGGGTTTTATGCTTTGATAAATGCTATTTTTATGTGTAGTAACTACATCACCTACATCGTATCTGAGTGATCCAGCATTGCCTCTTTGACGCGTTCTCTAGTAATTATTAAGGTCCAGCTGAGTTTATTAATATCCAGAACAGTATATAGCAGTCTGCTTCTTTCCACAGAAATCTGAGCCTTGTTCAAGTCCAGCATACTGACAGCCACTCCCTCTGTTTATTGTGAAAAGGGGAGTAGGCAAGGTCAAATAGAAAGATGACTGCCCACGAATAACCCAAGTTTTTTTCTTTCTAGAGACCTTGGGTTTTGAGGTACAGGTTGTGCAAATATTTGTAGAGTGAGTTGTAACTCTTCAATACTATAATGGAAGTCAGCCTGGCTTACCTACATACTTTTGGATGAGGGTTGCTGCTATCAGTGGTCACAGTGGGAACAATTTTGACAGATATAGTTATATTCCATGTTTGATTAGTTTCAACTCAAAAGACATTCAGTTCATTGCCATAGTTATATTTCAAAAGTCAGAGTTTTATCAATCTCTTTTCCAATTCAAAAGAACTCTCTATGTTACAGAGTTGTTTTGAAGAGAAATGAAGTAATATATGTGAAAAAAGTTTTGAAAATTACTGTTAAGACTTTATAAATTGTATCTAGAATCTCCTGAGCGCAGGGATTATATTACTGGGAATAGTAAACGGAGAGTCATTGAACCCTCTTTAAAGGTTATGGAAAAGTCTCTTTGCATTCTGAATAACAGTAGAATTTTGAGACGCAGGCTGTAGCATAAATGTTTTCTCATGCCTCTGTATAAACTGAGGCATGTGGCATTTAAACTCTTCTATAGCCAAATCCCACTTCCCAGTGGTAAACCTGCCCAGAGGGTCCATGAAACTACTACCGATAAGACTCTTATCCACCACCCAAGCCTCCGCTAATTACCCCCGCATGCTCAAGTCCATCTCTGCATTAGCAGGCTCTGGGTCCCACCCTTAACATCAGCCCACATTCTGACTCACTAGATAAACATGGCTGTTCCAGGAACAATATTTTGAGTCTCAGTGAACTTAATTAGTTTTCTTCTATATTATTTTTTCACTAGCTTCTTGTTTTCTTTGATGGAGGATGCTTCTGGGACACCTTTTTTCTCTTTTAAACCAACAGAGAACTGACCTTACACTCTTAGTCCTGTTTTTTGTTGCTTCTCTACTAAATTGCAGAAGTTCTCCTAATACCACCCCCTCCCTTTACCAGAAATCTGACTTTGTTGTGGGAAAGAAACCCTAACATTGTTTCCGGCGTTCCTTTTCTCTACAAAAGTAGTCAAAAAAGAAGACTTTTTAAAATCAGTATTACTAGCATGTTAGAGAACCCAGGCTGTCAGTCCTGAAGTTTCATTGCTCTCTCGCTTTTTCATAGCCGTACTAATAACATTCTTCTGCCAGCTGTTGTCACTCTCTCAGAACCCTCGTTTCATCTGCCAAGTGGGAGTATCACTATCTGAGAATGTTGTTTTGAGAATTAAATGAAATTATGTTTATTAATATCTAGGCACAATGCTTGGTGCATAATATGTGCTCAGTAATTTTTTGATATATGCAACCTGCTATTTCAGCACAAGTAAATGATTTTTACCTTCCTCTGTGTATTCTGCTTGCTTCTAGTAGTGAGTATCAAGGCTGTGTGAAATTTGATCTTTCTTTAGATTGGCAGTTTTTCAAACCTTCAATTTTGTCCAGATACAGGGCTTATTTGGAAATAAGTAAATTCTTTTTTCTTTGCTGGTTTGTTTCATGTCTCCCCCCCGCTTTTTTTTTAAATTTTATTTTTATTTTTATTTATTCATTTTTAGAAAGGAGAGAGACAGAGAGAGAAGGGGGGGAGGAACAGGAAGCATCAACTCCCATATGTGCCTTGACCAGGCAAGCCCAGGTTTTCGAACCGGTGACCTCAGCATTTCCAGGTCGATGCTTTATCCACTGCGCCACCACAGGTCAGCCCCCCCCCCCTTTTTTTTTAAAGCTAGAGAGAGAGAGACAGATAGGGACGGACAGACAGGAAGGGAAAGAGATGAGAAGCATCAGTTCTTCTTTGCAGCACTTTAGTAGTTCATTGACTGCTTTTTCATATGTGCCTTGACCCGGGGCGGGGGGGGCTCCAGCAAAGCCACTGATCCTTTGCTCAAGCCAGCAACCATGGGTCATGTCTGTGATCCCACACTCAAGCCAGTGACCTCGTGCTCAAGCTGGTGAGCCTGCACTCAAGCTGGTGACCTCAGGTTTTCAAACCTGGTTCCTCAGTATCCCAGGTCGATGCTCTATCCACTGCACCACTGCCTGGTCAGCCTCCCCCCCCCCCCCTTTTTTTTTTCAAATACAGGGACAGAGATTGAGTCAGAGAGAGGGGTAGATAGGGACAGATAGACAGGAACGGAGAGAGATGAGAAGCATCGATGATCAGTTTTTTGTTTTGACACCTTAGTTGTTCATTGATTGCTTTCTCACATGTGCCTTGACCGTGGGCCTTCAGCAGACCAAGTAACCCCTTGCTCGAGCCAGCGACCTTGGGTCCAAGCTGGTGAGCTTTTGCTCAAACCAGATGAGCCTGCACTCAAGCTGGCGACCTCGGGGTCTCGAACTTGGGTTCTCCGCCTCCCAGTCCGACGCTCTATTCACTGCACCACCGCCTGGTCAGGCCCTTCCCTCTTCTTGAATGTAGATTGTTTTCCATGTGTGCAATAGGTATGTTCGTTATCTGTTGCTGACTAACTTCCCCCAAAGATTCATGACTCAGAACAGCAGCCCCTTTGTCATCTCTGACAGTTTCGTGGGAACCCAGATGCTGCTGGCCTTACTAACAGTCTCTTGCACCATTGTAATCAGAGGGTACCAGGGCTGGGACATTCAAAGTGGCTTCACTCACATGAGTGGCACCTTCATGAGAGGCGGAACCATCCCCAACTTTTCTGTCTGTCTTTCTCCATGTAGTTAGTCTTGCCACAGGGCTGGCTTGGACATCTCTATGTGGCAGCACAAAACTAGAGGTGCCAGGCCTTAACGCTCATGCCTGGGAGGACACAGCCTCACTTGTCTCTCCCGTTGGTTAAAGCCAGTCACAAGGACTGTCCGCATTCAGCTGGGAGGGAACTGCCCAGGGGTGTGAAGAATGAAAGGTATCTTTGGAGACTAGCTACCCAGTAGGCCATACACTAACATCTGACCATTTCCTTGTCCCCAAGGTAATGCAGCTCCTTGTGTTTCATTTACCAACTAGAATTAAAGCTCCATGTTTTCCACTTAAAACCTGAGGTTAAGCTAGCAAATTGTTTTTTTAAAAGAGGGGAAGGGAATGCTAGTGTAGAGCAAGAAGGAAATAGCATCTTCTAAACCACTAAACTGAGTCATATAACTGATTGTTTTTTTGGTTTTTTTTTGTATTTTTCTGAAGCTGGAAACGGGGAGAGACAGTCAGACAGATTCCCGCATGCGCCCGACTGGGATCCACCCGGCACGCCCACCAGGGGCAACGCTCTGCCCACCAGGGGACGATGTCTGCCCCTCCGGGGCATCGCTCTGCCGCGACCAGAGCCACTCTAGCGCCTGGGGCAGAGGCCAAGGAGCCATCCCCAGCGCCCGGGCCATCTTTGCTCCAATGGAGCCTTGGCTGCGGGAGGGGAAGAGAGAGACAGAGAGGAAAGCGCGGCAGAGGGGTGGAGAAGCAAATGGGCGCTTCTCTGTGTGCCCTGGCCGGGAATCGAACCCAGGTCCCCCGCACGCCAGGCCGACGCTCTACCGCTGAGCCAACCGGCCAGGGCCAGATTGTTCACACAATTAATTTGCTCCTTCATGAATAAGAGATCGTTGTTTCCATGAATTATACATTGAAATGTTACCCACTTTAACTTCTAGGACTGAGATTGAATTAGTGGGTAGGAGTTAGATGACTTATAGAAGATACTGAAATAATACATTTCTTTAAGCTTTCTCCTCTTTCTTTCTCTCTCTCCCCACCTACCTTTTCCTGCAGTTCCTTTTGAAACAAATACAAAAGCAGGAATAGTCACATCTTCTGATGCCACTCAGAATGATAAAAGAGATGGTTTAAAAACTGGATTGTTGAGCTCATTTCCAGTGAAGGAACATTCCAGTGCGGTGGAATCACCATCAGAGAAAAACGCTAGTGGTACCTCAGTCCCAGATGCGCCCATCATCCTGAGCCCTCCCCAGACCCACACGCCAGACACCTACACCCTGGCCTGGAGGGCGGGGAAGGATGGCGGGCTGCCCATCAATGCCTATTTTGTGAAGTATCGAAAGGTAATGTCTTAGTTATCATCTTTTGTCACACCATAATACTGTGCATATAGCATAGACACTATCTTTTACTTTGGGGGAGTGTCAGGAAAGAAAACAAGATGTTCCAGGAGGGTGAATTTGGGAGAAATATTCAAGCTAGATTTACCAGCTTATAAAAGTGTAAGAATGATGTATAAACAATTTTCTCCCAATTGGGATTCTGAGAACCCAGTAACTCAGGGGTTGGGAACCTATGGCTCGTGAGCCAGATGTGGCTCTTTTGATGGCTGCATCTGGCTCGCAGACAAATATTTAATAAAAAAAATAATAATGTTAAAAATATAAAACATTCTCATGTATTACAATCCATTCATTTCCTACCACCCATGTTCATGGTTGCAGGTGGCTGGAGCCAATCACAGCTGTCCTCTGGAACAACACCAATTTTTTTTTTTTTACAGAGACAGAGTCAGAGAGAGGGATAGACAGGGACAGACAGACAGGAACGGAGAGATGAGAAGCATCAATCATTAGTTTTTCGTTGCGCATTGCAACAGCTTAGTTGTTCATTGATTGCTTTCTCATATGTGCCTTGGTTGCGGGCCTTCAGCAGACCAAGTAACCCCTTGCTCGAGCCAGCGACCTTGGATCCAAGCTGGTGAGCTTTTGCTCAAACCAGATAAGCCTACACTCAAGCTGGCGACCTCGGGGCCTCAAACCTGGGTCCTCAGCATCCCAGTTCGATGCTCTATTGACTGCACCACTGCCTGGTCAGGTGACAACACCAAATTTTTATTGGATAATGCGTAACGTACATGGGTCATTGTATGGCTCTCACAAAATTACATTTTAAAATATGTGGCGTTCATGGCTCTCTCAGCCAAAAAAGTTTCCTGACCCCTGTAATAACTTCTCAATATTTTTTATCAACCACTTTAACCCCCTGGGTATAAAGCTTTTTTAACCACTTAAAAATTTTTTATTTATTGACTTTAGTGAGAGAAGAATGAAGGGGGGAGGGACAGGAACATAGATGTGTTCCTGTATGTGCCCTGACTGGGAATTGAACCAGCAATATCTGCGCTTCAGGATAATGCTCAAACCAGCCGAGCTCTCTGGCCAGGGCAGTCTATTAACCACTTTTTAAAAAGTCATTCCCCTCTCTCTATCATAGTAATATGCAATTTATTTACCAAACAAAGCATTTTCTTAGGAAAATAACTTATTGAACAAAGTCCTCTGGTATAATCTGACAGTTGTTTGCATTTTAAGTTGTTTTCTTAATTGTATTAGACTCTTACATTGTTTGGTTATTTATTGCGGTAGACTTTGATCCTACCTCTGTTGATTTTTGAGATATTTTCCCTCCAGAGGCTTGTATTAAAGCAAAATGAAACAAATCTGCTCCGTTTAATGAGAGTAGCAGGTGAATGAAATGGGAAGAGATGAACTCATATTTAAAAGTCATTGTTTTTGTTCCAGACATTTTGGTATCCATCATTTAATAATATATTAAATACCCGGAAAAATTAACATCATGATATTTGAAAGTTTATTAACTGGGTTTTTTTTTAATTAAGTGAGAAGTAGGGAGGCAGAGAGACAGACTACTGCATGTGCCCTGACCAGAATCCACCCGGCAAGCCCCCTATGTGGCAATATTCTGCCCATCTGAGGCTATACTCTGCCCATTTGGGGCCGTTGCTCTGTTGCTCAGCAACTGAGCTATTTTAGTGCCTGAGGTAAGGCCATGGAGTCATCCTCAGTGCCTGGGGCCAGCTTGCTCCAACTGATCCATGGCTGCAGAAGAGAAAGAGAGAGAGAGAGAAGGCAGAAGGGGGGAGAGGGAGAGAAGCAGATGGTCGCTTCTCCTGTGTGCCTTGACTGGGAATGGAACATGGGACTTCCACATGCCAGGTCGATGCTCTACCGCTGAGCCAACCAGCCAAGGCCTAATTACTCTTTCTAACCTGATGATTCTAGATGAAGGAAATTTCACTGGTTTCTTATCCACATGAAAACTTCCATATAATGTCCCATGCTTCTTTCATGTAGACACAATGGATTGGATCTGTTTTAAATTTATTTCATCCAGCACATATTGAACAGGGTCAGCACATGAAGCAAGAATGCTAGAAATATATAATCCATATATACACAAATGTATATACTAATTTATCATATTTATTATGTATATTATATATTATCATTAATATACATTATTATATACTAATTTATTCTCCCACCAGTTCAGTAAGAAAGGAGTATTGTTTCTATTGCAAGTAAAGGGAACAAACTTTGGGAGCTATTATGGCTTGAGGCCGTAAGTTAGTGGTAAGCAGCAGAGCCAGGAGTCTTTACTTACGATGAGAATTCCTAAGTTCTTGCTGCAGGTCTCCTTAAATTCCTTAAAATGAAGAACTATTGTGTCTCTTTTATTTAAAGTGGTATATTACTTCTCAGAATTCACCTGGAATTGAATGACTTCTAGTTTTTATTAAATATGAGTAATGGAAGCTTTTTTCTACCCTTTATTGCCTTTTTTATGGCCTATTTTCTCTTGAGTAGCTGGACGATGGTGTTGGAGTAGTGGGGAGCTGGCATACAGTTCGAGTCCCGGGAAGTGAGAATGAGCTCCATTTAACGGAGCTGGAGCCATCTAGTCTCTATGAAGTGTTGATGGTAGCAAGAAATGCAGCAGGTGAAGGACAGCCTGCCATGCTTACCTTCCGAACTAGCAAAGGTGTGTATAATGTTTCATAAGAGGAGTGGCTGGCTGTCTTGATGTCACTTTATTAGTAAGTATTCTTTTGGGTAGTAGAAAGCCTTATGTATAAATTCATTAAATGAGCCTATTATGGTACCTTTTTGGGCCACATTGGATGGTTGTGTTACTCCATTACACCTATTATTCCACAAATATTTTGAGAGCTTTTGATATGTAAGGCCTTAGGGTAGGGGATGCAGGGAGAACATGGGTCAGGGGTCGGGAACCTATGGCTCGCGAGCCAGATGTGGCTCTTTTTTTTTTTTGTATTTTTCTGAAGCTAGAAACGGGGAGAGACAGTCAGACAGACTCCCCCATGTGCCCGACTGGGATCCACCCAGCATGCCCACCAGGGGGCGATGCTCTGCCACTCTGGGGCGTCGCTCTGTTGCGACTAGAGCCACTCCAGCGCCTGGGGCAGAGGCCAAGGAGCCATCCCCAGCGCCCGGGCCATCTTTGCTCCAATGGAGCCTCGGCTGTGGGAGGGGAAGAGAGAGACAGAGAGGAAGGAGAGGGGGAGGGGTGGAGAAGCAGATGGGCGCCTCTCCTGTGTGCCCTGGCCAGGAATCGAACCTGGGACTTCTGCACGCCAGGCCGACGCTCTACCACTGAGCCAACCGGCCAGGGCCGATGTGGCTCTTTTGATGGCTGCATCTGGCTCGCAGACAAATCTTTAATAAAAAGATAATAATGTTAAAAATATAAAACATTCTCATGTATTATAATCCATTCATTTCCTACCGCTCATGTTCATGGTTGCGGGTGACTGGAGCCAATCATAGCTGTCCTCTAGGTCCTAGGAGTCTAGGACACCACCAAACTTTTTTGGATAATGCATAATGTACACGGGTTGTTGTATGGCTCTCATGGAATTATATTTTAAAATATGTGGCGTTCATGGCTCTCTCAGCCAGAAAGGTTCCCGACCCCTGACATAGGTGATCAGGACAACCTCCATCCTCATGGAGCTTCTCCTTTGCTAAGAAAGGTAAGACATATGCATAAATACCAAAATTTCAGTTCAGCTAATATTTACTGAATGCCTTCTATGTGCCGGCAATAAACAAAATAGACAAACTCCTTGCTGTCATGGAGTTTACATTCTAGTTTAGAGAGACTTATCCTTCAACTATAAGTATATTAGAAAATTGTGAATGTTTACAAGAAAAATAAATTAGGGGATGAATATAGGAAGTGTATGGGGTAGCAGTTGTCACAGTTCAGGCAGGTGGTCAGAGAAGTCTTCAGTGAACAGTCGACAGCAGAGCAGAACGTTAAGAAGGCCATGTGGAAAGCCATGTGGCTATCTGGGGAAAGAAAATCCCAGAAGTGAGACCAGCAAGTGCAGAGGCCCTGGAGTGGGGTGTGCTTGATGTACCCTTGGAACACTGAGGGGGCCGCTGTGATGGGAGCAAAGTAAGTGAGGAGATCACTCAGGGAGGTGACAGTGGCCAAATCACACAGCACCTTGTTGACACTGACTTTGAGTGAACTGAGAGCATTGCGAGACTTTGAGCAGAGTTATGACACAATCTGCTGTATGTTTTGAGGAACAGTTCTGGCTGCAGGATAAGGAGGAGGGCAAGGGTGTAGACAGAGATCAGAATATGACGAGTCCTAGGAAAGACTTAGAGAGAAAATGTCAGTGGTGTACAGAGAAAGTATATTCTTTCTATGGGTAGCTTGTGAGGGTAGGCTTGATGTAAACGATGCTATCAGAGCTTGGCCATAAATGATCAAGAAGACTTCAGTGAGTGGAGGTGGGGATTGAGTGGAAGAGTGTTTTATTATAGTCCAATAATAAGAGGAGGTATGATGATAGAGAAAAAATTATTAATTTGCTTTTGAAAAAGATCCTTTCATCTAATTACTGAGACTGGCTAGAAAAATAATGAGTATTTCTTATTTGAAATGTATTTTGAGTTCATTTATATTTAGTCCTTAGTTTATAGAGTCTGACCTATAAATAATGAATAATAAGCATGTATTTCAGTTTTAAAAGAATCCCCCAATTTCACATTTTGCCTCTTGAAATTTTAAAACTTAACATGACAGTTTTCCTGTAAAGAAACTTAACAGAAGCTCTTTAATAATGAATTAAGTATGTACAATAAAAAGAAAAAATGGACAAATAGTTTGAAAACATTTACCCTAGTCATTTGATGTTTTTGTGTGTAGTTTTTTTCTATGTGTAAATTTTCTTTGTGTAAAGTCAGCCAGTGAAGAAAGACACATTTTAGTTTTCCCTTTGAGGTGCTAGAAAAAAGATAATTTTTAAAGACAATGCCTCAGGGTAGCTCAGTATTTACAATGTAGGTCTTAAATTTAGACACTGTAACAGATAAGTTCATATATTTACATCTGTGTGCCAATTGAATTTCGTGGTATCTTTTCTTACTTTACATAAACACAGAAGCTTATGTTACAGTATATGTTTTTTAACCTTTCTAGAAAAGATGACCTCATCAAAAAACGCTCAGGCGTCCTCTCCACCAGTGGGAGTTCCGAAGCACCCCGTGGTTTCAGAGGCTGCAGACCACTTCGGAGTGGTCCTGACAGACTCTTCCAGGCACAGTGGAGGTAAAGAGAAGACTCTTCATGTTACTCTTTTGTTTGTTTTCAGCTGTAACTGATCTATTTCAGATTATTTGAGAAGCAGAGTGGGATAGGGTGTTTGTTTATTATTCAGATTATATCCTACCATGTGGTTGGGGGGTGGAGTGGGACAGGGTATTTGCTTATTATTCAGATTATATCCTACCATGTGGTTCTAGGTCCTATTTCAACCATTTTCTTAAATGTCCTGTAATATTCTGATATTGGTAACCTAGTGTCATGATTGGTATTTAAGATAATACACTCAGATTCAAAACATCTGGCACTAAGTTTTTATAATTCACAAAAAGGATTTTTCTGTCTCTTACCTGGCAAGTAAACCAAGTTTATATTTTGAACTCTGAAAGCCTAACTTCATTTTTTGATGACTTATCAAAATATATGGTGGTACTTATCATAAGACTTGGGTGTTTTTTTAAATTGAATGATTATAAGTCACACTCATTTTTATTGCTATATCTTGTCAATCTTATGGTTTTTTAGTATTGTAGCAGTAAAATCTTCAAAATATTTTTTTTAGTATTTAAATGTCACAGATAACAATTCTACTGTTACAGTGGTGGACACTGTACTCAGTGCTGGGGCAGCAGAGAGAAAGCAAGTTTTACCTGTAAGAAGTTTACAAGAGGATACAGAGAACTAAACTGTAACAACGTAGTGGGCAATATGGACAGATTAACTAATACCAGTGATTTTGATTGATTATGTCTGAGATTCAACAGTTTACCACAAGAGAAGTATCTGTATCACCTTTTCGATAAAGAGGAGGCCAAGTGGTGGAAAGAGAGCCTCCCTTACCTAAGCCCCAAAGACAGGGCTGTAGCTGGATGAAGAGACAGAGAAAGAGGTTCTAGGCAAAGGCAGCTCTTTGTGCAAAGAGACAGATGAATGATGTGTTCTATTTCATTTAGAGATTTCAAGGCTAGAGACTTTATTAGTGTGACTGGTTGCTGTGGAGAATTGATTCCAGAGTGGGGGAAGCCGGTGGGTGCCTTGTATAATGTACTTCAAATTTTAAGCTTTCCCTAAAAGCTGTAAAGAACCCTAAAGCATTTTAAAGAGGGGAAAAAGGAGGAATGGCAAAAGATGAGGCTAGTGAACTAATGAGGATAGTGATGGTGGGAATGGATAGGGAGGACAGAGATGACAGACCAATGCAATCAAATCTACATTGAATAAGGGAGAAATATGGTGACTTGGGCTTGGGTGTGGGCAGCTAGGGCCCATTTATCAAGGTAGGTAAGAAGAATTTTTAGGTGAAGATTATGGATTCAGTTCTGGAAGTCATGAGTGTGGAGTTATCCAAGCAGAGATAACCGTAAGGAGTGATTTTTTTACTCGTCATACCAACACTATGAACAAGGTAGCATATCTGTTTTACAAAATAGGAAACTGAGACTCAAGACTGTTATGCAGCTTGCCTGAGATCATCCAGAAACTAGAAGACCTGCTATTCAAACTCAGGGGTGTTCTTAGCTCCAAATGCAGTGTTTCTTCTTTTATTCTTTAATGTCACATGCTATTTCTTTTAGCTATTGAAGATATTCTTCTCTGTAGAGATTTTTTTCCCTAATAATTTTCTTTTTCTGTTCAAACTCTGGTGTTCGTTCTATGATGAGTTTTAACCCCATATGAGCAACATAAGGAAGCTGTGTGGTTATGTAATATTTAAAGAGATTTGCTAACAGTTCTGTTCATTCTATTTCCATTGCTTTCTGACTTGAAAGGAATACAGTAAGTATCACTCAAAGGTTCCTGCTTTGAATATATTCCTCTTTTTATCCATTAAGCAATTGGTTTTCAAAATGCCACCATTTTCTCCATGCAAGTACCATATGCAGCATTACTTTGATTATGTATTTGTATCTGGGTTGAAGAGGTGTGGAGACAGGAATTGAGCAGCGGGGTGCAGGCTAGACAGAGACAGGGCTTCCTTGGCGACTTCAGCTAAGTAATGCAACCATGGCCCTGAGTGAGTCCTTCTTGTTGCGGCTCCAGAAACTTTGTTCTTACCATTTCAGAAGAGAGCTGCTCTCTTGAGGACTAGCTTACTTTTACAAAATTCACAGATGAGTGGCAATATGTAATTTGTATAGTAACTTATACAGACCAGGTTGTTTCTGTCAGCATTCTTTCCTTGTAGAAACGAAGTGGGAAGCCAATTAGGACCATACAATTGTTTGATCAGTGAGAAGAGTTAGGTGCCTGGTTTAAAATGGCTGATGTGCCCTGGCCGGTTGGCTCAGCGGTAGAGCGTCGGCCTAGCATGCGGAGGACCCGGGTTCGATTCCTGGCCAGGGCACACAGGAGAAGCGCCCATTTGCTTCTTCACCCCTCCGCCGCACCTTCCTCTCTGTCTCTCTCTTCCCCTCCTGCAGCCAAGGCTCCATTGGAGCAAAGATGGCCCGGGCGCTGGGGATGGCTCTGTGGCCTCTGCCTGAGGCTCTAGAGTGGCTCTGGTCGCAACATGGCGACGCCCAGGATGGGCAGAGCATCGCCCCCTGGTGGGCAGAGCGTCGCCCCTGGTGGGCGTACCGGGTGGATCCCGGTCGGGCGCATGCCGGAGTCTGTCTGACTGTCTCTCCCTGTTTCCAGCTTCAGAAAAATGCAAAAAAAAAAAAAAAAAAAAAAGGCTGATGTTTCCACCTGCCACTGAATCTAGACTGTCTAATCTGTGGGTTAGGACATACCCTCCCCTTGGCAGTTCGAACTGAAAACTGTTGGACATTAGCTCTCTGACCCCCTTTTTCTGTGGGTTCATGGGGATGGTCATGTGGATCATGCTTTCTTGTAGCACTTTTCTTTGACTTCATATCCTGTCTTTCTGCTTTCATCCTGAGCAGCCTCCTCTCTGCGTTATTATAAGTATTGATTTCATTAGTCAAATTTTATCTGTTTACAGGTTGTGTCTGTTTTTGGATTAGAGTCCTTTTTTTTTTTTTTTTTTTTTTTTAACAGAGGCAGAGATAGACAGGGACAGACAGACAGGAATGGAGAGAGATGAGAAGCATCAATCATCAGTTTCTCATTGCGCATTGCGACTTCTCAGTTGTTCATTGATTGCTTTCCCACATGTGCCCTGACCGCGGGCCTTCAGCAGACCGAGCAACCCCTTGCTGGAGCCAGCGACCTTGGGTCCAAGCTGGTGAGCTCTTTGCTCAAGCCAGATGAGCCCGCGCTCAAGCTGGCGACCTCGAGGTCTCGAACCTGGGTCCTTCCGCATCCCAGTCCGACGCTCTATCCACTGCGCCACAGCCAGATGAGCCCGCGCTCAAGCTGGCGACCTCGAGGTCTCGAACCTGGGTCCTTCCGCATCCCAGTCCGACGCTCTATCCACTGCGCCACCACCTGGTCAGGCTGGATTAGAGTCCTTTTCTCTTGAGGTGTGTTAAGACAGGATAGTTAACAGCTAATATAATAATCTGTAGTTTGCTAAATGTGTTTTATATAGCTTGGATGAATAAAAAAAACTTTTAAATAAAATTATACATAATTTTGAAAGTTCTCTATAAATTATAACCACAATCAGACTTGAAACACCCAGTAATAATTACATATATACACTGTTTTAGCTATGAATTCAAATTAGCATGGTCATAATTATCATACTCATAGGCTATTTTTACTTTCCTTCCTTTTCCCCTGTATTTGGCTATTTTATTGCCTTTTAACAGAGGACAGGAAATTAGTCAGATTATTAACTCTGGCCAAGTTTGAAGAACCTTTAATTAAATGATATTTGGCACTTATCCCTTTTAGTTTATTGAGTTATTCTGGTCTCTTAACACCGTGGGGTTTTGAACTGCATGTTTCCGTTTTTAGTTCCAGAGGCCCCTGATCGTCCTACCATCTCCACTGCATCAGAGACATCTGTCTATGTCACTTGGATCCCTCGGGCCAACGGGGGTTCTCCAATCACTGCTTTCAAGGTTGAATATAAACGGATGAGGACTAGTGATTGGCTGGTTGCAGCTGAAGATATCCCTCCTTCCAAACTCTCTGTGGAAGTTCGTAGTCTAGAGCCAGGTAGTGATATTCAAATGTTTTTGTTTTCTACCATCCATGCTAACTTTAGATGCATATTTTTAATAACCATACAGTTTTAATCGTTAAAGTAATGCAAACATATACAAATTTGAAAATATAAAGAAGTAAGTCACCTGAAACCCACCTATCCAGGGATAACCATTGTTTATATTTGGGTATATCTCTCTTTAGTCTTTTTCCTTTTTTAAATACAAACTAGGATCATGCCATAAACTTTGTTTTGTGACTTCATTTTCCCCATATTATATCATTAAAAATTCTTCAAAAACTCAAATTTTAATAACTACATATGTACCTACCATATAAATATACCATAATGTACTTGACCAATTCTTTATTTCTGGATTTTAGATTATTTTTAACTGAAAATGAGTAGAAACAGTGTTGTTGTGGTGACATCTTTATGTGTGTATGTAATTCAGTATGAATGAATATTTTAAGAGGAAATTTGCATGTTACTTGACGGCAGTTGTTGGATCTGCTGATGCATCTCAGCATAGTTATAATTTAGTGCTTAGTCTTAGGGAAATGATACAAAACCTTACACTTTTTTCTGTAGGTTTTATTTCAGCAGAGGACTGTCCCTGCCCCCAAATATCATGAGGCTACAGAAAAAAATTAAAGCATAAAAAAAGATACATTTTATTTTACCTGTTTAGGTTTCATGACCAGTTTTGTTTATGGACTTTCAAGTGTACTTTAGTAGTAAATCCCTGTTTGTCTAAACAGCCAACATAAGAACCTAAGAACATTGTGTAGGTGTGGTTGGGAGAAAGTGGCAGGTTCTTTTTAAAATAATCTTTTTATTTTTCAATTACAGTAAACAGACAATATGTTAATTTCAGGTGTACAACCCAGTACTTCGACATTTATATAACTTACAGAGTGATCATCTGGATAAATCTAGTACCCATCTGACACCATATGTACTTATTCCAGTATTATTGACTAGATTCCCTCTGCTGTACTTCATATCCCCATGACTGCTCTATGACTACCAATTTTTAGTTCTTCATCCCTTCACCTTTTTCCCTCATCCTCCCAACCTTCATCCCATCTGGCAACGTCAAATTGTTCTCTGTATCAGTGAGTCTGTATCTATTCCTCTTATTTGTTTATTTTGTTTATTAGGTTCCACAGATAAGTGAAATCATGATATTTGTCTTTCTCTGTCTGACTTAATTCACTCAGCACAGTATCCTATAGGTCCATCCATGTTGTCTCTGTTGACAAGATTTCATTCTTTTTTATGGAGGAGTCATATTCCACTGTATATATGAACCACTTCTTTTATCCATTCATTTTTTACTGGACATTTAAATTCATATCTTCATTATTGTAAATGAATGCTGCAATGCTGCAATGAATATATGCATGTATTTGCAATTTAGTGCTTGGGGTTTCTTTGGCTAACTGCCCAGAAGTGGAATTGCTGGGTCCTTCTTTGTTTCCTGTTATAACCTTTGTTTTAAGGTCTATTTTGTCCAGTATAAGTATTGCTATTCCAGATTTTTGTTTCTTTGTTTCCATTTTTCATGAAATACCTTTTTCGTCTCTTTACTTTTAGTCTATGTATGTCTTTCGATCTGAAGTGAGTCTTTTGTAGACAGCATATATAAAGGTCTTATTTTGTTATCCGTTTAGCCACCATGTCTTGTGATTAAAGCATTTAATTAATTTACATTTGACCCTTTGAGTAGTGAGTTTTTTCCATGCTCTCTGATCCCCAGGAGTGAGTTGTTTTTTTCAAAAAATAAAATTAGTTCCAGTTTTATTAACTTAAAATCATGTCTGTTTGATAACCAATTTATGAAAACAGAAGAACATACATATTCCAGATCTAAGTTTAAAGACATACATGTATGATCGTATTCTGGATGGTCAGGAGGCATGAGGACATACATGAGCATTCTTACTACTCAAAGGATTAAATTAAATGTTGATAGGTATGTATTTATTGCCACTTTATTATTTATACTTTTGATCTTTTTTTCTTCATTCTCTTAAAAAAGACCCTTTAACATTTCTTACAATATTGATCTTGTATTGCTGAACTCCTTTAGTTTTTTTTCTTTGAAGTGCTTCATCTGTACTTTGATTCTAAATGATAGCTTTGCTGGGTAGAGTAGTCTTGGTTGTAGGTCCTTGCTTTTAATCACTTTGAATATTTCTTGCCAGTCCCTTCTGGCCTGTGAAGTTTCTGTTGAAAAATCAACTGACAGCCTATGGTATTTCTTTGTAGACAACTAACTCCTTTTCTCTTGCTGCTTTTAAGATTCTCTGATTGTCTTTAATCTTTGGCTTTTTAATTATGATGCATCTTATTGTAGGCCTCTTTGGATTCATCTTATTTCAGAGTTTCTGTGCTTCCTGGACTTGTGTGTCTTTTTTCTTTACCAGGTTAGGGAAGTCCTTAGTCATTATTTCTTCAGATAGTTTCTCAAAACCTTGCCCTCTTCTTCTATGATACGTATGTTGTCACGCTTCATGTTTTCGCGAAGTTCCCTTAAACTATCATTAAAAAAATTTTTTTTCTTTGCTGCTCTGATTGGGAGTTTTCTATTTGTCTTACAAATTGGTGATTACATAATCTGGTTTCACATAATCTGACATTGATTCTCTGTAATCTAGTCTTCATTTCAGGTATTGCATTCTGTTTTTCTGACTGGTTCTTTTTTTTAAAATCATTTCTATGTCCTTTTTTATGCTGTTGAAATTCTAAGTTAGTTGTTTTTCTGGATATTTTCACTGTTCTTTCATCTGAGACAGGTTTCTTTTTTCCCCCCTCATTTTGGCTGCCTTTTTGTATGTGTTTCTATGTATTAGGTAGATCTGCTATGTTTCTCAGTCTTGATACGAGTGGCCTTATATAGTAGGTGTCCTATAAGGCCAGTGGCACAGCCTCCTTGGTCACTCAAGCCAGTTGTTCCAGGTGGACCCTCCCCCATGTGGGCTGTGTGTACCCTCCTGTTGTAGTTGATCCTTGATTGCTATAGGCTGATCAGCTATGAGGACCTGCTGCAGCTACAGCAGAGGAGCTGCTGTGCAGGGGCCAACCCCATGAAGCAGAACTTCAGCAGGTCTCTTGTTCCTGCTGAGTTTGCCCCTTGAATGCATCACCGAATGCTCTGGTGTGATCTGAAGCTGCCCATCAGGTGCTCTGGCTCTGGGGTCCCCCGGAAGGTGCAGGTCAAGGTTAGATGGCGCTTGTGCCCTGCCCCAGGCCTCTCAGCATGAGCTACAGAGCAATCTTCAGATAGCTACTGGGCTTAGAGGTGCCTGAGAGAGGCCAAGCTGTGAACCAAGTCCAGCTGCCTCTAGTGCTGGGCATGGGCCATCTTAGCAAGAGGTACAAGGTATGCTGAGGCCAGATGCTGCTTGCTTGGGATTTGTGAACCTTTGAGAGATTTTAGGAAAGTTTGCAACATGAGCCAGTACAGGCCTTTGGATGGAAAAGCCACTGGAAATACTTTGGGTGGGTCCGCAAGTTGTGTGGGGTAGGGTCTCGAGAAATCAACAAGGTGGATGAACTGTGTTAGCCAGGTTGGTGGAGAATTAGATATGGGGCCACCTGCACCTGTAGGGGAGGGCTCAGCAAAGTAACAGTGGCGTCTGCCAATACTTCTGTTTGGAAGAAAGCTGCCCCTCGAGCCCTCTCCTCAAAGTCATACAATTCCATTCTTGCTCATATGTCCCTGGTGCCTTTTGAACTAGAGCTCAGAGTGAATGAGACCGGGTGGGTGGCACCCGTCCTTTCAGAGGCATGGCCAGGACTGCAGGTGCCCTTCATACCAGTCAGCTGGAGTCCCCGCTGGTTTACAGCCAGGAGCTTCCTGGCCCTGGAACCTTGAGCTAGGCCCTGGTATGTGGCCGGGATGCCTGGTATTTAGATCTTAGAATTTTGAACACCATATGATTGAACAACCTACTACCAGTTGGGTTGAAATATATTTGTTGAGATCTACTTTCTATATAAGCTTTAGAGTATGTTACTGTTACAGCACAACTGTTGTATTTTGAGTATTGTACCTTCAGTTCACTTATTACAGCTTTTTCAATTTGGGTTTTTTTTTTCTCTCCTCAAAAGGTTCAACATACAAATTTAGGGTCATTGCTGTTAACCATTATGGTGAGAGTTTTCGGAGCTCGGCATCTCGTCCTTATCAGGTGGCTGGGTTCCCCAGTCGTTACTCTAACCGCCCAGTAACTGGACCTCACATTGTGCATACAGAAGCCGTCAGCGATACTCAGATTGTGCTGAAGTGGACGGTGAGCAGCATGTTGTTTCTAATGAGAAGATTTTCTGGTTTGGCCATGTTAACAATTTAATATTCTCATGATGCAATACAATGCACAGCAAATTTTTGAACTTTTAAGTGAGGAAATTGAAGGGCACAGATATTTGTCTAAAAGCACTCATTATAAACGGGGCAGTGTTAAAAGTAAAATTATTACCTCAGCTGTCATCCAGGTGTTAACTTAATTGCCATTTCATGATTTATTCATTCTGAACCAATTGTACTTTTATGCATTTGAACCTTTTGAAGTACATTGCTTTATTTTTGGTTAGCCGTGCAGTAAGCTAAATGCCCTTAATACCTTTGAATACCTTTGAATTAAATTTAAAATGGCCATCAAGGATGTTTACAGAATGAATCTAGAGAAATACTGCCATGCAAATAAATCTTAATGAGTTTGAAAATTAAGTTTATTTTTGTCTTAGACAAGTTTTTGCTTCTATTTTTCAGTACATTCCATCAATTAACAATAATACTCCCATTCAAGGATTTTATATTTATTACCGGCCAACAGATAGCGACAATGACAGTGATTACAAGCGGGACATTGTAGAAGGTAAGACCCACTGGTAAGCTGGGGTCCCAGTAAAGGAGTTTGGAGGGAGTGGGTTTATAAATATATGAAAAACATCATCCCAGGCTAGCAGAGTAAAAAAGTGAAATGGTAATATGTACTATTACTTTGAGTTTTTCCCGACGAAAGATAATTTTTCAACTTAATGTATATAGTAGCTTACATTTTGATTGTGAAAACTGTCAGTTACGAAAGTGTGGGGGAGATGGATTAGTCAGTAGTTCATTTGAAAATAGTTTTTGTTTTGTTTAAGTGAATAGTAACCTGTGTATAAAAATCAATTGCAACTTCTAGCTTTATTTTTGTTTGTTTGTGTTTTGTTTTTTTTGGTGCTGAAACCTGGGATCGAATCTAGCTTTATTTTTAAAAATAATGTCTCAGTCAACAGTGCCATTGAAGTCTGTGCTCGAAAGATCACATCTCAAGTATATTATCCACTTTTAGAGATGCTGAGAAATTGGAATGTAGGTAGAGGAGAAACAGCCAAGATGGTGAAGGGTGGTGAAACTGCCTTTGTTCTGCATTTAAACTGTAGTTCAGAACTTTGCTTGTGGTCTGAAGACACCACGTGATCTGGCTGGCCCCTGCCTGCACCTTCAGCCATGGCTCACACACCCCTCCTGTCTCACTGTGTCTTCTGTCACACACTGGCTTTCTTTCAGTTTCCTTGTGTGCACCTAGATCTTTCTTGCCTCAGGACCTTGGCATGTGGTAGTTCCTGCTCCCTATTTTGCTCTTCTTCCAAGGCTTTATCTAGGTACTCTGCTTTTCTCTGTTGTGTGCTTTAATGTTTCTTCTTCAGATCACCTCCTCCCACTTAACTTCTAGTTGCATCCTTTATGTATATTTCATAGAAATTGATCATAGGTGTGTGTGTATGTGTATGTATATGAAATTATTTGCTTGAAGTTTGTCCCCCTTGAAGCATCGGCCCAGCATGTGGACATCCTAGGTTCAATCCCCGGTCAGGGCATGTAAGAGAAGGGACCATCTGCTTCTCTCCCCCTCCCTCTCCCCTTTCTCTCTCTCTTCCCCTCTTGTAGCCAGTGGCTCAATTGGTTTTAGCATCGGCCCCTGGCACAGAGGATAGCATGGTTGTTCTGAATATTGGCCTCAGGCACTAAAAATAGCTCGATTGATTTGAGCATCAATCCTAGATGGGGGATGCCAGGTAGATCCTGGTTGGAGTACACACGGGAGTCTGTCTCACTATCTCCCCTCCTCTCACTAAAAAAGAGTTTGTCCCCCTACTAAATGTTAACCTTATATGGGTAATGGGCCCTTTATCCCAAAACTGTATCCCCCGTCCATCCAGTGATGAAGTGGTTAGTATTTATTGAATGAATGAATGGAGTCCAAAAAGAATATGGAATATCTGGGATGATAAGGCTGGAAAAAAGATGACTAACAAGTATCAGGATAGCTGTCTTCAGATATTTAAGGACTGGATGTGGAACTCAGTCACTCGGGGAGGGGCAGTTAAAAGGAAAGAGAATAGAGGAAGAACTCTCTAACACAGCATTTCTAACATAGATTCTCGTAAAATGATAAACTCCCTAGTTTTGGAGGGGCTCTCAGTTCCTTGGAAGTGATTCTTGCTGTGGGAAAAAGGCTTCTTTCAAGGTCTTTTTTCACTCCCAAATTCTGATTCTTTGAAATATTAGTGTCCTAATGGACCATGTCATAAAATTGCCTTAGGCCAGGCTTACTTTCATATGACTTCTTGACATACGATACTGTATATAGTTTTTGTTATAAGTAGTGTTACAATAAATTACTTTAAAATATGCTATACATATCACTTTTCTTTAAATATTGTAGCATTCCTCCTCTTAATGTTTACCTAATGGAATTACTTTTGTAATATAATGAGAACTTTATCATCTGAATTTTAGTACCTGGCACATAATAGACACTCAGTAAATATCTGTTTAATGAAATAGTTTATTTATTTATTTATTTTAAGTTTTTTCTTAAGTGAGAAGCAGAGTGAGTGACAGACTCCCCGCATGTGCCCCGACCAGGATCTACCTGGCAGGCCCCCCACCTGGCCATGCTCGGCCAGTCGGGGTCAGGGGCTATTGCTCTATTGCTCTGTAACTGAGCTATATTGGTACCTGAGGCCAACTTGCTCCAACCTAGCCGTGGCTGCAGCTGTGGGAGGGGAAGAAAGAGATAGAGAGAAAGGGGAGAGGGAGGGGTGGAGAAGCAGATGGTAGCATCTCCTGTGTGCCCTGACCAGAATTGAACCCGGGACTTCCATATGCCCTGCCAACCCTCTCCCATTGAGCCAGCAGGCCAGGGCCTTGTTTTCTCTTTTCTTAATCTGGAAAAGTAGAAAAGCAATTAGTCACTGAAATTTGCTTTAAACATAAAGAATTGGACAAATGTAGAAAGATATTTGTTGGTAGCAAAAGGATTCTGTGAAGTCAAGGTAGTGGTAGCCTTGAGGGGGAGTGACCGACGGATGGAGCAAGTGGAGGGCCTTTCGGTGCTAGGAGGGTGCTCGTCCTGGACCGCGGCATTGGCCACGTGCAGTTAGTAGCTTTTTGTGAGATGTACAGTAATGGGTACTTCCTCATGCACATTTTACTTCATAGAAGGGCTATTTAAAAAGGAATGGAAAGAATTGTTAGTGAACGTTGTACATTTTAGTCCAAGCTAGATCTTCATTTTAGTCTAGCTGGGTTAGGAGAGTGGGCTTGTCAGATTTTTATTTTTAAAGTCTTTTGACAGAGGTTAAACATTTGTTATAAAATAGTTTAAAACAAGGCAAATATAAATAAAATGAACATCCCTCCTAACTCTTTGTCTCTCTCACTGTTTTCCCCACCCTTCCTAGTTCTTCTTTCTAGAAATATCCACTGGTAAACAGTTTTGAACTATATTCTGTAGTTAAATCTTTGAACTTTTACAAGCTTGTGTGATGTGAATATTGAGTGTGGAACTGAGAAATTACTTAAAAGGAGCTTTTGTATCTAGTAGTAGGTCTGTGAATGTGCGTTTTGCCTTATGGTTCACAGAGAACTTGTTTATAAATGTAATAGATGGAGCAATTAGATGTTTAAGTGGGCTTCACTGTGCTGTGTAATTTGCTTATTTCTTATTTTCAAGTTTATGCATTTTAAATTCTTTTTGTGGCAGTTAGGAACTATTGGCCTCTTCTCCCAAACCAAGGAACAAAAGTGTTTATCCTTTGTACGTAAAGCTGTCTTTAAAGTAAAGTTTTAGATTACTTGTGTATATTGACTCAAAATTTTTTAAGCTTTTGAAAAGTATTTGAAACTCACATTTTAAAGAATACAGTAAGAACACAGTTGCATTGTTATCCTATTTCTGAATTAAGTTCCACATTCAGATAAACTGGAGGTGTTTCTGGCATAGTAGTGCTATTTTGCTGGATATTTTTATCTTATAAAGTTGAGTCCAGATAAATCAGAGTAATCAGTTGATCTTTAAGTCTGAGCTTTGGGCTTTTCACCTTTTGTAAAATATCCTTTGAGGAATAAATTGCCTGTTGATTTCAGACCCAATAATGCAGTTAGTTGTCTTATTGAGCAATCAGTAAAAACTCTTTCTCTGTGCATATATTCCCTATCATTTTAGCTATTGGAATAATTAACAGAATAATGGAGTGTTAACCCATTATTTTAACTGTTTTCTCTTATTAGTAACATATCAGAAGCTTCATTTAATTCCATTTTTATTACTCCCCTGAAAGGAAAATGTCAAATCTAGGGTAGTAAGTGTTCAAAGTGTTTATTGTTAGGTAGGTGTAGGACTGGGCTAGGAAAGACATTAGGGTATTAGGGTAGGGGAAAAATGTTGAGGTTTTTAGGAAGATTTTAGAATTTAGAAATAGATCTATTCTAGTCTCAACCAGATTTTGAGTCAGGTTTCTTTTAAGGTTCTCTTTATATTTATAAATGAGGCATAGATTTCCTCACTTATTGAGGCTTTCAGAGCCCCTTGATCCTAAAACAAACAGCTTCTTCATCTTATAAAATATGGGTGTTTCTGAATGAGGAATTTTGTATTGGTGACCTTGGGAAGGGGTTATGCTTCCAGATTGAAATATTTTTCTCTGTATTGAATTAGAAAGGAACCTGGTGCTATCGCTCCCATCAGCCAAGTAGATTCGACTTTGTATGTGTGGGGTTTTTTTCCCCCTTTAGTTAATTCTTAAATCAGTTGGTAGTATAGTTGAGTTTCTAAGAAACAGTGGAAACAGTTTGAAGAGATATTTTCTAAGAGGGATTAAAGGTGCTTGAAGAGTTAATTAAACTTGGCAGAATAAAGTTTGTCACAGGTCCATAGAAGTAAAAATGTAATTTATACTGGCATGTTCAGTTCAGGAGTGTTTCTAAATGAAATGTTGGCTGGTGCCATGGACAGCAGAATTGTTCTATTTGAGATACTTGTGTGGTTTGGAGACCTTGACCCAAAAGAAAAGAAATGGAGCAATAGCCAGGAGTTTCCTGTGGTGAATTTGCTTTTTGATTATTCTCAACCATTTATTCAGGCATCTGGGCATATGTCAATTCCTGCCACTTTCATTACAATGGAATTGGGAGTTTTGCTAAGGCCTGTCTTGTAAATAGTAACTTGTTCTGGAAAAGATACCATTTGCTGATTTCACATGTAGTATTGTTTCCTGGTGGGTAGACAGAGAAGATTATCTTGCTGGGTAAAATAGAGGATCAAAGGAGTTGAGGGGTTTTTTAACCTGTGTATAAAATTAACGTATATTTTATGAAAGACTCATCAGTAACTCATCAGTAACAATAATGAAACAAAGTATTACTACCAGCACACAGATACAGCTTTGAGTTTATCATTTTTTCATGCCATGTAATAGAAATGCAATTTATTATATTTGTGGTGCATTACTATAATACTTATATTAAATACATTTTTCTTGCACAGACTGACTATGTGGTAATGGATATTGCTCCAATCTCATTTATTAAGTAATTATATTGACTGTATCAGTTGGATTGTATGATATGTGAAGCTTATCTTTTATTTTCCTTTCTAGGTTCAAAGCAATGGCACATGATTGGGCATCTGCAACCAGAAACCTCCTATGATATTAAAATGCAGTGCTTCAACGAAGGAGGAGAGAGCGACTTCAGTAACGTAATGATCTGTGAGACTAAAGGTAAGGCAGGTGAGAACTGTGCTTTTTCCCTGCACAGAGCTAGAATTCCAAACTCTGGGTTATTCCTCTATTGATATATTCACCTAAGGAGACTTCTGTGCTGGACCTTTTTCTGGGTGCATACGTTTAGACTGTTCAAACAGGAAGTATAATATATTGACTGAACACTTGTCTAAAAATGGTTTACATAAGCATCAATCACATTTATTAATATCTCTGCCACTCTGAGTAATAGGTCATTGCCCTTCTCTCTTTCTCCATTAAGAGAACAGAAATATTTGCTGACCAATTTGTGAGATTGCCAAGAGAATTGGAATAGTAAACAAAACATATGAAACAAAATGTGTGAAAATTTTAAGGATAAAAGCAACATATGTGTAAAGTGGTTTCTGGAATGACAGATATGTATAACACTGCTTGGTTAATTAAGTATAGTAGTTCAGTTCAGAATTAGCAGTTTCTAATTCTACATTGAAATTCTCAGTCTGCCTACATACAGATATTAACTGCAATGTTACCATCTTTAGAAATGGAAGATGTAACAGAAATAGCTAATGTGGATATTTACAACTCAGAAGCACTCCTGTTCAGTCCCAATTAATCTGACAGAAAAGGAGACATTTTTCCTCTATTTTTAAGAGCCAGGGAGAACTTCCAGAGATCCCCAATAGATCTCCCCATAATGTCTCGTTGGCCAGAACTCAGTCACAGGCCCCCCGGTCATTCTTGAGGTGGATGATGGATCAGGATCTACTCCAGGGCTCTATGGGGTTCAGTGGACACTTGCACAAAATTGGGGGCCTACCAGCAGAGGGGAGGAGACTGGTGAAGGGGCTGTGCAGCCCTTAGCATCTGCTACCAGTGATTTTATTACCCCTGTTTTAATATGAGGAAACTGAGAATCAAAAACTTTGAATTAAAAAGCCAAGTTCAGCCCTGGCCGGTTGGCTCAGTGGTAGAGCGTCGGCCTGGCGTGCAGGAGTCCCGGGTTCGATTCCCGGCCAGGGCACACAGGAGAAGCGCCCATCTGCTTCTCCACCCCTCCCCCTCTCCTTCCTCTCTGTCTCTCTCTTCCCCTCCTGCAGCCAAGGCTCCACTGGAGCAAAGTTGGCCCAGGCACTGAGGATGGCTCTGTGGCCTCTGCCTCAGGCGCTGGAATGGCTCTGGTTGCAACAGAGCAATGCCCCAGATGGGCAGAGCATCACCCCCTGGTGGGCATGCCTGGTGGATCCCAGTCAGGCGCATGCGGGAGTCTGTCTGCCTCCCTCCCTGTTTCCAACTTCAGAAGAAAAAAAAAAAAGCCAAGTTCCATCTTTTAATTCTAAATCATGTGTCTTTCTGCTGCAAACCCCACACATTAAATCAACATTTAAACATATACATATATAGACTTTTAGACTTTACCTTGAATTTTATTTGGTTAGCACATATTTAAGCACCTTTTTGAATAAGATTCTGATGTGTTAATGGGTATTTATTTGTTTGTAAAATGATGTAATACTTGGAGAAAAATCAGATAACAGTGAAATGTATCCTTTCTGTCCCCAAAATATTTAGGAATCTAGCCACACAAAACAAAAGGTACCTATGTAGTAAATGTTGCTTAAGTAGTAGCATACTGTAGCTGTGTCTGTAATAGTAGACCTCAGAAATTGACTCTGCTGGGAAATACAAAAGGTCCTACCTACAGACTTTCAGATCAGTACAAAATGAAAAAAAACTTCTTTGAAATGTTCATGTTGAATGACTTTCTAAAAGGTATTACACAGCTCCTAGCCTATTTAAATAGAGTATATTATATACAAAATCATCTTTTCTTTCTTTTTTTATCCTTTATTAAGTAGCGGCAGGGAGGCAGAGACAGACTCCCACATATGCCCCAACTGGGATCCAGCCCGCAAGCCCCCTACCTAGCGATGCTCAGCCCATCTGGGGCTGCTGATCTGTTGCTCAGCAACCCAGCTATTTTAGTGCCTGAGGCGAGGCCATGGAGCCATCCTTAGCTCCTGGGGCCCACTTGCCCAAACCATTCAAACCATGGCTGCAGGAGGGGAAGGGGGCAGGTGGAGAAGCCCCCTTACCTTTCAAATAAATGACTCAAGTTTTTTCCTTCCCCTTCCCCTTCCCCTTTCCTTTTTCTTTTTCTTTCCTTTTCCTTTTCTTTCCATCTTAGTGAGAGAAGGGGAGATAGTGTGACACTCCCACATTTGCCCTAACTGGGATCCACTCGGCAACCCCGGTCTGAGGCTGATGCTCAAATCAACTGAGCTATCCTCAGTACCTGAGGCTGACATGCTGGGACTGGCTGAGCTATATCCTCAGCACCTGGGGCCAATGCTCAAACCAGTCAAGCTACTGGCTGCATGAGGGGAAGAGAGAGAGAACGGAAGGGGGAAGGGCAGAGATGCAGATGGGCGCTTCTCCTGTGTGCCCTGGCTGGGAATCGAACCTGGGACTCCTGCACGCCAGGCGACACTCTACCAGTGAGCCAACCGGCCAGGGCCTCAAGTTTCTTATGAACAATGTTTGTTTTGTGTAGTAATTCAGGAAGGTTTTCAGAAGTGATAGGTGCTGAAGACCCACTACCCTCAAATATCATAGACTGTCAGGATTTTTTTTCAGTCCTTTGGTGCACGTGTGTGTGTTTGCCAATATCTTTATGTTTTTTGTGTTACCTTTCTTATTTCACATTCTGAGTTGTCTCTTATTGGTGTTAATGGGTCTGTCTTACTCACCTGTACCACATGCATGTTTAACTGCAACCAGACCTTCCGGCTGGGTAGAATAATGAATGAATGAAGGGTAGATGAAGAGTGTAAACCTGAAGGACTGCTCTGGGAGTAATCGTGATCTTTAATGTATAATTTCTAACATCCATTTTGCCTCAGAAACTTTTTTGTTTTCTTTGGAGTTGGCAGGGATCTGAGAATTGTTTAATCCAACACACTGTGCCATGTCTTCTTTCAGTGCATCCATCTAGCTTCCTGAGATGGAGAGCTCTTTCCTTTGAAAGCTGGCCTCTCCTTTACAATTCCCAGCTCTGGTCTGTAGTTCAAGTTACCAGAAAATTGAACCCTAATATAATGTTGAAGTAAATTTTTTAAGAGACCACTCTGTCCATATGGGTTTTGAGGTGTCATAGCATGAAATATAGTCTACTAAGTAACAACTATAACAACATTGAACACTGCCATGTTCAAGGCTCACCGCTAGGTGCTTTACATGGACTACCATGTTTACTCTTCGTCACAGCCTGTGCGGGAGCTCTTCTTATCCTCGCTTCCACACGCAGAAGCTGGTTCTTGGAGGTTAAGGTCATCCAGCTGTGGATAGGGGTGGAGCAGGGATAGAGCTGGCAGTCTGCTCCCAGAGACCTGTCAGCCACCGTGTTGAACTGCTTTCCCACGATATTTAAAGCATGAAAAACATGTTATTTGGGGACAGAGAAAAATGGAGCTTGAGTCTCATCTGTTGTTAGCTTTTGTTACCACTTTCATATCAATGAACTAGGTAAAAGTACTGCAAATGTGAACTCCAAAAGTTTTTGGTTTTGGAATGCGTAATATTTATATGCAAGGTTTTTGAGGTTGTCTGTAATTGTTCTAATAGTCCAAAGTCATATCTTCTAACATTAATCACATGGTACAGGCATAAAGTTTGTAATTCAGAGTCTTATTCAGCTCAAAGTAATTAGATAGGAAGGAGTCTTTGTCTCATCCATAAATTGAAAATACTTTTATTTCAAGTCTTTGGGAGTTGTTTGGGTTAGACAAGTGCATATGTTTCTCTGATGATATGTTTTCTTTAGAATTTGTGGACTCAAACTTTGGCACATCAGATTTTGAAACTTTTGAGCCCTCTGTGAATCATTGGTGGTCAGATCATCTCAGTAACAAGTGTAAACAGACTGGCTTACATTCCCAACCAGACCTCCTTCAGAGAGTAAACCATTTCATAGTCTGTGTTCACTCTGACATCATGTTTTCCTTTATATTTCATCTAGTGAAACGTGTTCCTGGAGCTTCTGAGTATCCTGTCAAAGACTTGAGTACCCCTCCCAATTCTGCGGGCAGTGGAGGCAACGCGGGGCCTGCGACCAGCCCTGCCCGAAGCAGTGACATGCTGTACCTGATCGTGGGCTGTGTACTGGGCGTGATGGTCCTCATCCTCATGGTTTTTATTGCCATGTGCCTGTGGAAGAACCGCCAGCAGAATACTGTACAGAGTGAGTTTTTCCTAAATATTGCCTCCTCTTTTCTGAAAAAGATGGGTAGAAAAATATAGAATAAATACTGATTTCTAACAGTTCTGTGTATTAGTGTCATGACATAGCACACATTAGCTACTCTTCATTCCGAGGAGGTGACTTTACAGTTGTTCCAGCTGTCAACCAAAGTAAGTGGAGCAACAGATTAAATTGCCCAGTAGAAACAAGCAACAAAGCCAAAGCCACACCAGTCTCCCAGGGAACAGCTGGCTTGGCGCCGGCAGACGCTGCGGAGGCCGGGTGCTGGACCTGAGCCTGGCGACCACAGTAACACCTTCACACTGGACCTGGTTGACAGGGACGGAAAAGGCACCATGGAAAGGAAAGTAGTGCAAACTTCTGAGTCACTGTCCCTGAATGACACAAATTCACATGCTCTAATACCAGTCTTCACCCAGTGGTATTTTCATCTTGTCTCAAAATGACTTTGTCTATTTGCTACATGTTCTACTTTCAGTGCTAAAGGCTCCATTGGAGCAAAGATGGCCTGGGCGCTGGGGATGGCTCCTTGGCCTCTGCCCCAGGCGCTAGAGTGGCTCTGGTCTCGACAGAGCGACGCCCCGGAGGGGCAGAGCATCACCCCCTGGTGGGCAGAGCGTCACCCCTGGTGGGCATGCCGGGTGGATCCCAGTCGGGCGCATGCGGGAGTCTGACTGTCTCTCCCCGTTTCTAGCTTCAGAAAAATACAAAAAAAAAATGTATACACAACTCCATCCTTTTCCTTAAAAGTGTTATTTACTACTATTTGAAATAGCCTACCTTTTGTGATTGTTTTATACAATTTCTTTCAGCACTTTGAAAGAAGTTTATGGCAGTTGTAACACTTAGTGTTGCAGTAGTTTGATAATTTCAGCTTGCACAATTTATTAATTCTCTTTTGAGTAATTGCTTTCTGGTTAATTTTTCTTCTCATTAATAGAGTCATAACTCAAGAGTTCCTAGATACCTCTACATGGTAAAGGAAATAGCAGTAACATTATTAAAGCATATCTGACAAGTAGGCTTTCACTGAGCACTTTTAGAATGTTTTATTTTAGTGTGTAATAAAACTTCGTAAGCAAGAAGATTATCCCTTTCAGTTTTTTTTCTTTGTTCTTTCTTAATAGAATATGACCCACCGGGATATCTCTACCAAGGTTCAGATATTAATGGGCAGATGGTGGAGTACACCACTCTGCCTGGCACAAACCGGATAAATGGAAATGTTCATGGAAGCTTCATAAGCAATGGAGGTCTCAGCAATGGGTGCTCCCATCTTCACCATAAGGTTCCTAATGGAGTCGGTGGAATTGTGAATGGGAGCTTAAATGGAGGGCTTTACGCTGGGCACGCAAGCTCTCTAACCAGGACACATGTGGATTTTGAACATCCTCGTCATCTAGTGAATGTAAGAGACCCAATAATAAATGAAACTGTCCCTGTGCCCCACAGTGCCAAGGTACAAAAGCAGGGTGGTTATGCAGGCATTTTCCAATATAGGAACCTCACTGGTTAACTGGAATGGAATTAGTATGTATACCTGGCAACCCTTTGATCCAGAGTAATGTTTGTAAGATTTCTGTTAGCAGGTAATAGATATACTCATCAATTTGGTTTATATATTTTAATGATTTAGCACTGAAAGTAGAACATGTAGCAAATAGACAAAGTCATTTTGAGACAAGATGAAAATACCACTGGGTGAAGACTGGACCGGATACTTTGAATTTGATTTATTTGCTAGAGGAGTCAGGCAGTTCTGACACAGTGACGCAGGCTGGGAATGAGTCTCAGTCCTTGCAGGCAGCAGCAAACAGCACATATGCTGTCTCAGAGAAGTGGCTATAATTCAGCTTCTGCTATTGTCATGCAGGACCCAATGTGACCGGATTTTCTGCTTTTCTATCTGTAAGTAGAGGTGAAATGGCCAGATTTTTTTACATACTGGCAACTCCAGTTTTTGAAATCACTGTGCAGGCCATCTGCAGGCCACCAGACCGACTTCTGACACATTGCGAGTTTCTTCTGTTTGTCTTGCCCAATGTGTGTTGTTGCTTGTAAGGCTTTTGAGTTTTACAGTGTTAATATTCTTAGCCACAGGAGGTGATAAACCTTTAAAACCACTTTAAATCAGGAACAATTACTGATATATTTAACTTTAGAAATGGGAACAGAATGAGTAGCTTATTTTAGATTTATTTTGGTTAAAGAGGTTCTCTGCACCAGGCAGTGTGACTTATTACATGGTTTGGATATGCATCTCCATTATTTTTCAACCAAATAGGTAATTTTAGTTGATCAGATTTAAATATTGTCATTGTCTTCATTGCAGATAAATTTGCTATAACCCACAATATGCTAAAATTTGAAGTTTACTTTATCTTTGACTTTAATAAAGATTTGTTAGATATTTGGAGAACAGAATAATAATATGTATTTGTGTCTTAAAGCTAGAGATCTGATGGCTTTCATGTGACCTACCTAGCTTTAGTATGTTCTAGGAAAAATATTTAATTTGCTTTTAACTGCATCTCATTACCAAAAAAGAATAATGATTTCATTATTTTGTATGGAAAGACATGGCTTATATTCAGACTTTCTAAACTTTTTTTGTCACCATTTCTAGCCCAAACTGCTAACATTGTCCAAGAAACTGAAGGAGGGAGTGTGAACGTCTGAATAGCACATGCTGTTTCCATAAGAAGAAAAATAAGTCAAATGTTTACTTTAATATTTGAACATAGTACTTTGGTTTTTTGAACAATAAATTATTTTTTTAAGATTTTTTAAAAATTTATTGATTTTAGAGGGAGAGGAAGGGAGACAGACAGACAAAAACAATATGTTCCTGTTTGTGCCCTGACTGAGAATTGAACTAGCAACCTCTGCATCTCCAGATGATGCTCCAACCAACTGAGCTATCCGGCCAGAGCAGGAATTGCTGTTTAAGTAATAGTCACCCCATTAGGTGTAAAGATTTTAGAGGTTACCTGTGATTTTAACTGATTAGTTTCCTTATTCTCTTCTGGTTGGGAGGAAATCTGGAAATTTAAAAAATGATGGTCATCATAAAAATCATCAATTAAGTTTAATATGGTTAGTGATTCAAATAAGTACGTACATTACCCAGTAGATTGTTAAGTTGATTTTCTGAAGCTTTTAAATTTACCCCCATGGGCTGAATATAACCTAGGAATATTCTTTGAATGTTTTCTTTAAAATTCCTGTTGCTAGTTGGATCAGGAATGTTAAGAAAAATTTTTAGTATTTTTGGTTTGCTTAGATTCTGGCAGTTGGTATGAGATGAATGGAAATGGAAAGTATTCTGGGAAAAACAATTGCCTGAACTTTTCCTAACCTTGGAGGCATGCTTTGAGTTTGTGTGCGGTGTGACACCCTCTCCCACCCTTATCAAATTCAGCTGTGCTGTTTTTCATCTGAAAGCAGAACTTTGATTCTGACCATGAGGCTGGTTCAATTCTTAACTTTAGTTTTTAAGAACTCTTGCCATTGTGTATGTCAAGTGAACATTTTACAATGAGGTATGTGTTAATCTGGGCATTTTTCTTAATTACTGGGCAGTTTCCGCCAAAAGCAACATCAAAATATTAACACTCCCCTCCAAGTCACTGCTGGCAGAGAATCTACTCCATCTGGAAAAATATAACATGTTTTAAAACTTAGTGTAGTCAAGTGAACAGACCTAATCGAAATAATTATAGGAAAATGAAGATGGGTTTATCTTATGACATCATTCAGACATTTCCACTCTGTGTCTGAAACTGGCATCACATAAATCCTTCCGTGACTGCTAGAAAAGTAAAATGAGTAGGAGATTATGATGTAAAGTGTATTTTGGGCCCATTAGGTTTGAAGCACTAAAGGGAAGTGACTAACCTTCTCCATTTATTTGCCTCCTTTCAGTACAAAAATACATGGAAAAACATGGCAGTTAAGTTTCTAGAGTACAGTTTTAATATTGTGCAGAACTCATTTGTGAATACAGGTAAATAATGATAATGATAAGCATAACATTGCTTAGGGAGTAAGCTAACATACACCGTGTATCCATTTATTACTGGCATGGCGGTCATATTTGTGAGTATTTGGGTAGTGATCTATGGTGCCTTTAGCCCTCTCCTCTTTCTCCCCTGTGCTTCCTTCCTGACCAGGGTGGCGGAGTGTACACCGCATTACCTCAGACTGACCCAGTGGAGTGTGTTACCTGTCGAAACTGTTGGAACAACAATAGGTATGTTGATATGTATTTGCACAGGTTGTTGTGAATAGAAGTAGGACTCCTTTTAGTGAAAAAGGTTTTTCAGATTTTACCTAAGATATAAATTTCTCAGTAAGGGGGCTATTGCTAATCTTTTTCCCCTGCTTTACAGTTTCTATCTTTCTGTGCTTTGGTTTCTTTAGCAATATTGACACTATTAAGACTTTGTTTCTAAGGTATTAAAAGGTTTGATGTTTCTGAAATCTTTACATTAGAGTCATTCTCTGGGTACAGACTCTACCTTTTCTCACCTGGGATTTTCTGTTCCATATTACAGGATGTTTTCTACTCGATGTTATGAATGAGAGCATGTTTGATTATTAGGGGAAAACCTCTCTGGTATAACAATGTTTTTTCATAGTTCTATCACTGAAATTTTCTTAAAAGATTATTCAGTGTATTTTTTTTTAATTCTTAAAACCTTAAGATAATTAAGTAGTAAAGTCTTGCTTTTCATTTTCTTTTTTAAAAATATTAAAAGTAAAATGTATAACAATATTTCAAACAAAACATATGTAATGTGTTTAAATTATGACAAAATAAGCCCTGGCCAGTTGGTTCAGCGGTAGAGCGTGGGCCTGGCGTGTGGGGGACCCGGGTTCGATTACCGGCCAGGGCACATAGGAGAAGCGCCCATTTGCTTCTCTACCCCCCGCCCCTCCTTCCTCTCTGTCTCTCTCTTCCCCTCCCGCAGCCAAGGCTCCATTGGAGCAAAGATGGCCCGGGCGCTGGGGATGGTTCCTTGGCCTCTGCCCCAGGCGCTAGAGTGGCTCTGGTCTCGGCAGAGCGACGGCCCGGAGGGGCAGAGCATCGCCCCCTGGTGGGCAGAGCGTCACCCCTGGTGGGCGTGCCGGGTGGATCCCGGTCGGGCGCATGCGGGAGTCTGTCTGACTGTCTCTCCCTGTTTCCAGCTTCAGAAAAAAAAAATACCAAAAAAAAAAAAAAAATTATGACAAAATATTTAGAAAGCTTTTGTGCTATCTCTGAAATTCAACGATTATCAAATTTTTTGTTGTAATAATGTTGTGTCTGTCAGAAATTTTAGTTCCTTCTTTTACATAATGATGGTATCGGTTTACATGGTCTCAGAGTTTTTCCAATCTCTAAAACTCTGCAATTTAAAACTTATCAGTAGTGTGTAAAATAATGGGAGTGTGAAAAAAAATGGGAGTGTGGACTGGAGTTTGGCTATTTCATTATTGAAATGGGGTTTGACCATATTTTTAAAATGAATTAACAACAAAGTGTTTGTCTGGAAGTGACCAAAACCAGAACTGGAAGGAGGATCTGGTCAACCACAGAAGTAAAAGCCCACTGTTTCAGCATGTGTTTTGAGAGTTGTGGAACAAAAAGCTTCCTGGAGATATAAAAAAACATTTTAGGGTTTATATATTAGCAAGAATGGTCTTTCTATTTTGTGTACTAAGATTTGCTTGTTACATTTTTAATTTCTCTATGCCTCTTGCTAAATGTTAAAATGTCCGTAACATTGGAGCCATATTTTTGTCCTGAGCCTTGTCATCAGCTTTATCTAATTTGTTAGTAAGATGCTTAGAACTGGTAGAGATATTTCATACACCTGGTGAGTAATCAGATGGCTTAATGAAAACAAATGATGTTGCCTAAACACATAAACGTTTTCCTTTGTAGTTCTTGTGGCCATCAGCAGGTCTTGATTCAGTGTAGCTTTTAGAATGATATTATCAGAGTCTAAGGATAAGTAGATGCAGGCCCTGCGACTGCTTAAATCTGTGATCTTGGGGAAGTTGTATAATCTACCCTATGCTTTTTTCCTTCTTTGAAAGATGGAAAATTGTCCTAGGCAATGAAAAGTCACCTGCAGCGTACTCTGATTACAAATTTGAGTAATCTGCTAATCATGTCATTATGATGAGGTATCATCCTAGAACCAACAGTACATCTCATTTTCTTAAAAAATTTAAATAACCTTTATCATTTTGCATTCATGACCATTTGTACGTGGTTATGAGAGTGTGTATAGTATATGGGTTTCTTATTATACATGGTTTTTCCCTTTAAGACATCGGTCAATTATATTTCTATTAATTTTCAAATTGGTGACTTCTTACATTTCATGTTTGGGGTTTTCCTTTTTTTGGAAGGGGAAACAGGATGAATTCTCTTCAGCCTTAAAAAACCAGCTTCTCTTTCTCCCTGGCTTAAATCTTCTTCCTAAATAAGGGTGCACCTGTTCAGGGCACATCTTTGCTTGCCTGCATCGCCTCCAAGGTTAACTGGTGCCTCTTCTGGTTCCCAAGGGCCATTATGTGATTGGGCATTTACTAACAGGCTAGATAAATATTAATAAAATATCTACCTTCAGTTCTGGAAAATTAAAATGGTTAAATTCAAAGCCTTTGACTTTTTTTAACTTTGAAGTTTAAACAGGTATCTCTTCTCAGGATCCCCCAAAATGGAAAAATTTGTAATCTTCAAATGTTGAGAGGTAGATGATATATGATTTATTCCCAAAATATGCTCAATGTTAATCAGTTTACACTTTTAGAATAGCAACATTATTACTAAGAATGAATTTGCATTCTCTAGTCCCAACTAAAATAGTGTGTATACAAGGAGAGGCATAATTTCAGTTAAGTTACGTGAGGGCTGTCAAGTAGGCATTTCGGAGTTTTTGGCTATTCAGTCAGAAAAAGCACTGAGTCCTTGCCAGGTACTGAAATAGGTTTAGAGATGTTTTCAGGCAGAAGGAACTGCAAGAAGTCATGAAAGTAGGAAGGATGTTTACAGAAGGGTAAATAGTCTAATTCAGTGGTTATCAAACTTGAGTGTATACTGGAATCACTTGGGGTACTGGTGAAAACACAAATTACAAGGCTCTGTTCTGAGAGTTTCTGATTCCGTAAGTCTAGAGCCAGGCCTGAGAATTTGCTTTCTAAGGAGTTCCCAGTGACTGCTGCTATTGCTGCTGGTCCTGGGACCAGGCTTTGAAAACCACTGGAGTAGTTTGGCTGGTGAACAGCAAGTAGCAGGATATAATACTGGGAAGTTGGACTGAGTTGATATCACAGATGACCCTGAGTGTTAGTTAGGGTTTAGTCGTTTATTTGATAAACATTTATTGAGTACCTACCAGGTTATTCTGAGAGAGCCCATAATCTGATAGTGGGCTTGAAATCTAGTGAGTGGAGTTTGAAGAAGCTCATTGAACCTTGTAGTTTTATATTTAAAGAATGGAAATAATCTCTGTTGTCTCTGTAATATAAAGTACAGAGGGATATGAGAATTTTACGTTAATCAGAAGAGGTGTAAGATGTGGGATAAATGTTGAGAAACACTGGGCTAGTAGCATCGTAATTCTTTTGAAGGCCTTTCAGAAGGGGACTAATCCACTCGGGTGTTTAGGCTTGATTAATGGTAGCAGTACACAGGTGGGACAGGAGGCAGGAGACCAACATTTCTATAATGAAGACTTTAGCCTCTATGCAAGGACTGGAGGCAAAAAGGCAGAGACGAGTGATTATAGAGCTGGAATCTTTAAAACTTGGCCACTGATTGACAGGGATTGAGAAAGAAAGTTCGAAATGAACAAAGTTTAAAACATGGATGATCTGGTAATTGCCATGATAATAGTCACAGAATGAGAAACTTAATACAATGATATGTTGAGGAAAGGTGATGAATTTGGTTTGGGGCATTTAGCTTTTCAAGTACTTACTAGTGGTTATCTAAGCCAAGGAGACAGATGGGAATGCTGGTCATGTGTTCAGGGCAGACTGAAGCTATGATATATATTCAGGAGTCATTTGTATCAAAGTGATAGAACTTCAGAATGGATGGAATCACCAAGGGAGACAATAAATTTGACTCTAAGATATTTATGTGCTTTATTTCTTAAGTATTTGAAGTGATTAGATACTGTTTTCATAATAGTGTGTGTCTTATCTTTTACTATTTTTTGCTTACTGCCAAGATATATCTTCAGAGAGACAAGGAAAGAGGTGTGATAAAATAAGGAGAGTGAAAAGGAAAAAGAAGATTCATTTGTTTATTCACTCAACAAACAATTATTGAAGTTATTTTTTTTTGCAAGAGAGAGAGAAAGGGACAGACAGGAGAAGAGATAAGAAGCATCAACTCTTCATTGTGGCAACTCAGTTGTTAATTGATTGCTTTCTCATATGTGCCTTGACCTGGGGGGGGGGGTGGCTCTAGATGAGCCAGTGACCTTGGGCTCAAGCCAGCGGGCATGGGGTCATGTCTGTGATCCTGTGCTCAAGTCGGCAACCCCATGCTCAAGCTGGTGAGCCTACATTCAAGCCAGATGAGCCCCCGCTCAAGCTGGCAACCTTGGGGTTTTGAACCTGGGACCTCAGCATCCCAGATTGATGCTCTTTCCACTGTGCCACATTAAACGGTCAGGCCATTTATTGAAGTTCTTTAGTGGGACACACACCAGGCTAGGTCCTGGGGATATAGTAGTAAGCAACACACGTATTGCCCTTGCTGCATTGAGCTTGTGTGATGAAGAGACATACTTTTTAAAAATCACATCAGTAAATCATAGCATGAATATATAATTAAAACTGGATGTTTCAACGGAAAAGTAAAGAATGTCTTAGAAAGGAAAGACCTCCTTAAGCAAGTGACATTTTGCTCTGAACTTCTGAAAAAAATTAAAACTAGGTAAAGGAGGAGATAGGTTTAAGGCTTCCCAGGCAAAGGTAAGGTACCACCTATGCAAAATCTCTGAAGCAGAATTCTAAAATCCTCACAGAGCTTGAGGAGGCTAATTTGCAGGACCCTAGTACGTAAAGGGGCCAGAGGTTGAAGTGATATCAGAGAACACAGAACCACAGCAAATCAGTGGAGGATTTTAAGTAGGACAACATTGTGATAGAACACTATGGACAGTTTGGAAAATAAATGGATGAGGCAAGAGAAGTGGATACAGAGAACCAGTTAGATGGCGATTGTAGTAGTCCAGATGAGAACTTGTGCACTGGGATAGTTGCAGTAAATAAGGAGAGGAGTCAGTGGGTTTGAGAGATTTGGGAGATGCAATTAAAAAAAGGATAAGCCCTGGCTGATTGGCTCAGTGGTAGAGTGTTGGCCCAGCGTGTGGAAGTCCCAAGTTCAATTCCCAACCAGGGCACATAGGAGAAGCACCCATCTGCTTCTCCACTTTTTTCCCTCCTCTTCCTTTCTATCTCTCTTTCCCCTCCCGCAGCCAAGGTTCCATTAAAGCAAAGTTGACCTGGGCACTGAGGATGGCTCCATGGCCTCCGCCTCAGATGCTAGAATGGCTCTGGTTGCAAAGGAGCAATGGCCCAGATGGGCAGACAGTCATCCCCTGGTGGGCATGCTGGTGGATCCTGGTCAGGTGCATGTGGGAGTCTGTCTCTGCCTCCCCGCTTCTCACTTCAAAAAATACAAAAATAAATAAATAAATAAATAAATAAATAAATAAATAAATAAATAAATAAATAAATGATATAAGTAACTGGTTGATGAGGCAGGTTGAGAAGGAAGTGTCAAGGATGGTCTCCAGGTAACAATGCAGTTGCTGAGCTAGAAAATGCTGTAGGAAATGAAGAGAGACTGTTTATCCCTTAGCACATTTTTGGGAGTCATCCTGCTTGACCCCCATCATACCTCATTAAACTCACCTTGACCCAGAGTAGCTCTCCTAGTCCACAGGTGCCTAAGAACTGGAGAAGTCTTGCTATGGCCTTCTCCATATGGAATCTTACCTGCACTGTACCTGGCTCCTCCACATTCTTCTCTGCCCTCTTGAGTTTACACTTAAATGCATTTTTTGGAGTCGACATTTAAGAAACAAGTCACTGCCAGCCTTAGATCCCTTTATCCCTTTGTTTTAGTAATAAACTATCTGGAGAGAAAACTTGGGCATTGTCGTCTAGGCTGGAATAGTGACGTAACCCTTCAGAGCAGGTAAGAGAGAGTGTGCATTGTAGCAATCTGTGGAGTTTTATTTGACTCGGGTTTTTGTGGCACATTATAAATGACTGCCTCACTGTGTTCAAGTCAATTTGAACTCTTTTCAGATATTAAGAGTAATATATAATGCTTGCTAGGAGCAGCTAGAAGGAAGTATACCCCATAAGCTTTTCAGGGATCCAGTCCCTACACTTAAAATTTAATTGAAAGGCCAGCTTGAGCAAAGACACCAATGAAATGAAGAACAAAGATCCAGGGTACCGGAGGTGGCAAGATGGCAATGGAGTAGGTGGACGTACCAACTTCTACCTCTCAGAACCAAAGTGGATTACAACTTAATTTTAAGAACCATCATCTGGAAAAACCAACTTTGGACTAAACTAAGAGGACTCTTTAACCAAGGAACACTGAAGAAGCTACACTGAGACTGGTAGGAAAAGCAGAAACACGGAAAGGGCTGCCCAGCTCCCAGGGTGCAAACCGCAGCTCGGAGGGACTTGCATGGCAGGAAGTGAGTTTAGCTGAGAGGAGAGGGTCCTGGGCCCCAGGACCAAAACTCCAGAGACTACAAAAGGCATATGGACAGTATTTAGCTGCAAAACAAGCTAGGATACTGTTTGTGAGAAAGAGATTTCTCAGACCCAGGATTCTTCTTAAAGGGATCATGCAGAAAACCTCTTTAACAACCACTCACCTGAGACTCGGGAGTACGGGGAGAGATGAGAGGACCAGAGTAGCAGGAAGAGAGAGTAATCTAGGGGGCACAGGGAGAAACACTTTGAGGGACAGTCACCCTAACCCTTGGGTTGAATCACTCCCCAAATCTAAAGTGAATATTTCCTCTGGACCCAGCAATACCAGTAAAGGGAAGCAGGACACCAGCCAAACAAGCTCTTCCATGGCACGCAGAGCAGAGTTGCTTAGAAGGAGGGAGCCATCAGGAATATAGTATTGAGTGCTAGGGTCTGAGCTGCAGCGCACCCACCCACACTGCTGAGGGCTCGCCGGACGGTGCACGGCAGCTGGACGCTGAAGCATAGTCCTATTGGTGGGGGTGGAAGACAGGCCAGCCACGACTGAGGCCTGGCGTGAGCTCAGTCTTGCCTGGCGTGGGCAGAAGGGGCACACGAAAGCAGTCCAACCCGGCTGTGGGCCAGGTAAGCAAGAGCAGTCCTGCCTGCAATCCCACCTGCAGGGTCAAGGTGAAAGCCCAAGAACTGGCAGAGAGCTACAGCTGAGCATAGGAGCGTGGCCCTTACTGCGGTGCCAAGGCTTGCGGCCCCGGCACAGCGTGCAGCCCCACCAGAGCATGCCGGGCGAAGGCCAAGGCCAACAGGGCTAGCAGCCCTGGCATGTGAACACAGCCCCGCCCATGGAGGAGAGGCGGAAACCACAGTGACTGCTGCAGCAGGCCGGCGACAGCAACACCCATACCTGAACGCCTGAGGCAGCAGCAGAGGGGGTAGCGGGCCTGCAGACAGACCACACCTAGGGAACACAGAGGCCACACCCATTGGACTCCTGTGATCACTCCCTTCTTATACACAGACAAAATGGGAAGGCAGAGAAATGCAACCCAAATAAATCAAGAGAAATCCCCAGGAAAGGACTTGAATGAGTCAGATATAAACAAATTATCAGATGCAGAATTTAAAATAATGATTGCTAGGATGCTCTTATTTTAGAACAGCAATAGATGGACCTAACTAGCCCTTAAATAAAGAGATAGCAAATATAAAAAAGGACATTGTAAAAATAAAAAAGAATCAGTCAGAAATGACAAATACAATATCAGAAATGAAGACCACAATGGAAGGAATTAAAAGCAGGATGGATGAAGCTGAGGATTGAATCAGCAAGTTAGAGGACAAGATAAATGAAGGCACGGAAGCAGAGCAGCAAAAAGAAAAGAGACTCAAAAAGTCTGAGGAAACTTTAAGAGAGCTCTGTGACAACATGAAGAGAAATAACATCCACATCATAGGGGTTCCTGAAGAAGAAGAGAAAGAACAAGGGATAGAAACCTTGTTCAATCAAATCATGGCTGAAAACTTCCCAAAACTGATGCAGGAAAACATTGCACAAGTTCAAGAAGCACAGAGAATTCCATTCAAGAGAAACCCAAAGGAATCCACACCAAGACACATCATAATTAAAATACCAAAGCTAAGAGATAAAGAGAAAATATTAAAAGCTGCTAGAAAAAAAAGACTATCACCTACAAAGGAGCCCCCATAAGGATGACATCCAACTTCTCAACAGAAACACTTGAGGCCAGAAGGGAATGGCAATAAATATTCAAAGTAATGTAGAACAAGAGCCTACAACCAAGACTAATTTATCCAGCAAGGCTATCATTTAAAATTGAAGGAGAAATATATATTCAATATAGTACATGAAAGTCCTTGCTACAGCAATCAGACAAGAAGAAGAAATAAAAGGCATCCAAATTGGAAACGAAGAAGTAAAACTATCATTATTTGCAGATGATATGATACTGTATATAGAAAACTGTAAAGTCTCAGTCAAAAAATTACTGGACCTGATAAATGAATTCAGCAAGGTGGCAGGATATAAAATTAATACACAGAAATCAGAGGCATTTTTATACACCAACAATGAACTATCAGAAAGAGAAATTAAGGAAACAATCCCTTTCACTATTGCAACAAAAAAAATAAAGTACCTAGGAGTAAATTTACTTTTTTTTTTTACTTTTTTTTTTTTTGTATTTTTCTGAAGCTGGAAACGGGGAGAGACAGTCAGACAGACTCCCGCATGCGCCCGACCGGGATCTACCTGGCACGCCCACCAGGGGCGACGCTCTGCCCACCAGGGGGCGATGCTCTGCCCCTCCGGGGCGTCGCTCTGCCGCGACCAGAGCCACTCTAGCGCCTGGGGCAGAGGCCAAGGAGCCATCCCCAGTGCCCGGGCCATCTTTGCTCCAATGGAGCCTCCGCTGCGGGAAGGGAAGAGAGAGACAGAGAGGAAGGAGGGGGGAGGTGGAGAAGCAAATGGGCGCTTCTCCTATGTGCCCTGGCCGGGAATCGAACCCGGGTCCCCCGCACGCCAGGCTGACGCTCTACCACTGAGCCAACCGGCCAGGGCCCCTAGGAGTAAATTTAACCAGGAGGTTAAAGACTTATACTCGGAAGATTATAAAACATCGATAAAAGAAATCAAGGAAGATACAAACAAGTGGAAGCATATACCATGCTCATGGTTAGGAAGGATAAACATCATCAAAATGGCTATGCCACCCAAAGCAATTTATAAATTCAATGCAATACCAATTAAAATACCAATGACATATTCAAAGAACATATATTCCAAAATCTTTATGGAACCAAAAAAGAACATCAATAACCTCAGCAATCTTGAAAAAGAATAAAGTGGGAGGTATCTCACTTCCTGATATCAAGTTATACTACAAGCCAATTGTACTCAAAACAGCTTGGTACTGGCATAAGAACAGGCATATTGATCAATGGAATAGAACAGGGAACCCAGAAATAAACCCACACCTTTATGGACAAATGATATTTGACAAAGGAGGTAAGAACATACAACGGAGTAAAGTCTCTTTAACAAATGGTGTTGGGAAAATTGTACAGCTACCTGCAAAAAAAGGAAACTAGTCCACCGACTCCCACCAGTTACAAAAATAAACTCAAAATGGTTAAAGACTTAAATGTAAGGCATGAAAACATAAGCATCTTAGAAGAAAACATAGGCAGTAAGCTCTCTGACATCTCTCGCAGCAATATATTTGCTGATTTATCACCACAGGCAAGTGAAATAAAAGACAGGTTAAACAAATGGGACTATATCAAACTAAAAAGTTTTTGTACAGCTAAAGATAATATGAACAGAATAAAAAGACAAACCACACAATGGGAGAACATATTCAACAATACATCTGATAAGAGGTTAATAACCAAAATAAAGAACTTGTAAAACTCAACACCAGAAAGACAATCCAATCAAAAAATGGGCAAAAGAAATGAATAGACACTTCTCCAAAGATGACATACAGATGGCCAATAGGCAGATGAAAAAAATGCTCAACATCACTAATCATTAGAGAAATGCAAATTAAAACCACAATGAGATCACCTCACACCGGTCAGAATGGCGCTCATCAACAAAACAACACAGAATAAGTGCTGGCAAGGATGTGGAGAAAAGGGAACCCTCCTGCACTGCTGGTGGGAATGCAGACTGGTGCAGCCACTGTGGAAATCAGTATGGAGACTTCTCCAAAAAGTAAAAATGGAACTGCCTTTTGACCCAGCCATCCCACTTTTAGGATATATCCCAAGAACACCATATCACCGATTCAAAAAAGGAAATCCACCCCCATGTTTATGGCAGCATTGTTTACAATAGCCAAGATCTGGAAACAGCCCAAGTGTCTGTCAGTGGACAAGTAGATTAAAAAGCTTGGTACATATATACAATGGAATACTATGGGGCCATGAAAAAGAAGGAAATATTACGTTTTGCAACAACATGGATGGACCTGGAAACTATTATGTTAAGTGAAATAAGCCAGGCAGAGAAAGAAAAATATCATATGACCTCACTGATTTGAGGAATCCAAGGAACAATGTGAACTGAGGAACGGAATTAAACCTGAAGGGAAGAGGGGAGGTAGATGTTGGGAGGGGGGCAAGGGATATTTTGAGGGGAATTCAGGGGTGGGGGGATGCAATTGGGGCAACACTAGAATCGATGTAAACACAATAAATTAAAAGACTTAATTGAGAAATCCTTGTGCAGTTTGGGTATTTCAAGAGTTAAAACCAATTAAATTTTAATTGATTGAATCAAAAGCTTTTTACCCTTATTTTCTCATCTCAATTCAAAGGACAATAGTGCATTTCTGGATATGTAATCAGATGGGGTTTTTTCAGTTGCTTGGCTAATTTAATGGGATGGGATTGACATTAATCTGGTCTGTTTACCATCAGTCTTGATAATTTGTAAAGAGTAGAGAGGACACTGATGGAATTCACAGACAAATGAACTGAGAGGTCTCATCCAAGAGGAACAAGAAATTAAGGGTCCTGGAGAGATTGGAAACAGGCAGGAAGTAGCCAAGTAAAAATCAGGTTGGAAAATGCATATAATCCATCTGGGAAAAACTACAAGCTATACACAGCTGATAGTCAAGAGGAGAAATAATCTATTGGGAATAGTGCTCTAGCAAACACAACTGTTACAAACTATCTTAGAATTTTTACACAAAGATGATCATAAAGTCTGTGTTGTTGGGTTTGGAAATGAACTTTTACTGGCATGAGACTTCCACTGAAGTCAGATATACTCATACTCATAAAAACAGTGTATAGACATGAATATGAAAACATTTTATGATGGTAGTTCTTTCACGCCTAGCATTTGATCTTTTGAGGTTTTTGTTTGTTTCTTTGTGACAGAAACAGAGAAAGGGATAGATAGAGACAGACAGGAAGGGCGAGAGATGAGAAGCATCAGTTATTTGTTGTGGCACCTTAGTTCATTGATTTCTTTCTCATATGTGCCTTGATGGAGGGAGGGAGGTTTACAGCAGACCGAGTGACCCCTCGCTCAAGCCAGCGACCTCGGGGTTTTATACCTCGGCCCTCTGTGTCCCAGTCCAATGCTCTATCCACTGCGCCACCACCTGGTCAGGCTTGAATTGGTTTGTTGAGTATGAAAACAATTCCTTGTCTGGGACACCTGAGCTCTGTCTTCTGGCAAGCTGGTTTGTTAGGATTCAGTCCCTTTCCTATTCCAGATCACTTACCTACTTCAGAACAAAGGAACCAATCACACAAAACCTAGTATTTGGTTTCTCTTTCATCTATGGTTGTCTGCCTAATTCCCTAAGAAAAAAAATCAAAGTACTGTGTCTAATTTATCATATTAAATTGATCAGTACCTTCTTTTTTGGGGGGGGGTATTACATGTCTCCTACTTCCAATATGGAGAGTGAGAGTCTGTTGTCATGGAATCAGGTGGTTAGGAGAGTACTTTTGTTTTTTTATTTGTAAGATTGTGTGTGTAAGCTTGCTGTGCTCATTAAAGTACTTAGTCATTTATTGTCACCAATAAACAAATTCCCCAAAAGAAACTCCCATTCTGAGGCTGGGGTCATTGCAGCTTCTAACAAATTATGTACGAGGAGAATGGTGGACAGCCACGAGGCCCTGGAGGAATGTCATCAGGGTTCTGTTGCATAGCAACTGATGATCTCCCCCCAGATAAGGGCTACATCAGCAAAACGACAGACACAGTATAAGAAGAAACAGCAAAGGTGAGCTGAATATTAAACCACTATCAAGGTGTGACTGCTTCAGAAGTCTTAAGAACGTGTTCTTGAAAATAAGTATCAGACATCCAAGAGATTTTTGGGTAGTGTAGTCCTTACCCTCCAGGGGTTATCAAAAGAGGAAACAATGCAAAATCCATATAATCATCTAATCAGAGTACTTCTGTATGTAATTATGCTTAACAAATATTCAACTCTGTAATCAGAAATGCAGTACTTCCAGAAAATATTTTAGAGGTGCTGTATAGTTTCACTGGAAAATCCGAAATATGTTTAGTCACACACTAAAGCAACATATTTTTCCAAGATCAATCCTATGCTACTATTCCAGTTTATTTCTTAGTCTGTGCTATTCAGAGCATTAAAGAATATTTTAATATTTTTATGACACTATAATAGTCTTTTTTCTATATTGCAGGTTGGTCAGACAGATCTCTCCTGTTTACTATCTTGGTAAACCAACAGGTCCCAGACCTCCCTGTATTCTTGCAAAACAGTATGATTTTTGTTTGTGGCAAAATGCACAGAGTTCTGTTTACTCAAATTTTTTTTTAAGCCACATGCACACATGCAAAAGAAGAGAGACAGGGACAGGAAGGGAGAGAGATGAGAAACATCAACTCGTTGCAGCACTTTAGTTGTTCATTGATTACTCCTCATATGTTCCTTGGATAAGGGGCTCCAGCCAAGCCAGTGTGACCTTGGGCTCAAGCCAGTGACCTCTGGGCTCAAGCCAGCGACCAAGGGATCATGTCGACAATCCCATGCTCAAGCTGGTGAGCCTGCACTCAAGCTGGATGAGCCCATGCTCAAGCCGGTGATCTCAGGGTTTCTAACCCTGGACCTCAGTGTCCTGGGTCTACCTGCTAGGTGCTGTGCCACCACTGGTCAGGCTACTCAATGCTTTTTAAACTTAAAATTGAGAAAAGTAGTTTCATTGAGCCAGAGACAACTCAATGAAGGCTTTCATTCCAGTTTTAAGTCAATAATAGCTGTAACTGAAGCATTGTTTGAAACGCCTAAGTATAGTGAAATTATAAAATCTTTGTATTGTATAAACTATAATATGTATTGCAAGAGCATCTTAATGAATTTCACATATTTGCAGACATAGACATTGGTCCTCTTGTCTTTCTCAACTTGTAGATGTCTCAAGTTTACATATACAAAGATACTATTTTTGTGATTATCTGATTGATTTAGAAATTTTCATTAAGCTTTATCAGTAAGTTTAGTTTTATATGTTATATACCTAATTCTATTCAGGATAGGTATTATATTTCTTTTTTATAGACTATTTCTCTATGCTTATTTCTTAGCATGTAACCCCCAAGTTAAAGCCATTTTTATGTCGACACAAGAAGACCTCTGGAATTGAACTACAAGTAATGTGCCTGAATTATTTACATATGGTTATCTAAGTGGTTAATTACTGATATTATGAGTTAGGATTTGGTGTAGTTGAAAATTTTTAATTAGTTTGGTTTATTATGTTGAGATGTGTATAATAATTACTTTAACAGTCTAACTCAGATTATGATCTCATTATCAACACAGTTGACAATAAAAGTAAACACAGCTGTGATTTCCTTACCTGAAGAATAGATGCTAAAGAATAGGTAGTAGGAGAGCGTGCTTTTCTCTTGCTGAACACCTGTCATTTCTTTTCAAACATATTTGTATTTATTCACATGTTCTCTCCCAACACATAACACCAAGTGATGGCACCAGCGCACTAGTGTTCATTGCAGTAGTTGGCCCTTCTGTCTTGACCATTTCTTCAGCCCTGCCCATCCAGATAATTCACCTTCCCTGTTGCTCTTACAAAGGGCTCTGCTCAAACTGTTAGTCTGCCCTTATACTTCATTTAAAAATCTCATTCTTTGCTTTAAATTAAAGAAATGAGCAGGAAAAAGATTAAAAAAGAAAGAAACAGAAGAATTTAAAGCATCTTATTATTGGTAAGTCTTTATTATTTTATGCTATATCATGAAATTTCATTCATGTGAGATTTATATAAACCAATTATTAATTTATAATATTTTGTTTTTAGGGAACTGCCCTGGTTTTTCAAATTCTGGCAAGTATTTTTTTCCTACAGATTAACTTTACTTCTTTTAAATGGAAATTGTGCTCTCTGACCTGATACTTTTTGCTTTTAGGTTTCAGGCACCTTTGTATTACTTCCATGTTCTTGCCGAGAAGTGGGACATGAAGCCAGAGCTCACTTAATTTGTTTTATAACATCACCATGGGGATTTTATTAACTGCCTGCCTTTGCTGTATGTCTCACTGTTCTGAGAGCTTTCTCTGACACTGAACAGTCATTGCCTGTTCTTGGGGAGATTGAAATTGAAGTCAGACAATGGTGAAAGCAGTAGGTGTAAGGAAACTAGACACCAGAACCCATATTGAACAAGGCTGGAGACACCCACTATTGTAATACAGAAACCTAAAAGGATAAGTGTGTCAGTTCATTCTCACTATAATATGCGTGTCTTATCTTAGAATTAGATATGGTCTGCTATAAACTATTTTGAAGAATTAGCTTAATTGTTGCTGTCTAATAATAAGCTTGTTTATGAGAAAGGACTTAGAAAGTGTCTGATGGTCTAGTGTTTATTATTCACTTAGCATTTTTGAGGTCCTGTTGTATGGCACTTATGTGGTTGATGCTGGACATTATGCCTTTAATTAGAGTCTAATATATGTTAATATATTATTTTTATCACTTCCTAGACAATATAATACTTTAAAACATGTCCATTTTCTTCATTTTTTGTGTGTGTGTTAGTTTTGTCATATGTTTTAACCTACAGTTATTTAAAACCCTCCAAGACATTACACTTAACTGTTTTTTGCAGTCAGCATTTATTCAGAATTCCTGACAGTACCTTTCTTTTTCTTTTTTTTTTCTTTTTTACAGAGACAGAGAGTCAGAGAGAGGGATAGATAGGGACAGACAGGAATGGAGAGAGATGAGAAGCATCAATCATCAGTTTTTTGTTGCGACACCTTAGTTGTTCATTGATTGCTTTCTCATATGTGCCTTGACCGCGGGCCTTCAGCAGACCGAGTAACCCCTTGCTCGAGCCAGTGACCTTGGGTCCAAGCTGGTGAGCTTTGCTCAAACCAGATGAGCCCACGCTCAAGCTGGCAACCTCAGGGTCTCGAACCTGGGTCCTCCGCATCCCAGTCTGACACTCTGTTCACTGCGCTACCTCATGGTTAGGCCTGACAGTACCTTTCTTGTTGGTACTCCTTTCTATGTTTCCTTCTGTCTGCTGCTACTCTTTTTCCTTCAACTTGAACTCTCTTTAGTATTTCTTATAGTGCAGCTCTTAGGGTGCTGGTTTTGGTTTGAAAATGTCTTTAATTCATCATCCTTTTTGAAGGATATTTATTACTGTTTATTGAATTCTAGGTTGTCAGTTATTTTTTTTAGACTTTAAAAATGTGTCATTTTTTTAATTGCTTCCATTGTTTCTGTTGAGAAATCATCTGCTGGTTGGTGATGATTTTCACTTTGTATTTCCGGCAGGTTAATTATTCACATTCGAAGTGTAATTTTCTTTGTATTTATTCCAGTTAAGGTTCATAGGACTTCTTGAATCTGTGGCTGCAGTTTTAGAAAACTCTTAGTCTTTACCTCTCCCAATATGATTCTGTCCCAGTCTCCTTTCTCTCCCTCAGAGAGACTCCAGTTATACATAGTTTTAAGCTTTTCACTATACTTCATATATCTCTAAGCTTCTTTATATATTTTTTATCCTTTGACTCTGTGCTTTTATGTTCAGCAAACCTCTCTTCATCTTTGCCCCGCCTGTTCTTAACCCCATGCACTGCGTTCTTCATTTCAGATATTCTACTCTTCAGTGTTGTAATTCAGAATTAACACCATTAGATTCTGGTTCTCTGTAAAAATTCTCCATCTTGCTATCTAGATTTTTTCTTTTGTTCCTGTAACCCGATATGTCTGGTCATTTTTTGTTATATCCTGGACATTGTATATAAAAACATATAGGGGCTCTGGAAAATGTTTTCTTCCTGTAGAAAGAATTTACTTTTGCTTTTGGCAGGCAGTTACGTACAGGGTGGATCACTTGAAACCAATCAAGAATTGAGTTAATTTGATGCTGAGTTTCAGTCTTTGTAAAAACCTATTTCTGCCTCACCATTATCTTTACAATGTAACCTTTTGAGGATCCCAGTTAAAAGTGTTGGGTGCTTACTGGGTCTTTTCTCTTTGGCAGGCTCTGAATTCCAGTTTCTCCCTTAAGCCCCATGAAATTGCCCAGAGTTCTGCTCAGCTTCTTACCTATCACTTCCTGCTCCTGGTCTGTGTTAGTGCACTGAGTGGGCAGGGCCTCAGGAGGGAAGTGATGCCTAACAGTGCCTTTACCTTCTCTCTGCAGTCTCAGCCACTCAAGTGCTTTGGTAGCTCTTTGATGACTTCTACAGATTTAAAATAAAATTTCTTTTTTAGTAGTTCTTGGCAAGAGAGTTGTTCTAACAAAAACTATTCAGTCATAGCCAGAAGCCAGAAATTTAGTTTTTAAGAATTATTTCCAAGAAATCATGGTTGTCGTATAGATTTCCCTGACCAGAAAGATATTTCTGGTTTTTTTAAATCGGAATCCTTCTTACTCTCTAATTCCAAAATTGCTAACTAGTGTAATTTCCTTGATTATAAGACAGTTGAGTCTGAAATAGAAGAATATACACCAGTCTCTAGTTGGTAATGTGGGAAGCCACACATATCTATAACTCATCTCCAAGTTGAGTGCTTGCAATGGCTTTCAGATCTTCTTCTGTAACACTTACTGCATCAGATTATAACCTTCAGTTTACTTCTCGGTCTCCTCTGCCACACTGGGAGCTGAACCCTGCTGTCTTTACCATGGTATTTTCAGTGTTTACCACAGTTTCTAGCATTTTGAAGGTATTTAGCAAACGTTTTTTTGGTTTTTTTAGAATAAAGGGCTCTTCTAGATAAGATTACTTATCCTTTTAATACTCATTAGAAATAGTTTGAATTCAGATAGGTATTTTTTTCACCCTGGCTTTGCCCACATTTTGGATGAGTACCCTATTTAGAGTCTGGAGTCCCATGAATTGAATGCCTGCAGAGGAAATTTGGGTTCTCTGGGTATTGAGACAGTGGAGAGACTAATGATAAATTACCCAGAAGGAAGAGACGGATAACATGGATGTTTAAAAATTGATGTAAAAAGATTAGTGCTCACCCTTGCCAGCATTCCAGATCTCTAAATTTAAAATTCAGAGCTGAGCAAAATGTACAACAGAACAAACAAGGAATGCAATACTGTCTCAGAATCATTATCCGTCTAGCCCAGTGCTCTGGTTCTGACTCCCACAAACGTCCTTCTATACAAGTGCTTCCTTTACTGTATATCGACTTAAGACATACATAGGAAGACTTACTGTATTTCCCCAGGTATAAGACGCTCCCATGTATAAGTATAATCACACCTTAATGTTGGGGCCCAAAATTTGGGGAAAAAAAAGTATTACATTAAGTTATTGAACTCAAGTTTTATTCATCATAAAATTCATAGAACTCTTCATCACTGTCAAAACTCCCATGCATTAGCTTGTTCTCATCTGTATCTGATGATGAATTGCTATCTTCAACAATGAGTGTGAAAACAAGCACAAAAAAGCAGGAAATACAAGTAAAAAAATCTACAACCACTGTATAAGATGCAACCAGTATTTAGACCCCAAATTTTTCATAAAAATGGTGCATTTTATACATGGGGAGATATGATAGATTTTAGTTGAAGCAGGTATATATTTTTGCTATATTATTAAAGGTTAAAATTACAATCCTATTGCATAACTACTCAAATTATGCTGTACAAACAAATGCCTGATCCACTCTGCTTTCATTCCAGATGACTGGTATCTGAATTCCACTAAAGTGCAGTGAGTATATTTCTCTGTTTGATTTAAAGTTGGACTTATTTAAATTAAGGATTTGGTTAACTGACAGATATCTCATTTTCTTTCAGGTCCAGATCTTTCTTCATGCTTAGCATTTGGTATTTCCAGTCACTTGAACAAACAGCTGTTAGTAACAGTTGCATGGACCTCCTTTTACTGATTTTTATATGCCCCAGAAACATACCATCCCATGTTTAAAGGATGGAAATCCAAAGAATTCTTTTCTTTATTCCTGCAATAATATTGTCTATCTACAGCATACTCTGTTCAGTTCTTTGTGTTTCTTACCCACCTGCCTAAATCAAAGTCAAATAAAATGTCTTCTTTAAACTTTTCTTATTCCCAATTTTAGAAATAAACAATACATTTCTGAGATTCCTGCCTCTGTTACTGGTGGAATAAAATAGCATGATCAGAATGTGTTTGGTTTTTTGTTTTTTTTTCTCCTACATGACCATGATTTAATCCTGCTCATCATTAAGTGCAAACTTTGAGGTTGGAAATGCTCCCTTTCTTTGAGGGAGCTGCAGGTTATTCTCCTATCAGTGGAATGCCTGCAACCCTCAAAGAGTTTCCAGCCCAGGAATTCTTCTCATAGTTACTAACCAAAGAATGCTTCTTTCGAGAAGAAAGTGCCAGAGTGGTATCATACAGACTTTCAACAAAGTTTCTAAGGCAGGGAACATTGACTTCATTTTTAGCAGCAGCAGCAATGGGGACAAGAACTTCAACAAAAAGCCCAGCCAGCTTGATGTCTTTGTCTTTGACCTCCAGGAAGTAGTGTGCACATTCCTGCATAAACTGAAGGGAGGCCTCGAAGTCCTCCACCGGATACATCTTAATCTGAAAGAATTTCATCTCATTATCAGGCTGATGATGCTCTGAACAACATATGGGCTCTGCTCCTTGTGCCATAATTCTTCATTTTGAAAGTATTGGAGAGTAACCAGAGTGGGCAGCAACTGAATTAAGTATAACATTGAAAGACAATGGATGACATTTATTTTTTCTTTTCTGAGAGCATTTTTTAGCCTTGGGTCATGGACCCAAACAGAAGGTGTCAAAAGATGGAGTTCAAGGTCAACAAATAACTAGAAATTTAGAGTGAAAAATCTAGCAAAAAAATTAATATACCTAAAGAAATAGGAAAATGTGATACTTTCTCTAGGGCAGCAGTTCTCAACCTGTGGGTTGCGACCCCGGTGGGGTCGCCTAAAGCCATAGGAAAATACATAATGCATATCAGGTATTTATATTCCGAATCATAACTGTAGCAAAATTACAGTTATGAAGTAGCCACCAAAATTATTTTTTGGTTTGGGGTCACCGCAACATGAGGAACTGTATTGTGGGTCACAGCATTAGAAAGGTTGAGAACCACTGCTCTAGGGGGAAAAATGTCAATAAAAATAGACCCTGACATAACTCAGATGTCACTGTTAGTAGATAATGACTTTAAATCAGCTATTAAAAAGATGTTCAAGGATTTAAAGGAAGATATACACACTGAATTCACATATGGAGATTTCAACTGGGAAATATTAGAAACAGTAAAAAAAAAAATACCAAATGGAAATTCCAAAGCTGAAAACTATAATAACGGGAACAGAAAATTTATTGGATGGGCTTAACATCAGTTATGAGACAACAGAAGAAAGAGCAAATGAACTAAAAGATCAATAGAAATTACCCAGTCTGAAGAATGGAAAGAAAAATAAAACATGTCTTAAGTGAAAACAGAAAATAAAAGTATGGCAGAATTGAAATGAATGCTCAGGGCTAATACAGTTCTGCAAAGAAGGATAATATAAAAGAAAACTTAGATTGTGAATACCTAATCCTTGTAGTGTTTCTTCCAGCGATGAGAGGAAGCCTATTATAAGATTTGAACATAGAGTTTTCCTTGCTTTCATGAGGCCATTTCTCTTATGTGGACATCAGTTTCTTAGCTTTATGTTCTCTTTTTTCTCTTTTGCCCCCTCATCATTTCTTCCAGTGACTATTGCCTTTTCTTCTGTGTGCTGTATTCCAGAGACAGTTAATTATGAAATAGGAAACAACTTTTGACAGTGGACTAAGGCAAAGGAAGCATGTGGGAATAGGTTATTATATAAGGTTTCATCGTTATGTGGTTTGTCTTTTGATTTATTCTCCTGTTGTATTCCACTTTTAACTGTGTTTTTGAGTTCTTGATATATCAAATCATAGTGAAACGTTTATTTTCAAGCACCAGTCTCTGAAGAATCTGTGATATAAAATACCAAATGATGTTTTAGAATAAGTGTATTTTAATTATAGATCCCTCTAGACAAAATTGTTTCTTTTGGTTTATTCTTTGTAGGTGTTTCACCAAAACTAATGGCACTTTCAGCAACAACCCTCTTCCTGTGGTCCCAGCGGTAGCACCTTGTCCTCAGGATGGTTTGGAAATGAAGCCCCTCAGTCACACAAAGATGCCCGTGTGTCCGGCTTCCACAGCCCTTGACTGTGGCCAGTCATCTGAAGAGAGCATCGAGGATGGTGTGGTGCCAAGACCTGCTCAGCATCCTTGCTGTCAGGACAACAGGAGGGAGATAAGCTCCGATTGCACAGAAGATGCAGCAGAGTCCTGCAGAGGTACAGGGAGACACTACAGAGTCCAAGTTTCCAGACAGCATTCATTAAAGATAAGGGAGGAAGATGCAGATGTGTTCTTTTTTTTTTTTTTTTTTGTATTTTTCTGAAGCTGGAAGCGGGGAGAGACAGTCAGACAGACTCCCGCATGCGCCCGACCGGGATCCACCCGGCACGCCCACCAGGGGTGAAGCTCTGCCCACCAGGGGGCAATGCTCTGTCCCTCCGGGGGCGTCGCTCTGCCGCGACCAGAGCCACTCTAGCGCCTGGGGCAGAGGCCAAGGAGCCATCCCCAGCGCCCGGGCCATCTTTGCTCCAATGGAGCCTCTGCTGCGGGAGGGGAAGAGAGAGACAGAGAGGAAGGAGGGGGGGGTGGAGAAGCAAATGGGCGCTTCTCCTATGTGCCCTGGCTGGGAATCGAACCCGGGTCCCCCGCACGCCAGGCCGACGCTCTACCGCTGAGCCAACCGGCCAGGGCCTGCAGATGTGTTCTGACTGTGGTCAACTCACATGTTTCTTAAGAGACTGGGTGGCTGGGGGGGGGGGAGGGCCTGGATACATCAATAAAAGTGGGCTAGGTAAGTTTTGAAATTGTTATTCAACTTCTTTATCGCAGGCTGTTAATCGCACCATATTTGGGACAATAAGTCCAAAAGACTTGGACTCAGTTTGCACCTGACCAGTAGATGCACTCAGGAATGCGTCCTGTGTTCAGGGGTGCTTTTGTCTGTGTGGATTCTGGAGGTATAGCCTTCCTTTAAGGTGGCTATTTGGGGGCTTTTAAGGGAGTTGCTTTATCACTCAGGTGAATTGTGTAATGTTCATGAGAGTTCAATTTTATGTTAAACCTTTTATACATTTGGTCTCCCTCAAATTCAAACTGAATGTAACCAGGTTCTACTTTTACTTGTTATTCTTTCTTTATTGTTCAAAGTAATGTGTGGTAGACTGCTTTGTAAGAATCAGCCTTTATGATTTCAGTGTCCCCAAACCTTTGTGTTTTTCAGGAGACAGCTGTGTCCATTCAGAAACTGAGAACAAAATTTTAAGTTCAAATCCTCTTGCTTTACCACCTACTTCTAAGGACTGTACGGCATGGTCTCCTCCTGGCATTCCTGTAGACAGCCCTTCAGGGGTCCTCCAGCAACCCCAGCAAACCTGAGGATCTGCACACGCCTAGTCAGTTCCCACTGCAAGCCGGTGTCTGCACAGGTCTGGGAATGGACTGTGAAGGACGTTAATTCAAATCAGAGAAAAAGCATTATTTATTTTTGTAGTAGTAATGTCATATGAATGTATCTCAAAATGTGTGTCCTTTTATATTATTTATGCCTTAAAATTTTCCCTCCCTGTTTCTTCCTTCCCCCTCCATAGGAGAAACCTAGCTTTGCATAGTTTTTAATTATCTGAGAGCATTCCATGAGCATTTCATGTTCTCCACGAACCTCAGTGACAGTAAGAGCTCCTCCTGCAAGGCACCAGCCTGGAGGCTGGGTCAGCTAAGAGGGGAGTGCACAGGCCAGCTGAGGTTTTCAGATGGAAAGCTGTCTGCTGTCTCTCAATGTCGTATTATCAGACTTTCTGAGATCATTTTGAAACAATCAGTTTTAACCTGCTGTTTATAATAGCAGAGCTTTATGAATTTTATTAGTGCCTTCCACAAAAGTGACAGGTGACCTGTTGATTCACTCTGCGCATGGGCCTACACTGTGTTCAGTTTTCTGGGCATTTAGCATGCACAGTGTTGTGGACAACACGGTTGATGTCTCGTTGGGTTACTGTGGTCTGCAGAAAGGGAACCAAGGCCAGAGAGAAGAATGCCTTCAAGTCCTGTGGCTTTAAAATTGCATTTGTTTAGAAAATGGTCTCCATGGGCCTCTTTTTAACTGTTTCTAAGAGTAGGAACAAAATAAGACTTTAAAAGAAAGATTTATGCTTTAAGAAGAAGGGGGACGGTTTCAAGGGAGCTGTGCTTGGCAGAAGCTCTCAGTGGTACAGGGTTATGCTCACAGCGCCACACCACCAGAAAGCCGTCCTTTTCTAACGGCCAATGTGGGTGATACCGGAAAACATTAGTGTTAGGAAAGACTTAATTCAGAGGGTGAAGAAGGTATGGTTTGAAATTTCCTGACTTTTTTCAGAATGCTGTCGTTATAGTTAGGCATCTGAAGTTATGCTTAGCAAAGCTCAGGAATCAGTTATGTGGCCTCTGAAAGACAAGGCACTGCAGCTGCTTTTGGAAGGTTTTTCTTATCCACATCTAAAAAATAAAAATAAAGCACGAAAACACAAAATTATGTGTGTTGAGTAGTACAAGTCCAGCTTCACTGGATTATTCCTCCTTTTTGGATCATGTCTCCCTTTGGGGAAGGAAACTGGAAATGATTCTCTTAAGAGTCCAGCAGTTTCAGCATAAATAAATAAAAATTACAGTTTCCCAGAAATTACAGTGAAGTAGACTAGAATACTATGTTAATTAACTTTCTATGTAAGTGCATTTGTACTCCTTACATATTCTGTGTATTTTAAAACTAGAACTGTTAGTCAAATGTGCTCTTGAAGCTTAGTCACTATGCAATGATGCCTTCAAGTAGAATGTAGTGGACATAATTTTGTGGTCAAGTCTTGGGGATGTTGTTGCATCATATTGCCCATTCCAGGTGTCCATGTCTGTGCTATACAGGATTTCTTCATATTGCATAAAAGCAATTAGCTTTGGAGGGGGATAGCTGCATCCCTGACCTCTGTGACGAGCAAGGACAAAGTCCTAGGACGCAGTATGAAAACATACCCAGTGTTTGCCAGTCACGTTACAGCAATGCTGTCACAAAGCGAGTGTAGAGTACGGGAGTAAATGTTTTTGGGCAGTCATTTTGATTCAGGAAACAGGTGTATTAGCATGAGCCTAGGTCATAAACTGCTTTTAAAGATTGAGTTTGAATATGGGGTCTGTCCACCAGGAAAAGAAAACTTTACCTTTAGGGCAATCTCATTGTGGACTGCTTTATTTATATTAGTAACGCTGTTTTAAGTGTTATTTCTTTTAATGTATTTTATTTATAAAAATGCCTTTATATATTGAGATATATAAATATAAATATAAATATATGTATAATTGCGTTTATGTGTAGGAATTCTGAGTTCTCCCTATCCATGAGTTGTTCTGAACTTTCCTGCCCTACACAGTGACTAAAACTAGTTCTGCCAGATGTCACTTCACCAAGGGACATAGTACACTGCAGAAGATGGCACTAACATTTGTGCAGTAACTGCTGTGTACCAGGTACTGGGCTCAGAGCTTGTTACTGCATCTTACTCACACTCCCAACAAGCCAGCAGAGTCGGTGTTGAGGTCCACAGTCTCACAGTGAGATGCAGAGCCTGAATTTGAACCCAGCTGATGTGGAGCCATAATCTGAGCCCCTTCCAGTTTTCCATGCTGCTTTCCAAAAAGCACTGTGGCTTGCTCTTTAATGGGACCAGTCCAGGTCCACGCGCTCCAGTCCGCCCCTGCTATGAGATGCCACCAACACCCTGACTCAACTCAAGGGGCTGCCCTCTATCCCACGTGGGCCAAGCTCTGTGATATTTCCCGGTCCTCCCGGCATTCATATTTCTCGAACCCCCACCCCCACCCCTGCTGGAATTGGATTTTCGCTTGGCTTAGATACTGTGGTCGATCAGGCCTTTATGTTCCTTTCTGCCCTAGAATTCTCTGTGATTCTTTGTTTCGGCGTTAAACTTACCCCATTTCTATTATATCATTTCACTTTCTCCTTTTTTGCCCCTTTTTTCAATGATGCACTGATCATCTGGTGTTAGGTGACAGTCTGATGGTACAGCAGTAGTCAGCAAATTCATTAGTCAGCAGAGCCAAATATCAACAGTACAACGACTGAAATTTCTTTTGAGAGCCAAATTTTTTAAACTTAAACTATATAGGTAGGTACATTCCTTATCGAGGTAGCGCCCACATGTGGTATTTTGTAGAAGAGCCACACTCGAGGGGCCAAAGAGCCGCCTGTGGCTCCTGAACCGCAGTTTGCCAACCAGGGGTGTAGAGGATTTAAGTTAAATTGCAACATTTTCAACCTTTCAAAGTGGTCTTTTAAAACACTTCTCTGTGGGCTGCGTTTCCAGCATGAGTTTGTGAAGACCAGAGCCTCCACATCGGCTCCCAGCAGGAGCCTCATCCCTGCCCCGGCGCTGCGGAGCGTTGCTTTTATAACGGGACTCACCTGTATCACTCTCTTTTAAAGCAATGGCTTTGAGATGATGCATGTTTCTGTATCATATTGAAAAGTATGTTTTATTTTCCTTAAAGTTGTAATAATGTTTGAAATTGTACATATTTTAAATGATGTAGTTTTGACGGGTTTTATTTGGTTGATAACAATTTTATTAAAGAGAATGCTGCTGTCGTGTAGAGTGGCATGAAGATGGGGTGCTCGGGCACTTCCTGTGTGTATGAAGCTTTCGCTTGGGGCGGGTGTGTCTTACTCTGAATTTCTTTGGAACCTCCACCTGCCCTCCCCTGGAAACCCCCTTATGCACATCCAAGAGCCCAGTGAGTTCTCCTTTCTGTGCTGACTGCAGAGATCCAGGCCCTGAAGGAACAGGATCTAGGACAGATGGGTTTTTTAACTGTGTGGAAGTAGGCAGACCCCTTAGGTAACTCAGTGTTTCTTTGGAAGGAAGAGAGGAGAGTGGGAAAGGAGCAGGAGGACAATGGGATGAGGGCCCTGCTCTCAGATCGTCAGTTTTTACATCACGTGAGAGCAGCATCGCCATGAGCTCCAGGGTAGAATTTAGCCTTCTCAAGAAGCAGCTTGGATTTAACTGTCCTAAAAAAAAAAAAGCAATGTGTCTGGGCTGCTTTGACCAGAAAGCCAACAGGGAATTGTGTGTAGGGTGGGGCCTTGTTATATCTTATTCCCCATATTTAAGTAAGGCTTCCCTAAACCTTAGCCCCAGTCCTGAGAGCTCCAAGGGAACCCGAAACCCCTTTTCTAATAAAGTCCGAGTCTGTGAGAACCTAAGAAGCAACTTCCGTTCCTGTCCTCCGTTCCTTCCAGGCGCCACTCCTCCTGGCAAGACCGTCTCCGGTCTCTCGCGCTGCTGCTTCTCCGGTCTTGACTCTTCTAGTCAGCTGAACAAGGCTTCGTTTGTGTTTCACCCAGATTTCAGACACACACGCTCGGAGCCAGTGAGTCATGCTGGCGGCTGACAGAGCGTGACTGGAACAGCCGGGTCCCTCCCAGCCAGCTCCCCCAGGCCTGGTGGCAAGAGCTGCTCTCGGGACCTTGGCTCTGTCTGGTTGGCACAGACTCCTGGAGTCCAGCCACTGCATTCCTTTGACCTCTGCAGACTTGGTGATACTCTTACACCATAGGTAAAGGAGAGACAAAGACCCTGGCTCTGCTACTGACTGATAAGCTGGTCCTCTTAGAGAAGCTTGAGTCCTTGAGGAGGGGCTTTGAGGTGTGGAAAGTAATGAACTAGAAGCCCACGTCTCTTGCTACAGTTGAATGACGGGAACATATGCCTACATATCTTGCCTCCCATCTCCTAGCTTCCTCCCAGCAGGAAAACCTGGGGCCCACCTGAGCCTGGGTTCAAAGATTAAAGAGATTTAGAGAATGATTTAGAGATGAAAGAGAATGAGCCTCCCCTTCCCTGTGGGAGTTGCAGTTGAAAGCACTCTTTACTAGTGAGAGTGTGGCGTGTGATTTGTTTAGGAATTGCCCGGGTCACGGACGGAGTCTGGAAGCAGCTCCCTTGCTCATACAGCACCATTGTCTGGCCCTCGACTCGCAGCTCGTCCTCCAGCTGCTTGTCCTCCAGCTTCGTGACTTCCTCATCCTTCCACCTCTGTCTCTCACAAGCTGGGCCAGGACTTCTCTTAACCAAGTCATTAGAGGCCGTGCGGCTGAACCTTTCCCCATTCTAAAGGCTGGGCATTAAGTGGGGATGGGCAGCTGGTGTCTTAGCTACCTTGCTTTCAAGTTGATGTGAGGGGATGTTTCCAACCCCTACCTGTCTCCCTGTGGCATCTTCCTCTGGGGCCTCACGGTGTTGCAGTCACTGTGATGGTGACACTTACTGGAGCATCCGTGGGTTCTTGAGCAGGACCTGAATCTGCAGTTACAGCTGGTGTTTCAGTGTCTGAAGAACAGACATGAACAAAGGCGAGGATGCCTGGAGGTGTCCCAGATTGTTCTTAGAGGACAAGAGAGACTGAGCATCATGCCTGGAACTCAGGACTGCTCTCCTTACCTCAGGCCACCTTTGGGATTTAATCGTGCTTACCTGCCTGTGCCTCTGGGCCTTCCCTTGAATCCCTGTGTTGATGATCTTGCTCCCTGAGGGTGAAGCGGGGAGTGAAGTGAGTGACCCACACTTTCCCAGCCTTCCTCTCCAGCTAGAGGAAAATCCTGAGCCCAGGATGACGGGTCCCACACTCACATGGGAACCAGCAACTGACCAAGGCCTGCAGAGAGAAAAGGAAAGTCATTACTTGAGCAACATGGCCTAGGTCATAGGAGAACACCCCTCTTTTCCCCTCAGGCTCTGTCCCAGGGACTGGAAACCCAGAGAGGATGGGCCCCAGATGCCAGAGGTTGGGGCGGGAGCCAGACGGACATCTTGCATTGAGTAGATGTCACAGAAGAATCCAGATTCCCTGCCCAGGGGGTCCTGCATCTCCCTGTGATAGGTGGAGACCTGGCCACATTCTAGGGTCAAACAACCACTCCCTTCAGTTTCCCACTCACAGGGGAAAGTCTCTGGGTGCCGCGCAGCGTACTGAAACACCAGCATAGAGGCCACCGTTGCCACCACCATCCCTGTGCCTGCTGCACCCAGCACTGCTGGGTAGATGCTGAAGGGGGGGTCCGCTAGGAGGGAGAGCACTGGTTGCACGGGGTAGGCAGCAGTGGCTTACGGGGTACCCTGCTCTTCCAGTCCCCCCACCACCCCTGCTGCCGTGGGTGATCAGAGCAGGACTGGACCCGGAACATCCCGGAACCAGGTCTCTCCCAAGGAAAGAGGTGCTCTGTGTGCCTGACTCTTGTCTGCGTCCCCGGCCAAGCCCCCTGTCTTTGACACAGAAAGCAGCAAGTGGTTATCTTGGCAGCTTGGGGCAAAGGGAGGGATGCCACAAATGAGGGATTCCCAGGACGAAGAGAGCAGCAGGCAGCAGAGCCCGCCTGTGTGCCCCAGGAGATGAGACCGAGGCACAGAGCTGGGCTCCCATCCTTATTTAATCTCCCCCTTCCCTATTCTGATTCAAGCTAAACTATGGCTCCTACCCCTTGGCCTGAGGCCTCCAGGCCTCCCAGGGAGGGATGGGAAAGACAGCAGTGGAGAGAGCAGCTGAGGCGGTGGAGGAGAGGACAGAGACGGGGATGGAGGGATTCAGGGGGAAGGAAACAAAGGAATGTGCTTCATGGATGCCCTGTGAAGAGGAAGGTGACGCAGGGCTCAGTTTTGTGGGGGAAAGGTGAGCCTGCCATGGGGCTAGCCTCAGCACCTGGTATCTTGCCATCAGAGGGATGTCCAGCTGTGTGGTGATTCAGAGCCAGGATGCGAAAGGCATAAAGCACCCCCGGGTCCAGGCCCCCCAGCCGCCTGGTTCTGCTCTCTGGCTCGATGTCACCTGCTGCTGTCTCCCACGCTGCAGCTCCTGAGCCTGGCACACTGGCCCTCCGCTGCACCAGGAAGCCCGTGAGGTTCCCGGGCCCTTCAATGGCCCATTGCAGCTGCACCTCTCTGCGGTGTCTCCCGTAGGTCAGGCGGCTGATGGTGACGTTAGGAGGAGCTGGATACCCTGGGTTTGAGGGTACGCTCAGGTTTGTTCCAGGTTCGTTGAGAGCAGGAGGTGCGGGAAAGGCCCTGGACTGGGATGTGTACCCTTGACTGGTCTGTGGTTTTGGCCTGTTACCCCAGACTTCTATTTCTAGGCCAGAAGGGGAGATGAATTGGACCGCATGGAGCTGTTTGCCATGTGTTTTCTAGAGTACATGGGATTCACATTCGCATAGTCTGTCTAGGTTCAAGGTTTTTAAAAAATTATTTTTATTTATTCATTTTAGAGAAGAGAGAGAGAGAGAGAAAGGGGGGAGGAGGAGCAGGAAACATCAACTCCCATAGGTGCCTTGACTGGGCAAGCCCAGGGTTTTGAACTGGCGACCTCAGCGTTTCCAGGTCAACGCTTTACCCACTGCACCACCACACGTCAGGCTCTAGGTTCATGTTTTTGAGGGCCTTCTGGTGTCTGAGAGTGCTGACCTGTCCAAATTCTGGAATGGGAATTCCAGTGCTTTCCACATCCCAGGGCTATATGGGGCTGAAGGTTTTCCACCACCGCCCCCCCCCAACCATACAAAGGCACAGCACCCCCACTCACGCAGGACCTCCAGCACGATGCTACGACTGCTGTTGCCCATGGCGTTGCGAGCCACACACTGGTAAGTGCCCCTGTGGCGAGCTGGGTCTGCCCCTCTGATGCTGAGGTGGAGCTGGGCACCCTCAGGGTGCAGCGTGAATTCGGAAGTGCCTGGTTCCAACCGCTGTTGCTGGGGTCCCAACCAGAGGAGGCGGGCAGGTGGAGTGCCACTCAGGAGGGTACACCGCAGCCAGGCCTCTTTCCCCTCCAGCACTGACACCTGGGACGGAGCCACTGCCAGCTGTGGGGCTTCTGCAGGGACAGAGAGAGAAGACTGGGAGTAAGGTCTAGCCAGCAGTGGAGGGGAGGGGAAAGTGAGGAGATGGGGGCCGTGGAGTGGACAGGGAACCTTGTGTTGAGCCTATCTGCCTCCTCTTCCAGGCTTCCATTCTATGCCAGATTCCCATCCCAATCTGCTCCAAAATCAGCAGTGCTCCTCCACCCTCCCCTCACCCAGCCGCAGGCTCACCCTCCTCCACCGCCTTATTCATCTCAGCATTAAGCTCCTCCCTCCCAGCACCTGGCACAGGGCCTCCTTTCCCGGGTGGCCACCACCTCTGCCCTGGCACAGGGCTGGGCCCATTGCAGGTGCTCGGTCTTTACAGGCTGACTCCTAAGGACCCAGAGTTCCAGGTGTCAATATGCCCCTGATGGAACTTACTTCCAGCCCTGAGACTAAGGAATAAGGGAGGGAAATATTTCGGGTTGAGGAATTGCTTAGACCGCTTGAAAACGGGCTGGTCACCAAGCCTTGAGACTAAGATGTAATGCAATTTGTGAGAATTATTATATTGATATATAATGGCTCCTCTGCTTGCTTTTCTCACATTTTTTACTTCAATGTTTAATTCTTTTTCTTGAGTTGACAATAAATGGGACTGGCAGGGCCAGAAGAAGACAGAAAGAAACCTGACCGGAGAGAACCCGAGGGAGTGAGAGAGGTAAAGACCACTGACACCTGAAACATTAATTTGAGTCAGGAATATAATCAGGCACCTCTCGTGCAAATGTATGCAAATGAGGCAGGCAGTCGAACTCCTCATTGGCTTGATGGGTGCTAGCCCCAGCCACATTGGCTGCTTAGCACTTGGAATGTGGCTGTCCACCTGAGCTGTGCTCTAATGGTCAGCACACACACCAGGTTTTGAAGACAGGAGGAAAAAAAAACAATGAAATATCTCATTAATAATTTTCTGTTACACATTGAAATGATTATATATAGAATATATTGAGTCGATAAAAATGCTTCACCTATTTCTGCTTTTTTTTTAATGTGGCTTCTAGAAACTTTTGGGCTCACATTAAATTTTTATTGGACAACACAGACCTAGACTAAAACCCCTGGTTTTATGGATCAACAAAACTTGAGTCCCTGGAAGGTGAGATGACTCAGTCTCTTGACTCACTCTGCGTTCCAGCACAGCTGCCCCCCAGAGCTCCTCATCCCAGTTCCGAAGAGCTGCTCCTCCCACCCCAGCCCCGAGACCCCGTCACTAGCTCCCACTCACCCAGCTGCAGCCGGCAGCGGGCAGCAGGGACCCTGAGTGGGTGGGTGCCCTGGCAGGTGAACTCTCTGCCAGCCAGACCTCCCTGGGCCTGCAGGAGGTGCACTGCCCCAGAGGAGCTGCCGCTGCCCAGAGGCTGCTGCTGTCCGTCTAGCCAGCTCAGCAGGGCAGGGGGCTCGCCTCCAGGCCACTCGCAGCTCAGCGTGATGAACTGGTCTCCAGGTGTGGCTCTGGTCCAGCAAGCCGGGCTCCTGGGGGGTTCCCCTGAGTGAGGAGTCAGTGGCTCAGGACGGCCCTTCGGGGGAGAGGGACTGGGCAGCCCACCCCACCCTCCCTCCTTCACGATTGCTTCACTCACCCATTCCTCCATTTACTCAGCCAACTCATTTATTTTTTCATTAGCCATTTATTGAAGGCTGACCGTGTGCCAGAGAAGCAGTGGGGACAAACACTAAGCAAATGACTGCTATATAATCTGACGCATGCTGGGGTAAAGGTGGGGAGACAGCTATCCTGAGCTCCAGGGAGAAACCTTGAAAACAGGATGACGTTTGAACTTGGTGTTGGAAGATGGATAGGAGTTCTCAAGGCGGACAGAAAGTTATAGTCACAATTCAAAGACCAACATGCAACAGAGTAGTACAAGTAGAGTATAAGGACCCGAGAGCCTGCTGACCCGGAGCCTGGGGGACGGTTAGAAGAGTGTCACAGGGCTCCAAGCCTGGTGAAGGAGAAAGGCCACAGTGTGGCTGAGATCCAGAACTGGGTGCCAACAGAGACGGAAGGGAGGGTCTGAGCTGGGGGCTGCCTTCCCCCTCGTTTCATGGCCAGTCTGAGAGTTGGCGTCTGGAGCTGCACCCCAGCTCCCAGGCCTACTTCTCTCCCTGTCCCCCTCGCCTCTGCCTGGAACGTCAGCCCTGCCGCTCCCGAGTCCACTCACACAGCGTGATCCTGCAGAGCGCGGGCTGCGGCAGTGCTGGGTGCTGGCCAGTGCAGGCAAACGTGCTGCTGTTGGGCAGCTGGCTGGCTTCGTGACTCCAGGTGACATTGCTAAAGGCAGCAGGGCCAGTTCCCTGGGGCCCTTCCCACTGTAGCTGGGCAGCTGGAAGCCCCCCAGGCCAGGTGCAGACCAAAGTCACAGCCCTAGGGGTGGGGAGCACTGCACAGGAGGGCTGCCCCTCGGGGGGATCTGGGGGAGAAGTGGGCTCTGATGGGGCTGACCAAGCCATACTGCCAGTGTGGGGAAAGTAGGGAGCAGTGGGTGAGCAGGCAAAGACTGACCCCTCTGAGGGGCTGATGAGCAAAAGGCTGAGCTCTCAGGTCCAGGGGCAGTGGTCTGGGGGCTGGGCAGCCCCAGAGGCTCCCCTGGAAGCCCCCGGCAGGGAAGTGTTTCCATGTCCTGTTCTCGTCTTTGCCCTGGGCACTTTGCCTCACTGTCCTCCCTGCACCCTCCCTGTGCCTCAGTTCAGTCCTGGGGACAATGGGAATAATCACTCAGAAGGGGGCTGTCCCTCTCCTGCCCCTTCCCATGGTTTTTCAGCCTCTTCCCCTGCTCTACAACTCCATTTGTTCCCCCAAACCTGCCCCCCCAACTCCTGCCCCACTTCCCGTGGGCATCTGCAGTTTGCGGAGCACAGGAGGCTCCAGGGTGCACCCCTGCCCGGGCACTCACAGTGGATGGTGAGCTGGATGGCAGTCTGTGTGTGGGTGTCCAGGCGTCTGTTGTGGGCCAGGCAGGTGTACAGGCCTGTGTGGGCGCGGCTGGCGCTGACAATGGTGTAGGCAGGCCCAACGTGAACCTGAGTGTGGTCACGGAGCCACACATAGTGGCTGGGGGGATTGGACGCAGCCAGGCAGCTCAGAGTCACTTCTTCCTTCTCACTGGCCCAGAATCCCTCTTCTGTGAAGCCTGGTGGCTCCATGCTGATCACAGGATTGTCCGGACCATCTGGGGGGGCAGGAAAGTCCTGTCACACCTCCCAGTCTTTAGTCCTTCGTTCACTCCTGTAAACATTGCTGAATTTACTCCCCACCCAACAACCATGAATTTATTGTGAACTAAGCATATCACCCACTATGCTAGAGTGTCCAGGGGCCACAGTCCAGTGTACGAGATCGGGCCTGTAGAAATTAGCCCCCAGCCTCTGGGAGCCCAGAGGGTGTCTGTGACTCATGGAGGCTTCCCTGAGGAACCAGTGGGGTGGGCGGAGGAAAGGGAGAGGCGCAAGAGTTGGGTAGTCAGAAGAGAAGTAGGTCACCCAGCCCTCTCACATCGCCTGGCACTGAGGGGTGTCTGGGGACTGGTTCAGTTGGTCCCTCTGATTGGAGAGAGAAGAGCATAGGGTGGGAAGGTGTCCTGGCATGATCCCAGCAGCCAGCCCTCCCCACTGCCACAGGCACGCCTCCCTCTCTCCCCTGGCCTCTCTCTCCCTGGCTCCGGGGAGGGCCGAGGTATCGTGCTGCTTCCATTCTGCGTCCACATCTTTCCCAAGAACCGTTCGCCCAGCTCCTACACTGTCCTCCATTTATAGCCCCATAGGCCACCTCGGACGGGACAGACAACACCTCAGTCCTTCTCCTTAGATCCTCTAGGCCAGCACTGTCCAATAGATCCATGTGAGCCACAGGGGCTTAAAATTTCCAGGAACCAAACTGAACCAAGCAAAAAACATCAACAGGTTTTAATAATTTTAATATTTTTTATTTAACCAAACACAGCCAGAATATTATCATTTCAGTATATTATCACTACAAAAATTATTGATGAGCTATTTTATATTCTTTCTCTACACTAATCTTCAAAGTATAAAGTGCATTTTATTTATACTCTAAGTCACACCTCGGGAGCTCAAAGCCACGCCGGCGGCTGACCTACTGGACAGTGCTGCTCTAGAACGTTCTAGTCTTCACCTTCCACACACACGTCTGATTTCCTTCAGAACGTCATTAGCCTTGTGTTTTCTCCTCTTTACAGAAATAACTGTTTTGATCTTTTGTTTACTTTTGTAGACAGCTTGACTCTTCCTCCTCACTGGCTGTTTTGGAGTTCTCCGTACATTCTGAAACAGTTCTTTGCTCTCAGAGCCCCTCTTGAGACCAGCTTGCTGCCCTCTCTTCCCACGGTGCCCCTCCCTACTGCCTCAGGTTCAGTGACCCCTGAGAATCCTTCATGAGAGTCCTTCAGGTTTAACCTCAAGACAGACTTTCTGGGGTGCCCCTGAACTGTGGGTAAAATGATGGCTCAATCTATGCACATTTTCCTGGGAAGGGAGGCCCATGACCTTGAAGGTTAAAACCACTTGACCTTGAGTTCATTTGGCACCAGTGGCTGCAGTGCCCCGAGGCTGAGGCAGCACTCCTGTGGGCCCTGAGTTGTGTCAGGAGGCCGAGCATGGGTGGGTAGGTGGGTGCCAGCCCTGACCACCTTCCCCCACCCCCAGTCTGACTCACAGATGATATCCAGGAAGGCTCCATCGCTGCTCAGCTGGTTGACAGCGTTGTGGGCACTGCACACGTACCAGCCCAAGTGCGTCCGATTGACTGGGTCCAGCTGGAGCAGTTGCTCCGTGACCCCCACCAGGGCCTCCCTGGGACCTTGGGGTGCCTGATGCTTCCAGGCAAAGAATATGGGCTCTGTGCCCTCCCGCACTGTGCACATGGCCACCACGGCTGTCCCCTCCTCTGGGGATGGCTCACTCAGCTGCACCCGAGGCTTCGACACAGGCACTGGCCAGAAAAAGAAGAGGCTCTATGTTTGTTACTGCAAACCCAGGCCATGCCTGGCTGAATCCAGAGGCCCAGCCCTTGACAGCTGGGTGCTGGCCTGCCCACTGGGTTCCCAAACACCACAGGCTCCCTCATGCCCTGGAGGCAGGCCTTGTAGCACCTGCGCTCTGCACAAGACAACTGGAGCACATGCAAAGGGGTGCAAAGGGGTGCACTGCAGCACAAACCGAGGTCCCGGCTGGCACCTCACCCAGCACAGCCAGACTGAAGTGGGAGTAGGCGGTGTGCAGCCAGCCTCCAGTCGCGTGCAGGGCCTGGCACAGGAAATGGCCGCGGGCCTCCTCTCGCAGTTCCCTCAGCACCAGGCTGCTGTTCCGCAGGCTCACGGCCCCCAGGGCCGAGGCTGTGGCCTCCACCTTGAACTCTGCTCCATTGGTGACAGCCACAGGCTGGGGGATCAGTGAGCCCAGGGGGGTGAAGCTCCAGAAGACCACTGAAGGGGCAGGCGGGGAGCCACAGGCCAGCTCCACAGAGCCACCCCTCACTCCCTGGATGGACTCCACCACCTCGTTAGGCTGCGCTGGGGACAATGACAACACAGGACATCTGAGCTGCCCTGGGTTCTCCTGCTCATCCTCCTTTCCCAGAGCCTGGTTCTGTTCTGCAGTGGGGACAGACCAGGCAGGTTTGATAAGACAGCATGAGCCCTTCTGGAGTGGGGGTGCAGACACAGTTTCTAGGGGAGCCTCTGAGTTTCCCGCTCAGCTGTGTGGGAGGACCGGGCGGTGGGGATCCCCGACTGGGGTCAGGGAACGGGCCAGAGTGGAGGTTCCCATCCTGACGGCTCATCAGACCATCTGGAAAGCTTGATAAAAAGGCAGATACCTGGGACTCATTCCAGATACTGAGTCAGACTCTCCAGGGTGTCAGCACCTAGCAATCTGTATTTTTAACAAGCATCCAGAAGTCAATCTGACGATCAGCCAGATGACACCTCGGGCCACTGGCAATTCAAGCTCTGGAGACCTCTGTGTAAGGATTCCAGGGGATTCCAGACTCTTCAGCAAAAGGAAGTCGACGCCTGCCTGCCATCAGCCCATCCGGCATTTATTCATTTGTCAACTGTTCAAATTATAAAGTGCCTGCCTCGTGCCAAGCTCCAGAATTACAGTGACAAATGAGCCACCCCACGGTGACGTCCATGGAGTTTTCAGCCGATCAGCGAGCCAGACATCAGATAATCAGTATGGGGCGAGGCTGCCGAGGTCTAGCGCCGACCCCAGCACCTGCCCAAGCACAGTGTTCTGTCCCTTGTGGCCAGGTTACTATAAAGTGCTGACAGCCTCAGCAAATGTTAAAATAAGTGCTCAAGAGGAAACCAAGCCACAGGAATAAGTCACACCAACTCGCATTTGCTGAGTGCAAGGCCCTGTCCTGGACTCTTCATATCATTACCTACTGAACTTAATTGTTATAATAGCATCCGCTCAGACTCTGAAACATGAAATTACTTTGTCCAAAAACCACACAGTCGGTGGTAGAGCTGCGGTGGAGCCCTAACGCCCAGTCTGAGACCCCACTGCTATCGGTTTCTCCAGAGAGAGAAGAGAAGACAGGCATGGAGTTGGAGGGAAGGGATAAAGGCAAAATTCTGATGTTCAGTTAACGAAGAAGGAAAAGAATCCAGAAACTGACTCTTTCCAGTCCTAACAGCTGTCAGTGCCCTGAAGACCACCTGTCTTTGAGGAAAATTTATGGAACAAGATCCGACCATGTCACTTCCATGCTTGCAACCTGACAGTGGGGGTTCTCAGAATAACCCCCAGCTTTTAAGGTCGTGCAGGGTGCTCTGTTCTGGCCCTGCCTCCCCTACCTGACAGGTCACAACCACTCAGTGCATGCTGGCTAGTGTCTAACAAGGTCAATGAAGTTAATGGACTTCACTGAATGGCTGTGCAAGTGCAAAGGAGAAGAAATAATGGGAGGTAGGGATATGAGTGGGAATGGCCTACTGTAAGGGGTGGTTTGAGTATCACTCACCTGAGGCCCGCAGGTATAGAAGGCAGAAAGGTGTTAGCAGCAGGAGGCCAGGCGGTCTACGCAGAGCCTGCTGACTCACCATGGCCCATCTCTCTAGGTGGCTGCCAGTCTGAGATGGAGCCTGCCTGAATCTTGGGCTCTGTCTCCCCAGAGCAAAGCCTAGCCCCCGAAGAATGCGGTTCAGGCTCAGGTAGCCAACCTCAGCCATTCCAGCACCTTTTCCCCTGCTCTCCTGTTACACTCACCGCCCTGATTGCAGGTGAATTATTTACCCACTCCATCCATAATGCAGAAGGGCGGAAGGCATGACCTGGCTGGGGAGCACCTAGGGCAGGATCCCAAGATCATGATCTGCTGAAATTTGAGATCACTGAGATAGAGCTAAACAGGGCCCCAACTTCATCCAGTCCAACCACTTGCCCCTGGCAGGCCTGTGTGAAGCCCTGCCGGCCACAGGGCCGCTGAGGTTCAAACACACCTTCCAATGGCTGTCATTCCCTCGGTTCCCCCGCTGCCCTTAGGAGCAGGTGGAGCTGCGGGAGGGGTTCTGCAATCAGATGTCTCCAGTTTGGCTCTGACCGGGGAACTGTGGAGCTTTAGAAAATTTCTGAGCCTCTCAAGCTTTAGAGTTTTCACAGAGAAATGGGGATAATGACATCTTATTTCTTGTAAAGATTATTGTGAATATACATCAAAAAACTTATGTTAGCATATGAGGGGTTCTTGGGTGTTAGTAATGTCTTATTTCTTGACTTGAGTAGGGGTTACAATTCATCAAGCTGTACATTCATTTTTTAATATACTTTATGTGTTTGATCACACACACACACACACACACACACACACACACACACATACACACGCACGGGTGCACAGGAGCAGCACCACGCGTAGTTGGTACATCATCACACCGGCTCCAATCTGGATTTGACCTATGATGTCTGGACCCCAGAGCTGGAACCCTCTTCCTGACCAGGCCTCTCTGCATCCCAGCTCTCCCTCTCTCTCGATGTCCTACTGACAGCTTGAGATGAGGTCAGAGTTTTCCATCCTCTGGTGGCAGGTTGGGGAGGGTGAGAATCCTAGACCCTAGTGAGACTAAAATCTGATGCCTGGTGTCAGGTTCATCGGGGCTTAGCAGGGACAAATTTCAGAGTTGAATGCCAGGCAGGCCCCTCCTGTACTCAGAGATGTTCACGGTGGCATTATCAGCTTCTCACTTGCCCTAAGACCTCTGGACAGACCTCTGTCTTACTCTTACTTAAACCATGGCCAAACACCCTCTGTGCTCTCTTTAGGGTCTTGAGCCCCATTTGGGTGTTTTTTTTCTTTTTCCAAGTGAGAAGAGGGGAGATAGAAAGACAGACTCCCACATGCACCCCAATTGGGATCCACCCAGCAACCCCCATCTGGGGCTGGTGCTCTGCCCATCTGGGGTCATGCTTGCAACTGAGCTACTTTTAGTGCCTGAGGCTGAGAATGAAGCCATCTTCAGCGCCTGGGGCCAATGTGCCTGAACCAATTGAGCCATGGCTGCGGGAGAAAAAGAGAGAGAGAGAGAGAGAGAAAGAAGTAAGAGAGGTAGGGAAGCAAATGGTTGCTTCTCCTGTGTGTGCCCTGACCAGGAATCAAACCTAGGACATCCACCAGGCCGATGCTCTACCGCTGAACCAGCCAGCCAGGGCCCCCATTTGGCTTTAAGCAGAATGGCAGATGGTTCCTGAGAATCAGGCTTCCATGAAGTGGGGCTGACACGTTTGACTGATCATACAATCCAGGCCATATGGCCTATCTATTTTGATTCCCCATCCTAAACTGGGAATATCATCTGTACTCTATTAGATGTTCCTTCGGGAGCAGAGAATGGGACTTGACATTGCTGTCTACCTCAGGTGGGCAGCAGCCCTGTCACTAGAGCAAGTGTGAAAATTTAGCAGGTACATTGGAAAATCTTTAAAGGATACTCTGGCTGGCAGCAAGCATTTGTGCTGGCCCTGAAGTTAATCTTTTCTGCTTGCAGAATTAGCCCCCTTCTTACCCATTGCCACCAGGGTAACAGCAGACCTGGGAGGCGCTTCTCAGCCTACTCTGTCTGTCCCCTTAGCAAGGGAGACCTTGGAAGGGAGAGTCAGGGGAGGAGTTGTATCAGGAAGGAGTCTCCAGGCAAACAAACCTGACGTGATGTGTGTATTTACAGAAAGAGACATATTATACAGACTTGCTCACATGATTATGGAGGGCTAGCAAGTTCCACAATCTGCAGTTGGCATGCTGGAGACCTGGAGGGTTGGTAACATAAGTTCCAGTTTGAAAGCTGGTAGGCTTGAGACCCAAGAAGAGCTGAGATTTCAGTTCTAGTTCAAAGGCAGGGGGACACACCAATGTCCTAGCTCAAAGCAGTCAGGCAGGAGTTACCTCTTATTTGGGGGAAGGTTGACTTTTTGTTCTATCCAGGCCTTCAACTGATTGGATGGGGCCCACCCGCATGGGGTGGGGGCAATCTGCTTTACTTGGTTCACAGATTCAGATGTTAACCTCGTGCAGAAATATCTTCAAGACACCCAGAATCATGTTTGACCAATAACCATCAGAGAAGTGAGTGTATCCCTGGTCCTGCAGCCTGGCGTGGCCTGGCAGAGTGGCCACCCCAGTCTGAGAGGGAAGAGGAAGCATGCTGGGAGAGGGGCACTGGCCCAAGGCTCCTGTCTGCTGCCATGGGCGCTCAGGGGCCAGGAGAGACAAGAGAGTACAGTGGTCAGAACATAGCTTTGCTCTTCATTGTTGTGTGATCTTAGTGTGTTACTTATCCTCTCTGAGCTTCAGTTTCTTCATTTTCTTAAAGAGAATAAATGTGGTTATGCATATATATTTATAGCACCTGCCTATTAAAATTACTTATATCTATTGACCTGAAGAATGTAAACAATTAATTCAATGAACAGTGTCCTGAGCATTTACTAAGTGCATGACACTGGGCTGTGTATCATAGGGTGGCACCACCCCTTCTCCCCTTTCCTCTCTCCCAAGGAGTGCCAGCCAAGCCCGGACAGCCTGGCGCTGCACTCTGCTTTGGGCATGCTCAGTGCTTCTCACCTTCCTGTCCTGCTCCGGTCCTATGAACTCCTTCATCCACAGCTTACCTGGCTCCCCAGGAGTGATGCTCACTCACATCAGCATCTGCATCCATTCCTTTGTCAGAACGTGGAAAGAGGGAGAGAAGATGTGGAATTCGGAGCATTGAGGGGTCAACCCTGAGTGGTCTCTCAGCTAAACTCAGAAAAGAGAAGGTTATAAGGATGGACTTAATGATCTAGTTTCTTGAGTAAGTGGAGGTAAAGTTACAAAGAACGAGGCTGCGGGCTCTGCATGGGTCCACGTAATGCCCCTTGCGACACAGGAAACCCCTGGAGAGAGGGCCCTTCAGCCTTTCCCGTTGGTCAGCATTGCTGGACGCTGCACCAGCTGCATGGCCTGGGAGAGTGGTCAGCATTGCTGGACGCTGCACCAGCTGCATGGCCTGGGAGAGTGGTCAGCATTGCTGGACGCTGCACCAGCTGCATGGCCTGGGAGAGTAGTCAGCATTGCTGGACGCTGCACCAGCTGCACGGCCCCTCTGACCCTCACTGTTCATCTTGAATAACTACCTCGTCAGGTGATTGGACGGGGGATGCAACCACACACACCAAGCACTTGTAGGCTCCTAGCATGTAGTCCATGTTCGGTAAGTGTGCATTCTCGACTTCTTTTGGTTTAGGGTGAACTGGAATGTGTTTGCCTAACACTCCTACCCTTGGGGTTAAGTTCTTTGACTGCAGCTTTACGAAATTATTCACGTTCCTCTTCCAGATGAAAGGCACCCCATATTTCAGCCAGCATGTGCAGCCCTTCTCTTCTTTACCTAAATAATGATGACTTACTGTTTACTGCCAGGCACGTGTATGCTGTTTTCAACACTCCGTGAGAGCGTTGTACAAGCGGGCTCGATTCTCTGCGCTCCTTCCCAGTGGCCTGACTTCCCAGGCCCCATGTTGCCCCACCTTTGGGCACTCACCACCCATCTGAGGCTGTGTTCACTCCAGGATGGCCAGGGGAATGCTAGGTTTTGAGACTTTTGATGGGAAGTCTCAAAATCTTTCTCAGTTACATGCCATGTTAGAATTCTATTTATCCAACTACTATAGTTAACATTTATTTCCCGGCCGCGGGCATAGTCCCTCTGCTGCCCTCACACAGGCCACGGGGAGGCAGGGCAGACCTCAGGGCTCCGAGAGGGAATGGCAGCCTCCCAGAGCCCCGAGTCTTTTGACCAGGTAGTGGTGTGGCTGCAGCAAGGGTCCAGATTTCTGGGTACCTTCTGCTGGCTATGGGGAGCAGTGCATCCAACTGTGTCAAACACGGGGCCAGGTGACTCTGGTCCCAACCTCATCCTGCCTTGCACTCACATCTCCGCTCCTCTGAGTGACCCGCAGGGCCCTCCTCTTGTACTGTGGGGTTTGACCCAGCTCTCTAGCCTGCGGTGACCACGTGAGTCCTTACTCTGAAACACTGGCTTCTGGAGGGGCAGAGCAGGAAGACAGGGAGAGCTGGCTGGAGCAGAGGAAGCGGATGCTCCAGGAAACAAATGGCTTTTCCATGTGTGTCCGCGGGAGCCTCGTAGGAGGCCAACTGCAGGCCCTTGGGAGCCCTGAGGACATGAGCTGAGGGCTGGAGAGGAAATGGGCCAGAGGCTCAGCAGTCCCGACGGCATGGCTTTTGCTCCTCTGTGGTGAGGGAGGAGGGCAGAGGGCCAGCAGGCCCCGCAGGGTCACTGCTCAGTCACTTGGTAAATTGTTCTTTGGTGGAAGTGAGGAAATGAATGAGGTCCTAGATGGAGGGATGAAGAAAGGGAGACCGAAGATCAGGAGAGGAAGGAAGCGAGGGGAGGCTGGGAGGCTGGGGCCATGGTAGGGTGGTGGAGGCTGAGCCCTCTTGGGGCCCCAGGGCAGGAGTCCCAGCTTCTGAGCCAGCTCTGCTTGCTGACTGCCCTCCTTCCATCTGCCACAGCATTCTGGGGGCCCTGGGCAAGACCCTCCACTGGGCCTCCATTTCCTGACCAGTTAAAAGTGTGACTGTAATGCCAGCCCAGCGACTTCTCAGGGTTGCTGTTCCAGCAAGCGGGGTGGGTGAGCAGGAGAGGACAGTGAGCAACGCCTACTGCACACAAGTGGGTATGGGAGGGGAAGGTGTGGGAAGGGAGGGTGTGGGAGGGAAGGGTGGGTGTGGGAAGAAAAGGTGTGTGTGGGAGGGGTGGGTGTGGGAGAGTTGGGTGTGGGAGGGAAGGGTGGGTATGGGAAGGAAGGGTGTGTGTGGGAGGGGAGGGCGTGGGAGGGGAGAGAGGGTGTGGGAAGGGAGGGTGTGTGTGGGAGGGAAGGGCGTGGGAGGAGAGGGTGGGGGTGGGGTGGGTGTGGGAAGGGAGAGAGGGTATGGGAAGAAAAGGTGTGTGTGGGAGGGGTGGGTGTGGGAGAGTTGGGTGTGGGAAGGAAGGGTGTGTGTGGGAGGGGAGGGCGTGGGAGGAGAGGGTGGGGAGGGGTGGGTGTGGGAGGGGAGAGAGGGTGTGGGAAGGGAGGGTGTGTGTGGGAGGGGAGGGCGTGGGAGGAGAGGGTGGGGAGGGGTGGGTGTGGGAGGGGAGAGAGGGTGTGGGAAGGGAGGGTGTGTGTGGGAGGGAAGGGCGTGGGAGGAGAGGGTGGGGGAGAGATGGGTGTGGGAGGGGAGAGAGGGTGTGGGAAGGGAGGGTGTGTGTGGGAGGGGAGGGCGTGGGAGGAGAGGGTGGGGGGAGAGATGGGTGTGGGAGGGGAGAGAGGGTGTGGGAAGGGAGGGTGTGTGTGGGACGGGAGGGCGTGGGAGGAGAGGGTGGGGGAGAGATGGGTGTGGGAGGGGAGAGAGGGTGTGGGAAGGGAGGATGTGTGTGGGAGGGGAAGGCATGGGAGGAGAGGGTGGGGGAGGGGTGGGTGGGGGAAGGGAGAGAGGGTGTGGGAAGGGAGGGTGTGTGTGGAAGGGGAGGGCGTGGGAGGAGAGGGTGGGGGAGGGGTGGGTGTGGGAGGGGAGAGAGGGTGTGGGAAGGGAGGGTGTGTGTGGGAGGGGAGGGCATGGGAGGAGAGGGTGGGGGAGAGATGGGTGTGGGAAGGGAGAGAGGGTGTGGGAAGAAAAGGTGTGTGTGGGAGGGGTGGGTGTGGGAGGGAAGTGTGTGGTAGGGGAGGGTGTGGAAGGGGTGGGTGTGGGAGGGGAGAGAGGGTGTAGGAGGGGATGGTAGGTGTGGGAAGGAAGGGTGTGTGTGGGAGGGGAGGGTGTGGGAGGGATGCCAGGTCCATGTGCAGGTCTTGGCTCTATTGCCAAGTGACACCAAATAAGTTACCCACCTGTGTCTCAGTTTTTTCCTCTAAACCGAGACAAATTGTTTATTAGATAATATTCCAAAATTGTTAATTCTATGTGTGGTAAGAATTTTGTGATTATGTAAGACAATGTTTCTATTTTTACAAAAGTGAATGCTAAAGTATCGAGGGATGAGATGAATACTATCTTTGGTTTACTTTAAAATAATTCTGCAAAAATAAAGCAGAGGAGGCTTTAGCCAGGTGTTTGGTTCTGCATCATCGCCTAGGATGTGTGACAGGCTGGAAGCAGAGCTCGCTCGACACCAGACTTACCATTGCTCTATCTTTGTCATAGTCTGAGTTCATTGAGTTGTGTTAGGTGTTCTCGGTTTCCATCGGGAAGGAGGAAGGAGAGTGCTTTGGGAGGCAGTTAGAGTGGAGAGGAAGAGACTTCCTTGAGCTTGGAGACAGGTCAGAGGTCATTGGGTCCCTGGCAGAGGATGAATCTCAAAATGTCAGGCCCATGTTCCATGGGGTAGAGAAGTTGAGTGACCCCCCAAAGGCCAGAACCTTGAGAAAGTTAGCAGCACCCATGATGGACCCATGGTCAGGAGCTTCTCCATGTTTTTGTGCCTCTTAAGCCTCCTAGATTCTGGTGGGACCCTAGGAGAGGCAGGGGCCTCAGTAATAGAGTTAACTTTGATTTTAATGAAAATAAAGCAACAGGTACACACACCTAATTTTATGGAGTAACAGTCACACCCACCTCACTGCTATTATTATGATCGGTGTTGCTGTTGTTATTTTTATGAGTCAGCCTGAGGCTCCGGCCGGGCACTAGCTCCGTGTGTGTGTGTGTGTGTGTGTGTGTGTGTGTGTGTGTGTGTGTCATGTAGCTCCGTGTGTGTGTGTGTGTGTGTGTGTGTGTGTGTGTGTGTGTGTGTGTGTGGCGTGCGACTACAGTGAGAGGAATGCTCAGGGCTGAGGTCCCCGTCAGTGCAGGTACCGGACTCCTCCCTGCTCCGGCCAGCAGCGGGGTTCTACCATGTGCAGAGCGACAGTGTTAGGACAGTGCCCTGTGGTTGGGAGTCTGGTTGGAGAACTTAGCCTCGGCTGGGCCCAGTAGGTGACTGTCAGCACAGGGCTCACAGGAGCCAGGCTGGCACTTGAACTCTGTGGAGGAAGCTGGGCCCCAGGGAATCTCATGTCTCTGTCCATCTTCCCACCTGGTCTGCTTCCCTCTCTCTCCCCAGTGCTTTCCCCTGTACCCCCCTCCCTGCCCCCCAGCCTGGCTAGGTTCTCCCAGTTCCCTGGCTGGTGAGCGGGAAGGAGTAGGGAGTTTCTGGAATGTCTCTGTGGAGCTCCAGGGGGAGACTTGGCAACTGGAAATTGTCAGCCGTCTCCTTGGCAACCAGCAGCCAAATACTTCTGGGAATGGAGGAAGGAGGGGAGCTCTCTGCAGGGTGGCCAAGAGAAGCAGCCCTCAGCCCCCACAGTGTCTCGTTACCTGTGTCCATCTGGGTCCGATCAAGAGACGGAAACCACACAAGTTACTGCATTTGATAATAAGAATTTAATGTAAAGACTGATAACCAGGTATAAAGTCATTGAATAAGAATAGAAGGTAATGAAAGCATGCCCAGGCATCGTGGGGGACGCTGCTGTGGGAACAGCTGCCATGCCCGGGGCTCAGGGAAAGGAGCAAGAGGGCGGTGACAGCTGCAAGCATTCTGAGGAGCGCAGAGCCTGGAGACCAGACCTCCCAGGAGAAGGCTCTAAGCAAGAAGATCAGAGCCCTGAGGAGAAGGGACCTGTCAGCTAGGGCTGGGGTCCCGGGGCAGGGGTGCAGTGGGTGGTGGGCGATGAAGCTGCGAGTGTCGAATAAACTGCAAACCGGATCCAGCACGGCCTCAGGACGGGCCTGCTGTGACTGTGGTGCAGCTCGCCTGCAGAAGCACAAGGGACAGACAGGAGAAAGCATGTCTACCCTTCCTCCTCTAGCCTGCAGCCTCCCTCTGGGGGACCCTATTGGGAGAATCTAATAGGAAACAGATGGCAGAGCTGAAATGGGGTTCACTGCATCACAAAGCAGTATAGAGAGGACAGGCCTGGAGCTGAGCAGCAAGAACCTTAGAGTATCAGTCACTGTCCTCCAGCCCAGCTCTAGTGGAAAGAGCAGTGCCAGACATATATTATGTGCTCATCTAACATCATCGCCTGGCCTTTACCTAGGCTGGTTCCTGAAAGGGCATAGGGGTAAGGCCTTCTCAAACTTACTCTGGCCTTTCTTGCTGAGTTACTGACATTGTCACGTTCTGAGGACTGGAGAAAATGTCTATCATAGTAATGATAAAAACAACAGCAGTGAAGAAATATTTAGGTAAGAATAGCCTTAGGAAAGCTAATTAGGCCCTGGCCTGTTGGCTCAGTGGTAGAGCATCAGCCTTGAGTGTGGATGTCCTAGGTTCGATTCTCGATTAGGGCACACAGGAAAAGGGCCCATCTGCTTTGCCACCCCCTGTTTCTTCTCTCTCTCTATCTTCCCCTCCCATAACCATGACTCGAATGGTTTGAGCAAGTTGGCCCTGGGTGCTGAGGACAGCTCCTCAGACACTAAAATAGCTTGGTTGCTGAGCAATGGAGCAATGGCCCAGATGGGCAGAGCATCACTGGGTAGGGGACTTGTTGGGTGAATCCTGGTTGGGGTGCATATGGGAGTCTGTCTCTCTATCTCCCCATTCTCACTTAATAAAAAGGAAAAAAAAAGGAAAGCTAACTATAAATCACTGTGATCAAATCATATGTAAAGGATAAAGGACAAGATAAATAAATCTATGGGACATAGTTAGAACTGAGTCCAAAACCACATTCCAGTATATTGAATTGTAGTCTAATATATGATAAAAGTGTTATTTCAAGCTAGTTAGGGAAAGGACAGTTAATTTAACAAATTTTATTTAACAAGTTATATAGTCATGGCTGGTTATCTGTCTGAGAAAGGTTAAATCTCTACCTCACAAGTTATTACAACTAAATTTTAAATAACTGAAAAATTTAAATGTATTTAAATTTAAATATTTAAAACAATTTAAATATTTAAAATAATTTAATTTAAAATTTGGGAGAATATTTATACAACCTAGATTTGAGGAGATTTTTCTAAACAAAACAGAAAGTCCAGAAGCTATGGAGAAAAAGACATAAAATGTTTAAATTTTAGAAGGATAAAAGATAGCATGTACAATGTCAAAAGATAAATTATAGACTGGAGAAAACATTTCAGTATATACCACTGATAAAGGATTAACATCTGTAATACACAAAAAGTGGCTACAGACAATAAGAAAGAGAAATAACCTGGTAGAAAAATGGACAAAACCTATGAATCAGTGACTCATGGGAGAGGAAATGCAAATGGCCAACGCGTTTACAGAAAGCTCAGCCTCACTAATTGTCAAGGAAATACAGATTTTAAAAGTGTGGCCCTACTTCTCATTTATCAGAATAGCAAAGCTTAAAGAGTAATGACAGCTAGAGCTGGAGCAAATGTGGGAAAAACAGCACTTTTTATCACAACTGGTGGATATCTGAATTACCATAGACTTTTGAGAAAAAGTCTATGCCCGGAATGGGCCGGAGGGAAAATGGAAGGTGTAATATATATGAAAACTAAGAGTATGAATCCCTTTGACCCAGCTATGGCATTTCTGGTCATTTATCCTACAGGGGGAAAAAAAGTAGCAAATTCTAGTATGCAAAAATACACATACAAAATAATTTGTAGCATTTTTTTGTGGTGGCAAAAACACTAGTAATGGTTGCATGATGCACATTTAGCCATATACCATATATCATGCAAGTATAAAAAATTAAACAACAAAAAGACAAATGTTATATGATTCTACTTGGGATACTTCTAAAGTAGTCACACTCATAGAAGCAGAAAGAACCCCGGCTGCTGGGGCTGGAGGGCAAGTGGAAGGCGTTGGCTACAGAGTTTCAGTTTTGCAAGATGAACAGTGCTCTGGAGACTGATTGCACAGCAGTGGGGAATACACTTAACACTACTGAACCATACACTTAAAAATGGTTGAGATGGTAAGGTTTACATTATGTATATTTTACCCTAATTTAAGAAAAGAGATAAATTAGAGGGATTGTCACGATGTTAAGTGAGAAAGTAACTTGCAGAGATATCTGTGTGGCGTTTGTGAAATAATAACAGTAAATGTAAATAAAAACCTGTTGGGTAATCCAGGCCTGCCTGGGCTCTAACCCGAGTCCTCCGACTCCAGAGTGCTTCCCACCTCCTCAGAGCCAAGGGTTTCAGGCAGGACCCAGCACTGAACTCAAAGCTTTGTGGCTTTGTCAGACTTTGGGTGGCAAAGCACCTTCAAACTCCTGCCCTGGTGTTCCCCTATCTGAACCTCCCTCCTCCAAACACCAGGTCCCCACAGGCTCTGGCACTGCCAGCCAAGGCCCACAGACGTCTCTAATACTCTGCCAGAACTTACTGATATGAGAAGCCCTGTTGATCATCCCTCAGACCCCAGTTCCTCCTGGTTAGGTACACATGACCTGACCTGTCAGCAGGGCCTGAGCCAGCAATCAAATTGTCCTGAGCTGGGAAGCAAGAGGGGTGGTGGTGTGGGGAGCTGCGAAGGGCCCAGAGGAGTCTTTAGCTATCTTGGGGGCAGGTGGGAGATATTCTCCAGCTGAGGGAGAGGGGATGGGCGGGGTTGAGCACATTCTTTAAGGGCCACTGGTCTGCCCATCTGCTCAGGACATATCTCCTGTCTCCAGTCTCCAAGATTCTTCCAAAAGACATAGCCTCCAGTGGGAATAGCTCCCTATCCCCAAGCTCCAGACTCAGCCTCAATTTCCCTTTCCTCTCATCTCTCAGCCATACCAGGAAACCTCTCTGAATACAACAACAACAACAACAATAATAATAATAATAGTAATAAAAGCATCTCTCCACAACTCTATCCTTCCTAGAGCTACACAATCACCAAAACTCAAATACTGAAAATAATTTAGAGTTCACTTAAGTCTCAACTCCCTCTCAACCTAGACTCTAATCTCCCTCAACAGCACCACTGACCAATGGTCACGTGGTTGATGCCTTAACAATCTAACCTATGTGGTCCAATATGGTAACCCCTAGTGACACGTGGTTATTTAAAAATAAGTCCCACCTCTGGGTATAGAGTTGACCCTTGAACAACACATGGGTAAAGGGTGCTGCTGACTGCCTGCACAGTCGAAAATCCACATATAACTTAAGTTGGCCCTCTGCATGCATGGATTCCCAATAGCCAGTTGACCCTCAAACAATGTGGGTTTGAACTGCGAGGGTCGATTGAAAAAAAATCCACATATAAGTGGATCCACACAGTTCAAACCTCTGTTGTTCTAGTATCAACTGTGCTGTGCATCCAACCGAAATGGAATTAGTATCTTGAAGCTATAGCTGCACTCCTCCTGTGTTCACTGGAGCATTATTCACAAAAGCCAAGATATGGCAACAACCTAAATGTCTATCAATAGATGAATGAATAAACAAGATGTGGTATAAATATATAATGGAATATTACTAGTCCATAAAAATAAAATCCTGCCATTTGCAACAACATGTATGAAACTGGAGGGCTTTATGCTAAATGAAATAAGCCAGACAAAAAAAATCAAATACTGTATGGTATCACTCATAAGTGGAACTTAAAAAAGAAAAGTCAAACTTACAGAAACAGTAGAACAGTGGTTGCTGGGGGCTGAATGAGGGGGGGCAGAAATGGGGAGCTGGTTAAAATGTATAAACTTTCAGTTGTAAAATGAATAAGCTCTGAGGATCTAATGTACAGCATGGTGACTGTGGTTAATGTGTTGTAAACTTGAAATTTGCTGAAAGTAGCTATTAAAAAGTTCTCACCAAAAAAGGTAAGTATATACCTTGACTGTTAATACCATGTATATGGATATCAAATCATTACATTGTATACTTTATTTTTTATTAAGTGAGAAGTGGGGAGGCAGACACACAGGCTCCCACATGCACCTCAACCAGGATCCACCTGGCAAGCCCCCTAGCGGGTGATGCTCTGCCTATCTGGGACTGCTACTCCACTGCTCAGCAACTGAGCTATTTTTAGTGCCTAAGGTGAGGCCATGGAGCCATCCTCAGCACCTGGGGCCAACTTGCTCGAACCATTCAAGCAATGAATGCAGGAGGAGAAAAGACAGAGGGAAGGGGGAGGGGTGGAGAAGCAGATACTTGCTTCTCCTGTGTGTTCTGCCTAATAATCAAACCTGGGACTTCCACCCACCAGGCCGATGCTCTACTGCTGAGACAACTGGCCAGGGCACATTGTATACTTTAAATATATACAATTTTATTTGTCAATTGTACCTCAATGAAGCTGGAAAAAAATTAACTAAAACTAAAAATTCAATTTCTTAGTTATACTGGCCACATATCAAATGCTCAATAACCATTTGTTGGACAACATGTAAGAAATGCAAAAGATCTCATCTTTTACTCTAGTTGTAAACTAATAATCTATCTGCCAGTTTCATGGATGCTGACATAAGACATGGGACTCCCAGGTCTGAGACAAAGGGTGTTATTATCTGTAGCGATATCAATAGCCAGAGTGTCAGCATTTTCTTGCTCTAGTTTCCCCAACTCCAGTTCCCACAGGCCATTACGGAGAGGGCCAGATAATGCCCGCCCATGCAGTGTGGTGCAATACAAGAGAGGAACCGAGTTTAGGGAGTTGGAATCTTTTACAATGGGCAGGAGGCAGGCTGTTTATTGCTCTGTAGAAAGACACCACCTCTACCTCCCAAGACTGTTGGCTATACAAACACCCTTGAAAAGTGTCATTAAAAGGTATTCAGGGCCCTGGCCGGTTGGCTCAGCGGTAGAGTGTCGGCCTGGCGTGCGGAGGACCCAGGTTCGATTCCCGGCCAGGGCACATAGGAGAAGCGCCCATTTGCTTCTCCACCCCTCCGCCATGCTTTCCTCTCTGTCTCTCTCTTCCCCTCCCACAGCCAAGGCTCCATTGGAGCAAAGATGGCCTGGGCGCTGGGGATGGCTCTGTGGCCTCTGCCTCAGGCGCTAGAGTGGCTCTGGTCGCAACATGGCGACGCCCAGGATGGGCAGAGCATCGCCCCCTGGTGGGCAGAGCATCGCCCCTGGTGGGCGTGCCGGGTGGATCCCGGTCGGGCGCATGCGGGAGTCTGTCTGACTGTCTCTCCCTGTTTCCAGCTTCAGAAAAATGCAAAAAAAAAAAAAAAAAAAAAAAGAAAAAAAAAAGGTATTCAGTATCTCTGCTTCAAAAATGTGCAGAAATGCAGGAGACCCATGGAGAATTGTCTCCAAGCACAATGTAATTGTTGAACTTTTCCATCACTCCAGAAAGTTCTCTTGGCCAATGCTGCTCTAAGCAATGGGAAACTGGCTACTTTACTAGGTTTTCCCAACACTTCTGAATTCAGACTTGAGGAGTCACAGAAACAATCCAGCATTTCTGACTAAGGGTAAGCTCACACCCCCATACATTCATGTAAATTTCAGGGTGTTTTTCTTTTCTTTTTTCTTTTTTTTGTATTTTTCTGAAGCTGGAAACGGGGAGAGACAGTCAGACAGACTCCCGCATGCGCCCGACTGGGATCCACCCGGCACGCCCACCAGGGGCGATGCTCTGCCCACCAGGGGGCGATGCTCTGCCCCTCTGGGGCGTCGCTCTGCCGCGACCAGAGCCACTCTAGTGCCTGGGGCAGAGGCCAAGGAGCCATCCCCAGCGCCCGGGCCACCTTTGCTCCAATGGAGCCTTGGCTGCGGGAGGGGAAGAGAGAGACAGAGAGGAAGGAGGGGTGGGGGTGGAGAAGCAAATGGGCGCTTCTCCTATGTGCCCTGGCCGGGAATCGAACCCGGGTCCCCCACACGCCAGGCCGACGCTCTACCGCTGAACCAACCGGCCAGGGCCCAGGGTGTTTTTCTTGATGAAGAGGTTCGTTGACATCACACTTGTCTCTCTTAAGTAAACTGTGAAGGCTGGGTCTGATTTAATATTTGTGTGGCGCTTCATCTGGGGCATTCATATGCTCTGTGTTCATGGGGACACTGAGAATCCATGACAAAGGTGACACCCAACCAGGACACTCTTGAACACCCCCTGCTCCAGTGCACTGGTGCCCACACCATTCCTGCGGGGCAGCAGGAAAGACAAAATATAAAGAATACATATTCTATGACCACGATTGTGGAGAAACATGCCTGGAAGAGTGCCCCTACTCGCAGAGGCCAGTTTGGATCAGCTGGTCTCACTCTTGCGCACAGGACACCTAGCCGGCAGAGACAACACTGGGAGAGAGGCCCCTTTCAGTGAGCCCGTAGGTCCAGCTTTTGGCCGAGCCCTCCAGACTCCAAGTGCTGTTTCCATCACACCATTCATTCCACAGGTCTTTCTGCTCCTGCCCTCCTCGTTTTAATGACCTCAGACAGACAGAAAAACAGCTGAGCTCAGCACAAGTGATGGAGACACGAACATTGCCTCAGGGTCCCCGTGGACCCCAGCTGGGTACCATGCCGCCCTCGGTTCCATTTTGACAGGATAAAATGAACTCATTTATTCAGTTGTTTTAAGTGAGCTCACACCAGGCAGTGCCAGAGAACAGACATAAATCTTTCCTGGCGTACAGAGTCACTGCCAAACACCTTGGATAGAACTTTCTGCCTGTTCAAGACAGTGTTTCCCCTCTGCAAACCAGGGGGGAAAGTACTGAAAATCCCAGGGAGTGGGGGCCAGGGGGTGGTGTCAGCAGATTCTGGGAATGACAAAATTGTCAACGCTTTGGCCTAATAAAAATTCTTCCAGTAAGAGAGGCAAACTTTTTACCTCAGAGATTTTCCTTAGTGCTTTTGGTGGTTGTGGAGGGCGTCCCTGGTCATTTGGTCTGGCTGTGGGTGAACTGGACGGGGATCGAGGATCAAGGGGTTTTCTCACATCTCTGAAGGCTGTATCTGCATCAGGCGTGGGGCCGCTGGTCACAAACTCAAGCGGCTGTTAGCCAACTTCCCAGCCTGAGCAAAACGTCCAGACTGCAGAGGCACTCAGAGAACGTCAGTGAGTGGGGGCACAGCCAGCGTGTGCCTGCAGGAAGAACTGAGTCTGTTTTTTCTTCACTAAGAGATTACTTTAAAGTGTTTGTTCTTTGCAAACACTGTAAAGCAACAAATATGTAGAAGAAAGTCACCCACCAATCTTACTATCTCTATAATGTATCAAACGGTTTTGCATCTCCAAGTTTCTTGTCTATTCACATACTTTTAAAGCATAATTGTGACCAGGATTCTAGTGAACCCTGCTGTCCCTACCTCCCCCTTTTTCCTCCAAGAATTCTTAACTAAATCTGTGCTCTAACACTGCACTGTTCAAAGTATGGTCTGCAAAGTATGAGCCTCTGGGCTACCAGGCCTGTTCCCTTGAAGCTGGGTAATTTCTGTTCCCACTGAAGCCGGAGGGGGTGCTCTGAAACACACTGGCCCAGACACAGCTCCTCCACCACCTGGGGCACACAGGTCCTCTGTCCTTCCCTCTTCCTAGGAGCATGGAACACCTCTGAGATGGGAGGCATGGGCTGGGTGCTGGGACCAGCAGAGAGCAGGATCGACTAGGACGGGTCTCCACCTCCCTGCCGCCAAGTCCGTTAGAGGTGAGGCAGGAACGGCACTTGGGTTTCCACCAGACGAAGTAGAGGTGAAGAGGATTTTAGAGCTTGAAGGGACCTTGGGGAAAAGGACCACAGTGGATGGGGCCGTGGCTGGTGGGTTGACTCTGTCCTGTCTCAGACCGGGCTAGTAACAGTCGAAGTGGAGCTGGAGCCCAGATGTCTTGACCCTGCCAAGAGACAGCACTCCCCCTCACTCTGGTAGGTGAGTCAGCACATGGGCATGTGCGGCCCAACCGGGTACACCCAGCTTAGACCCCTGCCACACCTCCCCCTCAGCAGTCGCAGCCTCCTGGCCCAGCCGTGCCCACTGCGGTGCCTTTGCTCCCAGCCTGCCTCCTGGCTTTTCTGAGGCAGGAAAGACCTACCATGTGATTAAATATTGTAAAAAAAATCAATTCCCCCCAAATTAACATACAGACTGAATAAATTATTGCTGTCAAATGAATGTAGTCAAATAAAAATCCAGAGGGTTTTTTTTTTGAAAGTTGATAAAATGGATCTGAAATTAATTTTTGAAAAATAAAACTGGCAATGCCCTGGCCAGGTAGCTCAGTTGGTTAGAGCATTGTCCTCATATGCCAAGGTTGTGGGTTCAATCTCCAGTCAGGGTAGATACAGGAATCAACCAGGCATAAATAAGTGAAATGACAAATCAATGTTTCTCTCTATATATCTAAGTTAATTAAAAAATGAAAATAAAACTAGTAATGATATTTTAAAAAAATAATAGAGAATTAAAGTGGCCAAGAGGAGGAACAAAGCTTTAGTATATATTACATACACTAATACTGAAAACTAAACTAGAATTAAGTAGGTACCCAGGATCCTATTATATGTGTATAAGTGTGTAGAAATTTAATATGATAAAGGAGATATTAGAAACAATGAAAAAAAATATTTTTCAATAAATGGTATTATTAACATTTTTAAAATTTATTTTATTTTATTTTTTTATTCAGTGAGAGTAGGGAAGGCAGAGAGACAGAGTCCTGCATGCACCCTGACCAGGATCCACTCGGCAAGCCCTCTAGGGGGTGATGCTCTGCCCATCTGGGGTGTTGCTCCATTGCCCAGCAACCAAGCTCTTCTTAACGCCTGAATCAAAGCCCATGGAGCCATTCTCAGCACCCGGGGCCAACTCACTCCAATCAAGCCATGGCTACAGGAAGGCAGGGTAGAGAGAGAGAGAAAGAGAGAGAGAGAAAGTGAGAAGAGGAAGGGTGGAGAAGCAGATGGGCACTTCTCCTGTGTGCCCTGACCGGGAATCGAACCTGGGACATCCACATGCTGGGCCAACACTACCACTGAGCCAACTGGCCAGGGCTTATTAACATTTTTTAAAAGGGAAAATGTGACCGATGTGATGCACCTCACACTAGAATAAATTTCAGATGTACTAAAGTCAAATATCTTTTTAAAGACAAAATCACAGTACCAAGAATAAAATTGAATATGTTAAGCAGTGTTAACATTCCAAAACTAGCAGACAAACCCCACAAAATTATTGATATATTTTACTACAAAAATTAGATAATTTTGTGTGTAAAAACCATAATAAATAAAAAAGGCAAAATGAAAAAACATATTTTCAGTAAAAAAGTTAATCATCTTTTTTTTATTTGGAAAAATTAGTTTACATATGTATTTTACACAACTTGACAAAGACAACATTAAGATCTCATAAGATAAATAAACAACACACCACAGATTTTTTTGTTTGTTTTTGTGACAGAGACAGAGACAGAGACAGAGAGAGGGACAGATAAGGACAAACAGACAGGAAGGGAAAGAGATGAGAAACATCAATTCTTTGTTGCAGCTCTTCAGTTCATTGATTGCTTTCTCATATGTGCCTTGACGGGGGGCTACAGCAAACCGAGTGATCCCTTGCTTGAGCCAGTGACCTTGGGCTCAAGCTGGTGAGCTGAGCCTTGCTCAAACCAGATGAGCCCGCGCTCAAGCTGGCGACCTCAGGGTCTCAAACCTGGGTCCTCCACATCCCAGTCTGACACCCCATCCACCATGCCACCACCAAACATTAGGCTCCACAGATGTTTTTAAACAATAAATCATATACAAAAAAAGAAGTCAATCTTGCTTGTATCAAAAGAAATGTAAACCAGAAGTTACCAAGCAATTTTTTTTTTTTTCTGAAGTTGGAAACAGGGAGGCAGTCAGACAGAATCCCGCATGCACTCGACCGGGATCCACCCAGCATACCCACCAGGGGGCGATGCTCTGCCCATCTTGGGGCATCACTCTGCCGCAATCAGAGCCATTCTAGCGCCTGAGGCAGAGGCCACAGAGCCATCCCCAGCGCCCGGGCAAACTTTGCTCCAATGGAGCCTTGGCTGCGGGAGGGGAAGAGAGAGACAGAGAAGAAGGAGAGGGGGAGGGGTGGAGAAGCAGATGGGCGCTTCTCCTGTGTGCCCTGGCCGGGAATCGAACCCGTGACTCCTGCATGCCAGGCCGACGCTCTACCACTGAGCCAACCAGCCAGGGCCAATTACCAAGCAATTTTAAAATGAAAATTTCCCTTGCTAGTCAGGTGAGGTGAAATTGGTGGGGAGTATAAACTGGTGTAGTTAGAGCCTTTGGAAGCAATCGGCACTATCTATCAAAAGCCACAAAATGCTCCTTATTTTTATTTATTTATACAGAGACAGAGAGAGAGGGATAGATAGGGACAGACAGGAACGGAGAGAGATGAGAAGCATCAATCATTAGTTTTTTGTTGCAACACCTTAGTTCAGGGGTCTCAAACTCGCGGCCCGCCCACCAATTTTGTGCGACCCGCAGACTAATCAAACTTCGTGGGTTAGTCTGCGGGCCAGTCTGCGGCCGCACAAAATTGGTGGGCGGGCCGCATGCGGCCCGCGCAAGTTTGAGACCCCTGCCTTAGTTGTTCATTGATTGCTTTCTCATATGTACCTTGACCATGGGCCTTCAGCAGACGGAGTAATCCCTTGCTCGAGCCAGCGACCTTGGGTCTAAGCTGGTGAGCTTTGCTTAAACCAGATGAACCCGCGCTCAAGCTGGTGACCTCGGGGTCTCGAACCTGGGTCCTCCGCTTCCCAGTTTGACGCTCTATCCACTGAGCCATCACTTGGTCAGGCTTTCTTTTTTTTTTGACCCAGTACTCAAACTATATGTCTGTGACTCTAAGAAATAACTCAAAATATGGGCAAGAAGATTTGTTGCAGCATTATTTATGATTATAATGTTGAAAAAACGAGCAACACATAAATGTTCAACAAAGACAATGCATTGTGTTATATTTACCTGATAGGATAATCTGGTAAATTATTATTTTTAATAATTCTAAAGACTATGTAGCAGCAACATGAAAAAAACACTTGAATGTTTCAAATAAAAGGACATAATAATATATCATGTCCTTTTTACAAACAGTATTTCCTATTAAGATGAAAAGGGCTATATCAAGACAATAACTGTTGTAATCAAGTGAGATTTTTCATAACTTTTCCTCCACTGTGTTTGTTGTTCTATTACTTTTATAATAAACATATTAAATTAAAAATATCCATATTCTACATAAGTTAATGAAGATAAATATAAATAGATGATCACATAGGGGAAAAGCCAGTGAATCTAAACATTAAGAGGGTCCGATGAGGAGTTAACCATCCCATTTTCTTTTCATTTGTGGAAAATGAACTTCCTGTGTGCAAAGCTCAAGCTCTTCCATGAGTGTGGCTCTGATGTGTGGGCTCATAGAAATATGATGTTTTAAAATGGGCTGAGTCTCAGAGATCATTTTATTCCAAACTCCCAGCTAATTCAAGAACAAGAACTACAGTATCCATTGCAAGTAAGTGTTAAGAGATGCTCCTGGATGACTGAACACTCCCATGGATGAGGAACTCACCACCTCATAATGCAGCCCATTCAGGCTCTGCCTTCTTAGTTGTGCCTCTGGCCCTCATGAAGCAGGGCTTCTTGGTCCAAATGGGATTTCAAGCAACAGATCACAAACTAAGGGACTGGAGTGAGATTATCTATCTATCTATCTATCTATCTATCTATCTATCTATCTATCTGTCTATGACATGTTTTCTTTCTCTCTCTCTCTCTCTACATATACATATTATATATATTATATATGTAGAGAGAGAGAGAGAGAGAAAGCTCAAAATAAGAGACTCCCCTCATTCATAAAAAATATATTCTAGAAACAGAAATATAGAAACCCACTTTTTACATAGGCTATTCTACTGAATTGAAAAACAATTATGGGCAAAGAGGAATTCCCAAAGAGAAATGTTACAGATAGTTGCCATCAGCATGCTCCAAAGGTCACTGGCTTGAACCGAAAGATCACTGGTTTGAAGTCCAAGGTTGTTGGCTTGAAACCCAAGGTGCTGCTTGAGTAAGGGGTCACTGGCTTGGTTGGAGTCCCTGGGTCAAGGCACATTGAGAAAGCAATCAATGAACAACTAAGGTGCTGCAACTATGTATGAGTTGATATGTACTTCTTTTTTTTTTTTAATTTTATTTATTCATTTTAGAAAGGAGAGAGAAAGGGAGAGAGAGAGACAGAGAGTGAGAGAGAGAGGAGAGAGAGACAGAGAGAGAAGGGGGGGAGGAGCTGGAAGCATCAACTCCCATATGTGCCTTAACCAGGCAAGCCCAGGGTTTCGAACCGGCGACCTCAGCATTTCCAGGTCGACGCTTTATCCACTGCGCCACCACAGGTCAGGCTGATATGTACTTCTCATCTCCCTTTCTGTCTGAATCTCTCTCTCTCAAAAAAAAAGGAGACTGGTGCTTCAACTCCACTCCAATTTTAAAATGATAGACTGCAAAAAGTTATTTGGCAAGTGAAGCACAATATTTTCCCCCACCCCAAATGTATATGTTGAAGGCCTAACCACCTCTCAATGTGATGGTATTCGAAGGGGAGGCTTTGGGGGGTGATTAGGTCATGACACTGGACCTGAATATGGGATTATGGGATCAGCCACCAGGGAGTATGTCTCTGTCTCTGCTTGGTGAAGACACAGTGTCAGGGCAGAAGAGAGTCTTTGAGCCCTGAGGGCCTTGATCTTGGACCTCCCAGCCTCCAGAACTACGAGAAGGTAAGTCTCTGTGGTTTAAGTGTCCAGTCTGTGGTGTTTTGTATCGGCATCCTGAGCTGGGACACAAAGCAGTAGGGAAAACAAGAGGAAGAGGGCAGTGTCTAGAGACAACGGTTCTGACAGCCTGCCGTAGGCCAGAGCCTGGCCTGTCCCCCCTCCTCACCTGTCCACCCTCCTCAGAGAGGGGGAATGGGAGAGCCAGTGGGCCCTGGATGCGAGAACATTAGCTGGGGCCTAGGGATTGCGCGGCCACCCTGCGGGAGGAGGAAGAGCTCTCACCCCGCTCTCAGACACTTGGTCACACAATGCAGAGGAAATTCTGGGCTGAGTTCTCTTTGGCCTCTTCCCAGAGCAGAAAGTTGGTATTCCCTGCAGCACACAGCAAGGCTGTGGTATCTGAGTCCATGGGGTATGATGCTAGGAGGGTCTTTAATACACATGATGGTTCCCTCAAAGTGCTGCGGGGCTGCAGTGAGGTGGGTGCAACCGAAGAGAACCCATCTGGCTCTCCTGTTAGTTCCTTGGCAAAACTAATAAGTACCCACCCTCTGGGACCTGAGTGCCTTCCGAGTCAGTAGGCACGGGCCGTCTGCCCAAGAGCAGGTGGGTGTGAACATAGGCCCCGATCTCAGAGGGCCAGTGCAGGCAGGCCTGTGGAGTGGTCCCTGCTCCGGACTCACTTCAGCTTCCATTCCGACAGCTGTGCTAGCTCCACGTGGGTTCTCTTTCTGACCTGGGCCCTTCCTTGAATCAAAGGGGACGCTGAGCAAAACTAAGACTGGCCAAAAGTGGCCTCTCTCCCCAGGGCCTGAAAGTACTGCTCCCCTCATCCCCAATCCTCTAAGATTCTCCATTGTCGAGCCCATGTGTAGAGACTGCCAGCGGCTTTCATGGGGACCAAGCTTCGCAGAGGCAGATCAACACTTTCTCATGACCAAAAGCAGTAACGCCTCTTGAGAAGGTCTGTCCGACTCCTACCAGACGAGGACCAACGCATCACCTTTCCTTTTATTCACAGTTGCTGTAGATCCAGCACCAATATCACACAGGGGCCATGCCCCAGGCAAGGTGCGCACTCACAGCTCCCACGGAAATCACAGCCCTGCTTTGCGTAATCGTGAATGTCAATATGCTAACAGTGCTGAGCTGGCCAAGACAAACCTAATGGGTTTGGTTTAGCGTTCAGTGCCAAGTAATACACAGCTGATGAAGCCAGCCCACAGATGCGCCGAAGTCCTCTGGCTGCTCCACGTCTCCACTGCTGTCTTCCTGGGCAGGCATCAACTGAGAGCTGACCTCACCAAACCAGGAGCAGACACATGATGACCCCTTGCAGTTCTGAGCACGGGGCTGCGCCCTGCAGAATGGTCTTTGGACTGGCCGCACACCAAACTGGAAAGTCCCTGTTGGGACAGCTGAAGTACACAGTACACAGGGCTCTGCGCCTCCTAGGCCACGGGACAAAAGAGTGTGAGGAGAGGGGCAAAGGGCAAGGTAGAAGAATGCCCATTGTTTGCAGACCCTGTGGGAACAGTTGCCACATAGAAATGACTGAAGACATTTCTGAGGGTAACTGGTAGGGATTCTAACAGAGATCTCAACTGGAAAGGGAGGTGCATAGTTTTACTCAGATACCCCCAATACTGAGCTCAGTTCTAACATGGTAAAGCTGAAATGTCTTGACACACCCCCTATGTTTATTCATCCAGCACCATGTAATTGGGGTTCAAAATGAGAATGGAAAACCTTACGGAAGATGGTGGATGAAGAAATGACAGAGAAATATTTACTCAACAAGAACACTCATTGAGCACCTATTCTGTGCTGGGCACTGGGTTGGGGTGGGAACTAAGGGGACAGGAGTTGGATCGCAGTCCCGAGAAGAAGGCAGATGTAGAGGAAGGAGAACCCATGTGGACGTTCAGAGGTGGCGGCTCCACTTTTACAGGCTCTGTCTTGGGACCGCTTTGCCACAGCGGCTCCTGTATCACTCATGCTTACAGCTCCGTTTTAGAAGTGTGCATTTCTGGGCTCTGCCCTCACAGAGCTGCTGGTGTCTGGATGGGGAAAGGAGCCTCTGTGTTTTCCCCAAGTTCTCCAGGTAGCCCTGCTCAGGAGCTGGCTCTGGAACACTGCCTTGTGGTCCCACGCATGATGAGAAGACACTATTTCAATCATGCTTCTCTCTTGTGAAAGACAGCCTCTTCTCTGGGAAGCTGGCCCAGAGTGTGGAGGGGTCCCTCCTCTGCACTCCACGAGCCACCTGCACAGCCCTCCTTTAACAGTCTGTCGCAATGCTGACTTATTTTGAGTCTCTGCCATTAGACCCTGAATTCTGAGCAGACTGTAATAGTTTATATCTCTTCCCTGGTGTTTAGCATAAGAGGTATACAATATAGCTGTGGAATGAGGAAGCTGGGTGATTTTCATGTATTTCTGAGCCCTGCTCATGAGGATAAAACATAGGCAAGGTGATAACATGTAGAATATACCAAATGAGAAACGGTGGAAATACCGCCCATGTCAGATGACAGGAACATGCCTGGAAGCCCCTGGAGGCAGACCGTGGAGAAGCTGGCCAGGCTGCAGTGGAGGCTGCAGGGCCGGCCCCGCTTCCTGGGTGGGGGGCACCAGCCCCCTCTGTTCTCAAGCTCCCTGGTTCACTTCCTAGTAGCAAACGTAAGATATAAAGAGCATCTCATAGGACTTGCAGGAAAACGTCCAGGATTCTCAGGTATAGCTTTCAGTCCTTAAATGCAAAACTGTTAGCTCTCGGAAACGTTACTACTTAAATAAGGCCCCCGCCCCTGCCACTGTCTGTTTTAAAAAATGCCTATGATAAAGCCACATTTTCAGAGACTATTAAATAACTAATGATGGATTAAATCTTCTCTAATTTGAAGATGTTAAGAAGCAAAGGAGAAAAATATCTTCAAATTCTGTATGACAGCTGAAACACCAAAAGAGCAAAAACTGGGGAGCGGGTAGGAGAGTAAAGAGGGACAAATAAAAGGTGACGGAAAATGATTTGACTTTGCGTGATGGGTACACAACATAATCAAAAGTTCAAATGCTATGCAGATGTTTACCTGAAACCTATGTATTCTTATTGATCAAATTTAATTTTAATACATTTAATTTCTAAATTAAAAAAAAAAGAAAAAGAAAGGGCAACAATTGCTCTCTCTTCCAAAATGTTGTACTTTCAACATCTCAATGCAGCAAGCATGCAGCACAGCGGGGGTGGGGGTGGGGTGGGCAGGAGAGACGGGGAGGGCTGTGGACTGGAGACGAGGCTTCTCACTCGCTCTCTCTAGCTCAGATGCCAAAACCAGTAAAGCTCTACTGCCACCTTGTGGCACCACCAGGTGTACACAAGAGGCATGATCTCAGATTTTATGAACTAAATTCAAAAACATCCCAGTAGCCCCCCACAAAGACGGTTATCTATGAAAAGATTAGAATAAGAAATAATGTTGCTTTTTTATTCAAAAGTATAATGTATTTCACATCAATCTGGTTTCAAAAAGACTTCAGATCTTTAAATCTAAGGCTACCACATTACTTTGGCATACATAACAATATCACATTGAAAAAGTCTCAACATAAAAAATTACCTTTAAACCCCACTGGGAAATTTTCACACAAACTAGGAAAGTTCACAAATGATAAAAGCTCTTTCTTCAATATTCAAGTTTTTCAATTTCATCTATGTCTTCAGGGTTGAGCTGCTTAATGTTGCTGTCTGAAAGAACAAGTGAGAGACCAGTCTCACGGGGGCCCACGTGGCACTCCATTCCTCCCACCTCTGGTTTTTGAAGACAGTGATGCCCTTGACTACATGTTCCTGTGACACCTCGTATGGGAAGGGGCGTTCTCCAGACTGGATGAGAGGAGATGGCATCAAAATCAGCGCTGACACTGACACAGCATCGTGTGTACCAGACAATAAGAGCACACGTCTAGACACCGTGGGGTCAGAAAAGGCCAGAACACACGGGAGGAGCAGGGAGGGTCTACTGAGCCCCGGAGGAGTGCTGTGCGTGGGTGTGTGTGTGGGGGTGCAGGACGGCAACAGGGGGAGCGACTAAGGCTCCTCCACTGAGGTCACTTCCCAAGACTGGGTCTTCAGGAGCTTACATAGCAACAGTGGATCTTAATGGCTCGCCCTGCAGCCCCTCCCTGAGTCCTTCCACAGTTATTCTAATGCAGGGCGCTTAATCAACTTTTCTGAAGGGTCCAGATGTGCTACAGTCTGCAAATCCTTTAAAATTATATTCTAAATTCCATACATGTGCCTATGTGCATATCTCTGGGGAGAGTGTCCACTGCCTCGCACAAATGTTAAGGACCAGTGTCCTAAAAGGTAAAAGACCTATTTGGAGTCCCACAAGGGTTCCTCTTCCCCTGCACCCCAGCCACATCCATGGGCTGGGAGCCCGGGGTGATCTGAGAGTGGACGTCTCAGGGCACATCACCCTTGGAGTTTCCATCAGAGTGCAACCGGCCAGTCCAGGCGCCCCAGCAGGCCAACAGAACCTGCTGCCTTCTTTAGATGGGGCCTGGAGGAGGCTAGCAGATCTCACAATTTAGGACTGCCTTTTTGGTAGGGTGGGGCCAGAAAAAAATGCAAATAAAAGAGGAAGCTGGAAACAAAATATAATCTTCAAGGACATTATTACTTTACTTAGGTTGGTTCTCTATAGGGCAGGTCCCAGAATCATCAATAACACAAAAATCTGAGCTCATGTTAATTCCACTTGATTTAAAAATTTTAACTACCACATGCAAATTAATCAACTATCTCACAGTCGGAACTCAGGCACTGTGATTCAGAAGCCTCCTGTCCCCATCCTATCACAGCTCTGGGTGGAGGTCCACGACACGCATCGTCGCTATCACTGTGAGCAGGCCCACAGCTCCTGCTGCAAACAATGTTACTTACTAAAGTGATCCTGGATCTTCATAAGCAGGGGCAGCTTATCTACTTCGATCATGTTGAAAGCGAGGCCTTTTTTCCCAAAGCGTCCTGTCCGCCCTATGCGATGAAGGTAGGTCTCATAGTCTGGCTCCTCTAATTTGTTCAGAGGGAGATCAAAGTTCACAACGATCGTGACCTGCTTCACATCGATACCTAGAAGAGGAAAGACGATGGAGTGTCCTGCGCGTCTTCCTTAGGAGACAGCTATTCAACAACCACACTGCCTGAGGAAATTCTTGTTTCACTGACCTGGTTTCACATGGTCAAAGGGGCACTCAGGTGAGGCAGTCTGTCTGCACAGCATGTCTGTGGTGCTTGATAAGGCTCAGCAGAAGCTAACTTTACAGAAGTCTAACTGCGTACAGCGTGTATGCATGTGTGTGCGAGTGCACTACAGGAAGGCTCTTCCCGAGAGCACACACATTCCCTTCTGCCTGCGCCTGCCGGGACTCTGAGCCCCGTGTCCTCTCACCCGTCACATCACGTCACTCTGCTCCGTTCATGGCCATCATTCTAGTCGGGTCTTTCCAGCATTGCTTCAACATTACAATTTCCAGGCTGGTTTCCTCTTTCTCTCTGCCCACTCTAATCCCTCACCACGGTCACCATAGCCATGTCCAGAGTACCGTGTTCAGGACAATTTACACAGGACAAAGTACAAATAGCTCAAGGCTTCCAAACAATTGAAGTCTCACCTCATTCTCTCCTGACACACAAACCCCAACCTCCAGGCACGTGATCTTGCCGTTTCCCAAGCAAACTGCAAATTCTCATCAAACTTAATTCTACCCTCCCTTCAAAACCATCCATATCTAATATTTCTTAGCAAGATTTGTTTGGTCCCCTGGTGGCCCACCCCTGCCACTGGCAGGCAGGTCACAGCCTTGTCCTCCCTGCAGTGTGCTTGGACCCTGGGGTTCGCTGTGCCTTCTTTCCTCTGGGGTCCACAGTTGTGCTATCCAAACTATAACCATTAGCCTCACGTGACTATTTAAGTTAATTCAAATGAAAAATTCAGCTCCTTAGTCACACTAGCCACATTTCAAGTGCTCAACAGCCAGCCATATGTGGCTAGTGGCTACTAATTGGACAACACAGAATAGGCTATTTCCATCAATACAGAAATTCCTATCAGATAGCACTGGTCTAGAGCAGGGGTCCCCAAACTACGGCCTGTGGGCCGCATGCAGCCCCCTGAGGCCATTTATCTGGCCCCACCGCACTTCCGGAAGGGGCACCTCTTTCATTGGTGGTCAGTGAGAACAGCATAGTTCCCACTGAAATACTGGTCAGTTTGTTGATTTAAATTTACTTGTTCTTGGCCCTGGCCGGTTGGCTCAGTGGTAGAGCATCAGCCTGGCGTGAGAGGGACCCGGGTTCGATTCCCGGCCAGGGCACATAGGAGAAGCGCCCATTTGCTTCTCCACCCCCCCCCTACCTCCTTCCTCTCTGTCTTTCTCTTCCCCTCCCGCAGCCAAGGCTCCATTAGAGCAAAGATGGCCCGGGTGCTGGGGATGGCTCCTTGGCCTCTGCCCCAGGCGCTAGAGTGGCTCTGGTCACGGCAGAGCAACGCCCTGGAGGGGCAGAGCATCGCCCCTGGTGGGCGTGCTGGGTGGATCCCGGTCGGGCGCATGCGGGAGTCTGTCTGACTGTCTCTCCCCGTTTCCAGCTTCAGAAAAATACAGAAAAAAAAAAAAAAAAATTACTTGTTCTTTATTTTAAATATTGTATTTGTTCCCATTTTTTTACTTTAAAATAAGATATGTGCAGTGTGCATAGGGATTTGTTCATAGTTTTTTTTATAGTCCGGGCCTCCATCAGTTTGAGGGACAGTGAACTGGCCTCCTGTGTAAAAAGTTTGGGGACCCCTGGTCTAGAGGTTCCAGAGTCCGGGCACTGTGCTCCCGAGGGGCAAGGGCCTCATCCTTTCTCAGGCTACTCTTCCAAAGTGCCAAGCTCAGTCCTTGGGGCAGGTCCCCAGTTCTATTTGCTGAAATAAAAACGGATTATAGGCCTTGGCCAGCTGGCTCAGTGGTAGAGTGTCGGCCTGGCGTGCAGGAGTCCTGGGTTCGATTCCCGGCCAGGGCACACAGGAGAGGCGCCCATCTGCTTCTCCACCCCTCCCCCTCTCCTTCCTCTCTGTATCTCTCTTCCCCTCCCGCAGCCAAGGCTCCATTGGAGCAAAGTTTGCCCGGGTGCTGAGGATGGCTCTGTGGCCTCTGCCTCAGGCGCTAGAATGGCTCTGGTTGCAACAGAGCGACACCCCAGATGGGCAGAACATCGCCCCCTGGTGGGCATGCCAGGTGGATCCCGGTCGGGCACATGCGGGAGTCTGTCTGACTGCCTCTCTGTTTCCAACTTCAGAAAAATACAAAAAACAAACAAACAAACAAAAAACCGGATTATAAAATAGGGTTTGAGGATGGCATCTAGGCAAGGATATAGGAAGGATGAAGAAAATAGGAAATCCCTTCTCTTAAAAGTACAAACATTTTTCCCCATAGTCAATAATTTTTAAATTAGAAACACCTCAGAGAGGAACATCATTAGTCATTAGGAACACGCCCTGAGATGCCACACATGTCTACTAGAAAGGTTAAAATGAAAAAGGGTGATGACATCAAGTGCTGACAAGAGTGCAGAGCAACTGGAACTTGTCTTCACCGTATGTGGAAATGAAAAATGGTGCAGGTACTTTGGAAAAAACCCCAACTTTTGCATTTTCTTATAAAGCTATACAAATACTTACCACAGGACCCAGAAACCCTAGTCCTAGGTATTTACCCAAGGGAAATGAAAATGTAGGTCTACACAAGACCTACATATGAATGTTATAACTTTATGAGAAGTGGCTTCAAAGCGGAAACCATCCAAATGACCACCAGCTGGTAAATGGATGCATTACTTGTGGTACATCCATTCAATGGACCACTACTCAGCAATAACAAGGAATGAACCACTGATAAATGTAATGGCACTGATCAATTCAAAAGCATTATGTCAAGTGGAATAAGTCAGACACAAACACCATAAATTATATGATTTAATTTATATGGTATCGCCTGACTGGTGGTGACACAGTGACTAGGGCATTGACCTGGGATGCTGAGGTCCCAGGTTCAAAACCCTGAGGTCACTGGCTTTGGGGTGGATTCATCTGGCTTGAGCACAGGCTCACCAGCTTGAGCACGGTGTCATAGGTTTGAGTGTGGGATCATTGAAATGATCCAGTGGTTGCTGCTTGAGACCAAAGGTTGCTGGCTTGAAGCCCAAGGTCACTGGCTTGTGCAAGGGGTCACTGGCTTGGTTTGAACCCCCCCCCCCATCAAGGCACATAGGAGAAGCAATCAACGAACACCTAAAGTGAAGCAACTACAAGATGATGCTTCTCATCTCTCTCCATTTCTCTCCCTGTCACACACACAAAATTTATAAGGTATCTGAAAGAGACAAAATATAGAGATAGAAATCTCATCTATAGTTGCCAGGGGCCAGTAGTTGCAGAGACTGACTACAAAGAAGCACAGTTTGAGGGGAGATGGCAATGTCTTGATTATAGTAATGGTTACAGGACTACAAATGTTTGTCAAAATTCATTGTATACTATCTACTTTACATTGTATACTAAATTGAACTGCATACTTAAAAGAATGAATTTTATCATATATAAATTATACCTCAACAAACTTGACTTTTTTTTAAGTGAGAGGAGGGGAGACCGTGAGACAGACTCCCACATGTGCCCTGACTGGGATCCACTTGGTAACCCCCATCTGGGGCTGATGCTTAAATCAAATGAGCTACTTTTAGCTCCTGAGGCTGACACCGAACGAACTATCTTCAGTGCCCAGGCCAACATTTGAACCATTAGAGCCACTGGCTGCAGGAGGGGAAGACAGAGAGAAGGGGAAGAGGGAAGAGAAGAGAAGCAGAAGGTCGCCTCTCCTGTGTGCCCTGACCAGGAATTGAACCTGGGACGTTCATACACCAGGCCAACGCTCTATCCACTGAGCAAACCAGCCAGTGCCCAAACTTGACTTTAAATACACACATGCACGCGCGCACACACACACACATACCTCGAGCACAGACATTGGTTGTTATAAGAACTTTCTCTTTCCCATCCCGAAACCGCTGAATGATGGAAGCTCGTTGATCCACGGTCAGCTCTCCGCTTAACAAAGATACTTGGTGACCATCCTGCATCATTTCCACGGTCAACCACTTGGCATTTTGACGAGTCTACATGAAAAAAGCAAAACCCAGCACAAGGTTGGGAGCTGAGAAGGAAGCATGAGAGGACCCTAGAGTGGTGTGGAATTCTGCACCTCTAAGGCCACCTCCTTTCCACCTGTCAGAGCTGTGGCTTCTCGGCCACGAAACAGATAAAAAATGTGCTCTACTTACCTCACTTGGTGCTGTGTTGACACAATGAGAGCACATAACAGTAACATCACTCTTTAACAGTGCTCCATGCATGCTAGGCATGTTGCTAAAATCTTTACACACAACACTTAGATGGAGAAGTTATCTAATTTCATTTTAAAAATTGAAAGAAAACAAAGCTTAAAAGCATGAGCAACTTGCCCAAGGTTAGTCCATGGCAGAGCAGAGTTTTCCTTTACTCTACAAATGTGTTTTCAGTGCTGCGCACATGCTCGGTGGGCGCCATCCGAGCGCAGGGGAGCGAACGGGAGCCAGAGGGGGCCCTGCTGTGAGGGCGCTCAGAGTGCCCGTGTGGCAGAGAGGAAATAAAACAGATACATGAACACTAAAAATGTCAGATAGCAAAAAATAAACATGAAAATAAAATAAGTGTGATGTTAACAGTAACCAAGTGGCTACATTACTCACAGGAAGTTAGGAATAGACAAGAACATTCTTAACCTGATGAAAGGGTTACCTGTAAAAACCTACCATAAATATCTAAGTCCCATTCCCTTAATTGTTCTAAGTTTCATCCATAAAATACAAAGCATTTCTACTCAGAGTTGCTCTGAAGATTAAACTACCTAACGTACAGAAAGAGCTGAGTGTGGTGCCTGGCCACACGGCAGGCTGCCGTCCTAGCGGGGGCGGGCGAGGCAGGGACCGTCTCAGCAGTTACCTGGCAGAAGATGATGGCCTGGCCAATGCTGATGCCGCCATAAATGTTGCACAGAGCCTGGTACTTGTCGTGTCTGTTCCCACACAGCACGTAGTACTGTCGGATGTTGTTCAGGGTCAGCTCCTCTTTTCGTAACTTGATAACATTGGAGTCAGGGATGATTCGCTCCGCAAACTGCCACACAGAATCCCCAAAGGTCGCTGAGAAGAGGAGCATCTGGCACTCGGGGGATAAACCTCTGTGAGAGGGATGGGAAGAAGGCTGTTACTTCCTGTCAACTGTGCCACTCGCCGGTGGTGGGGGCAGCTCCCAGGCTCTGCGCCTGCTGCCATCTGCTCCACACACACCTGCTCCAGCAGTCAGCACACAGGTGTGCCTGCCACCCACGGCACCTCCACACAGAGTAACATGTCCTGTTCCTCTGTGCCACCCAGAATTCAGAAAAATATGTACACTGAATGTGGGGCTCTGGAGCACAATTTATAGGTGTGTTCACGTTTACAGGAGGGTTTCATGTTTCCATACCAATTTTCTCTTTAGAAGCAGAATCATGGAGCCAAGAGTGAGAGTCTGTTTGCTGCCTGCGGCAGTGGTCTCACACACAGGTCCATGGCGATGAAGAAGCGGAGGCTGCTCCTCCCACGGTGGGCGTTCTAGCTCTTGGGAGGGGAAGGAGCAGCCTCAACTGACTTCCTCTGCCGTGGGAAGAGCCCACATATAAATAAAAAGGAGGGCAAAAGGCAAATGCTACTGCATGTAAAATGTAAAGTGAACCCATAATGAATACAGGCTTCATCTTATAGAAAGCCCCAAACAGGCAAAATGCATCTATGGAGTTAGCAGTCAGAACACAGGTTAACCCTAGGAAGGAGAGAGGTGCTAGTGACAGAAAAGGGCTATGGAAACTTCTGGAGTGCTGGCAAAGTGCCATTTCTTGATCTGGGCCACTCAGCTATACTTCTATGACTCATATGTTTCTTTGTTCATATATATTTTTAAGTTTTTACTTATTAACTTGAGAGAGAGATGGGGGAATGAAAGAGAGAGAATGCTGATGTCTTGTTCCACTTATTTATGCATTCAGCAGTTGCTTCTTGTATGTGTCCTGACCAGGAATCAGCTTCACAACCTTGGCATATCTGGACGATGCTCTAACCCACTGAGCTACCTGGCCAGGGCCTGTATATATTTTATACATCAATAAAAAGTTAATTTTTAAAAACAAAAGAGGGACTAGAGAGAAACCACCACTTGAGAAGACAGAGCACTTAGGAAAATAAGCTGTTAGTACTAAAAGGGAATGGGAGAGATTATATAGTCTAGGGATTCCCAAACACTATTTTAAGCCTGGGGCCTGAGTCATCTGGGAGCTTTTCAAATAATAATCTGACAGACTTCAGATCAAGTCTACATGTGCACCCCCCTCAGCTTCCCACATCCCACCAATATGACTCTAAAGAGATGAAGAGATATGAATCCATAAAAACATGCAGAATAGACGAAACTGGTTGATAAGACATTTCAAGATATTTTTGAAAGAGGGAAAATGTAATAAATGACAAAGTGGTGGAGCCACTATATGAGTGCTACAGCTGTAAACGGTCATGAAAAATGCACTGAAGCTGGAAAGGGCCACTGAGAGGTCTGGGAGCTGCAGGCACCAGAGACCAGAGTATCGGGGAAAGAACCACCAATGGCGGCGGCTTGGCGGAAGGCACTAGGGAGAGTCTGAAGGAGCATGGCGCGGCCTCTGGCCACCTGCTGTATCATAATCCTTCATTTGGAAAAAGACGACAATGGGACAGATATCCCAGGGCCCATGCCATTTCATTTAAGAACGAACATTTATGCAAATTATACAAGGAAAGGAAACATGGGCCATTCTGCAGAACACAATGGATTTTGAACTCTTAGTATGAAAAAAGGATGTACACTATTCACTATTTCATGAATGATTTTAATATTGATTGCTTGTTGAAATGCTATTTTTGATATATTGAGTTAAATAAAATATATTCTAACATAATTTTACCTGTTTCTTTTTTAATGTGTCTAATAGAAAATTTTAAATTACATGTGGGGCTTGCAATATATTTCTATCGCACAGTACTATGATTTCACCTTTTTTAAACAAACAAACAAAAAAGCTGACCAATCGAGGGATAACCAACCAACATAAATGCTCTAATTATTACTTACTATTCTCTTGGACAGAAAACTCTTTCTGACTTGAATTTTTCTTGGAGTTCTGAATCTTTTATTTGCTATTATATAAAAACATACCAATTTATCAGTAGGGACAGCAAGAAGGGAGTCTTGACTGGTCTTTGTCCACAATTGTTTTAAATAGGCTGAAAATATGTGTGAGCAGCAGGTGGACACTACCTTAGGTTAGGCAGCTGGGCATGTGCAAGCCAAGGACTAGACATTCCCCCTGAGCAGGTTCCAGACCTGGGAAAAACAGCCTCGGCAGAAGGTGAAGTGAAGCACACAGTGAAAATGTAGGGTCAAGTGAAACACACACGCTGAATGGAGGGGCCCGTCCTTGCCCAGTTCCCTGCCTGGCTCTCAGCATGCCAGACAGAAAGTGTCTGTCTCCCAGGAAGGGGATTAGGGACAGTATAGGCCTAAACAGCTTTAGGTGACAATCATCCTAAAGTGCAGCTTCCCAAGTGACAAGCCCTGCTACACAGGCAGAGCCATCCACAAGCTCTTTAGTTCCTCCTCTTGGAGCACGCAAGGCTGGCATGCATCACTAGATGTGAGGAGAAAAGGTCTCGAGACCGTAGCAAAGAGTAAACTTAGAGAATTTAGAGATAATGTTGAGAAGATAAAGAATTTCTGAATACTGTAACTGATATCCTCAGAGGGACAACAGTAGCACATTGTATCCATAATGCAAGAATAGGAAGCCATGAAAAAGAAAGAGACTAACACCAGTATGATCCAGACAGGACAAAAAAAGAAGGCTAATGACAGATGGAAGGACACATACAAATGGGTTAAAGAAATAATAATAACAAGCCTGACCAGGCAGTGGCACAGTGGATGGAGCGTCGAACTGGGATGCAGCAGACCCAGGTTTAAAACTCCAAGGTCGCCGGCTTGAGCGCAGGCTCACTGGCTTGAGCGTGGGTTTGCTGGCTTGAGCGTGGGATCATAGACATGACCCCATGGTCGCTGGCTTGAGCCCAAAGGTTGATGGCTTGAGCAAGGGGTCACTCCTCTGCTGGAGCCCCCCTCCCCCTCCCCCATCAAGGCACACATTATGAGAAAGCAGTCAATGAACAACTAAGGTGCTTAGTTGAAAAAGAATTGATGCTTCTCATCTCTCTCCCTTCCTGTCTGTCTATCCCTCTCTCTGTCAAAAAAAAAAAAAAGAAAAAAAGAAAAGAAAAGAAAAGAAAGAAATAATAACAAATAAAGAGCTGTCTGCACCAGACGAAGAAAACAATTTGGGATGAGGCTTGTGAAGAAGAAGATATAAAAAGCATAGGATGAGATAGGCAAAACTTCTAAATTAGAAGTCCTTTTTGCCTCCTCTAAACACACCAGTGCTCAGCTGGAAACAAGGGATGCTGAATTAGTTGGGCCACACCACACAAGAGGACAGGTGTTATCGCATCTTTCCATTGATATCTCCATGAAACTGAGTAAAGTTACATTACCTGGTTCAGAGGTTGCAAGTAAACTGTCGTATCAAGTGATATGTCAAATCACAGCAACAAAAAATATATACCTCCTGTATCTTTTAGATAAGTGGATTTGAAAAATGGGAGTTCAAAACATTTTCTGGACTTCTGTGAAGTTTCAGTAAAACAGACAATATAAAAGGCTATTGATATCGTATGCAACTATAAATTAGTCTTTGACCATCTGTATGTTCAGCAGTGCAAATGTACATTCTGGCAGATTCCACACCATCTAATAAACTTCTCATCAAAGAAAGTAAAAAGAAATGACCAGCTAATGTTCTGCATACTTTGTACACACTTCTAAAAAGGTATATCATTTGCTTACCTGTGATATTGAGCTTTTCTTTCTAAAATTTTATTTATTGATTTTTAGAGAGGAAAGAGAGAGAGAACAAGGGGGAGAAATCCATCAACTCATAGTAGTTGCTTCCTGTATGTGCCTTGACCAGGCAAGCCCAGGGTTTTGAATCGGCAACCTCAGCGTCTGAGGTTGACGCTCTATCTGCTGCGCCACCACAGATCAGGCAAGCTATTCATTATCAAAGTTTTTGGTCACTTTTCTATTAAAACTTGTAGAAGCACTTAATAAAAGTTTTAACTGTATAGAAATGGAAGAAGTTGGCCTCCTTAGACATCTGCCTATAACTATTATTGTTCCTGGTTATTGGAAAGATTTAAAATGTTAGCCTATCATAAAATTTTATCTTTAAAGTGGAATACAAAAATAATGTTTTTTCCCCAATCTGGAAATACACTGAGGATGAGAATGGAGAAAAGGAATGTAGTAAAATCGATATTATATGTTGTTCCTCCACAACTGTTTGATGACTTCTGAATATAGGTAGTATTTGCTTAATTAGTGCTACTGTATTTACATTCTCCTTGTAAAAAGTTTTATATTTAGGCATCTTAAGAATATAGAGCCTGCTTGGTGGTGGTGCAGTGGATAGCCGCGTCGACTTGGGATGCTGAGGTCTCAGGATTGAAACCCCAGGTTTCCAGCTTGAAAGCTGGCTCAACTGGTTATGGGGTCACCAGCTTGAGCATGGGACCACTGAAATAATCCCAAGGTTGCTGGCTTGATCCCAAGGTCATTGGCTTGAGCAAGGGGTCACTGGCTCAGCTGGAGCCCCTCGTTAAGGCACATATGAGAAATCAATAAATAAACAACTAAGGTGCTGCAGCTATGAGTTGATGCTTCTCGTCTCTCTCCCTATCTTTCCTTCTCTTTCTCTCTCGCAAAAAAAATAAATAAAAAATATATATATATTTCCGGGATCTACCGGAAAGTTCTGTCCGTTTTTGGAATAAAACAAAATACAAATTTTTCTTACTGTCAATAAACTTTATTAAATAATATAATTGCCATTATTATTAATGATTTCTTGCCAGCGTGAGGGCAATTTGTATATCCCATTTTTGAAAAATGTTTTATCTTTTGATGTAAAAAATTGAACCAGTGCTTGTTTGATATCTTCTTCATTTTTGAATTTTTTGCCCTTCAAAAAATTTTGCAAGGACAAAAACAAATGATAGTTGGAGGGTGCTAAGTCCGGGGAATATGGTGAATGAGACAGAATTTCCCAGCCTAGTTCTGCAATTTTTTGACGAGTCCCCAAAGCAGCATGTGGCCTGGCATTATCATGATGCAGTATGATGTTCTTCCTATTGAACATCACCGGCCTCTTTTCCTGGACTGCTGTCTTTAAATTATCCAGTTGCTGACAATACTTCGCCGAACTGAGCTTTTCGTTCGGTTTTAAAAGCTCATAATGTATTCGTCCTCGAACGTCCCACCATATAAACAATGTTCTCTTATTCAGAGTCAAATTTGGTTTAGAGGTGGAAGGGCTAGGTTTTCCGGGTTCACAATATGCCCTTCTCCTTACGATGTTTTCGTAGGTAATCCACTTTTCATCCACAGTTATCATCCAATTCAAGAAGGGCTCGATTTTGTTCCGAGCAAGCAGAGATGTGCATATGACGACTTGATCATCCAAATTCTTCTGACTTAATTCATGTGGCACCTATCTTGAATATTTCCACACCAATCCTATCTTCCGAATATGGTCCAAAATGGTTTGCTGAGCTGAATTAAGCCTTTCTGCGATCTCTGATGTTGTCAGAAAAGGATCTTGCTCCACCATGGTCTTAACAACATCGTCATCGATCAAAGATGGTCACCCAGAACGTGGCTTATCAGAAAGGTCGAAATCACCTGTTTGGAATTTTTCAAACCATCTTCTGCATGTCCTATCAGAAACTATACCTTCACCAAACACTTTCAATAAATTTCTACATGCTTCTGTAGCATTTCTTCCTTGTTGAAATTTGTATCAAATACAGTGGCATAAATGAACTTTATCAGTAGCCATGGGTACACTATCGCTTCACACATAAGACTAACATGAATCAACTTTGTTTTAGTTAATTTGCTATGTCAGTATGTATACATTAAGTGATAAAAATAGAGAGGCACTTATGCGCCAATAAACGTGCTTACATGTCAAAACTTGTTGTGATAGAAACGGACAGAACTTTCTGGTAGACCTGAAGCATAGCCTACAAAATTTAGGCATCTAATAAGTTTAAAAAGATTAAAGATTAAAATAAATTGTTCTATCAGAGATGAAACATTATAAAATATTGTTATATTTATTTAGTTAGTTCTACTATTAGTGATTACTATAACTGCTACTGTTAACTAGTTTTACTGTTTTGTTTACATAGTATCAGTAATGTTTCAGAAAAACAAATATATAATTCTGAATAAACATTTTTCATATTTTTATGTTAAAGTGAGAATTATGATTACCTCTATTATAGCTATCTATCATCTATCTATCTATCTATCTATCTATCTATCTATCATCTATCGAGTATGCTACGTCTGTACCAGATTGGCTCTCTAAAAAGCTGGTCACTGTAAGGGAAGAAACAACATAAGTTTTCCCATATCTGGCAGGCACAAGTTTTGGGAATGAAAAGAGTGCACTATGTGTTGAGTACAATGAATAAAAACAGACCTCCAACAAAGCACATCACTAGCAAGTTTCAGAATACCAGGGAGAAGGAAGGCTCTGAAACCAGCTCACACACAGAAGCCTCAGGATCAGGATGGCACTGAACTTTTCAGCTACAACGCTGAAAATTTAGAGTATTTATTACAGTATTTAAAGAAACCTTTTATGTTTTCAATATTGTCTCTGAATTTACAGGGGAATGCATTTCAACATGGAAGATCGCATCCAGTCAAATCATCAATCTAAAGATCAAATTTACAGAAATAACGAAGACATTTTCAGATAGGCAGAAGCTAGAAAATGAACTTCCTATACATTCTTTATTAAGAAGCAATTAGAGAATATACTTTAGCATACTGCATGAACCAACAGGAAGCCAAGAAAAAGGACCCAGAAAACAGCAGATTCAAAACGGTCAGTGAGGACAGGAAGACCTGTAAGGACAGAGGTACTGAAGGTCTGGAGGGAAACCAATCCAGACTAAAACCGCAGAGAGGGAGTTTGGAAGAGCTTTAGGAAAAAAAGAAATCAATGGATTTAAAAATAGTATTTGGAGGCAGCAAGATGGCGATGGAGTAGGTGGACGTTCCAATTACCACTTCCCAAAACCAAAGTGGATTACAATTTAATTTTAAGAACAATCATCTGGAAAAACCGACTTTTGGCTAAACCAAGAGGAATCTATAACCAAAGAACACCGAAGAAGCCACACTGAGACTGGTAGAAGGAATGGGAATATGAAGAGGGCTGCCCAGCTCCCGTGAGTGAGCAGTGGTCAGGAGGGACTCGCATGGTGGTGGGGTTTCACTGGAGGGGGGGTCCTGGGCGCCAGGACCGAAGCCCAGCCTGCAGCTCTGGAGCCTAGAAGGGGCGTATGGTCAGTATTTAGCTATGAAACAAGTCAGGATACTGTTTGTGAGAAAGAGACAGACTTCTCAGACCCAGGGTTCATCTTAAAGGGATCACTCAGAAAACCTCTTTCACAACCACTCTCCCAGGGCTCCAGGGGATGGGGATAGCTGAGAGGACCGGAGTGGCAGGAGGAGAGTGTAATCTTGGAGTCACAGGGAGAAGTACTGTGAGGGTCAGTCACCCTAACCCCTGGGCTGAGTCACTACCCAAATCTAAAGTGAATAATTTTCCTGGAACTAGCAATACCAGCAAAGGGAAGCAGGTCACCAGCCAAATGGAAGCTCTTCTGCTACACTCAGAGCAGAGTCACTTAGAAGCAGGAAGCCTGTCAGGGATACAGTATTGGGTGCTGAGCTCTGAGCTACCACCCCATCCCCACCCTGCTGAGTACTTGCTGGAGGGTGGGTGGCAGAAAGCTGAAGTGTGGTCCCATCTGTGGGGGCAGAAGCCAGGAGACAGCCATGGCTGCGGCCCAAGTGCGTCAATGCAATTCCGCCTGCAGGAGTGAGGTGGAGGCTGGAGAACCAACCCAGGCTTGCATACCGGCCTGTGAAAGCAGTCCCACCCACAGGGGTGGGGTAGAGGCTGGGGACAGCGAAGGCTTGCAGACTGGGCAGGTGTGCACAGTCCCACCCACAAAGGCAAGGTGCCTCAGTGACCACAGCAGCAGGCCAGCACCAGCAACCACCGTGCCTGAATGCCTGAGGAGGCAGCGATGGTGGGGGTGAGCTTGGGGACAGACTGAACCTCAGGAACACAAAGGCCACATCCATTGGACTACTGTGGCCACATCCTTCTTAGGGCTGAAAAGAAAGAAAAATATAAAATAAAATAAAATAAAAAATAAGGTTAGATAGAACAATACCTGAGGGTAAGAGGCAAGCCACATCCAATACCTTACCTAATCCGTGCTTTACTGTACGAGCCCAACAAGTAGCCACCAATAAGTGGCAGCAGAAAGCAACACTTAAATTAACATCCTCTAGGCCAAAAGTAGATAAAAGCCAGCCTAAGTAGATGTTAACAACAGCACCTGGGCTCAGCAGAGGCAGCCACAGGATCTGGATCACCTGTTGCTTCAAAAAGATAATAAGGGCCAGTTACAGGCAGCGACCCCCACTGGTCAAGAAGTTCCAGGGAGGGCACATTAAGAGGCCGGATATGGATGGCATCAGTTCAGGACCTAACAACCCTTGTTAGAGTGACATCTTAAGGAAGGGCTACTCACACTTGACCCAGTTAAAATATAGAAAATGGAAAAGTGGCTCTACTAGTTAAGGATATCAAACTCAAACAAGCCTGCAAACCACAAACAGAAACAATGGGAAGACAGAGGAACATAAGCCATATGGATCAACAAGAATAATCCCCAGAAAAAGATCTGGATGAAATGGAAGTAATCAAATTCCAGATGCAGAGTTTAAAATAATGATTGTTAGGATGCTTAAGAATCTCAAAGCTACAATGGATGGACTTAATGAACACCTAAATAAAGAAATTGTAAGCATCAAAAAGGACACTGAAATTATAAAAAAAACAACAGACAGAAATGACAAACACAGTACCAGAAATGAAGACTACACTAGAAAGAATTAAAAGCAGGCTGGATGAAGCAGAGGATTGAATCAGTGACTTAGAGGACAAGATAAGTGAAAGCACAGAAGCAGAACAGCAAAAAGAAAAGAGGATCAAAAAGTCTGAGGAAACTCTAAGAGAGCTCTGAGACAACATGAAGAGAAACAACATCTGTATAATAGAGGTTCCTGAAGGAAAAGAGAAAGAACCTGTTTGAAGACAATATAGCTAAAAATTTCCCTGAATTGGTGCAGGAAAGAGTCATACAGGATCAAGAAGCAGAAAGAACCCCATTAAAAAAGAACCCAGAGACCTACACCAAGACACATCATAATCAAAATACCAAAGCTAAGAGATAAAGAAAGAATACTAAAAGCAGCATGAGAAAAGCAGTCAATCACCTACAAAGGAGCCCCCATAAGGATGACAGCCAACTTTTCAACAGACACACTTGAGGCCAGAAGGGAATGGCAAGAAATATTCAAAGTAATGCAGAACAAGAGCCTACAACCAAGGCTCTTTATCCAGCAGGGCTATCGTTTAAAATTTAAGGAGAAATACAAAACTTTCCAGACAAAACAAAACAAAACAAACTCAAGGAATTCATCACAACCAAATCAATGCTGCAAGAAATGATAAGGGGCCTGCTGTAGACAAAACAAAGCAGGAAAAAAATCTAGTAAAAGAGGAATGTAGATTTAAAGGAAAAAAATGGCAATAAACAACTACATATCAATAATAACCTTAAATGTAAAAGGATTAAATGCTCCAATCAAAAGACATAGGGTAGCTACATGGTTAAGAAAACAGGACTCATACATATGCTGTTAACAGAGAGCCACCTCAGAAAAAAAGATACACAGACTGAAAGTAAAAGGATGAAAACAAATATTTCATGTAGATGGAAATGAAAAAAAAAGCTGGGGTAGCTATACTTATATATGACAAAATAGACTTTAAAACATAGACTATAGTAAGGGATAAAGAAGGACACTACATAATGATAAAGGGAGCAATCCAACAGGAAGATATAACCATTATAAATATCTATGCATCTAATATAGGAGCACCTAAATAGATAAAGCAGACTTTGATGGACATAAAGGGCGATATCAACAACAATACTATAATAGTAGGGGATTTCAATACCCCACTAACATCATTCGATACTAAAGAAAGGAAATTAACAAAGAAACTGCAAAATTAAGGGACACGGATCAACTGGATTTAATAGATATCTTCAGAACCTCTCACCCTAAAGCAGCAGAATATACATTCTTTTCAAGTGTTCATGGTACATTCTCTAGGATAGACCACATGTTAGGGCACAAAACGAGCCTCAACAAACTAAAGAAGATTGAAATCATATCAAGCATCTTCTCTGACCACAATGGCATGAAACTAGAAGTCAACTACAATAGAAACACTGAAAAACATTCAAACACTTGGAAACTAAACAGCATGTTATTAAATAACGAATGGGTCAACAATGAGATCAAGAAAGAAATAAAAATTTCCTTGAAACAAATGAAAATGAGCATACAACAACTCAAAATTTACGGGACACAGCAAAAGCAGTCCTGAGAGGAAAGTTCATAGCACTACAGGCATACCTCAAGAAGCTAGAAAAGGTGGCCTGAGAGGGGCTGTTGAGCTGCATAAATGGAGGCACCGGGCCTGGACCAGCGGGGTGGGGGCGGTGCCCGCCTCCGGGGCCTGGGGTGAGGGGTGGGTGCCCCGGACACTGAGGGCTACTGCTGACTCACCACGTTTACACGACCTGAGTGTTGAACTCCGATTATACTGTCTGTACGTTGCCTCCCCTTGGTCAGCCTGAGCCCCGGGGAGTAGGGGAGTGTGACTGGCCTCTCGCACTGCTTTGTCCCCAAAATAAACTACTGAAATCAAACTGCATTTCACACGTGTTTATACAATGTTGCTAAAAGTTTGTCACCCTCCCAGTCTTTTAATAAAATGGCTTTACCTTTTTGAACAAAAAAAAAAAAAAAAGAAGCTAGAAAAAGCTCAAATAAACAACTTAATCCTGCAACTACAAGAACTAGCAAAAGAACAGCAAGTAAAGCCCAGAGGAAGTAGAAGAAAGGAAATAATAAAGATCAGCGGAAATAAATGACATAGAGGCTAATAAAACAATATAGAGGACCAATGAAACCAAGAGCTTGTTCTTTGAAAAAGTAAACAAGATCAATGAATTTTTAACCAGATTCACCAAGAAAAAAAGAGAGAGGACTCAAATAAATAAAAATAGAAGTGAGAGTGGAGAAGTAATAACTGACACAGCAGAAATACAAAGGATTGTAAGAAAATACTATGAAGAACTGTATGCCAAAAAAATAGACAATCTAGATGAAATGGACAAATTCCTTGAAACATACAATCTTCCAAAAAATCAATCTGGAAGAATCAGAAAACCTAAACAGACCAATTACAACAAATGAGATAGAAATAGTTATTAAAAAAACTCCCAACAAACAAAAGCCCTGGGCCAAATGGCTTCACAGGCGAATTCTACCAACCATTCAAAGAAGAACTATCTCCTAACCTTCTCAAGCTATTTCAAAAAGTTCAAGAGGAGGGAAGACTTTCAAGCCCCTTTTATGAGGTGAGCATAATTCTGATTCTAAAACCAGGCAAAGATAACACAAAGAAAGAAAATTATAGGCCAATATCCCTGATGAATTTAGATGCTAAAGTTCTCAATAAAATATTAGCAAACCAGTCCAGCAATACATAAAAAAAAAAAAATCATACATCATGATCAAGTGGGATTTATTTTGGGGAGGCAAGGCTGATACAATATTCACAAATCAATCAATGTGATTCATCACATAAACAAAAGAAAGGACAAAAACCATATGATAATATCAATAGATACAGAAAAGGCATTTGATAAAATCCAGCACCCATTTATGATCAAAACTCTGAGCAAAGTGGGAATACAGGGAGCATACCTCAACATGATAAAAGCCATCTATGAGAAACCCACAGCCAACATCATACTCAATGGGCAAAAATTAAAAGCAATCCCCTTAAGATGAGGATCAAGGCAGGGGTGCTCCCTTTCAACACTCTTATTCAATATAGTTCTGGAAGTCCTAGCCACAGCAATCAGACAAGAAGAAATAAAAGGCATCCAAATTGGAAAAGAAGAAGTAAAACTATCATTATTTGCTGATGATATGATACAGTACATATGAAACCCTAAAGTCGCAGTCAAAAAACTACTGGACCTGATAAATGAATTTAGCAAGGTGTCAGGATATAAAATTAATATTCAGAAATCAGAGGCATTTTTATAAACCAACAATGATCTGTCTGAAAGAGAAATTAAGAAAACAATCCCATTCACTATTGTAACAAAGAAAATAAAGTACCTAGGAGTAAATTTAACCAAGGAGGTAAAAGATTTGTACTCAGAAAATTATAAAACATTGATAAAAGAAATCAAGAAAGATACAAACAAGTGGAAGCATATACTGTGTTCATGGTTAGGAAGAATAAACATCATCAAAATGTCCACATTATCCAAAGCAATTTATAAATTCAATCCAATTCCTATTAAAATATCAATGACATACTTTAAAAATATACAACAAATATTCCAAAAATCCATATGGAACCAAAAAAGAAAATGAATAGCCTCAGTAATCTTGAAAAAGAAGAATAAAATGGGTGGTATCACACTTCAGGATGTCAAGTTATACTACAAAGCCATTGTACTCAAAACAACTTGGTACTGGCATAAGAACAGGCACATAGATCAATGGAACAGAACAGAGAACCTAGAAATAAACCCGTACCCTTATGGACAATTGATATTTGACAAAGGAGGTAAGGGCATACAATGGAGTAAAGACAGCCTCTTCAACAAATGGTGTTGGGAAAATTGGACAGCTACCTGCAAAGAAATAAAACTAGACTACCAATTTACACCATTCACAAAAATAAACTCAAAATGGATAAAAGACTTAAATGTAAGTCATGAAACCATTAGCATCCTAGAGGAAAACACAGGCAATAAGCTCTCCGACATCTCTCACAGAAATATATTTGCTGATTTATCTCCACGCACAAGGGAAATAAAGGACAAAATAAACAAATGGGACTATATCAAACTAAAAAGCTTTTGCACAGCTAAAGACAATATGAACCAAATAAAAAGGCAAACCACACAATGGCAGAACATATTCGACAATACGTCTGATAAGGGGTTAATAACCAAAATTCATAAAAAACTTATAAAACTCAACACCAGGAAGATAAATAATCAAATCAAAAAATGGGTAAAAGAAATGAATAGACAATTCTCCAAAGAGGGCATACAGATGGCCAATAGGCAGATGAAAAAATGCTCAACATCACTAATCATTAGAGAAATGCAAATTAAAACCACCATGAGATTATCACCTCACACCAGTCAGAATGGCGCTCATCAACAAAACAACACATAATAAGTGCTGGCGAGGATATGGAGAAAAGGGAACCCTCCTGCACTGCTAGTGGGAATGCAGACTGGTACAGCCACTGTGGAAAACAGTATGGAGATTCCTCAAAAAATTAAAAATGGAACTGCCTTTTGACCCAGCCATTCCACTTTTAGAAATATATCCCAAGAACACCACATCAATACATCAATGATTCAAAAGAAGAAATGCACCCCCCATGTTTATGGCAGCATTGTTTACAATAGCAAAGATCTATAAACAGCCCAAGTGTCCATCAGTGGACAAGTGAATTAAAAAGCTTTGGTACATATATACAGAATGGAATACTATGGGGCCATGAAAAAGAAGGAAATCTTACCTTTTGCGACAACATGGATGGACCTGGAAACTATTATGTTAAGTGAAATAAGCCAGGCAGAGAAAGAAAAATATCATATGACCTCACTCATTTGAGGAATCTGACGAACAATATGAACTGAGGAGCGGAATAGAGACAGAGGTGGGATCAAAGGGACCAGAGGAAGGCCCTGGCCGGTTGGCTCAGCAGTGGAGCGTCGGCCTGGCATGCAGAAGTCCCGGGTTCGATTCCCGGCCAGGGCACACAGGAGAAGCGCCCATCTGCTTCTCCACCCCCCCTCCTTCCTCTCTGTCTCTCTCTTCCCCTCCCGCAGCGAGGCTCCATTGGAGCAAAGATGGCCCGGGCGCTGGGGATGGCTCCTTGGCCTCTGCCCCAGGCACTAGAGTGGCTCTGGTTGCAACAGAGCGACGCCCTGGAGGGGCAGAGCATCGCCCCCTGGTGGGCAGCGTCGCCCCTGGTGGGCAGAGCGTTGCCCCTGGTGGGCGTGCCGGGTAGATCCCGGTCGGGCGCATGTGGGAGTCTGTCTAACTGTCTCTCCCCGTTTCCAGCTTCAGAAAAATATATATATAAAAAAAAAAGGGACCAGAGGGAAAGTGGACAGATGGAAAGGGGATGATAGGATGATAGGATGGGACAAGAGCAGAAAAGCAAAACCTGGAGGGAAGGGGGGAGGGTGCTGCAGGGAGGGGGACAGGGGGAATGTACTGGGGAACATGGGGAGGGGAGGATATATTCGGGGGTACACTAGAATCTATGTAAACACAATAAATTAAAATAAATTTCATGTTAAAAAAAAAGGAAACCCTTCTGCAATGCTGGTGGGAACGCAGACTGGTACAACCACTGTGGAAACAGTATGGAGATTCCTCAAAAAATTAAAAATCCAACTGCCTTTTTACTCAGCCATCCCCCTTTTAGGAATATATCCCAAGAACACCACTGATTCAAAAGGAGAAATGTACCCTCATGTTATGGCAGCATTGTTCACAATAGCTAAGATCTGGAAACAGCCAAAGTGTCCATCAGTGGATGAGTGGATTAAAAAGCAGTGATACATATACACAATAGTACACTATGGGGCCCTGAAAAAGAAGGAAACCTTACCTATTGTGACGACATGGATGGACCTGGAAACTATTATGTTAAGTGAAATAAGCCAGGCAGAGAAAGAAAAATATCATATGACCTCACTCATTTGAGGAATCTAATGAACAATGTGAACTGAGGAACAGAATAGAGACAGAGACAGGATCAAAGGGTCCAGAGGGAAAGCAGACAGAGGCAAAGGGGATGATAGGATCGGATCAGAGAAGGGAAAGAGATTGGTGAAATTATACACACATAACACAATGTTATGGAGAGCAGGACAGCAAATACTGGAGGGAAAGGGGGAGGGCATTGCAGGGAGGGGGGAAGGGAGATGTGGAGGGTAACACGTTGCAGGGAGGGGGGAAGGGAGATGTGGAGGGTAACACGTTGCAGGGAGGGGGAAAGGGAGATGTGGAGGGTAACACGTTGCAGGGAGGGGGAAAGGGAGATGTGGAGGGTAACACGTTGCAGGGGGGGGAAGGGAGATGTGGAGGGTAACACGTTGCAGGGAGGGGGAAAGGGAGATGTGGAGGGTAACACGTTGCAGGGAGGGGGGAAGGGAGATGTGGAGGGTAACACGTTGCAGGGAGAGGGGAAGGGAGATGTGAAGGGTAACACATTGCAGGGAGGGGGGAAGGGAGATGTGGAGGGTAACGTTGCAGGGAGGGGGGAAGGGAGATGTGGAGGGTAACACGTTGCAGGGAGCGGGGAAGGCAGATGTGGAGGGTAACACATGCATTTGGAGGGATACTAGAATCTATGTAAACACAAAAATTAAAATTTAAAAGATAAAAAAAAATAAAAATAGTATTTGACTATTTGGAAGTATAATTGATACATGACACACATAATGAAATAGGTAGAGAAAAATTAAAGATCCCTACACAGTGATACTAACTAAACAAGTGAAAATAGGCAATTACTATTTCTAGGGGGAAAAGCTGTACAAGAAAAACATAATTTTAATAATAGACTGCTCAGCAGGAAACAGTATATATAATGTCATTATGAGACCAATACTTACTGTTAATGAACCATACTCCCAGTATAATCATAGAGAAGTGTTAGAAGGTACAGGAAAAGTCCTACTTCCACTAATGGGAAGTAAGCAGACAATGACTATGCATCTAGAAATAGCAGTATGAACATATTTAAAGACATGAAGGTTACCATATTTCCCCATGTATATGATGTACTTTTTAAAAAAAAATTTGGGGTCTAAAAACTGGGTGTGTCTTATACAGTGGTTGTAGGTTTTTTTACTTGCATTTCCTGCTTTTCTGTGCTTGTTTTTGTGCTCATTGTTGAAGACAGTGATTCGTCATCAGACACAGATGAGGACAAGCTAATGGGAGTTTTGACAATGATGAGTATGAATTCTGTGATAAATAAAACTTGAGTTCAATAACTTTATGTGATACAATTTTTTTAAATTTCAGGCCCCCAAATTAAGATGCATCTTATACATGGGATCGTCTTATACATGGGGAATATGGTAATATCACAACAGAGGTATTCTCTAGGGCATGGGGCACAGGGTGATTACTGTTTTTCACTGCAATCTTTCAATATTTGACTATAACACTAAGCATATAAATACTTTTAAAAATAATGGACAATACTGTGGTGATTGCAGAGGGGGTAAGGGAAGTGGAGGAGGGGATGGGGGGATAAAAGGTAATGAACAAAGACTTGACTTGGGGGGGTGAACACACAATATGGTGTACAGAGATGTGTTGTAGAATTGGGCCCCTAAAACCTGTAATATTAATAATTATGTTAACCAATGTCACCACAATAAATTCAATAAAAAAGTGATACAGATTTCTAAAGCTCACTCCCAGAAATTCTTTTTTTATAAATGCTTTTTTTTTTTTTGAAAGAGAGCGCGCACGAGAGAGAAGCATCAACTCACAGTTGCTTTGCTTTAGTTGCTCATTGATTGCTTCTCATACACGGCTTGACCAGGAATCAGACCCCATGCTCAAGCTGGCAAGTTGGTGATCTTGGGGTTTTGAGCAAGTGACCTCAGCATTCTGGGTGGATGCTCTATCTACTGCACCACCACTGGTCAAGCACTCCGAGAAGTTCTGGTTCAGTAAATCTCAGGCTGGTAATCAGTAATTTTCAGCCTCTCAGGTGATCCCAAGAGAGAGGCCTAGGACAGTAACATAATTTATTTAACAAATTACAGGCAAACTTGAGACTAGACTAGTAGGCTCCTGATCCCAGGTGACTGTCTTCTTTATACCACTTATCTAGCCTTTGTAACCTTACAGTAGCCCTAGCAGATTTCAAGAATTCTCTTTAGAATCTTGCTTCAAAAATAGAAAAATTATTGGCAAATTTTGGAGCAAAATCCACTATATGGATTCATCTGTAAGCCTGTGGGGCAAAGAGGAAAGCTATCAGGTAAGAAGGTGAAAATTACTGCAGTCCAAAGGCCTGTGAGCCTGTGAAAACAATGAAAACCCAAATTGTTTTAAAGGTGAAAGAAGTGGCGAATTTGGCAGTAAAGACAGGTAGGAGCAGCAAATGAAATTTCTTATCCAAAGATCCGGAAGAAAGGATGATATGTGAAGATTACCTTTGAATCCGAATGCTTTGATCTGAGAACCCTTGTGTGTCGATCATCACGTCTGCCTCATCCAGGACAAACACACGAATCTTAGTCAAATCAATTAGTTTTTTCCTTAAACACCAATCCAGGACAGTCCCAGGAGTGCCAATTATAATTTGTTTGGTGATGTCAGTGCTTCTGGGAACTAGGGAGAAAAGGGTTTGAAGGGCTCCTTCAGACACAAACAACCCACCATGCAGGGCAATGCAACACAGCACTCTTAAGCTCAAGAACATGTCCTGATGACTCTCCAAGTGCAAACCCCAAGGTCACTATGGTTTTTAATTTTAAATTAGTTTCTGAGTTTCTAGTTTTATGGTAATGATAATCTGCATATTTGATTCATTTTAATAGCCACCCTGCAGCAATCCCACTGTCCTATAGAAATATTGGCACAGCTGTGAAACCCCTCCAAACCCTCCCCAATGGAAAACCACCAAAATGTCTATCAACGGGTTACATGAAATGAATGATGGCATATTATGCGGCTGGTCAAAAGAATGAAGTGGGGCTCTATGTACTAACATGGAAAGATGCTCAAAACATGTATGTTTCTGAATATTAAGGAAAAAATACCCCCGTTTTTGTAAACTCTCTAAGGAAACAAATACATACACGTACATTGGTAAGCATATGAATTCCAAAACAAAAGAAAACAAAGTAAAAAACAAATGATTGATAACAAAGCTGTAACTATCTTTGAAGGGAGAGTTTTGGAGGGCAAGGAAGAACAACTTTCACTTTTTACCTCCTAATCTGTGTTTTAAAGATTTTTTCCCTGCTATATATATGTAATACTTTAATAAAAAAAAAACAGTAAAAGCTTTCTGTACCAACTACTGAGCTTCAGAGAAAAGGATATATAAGACTATCCTCTTGCCCGATGTGGGAATTGTAGAAATAAGGGTCCTTATTATTAAGGTTTCTTATTATAAGAAAGCAGAGAAGTTATATAATATGCTTGTTAGAGGTGGAGTCAGTATTTAAAAAATCAGCCAAGACTGGCTTACTGGCACATACTTGGATTCCCTCGAATGGCATACATCACTTGCACATCCACACAGAATTCTCCCATCTGTTCAACCACACGGCCGGTTTGCAGAGCCAATTCATATGTTGGAGCCAGGCAGAGGCACTGTGAGATAGCAAGAAGGGGGAGGAGAAAGGTTTGTATAAACTATTATGCAAATTTGACATACAATTAAAATTTGTACAGGGAGAAATACAGAAGTAAACTTGGAGAGACTAGTTGAATAAAATATTTTAAACTGAATACAACTTAGCAGTTAATAGACCTGGTGAATGCTGAGCCTGGCAGGGGAAAGAGAGCTAAAGGAGGAAAAATTGATACCCTTTGCATACTCCTCTCAGAGGGGTTATGAAGACACACAGGTGACTGGTCACCCTTTTGTTGGTGGGGGAAGAATGGGATGTAAAGAGGTTGGTAATCAAAAACGGGGAAATACAAGACAAATTTCAGCCAGAGTGTGACCCTCATCACCTCCTGCCAGCTATGAAGTCTGCCTTTCCAGAACACTCCCTGTTGATCTGATCCATCCCGGGCAGGATATTCCCTCCAGCTCTTCCACTTGTTATTGTCACCCCGTTTATAAATGGTGCTTGCTGATGAATGAAGATGTTGATGAAAGAAACTGGTGATATTTAATATATACTTCAGTGATAGAGAAGAAAGGCAAACATAGCCAAAGTGTTAAAAATAGTTTCCACACACATTTCTCAAATGCAGCTTTTCATAAAAAATTTTAATTCATAATATCAAACCCCAAATAGAAATTTCCCTGAACTTGTCTAATAAATCAGGTAACATTCTATGTCTGGCTTTAGTTCAGGGGTCTTCAAACTTTTTACACAGGGGGCCAGTTCATTGTCCCCCAGACCGTTGGAGGGCCGGACTATAAAAAAAACTATGAACAAATCCTTGTTTTCCCTACTGCACTGAGTGCACTGCATACTTAGGTATGCACACTGCACATATCTTATTTTAAAGTAAAAAAACAAAATGGGAACAAATACAATATTTAAAATAAAGAAAAAGTAAATTTAAATCAACAAACTGACCAATATTTCAATGGGAACTATGGGCCTGCCTTTTTTTTTTTTTTTTTTTTTGTATTTTTCTGAAGTTGGAAACGGGGAGGCAGTCAGACAGACTCCTGCATGTGCCCGACCGGGATCCACCCGGCATGCCCACCAGGGGGCAATGCTCTGCCCATCTGGGCCGTTGCTCTGTTACAACCAGAGCCATTCTAGTGCCTGAGGCAGAGGCCACAGAGCCATCCTCAGCGCCTGGGCAAACTTTGCTCCAATGGAGCCTTGGCTGCAGGAGGGGAAGAGAGAGACAGAAAGGAAGGAGGGGGGAGGGGTGGAGAAGCAGATGGGCACTTCTCCTGTGTGCCCTGGCTGGAAATCGAACCCGGAACTCCTGCACGCCAGGCCGACGCTCTACCACTGAGCCAACCGGCCAGGGCCTAGGCCTGCTTTTGGCTAATGAGATAGTCAATGTCCGGATCCATATTTGTCACTGCTAGTCGTAACAAGTGATATGATGCACTTCTGGAGCCTTGAAGCGTAAGTCCCGTGTCACTGGAAGTAGTACTGTACGTGAGCAATGCTGTGCTCACTGACCACCAATGAAAGAGGTGCCCCTTCCGGAAGTGTGGCGGGGGCCAGATAAATGGCCTCAGGGGGCCGCATGCGGCCTGCGGGCCGTAGTTTGGGGACCCCTGCTTTAGTTATTCACATCCCCAGCTTGTCTTGTTGATCAGAGTGTAAGCTTCCTGAGAGAATCCTTGTTTTCCCTACTGCACTGAGTGCACTGCATACTTAGGTACTCAGCTTGTCAAATGAATGAATGAGTCTAGTTTGGAGAAAAGGAGTGATTGCCAAATGTTTTCCGCGAGTGGAAGTTACAATAGGAGCATGGCAAGGACAATCCCATCCCTGCTCAGTCACTCTCTGACACCTGTGACCTTCTGTGAGACATTTCCATCTTCAAGCCTCAGTTTCCTCCTCTGTTAAGAGTGAGGTTGGAGGATCTTCTAGTTCTACAGCCTTTTTTTTTTTTTTTGTATTTTTCTGAAGTTGGAAACAGGGCGGCAGTCAGACTCCCGCATGCGCTCGACCGGGATCCACCCGGCATGCCCACTAGGGGGCGATGCTCTGCCCATCTGGGGCATTGCTATGTTGCAACCAGAGCCATTCTAGCACCTGAGGTAGAGGCCATGGAGCCATCCTCAGCACCCGGGCCAACTTTGCTCCAATGGAGCCTTGGCTGCGGGAGGGGAAGAGAGAGACAGAGAGAAAGGAGAGGGGGAGGGGTGGAGAAGCAGGTGGGCACTTCTCCTGTGTGACCTGGCTGGGAATCGAACCCGGGACTCCTGCACACCAGGCCGATGCTCTACCACTGAGCCAACCAGCCAGGGCCTAGTTCTACAGCTTTTTAAGATGTACGCTCACTTCATACCAAGCACAGTGCTAAAAATGTACACTATTTCATTTCATCTGCATGACAATCCTATGAAGCAAGTATTCATTGATTCACTTATTCAGTGTTTAATGAGTATTCTACAAGCCAGGCACCGTGCGTGGTGTTAGGATTCAGGGTGAACAGAACAAGTACAGTCCATGCCTTTACGTTATCTTTACAGACAAGGAAGCAGATTCAGAGATTGACTACCTCGCCTAAGACATTCTGCTAGTAAGAAGCGAGGCTGGGATTGGACCCAGTCAAACAACAAAGCCTGTGCTTTCAATCACTGTCCCACATTTCTGCCCAACACTTTTCCCATAATTTTATAGAAGAATGGCTATTGTAAATATCATATCATTGTAGCAATATTACTTGTTATTAAAATATCATGGCATTGAAAGCTATCCCATCCCTCTCTCAGCCTTTCTTTACCTGTGGGAACAGTTCTGAGGCGTTAACTCTGCTTAGCATTGCCAAGACAAAAGCAGCTGTTTTTCCTGTTCCAGACTGGCTCTGGGCTATGAGGTTCTGGGGCCTGGAGAAAAGAGGAGACCACTGGGCATAAACTAAATATTAGAGACTAAGAATCACCAAGTTGGAACACCACTACCCTGGAAACTCACGGATGTGCCAGCATCATAGGGAGAGCCATCTCCTGGATTTTGGATGGTCTGTTAAATCCCATTGCATAGATCCCTTTTAGCAACTCCTCCTTTCTGTCAGAAAAAAAAAGAAAAAAAAAAAAAAGAAGATTAAACAATTATCCAAGAAGGCATACAAACAGCCAACAGATATATGAAAAGACGCTCATTTTGCTACCTGTCAGAGAAATGGAAATCAAAACTACAATGAGATACTACTTCACACCTGTTAGATTGGCTATTATCAACAAGACAGGTAATAAGTATTAGAGAGGCTGTGGAGAAAAGGAACCCTCACTTACTGCTGGTGGGAATATAAACTGGTACAGCCACTTTTTAAAACAGTATGGTGGTTCCTCAAAAATTAAATCCAGAACCACTATATGACCCAGCAATCCCTCTACTGGGTATATACCCAAAAACCTCAAAAACATTGGTACACAAAGACACATGCACCCATGTTCATCGCAGCATTATTCACAGTAGCCAAGACATGGAAATAACCAAAGTGCCCTTCAATAGAGTATTGCATAAAGAAGATATGGTACATATATATGTGAATACTACTCAGCCATAAGAAATGATGACACATTGCCATTTACGACAAAATGGGTGGACCTTGAGAACTTTATACTGAGTGAAATAAGTAAATCAGAAAAAGCTAAGAACTACATGATTGCACATACAGGTGGAATATAAAAATGAGACTCATGGAAATAGATAAAAGTGAAGTGGTTACCAGGGGGAGGGAGGTGGGGAAAAGGGGAGTAAAGAGGGACAAATAAACTGTGATGGAAAATGATTTGACTTGGGTGATGGGCACACAACGCAATCAACAGTTCAAATGTTATAGAAATGTTTACCTGAATCTTATATACTCATATTGATCAATATCACTCCAATAAATTTAATTTTCTAAATATAAAATAATACTTAAAGCCCATGATTGTTCAGTAACCTCAGAAATACAAACTTGAAAGGTACACTTCTAAATTAAGCCACTCTGTACTGAGCTTTAAAAGTAATATTTAGAAATATATAATTTATACTTTAATGCGCAATCATGTCTGTAAAATTGTACCCCTAACATAATAAACTATGCTATGAGCCTAGGATAAGAACAGTAATAAAAGCTAACATTGAACTTTCTGTTGAACCAAGGAAAAAAGGAAAAACTCATCTGATATATCAATTTGCTAGGGAGAGTTTTCCATATAAGCAGAAAACTACATGAGACTTATTATTTAATTCTTCTTAATGAATGAAAAACTCTGGTGTTTAACAGCTATTTTCAGAGCAGACAAAAATTTTATTCTGTCTAGGACAGTGGTTCTCAACCTTTCTAATGCCGTGACCCCACAATACAGTTCCTCATGTTGCGGTGACCCCAAACCAAAAAATAATTTTGGTGGCTACTTCATAACTGTAATTTTGCTACAGTTATGATTCGGAATGTAAATACCTGATATGCATTATGTATTTTCTGATGGCTTTAGGCGACCCCGTTGGGGTCGCGATCCACAGGTTGAGAACCACTGGTCTAGGAGCAGAAGACACTATTACCTCATCCTTCTGAGCCAGTATTTTTAAACACTTCTTCCCTGGGGTCTCATGATGGATGTTAGAAAGAGGATAGTGAAGTGGGCTGGAACATTTCCACCTTCAATAACACGCATATTTTGGATGTGCTTAATCGGCAGGTTAATTGGTAGATTACTGGCAGCCCCAACTTTTAATCATCGGTAGGCTTCTCCTTCCATTTAGAAAATGTCTGGACATTGAAATTTTGGACCTTTCCTCTTTATGTAAGTCCACATCAGTAAAATACACTTCTTTAATACCAATTGATAAGTCCCTAGGAAATGCAAACCCATTTGAGAAAGGAATTCATTTTAATACTATTTGAAACTAAATATAATTAGAAAGGTTAAAAGCTTGTAACTTATCTAAAGGGTGTGGGGCAGGAAACGGGTCATCAGTGTCCCCATCTCTGTATTCTGGTATGGAAAGTAGTAATATATGCCTGTGTCTGGTGTAGCTGTTTCCCTTAGCACAGAAAGATTTAAATACTTCACCATCAAAAATGTTCTAAATTTGCTGAACAATTCAGGTAGCTGAGTGTTCCTCTTTGAGCTGTATTTTAATTGCATGCAAAACATACACATTTCACTTTAATATTGAATATAAGAACATAAAGGAGATTCTCATGGTTTCATTATTAGCAGATCACTTTGTTCTGTGCTATGCTTCCCAGCATTTCTCCCACTAAAAGAGTAAAAACACTCACAGCCGCAGCTCTTCAAATGTTTTCACTGAGTATAGTGGAGAGCTGGGATCCTTTTGTAAGACTTCAACTTGGTGACTGGATTCTACTAAAGACTGTTGGATTAACTTGTTCAAGAGTGAATTAGCTGCCAAATCCACTAGAAAAGCAAGAATAAAAGGGGATATTATTGCAGGGAGAAATTCAAGCTTTCTAAATGACAGTAAGTTGCTCCCTCCCATCCAGTGGTATATGTCAAGCAAATGCTCCTACTCTCATCTTTCTGCTATGTAAGTTTCCAGAAAGAATGACATAGCACTGAGAATTCCTCTTTTTCATGAGGACCCAGTTTCTTTCTTTTTTTTTTTTTTAAATTATTTTTATTTATTCATTTTTTAGGGGGGGGGAGGGAGAGAGAGAGAGAGAGAGAGAGAGAAGGGGGGGAGGAGCAGGAAGCTTCAACTCCCATATGTGCCTTGACCAGGCAAGCCCAGGGTTTTGAACCAGCAACCTCAGCATTTCCAGGTCGATGCTTTATCCACCGCGCCACCACAGGTCAGGCATGGACCCAGTTTCTAATGCTCTGCTGTTCACACCAACATCTAGCTTCAAGCAAGTCTACATCCACTATCACCAGGCCTAATGTTTCCCTCACCAGCTGAAAATTCTAAACCCATTCCTACATATTCCATTTCAACTTCTTCTAAATAAATATGCCCCAGTCCTAACTTACTATTTCTCCTGATATTCACTATTTATAAAAAAAAGGAAGCAAAGGCAGTTCTCCAATTGACATTACATTATTCATATTATGAAAGTCATGATTAACTGAAATAATGCTAGTAGATACATGCAAGTGAATCATCTCCTACCTACATCTTCATCATCTTCTTCTGTGTTAATAAAATTACCTAAAAGGATGGAAGAGAAACAATAAACGTAAAGATAAGTGCTAAGTAGAAATATAAAGTGTATTATCCCAGTTTCTCTTGCTGTCTTGACAGCGTGCACTGACAGGAAGGGTCATCCGAGGAACGGGTAAAAAGACTGGGGAAGTGGAGGGCCCTGAATGTTAAATGAAGAGAGCCACATATATTTCAGTCGCTGGAGACATGAGGAAAACAATGTTCTTTATCTGAGGCCAATCTGCATTAACCTAGAGCACTTACCTAGGTTGGGAACTGGAGTCTTCTTAATGCCCGGAAGGTTCTTCCGGGGATGGATGAGATTTGAAAACTATTGAAAGACACAAATTTCAACCAACATTAGGAAGCAAAATGTCAAGAAGTCCAGTGCTACCCCTAACAGGGGCTGGAAGAGATGCAGGAAAGACCGCCCAAATACTGTTTTCTTTACAATGTTAGGTATAAATAGATTCTTTTCAGGAACAGTGTTCCTGTATGAAATTATCCTAAAACTGGAAAAGACTTTCTGTTCCCCTGTATGTGCAGTTCCTCTTCACAGGCCTCTAGTCTAAATGTGGCAGTACCCTGAGGGCTGGGATCACACATGATCAAAGAATGGTGGACAGACAGACGGAAGGAAGATAGCTGAGGCTTAATAGTCAAATTGGCAAAGCAGAAAACTCAGGGTCTGATTGGGACTACCAGCTGCTTTCCCTTCCAGGACTTCCAGATATCTTTATTTTGCCCATTTAAACCAAAGGTCTTGCCCTGGCCGGTTGGCTCAGCGGTAGAGCGTCGGCCTAGCGTGCAGAGGACCAAGGATCGATTCCAGGCCAGGGCACACAGGAGAAGCGCCCATTTGTTTCTCCACTCCTCCTCGGCGCCTTCCTCTCTGTCTCTCTCTTCCCCTCCCGCAGCCAAGGCTCCATTGGAGCAAAGATGGCCTGGGCGCTGGGGATGGCTCTGTGGCCTCTGCCTCAGGCGCTAGAGTGGCTCTGGTCGCAACATGGCGACGCCCAGGATGGGCAAAGCATCGCCCCCTGGTGGGCGTGCCGGGTGGATCCCGGTTGGGCGCATGCGGGAGTCTGTCTGACTGTCCCTCCCTGTTTCCAGCTTCAGAAAAATGCAAAAAATAAAATAAAATAAACCAAAGGCCTTGTCTCTCTAGGTCTCCTTTTTCCGGGCCTTCTTTCAAGTCCTTGCCCCTTGGCATCTCCCCTCCACTACTGGCCACCCTACTCCCCCAACCCCCCGCCCAACGCCCCCCCCCCTGCGTTCACCACCCCGCCCCGCAAATTTCCCCCCGGGAGTGCTGTCCTAGCCCCTGGCCCTCTGCCCTCCAGGTTGGTGGCCATTACGTGGCTGTCCAGGTGATCGCTCTCTGCAGCCCCCGGGTCACTTTCCCAAAGTAACGACGCCATGGCTGTGTTCGCTGCTCGGACCCCAGCACGTGCGTTCGGCTCTGCGAGGCAGGTGGGGTAGCGGCGGCCAATGGGCTTCCTCAGCGGGCGGGGTCACGAGCCGGACCTCCGCCGCCGCGCGCAGGCGCCTAGCTCCGGGGAGGAGGGGGAGGAGGCGGGGTTGTCCGCGGAGCGGGAGGGTTGTTGGGGGTCGGGGGAAGTGGTCGCAGTGCCCATTTGCCCGCTGCTGACTTATGATACGGCAACGGCGGCTCGGGGCTCTGCGCAGCAACAACCTTCTCAATGACCTGAGTTCTACTCCCTTACTCCCTCACTCTCCAGGTAGTTCTCTGGGTCAGGCTAGATCCCCGCCCCGCTTCAAGCTGTCAAGCCCACGTTTCCCCCAACATTTCCACTTCTTCGTGACAAGAAATAAAAAAGGCTGTGAATTGCTAAGAAAGTGGAGAGTCAAAATGGGTACGTTTCACCTGACAAATGAATTCGGACGCGAAAGATACGAAGAGGCAGTCAAGTTCAGGTTCTAACTTTCGACCCTATTTCTAAATGCCGGTGATGCCCCCAGACTGGCTTATTTTCATTCCAATTCTGATGAGTGTCCCTTGCTAAAGCAATACTGAGAAAACTGTTTCTTTTAGTAAAATCTCCACCTCTTACCTGGACTGCACAATATAGGATAGATTCCTTCTACTACTGACTGCTGAACTTGGACAAAAGAAACAGATTTTTTTTTTTTTGTATTTTTCTGAAGCTGGAAACGGGGAGACAGTCAGACAGACTTCCGCATGCGCCCGACCGGGATCCACCCGGCACGCCCACCAGGGGCGACGCTCTGCCCACCAGGGGGCGATGCTCTGCCCCTCCGGGGCGTCACTCTGCCGCGACCAGAGCCACTCTAGCGCCTGGGGCAGAGGCCAAGGAGCCATCCCCAGCGCCCAGGCCATCTTTTGCTCCAATGGAGCCTTGGCTGCGGGAGGGGAAGAGAGAGACAGAGAGGAAGGAGGGAGGGCGGGGGTGGAGAAGCAAATGGGCGCTTCTCCTATGTGCCCTGGCCGGGAATCGAACCCGGGTCCCCCGCACGCCAGGCCGACGCTCTACCGCGGAGCCAACCGGCCAGGTCCAGAAACAGATCTTTTCCACTTTTTCTAACAGGAATTTTGAGATTTGGATCAGTCTCTGGAAAAAAATAAACTCTACAAAAATCTAGTTATGCTCTCTCCGTGGTGCTGAAGCCAGTTAGCCACCCGCAGGCTCCTCAATTTATTTTGAAATTATCAAAATCCTTTTCAGCTCTTACATGCGGGTTCTAGTAGTAAATTATTATTATTTGTCTCACAATGGTAATGTGGGGAAAATGGCTGTGTTAGGCTTGCTCCGGGTTTACCGGCTGCAAGCACTTTGCCTGATTGGTGCGTGGGCGCATGGCAGCGCCACGTGTAAGTAAGTGGTCTAGGTAAGGCTGCAGGTGCTTTCCCTCCAACGCGATTCTTCCAGATCATTCTTCCGCCACACGGTAAGGTGCGCTTTTCCCTGCTCCCTTGCTCTAATATTTGTTCGCCTGTCTTTGCCAGCCTCCAATGAATGGGTATAGCCCGACGCTTTCCGCCCCGCAGTTCCTCTACGGTCTGCGGGAATTCAATGGGAACCTGCCTGGCCTCAACCACCAGCATTACAGGTAACTTTATATGAACTTAAACAGGTATAAAATCAAGCCAGGTTCTTTCATCTTAGTTTTCGTATAAGAGTGGCAGACCTTCGAAAAGTTACTTATCTATTATTTTTTGCGCAGTGAAATTTATGTTTATTTCTGTTACTAGGCCAGGCCTTAGGTGGAGAAACGGTGGCCAGACTGGAAAATACTAGGCTGATTTACACGTTAAGCCTACATTCCTATCTTAGAACTACATTTCCTACAAAGCTGGACTACAACTCCCATGAGTCCCCCGAGCGCGCCCCGGAGGCGCAAAGTGACAGCTTCCTGTCTCGCGAATAGCCGCTCCGCCAAACACCAGAAGGTAAGGGTGGGGTTTGGTGATTGGCTGTTTTATGGTTTCTACAAAGAGGAACGGACGAATGAACAAATATTTGAACCTGTTTCTCCTCCGTGCCCCATTTCGTACTCGGACCGTTTCCGGAGTGGAACCTTGCTTAAGACCACGTGCTTGTGTTTAGTGCTTCTTGGAGCTCCTGGCGAAAATTCGCAGCCAAAGGAGTTGCTTTTATTCGATTTAGATGGCCCTTGGACTGTGGAGTGAAACCTCTGTTGCCTCGGTGAAAAATGCCAGGGGTTGGGATCTCAGTAAGTTGTGGGGTGGGAGGAACCGGCGACATTTTTCAGATCGTTTGGGGGATTGTTTTCCAGTGCTAGTGATCATAGGTTCGTTTTCTGATCCTGTGGGTATTACCCCTCCTTCCCTCATTTGTTTAAAATAAACTTTATTATAGAATACTTTTTTTTACTACTCCACTACTTACTAATATTTTCCAGACTAAATTTTAACTTAAAAAAAAATGAAACTAAGGACGGCTGTTTCGGCGTTAACAGGCGATGCTCGGCACACGCACGAATACCCTCTTTGTGGTCATTTGGCGGCCCCTTCCAGGGGTCCGCGGTCAGCCTGGGAACCTTCCTGAAAAGGGTATGGTGTCCTGGAGAATGCACTGCACTGACGCAGGAGTCTTGGGCTCGTCCACTTTTTGCCATAAATCTTATTAACCACGCTTAAATCCTTTGGACTGGTTCTTTGGTTTAAAAAGGGTTACTACAATAGATAATCACTTTGGAAACTTTCTGATGTGTAATAATGGGCTTTGAGATATAAAGAAGGTAAAACACTGGAGTGTTTTGCTGTAATTTGCATGTAAAAATGCCATGTAGCTTTTAAATTTAAAAAATACAACTAAAAAAATACAATAACTAGGTAGTTATTAAGAAAATAAAAACTACCTTTAATCCTACTACTGTTTGATCTTTCCATGTTTTGTGTGTGGGCAAGGGTGTAGGACCGAGATCATACTGCATAGTTTCCAACCTATTAGTTTCATTTAATATGCATTTTTCCATTAGCTTCCCACTGACTAATGTTCTATTTAACCACTTCACTGTTTTATAATTTGTAGTTGATATATCCTATATCGTTGAGTTACTGATTATTTCCCTGATAAATACTTAGCAGTGGAACTGGGTGAATGAATGATGTAGCTTAAATATAGAGGAAATGTATTTTAGCAGATAGGTCAAATTTATTCAATTTTGTCACAGCTGTTTTAGTTTGAACGAGCAAACCATCTCTGCTATCACTCTTCCGTCTTCAGATGTTAAAACCGACAGCCTTGTTTGTTGATGTTCCTCATTGGATTAGAATCAAGAACAGGGAGATCCAATTTCAGGTGAGCATAATTGTTTTGGTCTGTACCCAAATAGGCCAGATTCATTTGGTATTTATGTTTGCATCTGGTTCCAGATGTTAACAGTTTGAAGTGCTGTTGCGGTGGGACTAGCCTTCATGTGACAGGCATAATTTCTAAGGCAACCTCAGTGGCAAATTATAAAACACATGGTATTCTAGAAGTAACAATTGGAGGACAATATATTGAAATAATTTTGAAAGTAAACTTGGGCTAGAATCCTATGTCATATAGTGCTTTTGTTGAGCATCTATTAAAAAGTATTTAACATGGCCTGACCTGTGGTGGCGCAGTGGATAAAGCGTTGACCTGGAATGCTGAGGTCACCGGTTCAAATCTCTGGGCTTGCCTGGTCAAGGCACATATGGGAGTTGATGCTTCCTGCTCCTCCCCCTGTTCTCTATCTCTCCCTCTCTCTCTCATAAAAATGAATAAATAAAATCTAAAAAAAGTAAATAAAAAAAAAAGTATTTAACATGGACTTGCTAATGAAGGATAGCTACGCTGTTACCTTTCTTCTTTAGGGCTGTGTGTCAAGGACAGGTTTTGGTGCTTCCGGTTGGCCGTCATTTAGGCTGTGAGAGTATAATGATGAGTACAATTGGAAGCAGAATCATAACTCAGGTTTGAAGTCACCTTACTTTGGGAAGTACTTAAGTAAAAATTAGGGAAGTCCACAAGTTTCCAAAATTCTTTCATGGATAAGCTTAATGCCCAGCAACTTTAAAAACACACTAATAAAAACAGCAACTCGCATTAGCCAAAGGTAATGAGTATAGGACAGAAATAGTGCTAGCTGACTTTGCTTACTAATTTGACAAGTAGAAAGAAAGATTTTTTTTCCCTTTCTTTCTATGGCATGACTTATCTTGCATTGCTGGATTTGAGTGGTAAACAGGCAGTTAAGTGGTATCTGATACCAGTGTGATAACATACCTAGGAAAGACCACTGATGGGTGAAGTCCTTACTCTATAATGTACAATAGGCTTTCAAGTTAGTTGTTTTATTTAAACAAAAGGAAAGAGATAAAGTACCAGGTTATCCCAAACAATCCCTTGAAAGGAGACAGGTTAAACAAAAAGACTTAAGAAGAAGGAGGAGGAAAGGGAAACTTCTTGGGCATGACACCGTTTGCAAGGTCACAACGAATATCCCAACGAAGGGCAGATCTTTTCTTCTCAGTTGGTACTAGGTAATTGTTTGGAACATATATGTGCTGAGGCTTGGGTTGGGGTTCTGCTCGACAAAGCATCTGCTCTCGGACACCCCAGCGTAATTCCTTCCTATGATCTTCACCGGGTAATCTCAATGAGTCCCATTCTCGTTTGTACTCAAAATAGCGGGCTACCCGGTCTATCTTGCTTCGGTTTCGGCTTAATTGGTCCAACCTTGGGAGAATAAAAGACCTGGGTCGGCAGGCAACAATCAGGTCTTGTTCATAAGCTGGAAAGCCCATTCCTTCTATTTGTAGATGGCAAATAAGCTGATCTTGAGAAGTTCCGTGGTATTCATGTGGTAGATTTAATTTTTTTGAAATATCATCAGGGGATTCCTTGTCTTTCTGGAAATGCAGGGTCATCAACCTTTGTCTTGAATCCCAGAGATTCATGTCATTTTCTGTATTAGACTCTGGTTCACTGATAATTGACTCATCTGTCACTAACACTTCCCCATCTGGCTTCCTACGCAGCACCTTTCTCTTCATCACTGGCTTTTGCAATCTTTGAGAGGCCTCAGAGACTGTTTCTGAAATGACACTATTTTTTGCATGTGGGTACTGCAGGTGCACAGGAAGAGCAGGTCGATTTCCTGGGGTTACTGAAGCTTTGCTGTAGGGATCATACTGGGTAGACTGGGCTTCTCTCCTTTTATCTCCCTCATCCTGCCCTGCATATATATGGGTGAAAGCTATAGCAGCTGCTAACATTCGTTCTTCTGGATCCATATTGGCCCATTTTTGTCCACTAGGTCCCATGAGTTCCTTTACTGCTTCCTCTACATTGTAGGACCTTCTGTAAGAGAAAACAATGATCAGTTTTCTAGTAATACATTCCCAGCTCATACATTGTTCATTCCCTTCCTATTATTTTATAGCAGTGAAATGAAAGAATAGCTAAGGCAATCATTACTATAATTAATAAAATAGATTAGTATAAAATAGTCTGGGAAAAATTTGGAGGGGCATTAACTCAGTTCTGGAGAATTTATTACCTGCTTTCATTTCCACACTTCTTACTCATTCTCACTGTCTACTGCCTAGTACCACTTTGATTAGTTCCTAGGACAGGATAAATGAGTTCTGGCATAAGAAAAGCTTGAGGCTACATGATTTGAGGCATAATGTTTAATGTACATTTTGTAACTTGTGCTTAGAGGGACACTTCATGTATCCAGCATTATTCTATATGGTTTATACTCATTAATTCATGTAACCTTCACAACTGTGGGATAGTTACTCTGATTATCTCCTTTTCACAGATGAGTAAGATTAAGCATACAGAGATGAAATAATTTAGCACAAGGTTACACTGTTAGTAAGTTGCATAGAATTCCAATGTATATGTGTACTATAATTTTTCAGCCAGTCCATGATTGATTGATTTTAGGCTTACAAACTTTTGTTACTAAAAAATAATGTTATGAGTATCTTATAAATTTTTACATACTTGTGCAAGCATATGTGTATGTTAAATATCTAAAATGGAATAGGTGGGTCATAAGGTAATGTGTGTGCTCAATTTTGATGGCTGTTACCACATGCCCTCTAAAGAGGTTGTATTTTTTTTTTTTTTATTCATTTTAGAGAGGAGAGAGAGAGACAGAGGAGAGAGAGACGGGGGGAGGAGCTGGAAGCATCAACTCCCATATGTGCCTTGACCAGGCAAGCCCAGGGTTTCGAACCGGCGACCTCAGCATTTCCAGGTCGACGCTTTACCCACTGCGCCACCACAGGTCAGGCCCTAAAGAAGTTGTATTAATAGTGAATTATAGAGCTTGTTTCGCCCTCCCACTTCCAAAGTGGTGTACGATCAAACTTCCTATCTTTGCAGTTGGCTTGGTAAAAAATAAATAAGGTTTTCATAAATTGGCATTTAAGTGGAATAAAATTGAGCACCTTTTCATACATTATAAGCTTTTCTCCCCCCCTCTTTCTATGCAGTGCTTATTCTTTCCCACTAACCTGACAGGTTGTTGGACTTTTTCTTATTGGGTTTTTTTTTTTTTTTGTATTTTTCCGAAGCTAGAAACGGGAGCGACAGTCAGATAGACTCCTGCATGCGCCCAACCAGGATCCACCTGGCACGCCCACCAGGGGGCGACGCTCTGCCCCTCCAGCGCATCGCTCTGCCGCGACCAGAGCCACTCTAGCACCTGGGGCAGAGGCCAAGGAGCCATCCCCAGCGCCCGGGCCATCTTTGCTCCAATGGAGCCTCAGCTGCGGGAGGGGAAGAGAGAGACAGAGAGAAAGGAGAGGGGGAGGGGTGGAGAAGCAGATGGGCGCTTCTCCTGTGTGCCCTGGCTGGGGAATCGAACCCGGGACTTCTGCACACCAGGCCGACGCTCTACCACTGAGCCAACCAGCCAGGGCCTCTTATTGGTTTTTATATTAAAACTGATTTATATATTTATGAAATACTTAAAATATTAAGGAAGTTGTTAGCCTTTTACCATCATTAATTTTTTCTTTATTTTTTGCTGGAAGAAACTTAGTTTTAGGTAGTTACATTTTTGGTTTTCTGTGTTTTCTAGGTTTCTGTAGTGTTTTACTTACAAATGGCTTTCCCAATCCAAGATTAAGGATGTGGTACAGGTATCCTCAGATAACTGAAATATGCCAGAACTTTCAACACTGACATCTGAATTACATTACCCAACTAAACTTTCTAACTGATAGAGGTACAGAGATCTTTCAGAACATGCATTAAATTTGACTTTAAAAATGGGATCATGATGCTTGCTTACCTTCTTTCTGCCATCAGAACTGCTTAAAGTGGGAAAATCTTGACTCGGATTTACTTCCAATATAAAGTATAATCATTGACAAATTTCTTCAGTCAGGGTAGCTTCTACTGTACCACCTTTAAGACAAAATTGAGTATTAGATGATAGAACATACAAGCCACTAATTGTATTTGAGACACTGAGAAGCACTAGACATAGATGTATATATACCATATCAACAGATCTTGACTAGAAAAATTGAATGTAATGAGAAGTCAAAAGGAAATGTTTTAACGGGAAAAGAATCATTAATATCAGTCCTTAAATCATCTTAGCTAATGACCAGTAGGGATATGAAATCTACACTTGTTTGCCTTAAATTCTTACTATTCAATATTTAAACCTTAACAATGCTAGCTGAGTATTTTTGATGCTGCTTTCCTTTTCCCCTGTGAATTGGCCACATAGGATGGAAAAGAATATCTGGATGGTCAACCTGTAACAATTAAGATAATCCCTGTATCCCTGGGCATAAGCAAAAGTTTGCTTAAGGCATTAAATTAAATCTTAGCTATTATTTGAACATAATTGAAAGCTACTGACATGACCAAAGTAACCAGCACTTAAGTTGTTGTATGTTTTCAGTCTGTTTTCAGGTGTGGACACATATGATTTATTTATTCCTGGGTTGCCTTATCATGGCTGAAAATGACACAGACAGAATCCAGACTAACAAACTCCTAAGAAGAGTACAAGAACTGGAGCAGGAGATACAAAGACTAAAAAAAGAACAAGCCAACACTAAAGACTCAAATGTTAGAGAGAATTCTTCAGGAGCAGGAAAAGCTAAGCGTGCATTTGATTTCAGTGCTCATGGTCGAAGACATGTAGCCCTAAAGATAGCCTATCTGGGCTGGGGATACCAGGGCTTTGCCAGCCAGGAAAACACAAACAATACAATTGAAGAGAAACTGTTTGAGGCTCTAACCAAGACTCGACTAGTAGAAAGCAGACAGACATCCAACTATCACCGGTGTGGGCGGACAGACAAAGGAGTTAGTGCCTTTGGACAGGTAAGGGCCACTACACTGTTTCTCAAAGCCAGCAATATCAATATAGTCTAGATGTATATACTGAGGATTCAGATTATTTGTATCTCTTAACAATATTTTTCTCTAATTCTACAGGTGATTTCTCTTGACCTTCGTTCTCACTTTCCAAAGGGCAGGGATTCAGAGGATTTTAATTTAAAAGATGAAACCACTGATGCTGCTAGAGAGATCCGTTATACTCATATTCTCAATCGGGTGCTCCCTCCAGACATCCGTGTGCTAGCCTGGGCCCCTGTGGAACCTAGCTTCAGTGCCAGGTTCAGCTGTCTTGAGCGGACTTACCGCTATTTTTTCCCTCGTGCTGATTTAGACATTGTAACCATGAACTGTGCAGCTCAGAAATATGTTGGCACACATGATTTTAGGAATTTATGTAAAATGGATGTAGCCAATGGAGTGATTAATTTTCAGAGGACTATTCTGTCTGCTCAAGTAGAGCTAGTGGGCCAGAGCCTGGCTGAAGAGAGATGGCAAGAACCTTTCCAGTTATGTCAGTTTGAAGTGACTGGCCAGGCGTTTCTTTATCATCAAGTCCGCTGTATGATGGCTATCCTCTTTCTAGTTGGCCAAGGAATGGAGAAGCCAGAGATTATCGATGAGCTGCTAAACATAGAGAAAAATCCCCAGAAACCTCAATACAGGTAAATTAAAACAAACAAAAACCACTATTGCTCTTAGATTATTTAAAAATATATTCTAACATATCTTTCTCCACAGTTGTCTGAATAACTGAGTCACTGAATCTTCATGAAGCTGTTAGTCTAAGTTGTAGAATGTTATGAACATGTAAGAGGGATTGGTATCTGAATTTTCCTGTCACACTTCTCTGTCTCAGTAGTTCAAAGCAGGTGTTTGGAACAGGCCCTGTGAAGAAGAGCACATTCATTTCTACATTTTTTTCCCTTTGAATTTATGTTGAGAGGAATTAGGTTCCGCTAAAGTTAAAAAATGGGCATTCAGACTATTCATGTTATATCTTGCTTGCTTTGTATTATGGAATAGTCATACTATACTGTACTTTGGAATTTTTCCTAATTTTCAGTTTCTGAAACAGTAAGTAGGAAAGGTAGGAAGAATAGTTAGTTGACTTTCCTTTTGAAAACAAGCCATGAAATCTATAAGGAAGTTTTTACTTCAAACTACACAAAATTAACAAGTTTGGAAAAGCACCACCAGCTGTTTTTAACTTTATAGCCATATGGTGGAGCTAAGTCAACTCCCTTCTAGGTGACCTTTTTACTTTTACCATTGAGTATTACCCTAAGAGAGATCAAGCCTAACCAGGTGACCTAGGGTTGGTTGGTTTGTTTTCAGTCATAATGTTGTGCAAGGTTAGGGATAGTGTTATATTTTCTTAGCTATTACATACTTAATATTGACATAAAGTTTTTTCCCTCCTTTTAATCCAACAAACCCTAATTTTCAAGAACTGTTGGATGGATGCTATGTATTCTCATACTCTGTTTTCTCTCTCTCTAGTATGGCTGTAGAATTTCCTCTAGTCTTGTATGACTGTAAGTTTGAAAATATCAAGTGGCTATATGACCAGGAGGTTCAGGAGTTCAATATTACCCACCTACAACAACAATGGGCTAATCAAGCCGTTAAGACTCATGTATTGTATAGTATGCTGCAAGGACTCGACTCTGTTGCAGTACCCTACGGGACAGGTATGACAAGGAAACCCATGGGTAAAATTATTTGCCAGAACCAAAGGGATACAGGGTTATGGGGGAATTAAATAAAAAGTTTAAGGTGATTCTACTGTGGTAAATAATCCATGTAATGACTGATTGTACATGTTATAGGAACAAAGACGGATGGAGAGATAGAATGGAGAAATGTTAAGCCCTCTGTTATAAAGCAGACCAGTGCCTTTGTAGAAGGAGTGAAAATGCGCACATATAAGCCCCTAATGGATCGTCCTAAGTGCCAAGGATTGGAATCCCGGATCCAGCATTGTGTACGTAGGGGACGCATCGAGTACCCACGTTTATTCAGTGAGACAGAAACAAAAGCCAAAAGGGAATGTAATGACACAGTACAGGAAGAAACCCCTATTTTGGAGAAACCAACAAAGAGAGTCTGTGTTGATACAGACATTAAAAACATCATTTAACCACAGAAAACTCACCAAGATCTAGGGAGCAACAACTAGTAAATGGTAGGTGGGTAAAAAGGAAATACAGTATTTACTGCAGTAAGTCTTAGAATTCAGATGATCAGTTCTTAAAAATATAGAAGACCAAAAAGATCATAGGCTCTATTTAAGGAAGTTCATGCTTGAAGAGATCAAACATTCTCTCATTCCTGTCCAAAAGGATTAAGAGAAGGAAGAAGCAAAAAGCAAATGTAAAATGTAAATATATTTACATACACCTGGAGACCTGTGCCTCATGTTATTAAAGCCCAATCCTGCAAGTATCTAATTTGTTGTGCAATCCTTTCAAAAAGCAAATGAGATGCTCACTACCCATCTGAATTCACAGAAGGATCACTGCCTGATGTCTTATTTTCTAAGACAAATTAAAAAACTAAAATGTAGTCAAATATTTGATAAAGTGGTGTAATACCAGGCACAGTACTACCTGACAGTGACCAAACTGAATGAGGCACACCATCTCTCACAAAGCTTACCAGTTTAGTGCTGTGTGAGCTACACATGGTCCCTGCTGCACATTCTTTCCCCTCCCAACCCTTTTACACGTAAAAAGTATTGTTATCCCATAAGCCATACAGAAACAAGCACAGTTTACCTAGCCCTGGCCTAGTGGTTTATGGAAAGCTTTTATAGAGCTTTCCAAGCTAAATATTGTAGGACAAATGGGAACTAGCTGAAATGGAGATGGAGATGCAGATCTTAAATGTGTCTAAGGCCATAAAAAAGAATGAAATATTATTTGCGACAGCATGGATAGACCTGGAGGATATTCTGCTAAGTGAGTAAGTCAAAGAGAGACAAGTACTACATGGTTTCACTTATATGTAGACTAAAGAAAAAAAACCAGAAACAGGCTCCTAGATGCAGAGAACTAAGGGTTGAAAGATGGGAAGGGTGTGGGGCAAATGTGTGAAAAAGGTGAAGGGATTAAAAAATTTGTTACAAGAGTGATGGTGTGTACAGGGAGTATAGTCAATTATATATTATATATATATTATTATATATATATATAATAACATAATATATATATAATAACAACAATGTATGGTACCAGGTACGTACTAGAATTATCAGGAGGATCACTTTGTAAATCATTTAACTATCTAACTTCTATGCTGTACACCTGAAAGAAATATAAAATAACATTGAATGTCAACTGTTATTGAAAAATAAAAATCACTCATTTTAAAATATCAACTCTAAAGACATGATACATGGGACAAAAAGCACTAACTAAAAAGTCATCCTTTGGAGTCTATAGAAACAAAGAGTAGAAGATCAGGGTCTTAGGTCTTAAGTAAATGCTTTCAAGTTTAACTAGGTTATACTGTTAAATCTACAATAAGCTTTTAGTGACATTATTTTTGGTAGTTAGCATAGAAAAAAATGGAGAATCAGAAAAAGCAAGGGAGAAGTCCCAAAATGTAACTTTGCAGAATTACTTCAGTTATGTGAGATAATGTTTGTAAAAACTGCATTATCTGACCCATGGTAGGGACTAAACAAATGTTAGAAGTAAAGTAGGGCTTAGATTTTACTTTCCTCACTGCAGAATGGAACAAATTATTTTATAGGTTTTACACTTTAAATATTTTATATATCAATAAATATATATAAACAAAATGGATCTTTATAAGAAGTATCACACTATTTCAATGTTCATGCAAACATACCTACTAAAAAGAGCAGAGAATAAAGTTGGGACAAAAATGGAATAGGATTCTGGGCGAGGAGGAGTTTTAAAGCCAGAGATTACTATACTATACTATACTATACTATACTATACTATACTATACTATACTATACTATACTATACTATACTATACAGCAGTGATTTTCAACCTTTTTCATCTTATGGCACACATAAACTAATCACTAAAATTTTGTGGCACACCAAAAAATACATTTTTTGCTGATCTGACAAAAGTTATAATTTTGCTTTATTCACACCGGACAGCTATTGTGTTAGCTGTTGTCTTTTTTTTTTTTAAAGACAATCTAAGGGAAAAGAGGTTTGCGCCTCTGACTAAACAGTCAGGTATTGCTTGTTTTAAAAATTCTTGTGGGCCCTGGCCAGTTAGCTCAGCAGTAGAGCATCAGCCTCGCATGTGAAAGTTCTGGGTTTGATTTCCAGCCAGGGCACACAGGAGAAGCGCCCATCTGCTTCTCCACCCTTCCCCCTCTCCTTTCTATCTCTCTTCTCCCCTCCTGCAGCCAAGGCTCCACTGGAGCAAGGTTGGCCTCAGCACTGAGGATGGCTCTGGTTGCAATGGAGCATCGCCCCCTAGTGGACATGCCGGGTGGATCCCGGGAGTGTGTCTGTTGCCGTGTCCGCACCCCCCCCACACCATTGAAAATTGCTGCTATACAGTGATTAACGTTATTTTCATATAAATTAAAACACATTCCCATTCTTTTTTTTTAACATAAGAGGCTAGGTGTTTGCAAATAATAAAACCTACAATATAGGCAAGGTCCACAGGTAACTCAGTTATATTAAACAGAACCTGATAATCCTCTTAGGAGGAAACTTTTATATAGAGATTATAACACCTTATATTTTGTTAAATAATTACAAACAGTGTTAACCAAAATATCCAACAGTATCTTCTCTTCAAAAATCTTAAGTGATTCGGTGTCCCAGGTTGAGGATTTTGAGGGTCAGGAGGAGGCTGAGTCAGTACTTAAATTCTAACCATTACAGGGAGGTGACTGCAGATTTAAAACTCCTCTGCTTCTAGGGATGTAAACATGCACCTTCAAGAACCACAATATTAGAACAAAAGAAAATCCCCCCCCCCCAAAAAAAAGAACCCTAATGGAAAGGACAACAAACTGGGGGAAATATTAGTAAGAGGTTTGAAATCACTAATTCAACCCTGGCCAGTTGGCTCACTGGATAGAGCCTCAGCCCAGTGTGCAGACATCCTGGGTTTGATCCCTGGTCAGGATACATATAAGAAGCAACCATCTGCTTCTCTTCCTCTCCCCTCACCCTGTTTCTCTTCCCCTCTCATTGCCAGTGGTTCGAACGTGGGTGGGCCCTGGGTGATGAGGATAGCTCAGTTGGTTCGAGCAACGGGGGTTTGTAGGGTGGATCCCAATCGGGGCACATGTGTGAGTCTATCTCCCCTCCTCTCACTTAAAAAAATCACTAATTCAAATTCTTCTTAGAAAGATGATAAATAAAAAGGTGCACACAAACCAGCAAAATAAGGAAAAGAGATGATTTATCAAAGAAATAACAGAAAAAGGTGTTTAATCTCATTAATAATGTAAATAAAAGCATTAATATAGCTTTCTAGATTGGTAAAATATTTCAATACCCAGTGCTGGTCAGTGTGTGGAGAAATGAGCAACCTCACACTCTGTATGTGGGTAGGGTGATACAGTTTTTCTAGAGGGCAATTTGACATGAATCAGAATTTAAATTGTACCATAATTTCTAAACCATCATCCATTCCCAGGAATTTTTTTTTTTTTGTGACAGAGACAGAGGAAGACAGGAAGGGAGAGAGGTGAAAAGCATCAATTTTTCATTGTGTCTCCTTAATTGTTCATTGATAGGTTTCTCATATGTGCATTATTGGCGGTCGGGGGGCTACAGCAGAGCGAGTGACCCCTTGCAGAAGCCAGCGACCATGGGGTCACATCTATGATCCCACGCTCTAGCCAGCAGCCTCGGGGTTTCAAACCTGGGTCCTCTGTGTCCCAGTCCGAGGCTCTATCCACTGTGTCACCGCCTGGTCAGGCCCCCAGGAATTATTCTAAGGAGAAAAACTGGATTAGGATGCAAACAAACTGACTTACGGATAACCACTACCATGCCATTCTATGATGATGAAGAAATTGGTTAGATAATACATGGTAGGGTACAGCCATAGCAAGAAATACCATGCTGCATTAAAAATGATAATGTAGCCTGACCAGGAGGTGGCGCAGTGGATAGAGCGTCGGACTGGGATGCGGAAGGACCCAGGTTCGAGACCCCGAGGTCGCCAGCTTGAGTGCAGACTCACCTGGTTTGAGCAAAGCTCATCAGCTTGGACCCAAGGTCGCTGGCTCAAGCAAGAGGTTACTCGGTCTGCTGAAGGCCCACGGTCAAGGCACATATGAGAAAGCAATCAATGAACAACTAAGGTGTTGTAACGCGCAATGGAAAAACTAATGATTGATGCTTCTCATCTCTCTCCATTCCTGTCTGTCTGTCCCTGTCTGTCCCTCTCTCTGACTCACTCTCTGTCTCTGTAAAAGATAAATAATAAAAAAAAATGATAATGTATGTCTATACTTGACAGATGTGTTTCTAAATATTACTAAGGCTGTAAGGCCGGTGCTGTGGCCATGCAGGTTCACACTGGATTCAGGCAGAGGGTCAAGGAACTGTGGAGGCAGGGCATGGTGGGCCATTCTGGTTTATTACAGTCTGTAAAGGGCAGACCAGCAAGCAGGCAGGGAAGACCACTTCTCTATCAGGACTCAGAAGCAAAACAGGCACGGGAGGAGGGGGGCTTTTCTGGCAAACAACGCCCCCTCCAAAGGCCCTCTGCAATTGACAACCTGCCGCCTTGAGGGCAAGCACCTGCAGCCTTACAGAGCCTATACACATGTGGTGCTGCCCCTTGCTCGCACCAATCAGGCAAAGTACAAGCAAGCAAGTTAACACACTTGTTTGCCCAACAAAGGTACAATCTTCTTTTTAAGTAAATATATTTTACTACATTCAAAATATACAATTATAAAAAAGTAAACACATAAGTATAATCATGTAAATATATATTCATAATGAATACACCTGCGGTAAACCACATGTGAAGTTTCTTTTTTTGTTTTGTCATTATATTTGATGTAATTCCGAGTATTTTCTTCCATTCTTCTTTATATGTACTTAATATTGCCTGATTTACTTATAAAAACAATGAGATTGTGTAATATTTATAATCAGGACAAAAAAGTCTTATTTTCATTCCAGGATAGGACTGTAGGGTTGAATTTCACACTCCATCCTAATACATCAGGATCAGAACTCGCAAAGTTACACCCAGTAGTTCACAAATGGTGTGACTAAGGGGTGAGAAGCCTCTAGTCCCTTTACACAAAGACCACAGCAGGCAGCACCTGGTTCAGGGGTCGGGAACCTTTTTGGCTGAGAGAGCCATGAACACCACATATTTTAAAATGTAATTCTGTGAGAGCCATACAACGACCCGTGTACGTTACACATTATCCAATAAAAATTTGGTGTTGTCCCGGAGGACAGCAGTGATTGGCTCCAGCCACCCACAACCATGAACATGAGCAGTAGGAAATGAATGGATTGTAATACATGAGAATGTTTTATATTTTTAACATTACTTTTTAATTAAAGATTTGTCTGCGAGCCAGATGCAGCCATCAAAAGAGCCACATCTTGGCCCTGGCAGGTTGGCTCAGTGGTAGAGCATCGGCTTAGTGTGCAGGAGTCCCAGGTTCGATTCCGGCCAGGGCACACAGGAGAAGCACCCATCTGCTTCTCCACCCCTCCCCCCCTCCTTCCTCTCTGTCTCTCTCTTCCCTTCCCGCAGCCGAGGCTCCATTGGAGCAAAGTTGGCCTGGGCGCTGAGGATGGCGCTGTGGCCTCTGCCTCAGGCCCTAGAATGGCTCTGGTTGCAACAGAGCATCGCCCCCTGGTGGGCATGCGGGAGTCCGTCTCACTGCCTCCCCGTTTCCAACTTCAGAAAAATACAAAAAAAAAAAAAAAAAGCCACATCCGGCTCGTGAGCCATAGGTCCCCGACCCCTGACCTGGTTCATGATGGGCGTCGCCCCTCTGTGATGCTCGCGGCCTCACTGGAGGCCGGCTCCCTCGCTGCGCCCGCGCCCGGACCAGGGCCTCTGTCTGCTCCACCTCGTTAAGCCCCCGCCAAGGGGGACTTCGGGGGCTCCGGCCAGCCGGCGCGTCGCCGCAACGCGTACCAGAGGAAGCTGCTTACCCAGGCGCCGGGCAAAGAGATCAACTCCGCGTATCGTGTCTCAACCTCTCCCAGCAGTGGGGCAGCCTTCACGGCCCCGCCCCACCTCTCCGGTCCTCTCTTGCTTACCCGCCTCGCCGAGGTCCACTCGCCACGGGTCCTGCAGTCCCTCAGGTGTCGGTTGGGGTCCCGCAACTTGCGCAGGCGCACTGCCCGCCCACGCGCGGAGATCTCCCTGCCCTGGCCGCTGAGGTTTAAACCTTCAGCCCCGCCCTCCATCCCTCCTATTGGTCCTGAGGGTTGACGTCTTTCATATCTACATTCTGATTGGCTTGTATTTCATCTTGAGCTTCCTTTCGGACAGGAACAAGTTCGGATTTAGGGCGTGGACTGGGGAACGTTCGAGTCCCGCGGTGTCGGCGCGCGAACTCGGAACCGTTGTTTTGTCTCCAGGCAGGCCCGACGCAGGGGGTACAACTCTCAAGCCTCTGTTAACGGCGAGGTAGCTGGGCTTTGGAGAAGCGGCCTTAGCATTCTGTCCACCGCGTGGAATCAGTCTGCACCCTTCCCGACTTGGTGCGTCTGTGTGTCGGGGACCTCCGGAGGGTTCTAGGCGTAACCCGTATCCCGCCTCTGCACTTCAGCCGGTCCATCCGAGCCTGACACGCAGGTTCTGTGCGGGACGCGCGTGAAAGCCTTTCCAAGGCCAACAGGCGCTCCGATCGTACCGAGTGCTGTGTCTCCAGCCCCACCAACATTCCTCTCCAACAGGTCCTGGTAGAACGACCGCTAACTACGGCGTTTCTGCGGGACGCTCCCCTACACTTAGTCGTACTCTTTAAAAATATTTATATATACCTGAGAAAAAAGATCTAGTAATGCTTTGGGATTGCTGAGGATGAGACATAGAAAAGAAGAAGAGTAGAGCTCCCCCGACAACTTGAAAGCCAAGTGCTGCCCTGAACAACTTGTCCTCCAAGCCGTCAGGTAAATAGGCGGATGCTGGCTAATACATGCTTTTTCTTAAATCCAGGATTTAATAAGGAGAAAATAATGTTTGCCCCTTTCCCTCCAATTACGTCATATTGCCTCTTATTCTTTCTCCTTTGTTCCAAAGCCTTTGCAGTACCTCTAAGGCACTTTGGATTTGTTGGGGAAAATGACAAAAGTAGTTAAGGAGGATTTGAATGACCTTGCCCCTAAATCTCCGCTCTCCAGTAACAACACTACTTCAGTGCACACAGTCTTTTCTTTTCTCATGAACTGTCCCAGGTTCCGGTTGGGTCATCTTATACCTAGGACTTTTTCTTTGGCACTGAATCTCCAGTTAGTCTGTTTTAGAAACAAGAGTAGAGTCAGTTTTCTTACCTATTGCTTTTATTATTCAACATACTCCTTACCACTTTCCCCATTAGTTTCTTGTTAGGCTTTATGTTAAAATTTGATCCTTGAAGACCTTTAATTAATAACAACTTATATTTCAAGTGGTATCTTGTGTTCAGCTCAATCCTTATCTTTGGCAGATTACTTCATCCTCCAACTTTACCTAGATCTGACTTAATAATCTTCATGGTTCCCCAAAGTCCACTGACCCAGGTCATGAAACCTTAACCAAAGCCATCTAAAATACAATATATGGAAGAAAACCCTATTCTTGCAAACCAAATTGCTTCTTTAAAAATTTTTTTTGAGGAAAATTTCATACATATAAAGAATTATATGTGGAAGAAAACCCTATTCTTGCAAACCAAATTGCTTCTTTAAAAAAATTTATTGAGGAAAATTTCATACATATAAAGAATTGTATGTAATGAAGCCGCATGAAGTCAATGCCCAGCTCCAACAATGATCAGCTCATTGTTGCTTTAATATCACTATTCATGTACTTCCTCTTGTGTTATTTTCAAGTAAATATCAGGCATCTGGAATCATAGATATTTCAACTGATATTAAAAAGGACCTTTTAAAAGTATATCCACAGTACAATCATCACACCTAATATATTAATGTATTTCCTTAATATCACTTGTCTCCTTTTTTTTTTCTTTGCATCTTTAACCAGGATCCTCATGTGACTGGCTGGTATATCTTTTAATTTTCTTTTATTCTGTAAGTTCTTCTTCTGTTTTTTTCCTTGCAACTTATTTGTTGAAGGAACCATATTGTTGGTCCTATGGAGTTTCCCATAATTTGAATTTTGCTGATTGTATCTAAGTAATGTGGTTTAACAGCTTCCTTACTATATATAAGGAATATATATATAGTATATATATATTTTTTTGTAACATAGTTCACTTCCAGATGCTTGCCCTGATTAGGTCTAGCTGGTTTATTAACCCGTCAACATCTTTATTTATGCATTCAAATATTACTTTCCACTGGTTATGCCATGCTTCAGTTAATCACTCTTTTATGATATGTCTGCTTACCTCACCCCTTTGTTGACATTTTGAAACCTCTTCAACTGTTGTCCTCTCTTAGCTGATTAATCCTGTCTCTGAGATTTTCAATTTTTCCCTCTTTATGTTTTTCTAAAACTGGGGAACAACAAAAGCATAAAGAAAAGCAAAATAAAAACAACTCTCCCCTGACACTGCTGTGCCCTCCTGTCAGCCTTTTTGTCCAATCTCTTCCCTGTCACTGCTCATTTCCTTAAGTCCCTGAGTTCTGGATTCTGCCTTTATCAGTATATTCAAATTGTACTCCCAGGGGTCACCCATCATCTTAGTAGACCACTTCAATTGTTTTGCTCAGTCGTCATTCTTTTTTCATTTTTTTCTTTGAAGGTATTTGATAATTTATTCAGCAAATATGTATTGACTACCTATGTTAGATACTGTGCCTTGGTGATTTGATAGTGACTAAAAAGATGCAATCCTTGCTCTTTTGAAGCTTCCAGTCTAATAGGAGATACTGACATTGATCAAACACAAATTACTGTAAAATTACAGCTGTGTTTAGTACTAAGGAGAGGCAAATGGTTCAATGAAAACATTTACTAATGGGGAGATTTGACATAATGTCACTGAACCAAGAGTTAAAGGGTAAGTAGGGGGTGGATGTGAAATGGAGAGATGAAGGTTAGAGTAGTTTTCTAGGCAGAGAGAAAAGTATATGCAAAGGTCTATACTATGGGGATAGAAGCTTGAAGATTCAAGAAATTGAAATAAGACCAGTAAGGAGACAGAGGATAGAGATGAGACTGGAAAGGTAAGCAAGGGCCAAATCATGTAGGTCATGTAGGCTCAGGCAAAATATTTGGTATTTTATCCTAAGAACTGAAAACTCAGGTGAAAACTGGAAACCTGTCCACTCAGGTTTGCATTTAAAATTTTATTTTGACAGCATTGAGCAGAATGGATTTGAGGAGGGCAAGATTATATGTGAAGTCCAAATGGGAGGCAGTTGCAGTATTGCAGGTAGAAGATGTTGGTGGCTTACACTAGGATACTAAATAGCAAGACATAGCAAGAAAGGAACAGATAGACATTTAGTGGATAAAACCCATAATGACTTGAATATGGATTAATGGATTAACTGGGGTTGATGTGTAAGAGAAAGACAGGTCATGGATTACTCATAGTTTTCTTGTTTCTGTATTTGAATACCATTTTCTAGGATAGGGAATACTAGAAGAATACCACATTTTGAGTGGCAGATTTAGATTTTGGATGTGTTGACTTTGAGATGCCCTTGAGAAATCCAAGTAGAGATAAAATTAGGCAGTTGTAAATCTGAGCATGGAGGTCAGATGCAAGTTTGGAAATTGGGTGGATGGTACTTTAAGTAATGGGTGAGAGTGTGGTTGGTATTCCTATAGAACCGCTGCTGTAGAAAGTATAGAATGAGAAAAGAAGACAGCCTACTGTTGTACGGTATGCTACTACCCTGTCCTGGTTCTCATCCTACCTCTTCTGCTGCTGATCTGTTGCTGATCTCCAAGGATTGGTCCTTTTCTTTTTCACCATAGAGAGGCTAATACTTTTATTCCTTTCAACATACATTTTAAGTGAGATAATTTCAAAATCTATATTTCAGATTCTTTCTTCTCTCCTGAGTTGTTTTATTATTATTATTGTTATTATTATTATTATTCAGTGAGAGGCGCGGAGACAGAGACAGACTCCTGCATGTGCCCCAACTGGGAGCCCACTAGGGGGTGATGCACTGCCCATCTGGGGCGTTGCTCCATTGCTCAGCAGCTGAGCTCTTCTTAGAGCCTGGCTATGGAGCCATCCTCAGCACCTGGGCCAACTTGCTCCAATCAAGCCATGGCTGCAGGGTGGGAAGAGAGAGAGAGAGAGAGAAAAGCAAGAGGGGGAGGGGTAGAGAAGTAGATGGTTGCTTCTTCTGTGTGCCCTGACCGGGAATTGAACCCAGGACATCCATATGCTGGGCTGATGCTCTACCACTGAGCCAACCAGCCAGGGCCCTCTCCTGAGTTTTTAAATCTATCTTAGCTGCTGGGTCTGAGGCCACTCAGCATAAGTTCCAGTGTATGCCAAGTCTATCTGCCACCCACCAGGTACCTGCAGACCTTTGTGGTGGGGTGGGGTCTTAGGAAATCATCAGTGTAAGGACCAGCAGAAATAATCAGGCCTAAACATACTAAGATTTGGCTGTGTCAAGAAAGAGCTCAGTGCTGATTGGGCATGTGAGGGAAAAATGTCCTCTGTCCTAGAGCCACACAACTCAATCTAACCCAGCTTCTGCTGGGAGACTGAGCTCAGTAGGGTGGAGCCAGTGGTGTCTCCCAAGTGGGACTGCCTGTCAGGCTTGAGGGAAGGAGGAAGGAGTGACCCCCATCTCATTGCCACACAACTCAGTCACTGACACTGCCCTGAGTTGGCCTGGACCTCTATACTTCCTTCCAGGCAGCTGACTTCACAGTGTGAGCTGTGCAGGGGGAGGGGCAACAGGGAGTCCAGAGGTTGGAGCTTTTGACTTCCCCCAGACTGATACTTGTAAGGAGGGGAGTGCTCCACCCAAGAAAGATAGTGTCTGTGGTGTGGGAGAGGGACTCAGCACAGAGATCCAGGCAGCTGTCCCTTGACCTCTCTCCCCAGAACCATAAACCCCAGTCTCTCCTTATGCAAGTCTAGTCTGCTCCTAGGGTGAGTGGCTGTGATGTGTATTGGCCCTTTAAGAGGGTGCGTGTGTCCTGGCCAGTTGGCTCAGTGGTAGAGCGTCGGCCTGGCATGCGGGGGACCTGGGTACGATTCCCGGCCAGGGCACATAGGAGAAGCGCCCATTTGCTTCTCCACCCCCCCCCCTCCTTCCTCTCTGTCTCTTCCCCTCCCGCAGCCAAGGCTCCATTGGAGCAAAGATGGCCCGGGCGCTGGGGATGGCTCCTTGGCCTCTGCCCCAGGCGCTAGAGTGGCTCTGGTCGAGGCAGAGCGACGCCCTGGAGGGGCAGAGCATCGCCCCCTGGTGGGCAGAGCTTCGCCCCTGGTGGGCGTGCCGTGTGGATCCCGGTCAGGCGCATGCGGGAGTCTGTCTGACTGTCTCTCCCCATTTCCAGCTTCAGAAAAATACAAAAAAAAAAAAAAAAAAAAAAAGAGGATGCCTGTATCTCTAGCAGAATCTCCACGGATCTTCACAACCAGATATGTGGGCTCCTCTTCCTGACTCTGGTGCTCTGGGTAGCGGCTTGGGGTTGAGACCCTCATGTTCCCCAGGGGGAACATTTGCAGCTGAGGTATCCCTCCCTCCAGAATCTCAGCCATAGCCCATGGGAGTGGGGTCATCCCTTTTCATGTCTCCACTCTTCTTACCAGTCTTGATGTGGCTTCTGTAAATCTTTGGTTATAAGATGTCTGTTCAGCTAGTCTTTGGTTAGTTATTCAAGTTGATTGTTCTATATTTTAGTTGTAATTTTAGTTTGGTCCAGAGAGGTAGTGAGTGGAGTAGCTTCTACCTACTCCACCACCATCTTGGATCTCTCTGTGCACTGATTTTTTAATGTTATAATTATGATTACTTTTTTTGTTCAAAGTTGACAAACTTGTAAATGAAGTATAGGCTAGTGGAGAAGGTCACAGCCTTTGCAATTAAACTTGAAAGTCAGCTCCTCCACTTGCCTGCTGTGTGACCTTGGGGAAGCCACTTAATCTCTTTGAGCTGCATTTTCCTTATACACAAAATGTGGATGATAATTCTAAGAGAGTTTTTCCATGTATGCTTGCATGTGTTGGCAAAGGACAGAGTATGCATGAAACTGTCCACTTTGGTCATGCCAGGAGTATGGAAATGGAGCAAAGATGGAGAAGGACACAGCAGCAGACATGGGGAGACCATGACCTTGTTCTTGTTACACTGCTGTACTGTTTGATTTGCTCCAAAGAGTATGCATTCCTTTTAAATTAAAACAAAGATGCTGCAGTAAGTGAAATAGTTAAATGAAATAAAGGTACTACCTTCCCCCCTAGGGTATAATGAGCAGTAAATTAATTTATATATGTAAAGTGATGAGACTAAGGCCTGGTATATGGTAAGTGCTGAGTAAATGTTAGCTATTAGAATAATAATGATTATAATATTATCACTATTACTATTACTTTTAATGCAGCTCTCTAAAGTCGTTAAGATTTGTCATGTAACAGAAACCATAAATTACGTTGAAGAAAACTTATGGACTCTGGCTGGAGAGAACATTTTATAAATTTGACCCAAAGGCAAGGGGAGTAAAGGCAACAATAAATGAGTGGGACTAGGTAAAACTAAAAATCTTCTGCACAGTAAAAGAAACCGACGACAAACAAAAAGGCAGCCAACCAAAGGGAGATATTTGCAAACAACAGCTCTGATAAGGGGTTAATATCCAAATATATAAAGAACTCACAAAGCTCAGCAACAAACAAGCAAGCAATCCAATTAAAAAAGGAGCAAGCAAGGACCTGAACAGATACTTCTCCCAAGAAGACATAAATTGCCAACAGATATATGAAAAGATGCTCATCTTTGCTAGCTATTAGAGAAATGCAAGTCAAAACTACAATGAGATACCACCTCACACCTGTTAGATTGGCTATTACCAACAAAGTCAGATAATAGGTGTTGGAGAGGCTGTGGAGAAAAAGGAATCCTCATTCACTGCTGGTGGGAATGTAAAGTAGTACAGCCATCATGGAAGAAAGTATGGTGGTTCCTCAAAAAATTAAGATGGGGCTACCATATGACCCGGCAATCCCTCTACTGGATATCTACCCAAAAAACTAAAAAACATTGGTATGCTAAGACACATGCACCCATGTTTATCTCAGTATTATTCACAGTGGCCAAGACATGGAAACAACCAAAGTGTCCTTCAATAGAGGATTAAATAAAGAAGATGTGGCCCTGGCCAGTTGGCTCAGTGGTAAAGCATTGGCCTGGCGTGCAGGGGTCCCGGGTTCGATTCCCAGCCAGGGCACACAGGAGAAGCACCCATCTGCTTCTCCACCCCTCCCCCTCTCCTTCCTCTCTGTCTCTCTCTTCCCCTCCCGCAACTGAGGCTCCATTGGAGCAAAGTTGGCCCTGGGCGCTGAGGATGGCTCTATGGCCTCTGCCTCAGGCACTAGAATGGCTCTGGTCGCAACATAGCAATGACCCAGATGGGCAGAGCATCGCCTCCTGGTGGGCATGCCAGGTGGATCCCGGTCGGGCGCATGCGGGAGTCTGTCTGACTGCCTCCCCATTTCCAACTTCGGAAAAATTCCAAAAAAAAAAAAAAATACAATACCTCATTTCAGTAACTATTCTAATCTCACTGGAGATCTTTGACAAGTTGGTAATGTGAGCAATTATTACCTTTAACATTTTCTCCAAGTATAAACTAAATAAAAGGCAAGTCATATTTCCAAGTAATATATGCAGAAACATGTCATAACTCCTAAAGCCCATTTGATCATTTCTGTTCTAGTCATTTTCACCCCATTTAACGTTCCCATCCCAAGAAAATAGCAGACAGAAAGTTAAGAGGGCTTTTATCTCCAGATGTTTGGAAGCATTATCAACAATAAGCAAAATCTTGAAAGATATATTATTCTCCAAATAGTACTTCACTTCACTGGCATACCAATTCAGGGGACATCTGGGAGAGGAGCTGAGTGACCATGACTTCTCACTGCTCTTGCAGGACACTGACTGCGTGTGCTTATTGATATACTTGAAGGCCCTGCGTCCACAGGTTTTCAACTTGTAGCCTGTGGCATTGTCCTCAAGACTGTTATTCTGTCCTGAAAAGCCTTAAATCCTGGCATTTACTTGGGCTCCATTTGGATGAAAGTCCTTTCAGGCCATTCATTTCCAGATTAGGGAGGTTTCATCCATATTGAATATTTTCTCTGGCAAGCAATTTCTTTCTATTATCAAACTTACCTAGATTTTCCAAAAATTCTTCATGGGCTTTCACATCACAATTGCAAACTTACCACTCACATTATGAAATGGATAATGATTTTTGAATCATTTGAACAATCCAGAGCTATCAGCAAATTCAACACTGTAGTTGGTTCAGCCTTTTTCTTCCAACGTCAGAAACCAGCTTGCTTTGGCGGTGATCAGTCATGTTGCTGAGAGGGATATGCTTCTGTGTATGGTCTTCAAAACAGGTCATTAGCAGTTTTCCATGTCCAACATAGGCCCAGTTGTGAGTCTGAAAAGTCCTCTGTCATTTAAGGAAGGATGTGTTTGTTTGTAATAACAAAAACAATTTGTAGTCCAGAAGTTTTTTCTTTTAACTGCAGAGAAGAAACTCATTAACCTTACTCACCCTTGCTGCACCTTGGTTTCAGTGGGGAAGAGGCATGTTATTAATTAGAAAATATTTAATCAAGAAGGAAAGGTTAGGAAACTACAGAGAGGGAGACAGCACAGAGGCTACAGCAGCATCCCTAAGCGAGGCCCAGGACGGTGTGTGGCACACGGCATGACTACAAATGCCATGATCACAACACTCCAGAGGCAGGCCCCTTTGTAAACAGTCATTCTTTGACTTTGATTTGTCTTTTTCAGTCATTGTGGAGAGAGTTGAAGAGTTGAATTTTTGTTCTCCCCAAGATAGGAAGATATGAGAGAACTCAGGGTTAGGCGTTTGAGGAAGCAAAGGTGTCAAGTGGCAGGGTAGGTGGTGTCGGGGGTTGGGGATGGGGTGGTAGAATTGACTCAGCATTCAGGCTTGGTCTAGGAATAGTCTTTTCTAATAATTCTGAACCAGCCCCTTTATGCCTTCTCCTAGAAGAAAACTACTCATGTCTAGGAGTTTAGCATCCAGAAAGGCATTCAGAGGTTTCCAGAAAGTCTGAAGAGAAGGGAAATCTGGAGATGGGTAAGGAGATTAAGGAGAACATACTCATAACATTTGGTAGGGTTACTTTTAGGAATATATACAATCCTTTTTTTTTTTTTTTTTTTTTTTTTTTTTATTTTTCTGAAGCTGGAAATGGGGAGAGACAGTCAGACAGACTCCCGCATGCGCCCGACCGGGATCCACCCGGCACGCTCTGCCCACCAGGGGGCGATGCTCTGCCCCTCCGGGGCGTCGCTCTGCCCCGACCAGAGCCACTCTGGGGCAGGGGCCAAGGAGCCATCCCCAGCGCCCGGGCCATCTTTGCTCCAGTGGAGCCTTGGCTGCGGGAGGGGAAGAGAGAGACAGAGAGGAAGGTGGGGGGTGGAGAAGCAAGTGGGCACTTCTCCTATGTGCCCTGGCCGGAAATCGAACCCGGGTCCCCCGCACGCCAGGCTGACGCTCTACCACTGAGCCAACCGGCCAGGGCTACAATCCTTTGAATATTGCTCAGTCTTTTGTTACTCTGGTTTGTAGAGCAACAGACCTAACCCTCTTTCAATGAATCAGAGCTCACTTAATTTGTTTGCTGCTCACTCATCTGAGAGAAACCAACCTGTTTGGAACCTGAGCCTCCATCTTCAAAGATCATTCTGGAAGAAACCGTTCTTGATCTTCCTGCCCACTCCACCACACAAGCCAAATCTAAACCCTGGTGACAGTTAACCTTTAACCTTTATCAGAACATTCTTACAGCCACCCCCACTGCCAAGTTCTTCCTCATCCTGAGTGGAGCTTCAGCTGCAGGCCCCGGCCCGCTGTCCTCTCTGCACACATGACCTTCTCAGAGAGTGGCTCCCGATGGCTGAAGTCTTTGACATCTATTCTGGCTAGGAGCTCTGAACACACAGAAAGCTAGAGAAACAGTGTTTCATGTTCTTAACTCAGCCCCGTCACACAGCTGTTTAACTGGGTAGCCGGAGTTGAGCACCCACCTAGTTCAACCTTGGCACAGAACTCCATATTTGGGGTGCCAGCCTACATTCTTCCTGTTGTACTTTAAAAGCAAATTTATGTAAACTTAAGGTCAATGTAAAATCTTGTGGGCATTGTTCATGGGTTTTCGTGTGTGGGCGAGAATAGACAGAAGCTACAACTAGAGAACAGTATAATCTCCAGGTGTCTTCTCCTGTGTACTGGCCCATGTCCCAGCAGCCTGTAATAGGAAGGGCATGTGACAAACATTTGCTGTGACTGCAGTCATGGGAATTGGTCGGGAACTGCTGTTTGGGGAGGACGTGCAGGAGCCTTCCACCCTGTATTCATCACTCTGAAGTGTGGTGGGTTTGTATCAAAGGGACAGACTATAAGGCCAGAGCTGGAGTGATGGACCGAGGCATGAGAAAGTGGCTTCAAGGCAGAGCCCTCTCCCCGGAGATTGAGACTCAGTCTGGGAAAAGCACAGGGAGATGGGTTCATGGAGAAACCTTTTGGAGAAGTCCTTGGGAAGAAGTTAATTGCTGTTAGTCTTGGGCTTCTCACAGTTGATCCCCCTTTGACCATGTTAAATTAGCTAAGCTCCAAGCAGGGCATGTGGTAGGAGGTGAACTAATGAAAACTGGTGACTTGGAACCCATATCTGACCCAGAATGCATACTCCATGCTCTTCTCATCTGTTGGACATGATCCCTGACCTGATCACCGAGAAGATAGGATTAGAATGTCCCTTCATCTTTACATTGTGCTGAAATTTAATTCTATCTTGATTCTTATACACAAAGTAAAAGACAATGGATTATGTTGCTCCTTTGCTCAACTCCTGTATTTTACACATTTAGTAACATGGTGCCTTCAAGACTGTCCAAGGCTAGAATGTTGGGAGCACAGTTAAAGGTGGGTACATGGGGCTAGGTCAAGAGACTGATTCAGGTTGGATATGAAGGGGAAATGGTGGGTCAGGATTTCTGGGGTTAGACCCAGACACAGAGTAACGTTCTGGGGTTGATCCAGGCTGCTAGAGCGAGGTTAGGACCAAGACAGGTTAAGTGTCAGGAGAACTTGATGGCCAGACCCCCTTTCTCCTGCAGGCGAGGGAGCAAGGCAAGAGAAACTGTTATGGGGAAGAAATGTGACTGTCCTTGCACCACACCTTCCCTCCTCCTGCCTGGAGGGGCTCTGACAGAGCCCTGTAATAGCCAGTCTCCGTCTCCTCCCGCCTCTCGCCTGGGACCACATGACCCCTCTCAGGTCTCCTCCCTGCTCAGCAAGGCCTGGGCTTATGTTTGGGGTTGGCAGAAGTGGTTGAAGAGGCTATCTTTGAATAAAGGAAACTTTCTTTGGGGAAATTTTTGTTTTTATTTTATGTTTCCCTGTATCACATGCCCTTTCACTGTCCTCCTTCAGAAGAAACATAAAGCCAACTTTGGGCTACTACAAAGGAGCCTAATTTGGCCTCAAATCCATTACCTTCCCTTCTTTCTGTAACAAGAGGGGATGGGTACAAGTTGTGCCACTGGCAGGATGAGAGTAGGACAGCACGTACTATCACCCCCATCTAGGAAAGAGCAGCAGTAATGAATGGGCCTTAAGAAAGAACCAGGGCTGGTGGGCAGGAAATGTAGACTCTGGGCCCCAGAAAAGGCCTCAGGGGAGGGCTAGAAACCTAGTTTTGAAGGTGCGGGTACAAAGGTGGGAAGAAAGAGCAGGTGGCCAACACATCCTCCTCTACCTGTGGGAGGGAGATATGGCCGCAGGTGTCCAAGGTCTGCCTGTGGCCCACACTAAGATCCTGTTTCCAATGAGAACTAAGAAGCTAGCTTAGGATTCTGGCTGAGTCTGGAAGGTAGACTCAGGTATTTGCCTTTTTAAAGGGGTTACCTGGTGAGCAGCTCCTGAATGTTCTCTCAATTAAGAACTTCAAATTCTAGGAGGGACAGAAAGGTACAGTGTTAAGGACACACATTCCACAATGAAAAATCACAATATCACATACACAGGGTGGACAAACGTAGATTTACAGTTGTGAGTATATGAAACACAGAGTTTATTTTTGTATTATTATTAATTAATTGTATTATTTTTCATGTGAACCACTGTAAACCTACTTTTGCCCCAACCTATATGATATCAACTATGATAGCATTTATTAACATAAACATCTGATATGTGTATAGAAATAATATTAATAAATAATAAATGGGAAGGTATGGTAAAATATTCACATTGTTTTTCTCAGATTTGAGGGCATTAAGGGAATTTTATTTATTTCTTAATAAGTTTGGTATATTTCCAAAATTTCTGTTACTTTCATTCAGAGAATAATGTTGTTCAAAACTACCAGGACAAACACAGGAGAAAGACCCTGGTTGCATAAAGTTTGGGATTCACACCCAGATTTCCATCACTGGTTGCCCAGGGCAAGGTACAGCAGCATCTTCCCAGGCACAGCAAGGGCTCTTTTCTTGGAGGTATAAGCTGATGCTCTCAGCTCAAACCCTCTGAGACTAATATTCATGATTGCTGCCTATGTCTCGCACACCCCAAAGGTAAGACTCCCAAAGGTGGTCCCTATGGGAATACCTTCCAGGTAGCCGGGCTGCAGGACCCACTAGTTTTAGTGCGAGCTTGTTCATGAATGTGGCCTTTGCCAGGCAGAGGGAGATTTTTTTCTTTTTAATAGAGATGGCCTTTTCCTTCTTTGTTCTCCCTCTCCTCCCATTGTTATCTGATGATTCAGGGTAGAGCTGTCCTATAGCTCCAGCCCTGGAACCTTTCTCCTGGTTGTAAAGAGAAGGAAACAGCAAGGTATATATAGGGCAAAGATAGTGACCCACTGAGTCAGACAGATGCATGCCTTGTTCCCCAGGGAAAAACACTTTTATTCTAAGCACCCCTGGTCTTCAACTACAAGACAAGGTCAGTTATTATTTTTACCTCTGAGGTAGTTCAGAAAATTCAGAGAACAAGTGCATAACATGCCCAAAGATGTTTTATGCCAAGTAGGGCCTTAATGTTTGTTCCCTTCACCATAAACCAGGTGTGAGTTAATGAAGTCCTGACAGCTATATCAAATAGACCAGTGGTTTTCAACCTTTCCACACTTGGGCATCAGTGAAAATTAAGGAATTATTTCAGGGACTCCTAAGGCAGAAATTCGCATGAGTGAATTTGACTAGGATCATTGGATCTATTATATTCACACTATGTCAAAGTGGTTAACTCATGGACTGGCATGAAATTTCTGATGGACCATTCTGTGGGCTGGCAATTGAAAAACACTGAGATAGACCTCTGATAGTCCTGTGCTTATCTAGAGAAGTCCAGTAACTTGTCTGCAGCCACAGCAGATAGGTAGCACACTGGGGCTTCAACGCCAGGTGTGCTGGGGGTACACTCAAAGTGAAGATTACGTGAGGAATCACACTTGGGTGTAACGTGTCTGGCTCTGAAATGAAACCATTCAGATAAATGGCTTCACACTCACTCTCTCCCCATGAAAGGGGAAACTGCCATCACCACTGCCCGTCTCACCCATAGTGACTACTAACTGCAAGGTTAAGGCTAGAAATATCATCCTGCAAACTTGCAATTAGGGGCTGCCAGTATAGTGGAATTGTTCTTTGGTGTCTCTCATAGCAACCATGTTACTCATTTTCTCATCAAGTGTTTTGGATTATTTTTGATATGTGCAAGGTGTTATTCCAGGTGCCGAGGAAAAAACAGTGAACACAATATGGGAAACTCTCTCATTCATGGGGGATTTTGTTCTTATGAGGGCTGAGAGACAAAATAAACACCAATAAGGAAAAGCTATAGAATGAAAATTGGGTTAAATACTCTGGAGAAAAATAAAACAGGAAAGGGACATAGAAAGTGTAGCAAAGAAGTTTTGTATACATTATACATATATATGAGAAAAGCTTCCCTGGTGAGCCATCACTTAATAGATGAAAGATGGACAGCACAAATATATGGCACCATTTGGAAGAAGTGAGGTGAAGGCAGGGAACTGATGGATAAACTCATTTCCAGCCCTCCCTCCTTCCCTTCTATACCCTTTTTATAGTGACTAATCAAAATATTTCTCTTTCTTCCCATAACACTCAGTATAAGTCTCTCCTACTGTAATCATTTATGGTCATTGTCTCCTCTGAAGAAAGTAATGAAGAAACTTGAAGCTGAGAGCATCCCCCTGCCCCTCACCTGTCTTTCTGGGGCTATCTCATCCATCCTCAGAGATGGTGTTACACTGGGAAGCCACAACTAGAGAACTGGCCTCTGATCTGCTGACCTTGTTTGTAAAGGAGGTAGTATTGCTGAAGGTTATGGTACCTGAAAGGGACTGAGCAACCCGCAGATGCTCGGTGACCTCAGCTTCGTTATATCTGAAAGGATATCACATGGATGTGAAGTGAGTCATGCTGTGCATAGACCAAAAAATAGACATATAACCAAAGTGAAGAAGTACCAGGCAGAGAGATTCTACACCAACATTAATTACTACCTTATGATAGATCTAATAAAATGAAATGTGTCTGGGCAGCCTAAGTTCTAAGCAAGTAGAGGAATGCAAACCCAGACAGTACGTACCCTCTCCTGGGAACGTTATAGAGAGGATTCAGGTGGTTTGGTCTGAAATTTATGATTTTGTGATTCTGATGGGATGCCTGAGGGCAGATGATGGGAATAAATAAAGTTGGAACCTCCCACTGAGACCTTCTCAGAAATGGGTCCCAGGATGTTGCAGTTGCTTCTGCTGGGCATATTCACAGTACTCTTTATGGATGATGGTAAGGCCTGTGGAGGGGGCAGTGAGGGGTGGGGAGAGAATTATGGAGAGAGAGGAAGGGGTTTCTAAAGTTGATTCTTGGAGTTGCTGTAAAATTGTTCATGGAGAATTGTTTGTTCTTCTTTTCACAGGAGACAGAGTGCTGACCACAAAATGTATGGTTGCCATTCTTGGATAAGTCATATTGTGATGAGAGGGGACCTTCTTGAGTTCTTTCTACATTGTCTTTCTCCCCTCTCTGCCTCCACTCCACTCTCCTAAATCATTGCTCTAGTGTCTTCTTTCTGCCCTCAGCCTTGGGTAGGGGGTGTCCTTGACTCCTTGAAGGGTTATAACTGTTCCCCATCAAAGGAATATATATTCCCTATATTCCCTTGGCAGATCTGGGAAGGGTGTCAACTTATTTTTGTGAGGTTTGCACCACCTCAATATAAATGTTTACAGGTGGGGGAGATTCTGAAGCAGAATCACTTTCCCTGGAGATCTGCTTTAAAGCTTTACTATCTTTCTTTAGGGATTCGAATTTGCAATAAATGTGATGTCTATAATGGAACCAACTGCCTCACTAAAATGAAAAATTGCTGGAAGATCAATGCAATGAGACGTAATAGGAGTTGTCGCACAGATCACTTTTATTTTAGTGATCGTTACAAAGGTAAGTGAGGTTTAGAAAGAGACACAAAGTATTATTGATGCTGCCTACAATTCCTGGAGTCAAGGTGTGGATAGAGACAGAAACCCTGGGAGTAGATGGCAAAAGTGAAATTCTCCACACACAGAGGTGGAAACTGTGCAAGGCAGATGTCTTTTGCCTGATCTTGTCTAAAGGGACATAAATGAGATGCGGACACAGACTTGAGTTCATTCCAGACCATAGAAAACTGATAAGGTGTTGGAGAAAAGCCTATTAGGAAGATGGTGAGACGAAGCAAGGTAATCACATTTGCTTTCTCTTTAGGGAGATATTTATATCGTTATACAACAGTATCTTGTGAAAGTTGTGAAGAAGGAATGTTCCAGGTATTCCATGACCTCCTGAGGGAAACGTTTTGCTGCACTAATAATGACAGGTGTAATGACCCTGATGATTTAATAGATACTGTAAAACCTTATGTATCATTGGACCAGGACAGAATACCCTGAAAAGAAGTAAAATAACTAAGTTTTTAAATCACGTGTCTCAATAAACTTTGTCCTTTACCCTACCCAATGGCAACATTATCTTACATTTTCTCAAAACTCAGACCCCATTCACTTCTTTAACTCAGTAGATCTACCTACAGAAGCATTCTCCCATGTCAATGTTTCTACTAACAGAAAAGTGTAAAACACTGGGCACAAGAACTCCCATTTCTGCTTTCTGTTAGAACCTGTCATCTTTACCACCTGACACCCCCTGACAATCTTTACTTGCCCTTAAATTCTAACGTTATACTTGGGTTAAAGTCAGAGTTCTAAAATTTCTGGCAAAGGGAACAAAGTATTCTGGCAGAGCTTCTGAGGGAAGGCCAGGAGAAAGCAAACTGGATAGAAATTAGTACAAGAAATCACAGGAGTTTTTAGAAATATCTGAGAGGACAGTAAAAGAGGTATTTGGTGAGAGTGGCAAGGGCTTGTATTAAGCAGGGGCTTGAGAAAGTCAATGGGAAATTAGAAAACTCTAACTTCTATGGAAGCAATAGTTAATATACCAAACACGAGAGGCTTAGTGTCAGCCACTATTTTAAGAAACTCTTCCAATCACTCCTACTCCTGTCCACAAATGCTTGGTCACCATGTTTTTGATAATTTTATCTTTCTTTCATGGCCAAAGCCATGTACAGCAGGATGGGCACCTGTCTCCTGGCCGTGAGGCATAATCTATCACTTATAAACATCAATTTAACATTCTTTAACAAAATATCAGTAAACAGAAAATAGAACTACCTTATGACCCAGCAATCCCTCTACTGGGTATATACCCCCAAAACTCAGAAACATTGATACGTAAAGACACATGCAGCCCCATGTTTATTGCAGCATTGTTCACAGTGGCCAGGACATGGAAACAACCAAAAAGCCCGTCAATAGATGACTGGATAAAGAAGATGTGGCACATATACACTATGGAATACTACTCAGCCATAAGAAATGATGACATCGGATCATTTACAGCAAAATGGTGGGATCTTGATAACATGATATGAAGCGAAATAAGTAAATCAGAAAAAACCAAGAACTGCATTATTCCATACGTAGGTGGGACATAAAAGTGAAACTAAGAGACATTGATAAGAGTGTGGTGGTTACGGGGGGGAGGGGGGAAAGGGGGAGGGGAGGGGCACAAAGAAAACTAGATAGAAGGTGACAGAATACAATCTGACTTTGGGTGATGGGTATGCAACATAATTGAATGACAAGATAACCTGGACTTGTTATCTTTGAATATATGTATCCTGATTTATTGATGTCGCCCCATTAAAAAAATAAAATTATTAAAAAAAAAATATCAGTAAACAGATTTCTTTTTTTTTTTTTTTCATTTTTCCTTAGCTGGAAACGGGGAGGCAGTCAGACAGACTCCCGCATGCGCCTGACCGGGATCCACCCGGCATGCCCACTAGGGGGCGATGTTCTGCCCCTCTGGGGCGTCACTCTGTTGCATCCAGAGCCATTCTAGTGCCTGAGGCAGAGGCCACAGAGCCATCCTCAGCGCCCGGGCCATCTTTGCTCCAATGGAGCCTCGGCTGCGGGAGGGGAAGAGAGAGACAGAGAGGAAGGAGAGGGGGAGGGGTGGAGAAGCACATGGGTGCTTCTCCTGTGTGCCCTGGCTGGGAATCGAGCCTGGGACTCCTGCACACCAGGCCGATGCTCTACTGCTGAGCCAACCGGCCAGGGCTGTAAACAGATTTCAATAGCAGATGAAGCAGATGAATCTTTTGTGTGTGTGTGTGCATGAGTGCACACGTGTGTGTGTGTGTGTGTGTGTGTGTGTGTGTGTGTGTGTGTGACAGAGACAAAGACAGAGAGCGGTACAGATAGGAACAGACAGGAAGGGAGAGAGGTGAGAAGCATCAATTCTTCGTTGCGGCACCTTAGTTGTTCATTGATTGCTTTCTCATATGTGCCTTGACTGGGGGGCTACAGCAGACTGAGTGACCCTTGCTCAAACCATCAACCTTGGGCTCAAGCTGGTGAGACTTGCTCAAATCAGATAAGCCCATGCTCAAGCCAGCGACCTCGGGGTTTCAAACCTGTGTACTCCATGTTCCAGTCCAATGTTCTATCCACTGCGCAACCTCCTGGTCAGGCTCATTAATTTTTATTGAGTAAAAAATCACTGCAAAACTCAGTGGTTTAAAATAATAACCAATTGAGGACAAGATGGTGATGAAGTAGGCGGACGTACCAACTTCCACCTCCCAGAACCAAAGTGGATTACAACTTAATTTTAAGAACCATCATCTGGACCAAGGGTCCCCAAACTACAGCCCACGGGCTGCATGCGGCCCCTGAAGCCATTCATCTGGCCCCCGCCACACTTCCAGAAGGGGCACCTCTTTCATTGGTGATCAGTGAGAGGATGACTCACTGATGTGCATCCACATCCCGTGCTCCTGGAGTACTGTATGTGGCGGCACCGCAAAGCATGGCATTGCTCACATACAGTACTACTTCCTCTGGTGATGTGGGCCGCATGCATCACGGCTCCGGAAGCACGTCATATCACTTGTTACAGCTAGCAGTGACAAATATGGAACTGGACATTGACCATCTCATTAGCCAAAAGCGGTCCCATAGTTCCCATTGAAATACTGGTCAGTTTGTTGATTTAAATTTACTTGTTCTTTATTTTAAATATTGTATTTGTTCCCGTTTTCTTTTTTTACTTTAAAATAAGATATGAGCAGTGTGCATAGGGATTAGTTCATAGTTGGGTTTTTTTTATAGTCTGGCCCTCCAATGGTCTGAGGGACAGTGAACTGGTCCCCTGTGTAAAAAGTTTGGGGACCCCTGATCTGGACAAACCAACTTTGGACTAAACTAAGAGGACTCTTCAACCGAGGAACACTGAAGAAGCCACATTGAGACTGGTAGGAAAACCGGAAATGTGGAGAGGGCTGCCCAGTTCCCCGGAGCAAACAGCAGCCTGGAGAGACTCACGTGGCAGGAAGTGAGTTTAGCAGAGAGGGGAGGGTCCTGAGTCCCAGAAACAAAGCCCCAGCTTGCAGCCCCAGAGCCTAGAAGAGGCATATGGACAGTATTTAGCTGGAAACAAGTCAGGATACTGTTTGTGAGAAAGAGACTGATATCTCAGACCCAGGATTCTTCTTAAAGGGACCGCGCAGAAAACCTCTCTCACAATCACTCACCTGGGGTTCTGAGGGACGGGGAGAGGACCAGAGTAGCAGGAAGATAGTGTAATCTAGGAGGCACAGGGTGAAACACTTTGAGGGACAGCCACCCTAACCCCTGGGCTGAGTCACTCCTTAAATCTGAAGTGAATATTTCCCCTGGAAACAGCAATACCAGCAAAGGGAAGCAGGACACCAGCCAAACAAGCTCTCCCGTGGTACTTAGAGCAGAGCCATTTAGAAGTAGGGAGCTTTCAAGACTACAGTATTGAGCAGGGGTTCCCAAACTACGGCCCGTGGGCCACATGTGGCCCCCTGAGGCCATTTATCCGGCCCCCACCACACTTCCAGAAAGGGCACCTCTTTCATTGGTGGTCAGTGAGAGGAGCACAGGATGCATCCTCATCCTGTTATGGCGGCGCCGCAAAGCGCGCATCGCTCACATACAGTACTACTTCCGGTGATGCAGGATACTCTCGTCATGGCTCCAGAAGCACGTCATATCACTTGTTACAGCTAGCAGTGACAAATATGGAACCGGACATTGACCATCTCATTAGCCAAAAGCAGGCCCATAGTTCCCATTGAATACTGGTCAGTTTGTTGATTTAAATTTACTTGTTATTTATTTTAAATATTGTATTTGTTCCCGTTTTGTTTTTTACTTTAAAATAAGATATGTGCAGTGTGCATAGGGATTTGTTCATAGTTTTTTTTATAGTCCAGCCCTCCAATGGTCTGAGGGACAGTGAACTGGCCCCCTCTGTAAAAAGTTTGGGGACGCTGGTATTGAGTGTTAGAGTCTGAACTGCAGTGCCCCCACCCACATGGCTGAGGGCTCGCCTGAGGGTGGGAGGCAGCTGGATGCGAAAGCGAGAAAGCGCAGTTCTGTCGGCAAGGGCTGAAGCCGGCTGGCCACAACTGAGGCCCAGGTGTGAGCTCAATCTTGCCGGGCTAGGGCAGAGGGGATGCGCGAAAGTGGTCAAGCCCAGCTGCAGGCTGCCTGCAATCCAGCCTGCGGGGGGAAGGGAGGAGCCCGGGAAGGGGGTGGAGACCTGCCCTTGAGCAAGGGTGCAGGAGTGCAGCCTTGCCAGGCCAGCAGGAACCGAGGCTTGCAGCCTGAGGCATGAGCTGGCTCCTCCCATGGGGGTGGAGCAAAAGCTCAGAACAGGAGGAGTCCCACAACTGAGTGAGGGCACAAGCCCCACCCGGCTTGTGGATCCAAGGCTTACAGCCATCCCATGAGCAGGCTCCTCCTGCAGGAGCTGGGCAAAAGCCCGGAATCAGGTGGAAATCGACAGCTGAGCAAACGTGCTCACCCCTGCCCTCAGGGCCAAGGCTTGCAGCCAGCATGGTGCTTAACCCCACCTATGGGTGAGGGGCAAAGGCCGAGGCCACCGAGCCTTGTACACCTGAGCATGTGATCACAGCCCCTCCCATGAAGGAGAGGCAGAAACCACAGCAACAGCCCCAGTAGGCTGGTACTGGCAACCCCCATACCTGAATGCCCTAGGCAGCAGCAGCAGAGGGGGTGGTGGACCTGCAGACAGACCACACCTACGGAACACAGAGGACACACTCAGTGGACTCCAATAACCAAAACCTTCTTTTACACAGACAAAATGGGAAGGCAGAGAAATGCAACACTAATGAATCAAGAGAAATCCCCAGAAAAAAACCTGAATGAGTCAGATATAACCAACTTACTGGATGCAGAGTTTAAAATAATGATTGTTAGGATACTCAGAGATCTTAGAACAACAATAGATGGTCATTACGAGCACCTAAATAAAGAGATAGCAAATATAAAAAAGGACATTGAAACAATAAAAAAGAATCAATCAGAAATGACAAATACAATATCAGCAATAAAGAACACAATGGAAGGAATTAAAAGAAGAATGAGTAAAGCTGAGAATCAAATCAGCAAGTTAGAGGACAAGATAAATGAAGGCACGGAAGCAGAGCAGAAAAAAGAAAAGAGACTCAAAAAGTCTAAGGAAACTCTGAGAGCTCTGTGACAATATCAAGAGAAATAACATTGGCATCATAGGGGTTTCTGAAGAAGAAGAGAAAGAACAAGGGATAGAGACTTTGTTCAAACATATCATAGCTGAAAAGTTCCTTAAATTAAGGCAGGAAAATGTCTCACAAGTTCAAGAAGTACAGAGAACTCCATTAAAGAGAAACACAAGTAAATCTACACCAAGACACATCATAATTAAAATACCAAAGCTAAGTGATTAAGAGAAAATATTAAAAGCTGCTAGAGAAAAAAAGGCTATCACCTACAAAGGAGCCCCCATAAGGATGACTTCCGACTTCTCAACAGAAAGTCTTGAGGCCAGAGGAATGACAAGAAATATTCAAAGTAATGCAGAACAAGAGCCTACAACCAAGACTACTTTATTCAGCAAGGCTATCATTTAAAATTGAAGGAGAAATAAAAAGCTTTCCAGACAAAAAAACTCAAGGAATTTACTACAACCAAACCAATGCTGCAAGAAATGCTAAGGGGCCTGTTGGAAACAGATCAAAGTGGAAAAAGAATATAGCAAAAGAGGAATACAGTTTTAAAGAATAAAATGGCAATAAACAACTACATAGCAATAATAACCTTAAATGTAAATGGATTAAATGATCCAATCAAAAGACATAGGGTAGCTCCGTGGATAAGAAAACAGAACCCATACGTATGCTGTCTACAAGAGACACACCTTAAAACAAAAGATGCACATAGACTGAGGATAAAAGGATGAAAAAAAATATTTCATGCAAATGGAAATGAAAAAAAAGCTGGGGTAGCAATACTTATATCAGACAAAATGGACTTTGAAACAAAGCCTATAGTAAGAGATAAAGAAGGCCACTACATAATGATAAAGGGAGCAATCCAACAGGAAGATATAACCGTTATAAATATCTACACACCTAATATAGGAGCACCTAAATATATAAAACAGTTTTTGATGGATTTAAAGGATGAGATCAACAGCAATACTATAATAGTAGGGGATTTCAATACCCCACTAACATCACTAGATAGGTCCTCAAGAAAAAAAATTAATAAAGAAACAGCAGACTTAAAGGACACACTAGATCAACTCGATTTAATAGATATCTTCAGAACCTTTCACCCCAAAGCAGCAGAATATACATTCTTTTCAAGTGCTCATGGTACATTCTCTAGAATAGGCCACATGTTAGGGCACAAAAGAAGTCTCAACAAATTTAAGAAAATTGAAATCATATCGAGCACTTTCTCTGATCACAGAGAAACTAGAAATCAACCACAACTGAAAAACTGAAAAATACTCAAACTCTTGGAAACTAAATAGCATGTTATTAAATAACGAATGGGTTAACAATGAGATCAAAGAAGAAATAAAAAAAATTCTTAGAAATGAACGATAATGAGCACACATCAACTCAAAATTTATGGAACTCAGCAAAAGCAGTCCTGAGAGGGAAGTCCATAGCATTACAGGCATACCTTAAGAAGCTAGAAAAAGCTTAAATAAACAACTTAATCCTGCATCTAAAAGAACTAGAAAAAGAACAACAAGCAAAGCCCAGAGGTAGTAGAAAGAAGGAAATAATAAAGATCAGAGCAGAAATAAATGACATAAAGGCTAAAGAAACAATACAGAGGATCAATGAAACCATGAGCTGGTTCTTTGAAAAGGTAAACAAGATCGATGAACCTATAACCAGACTCACCAAGAAAAAAAGTGAGAGGACTCAAATAAATAAAATTAGAAATGAGAGTGGAGAAATAACAACTGACACAACAGAAATACAAAATATTGTAAGAAAATACTATGAAGAACTGTATGCCAAAAAACTAGACAACCTAGATGAAATGGACAAATTCCTTGAAACATACAATCTTCCAAAAATCAGTCTGGAAGAATCAGAAAACCTAAACAGACCAATTGCAACAAATGAGATTGAAACAGTTACCAAAAAACTCCCAAAAAGAAAAAGTCCTGGGCCTGATGGCTTCACAAGTGAATTCTACCAAAAATTAAAAAAACAAAACAAAAAACAAACAAAAAAAAACCAACTATCTCCTATCCTTCTCAAGCTATTTCAAAAAATTCAAGAGGAAGAAAGACTTCCAAGCTCCTTTTATGAGGCGAGCATCATTCTGATTCCAAAACCAGGCAAAGACAACACAAAGAAAGAAAATTATAAGCCAATATCCCTGATGAATTTAGATGCTAAAATCCTCAACAAAATATGAGCAAACCGGATTCAGCAATATATGGAAAAAATCATACACCATGATCAAGTGGGATTTATTCTTGGGAGGCAAGGCTGGTACAATATTTGCAAATCAATCAATGTGATTCATCACATAAAGAAAAAGGAAGGAGAAAAACCACATGATAATTTCAAGAGATGCAGAAAAAGCATTTGATAAAATCCAGCACCCATTCATGATTAAAACTCTCAACAAAGTGGGAATACAGGGAACATATCTAACATGATAAAGGCCATCTATGACAAACCCACAGCCAACATCATACTCCATGGGCAAAAATTAAAAGCAATCCCCTTAAGATCAGGAACAAGGCAGGGGTGCTCCCTTTCACCACTCTTATTCAACATAGTTCTGGAAGTCCTAGCCATAGCAATCAGACAAGAAAAAGAAATAAAAGGCATCCAAATTGGAAAAGAAGAAGTAAAACTATCATTATTTGCAGATGATATGATATTGTATATAGAAAACCCTAAAGCAATGGTTCTCAACCTTTCTAATGCCATGACCCCGCAATACAGTTCCTCATGTTGTGGTGACCCCAAACCAAAAAATAATTTTGGTGGCTACTTCATAACTGTAATTTTTCTACAGTTATGATTTGGAATGTAAATACCTGATATGCATTATGTATTTTCCGATGGCTTTAGGTGTCCCCGCCGGGGTTGCGACCCAGAGGTTGAGAACCGCTGCCCTAAAGTCTCAGTCAAAAAACTACTGGTGCCCTGGCCGGTTGGCTCAGTGGTAGAGCGTCGGCCTGGCGTGCAGAAGTCCCGGGTTCGATTCCCGGCCAGGGCACACAGGAGAAGCGCCCATTTGCTTCTCCACCCCTTCCCCTCCCCTTCCTCTCTGTCTCTCTCTTCCCCTCCCACAGCCGAGGCTCCATTGGAACAAAGATGGCCTGGGCGCTGGGGATGGCTCCTTGGCCTCTGCCCCAGGTGCTAGAGTGGCTCTGGTCGCAACAGAGCGACGCCCCGGAGGGGCAGAGCATCGCCCCCTGGTGGGCAGAGCGTCGCCCCTGGTGGGCGTGCCAGGTGGATCCCGGTCAGGCGCATGCGGGAGTCTGTCTGACTGTCTCTCCCCGTTTCCAGCTTCAGAAAAATACAAAAAGAAAACAAAACAAAACAAAAAAAACAACTACTGGACCCGATAAATGAATTCAGCAAGGTGGCAGGATATAAAATTAATACTCTGAAATCAGAGGCATTTTTATATACTAACAATGAACTGTCAGAAAGAGAAATTAAGGGAGCAATCCCCTTCACCATTGCAACCAAAAAAATAAAGTACTTAGGAATAAATTTAACCAGGGAGATTAAAGACTTGTACTCAGAAAATTATAAAACATTGATAAAAGAAATCAGGGAAGATACAAACAAGTGGAAGCATATACCGTGCTCATGGTTAGGAAGAATAAACATCATTAAAATGTCTATATTACCTAAAGCAATTTATAAATTCAATGCAATATCAATTAAAATACCAATGACATACTTTAAAGATATAGAACACATATTCCAAAAATTTATATGGAACCAAAAGAGAACACGAATAGCCTCAGCAATCTTGAAAAGGAAGAATAAAGTGGGAGGTATCACACTTCCGGATATCAAGTTATACAACAAGGCCACTGTACTCAATACAGCCTGTGACTGGCATAAGAACAGGCATATAGATCAATGAAACATAACAGAGAACCCAGAAATAAACCCACACCTTTATGGACAACTGATATTTGACAAAGGAGGTAAGAGCATACAATGGAGTAAAGACAGCCTCTTCATCAAATGTTGAGAAAATTGGACAGCTACCTGCAAAAAAAATGAAACTAGACCACCAACTTACACTATTCACGAAAATAAACTCAAAATAAATAAAAGACTTAAATGTAAGCCATAAAACCATAAGTATCTTAAAAGAAAACATAGGCAGTAAGCTCTCTGACATCTCTCGCAGTAATATATTTACTGATTTATCTCCACGGGCAAGTGAAATAAAAGACAGGATAAACAAATGAGACTATATCAAACTAAAAACTTTTGCACAGCTAAAGACCATAAGAAAGAATAAAAAGACAAACTACACAATGGGAGAACATATTTGACAATACGTCTGATAAGGTGTTAATAACCAAAATTTATGAAGAACTTGTAAAACTCAACACCAGAAAGACAAACAATCTAATCAAAAAATAGGCAAAAGAAATGAATAGACACTTCTCCAAAGAGGACATACAGATGGCCAATAGGCATATGAAAAAATGCTCAACATCACTAATCATTAGAGAAATGCAAATTAAAACCACAATGAGATATCACCTCACACCAGTCAGAATGGTGCTCATCAACAAAACAACACAGAATAAGTGCTGGTGAGGATGTGGAGAAAAGGGAACCCTTTTGCACTGCTGGTGGGAATGCAGACTGGTGCAGCCACTGTGGAAAACAGTATGGAGATTCCTCAAAAAATTAAAAATCGAACTGCCTTTTTACCCAGCTATTTCACTTTTAGGAATATACCCCAAGAACACCATAACACTGTTTCAAAAGGAGAAATGCACCACCATGTTTATGGCAGAATTGTTCACAATAGTGAAGATCTGGAAACAGCTCAAGTGTCAGTCAGAGGACGAGTGGATTAGAAAGTTTTGGTACATATATACTATGGAATACTACTCAGCCATAAGAAATGATGACATCGGATCATATACAACAACATGGATGGATCTTGATAACATTATGCTGAGTGAAATAAGTAAACCAGAAAAAACTAAGAACTATATGATTCCATACATAGGTGGGACATAAAAATGAGACTCAGAGGCATGGACAAGAGTGTGATGGTTATGGGGGGGGTAGTAGAGGGAGAGGTGGGGGGAGGGTAGGGGCACAAAGAAAATTAGTTTGAAGGTGACAGAAGACAATTGGACTTTGGGTGATGGGAATGCAGCATAATCAAGTGTCAAAATAACCTAGAGAAGTTTTCTCTGAACATATGTACCATTAAAATTAATAAAAAAATAATAACCAATTATTTTTCTATGTCTGAAGAATTTAGATGTTTCAAAGGTGCTCAGAAGGGAAGCTCTGCTAATCTTAGCCATACCAGAGTCACTCATATATCTCATGGTCTGGAGATTTGTTGGCTTGGTTGGCCTTAAATGGAGTGCTTCAGCTCTACTGTGCATGCATATCTTCTCCTGCGACCAATGAACTAGCTTAGACATATCTTACTTACGGCAGGGGCAGAAGCATAAGAGAGAAAACCCAAGCTTATTTTCCACTTTTGCTTATATTAAGTTTGCTAATGCTTCAACAGTCAAAACAAGTTATATGCCCAAGCTTGAAGTTAGGAGACTGGGCAAGCCATCCCACCTATAATAGCAGGACTTTGAAAAATTAAAATTCAAAAGATGTAGACAAAGGAGGGGTGAAGAATTGGGGCCAGATGATGCCATATACTACATGTCATGGCCAAATGAGTCTTATTCTAGGAATGCAAGATTGGTTCATTGTTAAAAACATCAACTATAAAAATTTACAAAAATCAGATGATCCTCCCCAAAGAAAACAAGAAGTCATTTGACAAAATTCAACACTCATTAATATAAAAATATAGAATTGGAATTAACAAATATGTACCTAACATAAAATGATGTACAACTTAGTCCAAAAAGCCGGTATGTATTTAATGGGGAAACATTAAGTTTCATGCTAAAATAAGGGATAAGACAAGGATGTTTAGTATCTCTACAGCTAATTAATATAATATTAGAAGATTAAAATGTTCATGTCACCCAAAGCAATCTATAGATTCAATGCAATTTTTATCAATATACCAATGGTGTATTTCACAGAATACAACTTTATATGGAACCACAAAATACCTCAAATAGCCACAGCAATTTGAGAAAGAAGAACAAAGTTGGAGGAATCATGCTACCTGATATCAAACTATACAACAAGGCTGTAGTAATCAAAACAGACATATCAATGGAACAGAATAGAGATCCCAGAAATAAACCCACCAATTTATGACCAATTAATATTTGACAAAGGAGGCAAAAACACACACGGGGTAAAGACAGTCTATTCAATAAGTGGTGTTAGAAAAATTGAACAGATATAGATTGAAAGAAAAAAAAAAGAAACTAGACCACTTTCTTATACCATGCACAAAATAAACTAAAATAGATTAAAGACTTAAGCATTAGACTTGAAACTATAAAAATCCTAGAAGTAAACAGGTGGTAAAATCTCGGACATTTCTCATAGCAATATTTTTCCTGATGTATCTCCTTGGGCAAGGGGAAAAAAATGAAGAAATAAACAAATGGGATTTCATCAAACTAAAAAGTTTTTGCCCAGCAAAGGAAACCATCAACAAAATATAAAAAAACAACTCACTAAATGGGAGAACATATTCACCAATGATATATATATCCTACAACAGATTAGTATTCAAAAGTTATAAAGAACTCATACAACTCAACACCAAAAAACAAACAATTTAATTTAAAAAAATGGGCAGAAGACATGAATAAACACTTTTCCAAAGAGGACATAGGGATGACCAATAGTCATTTGAAAAGATGCTCAACATCACTAATCACCAGAGATGATTTAATTTGCACCAGGTGCAAATTAAAAACACAATGAAATGTTAACTCACATCTCAGCATGTCAGCATAGCAATCATCAATAAATTAACAAATAACAAATGTTGGTGAGGGTGTGGAGAAAAGGGAACATTTGTACACTGTTGGTGAGAATACAGATTGGTGCAGCCATTATGTTTTCACATACTGAACAACAGTATGAAATGTGTTCAAAAAATTAAACATGGAACTGTCTTTTAACCCAGTCATTCCACTTCTGGAAGTATATCTGAAGAAACCTGAAACATTAGTTTATAAAAAATATATGCATCCCATATGTTCATTGCAGTGTTATTTAACAATGCACAAGATTTGGAAGCAGCCCAAGTGCCCATCAGTGGATGAATGGATAAAAAAGCTGTGGTACATTTATACTATGGAATACTACTCAGCTATAAAAAAGAAGAAAATTTACCTTTTGTGAGAGCATGGATGGACTCGAAGATTATTATGCTAAGTGAAATAAGCCTGTCAGAGAAAAACAAATATCATATGATCTCACTTATATGTGGAATGCAATGAACATGATAAACTGAGGACCAAAATAGAAACAGAGGCAATGTCACAGAGAGAAGATGGACCGCTGTTGGAGGGAAGGGGGGAAGGGGTTGGGATCAAGAAAGTGAAAGGATTAGCCAAATTATATGCACATAATACATAGAGAACAGACAATAGGGTGGCAATTCCCAGAGGGAAAGCGGGGAGGGGAGCAAAGGCGATGAAGTGGTAATGGAAAGAGACTTTACATGAGGGTGGGGGGCACAATGTAGGGGGGATGGAGGGTGTTGTATGATGTAGAACACTTGAAACCATGTTAAAGTAATAAATTAAAATTTAAAAAATTTAGAATTGCTTTTCTATTTCTGTAAAAAATGCCATTGGATTTTTGATAGGGATTGTGTTGAATCTTTTGAATAGTATGAACATTTCTTCCAATCTATGAACATGGATATATTTTCATTTGTTTGTGTCTTCTTCAGTTTCTTTCATTTATGTCTTATAGTTTTTGTTGTACAGGTCTTTCACTTCTGTAGTGGAATAACCCATTGCATGGCCTTGGATGGGAACACAGCCAACAAGAAAAGAATGTTTTGCCAAGAAAGTTGTTTTGTGACTTGAAGGCGAGTCACTGAAACAAGTCTATGTGACTGAAGGCAGTTGCTGGGCTTTTCTCAGTAAAACATTCTCATAAGATTTCTGTACTTTCCTTATCCCTTAAGATAAGGAGAGGAATGTTGTGGGATCCATAGAAGCAATAGCAATTAATGCCTTCTGATATTATGTTGTTACTAAGCTATCTTGCAGGTGCACTCTATGTATCTTTAAGCAAAAGTTACTCTTGATGTTATGCCAATTTCTCAGTAAACAAGCTTTTTGAAGTCTTGTGAATAAAATTAGGACACTGCATGAACTCGGGGCCATTTGCCTGAGCGAGCAGTGGTCCTTTGCTAGTCCTTGATGATTCCGTCTGCTGATCTCTCTCTCTCTCTGCGCCCCCGACTCACAACAACACACTTCATTGGTTAAGTTTATTCCAAAGAATTTTATTGTTTTTGATGCTACTGTGAATGAGATAATTCTCTTTATTTCTTTTTTAGATGTTTTGTTAGTGTATAAATGCGACTGATTTCTGTGTGATTTTACATGCGGTAAAGCCAGTAGCCACGGCCACCATCACAGCTGCCTGGCCCATGCAGGTTTGCATTAGATTCGGACAGTCAGTAAAGAAACAACAGAGCCAAGAACTGGTGGGCCATTAGCTTAATCCTAGCTTGCACTCGGCGGGCAAGTAAAAACACACACTGGGCTCCAAAACTCACTCATTCAGTGCTCACAAAGCTACTGACTTATCTGAGTTTCCTAGAATCAAAGGTTCCTAGCTCACTAGACTTACTCACCTCTGTTCCCCATCTCCTTCTTCCTGCACGAACTGTACAAACTGGCTTCTCTCTCAGCACTCCACCATCTTGGCTGCTTCTCCTGGCCTCCTCCATGTGGCCTTTCTCTGCTCTCCTCTCTAATGCTAATCTCAGGAACCAAGAGAGAGCAAGCTCCCGGTCTGTCCTACTTTATAGTGTAGAAATCCAAACCTTTAATCCAATATACAAACAAGGAAGTCTCCGATACAAAGTCACTTATCTGAGGCATAATGGGATTCCTCATGAGAGTGCACCACCTTACATTAAAAAGGGTGGGAAAGGCTTAGTCTTGAAACTAAGCCTTAGGCTATAAGAATCCTGCCTGCTTACAGCCTGTCCCCCCACATCCAATGCAAACTATAAGTGAGCAAACATACATATCATTATTTACAAACTTATTTGACCAACATATGCTATAACTCTACTGAATTTGTTGATTAGTTCCAACAGTTTTGGTTGACTCTAGGGTTTTCTACATATAAGATCATGTTAATAATAACAATTTTACTTCTTTCTTTTCAATTTGTATGTCTTTCATTTATTCTTCTTGCCTAATTGCTCCAATTAAGACTTTCAGCATATGCTGAATAAGAGTGGTAAGAGCAGACACCCTTGTTTTGCTCCTGATCTTAGAGGAAAAGCTTTTAAATTTTCACCCTATGTATAATGTTGCCTGTGGGTTTGTCCTATATGGCCTTCATTATGTTAAGGTATTGTACTTTTGCAAATTTTTGACATGAGAGATGTTATATTTTGTAAAATGTTTCTTTGCATCTAACTTGATGGTCATGTGATTTTTATCTTCCATTGCATTAATGTGGTACATCACATTTATAATTTACATATGTTTTACTATCTTTGTATCCCAGAAAGAAGTTCTATTTGGTCATGATGTATCATCTCTTCAATGTGTTGTTGAATTTCGTTTGCTAATACTTTGTTAAAAATATCTACCTCTATATTTACCAGGGGTATTTGTCTATGGTGTTCAGTTCTTGTAGTGTTCTTATCTGGCCTTGGTATCATGGTAATACTTGTTTTATAAAATGAGTTTGAAAGTGTACCTTCCTCTTTAATTTTTTGGAAGAGTATGAGAAGGATTGGTGTTAATTCTTTAAATGTTTGGTAGAATTTGTCAGTGAAGTCATCTGGTCCTGTAGTTTTCTGTGTTGGGTGGTTTTTGATTACCAATTTCATATCAGTACCCATTATGGGTCTGTCCACATTTTCTATTTCTTCCTGACTCAGTTGTAGTAGGTTGTATGTTTCTAGAAATTGATCTATTTCTTCTAGATTATCTGATTTGTTGGCATCTAATTGTTCTTACTAGTCTCTTATGATCTTTATTATTTTTATCAGTTATGTTTCTTCTTTCATATCTGATTTTATTATTTTAGTCTTCTCTATTTTTCTTAGTCTAGATGATTATTTGTTGATTTTGTTTATCTATTTAAAAACCAGTTTTTAGTTTTATTGATTTTTAAATATTTTTTATTTTTTCTATTTATTTTTACTCTTTATTTTACTATTGTTATTTCCTTGATTCTGCTAACTTTAGGCTGTTTGTTTTTTATTTTTTTCTAATTTATTGTACTGCAAAGTTGTTTATTTGAGATCAATCTATTAATATATGCATTTATCATTATCCCTGTTAGAATTGCTTTTGCAACATTCCATAGGTTTTGGTATTTTTTATGTCATTATTTACCTTTTTATATTGTGTTTTCATTTTTGTTTGCTCAAGATATTTTTTTGTTTAATGCCAGATGATTTCACTTACATGTGAAATCTAAAAAACAAAATAAACAAACAAGCAGAACAGAAACAGACTTATAGACACAGAGAACAGTTTGACAGTTGCCAGATGCGAGAGGGATGAGGGGATGAGTGAAGAAGGTAAAGGGATTAAGAAGTAAAGATTGGTAATAGTAGAATAGTCATGGGGATGTAAAGTACAGCACAGGGAATATAGTCAATAATATTGTAATAATTATATATGATATCAGATGGGTATTAGATTTATCAAGGTGATTACTTTGTAAGTTATATAAATGTCTAATTGTGGAGTTGTACACTTGAAACTAATATAATATTATACATCAACTAATTAAAAAAATATTTTTTTATCTTTTTGATGCCTTCTTTGAGCCATTGGTTATTCTGGAGTGTGTTGTTTAATTTTTTCATGTTTTCAGATTTCCAGTTTCCTCTTGTTCTTGATTTCCAGTTTCATACCATTGTGGTCAGAATGATTATTATATCTTCTTAATGAATTGGCCCCTTTATTGCTATATATTGACCTTCTTATTTCTTGTTACAGTTTTTGGCTTAAAGTCTATTTTGATTTTCACATGTATGAAATATCTTTTTTCATCTCTTCACTTTAAGCCTATGTATGTCTTTAAAACTGAAGTGATTCTCTTTTTAAGTAGCATATAATAGTTGAGTCTTTTGTTTTAGCTGTCCAATCACTGTATATTTTGATTGGTAAGTTCAATCCACTTACATTTAGAGTTACTATTATATATAAGGATTTACTAATGCCATCTGATTGACTGATTTCTGATTGTTTTGTATTTATATTGTTTCTTTTACCTCTATTTCTGCCAACCATTGTAAATTGGTTATTTTTCCATGGTGGTTTGTCCTGCTTCTTTCTTTATCTTTTGTGCATCTACTCTAGGTTTTTGCTTTGTGGATACTATGAGTCTTATAGAAGATAGCTCAAAGATAAAACAATTCATTTTAAGCTGATAGTAACATGTTGATCATCTACAAAAGCCTCACCCTTTAATTACTCCTTTTTTTTATTTTGATGTGATAATTTAGCTTTTTATATTGTGTTTTTATGAACAAATTATAGAAGCTACAATTATATTTAGTGCTTTAGCCTTTGACATTTGTACTATAGTTAAGTGAATAACACACCATCTTACTAGAGTTCTCTAGTCTGATGGTATATTTACCTGTATCAATGTGTTATATATTTTTGTATGTTTTCACACCATTGATTACATCATTACATTTCAGTTTGAATACTTTTTTATTTTATTTTATTTATTTTATTTATTTTTTTTCTGAAGCTGGAAACGGGGATAGATAGACTCCCGCATGCGCCCGACCGGGATCCACCCGTGCACGCCCACCAGGGGGCGACCCTCTGCCCACCAGGGGGCGATGCTCTGCCCCTCCGGGGCGTCGCTCTGTCGCGACCCAGAGCCACTCCAGCGCCTGGGGCAAAGGCCAAGGAGCCATCCCCAGCGCCCGGGCCATCTTTGCTCCAATGGAGCCTCGCTGCAGAAGGGGAAGAGAGAGACAGAGAGGAAGGAGAGGGGGAGGGGTGGAGAAGCAGATGGGTGCTTCTCCTGTGTGCCCTGGCCGGGAATTGAACCCAGGACCTCTGCCCGCCAGGCCGACGCTCTACCACTGAGCCAACCGGCCAGGGCCAGTTTGAGTACTTTTTAAAAAGCATTTCTTGCAAAGCAGTTCTAGTGAGGACATATTCCTTCAACTTTTATTTGTCTAGAAAAGCTGTAAAAAATATTGTTAAATTCTGGCCACAAATTCTATGTAAGATATAAGTATTAAGAATATTTTCTCCAAGTCTTTACCTTGGTTTCCACTCTCTTAATGATACAGTTGAGAAATAAACGTTAATTTAATGAAGTTAAATTTATAAATTTTAAAAAATGGTTATGTTTTTAGATCATGGTTAAGTAACCTTTGCCTGTTCTAAAGTTATAAATGCACACTATGATTTATTCTAGAAACATTGTTTTAATTTTCACATTAAGCTTACAATACAGTTTGAATTCATTTTGTGTGTGTGTATGTTGTGAGGTAGAGGTAAGTACTAGGTAGAAAAATTTAACTAAGTAAAGAACCCAGAATTGGTTTGTGTTAACAGAAATTAAGTGGATTATAAAAGAGCCATCTCAAAATTGGTTGAGAAAATATAAACTTTTAAGTAAACGTTGAGCTAATTAGATAGCCATATGTAAATCGATTGAATTGCATCAATTTCTTAAAGATAAATTCCAAATTAAGAATATAAATGGGCCTGACCAGGCGGTGGTGCAGTGGATAGAGCGTCGGACTGGGATGCGGAGGACCCAGATTTGAGACCCCGATGTCGCCAGCTTGAGCATGGGCTCACCTGGCTTGAGCAAAAAGCTCACCAGTTTGGACCCAAGGTTGCTGGCTCAAGCAATGGGTTATTCAGTCTGCTATAGCCACACGGTCAAGGTACATATGAGAAAGCAATCAATGAAAAACTAAGGTGTTGCAACGAAAAACTGATGATTGATGCTTCTCATCTCTCTCTGTTCCTGTCTGTCCCTATCTATCCCTCTCTCTGACTCTCTCTCTGTCCCTGTAAAAATATAAATAAATAAAAATAAAGTTACTTATTAAAAAAAAAAGAATATAAATGGTGGACAAGAGTGTGGTGGTTATGGGGGGAGGGTGGGGCACAAAGAAAACCAGATAGAAGGTGACGGAGGACAATCTGACTTTGGGTGATGGGTATGCAACATAATTGAATGACAAGATAACCTGGAGATGTTTTCTTTGAACATATGTACCCTGATTTATTGATGTGACCCCATTAAAATTAATAAAATTTTATTTAAAAAAGGGAAAAAAGAATATAAATGGTAATTTTAATCCATATAAATATTTAAAGAAACCATGGGTGAATTATTTTATGACTTGGGGCATAAAGAGTGGTTAAACCTCATTAATTATCAGAAAAATGCAAGATTTCTTCACACTCACTGGAACAGCTAAAATTAAATGATTAATAATAATTGGTGATGAAAGTGATGGAATAAATGGAGCTCTTATAGAGAATTGGTAAGACTATATTATCAGTACCACACTTTAGCAAACTATTTGGCAGTTTTGTTTAAAGTTATACATATGCCTACCTTATGACTCATACATATTACTTTTAATATCTTACCCAAGAGAAATGAGTGTGAATGTCCCCCAAAAGTCTAATACAAGAATTCTAAAGTAACTTTACTCACAATAGCCCAAACCTGAAGAAAAACCCTCAGTATCCCTCAATAAGAATTAACTTAATAAACTGTAGTATATGTATGCAATGGAAAAAAGATAAAACTTTTGGTATAAGCAAAAACATACATAAATCTTAAAAACATTATAATGAGTGATAGAAACTAGACTCAAGAGAACACTTTTTGTATAATTCTATTTATAATAATTTTAAGAACATATAAAATGGCCTGACCAGGTGGTAGTGCAGTGGGTAGAGCGCTGGACTGGGATGCAGAGGACCCAGGTTCAAAACCCTGAGATCTCTAGCTTGAGTGCAGGCTCATCTGGCTTGAGTGTGGGCTCACCAGCTTAAGCATGAGGACTCTGGCTTAAACATGGGATCATAGACATGACCCCAAGGTTGCTGACTTGAGCCCAAGGGGTCACTTAATATCTTACCCAAGAGAAATGAGTGTGAATGTCCCCCCAAACTCAAGTCATTGGCTTGAGCAAGGGGTCACTTGCTCTGCTGGAGCTCCCCACCCCCCATTCAAGGCACATATGAGAAGGCAACCAATGAAGAACTAAGGTACTGCAATGAAGAATTGATGCTTCTTATCTCTCTCCATTCCTTCCTGTCTGTCCCTCCTTATCTGTCCCTTTCTCTGTTTCTTTTTCTTTGTCTCTATCACAAAAACAAATAAATGAAAAAACAAAAATCAAGAACATATAAAATGATCTTATGCTGATGTAAGTTAAAATAATATCTTTGTGAGTAGGTGGTTACCTGAAGAAACTTATTGAGGTGGTGGAAATGTTTTATATTTTAATTGGAATGGTGGTAATACATTTTTATACATTTGTCTAATGACATCAAACTGATAATCTGAGACAAAAAAAACATAAAAGGGGAAAGGCAAAGGAGAATAGAGTGCAGAAGCACTCATAAGACAAAGGACTCTTGTATATATGAAAATTTTTTTCTCAGTAACCTAATGGTAACAACTCATGAAAAAACCAATACTGAAACACACAGCTTAAAAAACAAAAAAAGAGGTCCTGGCCGGTTGGCTCAGTGGTAGAGCATAGGCCTGGCGTGCAGGAGTCCCGGGTTCGATTCCTGGCCAGGGCACACAGGAGAAGCGCCCATCTGCTTCTCCACCCCTCCCCCTCTCCTTCCTCTCTGTCTCTCTCTTCCCCTCCTGCAGCCGAGGCTCCATTGGAGCAAAGTTTGCCCGGGTGCTGAGGATGGCTCTATGGCCTCTGCCTCAGGCGCTAGAATGGCTCTGATTGCAGCAGAACGACACCCCAGATGGGCAGAGCATCGCCCTCTGGTGGGCATGCTGGGTGGATCCTGGTCGGGCGCATGCGGGAGTCTGTCTGACTGCCTTCCCGTTTCGAACTTCAGAAAAATACAAAAAAAAAACAAACCCCAAAACCCAAAAAAGAAATAGAGGAAATAAGCATCAGAAACACACACAAAAATAACCAAACAAACACACAGAGCTACCAGAAAACAAAACATAAAATTGCTATAAGAAATCTTCAAGTGTCAATAATTACCCTAAATGCAAATCAACTAAACTCACCAATAAAGAAGCAGAGAGTAATAGATTGAATCAAAAAGTAAAAATCTAACCATGTGCTGCTTTCAGGAGACACATCAAAGCTGCAAGGACAAAAGTAGACTCAAAGTGAAAGGTTGGAAATGATTCTCCAAGCAACTAATACCCAAAGAAAAGCAGGTGTAGCCGTACTTATATCTGACAATACTGACTTCAAGACAACAAAGGTAATAAGAGACAAAGATGGACAGTTGGTAATGATAAAGGGGACATTATATCAAGAAGACATAACACTTCTTAATATTTATGCACAAAATCAGAGAGCGACAAAATATATAAGCTATTTTCTAACTGATCTAAATATAGAAAGAGACAAAAACAGTCATATTTGGAGATTTCAACAGACCATTGACAGCTATCTAAAGATAGCTCATCAAAACAGAAAATCAATAAATAAATATCGGTCTTAAAAACACACTGCCCCAAATGGACATAATTAACATTTACAGGTCATTTCATCCCAGAGATCAGATTATATGTTCTTTTCCAATGTGCAGGGAACATTCTCAAGGATAGACCACAAAACTAACTCAAGAAATTAAAGAAGATTGAAATTATACCAAACATATTCTCTGATCATAAGTCTTTGAAATTAGAATTCAGCTGCAGAAAGGATGTAAAAAACCCACAAAAATGTGAAATTAAACAACATACTTCTAAAAATGACTGGGTCAAAGAAGAAAGAAAAGTAGAGATAAAAAGATATATACAGAAAAATGAGAATGACAACACAATATATCAAAACTTCTAGGATGAAGCAGAAACAGTAAGAAGAGGGAAGTTTATATCATTAAAGGCTTATTTTAAGAAACAAGAGCTATCCCAAGTAAACAACCTAACATCACATCTTAAAGAACTAGGAAAAGAAGAACAAAGGCAACCCAAAGTCAGCAGAAGAAAGGGAACAGTAAAAATTAGAGCAGAATTAAATGACATAGAGAACAAAAAAACTGTAGAAAAATTAATACAGCAAAGAGCTGGTTCTTTGAAAAGATCAATAAAATTAACAACTCCTTGGCTAGACTCACCAAGGAAAAAAGAGAGAAATTACCACAGACATCACAGGTATACGAAAGATCTTACTATGAAAGATTATATGCCACCAAATTCAACAATCCAGAAGAACTATTTAATAGTTTCTAGAACTATTTAATCTTACTAGCCTGAGTCACAAAGAAGTGGAAACCTATATGGACCTATAAGCAAGGAGGAAATTGAAACAACTATCAAAATCTTCCCCCAAATAAAAGTCCAGGACCAGATGATTATCCTAGTGAATTCTACCAAACATTTAAGGATTCGTACCTATCTTTCTCAAAGTTTTCCAAATCATAGAAGAAGAAGGAATATTCCCTAACATATTTCATAAGGCCAACATAATCCTGATACCAAAACCTGGCAAAAACAATACAAAAAAAAAAAAAGAAAACTACAGACCAATCTCTCTAGTGAGTACTGATGCAAAAATCCCCAACAAAATACTAGCAAATTGAATACAACAATACATTACAAAAATAATACATTATGGCCTACCTGGCGGTGGTGCAGTGGATAGAGCGTCAGACTGGGATGCCGAGGACCCAGGTTCGAGATCCCTAGGTCGCCAGCTTGAGCGCGGGCTCATCTGGTTTGAGCAAAAGCTCACCAGCTTGGACCCAAGGTCGCTGGTTTGAGCAAGGGGTTACTCTATCTGCTGAAGGTCCGCCATCAAGGCACATATGAGAAAGCAATCAATGAACAACTAAGGTGTCGCAATGTGCAATGAAAAACTAATGATTGATGCTTCTCATCTCTCCATTCCTCTCTGTCTGTCCCTGTCTATCCCTCTCTCTGACTCTCTCTGTTTCTGTAAAAAACAAAACAAAACTACATTATGATCAAGTGGTATTCATTCTGGGTGCACCAGGATAGTTCAACATATGCAAATCAATCAATGTAATACACCACATCAACACAACAAAAGACAAAAATCATATGATCTTATCAATAGATGCAGGAAAGGCATTTGATAAGATACAACATCCATTTATGTTTAAAACACTTAAGAAAATGGGTATAGAAGAAAAGTACCTCAACATAATAAAGGCCATATATTATAAACTATCAGCCAATATTTTACTAAATGGTGAAAACAGAAAGATTTCCCTCTAAATCAGGAACAAGACAGGATGCTCACTCTCTCCACTCTTATTCAACATAGTACTGGAAGTCAGCCAGAGAAATCAGGCAAAAGAAAGAAATAAAAGGCATCATACTGGGAAAGAAGTAAAGGTATTACTTTTTGCAGATGATATGATTCTGTATGTAGAAAACCCCAAAGACTTCACTGAAAATCTATTAGAAACAGGTCACAGGGTACAAAATCAATACAAAAAAACTGCTGCTTTCCTATACTCCAAGTGAAACCTCAGAAGATGAACTAAAAAAAAAAATTCTTTTACAATTGCAACACAAAAAATACCTATCAATAAACTTAACGAAGGATGTGAAGGACCTTTACCCTCAAAACTAAAAAGCATTATTAAAAAAAATGTTTTAAAGACACAACGGATTGAAAAAATATTTCATGTTTATAAATTGGAAGAATCAACATAGTTAAAATGGCCATATTACCCAAAGCAATATACAAATTTAATGAATCCTCATCAAAATCCCAATGTCATTTTTTAAAGAAATAGAACAAAAATCACCAGGTTTGTATGGAATCATTAAAGAATCTGAATAACCAAAGTAATCCTGAGAAAAAGGAATAGATCTGGAGGTATCGCACTGCCTCACTTTCAATTTTACTACAGAGTCACAATAAGCAGGGTATTGGCAGAAAAACAGACATACGGACCAATGGAACAGAATTGAGAGACCAGAAGAAAAACCATATATACATGGACAAATAATCTTCGACAAAGGAGCCTAAAACACACAATGCAGGAATGAAAACCTCTTTAATAAATGGTGCTGAGAAAATTGGAAAGCCACATGCAAAAGAATAAAACTCAACTACAGTTGGTCCCCATGCACAAAAATTAATTCAAAATGGGTCAAAGACCTGAATATAAGATCTGAAATGATCAATTACATAGAAGAAAACATAGGTATTAAACTCATGGATCTTGGTTGTAGAGAACATTTTATGAATTTAACCCCAAAAGCAAGGAAAGTAAAGGCAAAAATAAATGAATGGAACTGTATCAAACTAAAAAGTTTCTGCCCAGCAAAAGAAACTGACAACAAAACAAAAAGACAGCCGACCAAATAGGAAATGATATTTGCAAACAACAGATCTGATAAGATGCTAATATCCAAAATATATAAAGAACTCACAAAGTTCAGCAACAGATAAGCAAACATTCTAATTAAAATTGGGGAGCGGACCTGAACAGACACTTCTCTCAGGAGGATATACAAGTGGCCAACAGACATATGAAAAGATGCTCAGCTTCACTAGATATTAGAGAAATGCAAATCAAAACTTTAATGAGATACCACCTCACACCTGTTAGATTGGCTGTTATCAACAAGACAGGTAATAACAAGTGTTGGAAAAGATGTGGAGAACAAGGAACCCTCATTCACTGCTGGTGAGAATGTAATCTGGTAAAGTCATTATGGAAGAAAATATGGTGTTTTCTCAAAAAATTAAGAATAGAACTACCATATGACCCAGCAATCTCTCTACTTGGTATCTACCCAAAGAACTTGAAAACATTGGTATGTAAAGACACATGCACTGCTGTTTTCACTGCAGCATTATTCACAGTGGTCAAAACATGGAAACAGCCAAAGTGTCCCTTGATAGAGGACTGGATAAAGAAGATGTGGTATATATATGTGATGGAATAGTACTCAGCCATAAGAAATGATGATATATTGCCATTTACAACAACATGGATGAACCTTGATAAATTATACTGAGTGAAACAAGTAAATCATAAAAAGCTAAGAACTATATATGATTTCATACATAGGTGGGGTATAAAACTGAGACTCAGTCCTGGCCCACTGGATCAATTAATAGAGTGTTGGCCTGATGTGTGTCATCCTGGGTTTGATGTACAGGCAGGGCATACATGAGAAGTGACCATCCATCTGCTTTTCTTCCCCTCCCTCTCCCCATTTTCTCTCCCTTCTCCTCTCGCAGCCAGTGGCTAGATTGCTTTGAGCAGTGATCCTAGACACTGAGGATAGCTCAGCTGATTCCCCTCCTTTCTCTTAAAAAAAAAGGAAAGAAAGAAAGAAAGAAAAACGAGACTCATGGACATGGATAGAAGTAAAGTGGTTACCAGGGGTAGGGGCAGGGAGGGGAAGGGGTATAAAATGGGACAAATATACTGCTCACAAAAATTAGGAGATATTTCAAAATGGATATGAAGCGATGAAATATTCCCTAAGTTTTGTGAGCAGTGTTGTACTTCACATAGGTGGGATATAAAACTGACACTCATGGACACAGATAAAAGTAAAGCAGTATGGGGGGGGCCGGGAGAAGGGGAGTAAAGAGGAACAAATATATGGTGTTGCAAAGTGATTGGACTTTGGGAGTGGGGCACACAACACAACAGTTCAAATGCTATGGAGATGTTCACCTGAAAGCCATTTACACTTATTGATCAGTGTCACCCCATTCAATTTAGTTTCTAAATAAGAAAAAATCACATCAAACTGTATATTTAAAATATGTGGTTTTATTATATGTGATTTATACTTCAATTAAGAAGGTAAAGTAATTAAATATATTTCAACTCAATAAATAATGGATTTAGTTAATGGTAATCAATGAAGGCTAGAACTGTTAGATATAAGATTGAAGGGAAAATTTATATTGTATAACTGAATCTGAAAACAAACTTATGCAATCATTCTTGACATCATTAAGAGTAGGAAGGCATGTGCCTTCAGATATTTTCAAAGCTTAGATTACCCTTTCTAAATTTCCAGGCTTCTTTTTATCAAACGTTGGTATAAAGATAGTATTGATTATGAATTTTGAAGTAAGATTAACTAATGAATTTTGAAAGAATCCCATCACATTTTTTTTTGGTTAAGATATTTAAATACCAGAGGGTCCCATAATAACAAAGATCCTTCCCACTTTGAGTAAAACACATGGTATATTGGCACTTGGAGTGAATATTTTTTGCCAGGTAGAAACTCGAGGTTACCATTCTCAGTACACTGAACAAAACAGGCATGCAGCCAGAAAAAGCATGAGGGCATATTTATTCTTGCAAACTAAAAAGATGGCAATAGAAGTAAGTAAGACATGGTTTCTATTCTTGCTTTGATCTATAATGTACTGGAGCAAATGAGACAAACAGAAACGATTTATTAGGAGAGAGTGTCAGGAAAAGTGTCCATAAAGTGACTTGGTGTTCAGAAGAGGGGGAATCTGTACAGCAATGGTGTGGGTGCTGGGGAGGTGAGAGTGGAGTGGATGACAAAGGAAAGTGGGATAAAGAAAGATTAGCAGAGGAAGGGGAGGAAAAGAGAATAGTGAGGTTTCTGGAGTGTACATCTGGACAGGCCTAGAAGTGGCTGTGTGTAAGCTATGAATTTTACGGAGGCAGGGAACCCCTTTCTGCTGTTTCTAACACCGTGTATGGATATACTTTGTAAATGAGAATCACGACTGAATCTGAAGTGGACACTGTCCACTGGGGAAAATAAATTTGTGTCCATAAAGAAAAATCTTGACTGTCCACCATCCAATTTGTTGCATTTCTGCTTAATTATAGTAACGATAAATGGAACTTCTACATAAAAATAAATATTTGTATTTAGTTGAGGGAGTTCTGGTTTACCCTGACCATCTAAACTTATCACAAGGATCTAGAATGGTCTTGTTTTAAATGTTACTGTACAGGGCCTCTCGTGGCAAGGTTCATGGAGTGTGGCCATGCCAATTCCTGTAACGGGAGAAACCTTTTGTTGAGAATCGTTATCTTCTGACAGACAGGAAGCAAGCTGGAGGCACCAGGAAGGATGGCATGAATGAACAAGAGAGCTGGTTACTTCCAGGAGAACCAGGCAGGAAACAAGGGCAGGTGTTGTGTGAAGAGGAAGAAACATCAATAACATTCTACAGTAAGACCTCAGGATGGTAAATATCTTAGAGTTTGAAGTTACAATAATCGTCGTCGCAGCATTTATTCACGTAAGTCCGATTGTTCATATCAAATGTCAAGTCTCTGCAGCCTCTTTGACACCCCATATATGAATACTGGAGATTAGAATCTGTAAGAAGAAAGAACCATAGGAAATAAGCCAGTGATCTAAGTTCTCTAAAGACAAGTCAAACCTGTCACTAGCCATCTAGCCAGGCAGTGGGAATGTAGTTAGGCTCCAGGGGAGGTTTAGGGTGGCTGCCCAGTTGTGCTTTCGCGCCGCAGGGAGGAGGTGGACAAACCAGCGGCCCTCACAGGGCTTTTCTGTCCTGGTCCCTGACAGTCCTCGGCTCTTTGTGGAGCTGCTTCATTCCTTCTCCCACGAGAGCATTAGCAATTAGTGCTTCCGTGTCTTCAGAGTTGGAGTCAGTTGAATCCGTTTTATTGGAAATACAGATAGCCCACCATCCTCCAGTCTCATTTTCCCAAACCCTCCTCTGTCTGCACGCACCGGACCCGAGCTAGGCGCGATCTGCTCTTTGGTTCCCCTCCTACAGTGGCTGTATTCTGACATATAAAATTGCTGAAGTACTCTCCTAAGAATTTTCTAGGAATCTCACAGCATCCCCCCACCCTGGCCCTTCAACTTACTCTTGTAGATCTTTAAAAACACGCATTTCTCCTCCTCCTGCGGATTAGCATCACAAGCACCTAATCCTCTTCTACACTCTTCATTAGGCAGGAGAACATAGCACGTTAAGCACATTACTGGTGTCACTGCTGAAGAATACAGAGCTAGTGTGAGGCCAGGGGAACCATTGACCAAGAAAGAGCTGGACATCTGTAGGTCTGGGGAAGAGGCAGGTGACATGGGGTGGGGAGTGGATGAGGAGCTGGTGGTGGAGAGTCAGGTATTAAGCAGTTGGAGCTCTCACCAACTCCACATCCCAGAGAAATGCTGTTAGGAGAGTAAAAACATTCTGGCCTCAACTTAAGCTATTTAACCTGGGTAACTGAGCAAAGATGTAGCCTTCATGGCATTAGTTTATCCAGCTTAACAGTGGTTTTTTAATGCTGGCCTGGCCATTTGGCAGCACTGTAGACAGAAGGGAATGTGATAATAAGGGTGAATGCTTTTTTGTTTACACAGGTAGTTTACTATAATGGAATTTCTGACATTTGGTGCTTGGATATTTTTGGGTGACATACTCTGTTATTTTGAAATTTGGACAGAATCTTTGTGAAGGCCGTATGCATTATAGCATAGTCATTGACATTTTACCTCACACTATGGGGTGAGCTAACCAAAACAGAGGTTTAATTCTAGTAAAAACCTTTTTCTCATGCACCTGCATGAGACAAAAAGGTAGTTTTTTTGCATTTTAATTCTTTTATTAAGTGCAGGGCGGGGTAGGCAGAGAGACAGATTCCTGTGTGTGTGCCGCAACGAAGATCCACCTGGAAAGCCCCCTATGGGGTGATGCTTTGCCCATTTGGGGTCGTTGCTCTGCTGCTCACCAACTAAGCTATTTTAGTGCCTGAGAGGAGGCCATGGAACCATTCTCAGCGCCCGGAGCCATCTTGCTTGAACCAATCGACCCATGGCTGCAAGAGAGGAAGTGGGGTGAGGGAGGGAGGGGTGGAGAAGGAGATGGTCTCTTCTCCCGTGTGCCTTGACCGGGAATCAAACCAGCACATCACACACCCAGCCAATGCTCTACCACTGAGCCAACCAATCAGGGCCAGAATGTAGCACTTCTTGAGCATCTCATTTGGGCCATGTTCTCTCAATGTGCATCTGACTTAATTCTTTTTTTTTTTTATAGAGACAGAGTTAATTCTTTTTTTTTTTTTTTTACAGAGACGGAGAGTCAGAGAGAGGGATAGATAGGGACAGACAGACAGGAATGGAGAGAGATGAGAAGCATCAATCATCAGTTTTTCGTTGCGACACCTTAGCTGTGCATGGATTGCTTTCTCATATGTGCCTTGACCATGGGCCTTCAGCAGACCGAGTAACCTCTTTTTTGAGCCAGCCACCTTGGGTTCTCGAATCTGGGTCCTTTCGCATGCCAGTACAAAGCTCTATCCACTGCGCCACCGCCTGGTCTAGCACATCCGACTTAAATCTTACAAAAGCTTTTTAAGTAGGTATTTCCCCTTTTCTCAAATGAGTAACCAAAAACGCAGAGAATTTAAGACAGTCCCTAGACCCTATTTTGTGTCTAATTGATTCCAGAGCACCCAGCATTCACTCTCCTACAATCACTTGTTTCAATATAAAGTGCCTGATAAGGGTGTCAAAGGCCAATGTCCAGCACTAAAATAAACTACAAAATTACTTATTCTAGAGTGACAAGACCCTTGAGAAATGGATACAGACTTATAAATGGAAAGGATGTCCCAAGGAAAATTCTGTTAAGATTTTGAAATATGTGGAACGCTAGGGAAGGAGTGGGGAGGCTGTGTGAAGACGCTTGAGCCCCTGATGGGGAATGGCAAAATGTTGAAAGGTCAGAAAGTTGGCCAGGAGGCAAGGGAGAATTTTGAAGCTTAGCTTTCCCTCACTTAAAGATATAGTAAAGGCCCTGGCTGGTTGGCTCAGTGGTGGAGCATCAGCCTGGAGTGCAGGAGTCCAAAGTTCGATTCCCAGCCAGGGCACACAGGAGAAGCGCCCATCTGCTTCTCCACCCCTCCTCCTCTCCTTCCTCTCTGTCTCTCTCTTCCCCTCCCGCAGCCGAGGCTTCATTGGAGCAAAAAGATGGCCCACGCGCTGAGGATGGCTCCTTGGCCTCTGCCTCAGGCACTAGAATGGCTCTGGTTGCAACAGAGCAACACCACTGATGGGCAGAGCATCGCTCTCTAGTGGCATGCCCGGTGGATCCCGGTCGGGCAAATGCGGGAGTCTGTCGGACTGCCTCCCTGTTTCCAACTTAAGAAAAATACAAAAAAAAAATAAAAAAATAAAAAAAATAAAAAGCAAGGCTCAGCCTTGCGTGGATATATATTACACAGGTGAAGCTTCCTGGGGCTCCCTAAATCCCATCTCTGGAGCCAAGTCCTCAGGTCTGTGACTCACCCTTAATGCAGCAGAAGAGGGAGAAGACCAACAAAAAGTGTTTGTCCATCCTGACTCAGAAGTCTCTTGTACTAGAAAAAAGAAGCCAGGGACCGCAAGCCTGAGTCTTTAGCCTGCAGGGAGGAAACCTTTATCACAGGGCAGGGATTGCTCATGCATAAGGGAACCAATCACAGAAGGTTGCCACTGGGAGCTCAAGTTAATTGTTCTCCACCCCACTGCAGAGAATGATAACGAATAAATGCTGGCATTTACCTTAAGCTAACTTTGTCTTTTAGTAAATCATCATAGCAATTATTATTTGTATTACGGGTATGATAATTCTTGTTTCAATTTCCCACAGAAGAAAACTAGGTCTTGGTGAGGTTTAGTATCTTACCCAAGATCACATATCTAGTGAATGATAGTTCCAATACTCAGAGCAAGACTTTCTAATTCTAGAGGCTGTATTTTTAACCACGTTGATTCCAGGCATCTTAGAGATTTATTTATACAATTGACAAATATGGATTGAGAGCTTCACTTTGAAATGTAAAAATACTTGCCACCTACTATCTTGAACTCTAGCTGGAAAATAGAAAGCCTTCATTTTCACATCCTTATTTTAGTTCCAAAAACAAAAAAAATCAATCTGATAATCTGCTTACTATGTGGAAAACAGACTGGAAGGATGCAAGAGAGGATGTGGAAAAATCATTATTCATTTGTTCCATCACTACTTGTTTTGGGGTGTCCTATGTGGTGAGCTCCCTGATAACTGGGTATGCAGTGGTGAGTAAGACAAAGCTCTTGCTTTGTTCTAGTGGAGGAGTCAAACAAGTGACCAAATATACTGCTCACAAAAATTAGGAGATATTTCAAAATGAATATGAAGCAATAAAAAAAAGCATTTGATTTTTTTAATTAAACAAAAACATCAGAAAAGCAAACAAGAAGTCAGAAGAAGTCGTTTGGTTATGCAAATGAGATGCAAAGCCCACTTTTATTTCATTGGTGAAAATGCACTATACAAAAGGCTGAAAGCACTGGAGTATCTGCACGTTTTCTGCGCCCCTAATTTTTATGAGCTGTGTAGATGTAGCTGGTCAAGTAGTGAGAATTGCTATAGAAAAAAGTAAAGGAAGGGAAAAATGGATGTTGCCATTTTCCAGAAATTTACCAGGAAATGCTACTCTGAGTGGGTGGCATTTGAGTAAGCAAAGGGGGATGTGGTTGGAAATTAAGTTGAAGAGGTAGCTATTGCTTAGATTGGGAAGACTTTGCAGGCTATGGGAGGAGCTTTGGATTTCCTTCCAGGTGTGACTGAAAAGTCATAGGAGGGGTTTTTTTTGTTCTGTTTTGTTTTCTGTATTTTTCTGAAACCGGAAACGGGGAGAGACAGTCAGACAGACTCCCGCATGCGCCTGACCGGGATCCACCCGGCACGCCCACCACGGGGTGACGAGCCATCCCCAGCGCCCAGGCCATCTTTGCTCCAGTGGAGCCTCGGCTGCGGGAGGGGAAGAGAGAGACAGAGAGGAAGGAGAGGGGGAGGGGTGGAGAAGCAGATGGGCGCTTCTCCTGTGTGTCCTGGCGGGGAATTGAACCCGGGACTTCTGCACGCCAGGCCGACGTTCTACCACTGAGCCAACCGGCCAGGGCCCATAGGAGGGTTTTAAGCAAGAATGTGGCATGTGTAACCTATGCAAGAGTTCTCCGACTACTTTATAGAACTGACTATAAAAAGGAAGAGTAGAGCAGGGGGACCAAAAAATCAGGCTATTTCTTGGTCCAGGTAAGTAAGATTGCAGCAGTGGCAGTGGAGATAGAGAAAAATAATCCTATGTGAGGAAAACTAGCAGGCAGAACGGATAAGACTAGCTTCATATTCTCTTTGAGAATGGGGCACAGACATCAATAAAGAATGATTCTAAGGTTTGTTAAGACTCTAGACCTGTGATGGCGAACCTTTTAATAATAACTGTCCACTTTTGCAGTGGTGGTCAACCTGGTTTTTTCTACCAACTAGTGGGCGTTCCTGCTTTCATGGTGGGCCAATCCTGGCGCCATTTGGGACCTCTACTACTGCCCACCATGAAAGCTAGAATGCCCACCAGTGGGTGGGAGGGACCAGGTTGACCAGCACTGCCAAAGTGAGCGGTTTTTGTAAAAAGGTTTGCCATGATGGCTCTAGACACTAATGGAGAAGCCGGTTTAGTAAATCAGGAAGAGTATAATTTTATTTTGAAACATCTGGTACATATGAGCCTTCTTACCTAGAATGTATGGTTTTAGATGTGAGTCTGGAAGAACAAATAGAGGTCTGAGGTAGTGATATAAAATTGCGTGTAAACAGCTTATGGATCATACCTTGAACTATAAGAATGGGATCCAATTTATGCCCATCTCAGTGAGTCAGAACTCAACTAGTTCTTAGGTGTTCACCCACACAAGGCAAATTAGATGGTAGGTTCTGAATCTGGCTTTCTGTCTTCAAAATCCATTCTGGAAGAGATTGTTATTAATCTTTCCATCTTTTCCAACAGCCAAAGCCAAATGGAAATAAGCTTTCTGAAAATTAACCCCTAACTAAATGCTTCTGCTACCATTCTTATAGCCAGGCTCTTGCCCCTTCAATGCCAGAACCGCAGCTACAGCCTCCCCTGTTGCCTCTCTGTGCTCCTGTGACAAGTTACTGATGCCTTATTACTGATACCAGGCCCTGGCTGCTCCTGAGATCCTAAGAACTGAACAGAGAGGTAATAATGCTTGACAGTTTCCAGGGCCTGAACAAATATGAGCTTTCTCTTCACCAACTTTAATATTAGCCTAATACCAATCCTACAAGACATGAAAATATTTCTCAACATCAGTAACTTACTCAAAGTCACTTAGCTGGCAAGCAGGAGAGCCAGGAGCCAGGACTCAAACTGCACGTGCAGCTAACATAAGTTTGGAATACAGGAACATGTCCTCTCTAGAGTTCAATATTGCTATCTCTCCCAACCCTGGGAAAAATTCTGATTCCATTGATGTCTTTGGATCGCACAATAGTGAACAAGAAATCCCATCCTACACGTTTAGTGCATAGTAATGTCAGCAGCAAGACCAGTGCGTGTCCCCTTGAGCCCCTTTCTGTACCCATAGGCTGTCATCTCCACCAAGACAACCTGTGTGCCTAGTTTCTTATTTACCCGTGTCTCTCAGCCATATGACCTGCTCTCAGCACAATGTCTCAGGTTATTTAACATCTTTGTACTTGAACATAAGCTGTTCTTTTGGGTGCTTATCCCCACTCACTTCTTTTAGCTGATACATTGCTTGCCTGAAAAGTCCTGCCCAACCGCCCCTTCCTTACGGCAGTCTTCCCTGGGTAGGCCATCATATTAGAATATTCTACATGTTTTTTTTTTTTTTATTGTATTTATTTTTTAATGGGGTGACATCAGTAAATCAAGATACATATAGAATATTCTACATCTTAGCCCTTACCAACAACTGTGCTTGGTGTACTTGTGGTCTCCAAGCTAGGCTCTACTGTCTGTGAGACCACTGATTTATGCCCTGGTTTGTTTCTCTTCTCTTCCTGTGATAATGGCATTTGGTATGTGTTTTGTAATTCTTGAATTACAAAACCAACCACCTGAATGCAAACTAGACAACTGTTACCTCTGGTCACCTGTTTCCTAAAACTTCCCTTCCCTACACCACAGAAGGGGCGCTCCAGTGCGTCTCCCACTTTCAGACTTCACCTGGAATCCTGAGCTTATTTTCCGGTGCCTCAATGTAGGCGAGACAAAGGAAAATCTGAGATTTTAAAGAGAGTGATGAAGTTAGTGAAAAGAGCTGAAAGAAGACTCCAATTGTTGGTTTGGTTCTGGGAACATTGAGGTACTGTGTGTCCCTGAAATTTCATGCTTGTGTAATGTAAATAAATAGCCCAGGGACAGACCACTGAAAGAAATCAACCAGCACCTGTCTCAGGAAACTGCACATGACACAGCCCCAGGATGTTCGTTCTGTTTCTTCTGCACATGGTCTCCCTGGTCTGCATAAGCCACGGTAAGTCCTGCACACAGAGGGGGCTGGTTTTTGGATAAGCGATGGGTAGATTCTGGGGTTCACTTTCCAAAATTGGTTTTGGGGCTTTGGAAAATACATGTGAGATTATGACAAGGAAGATTTTTCTTCTTTTCACAGTTGGACTTACGGAGTATCTGAATGGTATATTCATGCCTAATTTAAAGTCCTTGGAAAACAGGTCATTTGTGACACATTTAGAGGTAGACCTCCCCTCCATCTTCAGAGAGGGCTGTAATACTTTCTTACTATAGAATTCTAGGAGTTTTATCTTCTCCCAGACAAATTTAGTCTATTTATTTTTTTATTTTTTATTTTTTTGTATTTTTCTGAAGCTGGAAACGGGGAGAGACAGTCAGACAGACTCCCGTATGTGACCGACTGGGATCCACCCGGCATGCCCACCAGGGGCGACGCTCTGCCCACCAGGGGATGATGCTCTGCTGCGACCAGAGCCACTCTAGCGCCTGCGGCAGAGGCCAAGGAGCCATCCCCAGCGCCCGGGCCATCCTTGCTCCAATGGAGCCTTGGCTGCGGGAGGGGAAGAGAGAGACAGAGAGGAAGGAAGGCGGGGGGGTGGAGAAGCAAATGGCCGCTTGTCCTATGTGCCCTGGCCGGGAATCGTACCCGGGTCCCCCGCATGCCAGGCCGACGCTCTACCGCTGAGCCAACCGGCCAGGGCCTAGTCTATTTCTTATAGTAAGGAGGCTACAATGCTCTTTCTTACTCCTTTCTCCTCAATACTGGACAAAAATCATCTAGATTTTGGCTAGACAAAGACCTAATACTCGGGGGTCAGTAGATAAATTTTCCAGGGACTCTGACCTTTAGAAATCATATACAATATTTGATTTATGTCTGTATGTGTTATCTTTCACAAGATTATCAAAGGGTTCAATGGCCTGAGTAAAATTAGGAGCCGCTAAGCAAGAGCATATTTCTGGAGAAACTTTTCTAGAGTACATTTACTTTTAAGTGAGAGAAGCGGAGATAGAGACAGACTCCCTCATGCACCTGACCAGGTTCCACCCAGCAACCCCTGTCTGGGGCCGATGCTCGGACCAACCCAGCTATCCCCAAAACCTGTGTCTGACAGTGGAACCAATTGACCCACTGGCTGTGAGAGGGAAAAAGAGAGAGAGAAAGGGGAGAGGGAGGGGATGAGAAGCAGATGGTCGCTTCTCATGTGTGCCCTGACTGCAGATTGAACCTGGGACATCGCACGACGGGCTGATGCTTTATCCAATTAGCCAACTGGTCAGGGCCGAGAATACATTCTTAAAGCATCTCTTTCTGTTGTCTAGCAGGGCCTTCCCTAATATGTTATAAATGTAAAAATTATTATCTTGGGTTATGCTATGACGGCATGAGCTCCTGCAACCTGAAGAAACAAGAGTCCTGTGCTGTCGAGAACATTTACATAATCACACCAAAAGGTAGTGTGGGATACAAAGTGACAGAAATATCTACCTCCTTTCCTTAGAGCAGGGGTCCTGAAACTACGGCCCGCGGGCCACATGCGGCCCCCTGAGTCCATTTATCCGGCCCCCGCCGCACTTCCGGAAGGGGCACCTCTTTCATAGGTGGTCAGTGAGAGGAGCATAGTTCCCATTGAAATACTGGTCAGTTTGTTGATTTAAATTTACTTGTTCTTTATTTTAAATATTGTATTTGCTCCCATTTTGTTTTTTTACTTTAAAATAAGATTTGTGCAGTGTGCATAGGGATTTGTTCATAGTTTTTTTTATAGTCCGGCCCTCCAACGGTCTGAGGGACAGTGAACTGGCCCCCTGTATAAAAAGTTTGGGGACCCCTGCCTTAGAGACAACACTGTTTGCACTCACAGTGTGTTAGTGAGTGGGATGGCTAAGGATGAGGTGGTTCCCTAAAGGGAATGGCAAAGAGGCACTTTTTCGTAAAGCAATATTGAGTGAAGAAAAGGCTAATGTGCCTTATTGGTTGGGGAATGAAATCTGTTCTTTGGGTCAGTAATTAGTAGACTCAGCTTTATGGGTAATTTGGGTCTAGGGAAAAATTAGTGAAGCTCTGAAGAGATATGATTCCTAGGAATGTGGTAAGAGGAAACAGTCATTGAAGCTGTATTCCCTCTCTTTCACCTCCGCAGGGCGGAGTATGTACTATTATTCAAAACTGTCATGTATGACCAACTGTGAGGACATTAATTTCTTGAGTTTTGAGAAGAGGACAGAACTCATCTGTTGCAAACATAGTGACTATTGCAACCTCCCTGAGAGAAGTTAGTTCTGCATCTCTCCTGGACTTGGGGCCATTCTTCAACTCATCATGCCCTTTATTCTCCCCACCTGAAACCTCTATTTTGCTCTAGTCTTCTAACAAGGGTAGAGAGTGTAAGAGTAGCAGTCATGAGAAGAAAGCGTGGGGGGCAGCTGTGTGTCACTGACTAGGGAACATTATACTGAACTTTTGCAAATCTCCATTGCTCACTTCAGGCAGGGGGTTTTGGTATCCTTATGATGGTGATGCCATGAAGAGGGTTGAGTTTAAAACTTTTTAATTATTATCTTCTATATGGAAATGCAATGGCTTGGGTCAAAATAATTCAGATCTAGTACTGAGAATTCTGTGACCATACTTTACCCTTAATCATCTATAACTAGTCCTCTGGGTTGGGATTCTTTGGATTAGCCTGGACACCTCCTGGCACTCTCCATGCCCATGGGATATGGAGATAGAAGAGGACTAACTCCAGCTTCCCAATTTGCTGGCAACATGAGCCACACCTTTCTCTGGTAGAGCTCTTTGGTAGTGGAGGGAGCTGGGGGCAGGATCCAAGCTAGCAAACCTGGGCTGGGACAGGTACGAAGGATCAAGGAAAACTCAAGGAAAACTTTAAGGGCATCTCAGATTGTGGAAGCTAAGATTTAAGAAACAATTTGGTGTGGGTGGCATTATGATGGTCCTGGCTAGCCAGGTAGCCACGTAGCACATGACTGAATTAGGAATTGAACTGGGAATGGGGACATTATGCAAGGATGACCAGTCCGTTTCTTCTCATAAGAATGAAGGGAAAATACATTAATAGGAAAGCAGGGTGCATGGTAGTTGAAGATTATAGAATGTATAGAGATGCCATGAGATAGTGTTCAAGTTCCAGTGTCCTTCCTATATAAGATGAAGTAATGAGTAAAGGGGAAATATGCCACAGCAGAAGGTAATAGTGGTGGGAAGAGCAACAGTCAGACACTGAATGAAACCAGTAGGCAGAGAGAGAACCCAAGTAGCATTGGTGATGGAACTGCACACCTGTGACCGAGACGGTGAAGCTTCCTGGATACAGAATAACCTGGCATTTTTCTGCTTGTGAGGCCATCTGCAGTTTCTGGTCCTGGATTTCCATGAGCTTTTACTCCCTTATTGTGCCACATAAAATTCTTACAATAAACCAGTCAACCCTCTATTGAGTAGTTTGAGTACTCTCTGCCTTTTAGTCTGTGTCTGAGAATACAATACTTTCAAAGGACTTCTCAGTTGGGATTTTTAAAGAGCCAGGATGATTTCACATATAGGTGGGATATAAAACTGAGACTCATAAACATCAATAAAAGTGAAATGGTTACCTGGGGGAGAGGGTGGGGAAGAGAAGATGGAAAATGATTTGACTTTGGGTGGTGGGCACACAAAACAGCAGCTTAAAGACTATAGATATGTTCACCAAAACACTATGTACTTTGTGAATCAATGTCATCCCATGAAATTTAATTTCAAATTAAAAATTTTAAAAAGATAGTTATGAAGACAATTTTTCAAAATAGACAAGAAGATTGAATCTGAGTTAGGAAAGCAACATATTTTTATTCCTAATTGTATATGGGCTCTCTAACCTGTTGAATTATGGGGATGAAACATGTCAGTCTAGAAAAAAAAATAAGGAAAAGATAGAGAATTGATTGTCTTGAGTTTCAAGATAGAATTTAAATATATCTGTGAATCAATGCTGAGACAGATTGGCTTTGTTGAACAAAGAGAGGTTTCAAATTATAAAATCTCGATGTTTCAATAGCAAATATTAGTATTCTCATCAGATCACTGAATTTTACTTTACATGGTAGATGATTTTGATTTGGTTTTTGTGCCCTGCCCAAATCCTCCCAGCTACACTATTGGTTGATAACAACTCACAGCTATTTACTTCTCTGTAGATTTGCCCTCTGCCAAATGGGAGCTGCCTTGCTCAGAGGCTAAACTCCCCATGTTAGCATAGACCACAGCCAGCAAATGGCTGACTCCTTGCTGCAATGGGGACTTAACTCTGTGGTATGTTTGTGTTCCGGAACTTTCCCATGGGCTTCAGCTAATGCCAGTCTCCAGCTGAAAACATGTTCTTGTTAGCATTCCCCCCCCTCCCCCGACCTCTTTTGATCCTTTTATTGTGTCTCTAAATCTTAAACTGAGAAGATCAAGTCTTTCCACCACCACTTGGCATGGAGCTCTAAAACAAGATAAACTTAGGTTAGAAAGTGAACTTATATTTTGGCATCTCTGAGTGGTAGTGTGTTTTGTGTGTACACACTCCTCATGAATGAGAAGTATCTTTCTTATTAGGTTGCTTTACAGCATAGATTAAATTGCTGTAATCTTGGGGAGTATTTTCTTTTGGTTTACCTCATTTTGGGACGTTCTTCTCAGTTTCATTGTCCAACTTGAACAAATGAACATAATAAAACCCAGGTGAAAATTTCTTTACCCACATGATAGCATACCAATAAGCACTACTCCAATATGCATATGCTCTTTTTTCATAAATCTGCACATTAAACCAAAATAAATGTCATGTGTATTAAAGATTTAAATGTAATAAACAAGAATACCTTAACTTTTAGTATTGTTGTGACTATTATTGTTTGACCTCTTAGTGTGTGTGAGGCGTGTTTTAAGTACTTTTCATGTATGATCTCATTTGACTTTCACAACTTCCCAAGAAGACAATTTAACAGGTGAAAATCCCAAAGAGCAGATTGATTGCACAGATGCTAATTGGGCAACTTGACAAGTATCACACAGTTTTCCAGTTGTTATTGCTGCATAAGAAAATTATTATGTTCACTAATACTGTGGTTCAGGAATTCAGAAAGTAGATAGTGAGGATGGCTTGTCTTGGCTTTATGACATCTAGGACCTCAAATGGGAAGACTCAAGTGGGAAGTGATTTGAATGCTGAAGACTAGAATCCTTTGGAGGCGTCTTCACTTACATGTTATTTAAAAAAAATAATAAGTAAGAGACAGGGAGGCAGAGAGACAGATTCCAGCATGCACCCTTACCAGGATCCACTCAGAAACCCTCTAAAGGACAGTGTTCTGTTCATCTGAACCACTGTTCTGCTGCTCATCAACTGAGCTATTTCAGAGCCTGAGGCAAGTCCATGGAGTCATCTTTAGCACCCAGGGCCAACTTGCTCGAACAATTCAAGCCATGGCTGTGGAACAGGAAAAGAGAGAGAGAGAGAAAGAGAGAAAGAGAGAGGGAGAGAGAAGGGGAGGGTGAGTGTTGGAGAGGCAGATGGTCATTTGTCCTGTGTGCCACATTCTGGGCCAATGCTCTACCGCTGAGCCAGCTGGCCAGGGCTACATGTCTTTACAGTTGATGCTGAACTAGATAAATAGCAGATAATAATATTATTATTCATGTACAATACATAGCAAGTATAATGAAGGAAGAATAGTCACTAATACAAACCCTTGAACTACCAAAGTTTGCCTTTGAATCCATTTATCATTCTATATGCATGTATACATTCTATATGTATGTATACATATAGGTGGGTTATGAAACAGAGACTCATTCCTGGCCCACAGGATCAATGGATAGAGTCTTGGCCTAGTGTGTGTCATCCTGGGTTTGATGTACAGGCAGAGCATACATGAGAAGTGACCATCCATCTGCTTTTCTTCCCCTCCCTCTCCCCATTTTCTCTCCCTTCTCCTCTCGCAGCCAGTGGCTAGATTGCTTTGAGCAGTGATCCTAGACACTGAGGATAGCTCAGCTGATTCCCCTCCTTTCTCTTAAAAAAAAAAGGAAAGAAAGAAAGAAAGAAAAACGAGACTCATGGACATGGATAGAAGTAAAGTGGTTACCAGGGGTAGGGGCAGGGAGGGGAAGGGGTATAAAATGGGACAAATATACTGCTCACAAAAATTAGGAGGTATTTCAAAATGGATATGAAGCAATGAAATATCCCCTAAGTTTTGAGAGCAGTGTTGTACTTCACATAGGTGGGATATAAAACTGACACTCATGGACACAGATAAAAGTAAAGCAGTATGGGGGGGCCGGGAGAAGGGGAGTAAAGAGGAACAAATATATGGTGTTGCAAAGTGATTGGACTTTGGGAGTGGGGCACACAACACAACAGTTCAAATGCTATGGAGATGTTCACCTGAAAGCCATTTACACTTATTGATCAGTGTCACCCCATTCAATTTAGTTTCTAAATAAGAAAAAATCACATCAAACTGTATATTTAAAATATGTGGTTTTATTATATGTGATTTATACTTCAATTAAGAAGGTAAAGTAATTATATTTCAACTCAATAAATAATGGATCTAGTTAATGGTAATCAATGAAGGCTAGAACTGTTAGATATAAGATTGAAGGGAAAATTTATATTGTATAACTGAATCTGAAAACAAACTTATGCAATCATTCTTGACATCATTAAAAGTAGGAAGGCATGTGCCTTTAGATATTTTCAAAGCTTAGATTACCCTTTCTAAATTTCCAGGCTTCTTTTTATCAAACGTTGGTATAAAGATAGTATTGATTATGAATTTTGAAGTAAGATTAACTAATGAATTTTGAAAGAATCCCATCACATTTTTTTTTTGGTTAAGATATTTAAATACCAGAAGGTCCCATAATAACAAAGTTCCTTCCCACTTTGAGTAAAACACATGGTATATTGGCACTTGGAGTGAATACTTTTTGCCAGGTAGAAACTCGAGGTTACCATTCTCAGTACACTGAACAAAACAGGCATGCAGCCAGAAAAAGCATGAGGGCATATTTATTCTTGCAAACTAAAAAGATGGCAACAGAGGTAAGTAAGACACGGTTTCTATTCTTGCTTTGATCTATAATGTACTGGAGCAAATGAGACAAACAGAAACGATTTATTAGGAGAGAGTGTCAGGAAAAGTGTCCATAAAGTGACTTGGTGTTCAGAAGAGGGGGAATCTGTACAGCAATGGTGTGGGTGCTGGGGAGGTGAGAGTGGAGTGGATGACAAAGGAAAGTGGGATAAAGAAAGATTAGCAGAGGAAGGGGAGGAAAAGAGAATAGTGAGGTTTCTGGAGTGTACATCTGGACAGGCCTAGAAGTGGCTGTGTGTAAGCTATGAATTTTATGGAGGCAGGGAACCCCTTTCTGCTGTTTCTAACACCGTGTATGGATATACTTTGTAAATGAGAATCACGACTGAATCTGAAGTGGACACTGTCCACTGGGGAAAATAAATTTGTGTCCATAAAGAAAAATCTTGACTGTCCACCATCCAATTTGTTGCATTTCTGCTTAATTATAGTAACGATAAATGGAACTTCTACATAAAAATAAATATTTGTATTTAGTTGAGGGAGTTCTGGTTTACCCTGACCATCTAAACTTATCACAAGGATCTAGAATGGTCTTGTTTTAAATGTTACTGTACAGGGCCTCTCGTGGCAAGGTTCATGGAGTGTGGCCATGCCAATTCCTGTAACGGGAGAAACCTTTTGTTGAGAATCGTTATCTTCTGACAGACAGGAAGCAAGCTGGAGGCACCAGGAAGGATGGCATGAATGAACAAGAGAGCTGGTTACTTCCAGGAGAACCAGGCAGGAAACAAGGGCAGGTGTTGTGTGAAGAGGAAGAAACATCAATAACATTCTACAGTAAGACCTCAGGATGGTAAATATCTTAGAGTTTGAAGTTACAATAATCGTCGTCGCAGCATTTATTCACGTAAGTCCGATTGTTCATATCAAATGTCAAGTCTCTGCAGCCTCTTTGACATCCCATATATGATAACTGGAGATTAGAATCTGTAAGAGGAAAGAACCATAGGAAATAAGCCAGTGATCTAAGTTCTCTAAAGACAAGTCAAACCTGTCACTAGCCATCTAGCCAGGCAGTGGGAATGTAGTTAGGCTCCAGGGGAGGTTTAGGGTGGCTGCCCAGTTGTGCTTTCACGCTGCAGGGAGGAGGTGGACAAACCAGCGGCCCTCGCAGGGCTTTTCTGTCCTGGTCCCTGACAGTCCTCGGCTCTTTGTGGAGCTGCTTCATTCCTTCTCCCACGAGAGCATTAGCAATTAGTGCTTCCGTGTCTTCAGAGTTGGAGTCAGTTGAATCCGTTTTATTGGAAATACAGAATGCCCACCATCCTCCAGTCTCATTTTCCCAAACCCTCCTCTGTCTGCACGCACCGGACCCGAGCTAGGCGCGATCTGCTCTTTGGTTCCCCTCCTACAGTGGCTGTATTCTGACATATAAAATTGCTGAAGTACTCTCCTAAGAATTTTCTAGGAATCTCACAGCATCCCCCCACCCTGGCCCTTCAACTTACTCTTGTAGATCTTTAAAAACATGCATATCTCCCCATCCTGAGCATCACAAACGCCAGCACCTCTTCTACACTGGTCTCTCGGCAGGAGAAGGTAGCACTTAAAGCACCTTAGTGGTGTCACTGCTGAAGAATACAGAGCTAGTGTGAGGCCAGAGGAACCATTGACCAAGAAAGAGCTGGACATCTGTAGGTCTGGGGAAGAGGCAGGTGACATGGGGTGGGGAGTGGATGAGGAGCTGGTGGTGGAGAGTCAGGTATTAAGCAGTTGGAGCTCTCACCAACTCCACATCCCAGAGAAATGCTGTTAGGAGAATAAAAGGATTCTGGCCCCAACTTAAGCTGTATAACCTGGGTAACTGAGCAAAGATGTAGCCTTCATGGCATTAGTTTATCCAGCTTAACAGTGGTTTTTTAATGCTGGCCTGGCCATTTGGCAGCACTGTAGACAGAAGGGAATGTGATAATAAGGGTGAATGCTTTTTTGTTTACACAGGTAGTTTACTATAATGGAATTTCTGACATTTGGTGCTTGGATATTTTTGGGTGACATACTCTGTTATTTTGAAATTTGGACAGAATCTTTGTGAAGGCCGTATGCATTATAGCATAGTCATTGACATTTTACCTCACACTGTGGGGTGAGCTAACCAAAACAGAGGTTTAATTCTAGTAAAAACCTTTTTCTCATGCACCTACATGAGACAAAAAGGTAGTTTTTTTATTTTAATTTTTTTATTAAGTGCAGGACAAGGTAGGTAGAGAGAAAGATTCCTGCTTGTGCCGCAACCAAGATCCACCTGGAAAGCCCCCTATGGGGTGATGCTTTGCCCATTTGGGGTCGTTGCTTCGCTGCTCACCAACTGAGCTATTTTAGTGCATGAGAGGAGGCCATGGAACCATTCTCAGCGCCCGGAGCCATCTTGCTTGAACCAATCAAGCCATGGCTGCAAGAGAGGAAGTGGGGTGAGGGAGGGAGGGGTGGAGAAGGAGATGGTCTCTTCTCCCGTGTGCCTTGACCGGGAATCAAACCAGCACATCACACACCCAGCCAATGCTCTACCACTGAGCCAACCAACCAGGGCCAGAATGTAGCACTTCTTGAGCATCTTATTTGGGCCATGTTCTCTCAATTTGCATCTAACTTAATTCTTATAAAAGCTTTTTAAGTAGGTATTTCCCCATTTCTCAGATGAGTAACCAAAAATGCAGAGAATTTAAGACAGTCCCTAGACCCTATTTCGTGTCTAATTGATTCCAGAGCACCCAGCATTCACTCTCCTACAATCACTTGTTTCAATATAAAGTGCCTGATAAGGGTGTCAAAGGCCATTGTCCAGCACTAAAATAAACTACAAAATTACTTATTCTAGAGTGACAAGACCCTTGAGAAATGGATACAGACTTATAAATGGAAAGGATGTCCCAAGGAAAATTCTGTTAAGATTTTGGATTATGGGGAACGCTAGGGAAGGAGTGGGGAGGCTGTGTGAAGACGCTTGACCCCCTGATGGGGAATGGCAAAATGTTGAAAGGTCAGAAAGTTGGCCAGGAGGCAAAGGGAGAATTTTGAAGCTTAGCTTTCTCTCCCTTAAAGATATAGTCAAGGCTCAGCTCTGCATGAATATCTATTACACAGGTGGAGCTTCCTGGGGCTCCCTAAATCCCATCTCTGGAGCCAAGTCCTCAGGTCTGTGACTCACCCTTAATGCAGCAGAAGAGGGAGAAGACCAACAAAAAGTGTTTGTCCATCCTGACTCAGAGGTCTCTTGTACTAGAAAAAAGAAGCCAGGGACAGCAAGCCTGGGTCTTAGCCTGCAGGGAGGAAACCTTCATCACAGGGCAGGGATTGCTCATTTGTAAGGGAACCAATCACAGAAGGTTGCCACTGGGAGCTCAAGTTAATTGTTCTCCACTCCACTGCAGAGAATGATAACGAATAAATGCTGGCATTTACCTTAAGCTAACTTTGTCTTTTAGTAAATCATCATAGCAATTATTATTTGTATTACGGGTATGATAATTCTTGTTTCAATTTCCCACAGAAGAAAACTAGGTCTTGGTGAGGTTTAGTATCTTACCCAAGATCACATATCTAGTGAATGATAGTTCCAATACTCAGAACAAGACTTTCTAATTCTAGAGGCTGTATTTTTAACCACGTTGATTCCAGGCATCTTAGAGATTTATTTATACAGTTGACAAATATTGATCTACAGCTTCATGTACATGCTCACCCAGCTCTTTACCTTATGGGTGAGAAACAGGAAACTGAAAGAGATGAAAAGAGGCATAATTTATGACCAAACTGCGTCTTCAACTAGGACTTCTGATTTTTCAGCCCAGAACTCTTTCACCTTGCCTGAAATCTAATCTCCATGGCCAGGAACTGTTAAATTTATAGGATTGTAAAATCACTCCCCCTCAGAATTACCACACAATTTGATCTTTAGCAAATGTATATTGTAAAACTGGCTGGTTTTGTGCATGATGTAGGTTTCCATCTTTATGAAAGTTAATTCACTTAAGGTTTATCATGGGTAAGGCACTGCAGAACTATGACAAGCCCTGGTATTCTAAATCCCCTGAACTTGTCAGTGAGCTAATGATACTTTGACTAGAGATACTAAGAATCTTTCATACTGAACTGAGTCAATGACATGTTCCTTAGTTGTAGTAACAATATGTTCAATAAACATATTAAGTCTGACATTTTGAGACATTAGACACAAACTGTGTGAAATAAAGCCTTAGCTCAAATACCACATAATTTAGAGTCATCATTGCCTAGGAAGAGAGCCGGAAGGCTTAGAAACAAGGGAATTCGTTCTGAAAACAATTCATTCTAGAATGGAGAGCAAGATTGTGAAGTGTTTTCTTTCCTCTGCCATATTTCAAGTGAGGTTGTTACAAGTGGATGGAATATTATAAGATTTACCAAAGGCTTAATCAAGATGGCAAACCCCTGAGCCTTTGGTGCTTGGGCTAACAAGGTTATCAGGGTATTTCATTTGTGACCTATTTTCTCTGCTTTGTGTGTTTACAGACATTGACTCAAGACTCACAACCAAAGTCGCAGATATTCCCGGTTAAACTGCAATGGGTAGCACAGTTTCTAGTCTTCCTTCAAGGCTCCCTGTGGCAGATGCTTTTCAAAAAACTCACTGAGTTTTAAGTCTGATTTCTACTGTATTAGTTCCAGTTAGGATTATGGAATTTTGCAACGCCACCCAAGCATTGGGTTCTTCTTACCTATTCCTCATTCTCTCACAGGGACTCATCCGTCAAAGATTCTTTTGAAAATAATTTTTTTCTTCATTTAGCATGGAGTAAAATAATATAGGCATTAAAACCTATTAATAGAGGCAGCATGGTATAATAAAAATAGCATTTTTCTGAGAGTGCAGAGACTTGTGCTTGATTACTATACAACTCATGGCATCTTTACCAAGCCCTATATCTGTAGTGTGAGCTTTTGACCATTTTTATGATCATTTACAACTTTAACAGTCTATGGTTTTGTGATGCAAATGATGAGGGTGAGAAGCAAGTTCTGTTGTTCTGACCTTGCACCCTGCTTAACACATGGGCCTCGGAAAGTGAATATATGAAGATATCAATCTCACATGATAACACTGATACAGAGCCAGTGGGGCACAGCCCTCAGGTTAATGCACCTCCATGCCAAGGCCACCACCCAGCACAGATATATTTGCCTTGCTTTGTGAAGATGAAAGCATAACATTGCGTCCTCTTGGTCATGGTTCCTCTTGGCCCCAGGGTGGGTGACTGAGATCTTGGTGATACCACAGATGAGCAACCTCTTAATTTGAACTGCTAAATGCTGTTCTTTGTTTTGGAGGAATGGACGTTGGCATAGAGATAGGATCAGGCTACCTTGTTTCTGGGTTCTAGGAGGCAGCAATGGTTTCTGAGAGTGTGTATGGAGACTAGGTGGGGACATACCTGCTTGTGGGGCCCAAGGAAATCACCTGGAGTTCACATCTAGCCCTCATACCTGTGATGCTGGTGCGAAGACTGATAAAGGAAAATATAAGACCAACATTTACCTAGTGCTTGCCATAGGCCACATAGAAGTCTAGCCACTTGCACTCAGGAATTTCATGGACTTCTCATAATACCCTGGTGATGACATGTGTAGCATGGAGCACAGTGAAGGTTCAAGTACAGAACAGTGTCACTAAAATACAGACATCATCCACAATATTGCTGTCAATATGATGCTTCAGATAAAAAGTTACAATGAATGACAACAGTTTTCAAAAAAATTTCTCCAGGCTGTTTATAGGGTGATTTTATGCAGGCCAGATTTTTGTTAGCACCTTACCTCCCTTCCTAAGCAAAGTTATTAACATGGGGTCTAGTGTCCTCTTAGTGTCTGGGGTCTTTGAACTTGAATAGAAAATTTAGATTGTTCATTAACCTCTAGCTGATATTAATCATTTCCTTTCACACTGAATGTTGGAAACGAACTATAAAAGTTGAGCAGTACCTGAGATAGTTACCAATAGAAAAAAGAGAAAGAACAGAAATTATAGATGGTTTCATTTGTCTCTTTAAACTTACCAGAACACAAAGGCCACACTGGTTTTTTGTGGAAACATTCTTGTGAATGCAATAGGGAAGCCAGTAAAATGAATGTGCATCTCACTTCTGTCTGTTCTGAAAATGAATCTCATGATTAGAAATTTTTTCTAATAAGAAGCTGTGTTTGGCCCTGATCAGTGGCTTAGTGCATAGAGTGTCACCATGGCATATGAACATTTCAAGTTTGATTCCTGGTTAGGGCACACAGGAGAAGCAACCTTATGCTTCTGCCCACACCTTCTCACCTTTTTCTCCATCTTCCCCTTCTGTAGCCAGTGGCTTAATTGGTTCAAGCATGGCCCTGAGTGCTGATGATAGCTCTGCTGGAGCACATCAGTCTCAGGCACTGAAAATAGCTTGGCACTTGAGCATGAGCCCCAGATGTGGTTGCCAAGTGGATCCTGGTTGGGGCATATGTGAGAATCTGCCTCACTATCTCTCCTCCTCTTACTTAAAAAAAAAAAGAAAGTTGGTACTTTTCTAAATGTAGCTGTGTCGTTTTACAAAACATTTTCTTGAGGCTTCCATACATTTTCTTAACAGCTTGCTAAATGAAAGGAAGCTCCACTTATATTGCGTTAACGTTAGTAAAACGTGTTGAAACTTCTTTGTGGACAGAAACAAAGAAAAAACTTTATAACTCATTTTCTGTGTCAAATAGAATAGTTGATATTTCTTTTGAAAATCTGAGGCATTTGTTGAGGAATTGGCACCTTTGCCATACTCTTCATTTTAAACTTGGACGAGATGAAAGGTGTCTTCTAACGTAGCCGGATCCCCTTTTCCTTTGGTTTTGCTTGCTCTCTGCAGGCTGAAGACATCAAAGAATTCTTACATCCTGAGTCCCTTTTGGAAACTGTAAAAGTCAACAACTTTTTGGCAGTGAAAAAAAGGTGATTTTATTGTTAAAACTTTGACCAAAACAGAAGGTTTTTCCCTCTTTTTCCTTTTTATTTTTAATTAAATGAGAGTCAGGCTGGCAGACAGACAGGCTCCTGCATGTGCCTACCAAGATCCACATGAGCAAGCCCCTACTGGGCGATGCTCTACTCATCTGGGGCTGCTGCTCTGTTGCTTGGCAAATGAGCTATTTTAGTGCCTGAGGTGAGGCCATTGAGCCATCCTCAGTGCCTGGGGCCAACTCGCTTGAACCATTTGAGCCATGGTTGCAGGAGAGGAAGAGAGAGAGGTGAGCGGGAAGGGGTGGAGAAGCAGATGGTTGCTTTCCCTGTGTGCCCTGACCGGGAGTCAAATCTGAGACTCCACACAGTGGCCAAGGTGCTACTGCTGAGCCAACCAGCCAGGGCTTTCTTCCCTCTTTTCAAAGATAGAGCTCCTGTCATGCTTGGTGCCCATCTGATTTTGCTACTTTAGTGGAAAAGGAACATCCTTTACACCTGGCCACTCACTCATTTTACAGCAGGCGTGCCCTGGCAATGAAAGCTGTCAGAATTTCCTAAACAAGATTGTCATCACCCAAAAAGCCAACTTTATCTGAAGTCGATTTCTAAATCATCAGATTTAAAATATATTTTTGTGTAGAATAAGAAAGACTTCTCTATCACGTGTTAGTTCTCAGTCTATCAAAAGGACATGCCTTAGTATTTATTCTAAGAATAGTTTCTTTGCTCTTTTTAAAAATTTTAATTCAATTTTAAAATTTTAATTTAATTTATTGGGATGACATTAGTTAGTAAAATTATACAGGTTCCAGGTGCTCAATTATACAACACATCCTCTGTATGTTGTATCTTTCTCTCTATTATTTTAAGAAAAAGAAAACCTAGTTTTGAAACATTAAAAGAGAGGGTTTTATTTATGGTGTGGCTTCACTGAAAGATACTTTTACCCCTCTGAATGTGATGTAAACATTTCTATTCAAGATCCTGAACTTATTTTGAAGGTGCTACTAAAAAATCAAAGCTTTCTGGGCTAAATTGCCCATTTTTCAGAAGAGGCTAGAGACCAATGTCCTTGAAAATATTTTTCCTCCAATCCCCGTCCACAAACGTTTTTCTGATATAATTGATGTACAGCATGCTGTAACTTTAAGGTGTACAATGTATTAATTAGATATACTTATATACTGCACTATGATTACCACCATTGCAATAGCTAACACTTCTATCACACCCCATAATTACCATTTCGTTTTTGTGGTGAGAACATTTCGAATCTATTCTTTTAGCAACATTCAAGTATGTAACACAGCATTATTATCTGTAATCACAATGCTTTGCATTAAGCTCCCAGAACTCATTCATCCCCTAACTGGAAATATGTATTCTTTTTACCAGCATCTCCCATTTTTCTCTTGCAAATTTTTAAGTGCTGAAGAAACTTCTTTACCAGAATGAAATAGATCATCAATTCATTTGAAAGAATAAATCTGGATCATCTGGAAATACTACAGAATTCTTTTGGAAATTGTTTCTATCTTAAAGACATTAAAGCTGAGTCAAGGAATCATAATATTTTATATTTATATATTTCTGATATAAATTGTATCTAAAATATTGTAGAATAGGATTCCAAGATGGCAATGGAAAATAGCTGGGCATTTCAATGGCCACTTCCCAGGACCAAATTGTATTACAACTTAATTTAAGAACAATCACCTTGAGCAGTGGTGCATATACACATTGGAATACTATGCGGCTGTGAAAAAGAAAGGAAATTTTACCTTTTGCAATGGCATGAATGGACCTAGAGATTATCATGCTAAGTGAAATAAGCCAGGCAGAGAATGACAAATATGATACGATCTCACTTATGTGTGGAATCTAATGAACAGAGTGAACTGGGGAACAGAATAGAGGCAGAGGCGGGGTCACAGGGAGCAGAGGGACAGCTGTCAGAGGGAAGGGGGATGAGGGGACAGGATCAGAGAAGGTGAAGGGATTATTTAAATTATATATACATAACACATGGACGTAGATAACAGAACAGCAAACCTCAGAGATAAGGGGGGAGAGAGTTAGGAAGAGGAAGGTATAGTGGGTATAATGGGGGATTTGGGGGTGAGGTTGAGGGAGTTATATTGAGTGGGACACTTGAATCCATGTTAACACAATAAATTAAAATTAATAAAAAATTTAAAAAATATATCTTTATAATTTTGTTAGCTTTTGTCTAATTTTCCTTCTTAATGATATATTAATTTATACACTTATCAGCAATCTATGAGAGTGCTTGTTTGTTTTTTTATCTTATTTTTATTAATTTTAATGCAGTGATATTGATAAATCAGGGTACATATGTTCCGAGAAAACATCTCCAGATTCTTTTGACATTTGATTATGCTGCATAACCCTCACTCAAAGTCAAATCATCCTCCGTCACCTTCTATCTGGTTTTCTTTGTGCCCCTCCCTCCCCCCACCCCCTCTCTCTCCTTCCTTGCCCCATCCCCACCCCTCCACTTGACCCTCTGTTACCATCACATTCTTGTCCATGTCCCTGAGTCTCATTTTTATGTCCCATCTATGTATGGGTTCATATAGTTCTTACTTTTTTCTGATTTACTTATTTCATTCCGTATAATGTTATCAAGGTCCATCCATGTTATTGTAAATGATCTGATGTCATCATTTCTTATGCCTGAGTAGTATTCCATAGTATATATGTACCAAAGCTTTTGAATCCACTCATCCTCTGACGGACATTTGGGCTGTTTCCAGATCTTCGCTATTGTGAACAATGCTGCTATAAACATGAGGGTGCATTTCTCCTTCTGGAACTGTTCTATGGTATTCTTGGGGTATATTCCTAAAAGTGGGATAACTGGGTCTAAAGGCAGTTTGAGTTTCAATTTTTTTGAGGAATCTCCATACTGTTTTCCACAGAGGTTGCACCAGTCTGCATTCCCACCAGCAGTGTAGGAGGGTTCCCTTTTCTCCACATCCTCGCCAGCATTTATTCTGTGTTGTTTTGTTGATGAGCACCATTCTGACTGGTGTGAGGTGATATCTCATTGTGGTTTTAATTTGCATTTCTCTAATGATTAGTGATGTTGAGCATTTTTTCATATGTATATTGGCCATCTGTATATCCTCTTTGGAGAATTGTCTATTCATTTCTTTTGCCAATTTTTTGATTGGATTCTTTGTCTTTCTGGTGTTGAGATTTACAAGTTCTTTATAAATTTTGGTTATTAATCCCTTATCAGACGTACTGTCAAATATGTTCTCCCATTGTGCAGTTTGTCTTTTTATTCTGTTCTTATTGTCTTTGGCTGTGAAAAAGTTTTTAGTTTGATATAGTCTCATTTGTTTATCCTGTCTTTTATTTCACTTGCCCGTGGAGATAAATCAGCAAATATATGGCTGCGAGAGATGTCGGAGAGCTTACTGCCTATGTTTTCTTCTAAGATGCTTATGGTTTCACAGCTTACATTTAAGTCTTTTATCCATTTTGAGTTTATTTTCGTGAGTGGTGTAAGTTGGTGGTCTAGTTTCATTTTTTTGCAGGTAGCTGTCCAATTTTCCCAACACCATTTATTAAAGAGACTGTCTTTACTCCACTGTATGCCCTTACCTCCTTTGTCAAATATCAGTTGGCCATAGAGCTGTGGGTTTATTTCTGGGTTCTCCATTCTGTTCCATTGATCTGTGTGCCTGTTCTTATGCCAGTACCAGGCTATTCTGAGTACAGTGGCCTTGTAGTATAACTTGATATCAGGAAGTGTGATACCTCCCCCTTTATTCTTCTTTTTTAAGATTACTGAGGCTATTTGTGTTCTCTTTTGGTTCCATATAAATTTTTGGAATATGTGATCTATATCTTTAAAGTATGTCATTGGTATTTTAATTGGTATTGCATTGAATTTATAAATTGCTTTGGGTAATATAGACATTTTAATGATGTTTATTCTTCCTAACCATGAGCATGTTTCCACTTGTTTGTATCTTCCTTGATTTCTTTTATCAATATTTTATAATTTTCCGAGTACAAGTCTTTAGTCTCCTTGGTTAAATGTACTCCTGGGTACTTTATTTTTTTTATTTTTTTTACAGGGACAGAGAGAGGCAGAGAGAGGGATAGATAGGGACAGACAGACAGAAACAAAGAGAGATGAGAAGCATCAATCATCAGTTTTTTGTTGCCATTGTATCACCTTAGTTTTTCATTGATTGCTTGCTCATATGTGCCTTGACTGGGGGCCTTCAGCAGACTGAGTAACCCCTTGCTCGAGCCAGCGACCTTGGATTCAAGCTGGTGAGCTTTTTGCTCAAACCAGATGAGCCTGTGCTCAAGCTGGCGACCTCGGGGTCTTGAACCTGGGTCTTCCACATCCCAGTCCGACGCTCTATCCACTGTGTCATTGCCTGGTGAGGCGGTACTTTATTTTTTTGGTTGTAATATTGAAGGGGATTGTTTCCTCAATTTCTTTTTCTGACTGTTCATTGTTGCTGTATAATAATGCCTCTGATTTCTGAGTATTAATTTTATATCCTGCCACTTTGCTGAATTCATTTATCAGGTCCAGTAGTTTTTTGACTGAGAATTTAGGGTTTTCTATATACAATATCATATCATCTGCAAATAATGATAGCTTTGCTTCTTCTTTTCGAACTTGAATGCCTTTTATTTCTTCTTCTTATCTGATTGCTGTGGCTTGGACTTCCAGAACTATGTTGAATAAAAGTGGTGAAAGGGGGCACCCCTGCCTTGTTCCTGATCTTAAGGGGCTTGCTTTTAATTTTTTCCCATTGAGTATGATGTTGGCTGTGGGCTTCTCATAGATGGCTTTTATCAAGTTGAAGTATGTTCCTTGTATTCCCACTTTGTTTAGAGTTTTGATCATGAATGGGTGCTAGATTTTATCAAATGCATTTTCTGCATCTATTGAAATTATTTTGTGGTTTTTCTCCTTCCTTTTGTTTATGTGATGAATCACATTGATTTGCAAATATTGTACCAGCCCTGCCTTCCCAGAATAAATCCCACTTGATCATGGTGTATGATTTTTTTCCATATATTGTTGGATCCAGTTTGCTAATATTTTGTTGAGGATTTTAGCACCTGTATTCATCAGGGATATTGACCTATAATTTTCTTTCTTTGTGTTTTCTTTGCTTGGTTTTGGAATCAGAATTATGCTCGCCTCATAAAAGGAGCTTGGAAATCTTCCTTCCTCTTGAATTTTTTGAAATAGCTTGAGAAGAATAGGAGTTAGTTCTTCTTTGAATTTTTGGTAGAATTCTCCTGTGAAGCCATCTGGCCGAGGGCTTTCCTTTGTTGGGAGTTTTTTGATAACTGTGTTCATCTCATTTGTTGTAATCGGTCTGTTTAAGTTTTCTGATTCTTCCAGATTGATTTCTGGAAGATTGTATGTTTCAAGGAATTTGTCCATTTCATCTAGGTTGTCTAGTTTTTTGGCATACAGTTCTTCATAGTATTTTCTTACAATATTTTGTATTTCTGTTGTGTCAGTTGTTATTTCTCCACTCTCATTTCTAATTTTCTTTATTTGAGTCCTCTCTCTCTTTTTCTTGGTGAGTCTGGTTAAAGGTTCATCGATCTTGTTTACCTTTTCAAAGAACCAGCTCCTAGTTTCATTGATCCTCTGTATTGTTTCTTTAGCCTCTATGTCATTTATTTCTGCTCTGATCTTTATTATTTCCTTCCTTCTACTACATTTGGGCTTTACTTGCTGTTCTTTTTCTAGTTCTTTTAGATGCAGGATTAAGTTGTTTATTTGAGCTTTTTCTAGCTTCTTAAAGTGTGCCTGTAGTGCTATGAACTTCCCTCTCAGTACTGCTTTTGCTGTGTCCCATAAATTTTGACTTGTATGCTCATTATTATTCATTTCTAGGATTTTTTTTATTTCTTTTTTTATCTCATTCTTAATCCATTTGTTATTTAACAACCTGCTATTTAGTTTCCATGTGTTTGAGAATTTTTGAGCTTTTCTGTTGTGGTTGATTTCTAGTTTCATGCCATTGTGTTCAAGAAAGTGCTCGATATGATTTCAATTTTCTTAAATTTGTTGAGACCACTTTTGTGCCCTAACGTGTGTTCTATCCTAGAGAATGTACCATGAGCACTTGAAAAGAATGTATATTCTGCTGCTTTAGCGTGAAAGGTTCTGAAGATATCTATTAAATTGAGTTGATCTAGTGTGTCCTTTAAGTCTGCTGTTTCTTTGTTAGTTTTCTTTCTTGAGGATCTATCTAGTGATGTTAGTGGGGTATTAAAATCCCCTACTATTATAGTATTGCTGTTGATTTTGCCCTTTATATTCATCAAAGTCTGCTTTATATATTTAGGTGCTTCTATATTAGGTGCATAGATATTTATAATAGTTATATCTTCCTGTTGGATTGCTCCCTTTATCATTATGTAGTGGCCTTCTTTATCTCTTACTATATTCTTTGTTTTAAAGTCCATTTTGTCTGATATAAGTATTGCTACCCCAGCTTTTTTTTCATTTCCATTTGCATGAAATATTTTTTCCCATCCTTTTACATTCAGTCTATGTGCACCTTTTGTTTTAAGGTGTGTCTCTTGTAGACAGCATATGTATAGGTCCTGTGTTCTTATCCATGCAGCTACCCTATGTCTTTTTTTCTTTTTTTTTCTGAAGCTGGAAACAGGGAGGCAGTCAGACAGACTCCCGCATGTGCCCAACTGGGATCCACCCGGCATGCCCACCAGGGGGTGATGCTCTGCCCATCTGGGGCGTCGCTCTGTTGTGACCAGAGCCACTCTAGCACCTGAGGCAGAGGCCACGGAGCTATCCCCAGCGCCTGGGCCATCTTTGCTCCAATGGAGCCTTGGCTGTGGCAGGGGAAGAGAGAGACAGAAAGGGACCAAAGGGGGAGGGGTGGAGAAGCAGATGGGCGCTTCTCCTGTGTGCCCTGACCGGGAATCGAACCCGGGACTTCTGCACGCCGGCCAATGCTCTACCACTGAGCCAACCGGCCAGGGCACTACCCTATGTCTTTTGATTGGATCATTTAATCCATTTACATTTAAGGTTATTATTGATATGTAGTTGTTTATTGCCATTTTATTCTTTAAAGCTGTTTATTTTTTTTTTTGCTATATTCTTTTCCCACTTTGATCTGTTTACACCATTTCCTTTAACATTTCCTGCAGCATTCGTTTGGTTGTAATGAATTCCTTGAGGTTTTTTTTTTTTTTTTTTTTTTTTTTTTTTTTGTCTGGGAAGCTTTTTATTTCTCCTTCAATTTTAAATGATAGCCTTGTTGGATAATGTAGTCTTGGTTGTAGGTTCTTGTTCTGCATTACTTTGAATATTTCTTGCCATTCCCTCCTGGCCTCAAGTGTTTCTGTTGAGAAGTCTGATGTCATCCTTATGAAGGCTCCTTTGTAGGTGATAGCCTTTTTTTCTTTAGCAGCTTTTAATATTTTCTCTTTATCACTTAGCTTTGGTATTTTATAATAATTATGATGTGTCTTGGTGTAGGTTTTTTTGGGTTTCTCTTTAATGTAGTTCTCTGTACGACTTGAACTTGTGAGAGTTTCTCCTGCATTAATTTAGGGAAGTTTTCAGCTATGATATGATTAAACAAAGTCTCTATCCCTTGTTCTTTCTCTTCTTCTTCAGGAACCCCTATGATGCGAATGTTATTTCTCTTTATGTTGTCACAGAGCTCTCTAAGAGTTTCCTCAGACTTTTTGAGTCTCTTTTCTTTTTTCTTCTCTGCTTTCATGCCTTCATTCCAGTTGTCCTTCAACTCGCTGATTCAATCCTTCACTCTATCCATCCTGTTTTTAATTCCTTCCATTGTGGTCTTCATTTCTGATACTGTATTTGTCATCTCCGACTGATTCTTTTTTAATATTTCAATATCCTTTTTTATACTTGCTATTTCTTTATTTAGGTGTTCTTAATGACCATCCATTGTTGTTCTAAGATCCCTAAGCATCCTTACAATCATTATTTTGAATTCCGCATCCAGAAGTTTGGTTATTTCCATATCACTCAGTTCATTTCCTGGATGTTTCTCTTGTGGTTTCATTTGGATTGCACTTCTCCGTCTTCTAATTATATCTGTGTATTTGGGTGTTTTGTTTGTAGAGCTTGTTGAGTCTAGGCTTGGTGTTGTCTGCCTCCAGTTTTGAATTGTGTTATTTCTAGGTCTTCTTGGGTTGGCATCAGCTATTATTTGTAATCCACTTTTGGATTTGGGCCGCTTTGAAGTCTTGATTTGTTTGTTTTCTTAACAGGTGATTGTCTTGTTTGCTGATCTCAGCAGGGGGCTTATTTGAAACTGTATCCAGGAATGCAGTGGTGTAACCTGAGGCTCTGAAGTGTCCTCTTCTGCCGGTTAATCGCTCTGGGGGCAGGTTGCTTTCTCAGCTTCAGTAGGGGGAGGTGTATCTCAGATCTCCATGGAGACTTGAGTTACTGCCCCTCCTCCCCACTTCTTGTTTTCAGCTGTGTCTTGTTGTGCTGATTGGAGTTGGAGAGATGTCTGGAGATCTGTGACCTGGAAGTACTTTTATTTTACTTTGTGGAAGGATCAGCCCCTCCCCCATCTATGGCCGCCTCCAGCACTGAATGAGTCAGCTTTTTAGGTCGTCCCCTGCATTCGTCTGCACCTTACTGTCTGTCTCTCTCTCTCCCCTTTCTTTTTGGAAGACAAGCCTGCCCTTTCAACACATCTCATTCCCTGGTCGCCGGGTAAGTGGCTGTGAGCAGTATTTACTGCTCTTTTCCTTGGAGTGAAATCCCTTCTGGGCTCTCAGCCTCAACCCCTCCTCTGTTCCTGTAAGCAGGGGAGATTCAGGCACTCTCTACCAGGTTTGTTGTGGCTTCTTCTTTGCTCCTTGGTTTTTTAAAAAATTTTTTTATTTATTCATTTTAGAGAGGAGGGAGGGAGGGAGAGAGAGAGAGAGAGAGAGAGAGAGAGAAAGGGGGGAGGAGCAGGAAGCATCAACTCCCATATATGCCTTGACCAGACATGTGCAGGGTTTTGAACTGGCAACCTCAGTGTTCCCAGGTCGATGCTTTATTCACTGCGCCACCAGAGTTCAGGTGCTCCTTGGTTTTTGAGAGCTGTTCTAGTAGTCCAGATTTGGTTTTTCATGCTGATTGTTCATAAATTAGTTTATAATCCAGATCATTGGTGTGAGCTGGGGGTCTGTGCGTCTGCCTCGAGAGTGCATGTTTTAATGCAACCTTGTCAACACAGTGGTTATATCAAATTCAGATGACCCCCAATCTGTAAGGTACAAATAATATTTAAATTTAGTTTCAATTTAGATGTCTCAAGTTATGAGTAAGCTCAGCACACTTCACATATTTAAGAACCACATTTATTTATTTTTGTTGAAATAATGTTATTAACTGCCTATCTTCCTTTTAAATTGTTCGTCTTTTTAAATCAGTTTTTAAGTTAGAAAATTAAATTTAACAGGGTGACATTGATGAACAAGAACACACAGATTTCAGGCAAACAACTCCACATCATTTAAAGTCATCTAATCAATTCCTCATGAATTTCTTTGTATAACAGGGATATTTATCCCAAAGCCTTTGATGTGAGTTGCAAAGTTTTTTACTGGTTAATTCTTTGTTATTTGAACTTTGTTTATCAGTTAGTGGTTGGTCCCCCCACCCATCCAATCCTACAGAAGCTTTTCTTTTCTTTTTTTTATGTAGGCAAACATATCAATGTTTTTTATGGTTGTATATTTAAGCCATGTATAAAAAGGCATCCTCCACCTGATTATAAAACTCTTCCTATTTTATCTTTGACACTTCAATGTTTAATTATTTATATTTTACAAATTGGCAAAAAGCTCGGGATATTCAAACTGGTTTTTACTTATTTTCTTTGTAAATCTCATAAGTAGCACAACATTTCACTTTGAAATGTCAAAATACTTGCCACCTACTGTCTTGAACTCTTGCTGAAAAGTAGAAAGCCTTCATTTTCACACCTTATTTTAGTTCCAGAAGCAAAAAAAATCAATCTGATAATCTGCTTACTATGTGGAAAACAGACTGGAATGATGCAAGAGAGGATGTGGAAAAATCATTATTCATTTGTTCCATCACTACTTGTTTTGGGGTGTCCTATGTGGTGAGCTCCCTGATAACTGGGTATGCAGTGGTGAGTAAGACAAAGCTCTTGCTTTGTTCTAGTGTAGGAGTCAAACAAGTGGCCAAATATACTGCTCACAAAAATTAGGAGATATTTCAAAATGAATAGAAGCAATAAAAAAAAAGCATTTGATTCTTTTTAATTAAACAAAAACATCAGAAAAGCAAACAAGAAGTCAAAGAAAGTCGTTTGGTTATGCAAATGAGATGCAAAGCCAACTTTTATTTCATTGGTGAAAATGCACTATACAAAAGGCTGAAAGTACTGGAGTATCTGCATGTTCCCTGATCCCCTAATTTTTATGAGCTGTGTAGATATAGATGGTCAAGTAGTGAGAATTGCTATAGAAAAAGTAAAGGAAGGGAAAAATGGATGTTGCCATTTTCCAGAAATTTACTAGGAAATGCTACTCTGAGTGGGTGGCATTTGAGTAAGCAAAGGGGGATGTGGTTGGAAATTAAGTTGAAGAGGTAGCTATTGCTTAGATTGGGAAGACTTTGCAGGCTATGGGAGGAGCTTTGGATTTCCTACCAGGTGTAACTGAAAAGTCATAGGAGGGTTTTAAGCAAGAGTGTGGCATGTGTAACCTATGCAAGAGTTCTCCGACTACTTTATGGAACTGACTATAAAAAGGAAGAGTAGAGCAGGGGGACCAAAATATCAAGCTATTTCTTGGGCCAGGCAAGTAAGATTGCAGCAGTGGCAGTGGAGATAGAGAAAAATAATCCTATGTGAGGAAAACTAGCAGGCAGAACGGATAAGAGGTGCTTCATATTCTCTTTGAGAATGGGGCACAGACATCAATAAAGAATGATTCTAAGGTTTATTAAGTCTCTAAACACTAATGTAGAAGCAGGTTTAGTAAATCAGAGAGACTAATTTTATTTTGAAACATCTGGTACTTATAAGCCTAATTCTTAAGTGGAATGTATGGTTTTAGATGTGAGTCTGGAAGAACAAATAGAGGTCTGAGGTAGTGATATAAAATTGCGTGTAAACAGCATATGGATCATACCTTGAACTATAAGAATGGGATCCAATTTATGCCCATCTCAGTGAGTCAGAACTCAACTAGTTCTTAGGTGTTCACCCACACAAGGCAAATTAGATGGTAGGTTCTGAATCTGGCTTTCTGTCTTCAAAATCCATTCTGGAAGAGATTGTTATTAATCTTTCCATCTTTTCCAACAGCCAAAGCCAAATGGAAATAAGCTTTCTGAAAATTAACCCCTAACTAAATGCTTCTGCTACCATTCTTATAGCCAGGCTCTTGCCCCTTCAATGCCAGAACCGCAGCTACAGCCTCCCCTGTTGCCTCTCTGTGCTCCTGTGACAAGTTACTGATGCCTTATTACTGATACCAGGCCCTGGCTGCTCCTGAGATCCTAAGAACTGAACAGAGAGGTAATAATGCTTGACAGTTTCCAGGGCCTGAACAAATATGAGCTTTCTCTTCACAAACCTTAATATAAGCCAATATCAATCCCACAAGACATGAAAATATTTCTCAACATCAATAACTTACTCAAAGTCACTTAGCTGGCAAGCAGGAGAGCCAGGAGCCAGGACTCAAACTGCACGTGCAGCTAACCTAAGTTTGAAATACTGGAACATATCCTCTCTACAGTTCAATATTGGTGCTGAAAAGGGGGTATTTTGCTATCCCTCCCATCCTGGGAAAAATTACTGATTCCATTGATGTTTTGGATTGCACAATAGTGAACAAGAAATCTTATCCTACACGTTTAGGGCACAGTAATGTAAGCAGCAAGACCAGTGCGTGTCCCCTTGAGCCCCTTTCTGTACCCATAGGCTGTCATCTCCACCAAGACAACCTGTGTGCCTAGTTTCTTATTTACCCGTGTCTCTCAGCCACATGACCTGCTCTCAGCACAATGTCTCAGGTTATTTAACATCTTTGTACTTGAACATAAGCTGTTCTTTTGGGTGCTTATCCCCACTCACTTCTTTTAGCTAACACATTGCTTGCCTGAAAAGTCCTGCCCAACTGCCCCTTCCTTGCGGCAGTCTTCCCTGGGTAGGCCATCATATTAGAATATTCTACATCTTAGCCCTTACCAACAACTGTGCTTGATGTACTTGTGGTCTCCAAGCTAGGCTCTACTGTCTGTGAGACCACTGATTTGTGCCCTGGTTTGTTTCTCTTCTCTTCCTGTGATAATGGCATTTGGTATGTGTTTTGTAATTCTTGAATTACAAAACCAACCACCTGAATGCAAACTGGACAACTGTTACCTCTGGTCACCTGTTTCCTAAAACTTCCCTTCCCTACACCACAGAAGGGGCACTCCAGTGCGTCTCCCACTTTCAGACTTCACCTGGAATCCTGAGCTTATATTCCGTTGCCTCAGTCTAGGTGCGACCGAGGAAAATCTGAGATTCTAAGGAGAATGATGAAGTTAGTGAAAAGAGCTGAAAGAAGACTCCAGTTGTTGGTTTGGTTCTGGGAACATTGAGGTACTGTGTGTCCCTGAAATTTCATGCTTGTGTAATGTAAATAAATAGCCCAGGGACAGACCACTGAAGGAGATCAACCTGCACCTGTCTCAGGAAACTGCACATGACACAGCCCCAGGATGTTCGTTCTGTTTCTTCTGCACATGGCCTCCCTGGTCTGCATAAGCCACGGTAAGTCCTGCACACAGAGGGGGCTGGGTTTTGGATAAGCCATGGGTAGATTCCGGAATTCTCTTTTCAAAATTGGTTTTGGGGCATTGGAAAATACATGTGAGTTTATGACAAGGAAGATTTCTCTTCTTTTCACAGGTGGACTTGCGGAGTATCTGAAAGGTATATTCATGCCTAGTCTAATGTCCTTGTAAAACCGGTCATTTGTGATATATTTAGAGGTAGACCTCCACTCCATCTTCAGAGAGGGCTGTAATACTTTCTTACTATAGAATTCTAGGAATTTTATCTTCTCCCAGACCAATTTAGTCTATTTTTATAGTAATGAAGCTAAAATCCTCTTTCTTACTCCTTTTTCCTCAGTACTCGATGAAAATTACCTAGATTTTGGCTAGAGAAATGTCTAATACTCGGGAGTCAGTAGATAAATTTTCCAGGGACTCTGACCTTTAGAAATCATATACAATATTTGATTTATGTCTGTACATGTTATCTTTCACAAGATTATCAAAGGGTTCAATGGCCTGAGTAAAATTAGGAGCCGCTAAGCAAGAGCATATTTCTGGAGAAACTTTTCTAGAGTACATTTACTTTTAAGTGAGAGAAGTGGAGATAGAGACAGACTCCCTCATGCACCTGACCAGGTTCCACCCAGCAACCCCTGTCGGGGGCCGATGCTCGGACCAACCCAGCTATCCCCAAAACCTGTGTCTGACAGTGGAACCAATTGACCCACTGGCTGTGAGAGGGAAAAAGAGAGAGAGAAAGGGGAGAGGAAGGGGATGAGAAGCAGATGGTCGCTTTTCATGTGTGCCCTGACTGCAGATTGAACCTGGGACATCGCACGACGGGCTGATGCTTTATCCAATTAGCCAACTGGTCAGGGCCGAGAATACATTCTTAAAGCATCTCTTTCTGTTGTCTAGCAGGGCCTTCCCTAATATGTTATAAATGTAAAAATTATCATCTTGGGTTATGCTATGACGGCATGAGCTCCTGCAACCTGAAGAAACAAGAGTCCTGTGCTGTCAAGAACATTTACATAATCACACCAAAAGGTAGTGTGGGATACAAAGTGACAGAAATATCCACCTCCTTTCCTTAGAGACAACACTGTTTGCACTCACAGTGTGTTAGTGAATGGGATGGCTAAGGACAAGGTGGTTCTCTAAAGGAAATGGCAAAGAGGCACTTTTCCGTAAAACAATATTGAGTGAAGAAAAGGCTGACGTGCCTTATTGGTTGGAGAATGAAATCTGTTCTTTGGGTCAGTAATTAGTAGACTCAGCTTTATGGGTAATTTGGGTCTAGGGAAAAATTAGTGAAGCTCTGAAGAGATATGATTCCTAGGAATGTGGTAAGAAGAAACAGTCATTGAAGCTGTATTCCCTCTCTTTCACCTCCACAGGGCGGAGTATGTACTATTATTCAAAACTGTCATGTATGACCAACTGTGAGGACATCACCTTCCTGAGATTTGAGAAGAAGACAGAAATCATCTGTTGCAAACATAGTGACTATTGCAACCTCCCTGAGGGAAGCTAGTTCTGCATCTCTCCTGGACTTGGGGCCATTCTTCAACTCATCATGCCCTTTATTCTCCCCACCTGAAACCTATATTTTGCTCTAGTCCTCTAACAACGGTAGAGAGTGTAAAGAGTAGCAGTCATGAGAAGAAAGCGTGGGGGGCAGCTGTGTGTCACTGACTAGGGAACATTATACTGAACTTTTGCAAATCTCCGTTGCTCGCATCTGGCAGGGGTTTTGGTGTTCTATGGTGAGGCTATGAAGAGGGTTGGGTTTAAAACATTGTACTTATTATCTCCTATATGGAAATGCAATGACTTGGGTCAAAATAATCCAGATCTAGTACTGAGAATTCTGTGACCATACTTTACCCTTAATCATCTATAACTAGTCCTCTGGGTTGGGATCCTTTGGATTAGCCTGGACACCTCCTAGCACTCTCCATGCCCATGGGATATGGAGATAGAAGAGGACTAACTCCAGCTTCCCAATTTGCTGGCAACATGAGCCACACCTTTCTCTGGTAGAGCTCTTTGGTAGTGGAGGGAGCTGGGGGCAGGATCCAAGCTAGCAAACCTGGGCTGGGACAGGTACGAAGGATCAAGGAAAACTCAAGGAAAACTTTAAGGGCATCTCAGATTGTGGAAGCTAAGATTTAAGAAACAATTTGGTGTGGGTGGCATTATGATGGTCCTGGCTAGCCAGGTAGCCATGTAGCACATGACTGAATTAGGGATTGAACTGGGAATGGGGACATTATGCAAGGATGACCAGTCCGTTTCTTCTCATAAGAATGAAGGGAAAATACATTAATAGGAAAGCAGGGTGCATGGTAGTTGAAGATTATAGAATGTATAGAGATGCCATGAGATAGTGTTCAAGTTCCAGTGTCCTTCCTATATAAGATGAAGTAATGAGTAAAGGGGAAATATGCCACAGCAGAAGGTAATAGTGGTGGGAAGAGCAACAGTCAGACACTGAATGAAACCAGTAGGCAGAGAGAGAACCCAAGTAGCATTGGTGATGGAACTGCACACCTGTGACCGAGACGGTGAAGCTTCCTGGATACAGAATAACCTGGCATTTTTCTGCTTGTGAGGCCATCTTCAGTTCCTGGTCCTGGATTTCCATGAGCTTTTACTCCCTTATTGTGCCACATGAAATTCTTACAATAAACCAATCAACCCTCTATTGAGTAGTTTGAGTACTCTCTGCCTTTTAGTCTGTGTCTGAGAATACAATACTTTCAAAGGACTTCTCAGTTGGGATTTTTAAAGAGCCAGGATGATTTCACATATAGATGGGATATAAAACTGAGACTCATAAACATCAATAAAAGTAAAATGGTTACCTGGGGGAGAGGGTAGGGGAAAGAAGAGGGACAAATATACAGTGATATTAAATTATTTGACTTTGGATAGTGGGCACACAACATAGCAGCCTAAAGGTTATAGAGATGTTCACCAAAACACTATGTCCTTTGAGGATCAATGTCATCCCGTGAAATTTAATTTCAAATTAAAAATTTTAAAAAGATAGTTATGAAGACAATTTTTCAAAATAGACAAGAAGATTGAATCTGAGTTAGGAAAGCAACATATTTTTATTCCTAATTGTATATGGGCTCTCTAACCTGTTGAATTACGGGGATGAAAGTTGTCCTTCTAAAAAAAAAAAGAAAGAAAAGAGAGAGAATTGATTTGCCTTGAGTTTCAAGATAGACTTTAAATATATCTGTGAATCAATGCTGAGACAGAGATTGGCTTTGTTGAACAAAGAGAAGTTTCAAATTATAAAATCTTGATGTTTTAATAGCAAATATTAGCATTCTTATCAGAGCACTGAATTTTACTTTACATGGTAGATGATTTTGATTTGGTTTTTGTGCCCTGCCCAAATCCTCCCAGCTACACTATTGGTTGATAACAACTCACAGCTATTTACTTCTCTGTAGATTTGCCCTCTGCCAAATGGGAGCTGCCTTGCTCAGAGGCTAAACTGCCCATGTTAGCATAGACCACAGCCAGCAAATGGCTGACTCCTTGCCGCAATGTGGTCCTAAGTCTGTGGTACATTTGTGTTCCAGAACTTTCCCATGGGCTCCAGGTAATGCCAGTCTCCAGCTGAAAACATGTTCTTGTTAGCATTCCCCCCCCCCCCGACCTCTTTTGATCCTTTTATTGTGTCTCTAAATCTTAAACTGAGAAGATCAAGTCTTTCCACCACCACTTGGCATGGAGCTCTAAAACAAGATAAGGTTAGGTTAGAAAATGAAGGTACATTTTGGCATCTCTGAGTGGTAGTGTGTTTTGTGTATACACACTCCTCATGAATGAGAAGTATCTTTCTTATTAGGCTGCTTTACAGCATAGATTAAATTGCTGTAATCTTGGGGAGTATTTTCTTTTGGTTTACCTCATTTTGGGATGTTCTTCTCAGTTTCATTGTCCAACTTGAACAAATGAACATAATAAAACCCAGGTGAAAATTTCTTTATCCACATGATAGCATACCAATAAGCACTACTCCAATATGCATATGCTCTTTTTTCATAAATCTGAACATTAAACCAAAATATTGATAAATATCATGTGTATTAAAGATTTAAATGTAATAAACAAGAATACCTTAGCTTTTAATATTGTTGTGACTATTATTGTTTGACCTCTTAGTGTGTGTGAGGCGTGTTTTAAGTACTTTTCATGTATGATCTCATTTGACTTTCACAACTTCCCAAGAAGACAATTTAATAGGTGAAATCCCAAAGAGCAGATTGATTGCACAGATGCTAATTGGGCAACTTGACAAGTATCACACAGTTTTATGTTGTGTATTCACTAATAAGAAAATTATTATGTTCACTAATATTGTGAACTAATACTGTGGGTCAGAAGTTCAAAAAGTAGATAGTGAGGATGGCTTGTCTTGGCTTTATGACATCTAGGACCTCAAATGGGAAGACTCAAGTGGGAAGTGATTTGAAAGCTGGAGACTAGAATCCTTTGGAGGTATCTTCACTTACATGTAATTAAAAAAAAATAAGTAGGAGACAGGGAGGCAGAGAGACAGATTCCAGCATGCGCCTTTACCAGGATCCACCCAGAAACCCCCAACAGGGCAATGTTCTGCTCATCTGAACCACTGTTCCACTGCTCGCAACAGAGATATTTCAGTGCCTTAGGCAAGTCCATGGAGTCATCTTTAATACCCAGGGCCAACTTGCTTGAACAATTCAAGCCATGGCTGTGGGACAGGAAAAGAGAGAGAGAGAGAGAGAGAGAGAGAGGGAGAGAGTGTGTGTGAAAAAAGGGGAGGGGAGGGTGAGTGTTGGAGAAGCAGATGGTCATTTCTCCTGTGTGCCACATTCTGGACCAATGCTCTACCACTGAGCCAGCTGGCCAGGGCTACATATCTTTACAGTTGATGCTGAACTAGATAAATAGCAGATAATAATATCATTACTCATGTGTCGTACATAGCAGGTATAATGAAGAAAGAATAGTCACTAATACAAACACTCGAACTACCAAAGTTTGCCTTTGATTCCATTTATCATTCTGTATGCATGTATAAAACCAACACACAACAAATTTAGTATCATTGTTACTGCTCTATGAACCAGATAATAATCAGAAATATTTTGAGTATTTTCTATGTGCCCATCAAAGTACATGCATCTTATTTAACCTTTCTAAAACTCTTAGGTAGTAAGACTATACTTTCAGGGATCATTTCTATAGTTTGTTACTAGAGAAGTTTCTCTGATCGTGTAGTACCCAAAACCACGAGGAGGAGTTGCAGTGTTCTCTCCTGAGCGTGAAGCCAGCTCTTGGTGTTGCTTGTGCAACTGCCGTTTGCCATTGATAATTGTTCTTCTCTTCCTTTGGGAGAGTAAGAGGGAGAGAGAGAACACAGTCTGAGTGGTTAAAAAAATTTAAGAAAAAAAGTTAAAAATAAAATAAAATAAGATAAAAACACTTAGGTAGGTACTGTGATCTTTTCTGTTACCCAGATGCAAAATAATGAGTCTTACAGAGATTGAAGTTTTTTTAAGTCAAAAGGCAATTTTCTTTTTTAATTGATTATGTTATTTAATTTTCACAACAACTTTAAAAAGCAGATTTTGCAGTTATTTCCATTTTATAGAGGATGAAATGGAAACCCTGAAAACGAAGTACATTCCCAAGATCACACAGACAAGTGCTGGGGTGGGGAGTTTGACCCCAGCTATAAAGTAAAGCAGGGGCTTGGTCTATATTTTTTTGCCATCCCATCCTTAACACATAGTAGGTGATTAAAAATATGTGTCAAATGCGATTTTCAGTGGCACTGCAGGATTCATTCAACATCTGCTTGACACTAAAGTCTTTATTTTTAACAATTACACTCTATTGCCCAGTAGCCTAGAAGATTAGATATTCTTTCTTAAACTCATATTTTTTTTTGGGGGGGGGGAGGATCATAAATATATTTCTTCTAAGATGGAAATATTTTGATTTCACAAGTAACTATTATGTGACATGTCTTGACAAACTGTTTTGGTTAAATTAACATTTGGTATTGATCAGAAATAATCACAATAAACATATCAATACCTGGATTATGTAGTTTCCAGTCGCTTGACAAATCAATATTTCATAATGTGGGAATTTAACCGTGATAATTTTTGAGAATACATATAATATTAAACAAAATACTATTCATAAGACCCCAAACCTATAAGTTGTGCATGAATTATTTCCCTTTTGAAATTTTGGAGCAACAAATGCCAAATTAACCCATATCTTGTTTAATGAATGCCCTTGAGTTCCATGGCAGACTGTTCTTGCCAAATTTTAGTCAGTGGTTTGGACATTAAACAAGATAAAGATAGACAAAAATCAAATTTGATTATTTATAGGTAAATAATTTTAAAAACAATAATTTCATTATTCTAGAATTATAGAAGTTGGGCTCAACTCCATGTATTAAATAATAAAGATTTTTCTAACTGATCATTAGATATGTTATGCAATTGAAGTTTAGTGAGAGTTTAGTAGGATTATTAGAAAAACAAATTGATATATTCTAGATATTAATAAGCATTCTTTCAAAAGTACTTATTGAGTACCTGAGTAAAAGTTAGGCACTGGAACTCACTGGAACTTAGTTATATAGTAATTGAAAGATACTTTATGCCACCTATTTTATTTCTTGTCATATCTATTATTAAAACCACTTTCAACCCGACCAGGCGGTGGCGCAATGGATAGAGAGTCACACTAGGATGCGTAGGACCCAGGTTCGAGACCCCGAGGTTACCAGCTTGAGTGTGGGCTCATCTGGTTTGAGCAAAGCTCACCAGCTTGGACCCAAGGTCGCTGGCTCGAGCAAGGGGTTACTCGGTCTGCTGAAGGCCCATGGTCAGGGCACGTATGAGAAAGCAATCAATGAACAACTAAGGTGTCGCAACAAAAAACTAATGATTGATGCTTCTCATCTCTCTCCATTCCTGTCTGTCTGTCCCTATTTATCGCTCTCTCTGACTCTCTCTCTGTTTCTGTAAAAAAAAAAAAACCAAAAAGAAAACAAAACACTTTTATATTGAATATCTCATCTTCTCATCAACAAAGCTATGAAGTTAACAAAATTGGCTGGAAAATGTTAATTTTTTTCCTCCTTTCAAGAGCCTATCTTGGGTAGCACTTCTAGAATGGTGGAGAAAGCATCAGTACTCCACTTCTCCATAAAAGCAATGAGAACACAGGCAAAAATGGTCAAAAGCAGACTTTTTCAAACTCTGAGTATTAGCTGCAGGCTTACAACTCTCCAAGGATTGTTTATTATAGAATGGTTGAATTTAGGTAAGAAGAGTAAGCTCTGTGGCATTCTTATGTCCTTTTCCCCAACTATGTGGTAGTCTTGAAAGCCACAACCTCGCCACCATGGCAGCTGTGAAAATCAACAACCTAGCAGACCCTGGAAAAGAGAGCAGGCTTGGAGCTACCCCCAATTGCCAATCCCAGGGAGTTGTCACTATTTAACACATATTTATGCTCTCTGAAAAAGCCCCACTCACAGGTCTTGTTTTAATTTGACTTGATTTAGAGTTTGCTTGCTGGAAAAGTTTCTATCGCCAGGGAATTTGTTTGAAACAATAAATAGCAATGATCTACACTGCAACTGCCCGAGAAATGGTATCAGTTGGGTAAAACAAGTGCAGGGCCAAAAACTGTGAGAGAGAAATCTGGAGAATAAGTTGTCCCCAGGGGCCTTTGAATAGCTCCAGTATATATCTCAGAATGTAAAAAGATAAACTCATATGCAGAGCTGTGCACATACCCAGGAAAGCCTTAGAAGACTTTAACCTCTCACCCCTGGTTAACTTTGAGGCTCTGTAGCAGCAGAAAGTGAAGGCTAAGGGAAAACTATAAACTGCCAAAGCATTTAAGGCACGTGTCAGTATTCACAGAAAACCTCTCAGTAAAGGGTTATTGGTTAATGACATTTCAGGAAATTTCTGTTCAATTATTTCTGACCACAAAGGAAGTGAGTACTAATATCAGTGACCACAACATGACAAAGAATATAGACTTTACAGAATTAGTTCAGGGAAGTCACTAAGCCATTTAACAAGAACAAGAACAGAAATTTACAAACTGGTCCTAAAATTTATATAAAAAGACTTAGAATGCCAACACAATCTTGGAAAAGAAAAAGTTGGAGAGCTCATTTAAATATCTCCTAATTTAAATATTACAAAGCGATGCAAATCAAGACTGTGCAGTACTGATGTAAGGATAGACATTCAGATCAATGGATTTGAATTTGGAGTAAAAAATAGAACATCAGAGTAATGGCAGCATGAGAGATATCCCTTATCTCTCTTCTTGATATTTCAACCAATTGAACAATATAATGCAGCAAAGTAACCACAGCTGGGCTCATAGGTGTGCCTGACAGATCTGCACACTGAATGGTCTAAAGGTGGAAAGGTTTGAGAAGGGTGGAAGATAATACACACTTGTGGTCAGCTCTGGAGAGGAAAGTACCCTGGACTGTCCAGAATTCTGTCTGCTGTGACTCCAGAAATGAAGAAAGCGTGGAGTAACTAGGTTTTTCTTTTCTGTGTGGACTATGGAAAGGAGAGAAGCTTGGACTGTAAGGATTTTGTCTGCCAGGACTACTGAGAGGGAAGCCCAGTATAACTGGATTTCCTTCTGCCAGGAGGAGCATAGAGATTGAGGGGTAGCCCAGCAGGGCAGGATATCCAGGATCCGGGCTGGGCAATTGTGAAACTTCACCCTGTCCAACATGCACGTGAGCCACCATGCAAGTACTGACCACAGAAAGTGAAACGCATCTCAGCTAGGTCCAGTGTCTGACGAGCTGTCTCTTGGACAAACCACCAGTAAGGGTCATTAGGTCCTGAACTGATGCTTTCCACAGCTGGCCACTGGATGTGCTGGCTCTTGCCCTCCCTGGAGGGAATGTAGCACAGACCAGTGCAGGACCCTGCCCGTGACTGGCTCTCAGCAACATTCTTGAAGCTACAAGCAAACCAGAGTTTGTGGCTGCCTCTTCTGGGCACCAGTGCACATGGAAATACCAAGCTGCAGACCTAAGTTGGCTTCTACCGACACTGGGCCTAGGGGCAAGTCAGCAAAAGATCCGATGTTCCCTGAGATAAGCCTGCTAATGCCTCTGTCTGCTGGCTGCTTGTTGGGTTTGGCTACTGAAAAAGCCTCTGGTGGAGTCTAGAGCAGGGGTAGTCAACCTTTTTATACCTACCACCCACTTTTGTATCTCTGTTAGAAGTAAAATTTTCTAACCGCCTACCGGTTCCACAGTAATGGTGATTTATAAAGTAGGGAAGTAACTTTACTTTATAAAATTTATAAAGCAGAGTTACAGCAAGTTAAAGCATATAATAATAATAATTACTTACCAAGTACTTTATGTTGAATTTTTGCTAAGTTTGGCAGAATAAATCTTTATAAAACAACTTACTATAGTTAAATCTATCTTTTTATTTATACTTTGGTTGCTCTGCTACCGCCCACCATGAATGCTGAACGCCCACTAGTGGGTGGTAGGGACCAGGTTGACTACCACTGGTCTAGAGCCTGGAGCAATTCAGGGATTAGGAAGGATGGTGGGTGTGGCTCCTACCCCTCAGTCCCAGGTGTTAGTCCATCCTGACTTTTTTCAGGGACCTCAGTAGGGTGTAGCCACCAGAAGTGTAGTAGGTATGACCTCTGAAACCCAGAAATTTTGTCTTCCCACAGTCTGGACGGTTTCTATTGAGTATCTCGTGAAGTAGAAGCACTAGTCATATTCTTGGGAGAGTATAGGGAAAAGTTCTGACCTCAATGCCAGAAAACTGAGTCACTGATGCACCTCCTGCTGTCAGGATTACTTTTCAGAATGGTCCAATTTCCATGGAGTAGTACAAGAGAGATTTCTAAGGGTGGGGCAGTTGCTTTCCCCAGGCTGATGCCGCACAGAGGGAACTGCTCCACCTAAGAAAGATGGCTTCTGCAGTATTATAAAATGACTCAGCACAGGTGCTCCAGTGGCTGTTTTCCACAGTGTTGCTCCCTGGGCTACCAATTTTTATGCTCTTTTCACACAACTCTAGTCTTCTCAGCCCTCCCCTGCTGGAGCTCGGATAAGTGGCTGTGAATGAGATTTTCTATGTGGGTCCTTTGAGACAGTTTTGAGTCTCTGAGCTCTAGTCTCTAACTCACAGACAGAAATCTTGCCTCTTTTCACCACCAAATGCTGTGTGGGTGCCTCTTCTAAGCCCTGGGCTCTAGGCTGGGACTCCGGGCTTGGGGCTTAGGACCATCACTTCTCAGGGCAAACCTCCCCACTGTGAGAGTCTCTCCAGACTCTCGACTGCCACTCGCTCCTGGAAGTGGGGCAGCCCTTTCGGTGTCTCTGCCCTTCTTACCAGTTTCGGTGTGGCTTTGTGATCCTTGGTTATGGACTCCTCTTTATTTAGTCCAAGGTTGGTTTTTCGAGATGATTGTTCTTAAATTTAGTTGTAATCCAATTTGGTCCTGGGGGTGGCAGTTGGGACCTCCACCTACTCCAACTCCATCTTGGCATTGTAACTGTACACTTTTGAGAAGATTAGCCAAAAGCAGTCAGGCAACTGTCCAAATGGTTTTTCTAACTTTCCCAATGTTTCATTTTTGAGAGACAAGTGATTTTAAGTTAGTTTTGGACTAATTAGGCTTATTTAAATGCTTAAAATTACACAAGAATATTTGCAAAAATTAATAATAATAAATAATTATATTCTGTTTGTATATATATATTATTATTAAAGTAGATATTCTAGAGAGTATGTGAAAATCTCCAAGACTCTACAAGGTTTTGAAATACTTTCACTTGTAATTCCAATTGTTACCTTAAATGTTGTTAAAAGACAAATTTCTTTGTCAATTGCATTACAATCAGGTCTATAACCATGTCATTTTAAGTTTTATTTTTGCATTTAGAAGCTTGCTATCTACCACCAGCAAAACACTGGCCTGGATTTGGAGCTGTTTATGATGGCCGCCCCTCATCACCCTTTCTCCTGATTTGAAAGATTTCTTAGCTTAATATAGCTGCCTGCGGTTCATCCAGAGGATAACCCATGGGTGAGCCCTGTTCCTCCCAGGGGTGGGGCAAGGTACCCAACAGCTGGGGACATTGGGAGACCAGAGGTCTCATGTAGAACTCAGTATCTATGGTCTCCAAGCAATGTACTGGTCCCCTTGCAATGTACATAGGGTTTTGGCTGTAGTAAACACTGGGGCCAAATGTACTCCTTGGCTGCAGCAGCTGAAGCAATTGCAAGAATTCACTGGGCCTTTAGGTTACAGGAAGGTCTCTATTCCCCATTTATCTTAGTTAGTGTGACCCTTGTAAGCTCTGTTATTGAAAGGGGTCATCTGGGATTGGACAGAACACTATGAGGCAGCTTTTCAGACTGTTAAGAGAAACATAGCTATTGTCCAAGCCTTGGGGGTAGTATACCAAGGCCAGCCATGTGACCTAGATGTTCATCTAACACCTGAGGGCTATGGTTGGGGCTTATGGCAAACAACAACCTTGACTAAATGGAGTGCATACCTGCAGCAACAGAGTGAGCTAGCAACAGCCCCCTTGAGCAAGGAACTGCTCTCAGTGTTGGGCCCAGTGACCTTCCAAAATACAAGACAAAGAAAGCTGGAGCCCAAACCTGTGAAAACCTCTCCAATCTAGGAAGGAAAGCTCCCCTTTCCCAGAGGAGATCTACTAGACCAACAATTCCTATCAAGGAGTACCACTTTGATGGCACACAGTTGCATACTAACCAGCAACTGAGAACATTTGGATAGAGGATGGTAAAGGGTAAAGCAGTCAATGGCCTAAACTACGAGCAGAGTGGATTATCATCACCCAGGAAACCAGGCCCCTAACAATCTGCACTGATAGTTGGGCACTGTATAGGGGACTGACTTTTTGATTCCCCATGTGGGAGTTAGCCAATTGGACCATATGTCAGAAGCCCCTTTGTGGTGGTCAGGACATGTGGGCTGGCCTTTGGCATGTATGTCAGGGCAAGGCTGTCATGATGTTCCATATCATGGGACACCAGCCTCTGAACAGCCCTGGCAATGATGAGGCTGAAACTCTGGCATGGACCCAGTGGGTGGAAGATGACCTGGCAGTCAACACTGCAGACCGGCTGCACCGGGTGTTGCGTCATGCCAGTTGGCACACCACGTGAGAGACAGTGAAGGCCTGGGGCCTGCCCCTCAGGTATGCAGGCATAGTGGATGTATGTCAGCAGTGCCCAGCATGTGCTAAAAGACACCCTTGCCTCCCCCTGCAGGAGGGCAGAAAAATCTGATAGAGAGAGACACTCTTTTTTTTATTATTATTCATTTTAGAGAGGAGAGGGAGAGACAGAGAGAGAAGGGGGGGAGGAGCTGGAAGCATCAATTCCCATAAGTGCCTTGACCAGGCAAGCCCAGGGTTTCGAACCGGCGACCTCAGCATTTCCAGGCTGACTCTTTATCCACTGCGCCACCACAGGTCAGGCAGGGAGAGACACTCTTGACCCATTGGCAGGTGGACTATATCGGACCCTTGCCCTGCAGTGAGGGATCCAGGTATGCACTTGTTTACATCAATACAACAGGACTTCTGCATGCATACCCAAGTGGAAAGGCCAATCAAAGAGGGACTATCCAAGGCCTATGACAGTTCTGTGCTTCTTAAGGCACCCTTGAAGTAATTGGAAGTGACCAAAAAACCCATTTCACCAGATACCTGGTTCAGTACTGGGCAGAGAACCAGCACATTGATTGGTGATTTCATCTACTCTATAAACCTGCTGGAGCTAGAATCATAGAACAATATAATGGTTGCTAAAACAGGCTCTGAAGACCGATAGTAACTCATATCAAAGGTGGACTACACACTTGCCAGGGTCTTGAGTGACTGGCCATGAGGTGGACAAACGCCTTAGTGTCATTGGTGACCCTGCCCTGGTTGGGGCCCATGTGCGTCCAGCTGCTGTCCACACCAGACCTGGAACCTGGGAAAGGCCAATAGTACCGTGTGCTCCTGCCAGCCCTTTAGGATGTGTCCCCAGGGTGGTCAACTCTGATTGGGGATTGGATAGTACAGATTAGCCCCAAGTGCTGCTCCACCTTTCTACTTGGGGGAAGGGTCTGGCCCAGGATCTGCTCTTGCAACTGACAGTCTGGCCAACGTGGGTCCGCTGCCAGAATCCTGGTAATCAGACCATTCTCAAAGGGATATACATTACCTCCGCCTGGCAGATTAAGACCCCACCTATCCACCTATTTTCCAGAGGTAAGGAAGGGCACAAAGTCAGGCATGGAATAGGAAACCAAGACACGCCTCTCACAGCGTGACTGCCCTGACACAGGATTGTACAACTGCCTGCATCTTCCCAATGGTAGGGATTTGCCTTTGTTAGTACCCTCATCTCACCTGTCTTCTCATCCCTAGGTTAAGTATGAGTACTTTCTGCAATGGGTGGGACACTGCTAATGTCCAGAATTGCAGTGCATGTTGGGTGTGTTAGAAATTTCCCACCTCAGTGGCAGACAGCTTACCCTGACAAATACATCCAGCCAACCAGACAGTGGACCTGGTTTCAGAGGTGGAATCACACTGATGCTACTACTTTCAACACCACAAGAACAGGTATTCCGCAGGTTGGAAACCAGACTCAGGCACGGCCTCAACCACCTCTTAGCCATACGGCTTGGATTAGATTAATGCATTGAGTTACATGTCCTGGCCCCTCACTGCACTGAGAGAACTAATGGGACTGGGAATGTAACCCACCCTTTGGAGTGGCTGCCGCAACCTTGATGTACACACTATAAAGCAGTATAGGTTTCTGTCTGTTCTTGCTAGAGTTCACTTGTAGCTTACACTGTGTCTATAGAATTGCAATGTATCACTGCTCTACCCACACCAGCTCTTTATCGGAAGAATTTTGGGTAGATTGTGAGGTGGAATAGCAGCATCAGGGTGGAGTGTAGGGTTAATACTGGACATGGCCCTTCCACACCTCCTGGCAGATGGCCCAGGGCCCAGGACCATCGGCTCTTGAATGTGCATCATATTCTGCCAAGAAACAAACAGACCTTTGAAGAAGACTTCCATTCCCTGACTCCCAGCACGTGTGCTTCCTGTCCTTGGCTTTGTGTGATTATTATCCAACTGCTTTATAAGCCAGATCACCCAACTGGCCACCATCAGGCCTCCATGTATGTAAGTAATAAAGGCTGTGTATGCTCCATCTGGCCATCCTTGTGTTTTCTTTGTTTTTTGTTTTGGGATATCTGTGAGACAGGTAGATATACCTTGGTCCTGAACTCTTGCGTTACACCTCCCCATGAGGTTAGGGTTATATGCTTTAATTGGAGTGGAAGAAGAAGAAAAATACCAACAGAAAAGAGAAAACATTAAAATTAAAAAATATTAAAACAGACTACCACAGAAGGAAGGGAAGAAGCAGGGAAAGAACTGACCTATTCTTTTCTTCCTTCTCTGAAGCAACTTAGGTATTCAGTGAAGGCACTCATAAACAACCTGCAGGGTAGATTGATCTCGCTCTTTTAAGATGCCCCTTCCAAGGTGCCAAGACAGAGAATCTAAAAAAGGAGAGGACTTTTTCTTACACATGAAGAAGACAAGAGCCATGTTTCTGCAATCTGAAATGTGTTTATTTAGGAATCATTATGAAGAGGTCATTGCAACAATGTCACCTAGAGATCGGAGTCACAGAGGACCTAGATGTAATCATTACAAAAGTGAGAGGACCTGCAGCACCTGAAGTTCACCAAATAGATACTCCATTTCATATTGTTCACATTAGCACAGTTCTTTAGGCAGCCCATGAAGGTTAACCAGAGAGTACCATCTTCTGCAAGAGGGAGGAGAAACAGATCAGCAAAGAACTTCTGCATATATAAACAACCTTATATAGTTTAAGGCTCTGTTTTTCAACTGTGAGGAATTGGAAGATGCAAGTTGGGGGCTTGCTTCCCAAATGAAAGGCAATAGTAGAGTTGTTGTAAAAAGTAATTGGAGAAGGGGAGATAATGACAACAGCAATTCTGAGATTGCCAAAGCCGGATGTTTCAATTGAGAAATGGCACTGGTTTAAGTAAGGACTATAAATGCCAAGGGATCACTTAGCATAAAGGATAGGAGAAAAGACAGATCATAATGTTTAGTTTTACCCAACAAGGGCTCATATTTAAGCCAGTCTTTACTACTGCCCCAGCCCTTCTATTTCCACAGTTGAAAGCCACCCACAAGAAATTCCAGAAGGGACAAAAACAGAAGCTGTTCTCCCTGATCTCTCACCCAGGTAGTTGCTTCTCTACTGTTGTTTTCTTCAAGCTTCTCAAGCTATTGGTTCTATAGCTACAGGCCCATGTCCCCTACTGATCATTATGGCCTATGATTGGAATAGAGACACCAGTTTCTCCAGGGCTGATACTGCCCACAGTAAAGTGAGGCCCCTTTTTGTACAATGGCTAATGTGTCCCTGTCTGCTTCCTCGGTCCCTTCTTTCTTCCCCCAACCCACAACTTACTTTTAAAAATCGTCCCAGTTGAGCAAGCCTCATTCATTGTTGCAGTACATATTCCTCTGGCTTTGGTACAGTTCTCTCCTGGAAACTGGAGGTGGCACATCCGACACTGAATTGCTTCTACAATTTGGATCAGAGCATAGGGAAACCAAAGCGAGAGCAGATCTCACACTGCCATGGAAGAATCCCCTTCAGGTTAGAATGCTGTTTGGAGCCTGGAGGGCTTTGCCAGAGACCCATTCAACATGGGCATCTGCTTCTATTAACATAGCCTTAGCCTAAGCCAAGAGAGAGACCAGGGTTTACGGTCTCAACAGTTTTAGACTGAATAAAACTGAAAAAAAGGGGAGTGGTGATGGGAAAGAAAGGAAAAGAGGAACAAAATCAAGGCTGAGATAATCAGATCATGCCCTCTTCATACTCACCACGTAAATTACTTTCATGAAGTAGACGGAAATCTGTGCTGGCTAAGAGAAATAAAACGTAAAACATCTGCAATTTTGCCTGAGAGTTTGCCAGGCATAAAGCCTTTTTAATCCTTGTAATGCATGGGGTCCATTCTGTTCTTTTAACCTGGGGACAACAGGCCATTCCTGTCCCTCCAAAGCCTGAGCACCATCTCAGGGCACCTCTATACTCTTCCCTCCTTTTAACTCCCTTCACCTCTATCTGGCCTCTCAGACTCCCCTACCCCTTCTCACAGGGCACATCACAGACCAGAAGGAGAGAGAGAAACATAATTATTTTACCTCATTCTCTTCTTTTTTATTGATCTTATGTGGCGTTCTTACTTATGTGTGTCTGGAAGCTGACAGTGGGAGAAAGCAGCTGAAATTCCTTAAGGAGTTACACTTTGGATTTCGCCAGCTAATGCCTATAAAGTCAACATTTCCCTTTCTACTCTCCCTTTCTCTTGTTCTTTATTAACTCGCCCTAAGCCTTGCCCACTGCTATGCACGTTATGTTGTCAAACAGAATGAGCTCCGATCCCAGCCCCATTCTGCAGGAAGAGGTTGCTGAGTGTTGAAATTAGGGTCTATCTCTGGATTCCCTTTCATCTCCAATGCCCACCCTTTCTCTTCTCATCTCACCCCTCCTCTAAACTTCTCCCTCCCACACCCCTGATCCATTTCTACTCACCCGAAGACTGATCTCTGCTTAAAAAGGACCCAGATAGTACTGTTTGGGAAAAAAAAGATACACTCTCTGCAGACCTCATTTTAACAAATCCCACCTCACAGGTTCTGTGAAAATCTTCTCAATTCCTTATAATCTACCACTTTTCCCCTGTGAGGGGAGGATTCAGCTTTGGGGGAGATCCCAAGGACATGATGCACTGTGGCAGAAGGCATGGCATTAGAAAGGCAGCTTCTGTTACCATAGGGCTCCCCATGGGAAGCCTCTGTCATGGGAACCCCAACCAATTCCAGGATCCTTCACACATCTCTCCAATTGTCAGTCCTAGGAACTCACCTCTAAAGCAGCAGAGCAGAATAGGGAGTCCCTGCAGGAGGGATGTGTCCATTTTGGAAGGAAAAAAGAATAAGTTAGGGCAGGAAGCTGTAAGGTGTTTATTTATACATCTGCCACGTTGGGCTTTCCCAAGAAAGACTAGGGGCAGGGACACTGTGAAAGTCATTCAAAGACCATTTCGCTCCTAGGGAAACCAGTGACTGTTGTTTCTGTTTTCGGCAAATTGGTGGGGAGAAGTGCTGGTTAGGTACATTCTGCACCTGATTTATTCCAGTCCTATCAGTCAGGATGTTTGATGTCATGTTCTATGGTCTTTTCATTATACCACACTTTGGGAGAGTACAAGGGTAAATTAGGGGTGGGCAGGTAGAATTCAGAATCATCATCACCAAGGTGCTCATTAAAGCAGAGAGAATATATGAGTGCAAATAATTGGAATGCAGAAAGGGCAAAAGAAGGTGGAATACAGAGTCTTAAAAAGGTACAAGGAATGAGGAAGAAAGGGGGAAAGGTTAAGCCCAGAGAAATTGACAGAGGGTTTTCATGAGGGGACTAGTTTCTCACTGTCAATCATCAGAATGAGGCAAATCCTCATCAGAGTTGAGAAGGAAATTGCTTCCCATTCTTGGAGTTACCAATGGTTGAGACTTAGACTTTTGTTAGATGTAAATTTGAGTCGGACTGGTGGTGGCACAGTGGATAGAGTGTTGACTTGGGATGCTGTGGACCCAGGTTTGAAAACCTGCGGTAGCCGGCTTAAACACAGGCTCGCGAGCTTGAGCATGGGGTTGCTGACCTGAGCATGGTGTTATAGATATGATCCTATGGTTGTTGACTTGAGCCCAAGGTCGCTGGCTTAAGCAAAGGGTCACTGGCTTAGCTGCCCTGCCCCAAACCCCTGGTCAAGGCATATATGAGAAACAATCAATGAGCAACTAAAGTGATGCAACTAGAGTTGATGTTTCTCATCTCTCTCTTTTCCTGTCTGTCTGTCTGTTTCTCTTTCCCTGTCTCTCTCTCAAAAAAATTAAAGATTACTTCTGGAAGGAGATAAGGTGGTCCTTCTTACTGAACTTTAGGCCAGTAATTGGGTTTTACCTCAATTCTGAGAGTGATTAAGAATTCAATTAGGAATGTGGCTGAATGTAAGAGTCTCGTGGAGGAACTGAGCTGGTGGGTTCTAAAAACAGCCACATCCAGTATTTTATTCAAAATTTTCTGTTAGTTTCATCAGTTATTCCTGTACCTTAAACAAATGTCTATGGAAGTTGCAGTTTAGTCATTGCTGTTATTGCAAGGAATTGAGGGTAGGGTCTGTGCACATGCTTAGGGCAAAACAACATGAGGTGGGGCCAACAGTAACCAGAAGAAAGATTGCAATATGACACAATGTAGGTCTACAGCAAAGTGGATAGTGGTCTCAGCCAGATGTTGAGTGGTGAGGTAGGGGACAACAATAATGGTATATGTTGGGCAGATAAAATATATTATGCTCACTTTGTTAAAAATGGCACTGCCCACGTGGAAGCCCGTCACCCAGGTGCTTGCTTGGGATGGGTGTGATTGTATTAATGTGTGTTGGGGGCCGCCTGTGGGCAGGCAGGATCCTTGTAGCCTGGGGCTTGGTTTTAGGACTAAGCCTTTCCCACCCTTTTTGATGTATGGTGGTGCACTCTCATGAGGAATCCCATCATGCCTCAGATAAGTGACTTTGTATTAGAGACTTCCCTATTTTGTATATCGGATTAAATGTTTCAATTTCTGCACTATAAAGTGGGGCAGACCAGGAGCTTACTCTCTTGGTTCCTGAGATAAGCATTAGAGAGGAAAGCAGAGAAAGGCCATATGAAGGAGGCCAGGAGAAGCAGCCAAGATGGTGGAGTGCTGAGTGAGAAGCCGGTTTGTGCAGAGTTTGTGCAGGGAGAAGAAAGAAGATGGGGAACAGAGGTGAATAAGTCTGGTGAGCTAGAAACCTTTGATTCTAGGAAACTCAGATAAGTCAGTAGCTTTTTGAGCACTGAATAAGTGGATTTTGGAACCCAGTGTGTGTTTTTACTTGCCCGCCAGGTGCAAGCTAGGTTTAAAGATGATGGCCTACCAGTTTTTGGCTGCATTGTTTCTTTATCAACTGTCCAAATCCAATGCAAACCTCCATGGGCCAGGTGGCTGTGATGGTGGCCGCAGCCACAGGCTTAACATTTGGCGTAGTCTGTGGCAGGATTCAATACAGATCGGCAAGGAGCCACCACCACCTCTAAGCGGTGGAGTAGAGGACTGGCTGCTGTTATGGTTCCCCATGGCTGTCCTTTTTGGGGCTGTAGGCTGGCTGACTTTTACAGCCATGCGTGAGGAAACCAAGATCTTGTGCAAGAGGCTGCCTGGGACCTGCAAACTGAGCAGTGGAAGGAGCTGGAGCAAATGCTGGAGAAAGAGATGCCGATCCTGGAGCAGGAGGAAGCGCTGGAGGAGGAGGCCAACCAGATTTGCGAGATTCATCTGGAAATGGAGCAGCCACTGGAGAAGAAATCACAGGTTTGTGAGTTGGAGATTTCCCTGGATGTTGTAGAGACCCAGCAGTGGCAGGAGGCTGGGGCTGAGGCTGGGGCCAGGGCTGCAAGGCCTGTGGAGCAGACAGTGGCAGCGGCCCAGAGCTCACGTCCAGCAGCGAGAGCTGATGTTTTCAGTTTCTCTTTGGAGGATGAGGAGAATCGAGCAATCCGCAGTCTGCAGAAGATGAGAGCCCAGCAGCAAGCAGTTCCTACTGTGCCCCTGGTAGGTCTGCGATTTTGGGACATAGGGGTGAGTGCCATCATGCTCTCAGGAGCAAAGATGGAAATGATGACTGCCATTGCCACATGCTCTTCCTTGGGACAGTGTAATACCTGCTAGAACAGCAGGGATGAGGGGGGTGGCTGAGGCCCCATGTGTGCGGATTGATTCCTAGACTGTGACTGGAGTGGGCATTGGCTCCTTTGTTGGTTGGACTTACAGATTTTGGACAACATGAAATATCGTGATGGGGTTGGGGGGCAGCTTTGTTGGAAGCACTCCCCTGCCCCAGGAAGCTTTCCTCATGGCTAGAAAGAAGGTCGAGGACATTTTGCACTTTTGGCAAAATGCTCAGAGACTGGTGAAGTGTATCTTTGTAATTGTTGAAATTGTATGATTTGTCGTATTGTTGTAATTTGTGTAATGTGCCTGATTTCCTTTCACAGGGATGCTGGTGGTGTAGATTGTGGGTAGTAAAGTGAGCATAGGGGCGGATTGTTGGGCAGATAAAATATATTATGCTCACTTTGTTAAAGATGGCACTGCCCACATGGAAGCCTGTCGCCTAGGTGATGGTATTGGTTGACTTTCTTGCTTGGGATGGGCATGATTATATTAATGTTGGGGGAAGGCTGTGGGCAGGCAGGATTCTTGTAGCCTGGGGCTTGGTTTTGGGACTAAGCTTGTCCCACCCTTTTTGATGTAAGGTGATGCACTCTCATGAGGAATCCCATTATGCCTCAGATAAGTGACTTTGTATTAGAGACTTCCTTGTTTGTATATTGAGTTAAAGGTTTTGGTTTCTACATTATAAAGTGGGGCAGACCGGGAGCTTGGGGTTCCTGAGATTAGCAGTAGAGAAGAGAACAGAGGAAGGAGAGCAGAGAAAGGCCACATGGAGGAGAGGAGAGAAGCAGCTAAGATGGTGGAGTGTTGAAGGAGAAGCCAGTTTGTGCAGAGAGGAGATGGGGAACAGAGGTGAATAAGGCTAATGAGCTAGAAACTTTTGATTCTAGGAAACTCAGATAAGTCAGTAGCTTTGTGAGCACTGAATGAGTGGGTTTTGAAGCCCAGTGTGTATTTTTAGTTTCCCGCCGGGTGCAAGCTAGAATTAAATGTAATGCCCCACCAGTTCTTGGCTCCATTGTTTCATTACTGTCTGTCTGAATGTAGTGCAAACCTGCACTGGCCAGGCTGCTGTGATGGTGGCCGCACCTACTGGCTTTACAATTGAGCTGTGTGAGTAATCTGTTTTGTCTCTTTGTCAGAAAATATCTCCAGTATAATTTTAATTGGAATAAGTAAAGAGCATTCATTTAAATTTCTTAATTTATAATTAATATATGTAAAGTGTAAGGCCAGGAGCCGCCATCATGGCCATTCACATGCAGGTTCCCATTGGATTCGGGCAGATGATAAAGAAATGGCAGAGTCAGAGGATGGGGGGCCATCCTATTTATTGGTGTCTCACCAAGACAGGCAAACCACAAAAGAAGACAAGGGAAAAGCAGAAAACCAGCTCTTCCCATCAAGGGCAAGGGATCAGGGAAGCCCCTGCAATTGTGATAGCAGGAACTGTGTGTCCAAGCTCCTGGTCTGTCCCACTTTATAGTGTAGAAAACCAAAATCCCTTAATCCAATATACAAACAAGGAAGTCTCTGATACAAAGTCACTTATCCAAGGCATAATTGGATTCCTCATGAGAGTGCACCACCCAGATCATACAATCAGTCAAGGGTGTGGGGAAAAGCTTAGTCCCAAAACCAAACCTTAGGCTACAACGACCTGGCCTGCTTATAGCCTGTCCCCCACACCCAATATAAGTCACAAGCGAGCAAACATATATATCATATTTACAAACTTATTTGACCAACATTCCACCCCTTTTGCTTGCTTTACAATCTAAACCACAGGCATCTTCTATGATGGTCACTGTGCAAGGAGTAGGATACATTGCATAAACAGAAACAGTACCAACTACAGCAATAGGATTAACAGATCAAAAACTATGGGCGAAATGAGAGAGCTGTCAGTGGCACCAAGAGAGGCAAATCTTTTCCCTCTGGCAGAATACAGGCCAGAGTTTTGTCTGCAGACAGCACCGTAGCTGGCACCAGAGGCCGCCCTGAGTGGGCATACCAAACCTTATTGGCCAATACACCAGCATCTGCTGGTTCTATGTGTAGTAAAATAGGGGAACTCATTATTGGCCATAAAGAAATTACAAAGGTGCCCTTCAAAATGCTGTCCCCTTGAGCACTCAAGGGATAATACACTTCTACCTTAGGTGGCCAGGTGCTGGTTGCCCAAGGGGTTAACTGGAGGTCCACCTCTAACCCCTTTCCCCATGGTGCCAACAAGGCCACCCATCTCAGATGGGGGGCCTGTACAGTCCAGGGCCAAGTCCATTGAAGCCGTTGTCCTTTAAGAAGGGCTGTTGGAGCAGGCAAGAGCATGTTGCCCTGCTGTCCGAAACCTGGCTTGAGTAAAATGTCCTTGGTGCGTATCTGCAACTGAATAGGGGCAGCTGTCCGATGCAGGAGGGCCTCTACTGGAGCTGGGCTTCCCCGTCGAGGTCGCTCATTCAAAATCCGAAGTACTGTCCATAAGCGGCGTGTCCATCCAGTAAGAGAGCCAGTGCCCCCCTCCTGTCGCAGTCCCTGCTTTAAGAGTCCATTATAATGCTCAATGATACCAGCAGCCTGGGGGTGGTAGGGAACATGGTACTTCCAGTCCACCCCCAGCTTTTGAGCCCATTGCCTCACCGTTGAACCAGTGAAGTGGGTACCATTGTCACTTTCAAGGACCAGCAGTTGCCCGTATGCAGCACTTAGGCGGTCCAGAGCCTGTATGACTGCCCTCTGGTCAGGGTTACGAGTGGGGTAAGCAGCAAGCAGCCCGGTGGCAGTATCTACACAAGTGACTGCATACTGGTACCCTTCTGACTTTGGTAAGGGTTCAATGATGTCTATCTGCCATCATGTCAGTGGGACATGACCCCTCTGGATCTGTCCAGGTGACACCAGTGGTCTCCGAGGGTGTTCCTTGGAACATACTGCACATTGCTCACAGGCTGCAAGTACCTCTGCATAGGACACAGGCAAGTTCCAAGCCTTAACCGTAGCCCACATAGTTTTCTGTCCTGCATGGAGCAGGCGCCGGTGGAGCCACTGTGCCACATCACCTGCAGGTGCAGTCTCTAACCATTGCACCCTTGCCAACGTATCTGCCTCATCATTCCCAGGATGGGCTAGAGGGGCATGCCCTGTGACATGATATACTGTCACCTGCTTCTGGTGTCCTATTTCCCATAAGTCCTGAAACATGGCCTGACCCCATAATGGACGGTGCATTACCATCCACTGGTTAATGTGCCAAGTAGCAATCCAAAGGGTCAGTCCACAATAGACAGCCCAACTGTCAGTACAGATCACCAGAGGTGAAGGTTCATTATGGGAAACTAGCCAAACAGCTCTTAATTCTGCCCATTGGCTGCTTTGGCCTGTACCTGTGTCCATCCAAATAGTCTCAGTGGCCGGATGGAAGGCGATAGCTGTCCATTTGGCAGGTTGGCCCCTGCTGGAACCATCAGTATACCAGGCATCTTCGGGGATGGGCACCCGCCCCTCCTGGTAGGGACTGACCTCAGGTTCTGCCTCCTGAGCCCCAGTTGCACCTGACTCTAAGGTCGCATAGGTGACTGGACCCAAGACTTCCTGCAGTTCTGCCCTCAATGGGCTGGTGCTAAGAGCACAGCGTTGTTGCAGATAGGCACCCCACTTGGCCAGGGTAGACATTTGGGCCATACCACTACGTGGTTTAGTTGCCCAATCTCTCACCCATCCAGCTATAGGGTATGTTGTTTTGACTGTAACTGGTGTTGTGGTTGTAATACTCTCAGTTGCCAGGAGGGCAGCATACACAGCTGCCAGCTGCTTCTCTACTAATGAGTAACGAACTTCAGCACCTTTCCACAATTGGGACCAAAATCCAATAGGTTGCTGTAGGCGCTCTGTCCGCTGCCACAAGCCCCACCCAAACCCCTCCGAGGTTACATGAACATCCAGCTCACAGGGCCTGGCAGGATCAAACACATTCAAGGCCTGTGCCACCTTGACAGCTCTCTTAGCAGCTGCAAATGAACCTTGCGCCTGCTCAGTCCAATCCCAGCGAACCCCCTTTCGAATAAGGTTGTACAAGGGGCGTAGTAACTGAGCCAAATGCGGTATAAATGCTCGCCAATACCCCAACAAACCTAAGAATTCCTGTAACTGTTTTACCGTAGTGGGCACGGGGTATGCTTGAATCTTATCTATAACTGCGTCAGGGATAACTTTTGTCTTACCCGACCAGACAACTCCCAAGAATTTAACAGATAACCCAGGTCCTTGTAATTTCTCGTTAACTGCCCAGCCACATGCTTTCAAATGGGATAGCAGGGTAGGGACTGCTTGCTCCAATTCTGAAAGAGAATCACTAGTTAGCATAATATCATCAATATAATGGTACATGCGGACTACCTCTGGCTGTTTCCATTTAGCCAGGTCAGCAGCCACCAGCCCATGGCACAAGGTGGGGCTATGCAAATAGCCCTGGGGTAACACTGTAAAGGTCCATTGTCTCCCTTCCCAACTGAAGGCAAATTGGTCTTGACTCTCTGTGGCTATATCAATAGAGAAAAAAGCATTGGCCAAGTCTGCCACAAAGTGGTATGTCCCCAACTCATGGCTTAGCCGATCCATCATGTTAGCTATCGAGGGAACAGCAGCGTGCAAAGGGGGAACAACTTTATTAAGTTCCCTGTAATCTACTGTCATTCTCCAGGTTCCATCCGCTTTGCGCACAGGCCATACTGGGGAGTTGTAAGGACTGTGTGCTGGCCGGATGATCCCCACCTTTTCTAGTTCAAGAATTGTCCCTGTGACTTCTTCATAACCACCTGGCAGGCTGTACTGCTTGGTGTTAGTCACACACCGAGGGACGGGTAATTGCAAAGGGGAATGTGATGCATGTCCCCGCAATACTGCCTTCACAACCCTGATCCGCAGCCGGAACTCCCCAGCTGTAGTTTCCAACCACAGTCCTTGCAAGACATCTACCCCCAAAATATATTCAGGAATAGGAGATACATACACCTTATATGGCTTAGGAGGCAGTCTCCCTATCCCCAATGGAATAGTTATTGGCTTCACTTGAACAGTTTGGCCCCCATAACCGTCAATAGCCACTGGGGTCCCAGCAAACCGCTCTGGGTTTCCATAGAGAAGGGAACATTCTGCACCTGTATCCACCAAGGCCAACACCTGTTGTACATTGGAAGGGGACCAGTGGATAGCCAGTTCCACATGTGGCCTCCGGTCCCCGCCCATCCCCGTTAGACGGGTCCCTCGGCCTTTTTCCTATTCAAACTGGTACAATGGGTCTTGGGAGTTCCCCTCTCCCTCGGCCGTCTCTATCATATAATCTTGTAACCGAACTGTGCGCGCACCAAACGTTTTATTGGTAGCTGCTGGGGCCTTTCATCTCAGTGGCTGGAACTTCTGTTCTGGTTTAAGCTGCCGCCAAAGCTCCAAAAGAATTTTATTAGACTGGCCATCCAATTTCCCCTTATCTGCTCCAGCCGCAATCAAGCCTACCCACATCTGCGTTCGGGTAACCTTTACAGGCCCGTTTCCCTTGTTAGTTGGGGGGAAACATAGGCAGCAGCCCTCACTGCTTTATGATCCCGAGCGGCCTCCAGCTCTCCCAAATCTGCTACCATCTGTGTAACTGCACTGATGGGCTGCCCCACATAGGGGTCCAAGATAGCCACAAGTGACTCAAAAAGGGCTGACAGGGCACTAGCAAGGACAAATTCCCTCATTTTGGCCGTAAACACTTCCTCATCTGGCCCACGAGACCCAGGGTTCTAAACAGCATTCTTCATACCTAGTTCTCGAAGGACCTTTACTAACTCACTGTAGCACTGCCACCAACTCATTGCCCCCGGCAGTTCTCCAGCATTCTGCCAGACCATACGAATGGCAGCCATCACCCATTCTAATAGGGTATGGTCTCCTGGGTTGCCATGGCAGTTCTGAAGACGCTGCCTCAAGGAAGAGTGTGTGGTAATGGCGGCCAATTTCTCCATCTCTGTTCCGGAGAGCATGATGCCATCCACCCCTATATCCCATAATCGTAGTAACCAGGCTACCAGGGATTCAGTAGGTTTCTGCCTAAATTGTGCCCCCAACTCCATCATCTCTGCCTGGGTATAGGGCCAGACCACAGAGTGTTCCATTACCTGGGCAGGAGGCTGTGGCTGCCCCTGAGGGACTCTTGAATCCACAGTTGTTTCTCCAACAACTGCCGGTGAAAACATTCAGCTTCCAGGGTAAACTGCAACTCGCGAACCCGTAATTCCTTCTCCAGTGCTCGCTCCAATTCCAGCCTTTTCTGCCGTTCTATTTGCAATTCATACTGAAGCTTTTGACCTTGGGCAGTTTCCTCTTGAGTAAAAAACATGTAGCCCATGGCCCCTAAAAGGACAGCCATGGGGAGCCAGAGCAGCAACCAGTACTCTATCCCACCCATCAAGGGTGGTGGCTCCATACCAATCTCTGAATCCTGCCGGAAACTACGCCAGTTGTAAGGCCAGGAGCCACCATCGTGGCCATTCACATGCAGGTTCCCATTGGATTCGGGCAGACAATAAAGAAATGGTGGAGTCAGAGGATGGGGGGCCATCCTATTTATTGGTGTCTCACCAAGACAGGCAAACCACAAAAGAAGACAAGGGAAAAGCAGAAAACCAGCTCTTCCCATGAAGGGCAAGGGATCAGGGAAGCCCCTGCAATTGTGATAGCAGGAACTGTGTGTCCTAGCTCCTGGTCTGTCCCACTTTATAGTGTAGAAAACCAAAATCCCTTAATCCAATATACAAACAAGGAAGTCTCTGATACAAAGTCACTTATCCAAGGCATAATTGGATTCCTCATGAGAGTGCACCACCTAGATCATACAATCAGTCAAGGGTGTGGGGAAAAGCTTAGTCCCAAAACCAAACCTTAGGCTACAACGACCTGGCCTGCTTATAGCCTGTCCCCCACACCCAATATAAGTCACAAGCGAGCAAACATATATATCATATTTACAAACTTATTTGACCAACATAAAGTCTTTTGTTTAATGTGTAACTGTGTCTGTTTCTAAGGCCTGAATTAAATTTTTGCGTGCAAAATTAGAAATTTCTGGGCAAAAGGGCCACTTAACTATGTCTTGCCTGAATAGTCAGGTTTTTTATTCTTCCCTTGAAGATCTCTGTTGTGGGTGTTGATAGTCCTATTTTTGCTGCTTTGTTTAATGTATAGTGTTTCCTTTATTCCTCCTACCTCAATGCCCCACTCATATTTCAGGCTGGAACCTACTCTTAATTTAGAGCTCTCTTTCCCCCTTTTGCCAACTTCTATTATGAATCTACCTTTGTCACCCAGCTTAGTATATCCCAAGGTTCTCTTTACCAAGCCACAGTCACAGAGCTCCAGGGAAAAGCAACCTGGTCTCATCTCTCCAGACAGAGGACAACAGAAGCTCCATATCCACACATGCTGCAGATGGCTTTTCCAGTCTACCTGAATCATTACCAGCTAGAAGCAGCGGTCATTCGGACTTGGACATGAGCTGCAAAGTATAGAATTGTGACAAGAATTCCAGTACCATGCATACTTTTCCTGGATGTGGACTTTTCATGGACTCCTGCTCCTTGTGACAGCTGCTAACAGACTGAACTGGGGTTGGGTTGCATTTTTCAGGGATTTGGCATGGTGTTGGGGCCAACTTGGACATGGTGAACATGTTAAGGACACTAAAAAAAAAAAAAAAAAAAAAAAAAGAAATTTCTGGGCAAAAGTAAAAGGAAATTTGTAAAACTAGCCCGAAAAATATAAAATCTCTTTTCTTGGATCCAAGATCTTTCTTTAGCTTTAGGGCTCTGTCTGATTTCTCCCCTGAAGAAATTATTCTCTTCTATTGGTTCCTACTATTGTCTTGTGTCCTCTATAGTCAAACACTCTTTATTCCGGGTGCTAGTTAATTGTCTGTCTTATATTTCTTGCTTTTTGTATACTAATTTCTGCCTCCTCTCTGGACAATTTGAAGTGTTTCTCCAGCCTCTGGGGGGAGGGTTGGCAAGTAAGTGGTTTGAGTGAGGGAAAAGCAGGGCCGGACATGCTGTGGGTGGAACGGGGGGGGGGGGGGGAAGGGTGCTAGAGTAAGTTGGCAGGGACAACTAAGGGTGAAGTGACTAGAAAATGGATAGAATAAAAACTAGTCTCAGATATCTACCTACTGACCAAAAGAAATTTTACTCATTTGGAAAATGCAGGGTAGGAATAGTATTAAAATTGAAATTTTGCTTTAGAAAAATCTTAGAAAAAGAACAAGATCAGGTAAAAAGGATTTAGAAATTAACAAACCATGGATGTGGAACTTGCTGGTTATCAGTTCTTTGAAATGAATTGCAATTCCAGAATAAGTGATGGGATCATGAGTAATAGAATTATAGGAAATAAGATTATCAGGACAATCAGAAGGAGTACTGGGATCATGAGTAACAGGATTATAGGGAATGGGATTATCATCCCTCCAGCTGCCTCTCCCCTTCCCCTCCCTAGGATATAGGAGTCAAGTGAGCCCTCCATAGATTGGGATTAATGACATTGCCCTCCACTGGTGTATAGGAAGTTATAGAAGGGAATTGTGGGAAATTAAAAAAGAAAAAGAAACCGCATATAGGCTAAAACAACTCACTATTGGGAAAGTAATTTTGTAAAAATTTATATTTTAATTAGCTGCTCAATGCAAGGCAGTTAGTTTGCAGGTGGCAGATTGATTCAAGTCCTGCTTGGGAAAAACTCCATTATCTTGCCAAGGAGCTTGGCTACAGGACGAATAATAGAAAAAAAAAAAGTTAAAAGTGACAGACTTTTCTCTTCTCATAGCTCCCGGAGCCTGCTGCAAAAATCCTGATAGATATATTCATTTACCTGAACTCCAACTGCCCTTTCATTGTCCCATCTAGCTGCCTAACCTCACCCTTACTTAGTGGATAATAGCACCTGAGACAGAAGAGTTCCAGAAAGCTGATCAACCTCCCAAGGAGAAGCATTCCAGGAAGCTAAAACCGTAAAAGGGAACATACCAGAAGTTTTGACTCAATACCCCCTCAGACTCTCCCAAACACTATAAAATTTGCCCCTAGTCTGTAAACGGTGCCCTTCTCCCTGGAGAAGTGCCTGGTAGGGTTCCTTTCTTTCTTTCAATAAAGCCTGTTACTCTGGTCTTTTTGGACTCCCATGGATTCCAACATTTGGTGCCGAAACCCGGGACAGGGGTTAACTGCCTGGACGATCCCTCTTTGCTGTCCAAACAAAGCCTGGAAAAGCAATTGTAGGTTGATTGGCCAGCAGTCTAACCCTGTCCTGAACCCCTGCCAGACCAGAAAGGTAAGGAGTTTCTCCCTTCCCCTTCCCCTTCCCCAGTCGGCTTCTCTTTTCCACAAAATTTTCTCTGGTCAGACAGTTTTCTCTGGCACACCTCACATTTTGAGGGGTTTGACTTTCAGTCTCAATAGACTGCACAAAAGACTAGGTGCCTAGTCAAACCTCTCTACTCTCTCAAACTTCTCATCCTCGGAGCTCCCTGGTAGGTGATGATGACCTCTATCAGGGATGACTCCCCCACACGAAGATTTTCTCCTCTTGGGACAGTGACAAAAGGCGGGGACGCCCCCTCATGCTCACCTGTCTCCACGGCTCTTCAGAATCTAAGCCTTTTGACCAGATTCCTCTAGGATGTCTCATAAAAAACCTCACTAAGTTGGGCCTCTCTGACCTTAAGCCAAAAAAACTCATTTTCTTCTGTAACACGGCGTGGCCCCGATACAAATTAGACAATGACTCCCATTGGCCTGAAAATGGGACATTCAATTACAATATTCTGAGAGACCTTGACAACTTTTGCCACTGGACTGGAAAAGCTTTTGAAATTCCTTACATGCAGGCTTTCTTCTCCCTTCTCTCTTGTCCTTAGTTTCTGTACCACTTGTTCTACAATGCAGGCCGTTTTTTGGCCAAAGAAACCTCACCTAAAACCTCCACTCCTAATCTTTCCTTCTCTGTGGACTCCCAACTCTCTCCTTTTCCTGCCTGACCCCGGGGACACCCCTTTCTCGGGACCCCTCTCTGTCCCCTCTGCAAGTCTCTGCCACTCAAGTCTCTTCCTTTCAAGAGCCCCCTCCCTTCACAGAAACCTGTTTCTCATTCACCTGCAAATACTACTCTCTCTTTCTCCTCCCCTGCTGGCTGGGGGCCCCTCCCTTCTCCATTGTGTTCTTTAACCCCCCTTCCCTCCTTACAAACTGAAGGCTCTGCCCTTCTTTGAGCCCCAACCCCCTCCTCACAGACTACAGCTATGCCCTTCTCCCCCCTCGTCCTCTCCCCTCTCTTCAGAGCTCCAAATCTTTTTGACTCCTCTAACCACATGGCACCACCACTAGCACATCCTCCTCCTCCTCCTCCTGAAGATTCTGACCCTCTTTCCACCCAGCTGCTCACACTGTCCATCCGTCTGCTTTCTCTCTTCCTCCCCTCTATGCTGGCAAAACCCTGCCATCTTGAAAACCTTAAAAACAAACAAACCAGAATTGTATATTAAGCTATGTGAGTAAGTAATCTGTCTTGTCTCTTTGTCTATCAGAAAATACCTCTAGTATAATTTGGATATAAACAGTAAAGTGCACTCATGTAAATTCCTTAATTCATAATTTGTAAAATCTTTGTTTAATGTGTAACTGTGTCTGTTTCTAAGGCCTTAAACCAATAATTACCCACCTCTTAAATCAAAGCTTACTTATCCCCATGGACTGTCTCTGCAATACCCCCACCCTACCTGTTCGAAAACCTTCAGGGGCTTATCACCTCATACAAGCCTTACATCTAATCAATGAGGTGGTAGTTCCCCTCCATCCAGTAGTCCCTAATCTGTAGAAGTTACTGTCACACATTCCCTCAAACACCACTCACTTCAGGGTCCTAGACCTCAAGAATGCCTTCCTTACCATTCCTCTACACCTGACTCTTACTTTCTGCTTGCATTCACCTAGACTGACCTGGACACCAATGCAGCCCAGCAACTTACATGGACTGTCTTACCCCAGGGGATCAGAAACCCCTAGCCTGTTTGGGCAGGCTGTAGCTCAGGATTTAGCAGCATGCAATCTCAAAACTAGTACTCTCTTACAATATGTAGATAACCTACTCTTCAGCCTCTCCCTGCCTGCCTCAAGGAGACACACCACCACTTTTCTTAACTTCCTCACTGTAAAGGAATATCATGTCTTCTCTGCTAAGACTCAACTTCATTCTCAATCCGTAGTCTATCTAGGCACTGCCTTAACCCCCACCACCTGAAGTCTCACCCTAAATCAAACTCAGACCCTCTGCAATCTGCAACTACCTACCACTGCAGATCAAATCTTTTCTTTCCTTGGTCTAATAGGCTTCTTTAAACACTGAATTCCCGATTTTGCTTTTAGTCAAGCCCCTCAGTAAGATCTTCTGAGCATGGCTTTTAAGGTCTATAATGGCCAAGGAAGTAACAGAGAAGGCAAATAAGGCCCAAAAGAAGTCAGGAAATACCAGCTTTTGTCATACGCTCTTAAAGGCTTCAGCGCCCTAAAGGGCTTTATAGGATTCCATCAGGGTCCTGCTCAAGAGTGAAAAGAAAGGTCATTGAACTGAAGCCTGCAAGGCTTCTCAACACCATCAAAGGACACACTTTTGCTGTAGAAAGACGGACACGAGAAGGTAAGCTGCCCCCTTGTTCCATGGAGGGAGAGTTCAGTCTCTTCTAGCCCTGTTCCAGCTACCTGTGACCTGATCTTGCCCAACTTACTGGTTGCAACTGAAGGCCCAAGGACATTGTCCATGAGCCTAAGGTATTTCTTCCAAGTAGCAGATAAACTGATCTCATCTCTTGTAAACACAAGGGCCATCTACTATGCCTTGCCTAAATATTTAAGTTTTATTTATCCCTCGAAGATCTCTACTGTGGGTATTGTCAGTCTGATTTTGTTCCTTTATTTAATGTATAGTATCTCCTTTATTCTTCTTGTCTCAATGCCCGATGCCTATTGTAGGCTGATACCTGCTGCTAATTCCAGCTAGAAGCAGTGGTCACTAGGACTTAAACTTTAACTGCAAAGTGTAGAAATATATCCACCCTTTCTCTAAGCACTTGCAGGATTTATGGGGTACTAAGTAATTGTTCAAAGACTGTCCAAGAGGTGCTTCCAGCAGTACATCACCCAAGAATTGACTTTCACATGGAAAGGTCCACACACCATGATCCTGACAACTCCCACTGCTGCTAAAGTAGAAAAACAGCATGCCTTACTCCAACCACAAACCTGAAGCTGGTTGGTCTACGTATGGAAAATATATAAAGAAACTAAGGACTCTTTTAATCAGACTTTGGGAAAAGGGAAACTAGGGTAAAAAGAAAGTCAACTTAATTGTCACTAAAGGTTAAAGATTTTTAAATCAAGAGTTCTGACTAGAAAGGAATTGTATGGTTTGATAGTGGAGGGTATGGGGTATGGAAATATTTTTGAAAGAAAGAGGAAAAAGTGGGTTGTGGTGAAGGCCAGTTATTTCTGGATAAAAAACTTTATGAAAGCTGAGGGTTTATGTAAATTGTAGAAGGTTTATGCAGGTTGTAAGAGGTTTGTACTGAGAAAAAAATTTGGTCAGAAAACTGATTTTCAAAAAATGTTTAATTAGTCACCCTAGCTAACAATCCTCTACTCTCTCTACTTATTAGGGATGACTATTTCCTCCACCCTGACCATCTGGAGCTCAGAAACAGAGAAACAAAACCGACCCCCTGTCCTTCTATTCCCTATTCACCTCTCAGCCTGCTTCACCCAATCAGGGGCTTTCTACTCGTATGGGACCAACACCTATATGTATCTTCTTACTGATTGGACAAAAACCTGTACCCTAATATATCTCACTCCAAATATCAACCTAATCCCACACAATAAGTCTCTTTCAATTCCTAGTACACTCCCTGTCAATCTAAGGACCAAGTGAGCTATACAGGTAATTCCTTTCCTTGTTGCTGTAAAATTTCTATAAAAATAGGTCTAGGTGCAGGGGACTGGCCACTGCCCTGTCTTATTCCCACTCTCTCTCTCTCTCTCTGAAGCCCAGAAAATTTGTAAATATGGAATCAGTGGTTTCACACAAACTGGGTGTCTTGACTATTACCTTTTATTGGTCCACTCACTCTCCTATTTATTTTTCTAACTTTTGGACCCTGCCTCTTATGTTTGTTTACTAGTTTTTAAAGAACCACATGCAGATCTTTGCCAATCAGAAAATTGGAAAACCCCTTGTTCTTGATGCCAGCACCAATTATAGGACCAATCCTAATTTTGTGCCTAATTTTAATGCTTGCCTCTTTCTTTATCAAGTTCCTGCAGGCTTGGATGAGAGAAATCACCAGGATTACCTACAATCAAAGGGCGGATCACACACAGTGGATCACGAAGGGCGATCACGAAGGAGGCCCCAATAGCGATAACAGTAGGAAGTAGCTCCAGAAGATGGCTGGTCCGAAACAAACCTCCTTCTTGAACCCCATACCCTTTCCTTCCCCCCACCTCTTTTCCTTTCTTTCATACTACAGAGTTGAGAAATGATAGATATATTAATTTACCTGAACTCCAACTGCCCTTTTGTTGTCCCACTTGGCTGCCTGACCTCAACCTTACTTACTAGATAATAGCCCCTGAGGCAGAAGAGTTCCAGAAAGCTGATCAACCTCCAAAGGAGAAGTGTTCCAGGAAGCTGAAACCATAAAACCGTAAAGGGGAACATACCAGAAGTTTTGACTCAATACCCCCTCAGGCTCTCCCAAACACTATAAAATTCACACCTAAACTGTAACCAGTGCCCTTCTCCCTGGAGAAGTGCCTGGCAGGATTCCTTTCTTCCTTTCAATAAAGCCTGTTACTCTGGTCTTTTCGGACTCCCATGGATTCCAACAAATTCCAGCCATCCTGCCTTGCATGTTGACATAATAGTGTAAATTACTGAGGGTCAAAAGAAAGTTAATATCTCTTTGCCAGCTGGGTAGTTTGTATCAAGAATTTCATATGGTGAAAAAGTATTTTCCATGTTAAAATATATGTGTTGTTTCAAAGGCCTTTTGTTAATTCTTTATTTGCTGGGGATTTTTCTTTTTCTTTCTTTTCTTTTTTTTTTTTACAGATACAGAGAGAGAGTCAGAGAGAGGGATAGACAGGGACAGACAGACAGGAACAAAGAGATGAGAAGCATCAATCATTAGTTTTTTGTTGCACATTGCAACACCTTAGCTGTTCATTGATTGCTTTCTCATATGTGCCTTGACCGTGGGCCTTCAGCAGACCGAGGAACCCCTTCCTTGAGCCAGTAACCTTGGGCTCAGGCTGGTGAGCTTTTGCTCAAACCAGATGAGCTGGGCTCAAGCTGGAGACCTCAGGGTCTCAAACCTGGGTCCTCTCCACAGGCTCCCACTTCAGACCTCAGTGGTGACACCGCCCACACTCCAGCAATCCCAAACTGTGATCCATCTCCATAGTCAATCTTTTTACGTGCTCAGTGGGGTGTCCATTTGTTTTTATTGAACCTAGAGAGACACACACGTTATCTTTGGCCCAGCAGTACCCTTGTTAATCAAGTGATTCATGGAAAAAGCATCACCCGTCTCAAGGATAATGTGCACACTCAATGTCAAATTCTACTAAGAGATCAATTTAAAAGGAAGCCTGAAATGTGCCAATATGATTTAACATGTAGAGGTCCTTCATGTTCACAGTGAGAAGAATAAAGAAGAGGAGGCCAGGTGAAAAAGAGTAAAGAGTGAACTGTCTAGCAAAAAATATAAAGATAGAAAAGAAAGCTTTAAATAGTGTAAGTCATGTGAATATGTAAAATATCTAGCAATAAATACATTGCTCACAAATATTAGGGGATATTTTGTCACTTCATATTCATTTGGAAATATCCCCTAATTTGTGAGCAGTATATAATACAAATTGCAAAACTTCTCTAAGGAAAAAGTAACATAATTGAGAAAGGCTAACCAAAATCCAAAAATAAATGGAGAAATAGACATTAATGATTAGCTGAATAACATAAATATATTAATATATCTAAGGATTTAATAAAATCTCAAAAATAAAATTCAAGCAGGCTATTAAAAACTTTTATGTTGAGCCCTGGCCGGTTGGTTCAGTGGTAGAGCGTCGGCCTGGCATGCAGGGGTCCCGGGTTCGATTCCCGGCCAGGGCACACAGGAGAAGCACCCATCTGCTTCTCCACCCCTCCCCCTCTCCTTCCTCTCTGTCTCTCTCTTCCCCTCCCGCAGCCAAGGCTCCATTGGAGCAAAGATGGCCCGGGCGCTGGGGATGGCTCCTTGGCCTCTGCCCCAGGTGCTAGAGTGGCTCTGGTCGCGACAGAGCGACGCCCTGGAGGGGCAGAGCATCGTTCCCTGGTGGGCAGAGCGTCGCCCCTGGTGGGCGTGCCGGGTGGATCCCGGTCGGGCGCATGCAGGAGTCTGTCTGACTGTCTCTCCCGTTTCCAGCTTCGGAAAAATACAAAAAAAAGAAACTTTTATGTTGATACAATTTATTTTATTATAACTTAAGAATCATAAGAAGTTGCAAAGAAAAGTCAGAACATTTGTGCATTTAAAAACTTTTTTAGAAAATTAAATTTAATGGGTTGACATTGATCAATGAGTACAGAGGTTTCAGGTAAACATTTCTATAGCATTTGAACTCTTGCTCTATTTTGTATTCATTACTCAAAGTCAAATAATTTTCCATCACTGTATATTTGTCCTTCTTTACTCCTCGCACCCCCCACCCGCCCCAAATGATAACCACTTCACTTTTATCTATGTCCATGAGTCTCAGTTTCATAATCCACCTATGTGTGAAATCATACAGTTCTTAGCTTTTTCTGATGCATTTATTTCATTCAGTACAATGTTCTCAAGGTCTATTCATATTGTCACAAATGTCACTATGTCATCATCTCTTATGGCTGAGTAGTATTCCATAGTATATATGTACCACATCTTTATCCAATCCTCTATCGAGTAACACTTTGGTTGTTTCCATGTCTTGGCCACCGTGACTAATGTTGAGATGCACATGGGGTGGCATGGGTTTTTACATACCAATGTTTTCAAGTTTTTTGGTAGACACCTAGAGAGATTGCTAGGTCATATAGTAATTCTATTCTTAATTTTTTGAGGTACCCCTATACTGTCTTCCATAGTGACTGTACGAGTTTACATTCCTACCAGGAGTGACTGAGGGTTCCTTTTACTCCACAGCCTCTTCAACATTTATTATTACCTGACTTGTTGATAATAGCCAGTCTAACAGGTGTGAGTATCTCATTGAAGTTTGGATTTGCATTTCTTTAATAGTTAGCAAAGTGAGCATCTTTTTATAAAGCTGTTGGCCATTAGTATGTTTTCTTGTGGAAGTGTCTGTTCAGGTACTCTGCCCATTTTTTAATTGGATTGTGTGCTTGTTTGTTGCTGAGTTTTGTGAGTTCTTTATATATTTCAGATATTAACCCCTTATCAGAGTTGTTGTTTGTAAATATCATCTCCCATTTTGGTTGGATGACTTTTTGTTTTGTTGTTGTTTTTTTTTTTTTTTTCCTGTGCAGAAGCGCTTGTTTTTTTAAAAATTGATTTTGGGGGGTGGGGAGTGGAAACATCTACTCATAGTAGTTGCTTTCTGTAAGTGCCTTGACTGGGAAAGCCCAGGGATTTGAACCAGAAACTTCAGCATTCCAGGTCATTGCTTTATCCTCTGCACCACCACAGGTCAGGCTGTGCTTTCTAGTTTGGTATAGTCCCATTCATTTATTTTTGCCTTTACTTCCCTTGCCTTTGGGGTCAAATTCATAAAATGTTCTCTATGGCCAAGTTTAGTACCTATGATTTTTTTCTATGTAAGTTATACTTTCAGATCTTATATTTAGGTCTTTGATCCATTTTGAATTAATTTTTGTGCAGGAGACAAGATGTAGTCAAATTTTATTCTTTTGCATGTGGCTTTCCAATTTTCCCAGCACCATTTGTTGAAGAGGCTTTCTTTTCTCCAGTGTGCATTTTTGATCCCTTTGTCAAAGATTATTTGTTCATATATAAGTGGCTTCACATCTGGGCTCTCAATTCTGTTCCATTGGTCTGTATGTTTGTGTTTCTGCCAATACCATGCTATTTTGATTATCATGGATCTGTAGTATGATTTGAAGTCAGGTAGTGTGATACCTCTGGCTTCATTCTATTTCCTCAGGATTGCTTTGGCCATTTGGGGTTTCTTATGGTTCCATAAAAACCTGGTGAAGTTTTGTTCTATTTCTTTAAAAACGACTTTGGGATTTTAATGGGTATTGAATGAAATTTGTATATTTCTTTGAGTAATAAGACCATTTTAACTAGGTTGATTCTTCTGATCCATGAACAAGGAATATTTTCCATGTCATTGTGTCATTTTCAATTTCTTTCATTAATGCTTTGTAATTTTCAGTATATAGGTCCTATACATCCTTTGTTGAGTTTATTCCTAGTATTTTTTTTTTGTTGTTGTTGCTATTGTAAAAGGAATTGTTATTTTGAGTTCATTTTCTGAAGTTTCATTGTTGGCATGTAGGAAAGCAGTGGGCTTTTGTATATTGATTTTGTATTCTGCGACTTTACTGTATTGGTTTATTGTTCTTAATAATCTTTTGGCCTGGCCTGTGGTGGCACAGTGGATAAAGCGTCAACCTGGAATGCTGAGGTTGCCGGTTCAAATCCCTAGGCTTACCTGGTCAAGGCATATATGGGAGTTGATGCTTCCTGCTCCTCCCCCCTTCTCTCTGTCTCTCTTCTCTAAAATGAATAAATAAATTTAAAAAAGAATTTTAAATGCCTTTAATTAAAAAAAAATCTTTTGGTGGAGTCTTTGGGGTTTTCTATATACAGGATCATGTTATCTGCAAAAAGTGAGACCTTTACTTCTTCTTTCCCATATGGATGCCTTTTATTTCTTTCTCTTGCCTGATTGCTCTAGCTAAAACTTCCAGAACTATGTTGAATGAGAGTGGAGAGAGTGAGCATCGTTGTCTTGTTTCTGATTTTAGAATGAAAGCCTTCATTTTTCACTTAGTATAATATTGATTGAAATTTTGTAATATATAGCCTTTATTATGTTGAGATACTTCCCTTTTATACCCATTTTATTGAGTGTTTTAAACATAAAGGGATATTGTATCTTATCAAATGCCCTTTCTGCATCTATTGGTAGGATCATATAATTTTTGTTCTTTGTTTTGTTGATGTTGTGTATTACATTGATGAATTTACATATGTTGACCATCCTTGTGTTCCTGGAATAAATTCCACTTGATTGTGATGTATTATTTTTTAATGTATTGTTGTATTTGATTTGCTAGTATTTTGTTGAGTTTTGCATCTGTAATCATTAAAGATCAATGGTCTGTAGTTTTATATTTTGTGCTGTCCTTGTGAGGTTTTGGTATGATGATTATGTTGACCTCATAAAATATATTAGGGAGTAGGCCCTGGCCAGTTGACTCAGCGGTAGAGCGTCGGCCTGGCGTGCTTGGGACCCAGGTTCAATTCCAGGCCAGGGCACATAGGAGAAGCACCCATTTGCTTCTCCACCCCCCCCCTTCCTCTCTGTCTCTTTCTTCCCCTCCCGCAGCCGAGGCTCCATTGGAGCAAAGATGGCCCAGGCGCTGGGAATGGCTCCTTGGCCTCTGCCCCAGGCACTAGAGTGGCTCTGGTTGCGGAGGGGCAGAGCATCGCCCCCTGGTGGGCAGAGTGTCGCCCCTGGTAGGCGTGCCGGGTGGATCCCGGTCGGGCGCATGCGAGAGTCTGTCTGTCTCTCCCCATTTCCAGCTTCAGAAAAAAATACAAAATAAATATTGATACAAAATATATATATATTAGGGAAAAAATACAAAATATATATATATTAGGGAGTATTCTTTCTTCTTCAATTTTTGGAAGACTAAGAAAGATAGGTACAAAATTTTCTTTGAATATTTAGTAGAATTCACTAGTGCAGCAATCTGGTCCTGGACTTTTATTTTTTGGGAGGTTTTTGATAGTTGTTTTTATTTCCTCCCATTTATGGGTCTATTTAAGTTTTCCACTTCTTCATGACTCAGTTTTGGAAGAGTGTAAAGTTTTAGGAACTTACCCATTTCTTCTAGATTGTTAAATTTGTGGCATATAATCTTTCATAGTATTCTAGTATGAAGACTATACTTTCAGGGATCATTTCTATAGTTTGTATTCTAGTATGATCCTTTGTATATCTATGATGTTTGTGGTAATTTCTCCTCTTTCATTTTAGATTTTATTTATATGAGTAATTTCTCTTATTTTCTTAGTGACTCTAGCCAGGGGTTTGTTCATTTAATTGATCTTTTGAAAGAATCATCTCCTTGTTGTATTAATTTTTTATAGCTTTTATGTTCTCTATTTCATTTAATTCTGCTCTAATTGTTACTGTGTCCTTTCTTCTACTGAATTTAAGTTGCCTTTGTTCTTTTTCTAGTTTTTTAAGGTGTGATATTAGTTTGTTTACTTGGGATCTCTCTTCTTTCTTGAAATAAGCCTGTAACGATATAAACTTTTCTCTTATTACTGCTTTTGCTGCATCCCAGAGGTTCTGCTATGTTGTATTATCATTCTTATTTGTCTTTATATGTCTTTTGATTTCTGCTTTTATTTCTTCTTTGGCTCAGTCATTTTTAGAAGTATGTTAAGTTCCAAATTTTTCTAAGTTTTTTTACTTCTTTCTTACAGTTGAATTCTAATTTCAAAGACTTAAGGTCAGAGAATATGCTTGGTATAATTTTATTTTTAATTTGTTGATATTAGCTTTGGGGCCCAACATATGGTCTATCTTTGATAATGTTTCATGCACAGTGAAGAAGAATGTATAATCTGACACTTTGGGATGAAATGTCCTATAAATGTTTATTATGTCCATTTGGTATAGTGTGTTATTTAAGGCTAATATTTCTTTATTGATTATCTGTTTGGATGATCTACCTAAAGCAGTCAGTGGTGTATTGAAATCTCCAAGTATGATTGTGTTTTTGTTTCTAATTTTAGATATGTTAATAGATTCCTTATATACTTTGGTGCTCCCTGATTCAGTGCATATATATTAAGAAGTGTTATGTTTTTTTGATATTGTTTCCTCTTTATCATTATAAAATGTGCATCTTTGTCTCTTGTTACATTTTGTCTTGAAGTCAGCATTGTCAGATATTAGTATGACTATACCTGCTTTTCTTTGGGTATTATTTGCTTGAAGAATAGTTTTTAAACCTTTCACTTTGAGTCTTCTTTTGTCCCTGTGGCTTGGATATGTCTCTTGAAGGCAGCATATGGTTGAGTTTTGCTTTTTGATCTCATCTGTTATTCTGTGCCTCTTTATTGGTGAGTTTAGTTTATTTATATTTAGGGTAATTATTGACACTTGAAGATTTCCTATAGCCATTTTATGTTTTGTTTTCTGGTAGCTCTATATCTTGTTTAGTTCTTGTCTTTTGTGTTTCTCTTGGTTCTGTTTGTTTGTTGGTATTCCATACTACTTTCCCCTGTTCTTAATTTTTTATGCTATGTGATTCATTTTGTTTTTTCATTAGTGGTTACTATTAGGTTATTAAGAGAAATTTTTTTATATATACAAGAGTCTATTGTCTCATGAGTGCTTGCTTCTGCTTTCCACCCTCCTTTGCTACTACAGATATTTATCTTTTCCACTTTTATGTTTTTATTGTCACAGATTATCCTGGTGTTTATTGTAATGTTGTTGAAGATTTTACTTGTAGTTTTGTTTTGTTTTGTCTTTGTATCCAATAGAATAACCCCCTTGAGTATTTCTTGCAGTAGGGATTTTCTGGTGATAAATTCCCTCAGCTTCTTTATGTCTGGAACAGTTTTTTTGTTTTTTTTTTGTCCTTCATATTTGAAGGATAACTTCAGTGGATATAGTATTCTTGGCTGGTAAGTCCTCTCTTTCAGTACTTTGAATGTTTGGATCCACTGTCTTCTGGCTTGTAGAGTTTCTGTTAAGAAGTTTGATGATAACCCAGTGCGCATTCTTTTATGTGTTATTTTTTTTCCCTAGCAGCCTTGAGGATTCTTTCTTTGTCATTGATTTTTGACAATTTTATAACAATGTTTCTGCTTGGGTTGAGGTAACTTAGCATTCTGCTTTCTTCTTGGATTCAAGGATCTAACTCTTTCCATAGCCTGGGAAGTTCTCCATTTCCTTCTCTTTCTCTTCATCTTCTGATATACCCATTTTTCTTTTCTTCTTCTTCTTCTTCTTCTTCTTATTATTATTATTATTATTTTAGTTAGAGAGGTTGGGAGAAAGGGAGACAGTTCTGCATGCACCCTGATCTGGATCCACCAGCAACTCCCTTCTTAGGCTTATGCTTGAGTTGGCTGAGCTATTTTCAGCATCAGAGGCCAATGCTTGGATGAACTTAGCTATTCTCATTGCCTGGGTCTAATGCTTGGACAAATTGAGCCACTGGCTGTGGGAGCAGAAGAAAGGCAAAAAGGAGAGAGGGAGAGGAAGAGAAGCAGATGGTCACTTTTCATGTGTGCCCTGACTGGGAATTGAGCCCAGGACGTCTCTCTCCTCTTTCCTCTATATCATTTCTAGTTACCTGTCTTCAATGTCACTGATTTTCTCCTCTATTTGATTTCTTTTTATTTTTTATTAAAGACTTTATTCCATTTTTAGAGAGGAGAGAGAAAAGGGGGAGGAGCAGGAAGCATCAACTCCCATATGTGCCTTGACCAGGCAAGCCCAGGGTTTCAAACCAGCGACCTCAGTGTTTCAGGTCAATGCTTTATCCCATTGTTCTCCTCTATTTGGCCTGTTCTATTAGCTAAATTTGTTAGCTCAGTTTTCAATTTATATATTGAGTTCTTCATCACTGTTAGGTGTTTTTTTTTTTAAGTTTCAGTCTCCTTGGTGAAGTACTCATTTTGTTCATTTATTTGTTTTTTGAGCTCATTATTGCCTATCAGTGTTTTCTCATATCTCATTGATTATTTCCAGAACTTCAGTTTTGAATTCTTTATAGTTTAACTTTAAGGTTTCCATGTGATTGAGATTGATTTATTAAGATTTTTTTTGAACTACATCTCTTTCTTTTGTAGCCCTTCTTTGATGGCATTTGAGAGTGGTATTGTTAAGAAACTTAACTAAAAACAAAAAAAAATGAAAAAATAAGAATAAAAATTACAATAAAAATAGAAATATCTTTAAAATAATGACAAGAAAAAGAAAAAACCACAAAAAAAAGCAAAAGGCAAAAAACACAATAAAAAAACAAACAAAACATTCAAAATAAAATAAGAATAAAAATATTTAAAAGAAATTTATTTTTATTTTAGTGAGAGAAAGAGAGGCAGAGTGACAGACTCCGGCATGAGCCCAGATTGGGATCCTCTTGGCAAGCCTACAAGGGGGCAATGCTATGCCCATCTGGAGCTGTTGCTCCATTGCTCAACAATCGAGTTTTTTTTTTAAGTACCTGAGGCGGAGACCATGGAGCCATCCTAGAGCCTTGATTGTGAGACAGAGAGAAAAAGAGAGAAATGGGAGGGGTGGAGAAGCAGATAGTCGCTTCTCCTGTGTGCTTTGACTGGGAATCAAACCCAGGACATCCACACACTGGGCCAACACTTTACCACTAGGCCAACCAGCCTGGGCCAAAATATAAAAATTAAAGAAAATGAAAATCAAAAGAGAAATAGAGATTTCAGTTTTGAGAGGTTTTTCTGTTTTCTTCCAGTAGGTGGTGCTGCATTACAAGTTTTAGCTCTGTAAAATTCTTGGGCTGACCAACACTGAGATGTTGCTGTTGCAATGACGTAGGCAGGGCTCCAGTTGCGATGATGGGTGAGGCATGCTGTGAAGGCTTTAAGACTTTAGTAATGGTGATCTCAGGCCTCTGAGCCCTCCTCCTCATGTCTCAGCAGACCAGGGGAACAATCACAGAGCACCTCTGTTCTTCAGGGAAGAGAGTAGCTTTGGATGGCTAACTGTGGGGTATGTCTCTGCCATTCTCTATACCCTGCATAGTGTGGAAGATAGCATCTGGGAGTCTGGGGGGGGGCACACTTTGTTCTTCTCTGTCTCTGCACCAAGTGCAGCCTGATAACCAACCATGGGAACACTGGCCGTGACCCCTCGTTCTGCCACCACTTTGGTTTAGTATCTGCCCCACTACCCCTTGATCTCACTACTCCTCCAGGAAAATACCTAGTCACTGAGCTTCTTCCCTCTCTGGAGCCCTGGCAGATAAAACCCCAAACAGTCTGGGTGTCTCTTCTCTCAAGAGCTAACCACAAGTATGTCTTATCTTCTGCCCCTCTTCTCAACCTTTCCCACCTTTAGTCCATTCAGTGCGTGGATCTTTCAGGCAAGCCTGCGAACCAAGCTGGTATTTCTTCACTAAATTATGGCTGTTCAATTTGTTAAATTTCAAGGGGAGAGATTGAGAGTATATCTCATACCCCTATTACTCTAACATCCACAAAATTTTTAATCCAGCTTTCCCAGTGAAAATATTTTAAATACCCATAGTTCATTTTCCAAACCAAGAAATAGACACTGGTACAATACTAGTAGTTCTACTATGTGCCTTGTTCTACTTTCGTCAGTTATTACATGTACTATTTTGGTGGTGTATACTATTATAAAATGTTATCACATGTGATAACATTTTATAATAGTATACACATAATGTATATGTGTAATATGTGTAGTTGTGTAACAATCACCAAAGTCAGGATACATAACTGTTCCATCACTACAAAGAAGCTCCCTTAGGCTACTTCTTTCTTTATGGTAAGGCTCATCCTCTGACTCTAAAGCCTAAGAACCATTTGTCCATTCTCCATTACTATAATTTATTATTCAGACAGTGTTGTGTTATAGAAATGAAATAAAACAGGATGTAATTCTTTGAGATCGAATCTTTTCAACCAGTATAATACCCTAGAGAACCATTAAATTGCTTTGTGTATCAAAGATCATTCCTTTTTATTGCTGAGTTCCATTGTATGTATGGATGTACCACAGTATCTATTCACCTGTTGAAGAAAATCTGTGTTCTTTCTAGTTTAAGTCTATTACAAATAAAGCTGATATGAACACTGTTTTTCATATTTTTGTGTGAATTTATGCTTTCCTTCTTCTAGGATAAAAACATTATACTGAGTGGAAAGGCTAAACATAAAGTGTTTGATTTTCTTAATATGAAATACTATGCAAGTCAAGATTTGTCTCTAGTGACAGAAAGCAGAGCAATGATTACCTGAGATAGGAGGTGGGATGCTGGAGTTAATTACAAAGAAGCGTTTTCTTTGTGGTGATGGAAATGTCCCATATCTTGATTAGTAAGTAGTTACAACACGGGTGTGCACATATAGCAAAATTCAGTGGAATCTATATTTTAAATGGGTTCATTTCAATATATGTAATCTGTATCATAGTAAAACTGATTCAAAAAGCATTTGTGCATGAATCTTGTTATAATTTTTCCTTGCACTGTTTATATATGTTTTGTAAATATTTTCAGATGCTTTTTATATTTCTCAAAAAATAAAAAAAATTCATTTAAAAAGAAAAAATGCTGAGTTGGGATGCTGGTGGCTGGAATTGTAGGGCCATGATTCTGCTTGTAGGTACTGAAGTCTCACTAACAAGAAATTCCCACCCATGGAAAGGGTCAATCTCTTTTCTCCTTTTGATCAGAGAAGTTCAGGAAAGAGCATCAGTTTTGAGGAAAAAGAATAAGCTCACTTGGGTGCAAACTTCAATGTTGTTGAAGCTTTGATTAACATCTCATCCTCAAGGTGGAGGGATTAAAGTCAAACAGTAGTGGCAATAATAATTGGGTGTGAGAATCGGAATGTCTGAGTAGTAATGCTCAGACAAGGCCTCTATTACCAGGATGTGGAAGAGCAAATATTCATTACAGTGGCAAAGCTTCCCGTTGCCTACCTTTCCAACCATTGGCAGCTTTAACTCATTTTGTATATTCCTGCTTACACTGAGCCTCACAATCAGATAAAGGTGAGAGTTTAAGTTCTTTTCAAGTCTTTGGTGTTTTGGATAGTGCATGGTTTCATGGTTTCTAGATTCCCTTTATGTGTGAGAGTTTTTTTTTGAAAAATTATTTCAGAGAAAGAGAAAAAGAAATATTGATTTGTTGTTCCACTTAGTTGTGCATTCATTGGTTGCTTCTTGCATGTGTCCAAACCCGCAACCGTTGCATATTACAACGACACTCTAACCAACTTAACTACCTGGCCAGGGGTTTGTGAGAGCTTTTTGAAGCTGTTATTGCCCAAAGTAAGCTGTCCCCATATTTTCCTCCCACGTTCTCGGCATATCTGTTGTTTGCCTTAACTCTATTCTTTTGCCTCAAATAGCAGCAGCTTGTTTATTTACCTTTCACTGTTTTCAAAGAAAGCCCCCTACTTAGCTGCTTTTTCACCTGGAGAAAGTTTCAAGTTTGATGAAACAAAGGCGAGTATAAAAAGGTTGAAACAAACAAAATTCTTTGGGAACAAGACCCACTTTACTTTTTCTGGAACAAGGTAACCCACATTGAGAATGTAGGCTTTTATCTTTAAAAGTCCAGCGTGGTGGAGCAAGCTGGGACAAAAGCTAAGTTAAAAATGCTACAAAAGTCTCCTGCCATGTTTAACCTACCTTATTCCTGGTTGCTGTAAACTTTATAAAAAATTGATTCAGGTGAATTTTTCTCTTTTGTCAGTGTTTCTGTGGAGGGACTATCCTTTGCAGCTCCCTCCTCTGCCATTTCCACTGATGTTATACCCAGGCCTCTTCACAAAGGATATATTTTTTTGTATTTTTCTGAAGTTGGAAATGGGGAGGCAGTCAGACAGACTCCCGCATGCGCCCAACCTGGATCCACCCGGCATGCCCACCAGGGGGTGATGCTCTGTCCATCTGGGGTGTCACTCTGTTGCAACCAGAGCCATTCTAGCACCTGAGGCAGAGGCCATGGAGCCATCCTCAGCACCCGGGCCAACTTTGCTCCAATGGAGCCTTGGCTGCGGGAGGGGAAGAGAGAGACAGAGAGGAAGGAAAGGGGTAGGGGTGGAGAAGCAGATGGGTGCTTCTCCTGTGTGCCTCAGCTGAGAATCGAACCCGGGACTCCTGCACGCCAGGCTGATGCTCTACCACTGAGCCAACCAGCCAGGGCCACAAAGGATATTTTAACACAATTAAATAGCTTAATAAGCTAAGTTACTCTTTACTTATACTTGGCTGGTTACTGATTCTGTCTTTCGAGAGTCCATATTGTAAGAGGTCTACCGGAAAGTTTTGTCCATTTTTGGAATAAAACAAAATACAAATTTTTCTTACCGTCAATAAACTTTATTAAATAACATATTTCCACACCAATTCTATCTTCTGAATATGGTCCAAAATGGTTTGCTGAGCTGAATTAAGCCTTTCTGTGATCTCCAATGTTGTCAGAAAAAGATCTTGTTCCAACATGGTCTTAACAACATCGTCATCAATCAAAGATGGTCGCCCAGAACATGGCTTATCAGAAAGGTCAAAATCACCTGTTACGAATTTTTCAAACCATCTTCTGCATGTCCTATCAGAAACTGTACCTTCACCAAACACTTTCAATAAATTTCTACATGCTTCTGTAGTATTTCTTCCTTGTTGTATACAATACAGTGGCGTAAATGAAATTTATCAGTAGCCATGGGTATGCTATTGCTTCACACATAAGACTAATGTGAATCAACTTTGTTTTAGTTAATTTGCTACATCAGTATGTATACATTAAGTGATAACAATAGAGAGGCACACATACGCCAAATAAACGTGCTTATGTGTCGAAACTTGTGATAAAAATGGACAGAACTTTCCGGTAGACCTTTTATTTTTGTAGATGCACTAGTTATATTTTGTTGATGTATTTTTGCTGATCTATCATAAAGTGAAAGTTTTGTTTTCAAAAAAAAAAAAAAAGAGTGGAAAAGAATCCTTATTATCTGGAAACTAAATAGCACATTATTTAATAATGAATGGGTAAACAATGAGATAAAAAAAAATTTTAATTCCTAGAAACAAATGATAATGAGCATACATCAACTAAAATTTATGGGACACAGCAAAAGCAGTCTTGAGAGTAAAGTTTATAGCATTACAGGCATACTTCAAGAAGCTAGAAAAAGCTCAAATAAACAATTTGACCCTACATCTAAAAGAACTAGAAAAAGAACAGCAAGTAAAGTCCAGAGCTAGTAGAAGGAAGAAAATAATAAAGATCAGAGCAGAAATAAACAACATAGAGGCTAAAGAAACAATACAGAGGATCAATGAAACCAGGAGCTGGTTCTTTGAAAAGGTAAACAAGATCAATGAACCTTTAACCAGACTCACCAAAAAAAAAGAGAGAGGACTCACATAAATAAAATTAGAAACGAGAGTGGAGAAATAACAACTGACACAACAGAAATACAAAATATTGTAAGAAAATACTATGAAGAACTATACGCCAAAAAACTAGACAACCCAGATGAAATGGACAAATTCCTTGAAACATATAATGTTCCAAACATTAATCTGGAAGAATTAGAAAACCTAAACAGACCAATTACAACAAATGAAATTGAAACAGTTATCAAAAAACTCCCAAAAAAGAAAAGTCCTGGGCCAGATGGCTTCACAAGTGAATTCTACCAAGTATTCAAAGAAGAACTAACTCTTATCCTTCTCAAGCTATTTGAAGAACTAACTCTATCCTTCTCAAAAAATTCAAGAGGAAGGAAGACTTCCAAGCTCCTTTTATGAGGCGAGCATAATTCTGATTCCAAAAACAGGCAGAGACAACACACAAAAAAGAAAACTATAGGCCAATATCCCTGATGAATTTAGAATGCTAAAATCCTCAACAAAATATTAGCAAACCGGATCCAGCAATATATGAAAAAAATCATACACCAGGATAAAGTGGGATTTATTCTTGGAAGGCAATGCTGGTATAATATTTGCAAATCAATCAGTGTGATTCATCACATAAAAAAAGGAAGAAGAAAAACCACATGATAATTTCAATAGATGCAGAAAAAGCATTTGATAAAATCCAGTACCCATTCATGATCAAAACTCTCAGCAAAGTGGGAATACAGGGAACATACCTCAACATGATAAAGGCCATCTATGAGAGACCCACAGCCAACAGCATACTCAATGGGCAAAAATTAAAAACAACCCCTTTAAGATCAGGAACCCCTTTTTCACCAGTCTTATCCAACATAGTTCTGAAGTCCTAGCCACAGCAATCAGACAAGAAAAAGAAATAAAAGTCATCCAAATTGGAAAAGAAGAAATAAAACTATCATTATTTGCAGATGATATGATATTGTATATAGAAAACCCTAAAGTCGCAGTCAAAAAAACTACTGGACCTGATAAATGAATTCAGCAAGGTGGCAGGATATAAAATTAATACTCAGAAATCAGAGGCATTTTTATACACTAACAATGAACAGTGAGAAAAAGAAATTAAGGAAGCAATCCCCTTTACCAATACAACCAAAAAAATAAAGTACCTAGGAATAAATTTAACCAGAAATATTAAAGATTTGTACTCGGAAAATTATAAAATATTGATAAAAGAAATCAGGGAAGATACAAACAAGTGGAAGCATATATCGTGCTCATGGTTAGGAAGAATAAACATCATTAAAATGTCTATATTACCCAAAGCAATTTATAAATTCAATGCAATACCGATTGAAATACCAATGACTTACTTCAGATATAGAACACATATTCTAAAATTTATATGGAACCAAAAGAGAACACGAATAGCCTCAGCAATCGTGAAACGGATGAATAAAGTGGGAGGTGTCACACTTCCGGATATCAAGTTATACTATAAGACCATTGTACTCAAAACTGCCTGGTACTGCATAAGAACAGGCATATAGATCAATGGAACAGAACTGAGAACCCAGAAATAAACCCACACCTTTATGGACAACTGATATTTGACAAAGGAGGTAAGAGCATACATTGGAGTAAAGACAGCCTCTTCAACAAATGGTTTTGGGAATATTGGACAGCTATCTGCAAAAAAAATGAAACTAGACCACTAACTTACACCATTCACAAAAATTAACTCAAAATGGATAAAAGACTTAAATGTAAGCCGTGAAACCATAAGCATGTTAGAAGAAAACATAGGCAGTAAGCTCTCTGACATTTCTCGCAGCAATATATTTGCTGATTTGTCTCCACAGGCAAATGAAATAAAAGATGGGATAAACAAATGGGACTATATCAAACTAAAAAGCTTCTGCACACCTAAAGACAGTAAGAACAGAATAAAAAGACAAACTACACAATGGGAGAATATATTTGACAATGCATCTGATAAGGGCTTAATAACCAAAATTTATAAAGAACTTGTAAAACTCAACACCAGAAAGACAAACAATCCAATCAAAAAATGGGCAAAAGAAATGAATAGACAATTCTCCAAAGAGGACATACAGATGGCCAATAAGCATATGAAAAAATGGTCAACATCACTAATCATTAGAGAAATGCAAATTAAAACCACAATGAAATATCACCTCACACCAGTCAGAATGGCATTTATCAACAAAACAACACAGAATAAGTGGTGGCGAGGATGTGGAGAAAAGGGAACCCTCCTACACTGCTGGTGGGAATGCAGACTGGTGCAGCCACTGTGGAAAACAGTATGGAGATTCCTCAAAAATTTAAAACTCAAACTGCTTTTTGACCCAGCTATCCCACTGTTAGGAATATACCCTAAGAACACCATAGCACTGTATGAAAAGAAGAAATGCATCCCCATGTTTATGGCAGCTTTGTTTACAATTGCGAAGATCTGGAAACAGCCCAAGTATACTTCAGAGGACAAGTGGATTAAAAAGCTTGGTACATATATACTATGGAATACTACTCAGCCATAAGAAATGATGACATCGGATCATTTACCAACAACATGGATAAACCTTGATAACATTATACAGAGTGAAATGCGTAAATCAGAAAAAACTAAGAACTATATGATTCCATACATAGGTGGGACATAAAAATGAGACTCAGAGACATGGACAAGAGTGTGGGGATTATGGGGTGGGAAGGAGGAGAGGGAGGGAGTTGGGGAAGGGGGGGGCACAAAGAAAATCAGTTAGAAGGTGATGAAAGACAATTGGACTTTGGGTGATGGGAATACAGCATAAGCAAATGTCAAAATAACCTAGAGCTGTTTTCTCTGAACATATGCACCCTGATTTATCAATGTCACCCCATTTAAATTAATAAAAAAAAAAAAGAATTTGTCTCCGGGCTAATTCAGGCAGTTAGAAGAATAGTATAAGGATGCCAATTCTGCTTCTCAGGCCACATCCTGCAAAAGGGGCCTCAAGAAAATTGGCGATTTGGCTCCTCTGATTTTCCCAATTGGATTTAAAAAAAATAGGTCAGGAACGCCCTGAAATGGAACTAACAATACAAGGGCATAAATTTAAAGGACTTTTAGATACTGGAGCTGATATATCTGTTATTGCTAAGCTACATTGGCCTCCTTCCTGGCCCACTCATGCAGCAGCCACAGAATTACAAGGTATAGGGCAGAGTAAATCCCCACAACAAAGTTCTAGTTTTTTACATTGGGAAGATTAAGAACGTCATTCTGGATTTTTTCAGCCTTATGCGCTCCCTGGATGGCCATTTAATTTATGGGGTAGAGATGTTTTGAAAATACGGGAGCATTGCTTGTTAGTCCTAATGGTTTAGTCAGTACTCAGATGCTTGATCGGGGACTTTTGCCCACTAAGGGACTAGGGAAAGAACAGCGAGGAATTCTCACCCCCATAGAAATGGCACCCAATACCAGAAGGTGTGGTTTAGGATATCAAAATTTAGCATAGGGGCCTTGGTAGCTCCTGCTACCCCAATAATACATTGTGCAGACCCAATTACTTGGAAATCAGATAATCCTGTATGGGTAGACCAATGGCCCCTTTCTCAGGAGAAACTTAGGGCAGCTGCTCGATTGGTACAAGAGCAGCTACAGTTTGGGCACATTGAACCATCTAATAGCCCATGGAATACACTTCCATATTTAGATCTTGTCGCCTCCTGGATTATCAATGGGCATAGGCGACCCTTACAGCTTATAGGTTTTGAGCCTCAAAATTATTGTTGTTCCTTTTTTCAAAGATCAACAACAATGGCTCTGGGAAACTTCCACTAAAGGGCAAATCGCTCTTGCAAATCAATGGACAACTTTATACTGAAACAGTCAACTTAAAATCAGCTCAAAGACTAGAATTATATGCCATTATCATGGCTTTTCAGCATTTGCCATATTCCTCCTTTAATCTATATACAGATAGCAAATATTTACTTATGATTGTTTGTATTATAAAGTTATCTTAGGGACAACTGCGGATGAGCTATTTCAGCAGTTCCTCCTTCTTCAAAGACTTGTATGTCAACATAGAGCTCCATTTTTTATAGGACATACTTGAGCTCACTCCATGCTCCCTGGAGCTTTAGCACAAGGGAATGCCCATGGTGATCAAGCTACCCAAAAGAAAATTATTTGGAGCAACCATGACAGATCGAACAATTCAGTCTCATACTATTCATCAACAGAACACTACAGCCCTGTGTAAACAGCTTCAACTTTCTCAGGAAGCAGCACGGCAGATTGGTAAATCCTGTCCAAGATGTCCTATACTACAATCTGTCCCTTCATTTGGAGTTAACCCTCAAGGATTCCTACCAGGACAACTTTGGCAAATGGAGGTTACTCATATACCTTCATCTGGCAAACAGCCCTATGTCCACGTTACAGTGGATACTTATTCTGGATTTATATACATAGTAACCCCTGCCAGAACAGGAGAGGCTGCTAAGCAGGTTCTAGCTCATTGTCTCTATGCATTTTTCTATTATTAGAGTTCCTAAACTGGTTAAAACTGACAATGCTCCTGCATATGTAGCAAAAACATTTACTGTATTTTGTCAAACCTTTCGAATTATGGGTATTTCTTACATCGTTAAAGTCAAGGTATTATTAAAGCATACCCAGCAAATATTTTAAGGTCAATTTAAAAAAATTTAAAAAGGGGGAGTCATATCCTGGAACTCCTACGGGTCTACTATATCATGCTTTTTACTTAAAAATTTTTAAATTTTTTTTGAATGCTGATGAACAGGAGATGCTAAATCTTCTCCTGCAAACTTCTACCTTCTTTTATTTGATCCAGCTAATAACACAGTTTTGTCTTTTTCCAAATAGCTCCAGATATACGAAGAAGGTTTATATAGGCAGATGGGGATCCTCAAACCCCTCAGCGAGATCTTCTGAGCATGGCTTTTAAGGTACCAAGAGGCAGAAAAAGCCCAATAGAGATCAGGTGAACTACCAGCTTTTAGAATATGCCCTTAAAGGTTCCAACGCCCCAAAGAAGTCTCATAAGAATACATCTGGGTCCTGCTTCAATAGTGAAAAGGAAGGTCATTGAGCTAAAGCCTGCCAGGCTTACATGCCTTTGCTGTGAGGACAAAGGGACACTGGAAGGTAGGCTTCCCCTTCGCTTCTCTAAGGGAGGGGTCAGTCTCTTTCAGCCCTGCTCCAGCCACCTATGACCTAACCTTGCCCAGAATGCTGGGGTTTGCCACTGAAGGCTGAAGGTGCCCAGGGCCGTTGGCCCCATCTACAACACTGTGGACAAGCCTAGGGTATTTCTTCCAAGAAGCAGATAAACTGATCTCATTTGCACAAGGGCCACTTAACTATGTCTTGCCCGAATAGTCAGGTTTTTTATTCTTCCCTTCAAGATCTCTGTTGTGGGTGTTGATAGTCCTATTTTTTGCTGCTTTGTTTAATATATAGTGTTTCCTTTATTCCTCCTACCTTAATGCCCCACTCATATTTCAGGCTGGGACCTACTCCTAATTTAGAGCTCTCTCTCCCCCTTTTGCCAACTTCTATTGTGAATTTACCTTTGCCACCCAGCTTAGTGTATCCCAAGGTTCTCTTTACCATGCCACAGTTGCAGAGCTCCAGGGAATAGCACCCTGGTCTCATCTCTCTAGGCAGAGAATAGAGGCTCCATCTCCACAAATGCTGCAGATGGCTTTTCCAGTCTACCTGAATCATTACCAGCTAGAAGCAGTGGTCACTGGGACTTGGACATGAACTGCAAAGTATAGAATTGTGACAACAATTCCAGTGCCATGCAGATGCAGACTTTTCCTGGACGTGGACTTTTTCTGGACTCCTGCTCCATGTGATAGCTCCTAATGGATTGAACTGGGGTTGGGTTGCCTTCGCAGGGATTTGGAATGGTTTTGGTGCCAACTTGGACTTGGTGAACATGTTAAGGACACTACTCTTTTATGAATTCTTGTTGTATTGGCCAAGAGTTTGCTTAAAGGCTTTAATCATTGTAAATATATATATAAATATATATATATATATATATATATATATATATATATATATATATATATATATATATATATATATATATATATATGACTGGATAAAGAAGATGTGGCACATAAAGTGAAATAAGTAAATCAGAAAAAAAAAGAATCCATATTGTCAACCATTGTGGTCAGGATATCTGCGTTCTTGTTAGTTACACAAACAAAGAAATTTTGGTCTGGTCCAGTCCAAGGGTCAAAGGAACAAGACATTCAAGGCAGTTGCTCTGGGATGGCAGCTCCGACTCCATTTTATACTTAGGTGTACTAATTTAGTACTCATTATTCTTCTTGATAGAGATTATTGTTTCCTGGGGAACAAAACTGAGGATAGAGAGGGTAAAGGACACACACAGGGTTACACTACTAGCAAGTAGAGAATCCAGACTTAAACAGAGTTTTGTGTAACTCCATAGTATGATACTCTAATGACTAACCAGGAAAAGAAGGTAGCTGGTTTCCATACACCAGAGTTTATAGACCTCAGTAAGCCCTTACCAGGTGGTGGTGTAGTGATAGAACATCATCCTGGGACACAGAAAACCCAGGCTCAAAACCCCAAGGTCACCGGCTTGAGCATGGGTTCATCTGGCTTGAGTGTGGTATCATAGACATGACCCCATGGTCTTTGGCTTGAGCCCAAGGTCACTGGCTTGAAGCTCAAGGTCACGGGCTTGAACAATGGGTCACTGGCTCAGCTATAGCTTCCCTTCCCATCAAGGTACATATGAGAAGGCAGTCAATGAACAACTATGGAGCCACAATGAAGAATTGATGCTTTTCATCTTTCTCTTCCTTCCTGCCTATCTGTCTGTCTGTCTCTCTCTTGCAAAAGAAAAACTCAGTAAGATTTTTAAAACTTTTGTTATATTCCTGTGTTTAAAGTGATTGACAGCAAAATCCTGAAACTGAAGTGTATGTAGGAAAATGGAGACTAGTCCTTCTGCAAACCTCCGAAAGATGCAGTGGATAGTGGCAGTCTGGGGAGAAAAGAAAAACAACTGAGCCCCTGGGTCATTGTGGAGAAGCCTGGGGCAGTGCTCTCTCCTGTTTTCTCCCTATGCAAACAGCCCCACTTAACTTGCACCCTAGGCTTCCAAATGGACCACCTTCCTTGGTTCCTGCTGAAGCCCCGTTTTCTCATGCACATGCTTCCCCCACTCTATTTCTCACTAGAAAATTCCCTATACAACTTCAGGTCCTGCTGTAAGTGTTCTTTCCTGTTGGGGACTAAAAAATCAACAGGATTTTTAGAGTTTAGATACCTGGGGGACAGAGGTGCTGGGAGCTGACTGTAAGCTGACAGTCTGACCAACCCCCCACCTCACCTGCCTGATTGAGTTGCAAGGGCCTGTGCTTCAGTACTCGTCCTACCTCCCATGTTCCCCAGAAGGTCTGGAAGGAAGTTACTTCTTGGTATAAGGTTATGTTTAAATATGTTAAGTATTGGTGGGGGGGTCTGACCAGGTGGTAGTGCAGTGGATAGAGTGTCAGACTGGGATGTGGAGGACCCAGGTTTGAGACCATGAGGTTGTCAGCTTGAGCGTGGGCTCATCTGGTTTGAGCAAAGCTCACCAGCTTGGACCCCAGATTGCTGGCTTGAGCAAGGGGTTACTTGGTCTGCTGTAGCCCGACCGTCAAGGCACATATGAGAAAGCAATCAATGAACAACTAAGTTGTCGCAAAGAAAAACTAATAATTTATGCTTCTCATCTCTCTCCGTTCCTGTCTGTCTATCTCTCTCTATCCCTCACTCTGACTCTCTCTCTAAAAATAAAAAAGTATTGGTGGGGTTTTTTTACACATAGTAGAGTTCTTGAGTTGCCTTGGAAACGTCATTGAATTGCTAATTTCTACCTTGCCCAGAATAATAAAGTAGGATGTAGCTAGGACAGCAGCCATGTTTTGTGGCTCTGCCAGGGTGGTAATTTTACTGCTGGCAGGAGCTGTGGCTTCCTCCCCATATGCATCTTATATGTGTCTTTAGTTCTTTGTCTTTATTCATTAATTTTGTACCATTTCTGCTCAGGACCTTGAAATATACTTGTCGTGCGGGTGGCGACACCTGACTCCTTCAACTCCCCAGTCCTCCTGTGTGTTCCCACAGCACCGCTGACAGCCAGGTGTAAACACGGCCAGCCTTATCTTTGACTCCTCGTCCTCTCTCATTCCACATTAAATCAATGACAGAGTCCAGTCTGCTCTGTCTTCATAATATCACTACCGTCTTCCCTTCTCCAGTCCCACTGTTGCTGCTTTTGTCATGGCTTTGATGTTGCTCACTTGGAGTATGTGAGCATGTGTTGAATTAAATTCATTGGGATGGAGTCTTATGAACATTGGATTTGGAAAGAAAGCTTTTCTCTTCTCCTTGGAGTGCAGGAAGGCTGTTATATGGAGCCATGAGGCCTAAGTGGCTAGGAGGGATGAAGGAAGAGGGATCTAGGAGCTGGAAAAAGAGGTTGTTTTAAGCACTTCGGCCTGTGTTTCATAAAGGGTCTGATATGCAAAGAGGCCTCCAAATGCAAAAGAAACCAAGGTGCCAGAAACTGACCCAAAGTTCAATTTGTTGGGTTAATAGGGGATGTATTTACAGAAAGCAGTCCTGGGTGGCAGCAGAACAGATGGGTCTCCACACTGTTCATCCCCAGACCACCTATTTCATATCGCCCTAGAGGTGCTCTACTTACTCCAAAAGGAAAGCAGGGTGGGTCGAGGGGAACAGAGGGACCAGATACTGGAGCTATGGCACCAGAGTAAGTTAAAAGATAGATAACCCTGAGGGTACATTGCCCCAAAGAAGAGCTGAATAGTGGAGAAAGGATTAATTGTAGTTCGTGATTAACTCAAAGCCTCTATGCACATTCCAGAGTCTGCCTGGGGAAGTGGAGCGAAGACAGGTGTTCAGGAGGATTAGTTACAAAATGGAGCCAGCTTTGTAAGCTGAAATCAGCTCTGTCCACACAACCTGGGAGAAGACTCAGAGGAAGAAGTAAAATGCTAGAACTGCAGAAGGAGGTATTATGTAAGTCAAGAAGAGGAGGCCTGAGAAAACTGCGGTCCTGGCCATGACCTACATGCCGGGGGAAGTCAGATCAGGTTCCTGTGCTGAAGGAGGTGCACTAACGCCCCTGGTGGTCCTGGTGAGCCAGGGACCATTGCTCCAGGAACAGCCTGGGATCCGCCTGAGGGGTTAGGGGACAGAACATCTTCTTGCAGCCTTGAGCTGAGATTGTTTCTGCTCACTGGAGGCCAGGTGGGCAGCAGATGAAAGGTGACCAGCTTAGTCAGGCAAGGCAGGAACAAGGAGCACTAGAACAGGTAGCCCTGGAGCTCTCGGAGCATTCAGACGTGGAGGGGGAAGATGTGAATGTTAGTACATTAAGAAGATACAAATATGCTCAAGGAAAAACAACAGCTCTTAGCATTTTAATGACTAAACCCATGCCAAAATGTTGAAAATGCAAGGTTAAAAAGAGTACATAACGTCCTCCTCTTCAGGTCTTAGAAATGTCCTGAAAATGCATGCTCACACATAGGGTAAGAAAGTGAGATTCCTATAATACCTACACAATTCCTCCTCATCCCAGAAAGTTCTTCGCCCAGACAGAAGCCTAGGAGGTATGTCCAAAGGCACTATGATGAGCACTCTGCTTAGGTTCGTGGAGTACCCAGGTCTCTGTGGCTTCAACATTGATGGAACAGCCAAAAGTTTAGTACCACAGGTGTAATGAATTTGAGTCATAGTTTTCTTTTTTCTCTTTTTAATTGACAGGCTGTGTTTTGGTTCTCACTGCTTGCCAGTGGTTTTCCATTCTGTCTCCTGTCCTACCTATTATTCCAGTGCCACCACTTGGCTTGACAGGGTGTTGGGTTGGGTCCTTTTTGGCCCTTTGGTTATTCTGATTCCCTCCATTCTGAGTTGCTCCTCAGAGGACCGTCAGCAGGCACAGACCTGACTGCTCACTCGGGGGTTCTCAGCCGGCAGCTCAATCAAAATGGAGGCCACACTCGGAGGCCAGACTGCTTCTGGGGTGCGACTCCACACAGCTAGCATGCAAAGCCATACCAAACAACAATAATAGCCACTCCACTGCTGTGGTAATACCTAGTGGCTTCAGTTTCAGGTTTTCCTTTTGGGAGGGGTGGTATTAAAAACCTAAGGCTACAGACATAATATGACTTGCATTGTCTTGGGTCTTCTTGGAATATTAATCATCTCCTTCAGTAATCACATTTATAGCTCTAAATACCCTCTGTTCACTGATGACCCACAGTGATGACTGTCCTCAGGTTCTGAGAGAGGAGAGTGAATCAGGAAGTGAGGAAGGGCCATGTCATCAAGAAGACTTAAGGAAGAAAACTACTCAAGCGGCCCCAAGGAGAAAGAGGAGTTTCATGACAAGAAGTAGAGAGTTCCCTGCAATCTGTTGCTGGCCACCTTCTCTTGGCAGGGCCCAGGAAGGCAGGTGCTTTGCTCCAAAAGACAGATTCTTAGCTTGCTCTGCTTTCTTCGCAAGTCCACGTACTCTGCTGTCTAGTGTCTTCATTCCAACTTCTTTTCAGGGTGCAAAGCCTTTTCTCCATGACTGCCTCACTACAAGGCTGTATTCATAACTGTGAGAGTACATGCAGTGGAGTCAGGTGGGTTGTGGTTCAAACCTCAGCTCTCTCATTTATTAAGAGTCTTAATGGGGAGGAGACAAGATGGCCATAGAGTAGGTGGACGCGCCAACTCCCACTTCCCAGAACCAAGGTAGATTACAACTTAATTCTGAGAACACTCATCTTGAAAGACCAACTCTGGACTAAACTAAGAGGATTCTACAGCCAAGGATCACCAAAGAACTCACACAGAGACTTGTAGGAAAGGCGGAGACACAGAAAGGGCTGCCCCACTCCTGGGAGCGAGTGGTGACAGGGAGGGTTGCCCAGCGAGTTGTGGGTCCTCATCCCCCTAACCGGAATCCCAGCCTAGAGCCCTGGGGCCTGGAAGGGGCTTATGGACTATATTTGGCTGAGAAAAGAGCCTAGATGGTGTTTGAGAGAAGGAGGCAGAACTCTCAGACCCAGGCTCTGTATTAAAGGGACTGCACGGAGAGCCTTGCTCACAGCCACTTTCCTAGAGCTCCAGAAATGGGGAGCACTGGGAGGACTGGAGTTGCCAAGGGAGAGAGTGGTCTCAGAAGTACAAGGGGAGACATTTTGAGGGATGGACACCCTAACCCTTGGGCTGAGTCACTCCCCAAATTTAAAGTGAACATTTTTCCTGGGAACAGCATCACCAGCAAAGGGAAGAAATTACCCCATCCACTGGAGGCTCACCTGCCCCAGTTAGAACAAAGACACACTTAAAGGCAGTCAGCATGTTAGGGACACAAATAGTGAGTGTAGAGGTCTAAGCTACACCCCCCCCCCATGCTGCTGAGTGCTCTCTTGGAAACCAGGGTAGTCCAAGCCAGCGTGCATAGGCTGGCCTGCAGAGGTGGAAACCATGGTTGCCGCTGTATGGGTCTGGGCTTGCACACAGACTTGCCTGAGGTATGGGCCCGCCGTTGGTGGGGACAGAGGCCCAAGTGACAGTGGAGGGGGTCTGCACAGGTGCACTACAGCCCACCAGCGAAGGTAGAAGTTGTGGCGGCTGCTGTGGATGTCCTGGCCAGCATGCAAACCCACCCCATGGTGCGGGCACGCCTTCAGCGGCAGTGGAAGCCCAGCAACCTCTGGAATGTGGAGGTGGGAGCCTCAGTGGCTGCTGAGGAGGTCAGAGCTGATGTGCAACTCCCCCCACACCGCAACGCAGACCTGCCCTCGGCAGCAGAGGAGGCCAAGGCAGCTCCAAAAGTGGTTCCAGCAGGCCCACCCATGGAGGCGGAAGCCACAGCCGACATTAAAGAGGCCCAAGCTCATGCCCAAACTTTCCCATGGTGCAGGCCCACCCTCAGCAGCAGCAGAGGCCACAGCAGCACCTAAGCCCAAATGCCCCAGGCAGCAACAATGGTGGTGGGCTGGTGGACAGACCACACGATGGGAGCACAAGGGCCACACTCAATGGATCCCTGTGACTACATCCTACCGAGTGCTGAAAAAGAAGAAAAAAACTAACTAAATAAATAGTCTGGAGCAGGCCACATCCAATACCATACCTAATCACTGAATTACAGTACTGAGCCAAACAAGTAGCCAGCAATAAGAGGCAACAGAAAGTGGATTTCAGGGGAACTTGTACTTTTAAAGGAACTTCTCCCAGGCCAAGAGTAGATAAAATCAAGCCTAGGAGTGCAGCTGATATTTACAACGGCACCCTGGCCCAGCAGAGGCAGCCACAAGATCTGGATTGCTGTAGCTCCAAAAAAGGTTGGTAAGAGCCAGTCATAGGCAGTGACCTCCACTGATCTGCACCAGGCCCCGGTCCAGGGCAGGCACAGTCAGCAGCCAGATATGGAAAGCACCAGTTCAGGACCTAACAACCCTTATTAGAGTGGAAGCTTAAGGAAGGGCTCCTCATACCTGACACAGTTAAGACATAGAAAATGCTGACACAAACAGCAAAAAGAACAGTGATAGCAGATAAGTAGCCCACAGTGGATTACAAACAACAGTTGATGCTAACCCAAGAAGACCTAGCAATAACACAACTGAAAATTGGAGGCAGACAATACCAATCCTAGAATTAGCTAGCTTCACAAACAACACACCTAAATGAGGAGTGTATACACAGACAAAATGGGAAGACAGAGAAATGCAATCCAAATGAATCAACAAGAGAAATCCCCAGAAAAAGAACTGAGTGAGATGGAAATAACCAAGCTACAGGATGCAGAGTTTAAAATAATGATTATTAAAATGCTCAAAGATCTTAGAGCAACAATGGATGATCACAATGGGTACCTAAATAAAGAGATAACAAGCATCAAAAGGGACATTGAAATAATAAAGTAGAACCAGTCAGAAATGACAAATACAATATCAGAAATGAAGACAACACTAGAAGAAATTAAAAAGAAAGCTGGATGAAGCAGAGGATCGAATCAGTGACTTAGAAGACAAGATAAACAAAAGCATGGAAGCACAGCAGGAAAAAAAAGAGGCTCAAAAAAGTCTGAGGAAACTCTAAGAGAACTCTGTGACAACATAAAGAAAAACAACATCTGCCTCATAGGGGTTCCTGAAGGAGAAGAGAAAGAACAAGGGATAGAGAGCCTGTTTGAAAAAATCATAGCTGAAAACTTTCTAAATTGATGCAGGAAAAAGTCACACAAGTTCAAGAAGCACCGAGAATTCCATTAAAGAGAAACCCAAAGAAATCTACACCAAAACATCATAATTAAAATATCAAAGCTAAGAGATAAAGAAAAAATACTAAAAGCTGCAAGAGAAAAAATGTTGATCACCTACAGAGGAGCCCCCATAAGAATGACATCCAATTCTCAACAGAAACACTTGAGGCCAGAAGGAATGGCAAGAAATATTCAAAGTAATACAGAACAAGAGCCTACAACCAAGACTTCTTTATTCAGCAAGGCTATCATTTAAAATTGAAGGAGAAATAAAAAGCTTCCTGGACAAAAAGAAAACCAAAAGAACTTAAGAAATTTATTACAACCAAACCAATGCTGCAAAAAATGTTAAGGGGCCTGTTGTAAACAGAACAAAGAGGGGAAAATATATAGTAAAAGAGAAATGTAGATTTAAAGCATAAAATGGCAATAAACAACTACACTACATATCAATAATAACCTTAAAAGTAAATGAATTAAATGATCCAATCAAAAGACATAGGGTAGCTGCATGGATAAGAAAACAGAACCCATACATCTGCTGTCTACAAGAGATACACCTCTAAACAAAAGATACACATAGACTGAAAGTAAAAGGATGGAAAATAATATTTCATGCAAATAGAAATGAAAAAAATGGGATAGCAATACTTATACCTACAAAATAGACTTTAAAATAAGGGCTATACTAAGGGATAAAGAAGGTCACTACATAATGATAAAGGGAGCAATCCAACAGGAAGATATAACCATTATAAATATCTATGCCCCTAATATAGGAGCACCTGAATATATAAAGCAGACTTTGATGGACATAAAGGGCGAGATCAATAGCAATACTATATAATGGTAGGGGATTTCAATATGCCACTAACATCACTAGATAGATTTTTAAGAAAGAAAATTAACAAAAGAAACAGCAGACTTAAAGGACACACTAGATCAACTGGATTTAATAAATATCTTCAGAAGTTTTCACCCTAAAGCAGCAAAATATACATTCTTTTCAAGTGCTCATGGTATATTCTCTAGGATAGACCACATATTAGGGCACAAAAGGGTCTCATCAAATTTAAGAAGATTGAAATCATATCAAGCATTTTCTCTGATCACAATGGCATGAAACTAGAAATCAACTACAACAGAAAAGCTGAAAAATACTCAAGCACTTGGAAACTAAATAGCATATTATTAAATAACAAATGGGTTAACAATGAGATCAAAGAAGAAATTTAAAAATTTCTAGAAACGAATGAAAATGAGCATACAACAACTCAAAATTTATGGAACACAGCCAAAACAGTCCTAAGAGGGAAGTTCATAGCATTACAGGCATACCTTAAGAAGCTAGAAAATGCTCAAATAAACAACTTAACCCTGCATCTAAAAGAACTAGAAAGAGAAAAGCAAGTAAAGCCCAGAGGAAGTAGAAGGAAGGAAATAATAAAGATCAGAGCAGAAATAAATGATACAGAGGCTAAAGAAACAATACAGAGGGTCAATGAAACTAAGAGCTGGTTCTTTGAAAGGGTAAACAAGATCGATGAACCTTTAACCAGACTCACCAAGAAAAAAAAGAGAGTACTCAAATAAATAAAATTAGAAATGAGAGTGGAGAAATAACAACTGACACAACAGAAATACAAAGAATTGTAAGAAAAAACTATGAAGAACTGTATGCCAATAAATTAGACAATCTAGGAGAAATGGACAAATTCCTTGAAACATATAATATTTCAAAAATCAATCTGGGCCCTGGCCGGTTGGCTCAGCGGTAGAGTGTTGGTCTGGCAAGCGGGGGACCCGGGTTTGATTCCCGGCCAGGGCACATAGGAGAAGCGCCCATTTGCTTCTCCACCCCCCCCTCCTTCCTCTCTGTCTCTCTCTTCCCCTCCTGCAGCCGAGGCTCCATTGGAGCAAAGATGGTCTGGGCGCTGGGGATGGCTCCTTGGCCTCTGCCCCAGGCGCTAGAGTGGCTCGGGTCGTGGCAGAGCGATGCCCTGGAGGGGCAGAGCATCTCCCCTGGTGGGCAGAGCGTCGCCCCTGGTGGGCGTGCCGGGTGGATCCCAGTCGGGCACATGCAGGAGTCTGTCTGACCGTCTCTCCCCGTTTCCAGCTTCAGAAAAATACAAAAAAAAAAAAAATACAAAAAAAAAATCAATCTGGAAGAATCAGAAAACCTAAACAGACCAATTATGACAAATGAGATTGAAACAGTTATCAAAAAACTCCCAACAAACAAAAGCCCTTGGCCAGATGGCTTCACAGGAGAATTCTACCAAAAATTTAAAGAAGAACTAACTCCAATAGTTATTTCAAAAAATTCAAGAGGAAGGAAGACTTCCAAGCTTCTTTTTTGAGGTGAGAATAAGTCTGATTCCAAATTCAGGCAAAGACAACACAAAGAAAAAAAATTATAGGCCAATATCCCAGATGAATTTGAATGCCAAAATTCTCAACAAAATATTAGCAAATTGGATCCAGCAATACATGAAAAAAATCATACATCATGATCAAGTGGGATTTATTCTGGGGAGGCAAGGCTGGTATAATATTTGCAAATCAATCAATGTGATTCATCACATAAACAAAAGGAAGGAGAAAAACCACATGATAATATCAATAGATGCAGAAAAAGCATTTGATAAAATCCAGCACCCATTTATGATAAAAACTCTCAGTACAGTGGGAATACAGGAAACATACCTCAACATGATAAAGGCCATCTATGACAAACCCACAGCCAACATCATACTCTTTTGGCTAAAATTAAAAGCAATCCCCTTAAGATCAGGAACAAGGTAGGGGTGCCCTCTTTCACCACTCTTATTCAACATAGTTCTAGAAGTCCTAGCTACAGCAATCAGACAAGAAGAAGAAATAAAAGGCATTCAAATTGGAAAAGAAGTAAAACTATCGTTATTTGCTGTTGACATGATACTGTATATAGAAAACCCTAAAGTCTCAGTCAAAGAACTGCTGGACCTGATAAATGAATTCAGCAAGGTGGCAGGATATAAAATTAATATTCAGAAATTAGAGGGGTTTTTTTTGTATTTTTTCTGAACTTGGAAATGAGGAGGCAGTCAGACAGACTCTTGCATGCGCCCAACCGGGATCCACCCGGCATGCCCACCAGGAGGTGATGCTTCGCCCATCTGGGGCGCCGCTCTGTTGCAACCAGAGCCATTCTAGCTTCTGAGGCAGAGGCCATAGAGCCATCCTCAGCACCCAGGACAACTTTGCTCCAATGGAGCCTTGGCTGCAGGAGGGGAAGAGAGAGACAGAGAGGGGGAGGGGTGGAGAAGCAGATGGGCGCCTCTCCTGTGTGCCCTGGCCAGGAATCAAACCCAGGACTCCTGCACACCAGGCCGATGCTCTACCACTGAGCCAACTGGCCAGGGCATTAGAGGCATTTTTATAGACCAACAATGAACTGTCTGAAAGAGAAGTTAAGGAAACAATCCCCTTCACTATTGCAACAAAAAAAATAATAAAGTACCAAAAAGTAAATTTAACCAAAGAGATTAAAGACTTGTACTTGAAAAATTATAAAACATTGATAAAAGAAATCAAGAAAGATACAAACAAGTGGAAGCATATACCATGTTCATGAATAAGTAGAATAAACAACATTAAAATGTCTATATTACCCAAAGCAATTTATAAATTCAATGCAATACCAATTAAAATACCAATGACATACTTCAAAGATATAGAACACATATTCCAAAAATTCATATGAACCAAAAAAGAACACAAATAGCCTCTGCAATCTTGAAAAAGAAGAATAAAGTGGGAGGTATCACACTTCCTGATATCAAGTTATACTACAAGGCCATTGTACTCAAAACAGCTTGGTATTGGCATTAGAACAGGCATATAAATCAATGGAACAGAACAGAGAACCCAGAAATAAACCCACACCTTTATGGCAACTGATATTTGACAAAGTAGGTAAGAGCATACAATGGAGTAAAGACAGCCTCTTTAACAAATGGTGTAGGGAAAATTGGACAGCTACCTGCAAAAAAATGAAACTAGACCACCAACTTACACTATTCACAAAAATAAACTCAAAATGGATAAAAGACTTAAATGTAAGTCGTGAAACCATAAACATCTTAAAAGAAAACATAGGCAGTAAGCTCTCTGATATCTCTCACAGCAATATATTTGCTGATTTATCTCCACAGGCAAGTGAAATAAAAGACAAGATAAACAAATGGGACTTTATCAAACTAAAAAGCTTCTGCACAGCTAAAGACAATAAGAACAGAATAAAAAGACAAACCACATAATGGGAGAAAATATTTGACAATACATCTGATAAGAGGTTAAAAACCAAAATACATAAAGAACTTGTAAAACTCAACAGCAGGAAGATAATTCAATTAAAAAATGGGCAAAAGAAATGAATAGACATTTTTCCAAAGAGGACATACAGATGGCCAATGAGCAGATGAAAAAATGCTCAACATCACTAATCACTAGAGAAATGCAAATTAAAACCACAATGAGATATCACCTCACACCAGTCAGAATGGTGCTCATTAACAAAACAACACATAATAAGTGCTGGCGAGGATGTGGAGAAAAGGGAACCCTCCTACACTGCTGGTGGGAATGCAGACTGGTGCAGCCACTTGGAAAACAGTATGGAGATTCCTCAAAAAATTAAAAATCAAACTGCATTTTGACCCAGCCATCCCACTTTTAGGAATATATCCCCAAAACACCATAGCACTGATTGAAATGAAGAAATGCACCCCCATGTTTATGGCAGCTTTGTTTACAATAGCCAAGATCTGGAAATAGCCCATGTGTCCATCAGTGGACAAGTAGATTAAAAAGCTGTGGTACATATACACAATGGAATACTATGGGGCCATGAGGAAGGAAATCTTACCTTTTACAACAACATGGATGGACCTGGAAACTATTATGTTAAGTAAAATAAGCCAGGCAGAGAAAGAAAAAATATCATATGATCCCACTCATTTGAGGAACCGAATGAACAATGTGAACTGAGGAATGGAATATACAGGATCAAAGGGTTCAAAGGGAAAGCGAACAGAGGAAAAGGGGATGATAGGATGGAATAATTCTGTAGGGAAGAGGGGAGGGCGCTGTAGGGAGGGGAGTAAGGGAGATGTTGAGGGGAATACGAGGGAGGGGGTATGCATTTGGGGCGACATTAGAATCTATGTAAACACAATAAATTAAAATCAATAATAATAAAAAAAAGAGTCAGCGTCAGCACTTATAAATGGGATAATGGACCCTTGGCCCCAAACTGTTGTAAGGAACCAGGAGATGAGCCAGGTGCTCAGCTCAGCTTTCCAAGACACAAGCTCATTATACAGTTTAGCTTCTCATGCAGCTGCCAGACTTCCACGAGCAATTCACACCACTTCACACCCTGGAATCACTCCACTGTAAACCAGTAGTAATATTAGCTGTCTGCCAGGGACTGCTCTAATAGCTTTACAGATATTAACTCATTTAATCATCACAACAAGCTTATGAAGTAGGTACTATAATTATCTCCACTTTACCATTGAGGAAATAAACCTTAGAGAAGTTACTAGCTTACCTGAGATTATAGAGCTAGAAAGAAGTTCAACAGGAATTTCAACGCAGGATGCCTGGCTCGTAAGAGGATCCTCATACCATTAAGCTACATACATACCTCTCTCCTCCCCTTTTAATAATGAAAGCAGGCTAATCCTGTTTCTTCATCCTTATACTTAGTTTTAAGCTCGTCCTTATAAACAATTATGCTTCCTGGTCTCTAACACCCTGGTTGACCTCTCTGGCTTTCCTTGCGAAAATCAGTGCTCCAGAATATCTTAACACTCAATTTACCAACATCTGCTCAGACAGCGGGGAGTTATATACATGCTTCAAAGGAAGAGGAAATGGGAAAAGTGCTAAAATTGTCCCTGCTGTGTCCTAGTCACTGGGCCAGGCACTTTACACACATTGTCTGACACAGTGATGAAAAGCTGTATGGATGGACCTTGAGTGCATTGTGCTGAGTCCAATAAGGCACACAGAGAAAGGCAAATACTGTGCATATGTGGAATCTAAACAACAGTCAAAGTCATAGAAACAGAGAATTGGAAAGTGGTTGTCAGGAGAGCTGAGGGTAAGAGAAATAGGAAGATGTTGGTAAAAGGATATAAACTTCCAGCTATAAGATGAATAGGTCTGAGGAGCTAATGTAAAACATGATGACTATAGTTGATAACAATGTACTATATAATTGAAATCTGCTAAGAGAAAACTTAAATGTTTTCATCAAAATAAAATAAAGTAAAATTAAAACACGAGGTGATGGATGTATTAATTAACTAGATGGGGGGAGATACTGTCACAATGTATTTGTATATCAAATAACGATGGTGTACACTTAAAATATCTTACAGCTTTGTCAATTATACCTCTAAATTGTCCTTTTTTTTTTAAGTTTCCTGAGCTCTGGTGACAGGCCTAAGTTAAAATCTCAGTTCTGCTTCCTAGCATTTTGACCTTGTCAAATCATTTAACCTTTCTTAGCCCCCATTTCGAAACTTGTAAAGTGGGTAGACTGATGCTCCAAGGAGAAAACAGTCTAGGTCAATGTCTGAGTTTTTTTCAAAGACCTCCATCCAAATGGACTAAGGAGTCATCCTCCTAGGCCATCCAGAACTAGAAGACATGGGGCAGAAACAGTGCCACTTGCCCTGCTGCTCACAGCAAAGGGCCCATTTGACCACGACAGAACTATTGGAAGTGTCTCCACTAGAATGCAAGACACCGACTTTTAGCTATGACTCCACACTAGAGCCATGGAAGGAGGGCAGAATCAGGCATCCATGCATCCCTTGAGCTATGGAAGTGAACTTAACTGACGTTTCTACATCTATATGTAAAATATAGAGTTAATCTTAGAAAAAAATACTGCTTCGTGCTTAAAAGACTATATTAGCTAAGAGAAGAGGAAAGGGTGCAATGAAAAGCCGTGGGGGTTCAGTGTTGATATTTGTAATATTCCTGGATGTTAGGATTTGGGTCTTTTGATGTCTGTCATTCTACAGTGTAGATTTTTAAGTGAAATTAACCTCGAGACTTTTTTCTTAGTCATCAACTGTTATTTTTCTCTTTAGAAGGTAATAATAATGACTATAACTTTCTCTGCACCTGCTCTGTTAGAAACCTGGCAAACACATTATCTTTTTTTTTTTTTTTGAGATTTTAATTTTTTTCATTCGTAGTTTATGTTCAATATTATTTTGTATTAGTTTCAGGTGTATAACATAGTGGTTAGACAATCATCTACTCTATAAAGTATTCCCCAAATATTTCCAGCACCCACTTGGTACCATACACAGTTATTACAATATTATTGACTGTATGTCCTATGCTGTACTTTGCATATTCATGGCTGTAACTACCAATCTGTACTTCTCAATCCCTTCACCTTTTCACCTGATCCTCCAAATCCCCTCCCTTCTAGCAACCATCAATCTTGCAAACACATTATCGTAAGTCCTTGCATAAGCACACTCAATGTTGCTTATTAAGCCAGATAAAGGGCAGTTTCTAAGGACTCAAACTAATAAAAGACACTCAAGAATAAAGAAATACACTTTGAAAGGCATTAATTTTGTAGTTGAAAACCTTCTCACATGGAAAGTGCAGATGGCTTTACTCGTGAACTTTATCAAATATGTCAGAAAGGAACAACACTACTTCTCAAAAAAGTCTTCCAGAAAATTGAAGAGGAGTACATTTGTCCTAACTCAGTTTATGGAGTCAGGGTTGCCCCGATACCAAAACCAGATAAAGACATTGCAAGAAAAGAAACTGATCTGCGACATAGTTTCCAAATTCTAGAACTTTGTGTGTGGCGGTCTCGCACCGAAGAGGACACGTGATCTTGATTCTGCATAACCAAGTCCTGCAATTTTTTACACTGTGTCCCCTCCATAAATTGTTCTCTTATTCTAGTCAATGGTGATTGACTCCTCCTCTGAATAGATTGTAGTCTGATTAGGTGAACTGTACTGTGAAACTATCTGAAAGGACTTTAGTTCTATTGCAGTGAACCTCTGAATAGGCTCCTTAGACAGCAAGACATGTTTTTAATTCGTCCTCATAGAGGTGGAAATATTTAAAAGGACAGCAAAGGTACTAATTAGAGCAGTGGTTCTCAACCTTTCTAATGCCGTGATCCTGCAATACAGTTCCTCATGTTGTGGTGACCCCAAACCAAAAAATAATTTTGGTGGCTACTTCATAACTGTAATTTTGCTACAGTTATGATTCGAAATGTAAATACCTGATATGCATTATGTATTTTCCGATGGCTTTAGGCGACCCCGCCGGGGTCGCGACCCACAGGTTGAGAACCACTGAACTAGAGGATTAGCAAAAGTAGCTCTAGCAGCCAGGCTAAAGAGATTGAGGCCTAGACTTGGGTCGTGTCCATAAACATGATACAAATATAACTTAGTCAAGAGACCTGGAAAAGTAAAACAAGTGGACTTGATGACTTGTCTAAAGTGAGAGAGGGGGCTGCCTGGCCTGTGGTGGTGCAGTGGATAAAGCCTTGACCTGGAACACTGAGGTCGCCAGTTAGAAATCCTGGCCTTGCCCAGTCAAGGCACATATGGGAGTTGATGCTTCCTGCTCCTCCCCCCTTCTCTCTCTCTCTCTCCCTCTCTGAAAATTGAATAAATAAAATTTTAAAAATTGAAAAATAGTGAGAGAGGGAGGTATAAAGAGAGAAAAGAGCTTGTTGAGGTATTTGCAACCTTTAAGTGGCCTTTGTTTTGAATAGGTGCCATGCTTTCTTAATATATAATCTCTTTATTTGCCTGGATAAAATGGAATTGTTGCAAAATAGAATGCCAATTCTCTCCTTTATTTTTCTTGCCTTCAATTTCTCCCAGCTGTAGACTAATGAGTATATTCCTCTTAGATTTCCTATCCTGTCACTGGCTCACTGCTTGGGACAATCTGATATGGCCATGTCTTGCATCCGTGGGACATGTTTTTTTGAATGATAACTGAATTTATAGTCTTCAACTCCTTTCTCATTAGACATACTGCAACTCTGAGGAGAGCTAGTTCCTTGCCTTCACTTGAACAGTCTTTCCTGTCACCAGCCCAGCGTTATATGATTTGGCTGACTCAAGGGGCAACACAGCACATGGCTGTGCCATGCATTTGTGTGCCTGTGGGGCAAAGCCTAATGCTGGGGCTCAGTGAGCTAGTTGATAACATCACACGTCATAAGCTGAAAAAGCAAAGAATATATAGGATCTGAAGATTGCTCCCATTTCTGTTTCACTTAGATCTTCCTGCCTTTTCTGGAATGAGCTTGTTACGACCCTATCTTCTTTTGGGCACCTTTATCCCGTGCAAATCTGTTGATCCAGGCCCTGCATTGGCTCTGGAATGGCGAGAGGAAGCAGAGCACCCACTCAGAGGCAGGACGTCCTAACACAAGTAAATGAAATGCACCTTTTATAGCCCAGGATGAAACTCACAGAGGAGGAGGCTGGGGGGAAACTAGCTTCATCTCCGTTCCGCATTTTGTCAGTACACCATTACTGAGACCTTCTCGGACCTTGGTTTCCAGCCTCATCATCCTTCTCAACATATATGGACTGGCTACTATTCCTCCTGATCCCAGGAGCCCTCCTGGTTTTGTGCTGGCCTTCCCCAAAGGGTGAGTCCTATAACAGGGAGGCAAATCAGGCAGGTTGAGGGCTCAGGGAGTAAGCCCTAGAAGGTCCTGATAAGAAATAGCAGAAGCTGCAGTGACAGCATTTGTTGGGTCCAGACCCCTGAACCGTTGGCTACTGCAAATTCCCTTCCCCACCACAGAAACTCTTCCAGGGGATCCTGCTGTGCCTGCTGTTCACTAGCTTCACCCGACTCTAACTCCACAATGATGTGAGGGGAAAGGGTGATGAGGAAGCACTGGGGTTCTTTCTATACATGGCAAGTTAAAGAGCAATATCACCTTCTCTCTCAGCTAAGAACCAGGTCTTGATAAGAAACTGGGAAAAGAGGTCCTCCTCTTCCCTTTTCCCCACTGAATCCTGGGTCTTCCCTCTTAGCCAACCATGCCAAGCTCTACTAGCAATAAAACGCTTATTTCAATGTCCCCTTTAGAAGCCACAGAGGCAGGCTAAACCTAAAAAGGGAGAAGAAAAACAGCTTCCTGGTAACCCCATGGCTCCTAAAACCAGCCCAGATATATCCGGGCTGTGCAGGGAGGGTCCCCAGAGGTGGAATGAGAGAGGTCTGGAAAGTCCAAGGTCCTGGCCTCCATCCCTACACCTGCGGTGGCAGACCTCTTCTCTTCTCTTTCCCTAACTACCTGGCATCCCTTGGGCTCACCCCACGGTTCTCACATACTGTGCAGATTCTACAAGGAGATATCTACTTTGCACCTCCTGCGATGAATTTGTTGGCACCACCTGCAGGAAGAATTTCGGTTCCTGTCATCCCAAATATCCTGACTTAGCATGCCAGACCAAAGATGTGTATACTCAACATTATACTGGAGGTAATATGAGGGCAGGAGAAAAAGGACAGATGGGAGATTGAATTTTATGACTTGTCCTAGCCAAAAAAGAAAAAAAAAAAAAGAGCCTTTCGATCTGGAGTAGAATTCTTTCGTCCCACCAGCTACGGTATGAACTCAGCTGATGGTGTAGGGCACATTATTTTCCTTCTCTGAGTTCAAATTTCTCATCTGTAGAATGATTGAGTTTCAGTGAATGACCTTCAAATCCCATCCATCTTTGCTATGCAGTGACTGAATCCCTAGTAAGGTATAGCTGTTCTTCCTTCTCTGTAAGTGCATGCGGATGTTGGGGGTAAGAGTGAGTTCCCTGGAAGGAGAATGCCCTTTTGTGGAAGGGTCTTCAAGTCTCAGACTCTGCCTAAGAGGAGGGAAGGGAGGAACTGCTCGCTCAGCCACATTCCCTGTCACATCCCACATTTAACCTGACTTCTCTATTATTTTCCTACCCTTTTCAGAATACATCTACCAATATTCCATGTTGGGCTGCCCAAAAAGATGTGTGGAATATATACGCATCTCCAACAATGAGAAAAATGTATTCTCCTGTTGTAATGAAAGCCATTGCAATAGCTTGTCAGTAAGGAACAAGGTTCCATTCAATTCCATCCTACCAGAGAAGTTAGAATTCAGCTGACTTGCAGGAACGTTCTCCTGAATACACCCTGCCCATTCTTTCTGAACAGACATCATATCCAGAAAAGTCTTCACTCTTAATCACCACCCACACTGTCTCTTGAGAGCCAAGACCCAAGAGAAATGAACTGTGGACGAGAAAGGACTATGGTGCAGCTTTGAAATGTCGTCTGGGTCCAAGCGAGGCCTACCAGGCCTGGTAGTCTGGTTCTGCTGTTCTATTTAGCTGGGCCAAACCCCAAGTCTAGGTGAGGTGAGAAAATGGAGGAGGCTGCACTGGGACATCTGGGGCCCTAAATGAGCAACTCCAGTGAATAACAAGCCCAGATGCAGGGCAGCTCATGAATTGCTTCCATAGTGGACTGAATAAAAAGAGAGGGATATCGGGCAGGGGACAGTCTGGCAAAGGTCCCCAAGTCATTTCATTTCTCAAATGTATAGGATCCAAAAAGCCATCAGGCCCCTGACATTCTAGGCTTGGGGAGGTCCCAGAAACAAGGAGAACTTAACAAACAGGGCCTGGTTTTCCATGGCGGGAGTGTGTAGGGGGTTGTCCTCTGCCTTCTTGGGGCTGGCTAGGATCAGGATGGGGGGTCAGGGCAGTGGGAGGGATTTTTTCTGGCCATTGCGTAACAAATATTAAAAAACACATCTTCTAAAGGAGACTGACCAGATTGCCTGACTTTGAATCCCACCAGTCTGTCTCACCAGCCCTGGGAACTTGGGGCAACTACTCAACTTTTCTGTACCACAGACACTTCCTCTACACTGTTGATATGAAGATTACGTGAGTCTATAGCTTTTAGGTGTATACTGAGCACAGGTGTTTGATGTTTTTTAAAACCTATATGCCAAATACTGGGTAGGAGACTTATACATCACCTCATAATCCCTCCAATACAATAAGGAGACGATTACCTCCATCTGTAAAGATGGAGAAACTGCAGGTCAGAGAGGTTAATTAAACTCTGTAGAGTGTGCAGAGCAGGCCAGTGGCAGAGTTAGGATGCTGACAGATGCACCTGCCTGCTCTTGTCCCGCTTCATATCTCTGTGTCTGCCGAGCAGCGAGTACCCTGGGCAGGTTGCCGGAGGGTTACAGCCTCAGCACTGTACCTGGGTCCCGTCATAGCTCTCACCCTGCTGGGAAAACAGCTGTGTCAGGCTTGCTCGCTTGTACTTTTCCTGATTAGTGCGTGAGCACGTGGCAGGGCCACGTGTGTATTGTCTATGTCCCTTAGAGCAGATGGTGGATTGCCTGTCCACCACTGGGCCATTTTTGCTGTTCATTTGCCCTGAGAAGCAGTTTTCCCTGTCTGTCTGCTCATCCACCCTTGCGAGACTCTATTAAACGGGAACGACCCAATTCTTTCTGGTTCCGCAGTTCCCCTACCTTCTCCCTGAATTCCATGGGGACCTGCCTGCCCTTGGCCACCGGCATTACACACCCCTTCCTCTCCTTCCATTCAGTGGCCCTGGACTCTTAACTTTGGCCTAGGTCTTCTTTCCCAACTCAGTCCAGAACTCTGCTATCAAGCTGTCCCTTATCTAACCCACCTGTGCGTCCTCTAAACTGTGTGTCCTACTGTGATGCCGGTGACCGAGGCCCGGCAGGTTCACACTGGATTCGTGCAGACGGTGGAGAAACTCTGGAGCCAGAAAGGGTGGGGCCATTCCATTTAATAGAGTATCACAACAGCGGACAAGAACACAAGCAGGGAAACCACCGCTCAGGCAAACAGTAAAATGGCCCCTCACAGTGGCGGGCAGGCAATCTGCACATCCACAAACCCCCTAAGCACAACTACCAGTAGCCTTACATAGACTCTGCACACGTGGCGAAGCCACGCGCTCACGCACCAATCAGGCAAAGCGCTTTCAGCCAGTAAACCAGCGGGCAAGCCTAGCACAGCTACCCCACACCTACTGAAGTAGGTGACTCAGTGGAGAGCACAAGCTCCATTTCCGACAGACCCAGGTGGGCAGCAGCGCTCTGACGCTAGCTGCCTGCGAGACTTCTGGGCAGACATGTAACCACTCTGAGTCTAAGTGTCTTCTACACAATACAAATAATATAGCTTATTTATGTTATTATGTAACAATAAAGAAGATGGAATATATTCCTGACACAGTGCCTGGAACATAGTAATAATTGAATGAGTGAAAGCTGTTGCTATTCTTTCTACTTGCTAGGCAAATTTATCTCCTTTAATTTATATGATAGTTCTATTGACAGGTGATGAATCTGACACTCAGAAGGGTGAGATCACGTACCCGATGTCACACAGGTGTTATATCACTGGAATGAGCTACACTGAGATGAAACATAATGAGCCAGCACTCTCCACTTGTGTGGCTGCCTCAGCCCACAAACTTCGTGCCTGGGATCTTTGCCCAGGTTCTGCCCCGGGTCCCAGCAGATGGCATGAAATGACTCAGCCATAGAAAACCAGAAACAGGAGAATAGGGCACAGGCTTCACTCCCAGACAAACCTGGGCTCTTAGTAACATATAACTTTGGAAATATTCTTTAAAAACCTTCATTTTCTCCTCTGCAAACTGGGATGATAAACACTTCCTCATGTGGCTGTTGTGAAGACTAAATGATAAAATATATCATTTTACATAGTGACTGGCATATATTAACTGCCCAATTGGAAATAACTACATTATAATTCACAGGCATATTATAATTTCAATCCTAAATCAAAGAGAATTCTATGTTACAATAACAGAAAACCAAGACAATGCTAGTTATTGTTTAAATTGTGGTAAGATATAAATGACAAAATTTACCATTTTAAGTGTTCAATTCAGTAATATTAAGTACGTTCACATTGTTGTTTAACTATTACCATTACATATTTCCAGAACATTATCATCATCTCAGACACTCTGTCCCTATGAAACAATAACTCCCCAATAAGGGGTTAATATAAAAAATATATTAAAAAACTCACACAGCTTAACAACAAAAAAAGAACAACTCACTTAAAAATAGGGGCCCTGACTGGTTGCTCAGTGGTTAGAACATTGGCCCAGCATATGAACATCCCAGGTTTGATCCTGGTCAGGACACATAGGAGAAGCAACCATCTGCTTCTTTTTCCCTTCTTCTCCCCCTTCTTTCCCTCTTTCCCTCTTGCAGCCAGTGGCTCAACTGGTTTGAGCATTGGTCCCGGGCACTGAGGATAGCTCGGATGGTCCAAGCATGTCAGCCTCAGGCACTAAAAATAGCTTGGTACTCAAACATCAACCTCAGATTGGGTTGCTGGGTAGATCCCGGTAGGGGCACATGTGGGAGTCTGCCCTCCTCTCACCTAAAAAAAATAAAAATAGAAATAAAATTTTAAAATAGTCTACATAATATTTTTTCAAAGAAGACATAGAGATGGCCATAGGCACATTAAAAGATGTTCAACATCATTAATTGTTAGAAAAATTTTGGATACTAACCCCTTTCAGGATATATGATTTGCAAATATCTTTTCCCATTTAGTAGGTTGCATTTTTGTCTTGATCATAGCTTCCTTTGCTGTGCAGAAGCTTTTTAGTTTGATGTAATTCATTTTGTTTATTTATGTTTTTTGTTTTTGTTTCCCTTGTTTTTGAAGTCAGATCCATAAAAACATTGCTAAGACTGATGTCAGGGATCAGTTTTCTGTATATTTCTGTGTATGCTTTCTTCTAGGAATTTCATGGTTTCAAGTCCTATATTCAAGTCTCTAATCTTTTTTGAATTAATTTATGTGTATGGGTAAGATAGTGATCTAGTTTTTTTCCTTTGCCATTTGGCTGTTCAGTTTTTCCAACATCATTTATTTAAGAGACTGCCTTTTCTCCTTTGTCATAAATGAATTGTCCTTATATGCATGGGTTTATTTCTGGGCTCTCAATTCTGTTCCATTGGTCTGTTTTTCTGCCAATACCATGCTTTTTTGTTCACTGTAGCTTTGTAATATACAATAGTTTGATGTTAAGAAGTATGAAATCTCTAGCTTTCTTCTCAGGATTGATTTTTCCTTTTTCTCAGAACTGCTTTGGCTATTTGGGGCCTTTTGTGGTTTGATACAGATTTAAGAATTTTTTGTCCGATTTCTGTGAAAAATGCAATTGGAATTTTGATATGGATTGTATTAAATGTGTAGGTTGCTTTAAGTAATACGGCAATTGTAACAATGTTAATTATTCCATTCCATGAACACATAATATTTTTCCATTTTTTGTGTCTTCTTCCATTTTTTTCAATAATGTCTTGTGGTTTTCAGTGTGCAGGTCTTTCACCAGCTTTGTTAAATTTATTCCTAAGTATTTTATTCTTTTTGTTGTAATTGTAAATTAGATTGTTTACTTCATTTCTCTTTCTGATAGCTTGTTGTTGATATATATAAACACAACATATTTCATATATTGATTTTGTATCCTGTAAATGAATTTTACTGTATTAATTTATTGTTTAATCATTTTTGGTGGAGTCAGTGCTTTATATATATAAAATCATGTCATTTGCAAATAGTGACAATTTTACTCCTTATTTTTCAATTCGGATGCGTTTTCTGATTAGGACTTCCAGTACTATGTTGAATAAAAGTGGTGATAGTATTTTTGTCTTGTTCTTGATCTTGGAAGAAAAGCTTTTTTTAGTTTTTCACCATATGTATAATGTTGTTTGTGGGTTTGTTATATATGACCTTTGTTATGTTAAGTACTTTCCTTCTATACCCATGGATGTTATATCCTGTCAAATGTTTTTACTGCATCTATTGAGGAAATTACATACTTTTTATCTTTTATTTTGTTAATGTGGTATATCACATTGATTGATTTGCAGATGTTGAACCATCCTTGCATCTCTGAAATGAATTCCACTTGATTGTGGTGTATAATCTTGTTAAATGTATTTTTGCATTCAATTTATTCATATATTGTTTAGGATTTTTGCATCTATATTCATCAGAGATACTAAACTGTTAATTTTTTTGTGTGATGTTTTCACCTGGTTTAGTAGCAGGCTAATGTTGGCCTTATAAAACAAGTCAGAAAGCATTCTGTCTTCTTCAAATTTTTGAAATAGTTTGAGAAGCATAAGTATTAAAAATTTTTTGAATGTTTGATAAAATTCACCAGTAAAGTCATCTTTGTTTCTTGAGTGGTTTTTGATGACTATTTCAATTTTCTTACTAGGTCTATTCAGGTTTTTTAATTCTCTATGATTTAGTCAAGGAAGTTTATATAATTCTAAAAATATGTCCATTTCTTCTACTTTGTCCAGTTTAGTGACTTCTGTAGTGTCCATTGTAAATTCTCCTTTTTTGTTTCTGATTTTATTTGAGTCTTCTCTCTTTTATCCTCAGTGATTCTAGCTATAGGTTTTTCAATTTTGTTTATTTTAAAAAAAACAGGTATTCATTTCATTAAATTTTTCAATTGTCTTTTTTATTCTGTATTTCATTTATTTCTGCTCTGATTTTTATAAAAGTTCTCACAGAGACTGTAATAACCTATAAGCTAGGAAATACCAGACCTGGTGGCTGCCCTACACTATTATACCCCATACTCACATTGGTGTCACATCAACTTCATGACCAAAACATGACAAAAGAGTGATGAGAAGAGACATTAGAAGCAACATCAGAGTTTTGAGATTTCTGTGAAGCTGCTAATGTGAATGACATTGTACTCTCAATTCTGTCTAATTTCCAATAAATTATTTCAAAATAAATCAAAATCAATTGTGTTTGCTGAGTTGATGATTCAAACCTGAAATATCTTATGATAGTTTTTCACTAGGAAACTTCTTTTATCTCCCAACCTAAATGGAATGGGTTAAAATTTCCCCCTAAAATTTTCTCTGAAGACCATAGTTTGTATAAAATTTGCTTATCACTAGGAAAGTTTGGGGATCTTTAAAATTAAAGGAACTTTTTTTATTTGTAATTTGCCAAGAAGTTTTTGTGGTTGCTCATAAACTGGTTTTATACTTTATAAAATATTTTAATCAATTGAGATTGCATGATTGATTTTCTTTACAATATTGATATAGTATTAATTGATTGATTGATCTAATTTTACCATGCTAGCTTTTTATGTATAATATTGAAATTTATCTACATGCATTATTTGATTTTTGTCTTTTAATTCTATAACTAATATTTTATTTTCTGTCTTGCACTTATAATCACAAGTAAGTATAGTTTTCTCTCTTTTATTATAATTATCTGAATTTAAAGTCAAATCACCTGGGTGTCTTTAGCTTTGTTTCTATTTCCTAGAAAATTTCCAAAGGATGGAGATGAACAATTCTTAAAAGATTGGTGGAACTCACATATGAAGCCATCATAACCTATCTGGGGTTTTCTTTGTTTTGTTTTTGTCTGTGTATTTTAGGGAGGGTCTTTCAGTATTTCAGAACTTTTAATATGATTCTTCTACTCAAGAGCCATATTCTTTGGCTAATTTTGGACTTAAAATTTTGTCCAGATACTTTTAAGCAAACAAACTAAAAACAATGAATTGTAAACTTTAGCTGAGAAGCTATATGTTCACCTAAAATTTACTTAGATGATAAGAGGGGAGGTGCAGTTAGAGAAACTAACCCAATGCCACATGGGTTAGAAGCAACTTACACATCAAGAGGAGAAGCTGCTGACACCTGTTTTTAGTGCCCCTATAACTATCATTCGGGTCCCATCTGCTCTTTCTCATCAACTTCCCACAAATTTACGTAAAAACCCACCCAAGGGGATGCTATTTGTCACTCATATTTAGAGGGATTGGCCTACATTGTGTCTTCTAAATGCAGCCCAAGTCCCAGGGTGAGGCAGCTCTAAGGTCCAGGAGACCCTGGCCCTGATTAGTGATTCCTCTCCCAGTCATCATGAGTCACAAACCTTTTCCAGCGTACTCTGGCCAAGCAGGAGGAGTCTGAGAGTATTCGATTGCCCATGACTTTGTCCACACCATTTCAAGTTTCCCTGCCTCTCCCTGAAGCAGAAAGAGACAACACAAGTTTCATGCCTCACTGCTGAAAGTTCCAGGGAAAAAAAATTCACAAAGCAGTCCAATCATGCCTCACAATCACTGGACAATGACCCCCGGAGAAGAAAACTGATTTGTTCTCTTATTCACAGTCAAGGACACAATGGGTGGAAACTACTCTGCTGCCAACTGTTCACTGTCTGACCTCAGGTCAGTGTAAGACTAAAGCACCTGCTCAGGGCCGGCCCTAGCATGTAGGACCTCAGTTCCTGAGAGCCTTGGACAAGCTGTGGGAATTGATAGACCTCTGTTCTATTCTGGGTGGGTGTGGAAAGAATGCCGGGAATAGGATTTCTGGCTCCTCCCAGCTTCTCCCCAGAAGGAGATGATGTGGGAGAGTCTGAGAGGGTCAGCTGACACAAGGTCTCAGCTGATCTAAGACAAATCAAGAGTCTTCAGCCTTGTCTGTGGCCTAGTCCCAGGGCACCAAAGAACAGATGACATTCAGGGTACACATTCTACATATGATCTTACTGTAAAACACATTTTCCTTTAAAAACTCTCTCTCTCTCCTTCTCTCTCTCTCTCTCTCTCTCTCTCTTCATATATATATCACAAAAATTAGGAGATATTTTATCACTTCATATTCGTTTTGAAATGTCCCCAAATTTTTGTGTGCAGTTTATATAATCTTCATGTGTGTGTATACATACTTTTCATTAAAAGACCCATAAGATATACATCAAATTATAACAATGTTTGTCTCTAATGAGTAGTTTGGATGATTTTTTAAAGTAACTTTTAATTTTACAATAGTTTTAGATTTACAAAATAATTTTGTCCCAACTAATGAAAAAATATTAATAAATTAATTTTAACTAAACTCCATATTGTATTCAGATTTCATTAGTTTCATGCCTAATGTCCTTTTCCTCTTCTAGGATTTCAAATTTCAGTTACGCATCACGGTTCCCCACTTCCTCAGGGCTGTGACCATTTTTCAGACTTTCTCTGTTTTTGGTGACATTCAGTTATTTTGAGAAGTAAGGGATATGGGTTTTTCTGATGTTTTATTCACGGTTAGACCTGAGGTATGGATATGTCATATCAACTTGCCTTTTCACTGATGGCATTGACCTTGATCACCTGGCTGAGAACTGTTTGCCAGACTATTCCATATATAGTGACATTTGTCCCCATTTTCATACTGTACTTTATGGAGCAAGTCACTAAGAGCAGCCGCACTGAAAACATATTTAATTTCTTTTGTTAACATATTAGTGTTTTCTAAATATTCCACAGTGTCCGCAGACTTTCCATTGGTCATTAGTGAAGTGGGGAAGGAGTAATAAGTGGCAGGAGTTATTTTGGGTTTTGTTTTGCTTTTATTTTCATTTTTATTAAGAAGGGTAAAAGTGTGACTTTTTTTAGATTTCATTTTTTGTTTTTCAAATTTTTAATTGTGGTCAATTATAAATAAATTATACTATCTTAACCATTTCTAAGTGTACAGTTCAGGAATGTTAAGTATATTCACATTGTTGTGAAATGGGTTCCAGAAATTTTTCATCTTGTAAAACTAAAACAATTAAATAACAACACCCCATTCCCTTCTCTCCCAAGTGCCTGGCAACCACCATTTACTTTCTGTTCCTGTGAATTTGACTCCTGAGGACCTTTGTATTAGTCAAATTACACAGTATTTGAATTTTGGAGATTGTCTTGTTTTACCCAGCATAATGTTTTCAAGTTTCATCCATGTTGTACCACATGTCAGAATTTTCTTCATTTTTAAGGCCAAATGATATTCCTTCAAATGTTTATACCACATTTTATTTATCCACTCAATGGTTGGTGGGCACTTGGACTGTTGACACATTTTGGCTATTGTGAATAATGCTGCTATGAATATAGGTGTGCATATATCTCTTTGATACTTGCTTTCAATTCTTTTGAATACAGACCCAGAAGTGGGATTGATAGACATTATGGCAATTCTATTTTTAATATTTTGAAGAACAATCATGCTGGCGGTTGCACCATTTTACACTTCTGTTAACAGTGACCAAATGTTCTTATGTCTTCACATCCTTGCCAGTACTTTTGTTTTCTGTTATTTTTAAAATATTAGACATCCTAATATTTTAAATTTATGTGAGGTGATAAAAAGCAGTTTATAAAATAATAAAAAAGTGCCCAGGCCATTTGGCTTAGTGGTAGAGCATCACCCAGCATGTGGATGTCCAGGATTGATTCTAGTCAGAGCACACAGAAGAAGCAACCTCCTGCTTCTTTACCCCTCCTTCTCTCCTTTCTCTCTTTCTCTCTCTCTCTCTCTCCCTCTCCCTCTCCCACAGCCATGGATCAATTGGCTAGAGCGAGTTGGCCCTGGGCACTGAAGCTGGCTTCTTGGCCTTTGCTTCAGGCATTAAAAATAGCTTGGTTAGGCCTGACCTGTGGTGGCACAGTGGATAAAGCGTCGACCTGGAAATGCTGAGGTCGCTGGTTCAAAACCGTGGGCTTGCCTGGTCAAGGCACATATGGGAGTTGATGCTTCCAGCTCCTCCCCCCTTCTCTCTCTCTCTCTCTCTCTCTCTCTCTCTCTGTCTCTCCCTCTCCTCTCTAAAATGAGTAAATAAAAAATTGAAAAAAAAATAGCTTGGTTGCAGAGCAATAGAACAATGCCCCAGAATGGCAGAGCATTGCACCATAAGGGGCTTGCCAGGTAGATCCCGGTTGGGGCACATGTGGGAGTCTGTCTCTCTGTCTCCCCTGCTCTCAATTAATTTAAAAAATAAACTAAAATAAATAAAATATATAAAAAGCCCTCTCATTGCTTCTGTTGCCATCACCATGACCCATCTATAGTTCTTTCTGATGATATCAGACATAATAAGTACACCCAGTTTAATATACACTGAAATATTTGGGTTGGGTTTTAGTGGCTTTGATTTTGATAATATTGTTGCTGGCATTTTAGTACTTGATAACAAGTGTCCCACAATGGTTAATTCCACCTGTTTCCTTTTTTATCTTCTTTCTCAGCTCAAATGTATAGATGAAATCTATCAAAAAGTATTTAAATTTAATAGTCATTAAAATCTAAATTTTTAGAAGACTTTTTTAAGACCTTAAAAAATTTTTAACTAAACACACAGAAAATAAATTTAATTTCTTTTGTTAGTCATTCCAAGAGAAAGGTAAAATGTTTCATTTAGTTTGTTTTAAATGGTGAGTGAAATAGTCAAAAAGTAATGAAAATACAAATAATCCCCACTTTCTCATAACGAAGAATAAAGAAAAGGCAAATGAAAGGGTTAAGGACAAGAGATAGAAATAAAAAGAAGGAGAAAAAAGATCAACAAACTGTGTAGGAAATAGTATAGAAGAGGAGAAGAGATAGAAATATATATTTTTACAATTACAATGAGAAGTTTATATATGAAGCAAATGAAAAACACTGAGAAGAAATAAATCTTTCTTTGCCTTAAAACACGTTACACTCATTCTTCTTACAAAAAATACTATTTCACTATATCAGTTCATTCCAAACTTCTTAGAAAAGTTGCCCATACTCACTACCCCTCCTGTCATAGTCCATCCCATGAATCTTTCTGGAGCGTGACCTGCACCCATGTTTTATTTTGGTGGTCTCCAGTGTCTATGTTTCACCCACCTGGCCCCTCTCCTCTCATTGAATAGCCTCTTCCAGTCTCACAGCATAGCTCTCAGTCGACCCTGAGTATGTACGTAGCATCTAAAGCTGGTGGCCCAATCTTGGGCTTTGAGGTCTCTCTGTCCATCTGCCGGTTGGACACACTTTCCTGAGCTTTCCACTGACCCCTCAGACTCCTGATGTGTACAATGGAACCCATTCCCCTCTGGGCACACTCCAGTCACTTCTGAGTTGATAGGCTTAGAAACAAGGCAGCCAGGCAGCCAGAGACACAATGGTTGTGAAAGACCAGGAAGTGCAAGGTGAGGAGGCTGACGGTCATCTGCAGGTGTGTGGGAAGCAGAGACCTGAGACAAGAGTGAACTGAGAGAGGCTGGTGTCACGGGGAAGGAGCCATTGGCCAGGAGAAAAGTGAAGAGGGACCGTGGGGGCGAGAGAAAGCAGGGCACTCAGAGCACTGCGTGCTCCTGGGGAGCGTGTGTGGAGGGAGCAGGACCAGAGACGCAGGGACAGGAGGGGGCGAGTGGACACCACTCTGACAAAGGAATCAGCAGTTTTCTAAAACTTGTATTCCTGTGTCTTTCCTTGATACCTATTACAGAAATCTCGACCTTTACAACAAGAGGTTGAAATCTTCAGGTCCCCATAATAGAAATTTGAAGGTGCACAATGATCTGAGCAGTCTAGTTCACTGTGGTTGTGGTTCCACCCACCTGCAAAAGAAAGAATTCAAAGTCAGTGCTCAAGAACAATGCCCACCCATCTGGATAAGAAGGAATTCACATTCAGTGCCAGGGGCCTATATAAGGAGCTAAAAGTAGGCCCTTTCCCAACCACAGTGATCTCCAGACTACAAACACATACACCTCTCAGCACAGGCTTCCTCATACTGGAGAGCCCTGCACAGTGTCCATAGTCAGAGGACACTCAAGACAGGAAATCCTGGCTCAACAGCATTACCTCTCGAGTTGAAAATGAAGTAATCTCTGGTTCTGCATCCAGGGCCTTGTTCCATGGTACAGTTGCCCTTGCCCCTCAAGCAGTGACCTCTCTTAAGATTGTTGCAGACCATACATAATGTTGCTGGAGCTGTGGAAAGTAGACACGAAGGCTGACCCAGCATAGAATGGGCTCAGACCAAGGTGGACTAGGACACTGAGCAAGCGAAGGACTTCAGGTGAAAAATATGACCTGAAATATGTCTCCTGCAGTACTCTTAAAGCCTGGAAATATTCCCATGAGATTATGTCCATTGATTCTTTAAGTATACTGGAGTTTGACACAAAGGTCTTGATTCCATTAAAAATAAAGTAAAAGTTCTCCTCTTACCTTGGTGCCATTATGCAGAAGACAATGAAAGCATCTGCTCACAGCCACCTAAAGCTAGCAATCTGTGAGAACACTGTGGAACATAACAATTGTGGTGGTTCCAAAGTGGAAATGAAGTCACACAAAATTCCTTCCACAGCTCCCCCAAAAGTCATTGAATGTTGAAACATATCTAAGTGACAACAGTGCACTTGACATGACACATTGGTTCCAGGTTAGTCCTTCAGTGACCTGCTCCAGCCAGAGCTGCTGCTTTGTAGAAAGTCTTGAGCTGGCATTGGCTCTGCCTCTTGGGGCCATCCCAGCCGGCCCAAAAGCTCTAAATAGAGAAGGGCCCCCAACCCCAATCAGTTCCAAGGGAGTGTCTGACCCCACTCTGCGACCTTGGGAAGCTACTTGAATCCTTTCCCGGTAGCAGTTACGTTGGGACAGCAGAGAGAGACGTCAAACCCTTGCTGGTCGGGCCATCCCAGAACCTCATTCCTGATTTCATTCCCTCTCAAGCTGGTCAGATCATCCTCCTGCGAGTGCTCCCCCACCTCCATGGCCTCACCCCTGCCCAGCTAGCCCAGGGCCTCACCCACTCCTTGGAAGAACACGAAACGGAAGACTGCCAGCAGCAGCAGCAGGAGCGGAAGCTTGTCCATCTCGGCCTGGGGCGGCAGGAGACGCAGCGGGGTTGGAGCAGGCACAGAGGGCTCGGGATGGCTGGACCGGCTGCTGTGCTGTGCAGATGGGAGGGGGCTGGAGATCTGGACTGAGCTGCTCCTGAGCTGTGGGCAGAAGCTTCCTTTTGCACACTTGCCTGTGAGTGTGGGTGTCTCACTGCCACCCAGGTCCCGGAAATGTTCCCACAGAACCACCCCCCGGATACTGCTGAGACGGAGGGTGTTCTGGTGCCCCTCCTGCTCCCTGGAGGCTGCCACTGGTGAGTAGAGACATGATGCCCGACCAGGGCAGCTGGACCCTCAACAGTCTGACCCTTTACTGCCTGGACATCCCAGTGCTCCAGGCCCGAGAACAGGACTCTAATGTGAGCAGCGCTGTGCTAAAATACCCACATCTTCTGAGTCCAGTGCCCGGTATGACCACCTCCACCGTCCTGTGTCTCACAGCAGTCCTCAGCCTGGGCTGACGTCCTGCCTCGGGGCTCAGGATGCTTTCTCCATGGGTGCTTTGCTTTCACCTTTGTGTTCACAGGTAGGGCCATGGCCCAGTGCTACGAAAATGATTCTTCATGCATTTGTTATAGACACTGAAGTAAACTGTAGAAGGAAACAATAATGGGGTTTGGTAGCAGGGGAGAGAAATCAATCTCACTTCTGAATGCAACAAGGGCAGTGCAGATTTATACCCAAGGAGGAGGGTGGGGGTCAGTGAAGCAAAATTGCTAAAAGAAAACATCAGCTATCAAAGTGGAGCATTTTACTAAACTGATCTAGTGGGATTATTGCAAAAATCAGAACTAAACATGTCAAGGACAGGGCCCAGGTCAGGAACCAGTCAAAGAGATCACCCAGAGGACCATAGCTCAAGTTTAGTGAAGGTAGATTTTGTCATCTGTCTATACTAAATTGGTATTGGAAATCATGAGGGAAGTTATACATAATAAAAAGCACTTATTTAGTATTTACTATAAACTAGATGTACATCCTTTACTACTTTGTAATGCATCCTTTAAAAGAGTACATCTTCAGCCTGTCATAAACATATAAAATATACTGCAAATACTATCTAAACAACAAATGATGATCTGGTGACATCTTCTTGTGGGAATATGTGCTCCATGAACATCCTGATGGAGGATAGCACAGCAGTGGACCCTTTCCTGTGGAAGTCTTTAAGCATGGTGTACCTGTTTTATCTAGGTTGCTTATAACAAACAGAACTTCTCTGACAGATGTATAGGTTGTGGCCCTACTAGAAAATGTCTGTGGCCTGACCAGGCGGTGGCGCAGTGAATAGAGCGTCGGACTGGGACGCAGAGAACCTAGGTTCGAGACCCCGAGGTTGCTAGCTTGAGTGTGGGCTCATTGGGTTTGAGCAAGGCTCACCAGCTTGAGCCCAAGGTCACTGGCTTGAGCAAGGGGTCACTCAGTCTGCTGTAGCCCCCAGTCAAGGCACATATGAGAAATCAATCAATGAACAACTAAGGAACTGCAACGAAGAATTGATGTTTCTCATCTCTCTCTCTTACTGTCTGTCTGTCCCTATCTGTCCCTCTCTCTGACTCTCTCTGTCTCTGCCACACACACACACACACACAAATGTCTGTGGCTGCTAATTACAGCAAAGTAAAATTGAGATGGTGGTGTATGACTGAAAGAGGTCCTCTTGTGTATCTGATACCACATATGAATGATTTAGAGACATTGTAAGTTCTGGTCTACCTTCATCCAGCCTTCCCTAACACCGTTCTGTAATATGTCTACCTCAGGCTGGATGGAAAGGTAATTTTAAATGGTAGAGTTGTGCTGAACGATGTTATGGAGATTTCCGGACTGTTCAGAATAAGGAAGTTTGGGAGGTCACTAAAGAATTGGAAGCGTGGGGGATGCCATGTATTAAATCCAGTCTGAGCCCTTGAGTGCTTACCATACTCACAAGGTTGGCAGAGCTCTGGTAGACTAATTTGTGCCTCTATTCCAAGCTTAAATATTAATGAAGACCATTTAATCCCTATGTGTCCCAGTCCAGAAAATATATTGTATGCCCCAATATATTGTCAGGCACATCTATCTCCCAGTGGAAGAACCTCTTTCTCTGCAGCATCCAGACATGGGCATCCAGAACCACCAATGCTTCTGGCCCGGGCCAACCCCATCAGACCTTCCTGTAATGTGTCTGGGTTGAGACTCAGTGAGGGAGCACCCTGGCCAGAGCACAGACACAGATGTCAGACAGATCTATCTCTGAAGCCTGAGTCCAGCATCTAAATATTTTGAGGCCACAGCAAGTTATACCATCTCTGTATATCTCAATTTCCTCTATTAAGGAGAGATTTCTACTATTGAGAAAGATGAGAATAATTGGACATGTCATAGAATGGTTGTAAGGGAATTTTATATATATCAATATATATATACTGAATGAATATTAGGTTTTTAGCACAATATGCTCTGGCCCTTGGAGGGGCCAAGGAGAGTCTGTGAATAGGATTCCTGACTCTTCCCAACCCTTCCTACAAAGGAGAGACTATTCCATGATGTGACCACTGCCCCATACTAGATCCAGTTATATCCCGGACAGAATAAATTGCTTTTTGTAAACTCACTTAGCGACTGTCCAACCCCTCCCTTGTGGCCACAGCATGCTAGTTCCTGGGACTGGCTATTGCCCTTCCCCTACTTAGCATGTAAAGCATTTCTCCTTATCTAAGGCAGGTCACACCTCACATTCCCCATCCATCCTGCCTTGCCCTATAGAACCCCTTAGTGCCTTCCAGGCAGAGCAGAGGATCCCCACGTGGTGCTGCTGCCACCTGAGACAAGCCTTGTGTGTGAGTTCCCTTAATAAACTCGTAATGTAATTATGGAGTTTGATGACTCTTTCTTTGGTCTCTCAGCCCTGAGAAATTTTCTGTACCCACTCTCCTGAATGCGTTGGTCTGTGAAAGAGTCTGAGACAGCTAGCTGGAGAAAGATCTAAGCTAGTCTAAGACAAATCAGGATTCTGAGGTCTTGTCTGTGGTCTTGTCCCAGGCCACCAAAGAACAGTTGACATTCAGTATACCATTCTTTGTATAATCCTACTCTTGTAAAATGTGCGTATAAAAATTTATGTGTAGCCTGACCAGTCGGTGGTGTAGTGGATAGAGCATTGGACTGGGACACAGAGGACCCAGGTTTGAAACCCCAAGGTTGCCAGCTTGAGCGCGGGCTCATCCAGGTTGAGCACAGGCTCACCAGTTGAGCGTGGGGTCGCTGGCTTGAGAATGGAATCATGGACATGACCCCATGGTCGATGGCTTGAGCCCAAAGGTTGCTGGCTTGAAGCCCAAGGTCACTGGCTTGAGCAAGGGGTCACTGGATCAGCAGAACCCTTCAATCAAGGCACATATGAGAAAGCAATCAATGAACAACTAAGGAGCCACAACGAAGAATTGATGCTTCTCATCTCTCTCCTTTCCTATCTGTCTGCCCCTATCTGTCCTCTCTCTCTCTCTTTGTCTCTGTCACATACACAAAAAATTATGTGTATATATTTGTATATCTCTCCATGAGTGCATGCATGCTTATGAGAAAGTCCTGCACAATATACATACAAGTTAAAATGCTAATATCTAAGAATTGGTTTGGTGGGGTGTTTTCAGTAAGTTTTTAAATCTTAAAATAAAAGAGTTTTATACTTATAGAAAAGTCACAAAGTTAGACAATTTCTCACTCATTTTCCCCTATTGCTAACAGTTTACATTACATTGGTACTTTTGTGAAAACTAATAAAAAATAATCATTCATGACTATTCACTAAATTCTGTATTGCATTCATATTTTCTACACTTGATGACAAATATCTCTTTTCTCCTCCCGGGAACTCCATTTCTTTTACTCATCATATCTCTTTACCTCCTCTGGACTGCAGTGTCTAACATAAAAAAGGCCTCATGTTTGTCTTGCCTCCATTACCCCGGCCCGGCCATGGGTGTCTTTCCTGTAAGACCTAGCTAGACAAGTTAACGTAGGCTGGAATACTTGGGGTGGGTTTTATCACTGTTGATGTTAAAGGCGTTGTTTCTGATGTTTTAGAATTTAATGATAAGGCCCAGGTTTAGACTGTGCCCAACAATGGCTCATCCAAGGCCTTACTTTTTATCTCCTATCTCGCCTCAGTTTGGAGGAAAGCCATAAAAAAAATTTACATCTGACATTCTGAAAATAAAAATAAAAATTTAAAAGATTTTCTCAAGAGATCAAAAAATTTGAAGTAAACACAGATCACAAAATATAAATTGGTTGTCAGCATCTACAAGAGAAGCAAAATATTCTTCTTACTTTGTTTTAATTTATAAATGAGAAATGTAAGATTCTATTTAATAAGTAATTTAACATAATACTAATATTCTCTAGTATTTGTCATGACTGATAAGGGCAACAGAAAGAAGAAGGGGAGAAGGACAGAAGAAGTGTAATAGAAAGGGGGAAAGACCAAGACCTCAAAAAACAAGGAAAACTGTGTGTAAAAGTGGTGACAGAGGTTTTAATATACAGTATACAGTGAGAAAGATAAGACGGTGACAGGTATTCTTGCAGACATAAGAAAGGCGTTTTTACAATAAAGAAAAGACATAAATCTTTCTTTGCCTTGAAACATGTTACACTCACTCTTTTTACAAAAATTACTATTTTGCTATATCAGTTTTTTCCAAACTTCTTGGAAAAGTTGCCCATACTCACTACCCCTCCTGTCATAGTCCATCCCATGAATCTTTCTGGAGCGTGACCTGCACCCATGTTTTATTTTGGTGGTCTCCAGTGTCTATGTTTCACCCACCTGGCCCCTCTCCTCTCATTGAATAGCCTCTTCCAGTCTCACAGCATAGCTCTCAGTCGACCCCAAGTATGTACGTAGCATCTAAAGCTGGTGGCCCAATCTTGGGCTTTGAGGTCTCTCTGTCCATCTGCCGGTTGGACACACTTTCCTGAGCTTTCCACTGACCCCTCAGACTCCTGATGTGTACAATGGAACCCATTCCCCTCTGGGCACACTCCAGTCACTTCTGAGTTGATAGGCTTAGAAACAAGGCAGCCAGGCAGCCAGAGACACAATGGTTGTGAGAGACCAGGAAGTGCAAGGTGAGGAGGCTGACGGTCATCTGCAGGTGTGTGGGAAGCAGAGACCTGAGACAAGAGTGAACTGAGAGAGGCTGGTGTCACGGGGAAGGAGCCATTGGCCAGGAGAAAAGTGAAGAGGGACCGTGGGGGCGAGAGAAAGCAGGGCACTCAGAGCACTGCGTGCTCCTGGGGAGCGTGTGTGGAGGGAGCAGGACCAGAGACGCAGGGACAGGAGGGGGCGAGTGGACACCACTCTGACAAAGGAATCAGCAGTTAGTGAGGCTTCCAGCGAAATGATTTTCCTCGATACATGTTGCAGAAATCTTGACCTTCACAGCAAAAGCTTGAAACCTCCAGGTCCCCATGAAACAACTTCCAAGCCTTACACTGATCAGAGCAGTCCAATATAGTGTGGTTGTAACGCAACCCATCTAGAAGAGAAAGAATTCACATTCAGCCACAGAGAACAATACAAGGAGCTCAAAGCAGGCCCTTCCCCAACCACAATGGTCTCCAGACTCCAGACACATCCACTTCTCAGCACAGGCTTCCTCATACTGGAGAGCCCTGCTTAGTGTCTGAAGTCAGGGAATGGTCCTGACAGGAGAGCCTGGCTCAACAGCATTACCTCTCACATTGAAAAAGAAGAGATCCCGGGTTCTGCATCCAGGCCCTTGTTCCACGGTGCAGTTGCCGCTGCCTTCCATACATTTGCCCTTCTTGAAAATCTTGCACACCATACATACTGTGGCTGGAGCTGCAGAGAAATCCATATGAAGGCTGAGCCCAGGGTTGAATGGTTCAAGGCTAAAGTAAGCTAGGACACATGAGCACCCAGGAGTTTAGAGACAAAGCATGACTCTAAATACTTCTCCCACACACAATTTGGGGCAGAAAATATTCCCACTAGATTACTTCCATTAGATGTTTAAGGAAATGCGGTCTTTGATATGGGAATCTCAACATCCACTAAGGATAAATAACTTTGAGTACACTATATGAGTGAGTTGTATGGTGTGTGAATTAGATCTAATTAAAGCTTTAAAAAAAAAACAACTTTGAACAAGAAGAATATGATGTTACCTCCAGATGTTATGGGAGATTGTGAAAGGTGAAATATAAAGAAAAAATATATGTGTTCTAACCAGGCAAGTGAAATTTCCAACCTTGTACCTAAACAGTAAGAGATTATGTCTCCTTAAGTTTTGTTCCCTAGGAGCCTGTACCAGCTGTGTGTTTACATGCTCTCAGAAGCAGGGAGAGGTTCACTAAGTAAATCATCACCCTTTAGCTGTGGAGCTATGTTCAGGACACAGTGAGAGCATCTGCCGCAGCCACTGGGAGTCAGGATCTCTGGGGAAATGGTTGGGACATAAGGACTGCACAGCTTAAAGGTTAGTCTCCAAAGATTTCTTAGCACAGCACCAAAGTCATCCAAACACACACAGTGCTGTGAAAATATTGGTTCAAAATAAGCCATCCAAATGCTGCTTCTTGCTAGACAAGCACGGCTCCCAGGCTGCTGCTTTGTAGAAAGTCTTGAGCTGGCATTGGCTCTGCCTCTTGGGGCCATCCCAGCCAGCCCAAAAGCTCTAAATAGAGAAGGGCCCCCAACCCCAATCAGTTCCAAGGGAGTGTCTGACCCCACTCTGCGACCTTGGGAAGCTACTTGAATCCTTTCCCGGTAGCAGTTACGTTGGGACAGCAGAGAGAGACGTCAAACCCTTGCTGGTCGGGCCATCCCAGAACCTCATTCCTGATTTCATTCCCTCTCAAGCTGGTCAGATCATCCTCCTGCGAGTGCTCCCCCACCTCCATGGCCTCACCCCTGCCCAGCTAGCCCAGGGCCTCACCCACTCCTTGGAAGAACACGAAACGGAAGACTGCCAGCAGCAGCAGCAGGAGCGGAAGCTTGTCCATCTCGGCCTGGGGCGGCAGGAGACGCAGCGGGGTTGGAGCAGGCACAGAGGGCTCGGGATGGCTGGACCGGCTGCTGTGCTGTGCAGATGGGAGGGGGCTGGAGATCTGGACTGAGCTGCTCCTGAGCTGTGGGCAGAAGCTTCCTTTTGCACACTTGCCTGTGAGTGTGGGTGTCTCACTGCCACCCAGGTCCCGGAAATGTTCCCACAGAACCACCCCCCGGATACTGCTGAGACGGAGGGTGTTCTGGTGCCCCTCCTGCTCCCTGGAGGCTGCCACTGGTGAGTAGAGACATGATGCCCGACCAGGGCAGCTGGACCCTCAACAGTCTGACCCTTTACTGCCTGGACATCCCAGTGCTCCAGGCCCGAGAACAGGACTCTAATGTGAGCAGCGCTGTGCTAAAATACCCACATCCTCTGAGTCCAGTGCCCCGTATGACCACCTCCACCGTCCTGTGTCTCACAGCAGTCCTCAGCCTGGGCTGACGTCCTGCCTCGGGGCTCAGGATGCTTTCTCCATGGGTGCAGTCTGTGCCGTTTGCCGCTCTTCCCCTCCCAGTGTTAGCGTCATACTTAGGACCAAACACTTACATGGGCTTCAGCTTTTTGGTCTTAAAGTCCCTTTTTTCTAGAATGCCTAGCCCTTTATTCTTCCCCTCAGCTGGCTTTAAACAATCCTCATACATTTTACTCACCATCACCACTTACAGATGTAGGTCCCCGAGTTCAGCTTTGGCGCCCCTGATCTGTGCTCCCGTATCATTCCCTGTTCACCCTTCTCCCTACACAAACCACATTTTGAAATTGTGTCTGACTTCCTAACTGAAGGCAGGGAATGCATCACTGCTCTGTGAATGCCCAGTACTCATGCCGTCAAGCCGTAACTACCTAGGAAGGCATAGAAAGAAATTGTCAGGATTCATTTAACTCCAGAGTATGGACACCTCACCTACATAATTCTTTTGAAATGCCTATTAAATAAAAGCTACTCTTCACAGCTCATCAAAACTATTCTTTTCCTTCAGAAAGGCTACTCTGAAATAAAAAACTAGAATAGACTCAGACTTCTAGCTGACCAAGAAAACTACATCCTGGCAAAGCCACAAATTTGGAATCTGGTTTGGAAATTTGCATTCTTCTCTTAAAAGTAAAGTAGAGAGGAAACATAAATACCAATAACTATAATACTCTTTTGTGTCTCTTGTTATTTTTAAATTTGTGAACTGTTAAGAACCAGCAATGGAATTGATTATTTGCTCAGATGCGATCGGGCCCTTCACAAACCCTTTCAGTGGCACAGGGCACAAAGTGGCATTACATCACCAAAGAGACAAGCATGCTCTCCCACAGTAAGAGTAAGTCAGCACCCTTTATTCTGTTCTCTTTTTCTGCTCTTCCCACCAACTCAACTGTGCAAACAGCTCAGATCACTTGGTTACAAGATCTTTCGTTCACAAGTGAGATAAAAATGTGCTGAAATAGTACTAAAAACAAATTCATTTTGGTGAATAGCTAGCTGTATTTAACATTCTCTAATTTGTTTTCTCAGATACTTAAACAACTGTTTTGTTAATGCAACTTGTTAATGCAAGGTGATCTCTCTATACATCTCCTAATCTAGTTGTCCACAGTGCAAAGCCACGTATCTATGTAATAGCTGAAATGTACTCAACCAATCTTTTCTTACTTTAGTCTATTCACTACTCTTTTTTTTTAATTGAGCAAGAGACAGACAGGAACAAACAGACAGGAAGGGATATGAGAAGCATCAATTCTTCATTGTGGCACCTTAGTTCTTCATTGATTGCCTTGACCAGGGGGCTCCAGCTGAGCCAGTGAGCCCTTGCTCAAGCCAGCAGCAACCTTGGGCTCAAGCCAGCGACCTTGGGCTTCAAGCCAGTGACCTTTGGGCTCAAGCTAGCGATCTTGAGGTCATTTCTATGATCCCATGCTCAAGCCAGCGACCCTGTCTCAAGCTGGTGAGCTTGTCCATAAGCCATTGACTTTGGGGTTTTGAACCTGGGTCCTCTGCACCCCAGGCCGACTCTCTATCTACTGCACCATCGCCTGATCAGGCCATTCACCACTTTTTTATGATCCTATTTATCAAGCAGTTTTATGGGTCAGATAATGGGCTAAGCATTTTATATGCCTTAGAAGGAACTGCCCTTCCCCCAGAGCTCATGTGACTTGAGCCTCCCTCTCCTTCAAATCTTTACTCAAATGCCACCTTCTCAGGGATGTTTAATTTTAAAATAGTAACTCCCATTTTTTTCTCTAGCATTACTTATTCTTTCTCTCTGGCTTATTGTTCTCCAAAGTGAATTTCATTATTAATTTGTTTGTTGTCTGGCTCTTCTTATTATGATATAACCTCTATGAAGGCAAGAATTTCGCTTTGTTTGGTGCTTGATTTTTGTTTTGTTTGCATTTCTTGAGAGATCATGTTTTTTCCACTGCTGAATCCCTGTCACCTAAAACAGTACTTGGGATAGAGTAAGTACTCACTATTTGTGGAATGAATGAAGACCCATCACAATTACATGAAGTCCATAGATGAGTTAACTGAATGTCACAGATAATAAGCAGTTTGTCAAACAGGTACTGGAGCCAGGAGTGGACACAGGTCTCCCGGTCACCATTCGCCGCCTCAGTTCCACGTGTCACTCTTTCTACCACCTCCTCTACATGCGTCTCCTTCCTGTCTCTCTTCCCATTTCCACTTTTCCTTTACCTTTCTAGCTCCATGTTTCTTTTTCTTTTTCACACAGTTATCCTTCTGAATTCTGCTTCTTCTTTTTCCCCCAGCTTCAACCACTTTTTTCTCCTCCTCTCCATTCAAGAAGATATAGATTGGTGCATACACTATAGAATTTGAAAAAAATGTATGAAACCTCATATTTATTGCAGCATAATTTATAACAGCCAAGATATGGAAGCAACTCAAATGCCCGTCAATAGATGAGTGAATAAAAAAGCAGTGGTTAATGTATACAATGAAATATTACTCGGCCATAAAAATGAATGAAATCTTACCATTTGAGACATGATGGATGGACCTGAAGGGTATTATGCTGAGTGAAATAAGTCAGTCAGAGAAAGTCAAATAGCATATGATTTCACATATATGTGGAATCTAAAGAACAATATAAATAAGCAAACAAGAACAGTGTTTCCCAACCTTTTTTGTGCCATGCCCCACCTTAACCTTTCTAAAATTTTTATGTCCCCCCCATGTGACATACATAATTTTTAACATTAAAATATTGATTTGTTCACTTAATAAACATAAATGATAGGTTCTAGGAAGAAATCACTATGAAATTGTTAACAAAACACAGTAAGTAAAATTTCAAAACATATAATGAAAAACAGAAATTTAAATTCCAAATAATTTTAATACAGATTTTTCTATATTCATTTATTATTTTTATTTAGTGTGATCCTTGCGCTTGATGCTTGCTGCACAGAGATTTTATATTAGGTTCCAATTTGGTTAGCTTTAGTCTCAAGTCTCCACGTTGTGTTATATCCAGCCGATTTCTTTTTTTGTTTGTTTGTTTGTATTTTTCTGAAGCTGGAAATGGGAAGAGACAGTCAGACAGACTCCCGCATGCGCCCGACCAGGATCCACCCGGCACGCCCACCAGGGGCAACGCTCTGCCCACCAGGGGGCGATGCTCTGCCCCTCCGAGGCGTCGCTCCGCCATGACCAGAGCCACTCCAGCGCCTGGGGCAGAGGCCAAGGAGCCATCCCCAGTGCCCAGGCCATCTTTGCTCCAATGGAGCCTTGGCTGCGGGAGGGGAAGAGAGAGACAGAGAGGAAGGAGGGGGGGGTGGAGAAGCAGATGGGCGCTTCTCCTATGTGCCCTGGCCGGGAATCAAGCCCAGGTCCCCCGCACGCCAGGCCGACGCTCTACCGCTGAGCCAACCGGCCAGGGCCCGATTTCTTTTTTTTTTACCAGTAAATCATTTACAGCACTAAATCCACATTCAGCTAAAAATGAAGATGGAAACAGTAGCAATAGTTTTCTTGCACATTTGGTTGAATTTGGGTATTTGATTTCTGTTTCCTCACAAAGCCATGCCATTGCTCCTTTGATATTAAATAAAGCTTTAACTGACTCATCATTTTGCAATTCTGCGAGTTCTTCTTGATACTGCATATTTGATATATCAGACAAATCCACTAACATTGGCTGCATCATTCATGTTGGGAAATCAATTTGTTTTAAATCAGAAAATCTTTCTTTTAAATCAGCCGATAGAATATTCAAATGATTGACAATAACAAGTAAAGCAGTATCAGTTACTTCACAGTTTTGGAGCCAATGAAACTGTTTAAAGTTGTTGTTGTTAATATGTTTCTGACATAACTCAATATTGGTAATGAAACCAAATATCTTTGCTTTTGCATCGACAAGAGTTTTATTTGTTCCTTGAAGTTGCTTATTTAATATATTTAGTTTTTCAAAGATATCGGCTAAATAACTCACAAATGCTTTACCATCTATTGTTAACAGATACTTCATTTCAGGTTTGTCGCTTAAAAAATCACTAAGAGTATCAAACAGTTCCATAAATCTTTTCAGTTTCCTTTAGATAGCCCTCTTACTTCAGTATGAAGTAAAAGTCTCACATGGTCTTCATTTTGTTCTTCACAAAATAGCTTGAAAAGACGCTCACATTTGGCACTAGCTTTAATAGCATTAACACATTTTATTACTGTATGTAATACTTTATTCAGAACAGGCGAGATGTTTTTAGCTACCAAGTTTTCCCTATGAATAACACAATGCACAAGAATCATTTCTGGATTCGCATCTTTCATCAATTTTAAGCAGCCATTTTTCTTGCCCATCATATTGGGAGCACCATCTGCAGCACGAGATGTTATATTTTTCATTGGTATATCATTGACATCTAAGTAGTTTTTTAGCTTATTATATATATCTTTGGAGGTAGTGGTGCTTTCTAATCTTTTACAGACAACATTTCTTCAGCAAAATGTCCTTTATCAATATATCTTATGTAAGTTATCAATACTGCCTCACTGTCTCTCAAAGTTGATTCATCCATTTGCAAGGAGAATTTTCTTGTTTTCAGCTTTTCAATAAGTTATTTTTCAATATCCTCACTCATTTCGTCTATTCTTCTGCTAACAGTATTGTTACTGAGTGGCATAGCTTTTACATCTTTGTCATCTTTTTCAAGAACCGTTTTAAGAAATGCTGATATTAAAATATGTGTTAACAGAAAGGCAATATAGGGAGATCAGAAAACAACTCAATGAACACAAAGAATATATTACCAAGGAAATTGAAACTATAAAAACAAATCAAACAGAAATGAAAAACTCAATTCACGAGCTGAAAAACGAGGTAACAAGCTTAGCTAGCAGAACAGCCCAGATTGAAGATAGGATTAGTGAAATAGAAGACAAACAACTTGAGGCACAACAGAGAGAAGAAGAAAGAGACTCAAAAATAATAAAAAACGAGAAAGCCCTACAGGAATTGTCTGACTCCATCAGAAAGAATAACATAAGAATAATAGGTATATCAGAGGGAGAAGAGAAAGAAAATGGAATGGAGAATATACTCAAACAAATAATAGACGAGAACTTCCCAAGCCTGTGGAAAGAACTAAAGCCTCAAATTCAAGAAGCAAACAGAACACCAAGTTTTCTTAACCCCAACAAACCCACTCCAAGGCACATCATAATAAAGATGACACAAACCAATGACAAAGAAAAAATTCTCAAGGCAGCCAGGGAAAAGAAGAGTACAACATATAAAGGAAGGCCTATTAGATTATCATCAGATTTCTCAGCAGAAACTCTACAAGCTAGAAGAGAGTGGACCCCAATATTTAAAGCCCTGAAAGAGAGGAACTTTCAGCCACGAATACTATACCCATCAAAGCTATCCTTCAAGTATGAAGGAGATATAAAAACATTCACAAATTCAGAAAAGATGAGAGAATTTATCAACAGAAAGCCCCACTCCAGGAAATACTAAAGGGGGGTTTCCAACCAGATTCAAAGAACAAAAGAAAACAACACCACAAGTAACAGCTCCACCAAGAACACAATAAAACCAAACTTAAACTGTGACAACAAAGGAAAAAAAAGGGGGGAGAGGATGGAGATTAACAGTAGCAAAGGACGATGAAGTGCAGAAATACTTATAAGATAGGGTACTACAATGAATATGGTAGGTACCCTTTTCATTACTTAATGGTAACCACCCTAGAAAAAACCACCACAAAAACACTTGACTTAAAAAAGGTAGCAACAGAGGAAAGAAGTATGGAACACAAACAAACAAAAACAAATGATAGAAAAACAAAAGAGAAGAATCAAACTAGATACAAAACTAACAGAAAGCAATTTATAAAATGGCAGTAGGGAACCCACAAGTGTCAATAATTACACTAAATGTAAATGGATTAAACTTACCAATAAAAAGACAGAGTAGCAGAATGGATTAAAAAAGAAAATCCAACTATATGCTGCCTACAAGAAACACATCTAAGCAACAAGGATAAAAACAAATTCAAAGTGAAAGGCTGGAAAACAATACTCTAAGCAAACAACACCCCAAAAAAAGCAGGTGTAGCAATACTCATATCTGATAATGCTGACTACAAGACAGAAAAAGTACTCAGAGACAAAAATGGTCATTTCATAATGATTAAGGGGACACTGAATCAAGAAGACATAACAATCCTTAATATATATGCACCAAACCAAGGAGCACCAAAATATATAAGACAGCTACTTATTGACCTTAAAACAAAAACTAACAAAAATACAATCATACTTGGAGACCTCAATACTCCGCTGACGGATCTAGATCGGTCATCCAAACAGAGAATCAATAAAGAGATAGTGGCCTTAAACGAAATACTAGAACACCTGGATATGATAGACATCTACAGGACACTTCATCCCAAAGCGACAGAGTATACATTTTTCTCTAGTGTACATGGAACATTCTCAAGAATTGACCATATGTTGGGCCACAAAGACAATATCAGCAAATTTAGAAAAATTGAAATTGTACCAAGCATATTTTCTGATCATAAAGCCTTGAAACTAGAATTCAACTGCAAAAAAGAGGGGGAAAAACCCACAAAAATGTGGAAACTAAACAACATACTTCTAAAAAATGAATGGGTCAAAGAAGAAATAAGCGCAGAGATCAAAAGATATATACAGACAAATGAAAATGAAAATACGACATATCAGAATCTCTGGGATGCAGCAAAAGCAGTAATAAGAGGAAAGTTCATATCACTTCAGGCCTATATGAACAAACAAGAGAGAGCCGAAGTAAACCACTTAACTTCACACCTTAAGGAACTAGAAAAATAAGAACAAAGACAACCCAAAACCAGCCGAAGAAAGGAGATAATAAAAATCAGAGCAGAAATAAATGAAATAGAGAACAGAAAAACTATAGAAAAAATCAATAAAACAAGGAGCTGGTTCTTTGAAAAGATCAACAAAATTGACAAACCCTTGGCAAGACTCACCAAGGAAAAAAGGCACAGGACTCAAATAAATAAAATCCAAAATGAAAGAGGAGAGATCACCACAGATATCATAGATATACAAAGAATTATTGTAGAATACTATGAAAAATTATATGCCACCAAATACAACAATCTAGAAGAAATGGATAAATTCCTAGAACAAAACAACCTTCCTAGACTGAGTCATGAAGAAGCAGAAAGCCTAAACAGACCAATCAGCAGGGAGGAAATAGAAAAAACTATTAAAAACCTCCCCAAAAATAAAAGTCCAGGCCCAGACGGTTATACTAGTGAATTCTATCAAACATTCAAAGAAGACTTGGTTCCTATTCTACTCAAAGTCTTCCAAAAAATTGAAGAAGAAGCAATACTTCCAAACACATTTTATGAGGCCAACATAACCCTCATACCAAAACCTGGCAAGGATGGCACAAAGAAAGAAAACTACAGACCAATATCTCTAATGAATACAGATGCTAAAATTCTAAACAAAATACTGGCAAACCGAATACAACAACATATTAAAAAAATAATACATCATGATCAAGTGGGATTCATCCCAGAATCTCAAGGATGGTTCAACATACGCAAAACGGTTAACGTAATACACCATATAAACAAAACAAAGAACAAAAACCACATGATCTTATCAATAGATGCAGAAAAAGCTTTTGATAAAATACAACACAATTTTATGTTTAAGACTCTCAACAAAATGGGTATAGAAGGAAAATATCTCAACATGATAAAGGCCATATATGATAAACCATCAGCCAACATCATTTTAAACGGCATAAAACTGAGGACTTTCTACCTTAAATCAGGAACAAGACAGGGTTGTCCACTCTCTCCACTCTTATTTAACGTGGTGCTAGAAGTTCTGGCCAGAGCAATCAGACAAGACAAAGAAATAAAAGGCATCCATATCGGAAAAGAAGAAGTAAAGGTATCACTTTTTGCTGATGATATGATCCTATACATCGAAAACCCGAAGGACTCCACAAAAAGATTATTAGAAACAATAAACCAATACAGTAAGGTCGCAGGATACAAAATTAACATACAGAAGTCCATAGCCTTTCTCTATGCCAACAATGAAATATTAGAAAACGAACTCAAAAAAATAATCCCCTTCATGATTGCAACAAAAAAAATAAAATACCTAGGAATAAACATAACAAAGAATGTAAAGGACCTATATAATGAAAATTACAAAGCATTGTTAAGGGAAATCAAAAAAGATACAATGAGATGGAAAAATATTCCTTGTTCTTGAATAGGAAGAATAAATATAATCAAAATGGCCATATTACCCAAAGCAATATACAAATTTAATGCAATTCCCATCAAAATCCCTATGAGATTTTTTAAAGAAATGGAACAAAAAATCATCAGATTTATATGGAACTATAAAAAACCCCGAATAGCCAAAACAATCCTAAGGAAAAAGAATGAAGCTGGGGGCATTACAATACCTGACTTTAAACTATATTATAGGGCCACGATAATCAAAACAGCATGGTATTGGCAGAAAAATAGACACTCAGACCAATGGAACAGAATAGAAAGCCCAGAAATAAAACCACATATATATGGTCAAATAATCTTTGATAAACGGGCCAACAACACACAATGGAGAAAAGAAAGCCTCTTCAACAAATGGTGTTGGGAAAACTGGAAAGCCACATGCAAAAGAATGAAACTCGACTACAGCCTGTCCCCGTGTACTAAAATTAATTCAAAATGGATCAAAGACCTAAATATAAGACCTGAAACAATAAAGTACATAGAAGAAGACATAGGTACTAAACTCATGGACCTGGGTTTTAAAGAACATTTTATGAACTTGACTCCAATGGCAAGAGAAGTGAAGGCAAAGATAAATGAATGGGACTACATCAGAATAAAAAGTTTTTGCTCAGCAAGAGAAACTGATATCAAAATAAACAGACAGCCAACTAAATGAGAAATGATATTTTCAAACAACAGCTCAGATAAGGGCCTAATATCCAAAATTTACAAAGAACTCATAAAACTCAACAACAAACAAACAAACAATCCAATAAAAAAATGGGAAGAGGACATGAACAGACACTTCTCCCAGGAAGAGATACAAATGGCCAACAGATATATGAAAAGATGCTCAGCTTCATTAGTTATTAGGGAAATGCAAATCAAAACTACAATGAGATACCACCTCACCCCTGTTAGATTAGCTATTATCAACAAGACGGGTAATAGCAAATGTTGGAGAGGCTGTGGAGAAAAAGGAACCCTCATTCACTGTTGGTGGGACTGTAAAGTAGTACAACCATTATGGAGGAAAGTATGGTGGTTCCTCAAAAAACTGCAAATAGAACTACCTTATGACCCAGCAATCCCTCTACTGGGTATATACCCCAAAACCTCAGAAACATTGATACGTGAAGACACATGTAGCCCCATGTTCATTGCAGCACTGTTCACAGTGGCCAAGACATGGAAACAACCAAAAAGCCCTTCAATAGAAGACTGGATAAAGAAGATGTGGCACATATACACTATGGAATACTACTCAGCCATAAGAAATGATGACATCAGATCATTTACAGCAAAATGGTGGGATCTTGATAACATTATAAGGAGTGAAATAAGTAAATCAGAAAAAAACAAGAACTACATGATTCCATACATTGGTGGAACATAAAAATGAGACTAAGAGACATGGACAAGAGTGTGGTGGTTAGCAGGGGTGGGGGGAGGGAGGACAGGGGGAGAGTTAGGGGGAGGGGGAGGGGCACAGAGAACTAGATAGAGGATGGTGAAGGACAATCTGACTTTGGGCGAGGGGTATGCAACATAATCTAATGACAAAATAACCTAGACATGTTTTCTTTGAATAATGTACCCTGATTTATTAATGTCATCCCATTACCATTAATAAAAATTCATTTAAAAAATAAAATAAAATAAAATATGTGTTAAAATATATTCAATGTGACATAGAGTAAACATATACTAAAAATTCATATTTATTTAAATGTATATAACACATTTACTACACTACCACCTCAAATCAAAAGGTATCTATATTTTTCCACTTGACAAAATTTTCTGGAAAGTTATGCTTCTAAAATTAAAATTGTCGTGCATGCACTATTATAGCCCCAATAATATTTATAAAATATTAGTGCTTTCTAGCCCCGATGCAAGAAGTACTTAATAAGAGCTTAATATTGATAAAAATAAAATCAAATACTTACCAATTATATCTATACAATATATATATGTATATTTATTAAATCAACGAGCTTTTACAACAGTTTTGACTGACACTTATTTCAAATTAACACCAACTGAATGATGTGAAACACTACAGAAGTTGCGATGGGCCAATTAGGTGAGAATAACTGCATTGTTTAGTGATTTTTTAAAACGTGGCAGACGGCATGCTCCGCGGTGAACCCAGGACGAAGTTTACTTTATGACGCCAATCACCCAGTTGATATTTTGGTCTCGTCAAACGAAATTATACTTAATAATTATTTACCGCAATTATTTAAGAATTGCATTTTTTGTTAAATTTGGCACCGATATCTAGCATTGCATTTAAATGGCCCGGGGCGAAAGAATTAAAGTTGTGTCGAATCCATTTTCAAATTGCCCCCCTTAACTATCGAATTGCCCCCCTGTGGGGCGTGGGCCCCACGTTGGGAAACACTGAGATAGAAACAGACTCATAGATATAAAGAACAGACTGATGGTTGCCAGAGGAGAGGCGGTAAGGTTATATGAATGTAAAAGGTGAAGAGACTGAGAAGTACAGATTGGCAGTTACAAAATAGTCACGGGGATGTAAGGAATACAGCATAAGAAATATAGAAAATATTGTATTAACTGTGTATGGTGCCAGTTGGGCACTTGAAATATCAGGGAGAATATTTTGTAGAGTATATGACTGTCTCTAACCACTATGCTGTACACTTGAAACCAATACAAAACAATATTGAATGTAAACTATAATTGAAAATAAATTTTTAAAGAAGGTTTGTATCATATGATTTCAATTATATGTGAAATAGAATGAACAAAATAAACTAACAAACAAAATAGGAACAGACTCATAATTATGAGAACAGACTAATGGTTGTCAGAGGAAAAGGGGTTTGGGGGCTGGGTGGAAAACGTGAGGGCATTAAGGAAAAAAAGAACCTCATAGACACAGACAACAATGTAGTGATTACAAGTGGGAAAGAAGGTGGGGGAGACAGAAGAGGGTAAAGGAGGAATAAATGGTGACGAAAAAAGACCTGCCTTAGGGTGGTGAACACAATACAATATACCGATGATGCATTATAGGATTGTACACCTGAAACCTATATCATTTATTAATCAGTGTTATCCTAGTAAATTCAATAAAATAAATATAAATGTATTATCAAATAATAAAATACCTATTAATTACATTATTTAAAAAATATTTCTTTGTTTTAATAAATTTAGCTTTTGGTATAATGTAAAAAAAAGTTCAGAAATATGACTGTAAATTAATTGAAAAGCGATTAGTACTGATAAATTGTTCTCTACTGAAAAAAAGTATAAAATACTTAAACACCATATTTACAGGGCTTTTTAAAAGAATAATAATCATTGTTTAAAGTTGCCTAATGCTGCCTGACCAGGCGGTGGCGCAGTGGATAAAGCGTCGGACTGCAATGTGGAAGGACCCAGGTTTGAGACCCCGAGGTCGCCAGCTTGAGTGCGGGCTCATCTGGTTTGAGCAAAGGCTCACCAGCTTGGACCCAAGGTCACTGGCTCAAGCAAGGGGTTACTTGGTCTGCTGAAGATCCATGGTCAAGGCACATATGAGAAGGCAGTCAATGAACAACTAAGGTGTTGCAACGAAAAACTGATGATTGATGTTTCTCATCTCTCTCCATTCCTGTCTGTCTGTCCCTATCTATTCCTCTCTCTGACTCTCTTTCTGTCTCTATAAAGAGAACAACAACAACAACAAAAAAAGAAAAAACAAATTGTCTAATGTTTCATTAACTAGCCATGCCAACATTGATTTAACACAGGGGTCGGGAACCTATGGCTCACGAGCCAGATGTGGCTCTTTTGATGGCTGCATCTGGCTCACAGACAAATCTTTAATAAAAAAAAATAACTTTAAAAATATAAAACATTCTCATGTATTACAATCCATTCATTTCCTACTGCTCATGTTCATGGTTGCAGGTGGCTGGAGCCAATCACAGCTGTCCTCCGGGACAACACCAAATTTTTATTGGATAATGCGTAACATATGGGGTCGTTGTATGGCTCTCATGGAATTACATTTTAAAATATGTGGTGTTCATGGCTCTCTTAGCCAAAAAGTTTCCCGACCCCTGATTTAACATTTTCCTTGCTGGTAGACGTTTAGATTGTTTCCAAATTTTTACTGAGAAAAGAAATATTACAATAGACATCTTCTGCATATAATTTTAGTGGGATTTTTTTAACCAATTAATCTGATTTAAACAAATGAAATAAGTGAGGCATGCACATGATTAAGAAAATCAAACAGAAAACAACATCAGCATGCAGGCAGCAGAAGAAGATCCTCATTTTTATCTCCCTTTTTAAACAAAGATTTAAACATCCACCCATGAAAAAAAGTGCCTGTGGGTGTATGGGAGCTAACTGTTTGCCAAGAGGCCCAGGAGGGGTCTTGACCACTGCATTCAGTGATAGGCAGACCTTGGTAGGGACGACGCTCCTGCAGAGCAGCAAGCAGCAAACCTGCCCGGACCGGACCCCGCTTGCACTTGTCAGGGGGAAACCTGGGGAGTGGTGTCCTGGACAGATTCCCATGCACAAGAGAGAATTTGCAGAAGTCCGGCCTTGCCTAAGGAGACCCAAGCATGAATAAATAGCAGGAATTAATTCATTAATTACACACAACTTTGGTCACAGCAGAGGCAGCAGTAAAAACTTTTCCAGTGCTGCCTCCCCTTCCCCCAAAGAAACCCTCCTGTGGTTGACCCATCGGCGGCTGCAATCATTCCCACAGGAAAAGGGAGTCGTGAGGGAGGGAGTCCCTAGCTACCCCAGTTGTGCGGCATGTGGCTGGAGAAACACATTTTATTTGCAGCACCATCCAGAATACTGAGACGGGACCCCAGGAACAGGCGGGAGGGAGGATATTGGGAAAGAGCCAGATGAAATTTTAAAGGGCAATAAAGGGATTGTGCTCAGCGGTAAGTCTGCCCTTGAGGCTCTATAGAAGTACTACACTTAGGGATTTCCCTACTGGGTCGGGAAACCCAAATGCTAAACCCACATGTATCAACCCCCTTCTGTAGTCAGCTCTTTGTGCCTGTTTCTGTGTGCAGCCTAGGAGATAGCGCTGGTTGACCGGAAGCACTCAGAAAACAAGCTTGGTCTGTGGGCAAGAGAGAAACCACAAACTTGAACTCCAGCGCCACCTTCTGGAAACAAACAGAGGTTTCCCATAACCAGCCCGGTAAATTGCAAGAACCAAAGATAAAAAAACTTGAAGAATTCTGCCCCAAACTTGAAAATTGTATAATTATCTTAACCAGCGTCACCCCAATAAATTCAATTAAAAAAGAATTCTTCCCCGAGATATCAAGAAACGTGGTGTATACCAATACAAAGTAAGAGAAAACCCTTATAACAACACCACCAACAGAATACAACATCTGAATTTAACTAGCAAAAATTTAAATGTCAAAGCAGCAATGCAAAACCACAAGAAACGTGAAAAACCAAAGACACTTTCTATGACAGTAAAAAGTAATAATTCTCCAATAACTAAGCTCTAAGATACAGAATTTTGTAATCCAGCTGATAAAGAATAATTTTAAAATGCTGTTTTGAGAAAACTCAATGTTCAAGAAAATTCAATAAAATGTCAAAAAGAATACATGATAAAAATGAGATTTTTATCAAAGAGATCAAAATCATTAAAAAATGAAACAAATTCTGGAGCTGAAGAACTAATGAACAAACAATGCGGTAGAGAGCACCTACAGGACAGGGACAATGAGCAGACAGAATAAATATGTTAGAGAATAGAAATTTTGAATTAACCAGTTAGAGGTGAACAAAAAAAAATGAAAAAGAGCATAGAAAGACTGTGTGATTTTGTGAGTCCCTCAAAAGAATAAATATTAGAATAATTGAGCTACTAGGAAAAAGATAAAAGAAAGCAGATAATTTATTTTAAAAAATAATAGCTGAGAATTTTCCAAAACTGGGGAGAGAATTGGGCATTACAGATCATGTATCATAGAAATGTATACTTGAAACCTATATGATCCTATTAATCAATGTCATCCCAATAAATTTTATTTTAAAAACCCATGAAACTATTGGATCACTTTGTATCTCAATGTAAAAATGTTTTCCTCAAGATATATTGTAATGAAACTATAAAAAAAAATCAAGGATAAAGAAAGAATTTTAAAAGCAGTTAGGGGAAAAAATTATAACCTACAAAGGAACCCCCATTAGGCTTTCAGCAGACTTCTAAGCAGAAATCCTACAGGCCAGGACAGAGTAGAATGACATATTCAAAGTGTTCCAAGAGAAAAGGTATCTGTCTGCAAGGTTTTTCTGTAACTGTAGAAGGAAAACAAATACATTCCTAGACAAACAAAAGCTAGGAATTCATTACACTAGACCCCTGCATTGCAAGTAATGATGAAAGAAGCTGAAATGAAAGGATGCTAATAAGCAACATGAAAACATGCAAAAGTATATAATACTGGTAAAGGTAACATACAGTCAGACCTAGAAAATGACAACTCTATGATAGGATGGTGTGTTAACCATGGACCTGTAGTATAAAGTTCAAAAGAAAAGAGTATTAAAAATAATTATAAATACAATAATATGTTAATAAATGCATAATATAAAAAGAGGTAAATATAACATCAAGCTTAAAAGAAGGAAGTAAAAGGAACTTTCATATGCAATTGAAGTTAAGTTACTATCAGCTTTAAAGGGACTGCTTATTGCCTGACCAGACGGTGGTGCAGTGGATAGAGCGTCGGACTGGGATGCGGAGGACCCAGGTTCGAGACCCCGAGGTCTCCAGCTTGAGCGCAGTCTTATCTGGTTTGAGCAAAGGCTCACCAGCTTGGACCCAAGGTCGCTGGCTTGAGCAAGGGGTTACTCGGTCTGCTGTAGCCCCACGGTCAAAGCACATATAAGAAAGCAATAAACAACTAAGATGTCGCAATAAAAAACTGATGATTGATGCTTCTCATCTCTCTCTGTTCTGGTCTGTCCCTATCTATCCCTCTCTCTGACTCTCTCTGTCTCTGTAAAAAAAAAGGACTGTTTATTTATGAGATATCCTGTGTAAGCCTCATGGTAACCCCAAAGAAAAAACCTGGAGCAGACTTACTGAAGATAGAGATAGAAGAACAGAGCAAATACTACAGAAAATCACCAGTTTACAAAAGTCGGCAGAAACAGAGGGGAAGGAAACAATAGAAATACAAGATAATCCATAACAAAGTTAACAAGGTGACTTAGTAGATACTCACATATTGATAATGACTCTAAATGTAAATGATTGAATTCACCAAAAGGCACAGAGTGGCTGGGTGGATAAAAAACAAGATCCAAATATACACTACCTGAGACACACTTCAGCTTTAAGAACACACATAGGTTCAAAGAGAAGAGATATAAAAAGATATTCTAAGCAAGTGAAAACTGAAGACAGCAGGGGTAGCTATACTTATATTAGACAAAATGAACTTTAGGCTAAACACAATAACAAAAGACATATTATATAATAATCAAGGGGTCAATTTATCAAGAAGATATAACAATTGTAAATATATATGCACCCAATATCAGAGCATCTAAATACACTAAATAAATAATAGCAGATTATAAATGAAAATACAATACAATAATAATAGGGGACCTCAATACTCACATTCAGAAACAGGTATTTTAACCAGACAGAAAATCAATAACGAAATAATGAATTTACAACATACGTTAGACCAAATGGGCCTAACACATAGTATTTATAGAACGTTTCATCCAACAGAAGTAAAATAGAACATTTCTCAGGATGGACCATATGATAGGACACAAAACAAGCTTTAGCAAATTTTAAAAGACTGAAGTAACACCCAGTATATATTTCTGATCACAATGGTATTAAACTAGAAATCAAAAAGTGAAAAGCTGGAAATTTACAAATATGTGGCAATCAAACAACAAACTCCTTATCAGCAAATGGATCAAAGAAGAAATCAAAATTGAAATATAAAAAATCCTAAAACAAATGAAAATGGAAACAATATAGCAGATCTTACAGGATGCTGAAAGTAGTTCTGAGAAAAGTTTATAGCAATAATACATTAAATATTATTTAAAATAATAACAATAATGCATATATTAAGAAAATGTAGAAATCTCAAATAAAAACCCTACCATATACCTTAAGGCAGTGGTTCTCAAACTTTTTGAAGACGGGGCACATTTAAAATCTTACAGATAATTGTAGGCACATTAAATACAAATTTCTGAGAACCATGTTATGCTAATTAAGTCAAATATTAAATAAAAAATATAAAGTCCAAGTGTGCTTTTATGGTAATTAAATGAAATAAATATGACAAAATTAAATTTATTCTGACATTAAAAAACATTTTTATGTTACTTTTTTTGAGTTATGCTTTTTAGAACTCATAAAAAAGAGGGGTTAAAAAATTTAAAAAGACAAAAAAGTTATCTTTTTATACATATAGATACATTCTTTGTAAGAGTTAGTAAATTCGGCAGGTCCTGGTGCAAATGTGATGTTTTTTCATTCTTGTGTTTATGAGAAACATGAGTCTTATGTGTCCTAGCGATTTCTTCAATGTTTGGGCATATAGTTGAAAGGCAAACTCTCATTTCCTTGTCAATACATTGAAGAATTCCTTTCTTTTTACTCTTAATTGTGTTGAGTGTAGAAAATCCCCACCATATATATCATCTTAAGTTTACACCAAAAGATAAAAGAACTTGCCTCCAGTCTTTCCAGGGAACATGAGGGGTTAATGTAAGCAATCCAGTACCACAGCTTAACAGCCTTTTGCAACCTAATCAGGCAAGTGAGGTGAGGGGAGTTGGGCAGACTGTCAGCTTACAGCCAATTCCCTATACCTCTGTCCCCAAAAAATCTAAGCTCCAAAAACTCTGTTGGTTTTTTGATCCACAACAGGCATATATTTCTCTGGAATACCATAGGGTGCACCTGGAAATCTTCTAGGGCACACCAGTGCTCACTTTGAGAACCACTGCCTTAAGGAACTAGAAAGAGAACAAACTAATTTCAAAGTTTGCAGAAAGAAGGAAGTAATAAAGATCAGAGTAAAAATAAATAAAATATGGACCAAAAAAAGAAAACAATAAAAAAATAAACAAAACTAAGACCTAGTTTTTCAGAGATAAACAAAATTGACAAACTTTTAGCTAGACAGAAAAAAAATGGAAGAGTCCACTAAATAAAATCAGAAAAGAGGGAAAATTATAATTGATAATGTAGAAATACAAAGATCATAAGAAACCACTATGAACAATTATATGCCAAGAAAGTGGATAACCTAGAAGAAATGAGTAAATTCTTAGAAACATACAACTTACCAAGACTGAATCAGAAAGAAAAATAAAAAATCTGATGACCGATAACAAATAAGAAGATTGAATCAGTAATAAAAACCACCAATGAAGAAAAGCCCAGAACCAGCTAGCTCTGCCCATTAATCCTACCAAATGTGTAACAAATATTAATGCCAACGAACATCAGAGTAATCTTGACGTGAGAGGTACTCTTGATCTCTCTCCTTGAAATTTCAACAAATTGAACAGCTAAAACTCAGTGAATGAACCCCAGCTGGGCTCACAAGTGTGCCTGAAAGTTCTGTGCACCCAAACTAACTAAAGGTATAAGGGTGAAAAAACAGGGGAATGGAAGATAAGAAGCACTTATGGTTGGGCACCAGAGAGGGGAGAGGCCCAGAGTGACTGGGTCTCCTTCTTCCAGGAGGAACAGAGATATTGGGAGAGAATTTGGTGTGATACTAAACCAAAGTGGCAGAGCATGGGGTCACTGCCAGTGTTCCCATGGTTGGCCCACAGCCTGTACTCAGAGACACAAAAATACCAAGTGCGGTCCCCCAGCATCCCAGATATAACTCTTTCTCTTTGTGGGTAGAGAATGGAATCAACATACCCCACAAAACAGAGCTGAAAAGCAAAGGTGCTCTGTGTCTGGTCCCTTGATTTGTTAGGACACAGGGAAAAGTACCCAGAGGCCTGAGATCACCATTGCTAAAGTCATAAAGCCTTCACAAGTCCCACCCATTATTGCAAGTGCAGTCCCACCTCCACCTTTGCAACAGCAGCTTCTTAGCAGAGTTCAGGCTGAGATTTTACAGAACTAAAACTTGTAATACAGTGCCACCTACTGGAAAAAGATTGGAAAACCTCTCAGAAATTTTTTTCTTCTAATTTTTGTTGTTCTTTACTTTATGTGTTGTTTCATCCTATTTGTTTATTGTTATTTTTTTATTTTGTGATTTTTTTCTTTTTAATTTTTAATTTTATTTTTAATTTATTTTTATCATTATTTTTTGTTCTTTTCTTGATTTCTTAACAACACCTCTCTCAAAGCCCTCAAGGCAAAAAAAAAAAAAAAAAAAAAAAAAGAAGAAGAAAACCATGACTACCCAAAAAAGATGCAGTTCAGAAAGAGAATGAAAAATCTCCAGAAAGCAATCTCAATCACATGGAAACCTTGGAGTTCATCGATAGACAATTCAAAATTGAAGTTCTGAAAATACTCAATGAGACACAAGAAAATACTAATAGACAACTTAATCAGCTCAGAAAGCACAACAAATATCTCACCAAGGAGATTGACACTAAAAACAGAAATAAAGAACTCATTACATGAATTTAAAAATGACCAGACAGTTTAGCTAATAGAACAGGCCAGATAGAAAAGAGAACCAGTGACAATGAATACAGGCAACTAGGGATGATGCAGAGGGAAGAAGAGAGACTCAAAAATATTTTTTAAAATAAGAAAGCTCTATAAGAACTGTCTGACTCGATCAGAAAGAGCAAAATAAGAATAATGGGTATATCAGAAGAAGAGAAGGAGAAAGGAATAGAGAGCCTATTCAAACAAATAATTGATGAGAATTTCCCAAGCCTATAGAAAGAGTTAGAGCATTGGATCCAAGAATAAAACAGAATGCTGAGTTTCCTCAACCTGAACATACCTACTCCAAGGCACACTGTAATAAAATTGTCAAAAATCAGTGACAAAGAAAGAATCCTCAAGGCAGATACAGAACAGAAGAACATAACATATAAAGGAAAGCCCATTAGATTATCATCAGACATCTCAGCAGAAACTCTACAAGCCAGAAGAGAGTAGACTCAAATATTCAAAGTACTGAAAGAGAGGAATTATCAGCCAAGAATGCTATATCCATCAAAGTTAACCTTCAAATATGAAGGAGAAATAAAAACTTTTACAGATATACAGAAATTAAGGTAATTTATAACCAGAAAACCTTCACTGCAGTAAATACTCAAGGGGCTTATTTGACAAGAGACAAAGAACAAAACAAATCAAAACTACAAGTAAAAGCTCCAACAAAGTCACAATAAAAATAAGGATAATCTGTGACAACAATAACATAAAAGGGGAGAGGATAAAGATCTGCAGTAGCTAAGAAGGGTGGAGTGCAGAAGCACTCATGAGACAAAGGACTCTTGTACATATGAACATTTTTCTCTTAATAACCTTATAGTAACCATCCACAATAAAAGCTACTACTGAAATACACAGCTTAAAAAATAGAAGAGGGGAGCCTGACCAGGTGGCTCAGTGGATAGAGCATCGAACTGGGATGTGGAGGACCCAGGTTTGAGACCCTGAGGTCACCAGCTTGAGCACGGGCTCATCTGGCTTGAGAAAAAAAAAAAAAGCTCACCAGCTTGGACACCAGCTTGGACCCAAGGTCGCTGGCTCGAGCAAGGGGTTACTTGGTCTGCTGAAGGCCCATGGCCAAGGCACATATGAGAAAGCAATCAATGAACTAAGGTATTGCAACAAAAAACTGATGATTGATGCTTCTCATCTCTCTCTGTTCATGTCTGTCTGTCCCTATCTCTGACTTTCTCTCTGTCCCTGTAAAAAAAAAAAAAAAAAGGAAAAAAAGTAGAAGAGGGGAAAGAAGGATGAAATGACACCAAACAAAAACAACTGACAGAAACACAAAAGAGAAGAACCAAATAAAATGCAGAGCTACTAGAAAACAAGACATAAAATGGCTATAGAAAATCCTCAGGTCTCAATAATTACCCTAAATTTAAATGGAATGAATGCACCGATAAAGAATCACAGAGTAGCAGATTGAATCAAAAGGCAAAACTCAACTACATGCTTCCTCCAAGAGACTCATCTAAGCTGCAAGGACAAAAGTAGACTCAAAATGAAAGGTTAGAAAATGATTCTCCAAGCAAATAATATCCAAAGGAAAGCAGGTGTAGCCATACTCGTATCTCACAACTCTGACTTCGAGACAACAAAGGTAACCAGAGACAAAGATGGACATTTCATAATGATAAAGGGGACATTGTATCAAGAAGTCATAACACTTCCTAATATATATATATGCACCAAAAAGGGAGCCCCAAAATATATGACATCTACTAACTGATCTAAAAATAGAAGCAGATAAAAACACAATCGTACTTGGAGATTTCAACACACAGTGACAGCTTTAGGTAGATCAACCAAACAGAAAACCAATAAAGAAATATTGGCCTTAAATGACACACTGGACCAAATGAACATAATAGACATTCATAGGACATTTTATTCCCAAATGTCAGATTATACATTCTTCTCCAGTGTGCATGGACATTCTCAAGGATAGACCATATGTTGGGCCACAAAACTAACATCAACAAATTCAGGAAGATTAAAATTATACCAAGCATATCTTCTGACCATAATGCTTTAAATATAGAATTCAACTGAAAAAGGAAGTAAAGAAACCCACAACACTGAGGAAATTAAACATCATAATTCTAAAAACTGACTGGATCAAAGAAGAAATAAAAGCATAGATCAAAAGATATATGCAGATGAATGAATATGACAGTATGACATAAAATTTTGGTGATGCAGCAGAAGCAGTAATAAGAGGGAAGTTTAGATCATTACAGGTCTATACCAAGAGAGAACAGAGTTCTCAAATAAACAACCTAACATCACATCTTAAGGAACCTGAAAAAGAAGAATAAAGGCAACCCAAAGTCAGCAGAAGAAAGGAAATAGTAAAAATTAGAGCAGAACTAAATGAAATAGAAAACAAAATAACTATAGAAACAATTAATACAACAAAGAGCTGGTTCTTTGAAAAGATTAATAAAATTGACAAACCACTGACTAGACTCACTAAGGAAAAAAGAAAAAAGAACTCATATAAAAAAATCTGAAATAAAAAAGAAATTATCACAGACATCAAAGATATACAAAAGATCATAGTAGAATATCATGAAAAAAAGATTATATGCCACCATATTCAACAACCTAGAGGAAATGGATAAATTCCTAGAACTATACAATCTTCCAAGACTGAGTTATGAAGAAGTAGAAAACCTAAATAGACCTATAAGCAGGGAGGAAATAGAAACAACTGTCATAAACCTCCCAAAGAACAAAAGTCCAAGACAAGGTGGCTACCACAGTAAATTCTACCAAACATTCAAAGATTTACTACCTATCCTTCTCAAAATCTTCCAAAAAATAGAAGAAGCAATATGCCCTAACACATTTTTATGAGGCTAATATAACCCTCATACCAAAACTTGGCAAGGACAACACAAAAAGAAAAAGGAAACTATAGGCCAATATCTTGAATGACTACAGCTGCAAAAATTCTAAACAAAATACCAGCAAATCTAATACAATAACACATTAAAAATATAATATATCATGATCAAGTGGGATTCATTCCAGGAGCACAAGGATGGTTTGACATATGGAAACAGATCAATGTAATATACCACATCAACAAAAGAAAGAACAAAAACATATGAACCTATCAATAGATGCACAAAAAGCATCTGATAAGATATAACATCCCTTTATGCTTAAGACACTCAATAAAATTGAAATAGAAGGAAAATACTTCAACATAATAAAGGCCATATATGACAAAGCATCAGCTAATATCATACCAAATGGTGAAAAAATTAAGGCTTTTTCTCTAAAATCAGGAACATGACAAGGCTGCCTCCTCTCTCCACTCTTATTCAACGTAGTTTTGGAAGTTCTAGCCAAAGCAATCAGGCAAGAGAAAGAAATAAAAGGTATCCATACCAGGAATGAAGAAGTAAATGTATCACTTTTTGAAGATGACATGATCCTGTATATAGAAAGGCCCAAAGACTCCACCAAAAAATTGTTAAGAACAATAAGCCAATACAGTAAAGTTGCAGGATACAAAATCAAGTCTATTTATTGCTTTTCTGTATGACAACAATGAAACTTTGGAAAATGAACTCAAAAAAACAATTACCTTTACAATCGCAACAAAAAAATTTAAATACCTAGGAATAAACTTAACAAAGGATGTGAAGGACTTATATATAAAAACTATAAAACATTATTGAAAGGAATTGAAAAAAGACACAATGAAATGGAAAAATATTCCATGCTCATGGATTGGAAGAATCAACATAGTTAAAATGGCTTTATTACCCAAAGCAATATACAAATTTGATGCATTCCCCATCAAAATTCCAATATCATTTTTTAAAGAAATAGAACAAAAAATGACCAGATATGTATGGAACCATAAAAACCCTCAATAGTGGCCCTGGCCGATTGGCTCAGTGGTAGAGCGTTGGCCTGGCGTGCAGAAGTCCCGGGTTCAATTCCCGGCCAGGGCACACAGGAGAAGCGCCCATTTGCTTCTCCACCCCTCCCCCTCTCCTTCCTCTCTGTCTCTCTCTTCCCCTCCCACAGCGGGGCTCCATTGGAGCAAAGATGGCCCGGGCGCTGGGGATGGCTCCTTGGCCTCTGCCCCAGGCACTAGAGAGGCTCTGGTCGCAACAGAGCGACCCCCCAGAGGGGCAGAGCATCGCCCCCTGGTGGGCAGAGCGTCGCCCCCTGGTGGGCGTGCCGGGTGGATCCCAGTTGGGCACATGCAGGAGTCTGTCTGACTGTCTCTCCCGGTTTCCAGCTTCAAAAATATACAAAACAAAACAAAACAAAACAAAAAAACCTCAATAGCCAAAGCAATCCTGAGGAAAAAGAATGAAGCCGGAGGTATCACACTACCTGACCTCAAATTATACTACCGAGCCACGATAATCAAAACATCATGGTATTGGCAGAAAAACAGACATACAGACCAATGGAACAGAATCAAGAGCCCAGAAATAAAACCACATATATATATGGAGAAATTGTCTTCAACAAAGACATCAAAAACACACAATGGAGAAAACAATGCTTCTTCAATAAATGGTGCTGGGAAAATTGGAAAGCCACATGCAAAAGAATGAAACTTGTCTACAGTTTGTCCCCATGCACAAAAATTAATTCAAAATTGATCAAAGACCTAAATATAAGATCTGAAACTACAAATTACATACAAGAAAACATAGGTACTAACCTCATAAACCTTGGCTGTAGAGAACAATTTCTGAATTTGACCCCAAAGGCAAGGGAAGTAAAGGCAAAAACAAATGAATGGGACTATATTAAACTAAAAAGCTTCTGTACAACAAAAGAAATAGATAGCAAAACAAATAGGCAGCCAAATAAATAGGAGAGGATATTTGCAAACAACAGCTCTGGTAAGGGGTTAATATCCAAAATATACAAAGAACTCACAAAGCTCAGCAACAAATAAGCAAACAATCCAATTAAAAAATGGGGATAGTACCTGAACAGACTCTTCTCCTAAGAAGACATACAAATGGCCAACAAATATATGAAAAGATGCTCATCTTCATTAGCTATTTGAGAAATGCAAATCAAAACTACAATGAGATACCACCTCGCACCTGTTAGATTGGCTATTATCAACAAGACAGGTAATAATATAAGTGTTGGAGAGGCTGTGGAGAAAAAGGTTGAAAACCACTGGTATAGATGACAGCACCTGTTCCTTTCCATTAACTTTTCTGCTTCTAGCAACAAAAGTCTCACTCTATGTGACGCCATAGCTGTTTCTCCAAACTTACTCCACATGAAAGAAAAGAACTATTGGTAGCAGGCTTTCCTGTGTTTTTCTCTACTCTGAATGAGCCTAGCCTCTGACCTTGAAATCCTAGTTTTGTCCTTCAACTCAAGTCAAGTAGGGTAAGCCTTCTCTACAGCTTTTGACCTCTGGTGTTCCTGCTTTCACCAACTAACCCCAAAATCTTCAGCCAGCTCACTCTAGGCGCTCTCTATAGATTTTCATCCAAGAGGCAGAGAGATGCCCAAAAAGGGCAATGAATTCATTTCTTCATTCAGGAAAATTTTATTATATACCTATTATGAAGGAAACATACTGTTAGGTACTGGGAACACAACAGTGACTAAGACAGAGAGGGATTCCACTTTCAAGGATCTTAGAGTCTAATATATAGAATAACATCTACTCTAGATCCAGCATTCAGTGGTACATGTAACACAGTGGTCCCAGAGAGGCAGGCAGGAAAGAAGTACATGAAAGCTAGGGGCTCTCTGCTACCCAACCCCCCAAAATTTCCAGCTTTATACCTGGTGGGTGCCTCACTGTATCCATGCCTTCAGCATGGCAACCCGCTGGAAAGAAGGCACAGCTCAAGGCACAGCTTTTCAACTATTCCTTGTTGAAATAGTTTTCTGTGCCCATAGCACGTAAATTCTCCTCAGTTACCCATTTGAAGTTTGCTGACTATTTCCCATCAAAACCATGGTTAATATAGACATTTAGAAAAGACTATTTACAGAAGTGGGCAGAGTTAAGGAAAAGAAAGAAAAAAAAAGAAAAGAGAGAGAGAGAAAGAAGAGAAAGAGAGAAAGAAAGAAAGAAAGAAAGAAAGAAAGAAAGAAAGAAAGAAAGAAAGAAAGAAAGAAAGAAAGAAAGAAAGAAAGAAAAGAAGAGAAAGAGAAGGGAAGGGAAGGGAAGGGAAGGGAAGGGAAGGGAAAGGAAGGGAAGGGAAGGAAAAAAAGGAAAGAGAAAGAAAATTAGGGCATCCACATTTTATCATAGCAAGAAACCATCAATAGGCCTAAGGGGTCAGGGAAGAAGAACGTGTTGCCATAGCCTGGTTGAGAGCTAGAGCCATGGAGCAGAGGACACCCAACAGAAGCTTCATCAGGGAGACACACAACCAGTCAGACTGTGGCAGGAATAGGAACAGCAAGTACTTCAATCTCAATCTCTCTCTCTCTCCTCTCCCCCCCTTCCTCTTATACTTTTTTGTCTGCCTCCCTCCCTCCTTCCCTTTTCCCTTCACTCCCTTTTCCATTCTCCCTCTGGGCATGTGTGTCTATTCCGCTCCTCCCCCCTCCAATCTGCCATTGGCTAAACCCATTCTGAATCCAAACCCACCAGCCCTCAGGTAATCAAGTCAGTAGAGGTCAGCCTTCAGGGGTAAAAGGCCAGAAAATGGCTAATTTAAAGAGCCAAACAGAAAATAACCAGCCAGTCACACCTCACTGTAAAGAATACTTTAATAAGAGAGTATATAGGTTTTAAAATTTATTACAGAAAGTATGTTATTTTGGTCAAAAGATTAAAAGAAAAAGGCAGAGAGCCTGAACACACTTCGTTGTTCGTGGCAAACACACAGCCTGCACTGGCATGGTTTGACATGGTTCGTTGGAAGGACAACCTCAGAACCTCAGAGCACAAGCCATTGTTAGCAAACACAGGTTGAGTCTGAGGTTCTAGAATGTCCAGAAGTAGTGACTCAGCATTGGGAGCTTCTAGTCACAGCTTTTCTTCACAGCTCTTGGGTGCCCCACACCAGGGTCCTCTTTTTCCCAAAATCAAGATGAAGTTTTTCTTACTAATGAGTCTTTATCTGCTTGGATATGCCATAGGTGAGTCCCTACCCTCAGCTCTAGGTAGATATGAAAGAGGCCTCTTTAAGGTGTTTCAGCCTTTGATAAAGAAAGACCAATATCTTAGTTACCCAAATCAATCTGACTCAGACTTAAGAATAGCTAAACAAGTTAAACTCTGAGCACTTCTGAACCAGTTGATTCCATCTACTTATGGCTTTACCATCAGGGGACCCCACTGGCTTGGCACAGTCCTGTTCCTTCTTCTTTCAGCCACTCAATACTTATACCTGACGCTCTCTGAAATGAGAAGATAGGTCTGGGGTTCTGTGGAAATCCAATGAAGGTTTATTCCAATGAACTGAGTATAAGAGATCTTAGTGTAATTAATGTGGGCAAGGAAAGACACAAGGAGAGGGGAATGTAATGTGTCCAGAAAGCCATCTCAGAACACAGCAGAGCTGTGAGCCTGAAATCTACACGCCTCTCTTTCATGGTTTTCAGTTGTCTGTATTTCCTCCTTTGGAACCCCCTTTCATAGTGGGTTGTGTTCCCTTCTTCTTCCTACAGGAGAAGAGAGAGGCCATGAACTCTGAGCTGTTGGTTAAATGACAAAGTGTTTCCTGTAACATCAATTCTCATTTTGTTTTTGGTTTTCTTAGATTTTCAAAGGTTGACTCAGAATGTAGATATCTAGCTACCAGACAGTAGTATATGTCTACCACATGGTAAAGCAGTGATTCATAAACTATGAGAATGACTAAGAAATTAGTGTACTTTTTCAAGTTTCCTTTCTACAGCAGACATATCTCTTTATTAAAACTTGTGTTAACTACTGAAGAATCAATCAAGCAGATAATTCTGTAAGAACTTTTTAAAAATAAAAACCTCCCAAAGCGTTACTAAATCTTACCTCTCTTCCTTTATCCACATATTCTGATTGATATTCTGATCTTGATCTTGAGAGTCATTGATTTTAAGGAATGAAAATCACCCAGAATGAATATATATATTATAACTCTTACAGAACTAGAGTACTTTGGGGCCTTAGTCTTACTCAGTCTCAAAGATCTTGTAATTCCTCTCAGCTTTTGGCTAGGATTAATAACTCAGTCATTGTCATTTTCTCTCCTCCTCTAGGTTACTCAGTTGAATCAAAGAGTAATACTCAAATTCTATTTTGTGCTACATTCAATAAAATGAAAGTCATAATTAAGGAATACCTGTCTATAGTCATTGATAAATGGAGTAATAGCCAGAAGAAAATGACCAGCTAAGAGTTTTATAATTTCCTGTGTAAGGTGGGGAGGAGAGAAAACTAAAGATAATTGAGCATTTAAGGGATGGACTAGGCATTTCACAATTTTTTCTTATTGACTACTCATGACAACTCCATGAAGTGGATGTAGATGTTATGTCATAAAAAAATCTCAATTCAGAGATATATAAGTAAATTTTTATCTTAAAATTGATTGCAACTTTGCTTTGAGTCTCCAACCCACATGGATTGGGTATTGAGTGCAAGAAAGAATTTGAAATTGCCGAATAAAGGTGTCTTAATTCCTCCTGATAATTTTTGTGTTCATTAGGTATTTATCATTTCTAGTTTAAAATTTATCCTTTCTGAAGGTTAAAATCTTCCACCCTCAATATCAGCTAGTATTAGTTACTGAAACAACTTGCTTTCTCCCTCTTATATCTCTATTATTCTTGCTTTTCACCCACAGAGGACCTGGAGGAAGGGCTGGTGGTTGGCTTCTGATTACATGCACTGATTTCAGATGCTGCTTTGTTAGGGAGGCACATTAATTTCCCTTCAGGTGGTTTTGGTGTACAAGTGAGTGCCCCTCTTCCCTGGGCATTTCTTAATATTGTGAATCTCTTTTTCTTTAATATTGTGAATCTTAAAATTTCTTTCCTCTTATCCCAGGGATGGTCTCTGTGTGTTTCATTAACACCTCTGTTCTTCATGGTCTCTTAGGTAATTAGATTCCTCCAACATCTGTAATATCTTCAGTTGCCTGATAATAGGCACACAGGAAACCTAAAAATCCCACAGGATTAGCCTTACTCCATAGAAAATTAGTCTGTATACCCTGGAAAATTCTTTCTCTAACTTCACCATCTCTTTTCTGTTCTTTCTCCATCCCAGGAGCATCAGCTCAGTCTGACAGGCCTCCTGGCTCTATGGATCATCCAGCTTCAGGTCAGTACTTTTCATTTGCAAACCCTTCAGACAGTGAGGCTTTATACGAGCCTTCTTCAGGCAAGAATGCTTTAAGTGAGCAAGCTTCAGGTGAGCTCGCTTTAGTTCAGCGCGCCTTCGGTGAGCACGCTACAGGTGAACCCGGTTCAAGTGAAGCCACCGCTACAAGTGAGCCGGCTGCTATAAGTGAGTATGCTGCAGGTGAACACACTTCCAGTGAACAGCCTTTGGGTGAACAGCTTTTGAGTGAACAGCCTTTAGGTGAACAGCCTTCCGGTGAACAGCCTTCAGGTGAACAGCCTTTGGATAAACAGCCTGCAGGTGAACAGCTTTTGGATAAACAGCCTGAACAGGCTTCAGATGAAAAGTTTTCAGTTGAACAAGCGTCAGGTGAAAAGTCATTGGATGAACAGATTTCAAGCATTCCAACACCAAGCACAACTCCAGGTGAGCCACATTTGGATGGGTGCCAGTCCTTGACTTCAGGTGGGAAGTAGGCAACACATTAAAAACCCATTTTAAAGAAAGAGTGTAGAAGAAAGTATAGTTCACAAACAGCAATCCCAAAGCCTCTCTTCACAGGTGCACAATTTGGAAGGCCTTCTTTTAAGAAAAATAACACAAATACAAGAATGCCAGTAGTCCTTCCAGCTTCAATTTACACAAGACATTAGGAAAACAAATGCCAACAGTTCTTCTGGAAGACTTAATTTTCAGGAGCTTCATGCTAAATCCTCTCTTAACAAACTATGTTAGAATGCTTTGCAAACTCTATAAAGAGCTCTATAGCTCTGGAGCTGGTGGCTCTTTGCTTTTTATTTGTTTGAACATGAAAAGTAAAGCATGAAGACACTTTGTTAGATCTAGAAGTAAGTTCCCAGGACAATGACAATTCTTTGGCTCTTACTAAAAAGGGGTTTTTTAAGGAAGGAAAACTATATCCAATGTTTGATGCCTCAAGTTATTACCATACCTAAGCACTTCATATTTAACCCCATTGCGTAAGCAGTAGCATCCCAAATTTTTGGATGAGAGAAGTGAGACTAACATCATATGGCTAGAAAATAGCAAACCTTGGATTCAAACTTAGGTCTGACTCCAAAGCCCTATTCTTTCCATTTCTTATGCTTCCTTAACTGGGGAAGTGGCAGTGGAGATAGTAAAAGAGGCAATATGAAAGCCTTTCAAATAGAATGCCCTTTGTGACAGTATGGTAGAGAATACAAAATGGAGTCAGTCAAGTAGTAAGTTCTTTGTTCCTATTGAGTTAGACATGGCAAAAGAGTTTCCTATTATAAACATTCAGGAAGTCAGTGGGGATGTGGAGTAAAAGTCAGTATTAGAGAGATATATTTGAGATTCATTAGCAATGAATATCATAGATGAAGCAGAAATAATGAAAGAATTTCCTTTGGTACAGAAGAGAAAATATGCCATATCAGACACAGGGACCTCAGATCCCCAACAAGAACCAAGAAATTGAGTGTGTTGTATCCAGGCTCCTTGTTGTCCATCATCCCTCCCTAGATGTGTAACTCAATGCTACATACCTGGTCCATAGAGAATTTCACCAGGCTTATCTTAAAATTTCAGACGCAGTGATAAATTGCCACACATGCTCTTATATGAATGATCAAGGACAATGTCTTCGAGGAGAAGGAGTCTGCTCTGCTGAGAAGTCCCAGAAGTGCATGTTAAAGAAGATCTTTGAAGGTACATGGGGATTTCATGAGGCAACCTTTGCAGAGAACATATCAACCAACCTGAGTACTTATGGGGAATAGTTGTGGGGGGCGGGAGGGACAGAGACCTAAGGAGGGATGAACTTGTGGTTCAGAAACTTGGAGATTCAGCCTGACCAGACAGTGGCACCGTGGATAGAGCACTGGCCTGGGATACAGAGTACCCAGGTTTGAAACCCTGAGGTCGCCAGCTTGAACATGGGCTCATCCAGCTTGAGCACAGGGTTACTGGCTTGAGTGTGGAATCATAGACATGACCCCATGGTCGCTGGCTTGAGCCCAATGGTCATTTGCTTCAGTCAAAGGTTGCTGGCTTAAGCAAGGGGTCACTGGCTCAGCTGTACCCCCCCCCCAATCAATATACATCTGAGAAAGCAATCAATGAACAACTAAGGTGCTGCAATGAAGAATTGGTGCTTCTCATCTCTCTCCCTTCCTGTCTGTTCTTATCCGTCCCTCTCTCTGTCTCTCTTGCTAAAAAACAAAAAAAGAAAATACAAAAGAAATTTGAAGATTCAGAAAACCTTTATCCTTTCAAGAATTAAGAGTAGCTTGACCTGTGGTGGCACATAAATAGAGTGTTGGCCTGGAATGCTGAGGTCACCAGTTCAAAATCCTGGGCTTGCCTGGTGAAGGCATATGTAGGAGTTGATGCTTCTTGCTCCTCCTCCCTTCTCTCTCTCTCCTTTCTCTCTAAAAATGAATAAATAAAGTCTAAAAAAAGTTTAAAAATACTTTCTAAAAAAGAAAAGACTAAAAAAATAAAAAATAAAAAGAATTAAGAGTAAAATTTTAACTACTGATGGAGAAATAGAGACCCTGTCTAGGAGGCCAGAATACTGGCTGTCTCTTCTTATTAAAGAAATATGAGTTGTCCCTTGGCTGTGTGTATCCTGTTTATGACTATATATTCCTAGCACTTAGTACAGTGTGTCCGTAAAGTCATGGTGCACTTTTGACAGGTCACAGGAAAGCAACAAAAGACGATAAAAATGTGAAATCTGCACCAAATAAAAGGAAAACTCTCCCAGTTTCATACCTATTCAGTGCAGTTTGATGTGGGCTCATGCACAGATTTTTTAGGACTCCTTAGGTAACTATCCCGTATAGCCTCTACAGACTCATCACTGACTGATGGCCTACCAGAATGGGGTTTCTCCACCAACTGCCGGTTTCCTTCAACTGCTTATCCCACCAAGTAATGTTATTCCTATGTGGTGGCGCTTCGTTATAAATGCACCGACATTCATGTTGCACTTTGGTCACGGATTCAAATTTAGCGAGCCACAGAACACACTGAACTTTCCTCTGTACCGTCCACATCTCAACTGGCATGGCCGTGGGCTGCTCTGCTGTATACACGGTGTTACGTCATCATGTGTGCATGCGCACATGCTGCCACATCATCCTACAGAAACTGGGAGGGTTTTCCTTTTATTTGGTGCAGATTTCACATTTCTATCGTCTTTTGTTTCTTTCCTGTGACTGGTCAAGAGTGCACCATGACTTTACGAACACACTGTACATATCCAGTACATGATAGACATTTAGTACATATTGAATAAATAAACAATTGCCTACCAGTCTGTGCCCATAGGTTGCCAGATTTGCCTGAATATATTCCCACATCTCTTTACTTCTTATCCCACAAATAAGGGATCTTAGTTACTTCCATCTCATAAACCACATTGTCTGACTTCTCTTGGAGTTTGTCTGGTCCCTCAATAGAGGAAGTGGTCAACTGATGGAGGGAAGGGCCTAGAAGAGGCAGTTGTAAAAGGAGGTCTCACTCATGCCTACATGAAGACACTGGGGACCATGGGGTGATGGCTAACATTGGAGAAGGAGGCATTCTGCTCACTAGTCTTTCTCTGCTTCTTCCAGGTGGAAAACTTCAATTCATGATTCAGGGGTGCGAAACCATGTGCCCATCTATGAGCCTCTTCTCCCACGGAACCAGGATGCATATTATATGCTGCCAGAATCAATCTTTCTGCAACAAAGTGTAGAAACCTGTGCATTTCCTTGCTTCTGGCTCTGACTTAGGCAGAAAAAAATCCATCAACTACTGGGCTCAATTTATATTTAGTTTCTTTTCCACTCAACAACTAATCACATGTGCCTCTGCCTGAGTGTCAGGCAGGATGCTCAAACATCATTCCTCTCCTAGCCAGGCCATTTACCCATACCTGTCTATCTTCTGTTTTTCCTGTTCCTCAAACCCATCTTCCAACATTCTTTGCTTTTTCAATAAATTCCACATGCTTAAAAAATATCGACTCCTGACAGACTTCTTTCCCTGTCAGTCTGTTGCAGAGTCAGCCTAAGTTAAGTGTTCTGCACTACACACATGGAAATAGATGCATTTTTAAACCATTCCATATTTGTCAGAATGAAGGTATCTCCCAGAAGAGGAATGCAAAATATGGTTAACTCTTTATAAGCTTAAACAGAGAGAGTCCTTCTCAGACTCCCCCTCCTTTCCATCCCTATAGAAACCCCAACCCCTTCTACTTATCATGGTGTCTAAAACTCACCCCTTCTTTGGTTCTTGACATTTTTTAGTCTTGAAGAGTCTACTCAATGTAATTATAATAAAAATAGCATCTTTTTAAAAATCTATTTGCTATATAAATTTACAGCAAATCATAATGCTTAAATCTGTTTCTGATACACAATGTTACTGGATCATCTAAGAATAGAGGAGTAGTGGAAATACTGTAACAGTCCCTCTCATGTTGTATTAATGTTATATTGTTCAAGGCATTTTTACCTCTGTTGCTAGCTTTGAAGTTAGAGAAAAAGGACTATGATCCAAAGAATTCAGGCAACCCATAGGAGCTGGGAAAGGCAAGGAAATGCCTCCAGAAATAATCACAGGCCGGTCAATACTTTTACCTCAACACATTGAGACATGTGTCAAACTTCTCACTTATGAGAGTACAAAATAATAGTTTTGTGTTGTTTTAAGGCAGTATGTGGCAATTTGCTACAGCCGCAATAAACAACAAATACAATCAATTAAGAAAATTAAGAAAAATATAGAACTCAAAACACCATAAACACCATAAAGGATCTAATCAATGTTTATACATCCTACCCAGCAACAATTTATATATTCTTTTCAAGTGCCCATGGAAAATACAAGAAAAACGACCATTTCATGGGCCATAAAACATACTTAAACAATAAAAGAATTGAAATCATGTAGATGAGTTCACCAAACACAAGGGAATCAAACTAGAAAACAGTAACAGAGAGATAACAGGAAAATATCCAAATATATGGAATTTAAATTAAAGAACATATTTCTAAACCCAGAGGTCAAAGAGAAGGTATCAAAGAAAATTAAAAAATATATCACACTGAATGAAAAGGAAAATACAACAAAACATTTGTGGGACACAGCCAATGTAGTGCCAAGGGGGAAATTTATAATAGTACATAAACACTTCAGAAAATTAAATTTAAAAAGACTCAGATTCTTTAAGTTCCCATCCTCAAGAACCTAGAATAAAAAGCAAAATAAACCCAAAGTAAGCAGAAGGAAGGAAGTAATGAAGATATAAGCAGAAATCAATAAAACAAAACAGAAAAATAGAATTTAAAAAGAACATTTTTTAATAGATCAATTAAAATGAACAAACCTCTAGCAAGACTGACAAAGAGCCTGACCAGACGGTGGCGCAGTGGATAGAGCATCGGACTGGGATGTGGAGGACCCAAGTTCGAGACCCCGCGGTCGCCAGCTTGAGTGCAGGCTCATCTGGTTTGAGCAAAAGCTCACCAACTTGGACCCAAGGTCACTGGCTCGAGCAAGGGTTTACTCGTTCTGCTGAAGGCCCACGGTCAAGGCACATATGAGAAAGCAATCCATAAACAATTAAGGTGTCAAAACGAAAAACTGATGATTGATGCTTCTCATCTCTCTTCATTCCTATTTGTCTGTCCTTATCTATCCCTCTCTCTGACTCTCTGTCTCTGTAAAAAAAATAAATAAATAAAAAAAAGACTGACAAAGATAAAAAGAAGATACCAATTGCCAGTATCTAAATGAAATGGTATATCACTAGAGACCCTAAACACATCAGAAAGATATAGAATCAGAAAGATACTGAAGGAATACTATGGACAACTGTACACACATACATTCGACAACTTAGCTAAATTAACCAATTCCTCGAAAAATACAAACTACTCATTATAAAATGGATAATTTAAATAGCTTCATAATTATTAAGAATATTGAATTTATAATCTTAAAAACTCCCCAAAAGAAATCTCCAGACTGTGATAGTTTCACTGGAGAATTTTACCAAATGTTTAAAGAGAAATTAACACCAACTCTACACAATCTCTTCCAGAAAATACAAGTGGAGAGAACACTTCCTAACTCATTTTAAGAAACTAATATTACCCTGATACCAAAACCAGACAAAGACAGTACAAAAATAAAAGGAAAATAAAGAAAGACAGGAAGGAAGAAAGAAAGAAAACTACAGACCAATATCTCTTGTGAATATATATTATTTTAAAAAAAAAAAATCCTAAACAAATATTATCAACTGGAATTCAGTAATATGAAGAAAGAATTATACACCATGATCATGAGGTTTATTCCATGGGTGCAAAGCTGGCTAATATTTGAAAATCCATATAATCCATATTAGAAGGCTAAAGAAGAAAAATAACATTATTACATCAATTCATACCGAAAAAAAGCATATACTGAAATCCAACAATAATTTGTTAAACTCTCAGAAAAACAGAAAAAGTTTTAAACTTAAAAAAAACACTACAGATAACATTGTCAATGATAAAAGACTAGATGATTTCTCTCTAAGACTAGGAAATATCTTAACATAGTACTAGAAGTTTCAGTCAGCACAGTAAGGGAAGAAAAGGAAGTAAGAGGAATAAAGATCAGAAATGAAGAAATAAAAATGTTGCTATTTGCAGATGACCTGGTGCTTCACATAGAAAATTTGAAGAATCTACAAAAGCACTCCTAGACCTATTTAGTGAGTTCAGTGAGGTCATAGACTACAACATCAATGTACAAAAATAAATTGTACAGTTATATACTGGTAATGAACACTTAACACCGAAACTAAAAATACAGTACCATTTCTAATGTCTAAAACCTGCCAAAATATGTAGATATAAATCTAACAAAATATGCACAGGCCATGTAAGCTGAAAACTATACAATGCTAATGAAAGTAACCAAACACCTATTTAAAAATGTAGAGACATACTAGGTTTATGAACTGGAAGACCTACCATAGGAAAGATGTCAATTTTCCCTACATTGACAGATCAGGTTTAGTAGAATTCCAATCAAAAGCCCAGCAATGAGGAGTGATTATCGGCAATATGAGAAACTAGGCAACTCCAGGCTCTCTTTTTCCCTTGGAAATATATATATTTTTTATTAAAGGTAGCAAAACTAATTTAATAGGAGTTCTGGAAAACAGTCAGAGGTTAGCCCTGGCCAGTTGGCTCAGTGGTAGAGCACTGGCCCAGCATGTGGATGTCCTGGATTCAATTCCTGGTCAGGGCACACAAGATAAGCAACCATCTGCTTCTCCAGTCCCACCCCTCTCTTCCTTTCCTGCAGCCATGGCTCAATGGTTGGAGCAAGTTGGCCCTAGGCACTAAGAATGGTTCCATGGCCTCACCTCAGTTGCTGAAATAGCTCAGTTGTGGAGCAAGGAAGCAGCAACCCCAGACTGGCAGAGAATCATCCTGTAGAGGGCTTGCCAGGTGGATCCTGGTGAGGGTGCATGCAGGAATCTGTCTCTCTGCCTCCCTGCCTCTCTGCTGCCCTGTCTCTTGCCTTTCACTTGAAAGAAAGAAAGAAAGAGAGAAAGAAAGAAAGAAAGAAAGAAAGAGAGAAAGAAAGAAAGAAAGAAAGAAAGAAAGAAAGAAAGAAAGAAAGAAAGAAAGAAAGAAAGAAAGAGAAAAAACAAAGGTCTACAGCCAACAAATGAACACCCCCAATCAAGGAAAAGCTACATTAAAAATGGTAGAAATTTTCATGGCATTTTTATTCATCCTTGCTCCATCCCCTTTTCCACAGGAGGTGGCAGCAGTTAAACTGCCAATATGCTGACTCCAACCAGGCCTTATTTGCCATGCTCTAACCTGTGTCAGGGCTGCCTGAGGACATCCCTATTTTAATCAACTCTAGAGCTCAGGAAGCAAAAGCAGAATAACTCAGATCTTAGGGTGGAAAAACCATGAGAAGCACTGAGCACCTTTTTTGAAAGCTTCAGTTAGACTACAGACTAACAGATGCCTGAGTAAGAGATTATGGTTAGGTGGTGAGAAAGTAAAATGTGTGAAGCCATTATGGCAAACAATATGATGGTTCCTCAAAAAAATTAAGACAGAATCACTACATGACCCAGCAATTCTGCTTACAGGTATACAACCAAAAGAATTGAAACCAGAGACTCAAATAGATATTGGCACATCCATGTTCATAGCACCATTATTCATAATACCCAACTGGCAGAAGCAATCCAAATGTCCACCAAAGGATAAATGAATGAACAAAATGTGGCATATAAAACTAATTAAATTATTATTATGCAGCCTTGGAAATGAACAAAACAGATGTAAGAGTAATGGTGACTTGAGAGATACCTTTGATCTCTCCCATTAATATTTCAACAAATTGAGCTATAACACAGCAAAGCAGCCCCAGCTGGGCTCACAGGCTTGCTTGAAAGATCCATACACTGAATGGACTAAAGGTGGGAAGGGTTACAAAGGGGGGCAGAAGATAAGACACACTCACAGTCAGCTATGGAAAGGAGAGAGGCCCCAACTGTCTGGGTTTTAGTCTGCTGGAATTCTGGAGAAAGGAGAAGTCCAGAGTGACTGGGTCTTCTTCTGATGGGGGATGTGATAAAATTGAGGGACAGAAGGGGAGATACTAAACCAAAGTGGCAACAGAATGAGGGGTCATGGCCAGTGTTCCCACAGTCTGCTGGCAGCCCGCAATGGGCACAGAGACAGAGAAAACTAACGTGTGGCCCTCTAGCCTCCCAGATCCTGCCTCCCTCACTTTGCAGGGTAAAAAGAATGGCAGAGACATACTCCATAGCTACCTATCCAGAGCCACTCTCTCCCTGAAGTACAGAGGTGCTTTGTGTCTGGTCCTCAGGTCTGCTGATGTGGGGAGGAGTGCCAGAAAGCCCTCACAACAACACATTTCACCCATCAGTGAGACTGTGGCCCTGCCTACACCACTGCAACAGCAACAACTCAGCAAAGGTCAACCCAGAAATATCACAGAGCTAAAACTTGTAATACAACACCACTTACTGGAAGAAAACAGAAGAACCTCTAAAAACTGATACCTTTTCTTTTTAATTGAATTTCATGTTCTTTCATTTTTATATTTTTATTCTTGTTTTTGTTTGTTTGGGGTTTCTTTAGCTTTTGCTCTTTTGTGGGTTGTCTTTTTATTTATCATTACTTTAAATTTTTTTATATTTTTTATTTTATTTTTATTAGTTATTTTTAGGGGTTTTTTTTGTTAGATGTCTTAACAATACCACTCTCAATCACCATCAAGGAAGAAGAATTTGAATATCATGGATACACAAGTGAGAGAAATAGTTCAGAAATAAAATGAAATATCTCCAGAAAGCAATCTCAATCACATGGAAATCATGGAGTTAAACAAAAGAGAATTCAAAGTTAAAGTTCTTAAAATACTCAATGAGATGTGAGAAAACACTGATAAGCAATTTAATGAGCTCAAAAAACAAATTGAAGAAGAAAATGAGTACTTCACCAAGCATATTGAGACTTTAATAACAGAAAGGAAGAACTTAATACATAAATTGAATAATTAGTTAGCAGGTTTAGTTAATAAAACAGACCAGATAGATGAAAAGATCAATGACATCAAAGACAAGCAAACAGAAGAAGAGCATGACTTCATGAATCAAGAAAAAAAAAAGGATCTTTACAAGAATTGTCTGACTTCATCAGAAAGAGCAATATAAACAAAGGAATATATCAAAAGATGAGAGAGAGAAGGGAATGAAGAACCTATTTAAACAAATAATTGATGATAATTTCCTAAGCCTATAGAAAGAGTTAGGTCCTGGAATCAAAGAAGGAAACAGAATGCCAACTAACCTCAACCCAAAGAGACCTTCTCCAAGGCATATTGTAATAAATTGTCATAAAACAATGACAAAGAAAATATTCTCAAGACACCTAGGAAAAAGAAGAATGTTAACGTATAAAGAAAGGCCCATTGGGTTATCATTAGACTACTCAGCAGAAACACTGTAAACAAGAGCAGAGTGGACCCATTCAAAGTACTAAAAGAGAAGACCTACCAGCCAAGAATATTATCACCAGATTATTCCAACTATAGGAAATACTCGAGGGGGTTATTTTACCAGATACAAAGAACAAAACAAAACTACAAGTAAAAGTTCCAACAAGGGTACAATATAAACAAGATTAATCTGTGACAACAATAACATAAAAGTGGAGAGGATGAACATCTGCAATAGCTAAGAAGGATGGAGTGCAGAAGCACTAATAAGACAAAGGACCCTTGTACATATGAAAATTTTTCCCTTAATAACCTACTGGTAACCACCCACACAAAAAACAGTACTGAAACACATACCTTAAAAAAGAAGAAACAGGAAAGAATTACAAAATATCACCAAACAAAAACAATGACAGAAACACAAAACAAAAGAACCAAAGGAGACACAAAGCTACCAGAAAACAAAACATAAAATGGCTATAAGAAATTCTTATATGTTAATAATTACCTTAAATGTGAAAGGACTAAATTCACCAATAAAAAGCACAGAGTAGAAGATTGGATCTAAAAGTAAAATCCAACCGTATGCTACCTTCAAAAGACACATCTAAGTTGCAAGGACAAAAGTAGACACAAAGTGAAAAGTTGGAAAATGATTCTTCAGGCAAATAATACCCAAAGAAAAGCAGATGTAGTCACACTAATATCTGACAATGCTGACTTCAAGACAACAAAGATAACAAGAGACAAAGATGGCCATTTCATAGTGATAAAGATGAAGCTATATCAAAAAGATATAACACTTCTTAATATGTATGCACTGAATCAGGGAGCACCAAAGTATATAAGGTATCTACTAACTGATCTAAAAATAGAAACAGACAAAAACACAATCATACTTGGAGATTTCAACACATCATTGACAGCTTCAGATATATGATACATACAAAGAATCAATAGAGATATGGGCCCCAAATGACACACTACACCAAATAGACATAACAGATATTTACAGGACATCTTATCCCAGAACATCAAATTATACATTCTTTTCTGGTGTACATGGAAGATTCTCAAGTATAGACCATATGTTGAGCCACAGAACTAACCTCAACAAATTCAAGAAGATTGAAATTATACCAAGCATATTCTCTGACCTTAAGGGTTTGAAATTAGAATTCAACTGCAAAAAGAAATTTTAAAAACCCCACAAAATGTGGAAATTAAACAACATACTTTCGAAAATTGAATAATTCAAAGAAGAAATAAAAGCAGAGATCAAAGATATATACAGACAAATGAGAATGACAACATGACATATCAGAACTTCTGGGATGCATCAAAAGCAGTAATAAGAGAAAAGTTTAGGATTCATTATAGGATTATATCAAGAAACAAGAGAGCCTGACCTGTGGTGGCACAGTGGATAAAGCATTAACCTGGAACACTGAGGTAGCCGGTTTGAAATCCTGGGCTTGCTCAGTCAAGGTACATATGGGAGTTGATGCTTCCTGCTCCACCCATCTTCTCTCTCTTTCTCTTTTTCTCTTTTCTCTCTAAAATGAATAAATAAAGTCTAAAAAGAAACAAGAGAGATCCCAAGTAAACAATCTAAAATCACATCTTAAAGAACTAGAAAAAGAACAAATATAACCCAAAGTCTGAAGAAGAAAGGAAAGAGTAAAAATTAGAGCAAAATTAAATAAAAGAGAATAAAAAACCTATAAAAAATTAACACAACAAAGACTCACCAAGGGAAAAAATAGAAATAAAAGAGAATAAATACCACAAATATCACAGAAGTACATAGAGTCATAGTAGAATACTATGAAAGATTATATGCCACCAAATTCAACAATCTAGAAGAAATGGATAAATTCCTAGAACTATATAATCTTCCTAGACTGAGTCACAAAGACACGGGAAACCTAAATAGACCTATAAACAGAGGAATTAGAAACAACTATCAAAAACCTATTCCAAAATAAAATTCCAGGACCAGATGGCTACACTAGTGAATTCTACCAAACAGTCAAAGAATATTTGGTACCAATCCTTGTTAAAGTCTTCAAAAAAAAAAAAAATAGAAGAAGAAGCAACACTCCTTAACATATTTTGTGGAACCAATATAACCCTGATACCCAAACCTGGCAGGGACAACGCACAAAAAAGAAACTACAGACCAATATCTTTAATGAATACAGATGCAATCCTAGACAAAATACTAGCAAGTCAAATACAATAATACATTAAAAAAATAATGCATTATGATCAAGTGGGATTCATTCCAAGAGCACAGGATGGTTCAACTTATGCAAATTGATCAATGTAATATACCACATCAACAAAACAAAGAACAAAAATTATATGATTCTCTCAATGCAGAAAAAGCATTCAGTAAGATACAACATCCATTTATGTTTAAAACACTTGATAAAATGGGTATAGAAAGAAAGTACTTCAAAATAATAAAAAACGTATATGATAAACCATCAGCTAATATCATAATAAATGGTGAAAAACTGAAAGCTTTTTCTCTAAAATCAGAAATGAGACAAGGATGCCCACTCTCTCCACTCTTATTCAACATAGTACTAGAAGTCTTAGCCATAGCAATCAGCAAGAGAAAGAAATAAAATGCATCCATATTGGAAAAGAAAAAGTAAAGGTATCACTTTTTGCAGATGACATGATCCTGTATATAGAAGACCCCCAAAACTCCACTGAATAATTTTTAAAAACAATAAACCAGTACAGTAAAGTTGCAGAATACAAGATCAATATACAAGAGTCTACTGTATTCCTATATGCCAAAAATAAAATTTCAGAAATGAACTTGAAAAACAATTCCTTTTACAATTGCAACAAAATTGGAGAGACAAGATGGCGCTGGAGTAGGCGGACGTACCAGCATTTACCTCCCAGAACCAAAGTGGATTACAAACTAATTTTATGAACTATCATCTGGAAAAACCAACTTTGGACTAAACTAAGAGGACTCTTCAACCAAGGAACACTGAAGAAGCCACACTGAGACTGGTAGGAAAAGCGGAAACGCGGAAATGCTGAGAGGACTGCCCAGCTCCTCGGAGCGAACAGCAGCAGGGAGAGACTCGCGTGGCGGGAAGTGAGTTTAGCAGAGGGGAAAGGGTCCTGAGCCCCAGGAACAAAGCCCCAGCCTGCAGCCCCAGAGCCCAGAAGAGGCGTAAGGACAGTATTTAGCTGGAAACAAGTCAGGATACTGTTTGTGAGAGAGTCTGATTTCTCAGACCCAGGATCCTTCTTAAAGGGACCAAGCAGAACATCTCTCTCAAAAACAATCACCTGGGGCTCCTGGGGACGGGGGGGAGAGAGGAGAGGACCAGAGTAACTAGAAGAGAGTGTAATCTAGGAGGCATAGGGAGAAACATTTTGGGAGATAGCCACCCTAACCCCTGGGACGAGTCACTCCCCAAAGCTGAAGTGAATATTTCCCCCGGAAACAGCAATACCAGCAAAGGGAAGCAGGAGAGCAGCCAAACAAGCTCCCCTGCAGCATTCAGAGCAGAGTTGCATAGAAGGAGGGAGCTTTCGGGTCTACAGTAGTGAGTCTTAGGGTCCGAGCTGCAACGCCCCCACCCACGCAGCTGAGGGCGCACCGGAGAGCGGGCTGCAGTGGGAGACAAAAGCGCGGTTCTGCTTGCAGGGACGGAAGCCGGCTGGCCACCACTGGGCTCAGGTGTGAGCTCAATCTTGCCCGGCTGGGGAGAAGGGGGCATGCAAAAGCGGTCAAGCTTAGCTGCCAGCAGCCTATAATCCAGCCTCCGGGAGAAGGGCGGGAACCCCAGAAAGGGTGGAGACCAGCCCCGGAGCAAGGGCAGAGGAGCACAGCCCTGCCCCGCCCATACAACCCAGGCTTGCAGTCTGACTTGATAGCTGGCTCCTCCCGCGGGGGTGGAGCCAAAAGCCCAGAAGAAGTGGAGTTCCGCTAAGGAGCTCAGCTTGGGGCACGCAGCCTTGCCCAGCGGTAGAGCCAAGGCTAGCAGCTGTTCCTTGAGTTGGATCCTCCTGCAAGGGCAGGGCGAAAGCTCAGAAACAGGTGGAGACCTGCAGCTGAGCAAAGGTGCTCGCCAGTGCCCTCAGGACCAAGCATAACGTCACACACGGGGGCAGGGCAAAGGCCAAGGCCACCAACGCTTGTGCACCCGAGCACGTGATCACAGCCACTCCCGTGAAGAGAAAATGCGGAGGCAGAGAAATACGACACAAATAAACCAAGAGAAACCCCCAGAAAAGGACCTAAGTGAATCAGATATAACCAAATTACTAGATGCAGAGTTTAAAATAACGATTGTTAGGATGCTCAAAGATATTAGAACAACCATAGATGGCCATTACGAAACCTAAATAAAGAGATAACAAATATAAAAAAGGACATTGAAATAATAAAAAAGAATCAGTCAGAAATGACAAATACAATATCTGAAATAAAGAATACAATGGAAGGAATTAAAAGCAGGATGGATGAAGCAGAGAATCAAATCAGTGAGTTAGAGGACACAATAAATAAAGGCACGGAAGCAGAGCAGAAAAAAGAAAAGAGACTCAAAAAGTCTGAGGAAACTCTAAGAGAGCTCTGTGACAACATGAAGAGAAATAACATCCGCATCATAGGGGTTCCTGAAGAAGAAGAGAAAGAACAAGGGATAGAGACTTTGTTCAAACATATTATAGTGGAAAACTTCCCCCAATTAAGGCAGGAAAACATTACACATGTTCAGGAAGCACAGAGAACTCCATTAAGGAGAACCCCAAAGAAACCAACACCAAGACACATCATAATTAAAATACCAAAGCTAAATGATAAAGAGAAAATATTAAAAGCTGCTAGAGAAAAAAAGACTATCACCTACGAAGGAGCCCCCATAAGGATGACTTCTGACTTCTCAACAGAAACACTTGAGGCCAGAAGGGAATGGCAAGAAATATTCAAAGTAATGCAGAACAAGAACCTACAACCAAGACTACTTTATCCAGCAAGGCTATCATTTAAAATTGAAGGAAAAATAAAAAGCTTTACAGACAAAAAAAACCTCAAGGATTTCACTGCAACCAAACCAAGGCTGCAAGAATTGCTAAGGGACCTGTTGTAAACAGATCAAAGGAAAAAAGAATATAGCAAAAGAGAAATACAGTTTTAAAGAAAAACAATGGCAATAAACAATTACATATCAGTAATAACCTTAAATGTTAATGGATTAAATGATCCGATCAAGAGACATAGGGTAGCTGCGTGGATAAGAAAACAGGACCCATACAAATGCTGTCTACAAGAGACACACCTTAAATCAAAAGATGCACACAGACTGAAGATAAAAGGATGGAAAAAAATATTTCACGCAAATGGAAATGAAAAAAAAGCTGGGGTAGCAATACTTATATCAGACAAAATGGACTTTAAAACAAAGACCATAGTTAGAGATAAAGAAGGTCACTACATAATGATAAAGGGAGCAATCCAAAAGGAAGATATAACCATTATAAATATCTACACACCTAATATAGGAGCACCTAAATATATAAAGCAGACTTTGATGGACTTAAAGGGCGAGATCAACAGCAATACTATAATAGTAGGGGATTTCAATACACCATTAACATCATTAGATAGATCCTCAAGAAAGAAAATTAACAAAGAAACAGCAGACTTAAAGGACATATTAGATCAACTCGATTTAATAGATATCTTCAGAACCTTTCACCCTAAAACAGCAGAATATACATTCTTTTCAAGCGCTCATGGTACATTCTCTAGAATAGACCACATGTTAGGGCACAAAAGCGGGCTCAATAAATTTAAGAAGATTGAAATCATATCGAGCACTTTCTCTGATCACAATGGCATTAAACTAGAAATCAACCACAATAGAAAAATTGAAAAACATTCAAACACTTGGAAACTAAATAGCACGTTATTAAACAATGAATGGGTTAACATTGAGATCAAAGAAGAAATTAAAAAATTCCTAGAAACAAATGATAATGAACATACATCAACTCAAAATTTATGGGACACAGCAAAAGCAGTCCTGAGAGGGAAGTTTATAGCATTACAGGCATACCTCAAGAAGCTAGAAAAAGCTCAAATAAACAACTTAACCCTTCATCTAAAAGAACTAGTATAAGAACAGCAAGTAAAGCCCAGAGCTAGTAGAAGGAAGGAAATAATAAAGATCAGAGCAGAAATAAATGACATAGAGGCTAAAGAAACAATACAGAGGATCAATGAAACCAGGAGCTGGTTCTTTGAAAAGATAAGCAAGATTGATGAACCTTTAACGAGACTCACCAAGAAAAAAAGAGAGAGGACTCAAATAAATAAAATTAGAAACAAGAGTGGAGAAATAACAACTGACACAACAGAAATACAAAATATTGTAAGAAAATACTATGAAGAACTGTACGCCAAAAAACTAGACAACCTAGATGAAATGGACAAATTCCTTGAATCATATAATCTTCCAAAAATCAATCTGGAAGAATCAGAAAACCTAAACAGACCAATTACAACAATTGCAACAAAATTAAATAAAGTAAAATACCTCGGAATAAACTTAACAAAGGATGTGGAGGACCTATATACTAAAAACTACAAAGCATTATTAAAAGAAATTTTTAAAAGACACATTGAAATGAAAAAATATTCCATCTTCATGGATTGAAAGAATCAACATAGTTAAAATGCAATGTTACCCAAAGCAATATACAAATTTTATGCAATCCCCATTAAAATTCCTCTGTCAATTTTTAAAGAAATAGACCAAAAAAAAAAATCACCCAATTTTTATGAAACTATAAAACATTCCAAATAGCCAAAGCAATCCTGGGGGAAAAGAATGAAGCCAGAGGTATCTATCACACTGCCTCAGTGGTTCTCAAAGTGTGTGCCAGGGCACACTGGTGCACCCTAGAAGATTTCCAGGTGCATCCTATGGTATTCCAGAGAAATATGTGCCTGTTGGGGACCGTAAATGGCAAAAAGCCATTGTAGATTCGAGGCTTAGCAGAAGGCTAAGTTCTCCCCACTTCACCTTCATATTGGCTATAATGCTGAGTATTTGAATCCATTTCACTTGCTTCCTTAAGTTGCTGAAAGCAATTTACATGCCCTTCTTCTTACTCTTTGTTCAGATGTTGGTTGATTTCACTTATGCATGGTGGGGGGATTCCTGTTTTTGTCTTGGGAGAGTTCCTGCTTTAGCCTCAGATGTGTAACTTTGTAAGAAGGACTTCCTTGATTTGCATATGGCTATATAATAAAGCAAACTGAGGCTATGGGGCACTCAGATATTGCCATCAGCATTTGAAGAGTCCTCCCAGTCCCATTTTTTCTTAATAAGTATGTTTCCTTAATTCTGCACCATTATTAGGAGCTGCGCTGGTCCGCGGCAAGTGGTGCCTGAATAGGGACTTGAGTATGAGTACGAGGAAACTAAAACTGAAGGCAGGTGACGTAACTCCCCAAAGTGAAGTGCGCACAGTGAGTAAAGAAAGTTTTGGGGGAAAGTATAAGCGGGAGTAAAAGATTATGGGACAGATAGGGTAAAAAATAAGGGACCTTTTTGTAGAAATGTTTCCGTATAAGGACAAATTGTTGTCTGAAGAGTATCAGGGTGAGCTGGAAACAGAGGGATGTGAATACAAGGATAACTTGGAGTCTGAGGATGACTCAGAGGATAAAAAATCCGTGGCTATGGCTGCCTTAGGCGTGGGGCCTCCACTGCCCTGGGCTCCTTCCTATGTTCAACCCTCTGCTCCTCTGTTCCCTTATCGGGCTGATTCTGGAGTCTATAGCTCAAAATCTTGGAAATCCCCTCTCCAACAATCTATAGACCAGGCTCAAAATATAGGGGCAAAAATAAATGGCTTTACCTGTTTTTCTGTTGTAGAAAGACAGGATGATACAGGGAGACTAGTGTGGGAACATGAACCTGTACCTTTTAGAGCTCTGAAAGATCTTAAACTTGCTTGTGTTCAGTATGGGCCTACTGCCCCTTTTTCACTTGGTCTATTAGATACTATTAGTGCAAAGGCTCTTCCCCCAAATGACTGGAAAGGGATTGCTTGTGCATGTCTCTCTGGGGGTGATTATTTGCTGTGGAAGTTGGACTTTCTTGAGAATGGATAGAAGACTCAGGTATTAGGAAAATTACAGCTTTTCCTGTCATGGTCTGATTTTTCTTTAATGTTTTAACTACAATCTTCTGAACTATCATTTTGTTTCTTTCTTATTCTCTGCCTGGAGATTGAGGCAGGGGACCTGTGTTGGATCTGACGACTATAGAAAATATCCCAGCAGCTGCTGAGAGCAAATTTTCTCGGGGAGATTCTGTTTAGTCCCATCTTCAGTCCCTCTGTCAGAAAATGCCCTGACTAAAATCAGGCAGGCATCTTTCTAATCTGGATGTGCTCTGAAATCCCGGATTTCTCTCTGGTTTGTCTGGTTCATCTAATTCTTGTTTCTGTTTAATCTTGTTTAATGTTGTCTAAAATGTGTCTTTTTTTAAGGCCTGAATTAAGTTCTTTCTTTTTTTTTTTTGCATGCAAAAATTGAAAATGCTGGCTCTAATATTTAGGAAAAAAAAATGATTTTAGAACTTGTAAGAAGCACTCATTTAAATTTAAATAGAATAGAATGTAGATCCTTAAGACTTACTGATTTGTTTAGTGCATTGTGAGGTGTGTTCAGAGTTAGGAGCCAAATAGCAATTTAAGTATTAGGATTGATCAAAGTTATATGTTATACTTGTGTTTTTTTGTGCGTAAATTGTCCTGTTTATGTGTAAGGTTATACTCAGTTAGGCAAAACAAAGGAATTGAGCAAAATTAAGCAAGACCCTAATAAGTCATTTCAAGAATTTGTCTCACGGCTAGTTCAGGCAGTTAGAAGAATAGTATAAGGATGCTAATTCTGCTTCTCAGGCCCCAAGGAAATTGGTGATTTGGCTCCTCTGATTTTGCCAATTGGATTCAAAAAATAGGTCAGGAACGCCCTGAAATGGAACTAACAATACAATGGCATAAATTTAAAGGACTTTTAGATACTGGGGCTGATGTATCTGTTATTGCTAAGCTACATTGGCCTCCTTCCTGGCCCACTCATGCAGCAGCCACAGAATTACAAGGTATAGGGCAGAGTGAATCCCCTCAACAAAGCTCTAGTTTTTACAATGGGAAGATAAAGAAGGTCATTCTGGATTTTTTCAGCCTTATGTGCTCCCTGGATTGCTAGTTAATTTGTGGGGTAGAGATGTTTTGAAAAATATGGTAGCATTGCTTGTCAGTCCTAATAATTTAGTCAATACTCAAGTGCTTAATCAGAAATTTTTGCCCACTAGGGACTAGGGAAAGAACAGAGGGGAATTCTCACCCCCATAGAAGAGGCACCCAATACCAGAAGGCATAGATTAGGATGTCAAAATTTAGCATAGGGGCCTTGGTAGCTCCTGCTACCCCAATAATGCATTGTGCAGACCCAGTTACTTGGAAATCAGATAATCCTGTATGGGTAGACCAATGGCCCCTTTCTCAGGAGAAACTTAAGGCAGCTGCTCAATTGGTATGAGAGCAGTTACAGCTTGGGCACATTGAACTATCTAATAGTTCATGGAATATGCCTATATTTGTCATTAAAAAGAAATCAGGAAACTGGAGACTATTACAAGATTTGAGAGCAGTAAATAAGACTATGAAAATTATGGCTCCTCTCCAGCTGGGATTCCTTTCGTCTACTACCATTCCATGAAAGTATCTCCTTGTAATTATTGACTTGAGGGTTGCTTTTTTACTATTCCTTTAAGCCCTCATGATTACAAGCATTTTGCATTCAGTGTTCCTTCACTTAATTTCCAGGCTCCAATGGAGCAATACCAGTGGAGAGTTTTGCTTCAAGGTATGGCTAATAGTCCTACCTTTTGCCAAAAATATGTTGCTCAAACTATCTCTGTAGTACAAAGGCAGCACCCTAAGGCATACATAATTCATTATATGAATGATATTTTTATCGCTCATCCAGATAAAGACATTGTGTTGACCTGACCATTTTGCAACAACTAGAATATTCTTTGAAAAAATCAGGACTTTATATAGTTCCAGAAAAGGTATGGCAATCTTTACCTTTTTCTTATTTAGGACAAATTATTGAGGGACAACAAATTCGTCCACAAAAATTAGAAATCAGAACAGATTATTTGCAAACTTTAAACGATTTCCAGAAATTATTAGGAGACCTTGAAATTAACTACTGGGGAACTGAAACCACTTTTTGATAGTCTTAGAGGCTTGGCTGAACCAGCTTCTTCTTAGCTACTTACACCTGCAGGACAGCAAGCTTTAAAGATCATAGAAAAAGCCTTGCAACAAGCACAACTAAAATGCATAAATCCTAAAGAATCAATTGCCTTACTAATTTGTCCCTCGAGTTACACTCCAATGGGACTATTGTGGCAAGCTTCAGGTCCTATTGAATGGATTCATTTAGATGTTACTCCTAAGAAAGTTTTATCTTCATATTTTGATCTTGTCACCTCCTTGATTATCAAGGGATGCAGGCGACCCTTACAGTTTATAGGTTTTGAGCCTCAACTTATTGTTCCTTTTTTCAAAGTATCAACAACAATGGCTCTGGAAAACTTCTACTAAATGGCAAATTGCTTTTGCAAATTTTACAGGCCAAATTGATTCTCACTACCCAGCTAATAAAATAGTTCAATTTTCATTTATTACTACATTTGTATTTCCTAAAACAGTTGTTAATGAGCCCATTCCTGAAGCACCTATAGTCTTTACTAATAGGTCCAGCTCAGGAATAGTAGGCTTAATAATTAATGGACAAGTTTATACTAAAATAATTCGCCTTGAAATCAGCTCAAAGAGTAGAATTACATGCCATTATCATGGCTTTTCAGCATTTGCCATGTTCCTCCTTTAATCTGTATACAGACAGCAAATATTTACTTACAGTTGTTTCCACTATAGAGACTGCTGTCTTAGGGACAACTACTAATGAGGAACTATTTCAGCAATTTCTCCTTCTTCAAGGACTTATATGTCCATGTTTTATAGGACATATTCAAGCTCACTCCATGCTCCCTGGAGCTTTAGCACAAGGGAATGCCCTTGTTGATCAAACTACCCAAACGAAAATTATTCGAGCAACCATGACAGATCAAGCAATTCAGTCTCATACTATTCATCACCAGAACACTGCAGCCCTATGTAAACAGTTTCAACTTTCTCAGGAAGCAGCATGGCAGATTGTTAAATCTTGTCCAAGGTGTCCTATACTACCATCTGTCCCTTCATTTGGAATTAACCCTTGAGGACTCCTATCAGGACAACTTTGGCAAATGGATGTTTCTCATATACCTTCATTGGCAAACAGTCCTTTGCCAACATTACAATGGATACTTAGTCTGGATTTATAGTAGCCTCTGCCAAACAGGAGAGGCTGCTAAACATGTTATAGCTCATTGTCTGCATGTATTTTCTATTATTGGACTTCCTAAACTGATTAAAACTGACAATACTCCTACATATGTAGCAAAAGCATTTACTATATTTTGTAAACCTTTCAAATTACGGGTATTTCTTAAAATCTTTAAAGTCAAGGTACTATTAAAGTGTACCCAAAAAATATTTAAGGTCAATTAAAAAAATATAGAAGGAGGAGTCATATCTTGGAATTCCTGCAAATCTGCCTTATCGTTAAAAAAAAAATTCTTTTGAATGCTGTTGAACAGGAGATGCCAAATCTTTTTCTCCTTCAAACTTCTACCCTCTTTATTTGATCCAACTAGTAACACTGTTTTGTCTTTTTCCAAATAGCTCCGGATATATGGAAAATGTATATATAGGCAGATGGGGATCCTCAAACCCCTCAATGAGATCTTCTGAGCATGGCTTTTAAGGTCTATAATGACCAAGAGGCAGAAAAAGCCCACAAGAGATCAGGTGAAATACCAGCTCTTGACACATGCCCTTAATGGCTCCAACGCCCCAAAGGGGTCTCATAGGACTCCATCTGGGCCCTGCTTCAATAGTGGAAAGGATGGTCATTGAGCTAAAGCCTGCCAGACTTATATACCTTTGCTGTGAGGAAAAAGAGACACTGGAAGGTAGGCTTCCCCATTGTTCCTGTAAGGGAGGGTTCAGTCTCTTCCAGCCCTGCTCCAACCACCTGTGACCTAACCTTGCCCAGTCTGCTGAGATTTGCCACTGAAGGCTAAAGATGCCCAGGGCCATTGGCCCCATCTACGTCACTGTGGATGAGCCTAGGGTAGCTAGGCTCCAAGTAGCAGGTAAACTGATCTCATTTACACAAGGGCTACTCAACTATGTCTTGCCTGAATATTTGGGTTTTTACTCATCCCTCGAAGATCTCTGTTGTTGATGTTGATAATCCTATTTTCTGCTGTTTTGTTTAATATATAGTGCTTCCTTTATTCCTCCTGCTCAATGCCCCATTCATATTTTAGGCTGGGATCTACTCCTAATTTAGAACTCTCTTTCCCCTTTTTTCCAACTTCTATTGCGAATTTACCTTTGCCACCCAGCTTAGTGTATCCCAAGGTTCTCTTCACCATGCCACGGTTGCAGAGCTCCAGGGAAATGCACCCTGGTCTCATTTATCCAGGCTGAGGAGAACAGAAACTCCATCTCCACACATGCTGCAGATGGCTTTTCCAGTCTACCTGAATCATTACCAGCTAGAAGCAGCCATCATTGGGACTTGGATGCGAGCTGCAGAGTGTAGAAATGTGACAGCAATTCCAGTGCCATGTGGACTTTTCCTGGACTCCTGCTCCTGTGACAGCTCCTAATGGACTGAACTGGGGTTGGGTTGCATTTGCAGGGATTTGGAATGGTGTTGGTGCCAACTTGGACTTGGTGAACATGTTAAGGACATTACTCTTTTTATAGATTCTTGTTATATTGGCTAAGAATTTGCTTAAAGGCTTTAATCACTGTAAAGTATTAGAATATTTGTTTGGGTATCTGTTAGTATTGTCTATACTAATTTTGTGTTTGTTCTTTATTTTTTCAGTCTGCCTCCAAGTTAGAATCTGGGAAACTAGGAAATCAGATGAGTGTAAATCTCAGCACACAAATTAAAAATAAAAAAGAAAAGGGGGGTATGTTGTGGACCGTAAATGGCAAAAAGCCATTGTAGATTCGAGGCTTAGCAAAAGGCTAAGTTCTCCCCCCCTTCACCTCCATATTGGCTGTTGTGGACCATTAATGGCAAAAAGCCATTATAGATTTGAGGCTTAGCAAAAGGCTAAGTTCTTCCCCCTCCATCTCCATATTTGGCTTTGATGCTGAGTATTTGCACCCACTCCACTTGCTTCCTTGGGTTGCAGGAAGCAATATACATGCCCTTCCTCTGACTCTGTTTGTTTCAGATGTTTGTAAATTTCACTAATGTATCCTGTTTTTGCCTTGGGAGAGTTCCTGTCTTAGCCTTTGATGTGCAACTTTGTATCAGGGTCCTTGATTTGCATATGTCTATATAATACAGCGAACTGGGGCTATGAGGCACTCAGATACTGCCAGGCAGATGGGAGTCCTCCTGGTCCCATCGTTTTTGTTTTGACAAAGTGTGTTTCCTTAATTCTGCACCGTTATTTGGAGCCGCGCTGGTCCACGGCAAGTGGCGCCCGAACAGACGACTTGAGTACGAAGAAACTAAAACTGAAGGAAGGTGACAGAACTCCCCAAAGTGAAGTGCACACAGTGAGTAAAGAAAGTTTTGGGGGAAAGTGTAGTTGGGAGTAAAAGAATATGGGACAGATAGGGTAAAAAATAAGGGACCTTTTTGTAAAAATGTTTCTGTATGAAGACAAATCGTTGTTTGAAGAGTATCAGGGTAAGCCGGAAACAGAGGGATGTGAATATAAGGATAACTTGAAGTCTGAGGATGACAAGGGGGATGAAAAATTCATGGCTATGGCTGTCTTAGCCTTGGGGCCTCTGCTGCCCTCAGCTCCTTCCTACATTCAACCCTCTGCTCCTCCATTCCCTTATCAGGCTGATTCCATAGTCTATAGCTCAAAATCTGGGAAATCCCCTCTCCAACAATCTATAGACCAGGCTCGAAATATAGGGGAAACAAAAGATGGCTTTGCCTGTTTTCCTATTGTGGAAAGACAGGATGATATGGGGAGACTAGTGCGAGAACATGAACCTGTACCTTTTAAAACTCTGAAAGAGCTTAAACTTGCTTATGCTCAGTATGGGCCTACTGCCCCTTTCACACTTGGTTTATTAGATACCATTAGTGCAAAGGCTCTTCCCCCAAATGACTGGAAAGTGATTGCTCATGCTTGTCTCTCCAGGGGTGATTATTTGTTGTGGAAGTCAGACTTTCATGAAAAGGCTGTAGAGCTGGGTGAGAAAAATCAGCAAGAGGAGGTTGCTGTTACTGTAGATATGTTAACTGGAGAAGGACAATATGCCCATACAGCAACTCAATTAGAGTATAGACCAGCTATTTATGATATAATTAATCAGATAGCCACACAGGCATGGAAATGCCTGCCTATTCCAGGGACCAAACCAGAAGAATTTGGTAAAATTAGGCAGGGTGCAGACAAGCGATTTCAAGACGTTGTCTCACGGCTAATTCAAGCAGTTGAAAGAATAATAGAAGATAAAAATGTGGGAAAGATTTTAATAAAACAACTAGCCTATGAAAATGCTAACTCTGCTTGTCAGGCTGCACTTCGGCCTCACCGCAAGAAGAAAGATATAGAGGACTATATTAGAATATGCGCCGATGTTGGGCCTTCATACATGCAAGGTCTTGCTTTTACCACAGGTAATAAGGCAAGATTTCCAGGACAAAACTTTGATAAAGGACAGAGCAGGTGAAGGAAGGAAGGTCAGGGAAGTACTTTTGCCCATGGAAACTGTTTTCAATGTGGGGGTTCGGGTCATTTTGCTAGAAACTGCCCTGCTTTCCCTGGATATTGGTCTTGGCCTCTCCCTCAAGGACAGCCAGCCCTTAAGGCTCCAGACCTCTGCCCACTTTGTAGACAGGGGAAATATTGGAAGAATAAGGGGAGGCCTAAATGTACTACCGGAGGGCAGGGAAATGGACAATGGGGCCCTCCCCGGCCCCATCAAACAATAGGGGCGATGTCAGTGTTTCCTCAGCAAATTCAGATTCCAGCAGGCCAAACATTACCCAACTATCCCAGGCAACAACAGGCAGTACAGGACTGGACCTCAGTCCCACCTCCCAATTCGTATTGACTCCAGAAATGGGACCTCAAGCCATACCCACTGGAATTTTTGGGCCACTTCCCAGTAACACAGTAGGAATCTTGTTAGGCAAAAGTAGTTTAACTATGAGGGAATTCTTTGTTCTTCCTGGAGTAATAGACTCTGATTATACAGGGGAAATTAAAGTAATGGCTCACACTTTGAGGAATATAGTCACTATCTCCCCTAATATGAAAATTGCTCAATTAATCCTTTTACCTCTTTTAAGACAAGGCCAAACCCTGCTAAAGGGACCCCAAGAGAATCAAAGATTTGGCTCCACTGATACTGCCTATTGGATTCAAAAAATAGGTCAGGGAAGCCCTGAAATGGAACTAACAATACAATGGCATAAATTTAAAGGGCTTTTAGATACTGGAGCTGATGTATCTGTTATTTCTAAGCTACATTGGCCTCCTTCCTGGCCCACTCATGCAGCAGCCACAGAATTACAAGGTATAAGGCAGAGTAAATCCCCTCAACAAAGTTCTAGTTTTTAACAATGGGAAGATAAAGAAGGTCATTCTGGATTTTTCAGCCTTGTGTGCTCCCTGGATTGCCAGTTAATTTGTGGGGTAGAGAGGTTTTGGAAAATATGGGGGCGTTGCTTGTCAGTCCTAATAGTTTAGTTAGCACTCAAATGCTTGATCAGGGATTTTTGCCCACTAAAGGTCTAGGGGAAAGAACAGCGAGGAATTCTCACCCCCATAGAAGTGGCACCCAATACCAGAAGGCATGGATTACAATATCAAAATTTAGCATGGGGCCTTGGTAGCTCCTGCTACCCCAATAATGCATTGTGCAGACCCAATTACTTGGAAATCAGATAATCCTGTATGGGTAGACCAATGGCCCCTTTCTCAGGAGAAACTTAAGGCAGCTGCTCAATTGGTACAGGAACAGCTACAGCTTGGGCAACATTGAACCATCTAATAGTCCATGGAATATGCCTATATTTGTCATTAAAAAGAAATCAGGAAACTGGAGGCTATTACAAGATTTGAGAGCAATAAATAAGACTATGGAAATTATGGGTCCTCTCCAGCTAGGACTTCCTTCTCCTACTGCCATTCCATGGAATTATCACTTTGTAGTTGTTGATTTGAAGGATTGCTTTTTTTACTATTCCTTTAAGCCCTCATGATTGCAAGCATTTTGCATTCAGTGTTCCTTCACTTAATTTCCAGGCTCCCATGGAGCGATACCAGTGGAGAGTTTTGCCTCAAGGTATGGCTAATAGTCCTACCTTGTGCCAAAAATATGTTGCTCAAGCCATCTCTCCAGTACAAAGGCAACACCCTAAAGCATACATAATTCATTATATGGATGATATTCTTATTGCTCATCCAGATAAAGACATTGTGTTGACCATTTTGCAACAACTAGAATATTCTCTGAAAAAATCAGGACTTTATATAGCTCCTGAAAAGGTACAGCAATCTTTACCTTTTTCTTATTTAGGACAAATTATTGAGGGACAACAAATTCGCCCACAGAAAATAGAAATCAGGACAGATCATTTGTGAACTTTAAATGATTTCCAGAAACTGTTAGGAGACATTAATTGGCTTAGACCTTCCTTGAAATTAACTACTGGAGAACTGAAGCCACTTTTTGATATTCTTAGAGGCTCAGCTGAACCAGCTTCTCCTCAGCTACTTACACCTGCAGGACAACATGCTTTAAAGCTTGTAGAAAAGGCCTTGCAGCAAGCACAACTAAAACGCATAAATCCTGAGGAATCAATTGCCTTACTAATATGTCCCTCGAGTTACACTCCAACAGGACTATTGTGGCAAGCTTCAGGTCCTATTGAATGGATTCATTTAGATGTTACTCCTAAGAAAGTTTTATCTCCATATTTTGATCTTGTTGCCTCCTTGATTATGAAGGGGCGTAGGCGACTCTTGCAGCTTATAGGTTTTGAGCCTCAGACTGTTGTTGTTCCTTTTTCAAAGGATCAACAACAATGGCTCTGGGAAACTTCCACAAAATGACAAATCGCTTTTGCAAATTTTACAGGCCAAATTGATTCTTACTACCCAGCTGATAAAATAGTTCAATTTTCATTAATTACTACCTTTATATTTCCTAAGACAATTGTTAATGAGCCCATTCCTGAAGCACCTACAATCTTTACTGATGGATTCAGCTCAGGAATAGCAGGCTTAATAATCAATAGACAGCTTTATACTGAAACAGTCACCTTAAAATCAGCTCAAAAAGTAGAATTACATGCCATTATCATGGCTTTTCAGCATTTAACGTACTCCTCCTTTAACCTGTATACAGATAGTAGATATTTACTTATGGTTGTTTCCACTATAGAGACTGCTGTCTTAGGGACAACTGCTGATGAGGAACTATTTCAGCAGTTTCTCCTTCTTCAAAGGCTTGTATGTCAACACACAGCTCCGTGTTTTATAGGACATATTCGAGCTCACTCCATGCTCCCTGGAGCTTTAGCACAAGGGAATGCCCTTGTTGATCAAGCTACCCAAAAGAAAATTATTGGAGCAACCATGACAGATCAAGCAATTCAGTCTCATACTATTCATCACCAGAACACTGCAGCCCTGCGTAAACAGTTTCAACTTTCTCGGGAAGCAGCACGGCAGATTGTTAAATCTTGTCCAAGGTGTCCTATACTACAATCTGTCCCTTCGTTTGGAATTAACCCTCGAGGACTCCTCCTACCAGGACAACTTTGGCAAATGGATGTTACTCATATACCTTCATTTGGCAAACAGTCCTTTGTCCATGTTACAGTAGATACTTATTTTGGATTTATAGTAACCCCTGCCAGAACAGGAGAGGCTGCTAAGCATGTTATAGCTCATTGCTTGTATGCATTTTCTATTATTGGACTTCCTAAACTGATTAAAACTGACAATGCTCCTGCATATGTAGGAAAAGCATTTACTACATTTTGTCAGACTTTTGGACTTGACCTAAGGACGAGAATTCCTTACAATCCCCAGGGTCAAGGCATTGTAGAGCGTGCACATCAAACACTTAAAAACCAATTGGAAAAAATAAAAAAAAGGGGAATTATACCCTCAAACTCCTGCAAATCTTCTTTGTCATGCTCTTTTTACTTTAAAATTTTTGAATACTGATGTACAGGGTCATTCAGCAGCAGAGAGACTCTGGAACCCTGCAAGGAAAGTCTTCCCTGAAATGCGATGGAGGGACCCGCTCACAGGAATCTGGCAAGGGCCAGACCCTGTTCTCTTATGGGGCCGAGGATATGTGTGTGTTTTTCCTAGGTCTGCTGAAGCTCCTCAGTGGATCCCTGAACGACTGGTGAGACACCATGATTCTAGATGAGAGACTCACTTCACAAGAGCAATTGCTCTCTTCCCTTTCTCAATTATTATTACCTAATTTTTTAAATGTTTTAGATCATTTTATTTCTTTCCTGCTCCATTGCTTAAAAAGAGGGCAAAAGGGGGGCCTGATTTGGGTGTTGCTGAACAGAAATCTCATATGGCCATCTTGAGATTTTTCGAGATAGATCTCTGTTTAGTATTTTTCCTTATTACGTTCCTATTAAGGTAGCCCTACTTAAGATCAAGCAGGCCATAGTTTAATCTCTAAAACCCCGGGTTTCACTCTTGATTTGTGTGATTGTATGTGAAGTCTTTGTTTAATGTCTAAGTGTTTTTGTTTATAAGGCCTGAATTAAGTCCTTACATGAAAAGTAATAATGATAATAGTTTTGGAAGTGCCAGCTCTAGTATTGAAAACAAAATGGGGATAATTTCATTTCCCTATATAAATATAATTTTGTTTGGAATAAGTAAAGCATGCTCATTTTGGATCCAAAAGACTTGCTGGTTTGGCCAGGCTGCTCCAGGCTGCAAGTGAAAGGCTTGAAGCAGCATAGATTTACATAATAAAAGTATAAAGATTTTTTTTTTTACTACAGGAGAATAATGAAGATCACACTGGGATTTTTCAATTTTGATATGTACTCTTTAAGGTGCCTGTTAATTAATATTAAGGGGGTGTTTAGATAAGTGTGAGAATGTTGCTTGAAGGTACATTTACTCTATTTTTGTTAAAAGTTAACAAAGTCAAGAATTTCTTGCAATCTTTGAAGTCAAAATATTGTAAAGTGTGCTTAACATTTGCTTGAAGATCAATTGTAAATTATATAAAAAGAAAAAGGGGGGGAGTCATGTCCTGGAGCTCCTGCAAGTCTACCCTATCATGCTTTTTACTTCAAACAGTTTCTTTTGAATGCTCATGTATAAGAAATGCCAAATTTTTTTGTCCTGCAAACTACTACCCCTTTTTTATTTTTATTTGATTCCAGCTAATAACACTGTTTTGTCCTTTTCTGAATAGCTCCAGATATATAGGCAGATAGGGATTCTCAAGCCCCTCAGCGAGATCTTCTGAGCATGGCTTTTAAGGTACCAATAGGCTGAAAAAGCCCAAAGGAGATCAGGTAAAATACTAGCTCTTGGCATATGCCCTCAGAGGCTCCAACGCTCCAACTGGAACTTCATCAGGGCCCTGCTTCAATAGTGGAAAGGATGGTCATTTGAGCCAAAGCCTGCCAGGCTTACATGCCTTTGCTGTGAGGAAGAAGGGACACACTGGAAGGTAGGCTCCCCCCTCGCTCCTCTAAGGGAGGGTTCAGTCTCTTTCAACCCTGCTCCAGCCACCTGTGACCTAATCTTGCCCAGAATACTGGGATTTGCCACTGAAGGCTAAAAGGTGCCCAGGGCCGTTGGCCCCATCTACGACACTGTGGACAAGCCTGGGGTATTTCTTCCAAGTAGCCGGTAGACTGGTCTCATTTACACAAGGGCCACTTAACTATGTCTTGCCTGAATATTCAGGTTTTTTATTCTTCCCTCGAAGATCTCTGTTGTGGGTATTGATTGTCCTGTTTTCTGCTGCTTTGTTTAATATATAGTCTTTACTTTATTCCTCCTGCTTCAATGCCCCACTCATATTTTAGGCTAGGACCTACTCCTAATTCAGAGCTCCTTTTTTCCTTTTTTGCCAAATTGCAAATTTACCTCTGCCACCCAGCTTAGTGTACCCCAAGGTTCTCCTCTCCACCCCATGGCTGTAAAGCTCCAGTATAGGACCCCAGGTTTCGTCTTTCCAGTTTAAAGAAAATGGAAGCTCCGTCTTCATGCGTGCTGCAGATGGCTTTTCCAGTCTACCTGGGTCATTGCCAGCTGGGAGCAGCAGTCATTGGGACTTTGACGCTCACTGCAGAGTGTGGAAGTGTGATGGCAATTCCAGTGCCATGTGGACTTCTCCTGAATGTGGACTTTTCCTGGACTCCTGCTCCTGTGACAGTTTTTGATGGACTGAATTGGGGTTGGGTTGCATTTGCAGAGATTTGGAATGGTGTTGGTGCCAACTTGGACTTGGTGAACACTTTAAGGACATTACTCTTTTATAGATTCTTGTTGTATTAGCTTAAAGAGTTTGCTTAAAGGCTTTAATCACTGTGGTGTATTAGTATACTTGTTTTTGGGTATCTGTTAGCATTAGCTATACTAATTTTGTGTTTGTTCTTTATTTTTTCCGTCTGCCTCCAAATTAGAATAAATCAGATAAGTGCAAATCTCAGCACACAAATTAAAAAGAAAAAAGAAAAGAGGGATATGTTGTGGACCGTTAATGGCAAAAGGCCATTATAGATTTGAGGCTTAGCAAAAGGCTAAGTTCTTCCCCCTTCATCTCCATATTTGGCTTTGATGCTGAGTATTTGCACCCACTCCACTTGCTTCCTTGGGTTGCAGGAAGCAATATACACGCCCTTCTTCTGACTCTTTGTTTGTTTCAGATGTTTGTAAATTTCACTAATGTATCCTGTTTTTGCCTTGGGAGAGTTCCTGTCTTAGCCTTTGATGTGCAACTTTGTATCAGGGTCCTTGATTTGCATAGGTCTATATAATAAAGCGAACTGGGGCTATGAGGCATTCAGATACTGCCAGGCAGTTTGAGGAGTCCTCCTGGTCCCATCGTTTTTGTTTTGACAAAGTGTGTTTCCTTAATTCTGCACCGTTATTTGGAGCCACGCTGGTCCGCGGCAATTGGCTATGGTGCTGAGCATTTGCACCCACTTCACTTGCTTCCAAATTTACATGCCCTTCCTCTTACTCTTTGTTCAGATGTTGGTTGATTTCACTTATGCATGGTGGGGGGATTCCTTTTTTTGCTTTGGGAGAGTTCCTGCTTTAGCCTCAGATGTGTAACTTTGTAACAAAGACTTCCTTAATTTGCATATGGCTATATAATAAAGCAAACTGAGGCTATGGGGCACTCGGATGTTGCCATCAGCATTTGAAGAGTCCTCCCAGTCCCATTTTTTCTTAATAAGTATGTTTCCTTAATTCCACACCATTATTAAGAGCTGCGCTGGTCCACTTCAGGGACCAAAAAACCAACAGGGTTTTTGGAGTTTAGATTTGTGGGGGACAGAGGTATGAGAAATTGGCTGTAAGCTGACAGTCTGCCCAACCCCCCACCTCATTTGCCTGATTAGGTTACAAAAGGCTGTTAAGCTGTGGTGCTGGATTGTTTACACTACCCCCTCAAGTTCCCCGGAAAGACTGGAGGCAAGTTTCTTCTATCCTTTGTTTGGTGTAAAGTTAAGATGATATGTATGATGGGGGTTTACTGCACTTGGTAAAATTCTTGGGTTGCCTTGGAAACGTGATCAAAGATCTCAATTTGCTAATGGCCCACTTTGCCCTATAAATAAAGCAAGATGTGGTTTTGGGCATGCTTTGTTCTTGCCAGCAGCAATTACAGGGCCCTCCCAACCCATATTTTCTTAATTCCATGTATTTTCTTAATTCCACACCATTTTCCCTCGGGACCTGGAATTACTAGCTATGCTGGTTTGCAGCTGTGCCCAGATATAAAAATAAATATAGTTATTCTATTATACCATTTTATTACAGAAATACTGCTCTTTTTATTAACACATCATTATTATATTTATTAACACATCATTATATTATTTTTAGATAAATACACCAAAATAAAATGGGTAGATTTCTCAAAAAGAAGCATGATCTTGAAGAATCTGATTCTAGAAGTGAGCAAAAGTTAAGTGTAAATAAAATAGGACTTGAAGGCTGACAGGCAGAATTTAATTTATAGCATTTTCTATTTAACACTGAACAATACAATTGGATTAGAAACCCATTCATGGAAGCTTCAAGTGATTTTGGTTTAACATTAACAGAAGAAAAAGAACTGGTAGCTATATCCACTGATTGTGGATTGATGATTAAACATAGGAATTGTCTCTTGAAGCCTTTTGGATTTCTATAAAAGAAGAATACATGGCAATATCTAAAAAAGCTTTGAACATTTTACTACAATGTTCGACATCCTATTTATGTGAATTAGGATTTTCTATCCTCAATACAATTAAAGAGTAAAAAGAAAGGAATTCTTCAATGTATTGACAAGGAAATAAGAGTTTGCCTTTCAAATATATGCCCAAACATTGAAGAAATCTCTAGGACACATCAGGCTCATGTTTCTCATAAACATAAGAATGAAAAAACTTAACACATTCACACTGGGACCTGCCAAATTTACTAAGTCTTACTAAGAATGTATTTATATATATATAAAAGAATAACTTTTTGTCATTTTTTTTATTCTTTAACCCCTCTTTTCTATGAATTCTAAAAAGCATAACTCAAAAAATGTAACATAAATATGTTTTGTATTTTGGGTTTTTATAGGTTATTTCTTTTTTCTTTTCTTCTTTCTTTCTTTCTTTATTTATTTTGTGATAAAGAGACAGAGAGAGGGACAGATAGAAAGGGGAAGAGATGAGAAGCATCAATTCTTTGTTGCAGCACCTTAGTTGTTTATTGATTGTTTTCTAATATGTGCCTTGACCAGTGGGCTACAGCAGACTGAGTGACCTCTTGCTTGAACCAGCAACCTTGGGCTCAAGCTGGTGAGCCTTGCTCAAACCAGACAAGCCCGTGCTCAAGCTGGCAACCTCGGGGTCTCAAATCTGGGTCCTCTGCCTCCCTGTCTAATGCTCTATCCACTGCACTACTGCCCAGTCAGGCTAAATGTTTTTTAATGTCAGAATAAATTTAATTTTGTCATATTTATTTTGTTTAATTACCATAAAAGCACGCTTGGACTTTATATTTTTTCTTTAATATTTGACTTAATTATTATAACATATTTCCCAGAAATTTGTATATAGTGTGCTATTTGTAGGATTTTAAATGCACCCTGACTTTAAAAATGTTAAGAACCACTGCACTACCTAACTTCAAATTATACAACAGAGGCACAATAACCAAAACAGCATGGTATTGGCAAAAAACAGACATACAGACTAATGGAACAGAATCGAGAACCCAGAAATAAAGCCACATATATATGGTCAAATAATCTTTGACTAAGGAACCAAAAACACACAATGGAGAAAAGAAAGCCTCTTTAATAAATGGTGCTGGGAAAATTGGAAAGCAACCTGCAAAAGAATGAAACTTGACTACTGTTTGTCCCCCTGCACAAAAGTTAATTCAAAATGGATCAAATACCTAAATATAAGATCTGAAACAGGGGTGATGTCAGAGAAATGGCACCATGAGGGGTGCTCCTGATATCTCCCCTTGAAATTTCAACAAATCCAACAACTAAAGACAGAGAAAAAAATCTCAGGAGCACCTGAAATATACACACACCAGACAAAGGTATGATTAGGCAAAAAGGTGGCTGAATATATAATCCACTCTGAAGGAAATAAGACAGAGAATGGGGTATTTCGCTTTCCTCACTGATCTGAGGAAGGAGCACTTTCATCTGAGGCCCAGCAAAGCAGAGGGTCGGAGGCAGAGGGAAGGAGCAGGGCTAGGGTGGATGATCAAGCAGGAGGAATAACATGCCAGCTCTGCCTGAGATGGAGGCTGTGGGGTGCACACCAGCAGCAGGCTCCGACAAAGGTTACCAGTGAGGAGTGCTCACAAGAGCCGGCGCTGGCATCAGCAGGTTTGTGTGCTCCCTGCTCCGCAATCACGGGCGGTGTGTGAGTGGCTCCAAGTATGATTGTATTATTGTAGGTTTTTATTTTTAGATCAGTTAGTAGATGTCTTATATACTTTGGTGCTCCTTGGTTTGGTGCATATATATTAAGAAGTGTTATGTCTTCTTGATTCAATGTCCCCTTTATCATTATGAAATGACCATCTTTGTCTCTGATTACCTTTGTTGTCTTGTAGTCAGCATTGTTAGATATGAGTATGGCTACACCTGATTTTCTTTGGATATTATTTGCTTGGAGAATTGTTTTCCAACCTTTCACTTTGAATTTGTTTTTATCCGTGTAGCTTAGATGCGTTTCTTGAAGGCAGCATACACTTTTTGATCCACTCTGCTACTCTGTGTTTTTTTATTGGTGAGTTCAATCCATTTACTTTTAATGTAATTATTGACACTTGAGGGTTTCCTATTGCCATTTTATATATTGCTTTCTGATAGCTGCGTATACTATTTAGTTCTTCTCTTTTGTTTTTCTGTCATTTGCTTTTCTTTGGTTGTGAAATACAAGAAAGCTCTGTTTCTTCTTTTTTTAAGCCATGGTTTCTATAGTGGTTTTTTCAGGGGTGGTTAGCATTAGATATTTAAAAGAATATATATCATATTCATTGTAGACCATTGTCTCATAAGTGCTTCTGCATTCCATCCTCCTTTGCTACTGTTAATCTTTGTCCTCTCTCCTTTTTTGTTTTTGATGTCACAGATTATTCTTGTTTTTATTGTAATCTTGTTGGAGCTTTTACTTGTGATTTTTTTGTTTTTTGTTCTTTGTATCAGGTTGGATAACCCTCTTTAGTATTTTGTAAAGTGGGGTTTTTCTGATGATAAATTCCCTCATCTTCTCTATATCTGTGAATGTTTCTATTTCCCCTTCATATTTGAACTATAGCTTTGATGGATATAGTATTCTTGGCTAGAAGTTCCTCTCTTTCAGTACTTTAAATATTGGGGTCCACTTTATTCTGACTTGTAGAGTTTCTGCTGAGAAATCTGATGATAGTCTAATGGGATTTCCTTTCTATGTTGTATTCTTCTTTTCCCTAGCTGCCTTGAGGATTTTTTTCTTTATCATTGGTTTGTGATAATTTCATGATGATGTGCCTTGGAGTAGGTCTGTTTGGGTTAAGATAACTCAGTGTTCTGTTTGCTTCTTGGATTCGAGGATCTAATTCTTTCCACCAGCTTGGGAAGTTCTCATTGATTATTTGTTTGAATATGTTCTCCATTCCCTTTTCTCTCTCTTCTCCTGATATACCCATTATTCTTATGTTGCTCTTTCTGATGGAGTCTGACAATTCTTGTAGGGCTTTCTCATTTTTTTTTTAATTCATGAGTCTCTCTCCTCTCTCTCTATAGTATCTCTAGTTGCCTGTCTTCTATGTCACCAATTCTCTCCTCTATCTGGTGAGTTCTATTAGCTAAGTTTGTTACCTCCCTTTTCAGTTCATATGTTGAGTTTTTCATCTCTGTTTAGTTCCTTACTATAGTATCATTTTCCTTGATGAAGTATTCTTTTTGTTCATTAAATTGTTTTTTGAACTCTCTAAATTGCCTTTCAGAGCTTTCTTGCATTTCACTGAGTATTTTTAGAACTTCAATTTTGAATTCTCTGTCATTTAACTCCAAGATTTCCAAGTATTTGAAATTTTTTTCTAAAGATTTTTTATCATCTATCTGAGCTACATCTCTGTCTTTTGTATTTATGATATTTGATTTCTTTTTCCTTAATGGCATATGAGAGTGGTATTGTTAACACTAATAACAGATAATTAAAAAAATAAAATAAGCCTGACCACACTGTGGCACAGTGGATGGAGCATCGGACTGGGATGTGGAGGACCCAGGTTCGAGACTTTAAGGTCGCCAGCTTGAACACGGGTTCATCTAGTTTGAACAAAGCTCATCAGCTTGGACCCAAGGTCACTGGCTCGAACAAAGGGTTACTCAGTCTGCTGAAGACCCACAGACAAGGCACATATGAGAAAGCAATCAATGAACAACTAAGGTGTCACAACAAAAAACTGATGATTGATGCTTCTCATCACTCTCTGTTCCTATCTGTCTGTCCCTATCTATCCCTCTCTCTGACTCTCTCTCTCTGTCTCTGTAAAAATAAAATAGAATTTAAAAAAAAATACAAATTGAAAAAATACAGTGATAAAATGAAAATTCTATAATGATATGTGGAACAAAAAGTACAGAGAACAAGGAGCAGAAACTGAGGGAAAATGACAAAAGATAGAAAAAATGAAATAAAAAGCAAGCATAATGCCACAAAGAAAAACATGGGTTCAAATAATAATTTGATGATAAATGATGATTGGATGAGAGAAAAAAAAAGAAAAGAGATGAAATGGGAAGAGAGAAGAGAATAAAAAGGAACAGATAACAACAACAACAAAAAAGTAAAGGTTTCTGAAATAAAACTCTCACAAAAAACAAGAATGAAAAATGTAACAGCTATGAATAATGAAGTTCAAAAGGAAAAGTAGGAAACAAGAAAAAATGACCAAAATGTGTTACAAAAATGTAATTTTTTCCTGGTTTTGAGAGGTGACATCTTCCTTTTTTTTTTCCAGACGGTGGTGCTATACTACAAGTTTGGCTCTGTGGTGCTCTTGGGCAGAGGTCTTTTGGTGTGTGACTATGGCAATGATGTAGGCTGGGCCTCAGCCCTGTTGATAGGTGGGACTTTTTAGGGCTTTGCAATTTTATAGCTCTAGCAATGGCAGTCTCAGTTTTCTAGGTGCCTCTTCCCATGTCCCTCCCACTGGAGCTAGTAGCCTGGGGACTTAGCTGTGAGGTTCGCCTCAGCCACTGTCTGCAGAGCAAGAGGATCTATGAGCTGCCAGGTCCTTCCTCTAGTACCGCTCAAAGCACAGTTATGGGCAAGGCAGTGGCAATGAGAGCCACCAGCGAGAGCAAGCAGGCCTGGGAGCAGATCGCAGATCAAGCGCCTTTCTGTTACACATAGGTAAAATTCTATGGGCTGGTGGGTGAGTCTAGCACACCTCAGCATGGGTCTAATGTCCATGGGCTTCTCCCTCGTGCACTGTTTGGTAGCCCACAGTAAGCCACGTGTATGTCCAACTCCAACAACTCCAGCAATGCAAACAGAGGCCTGCAACCCCCCCCCACACACACACACACACACACTCAGGCACCCAGCTCCTGTGATCTCAGTCAGTGCCGGGAATGTACTCAGACGCTTGTATGGGCCCAAGGAGGCACCCAGCACAGGCAGTCTCAAGCTAAGGATTTTAGCCCACACACATGCCCCTTACTGGTGATCGTGGAGTCAGGAATGCACAAAGATGCTGGCATCAGCCCACGCGGGCACCCTGCATTGGTCATTTTAGGTGGAGCCAGCCACCCATGTGCATGCCCTGCCTCTGCAATCTCAGGCAGAGCTGGTGTGTTCTTTCTTTTGTTTGAGCACCTACCCTAACTCACTCAGCTCCTTCCCCTCGATCTCAGTCTCTCCACTTTGCTCTGCTCCAAACAAAAGTGCCCCTTCCTTAGATCAGTGAGGAAAGCAAAATACCCCATTCTCTGTCTTATTTCCTTCAAAGTGGATTATATTATATATTCAGCCACCTTTTCATCCAATCAGACCTTTGTCTGGTGTGTGTATATTTCAGGTGCTCCTGAGATTTTTTTCTCTGTGTTTAATTGTTGAATTTGTTGAAATTTTGAGGGGAGAGATCAGGAGTATTCCTCATGGCACTATTTCTCTGACATCTTCCCTTTGCCTATTTTTAATAAGATTGCTGCTTTTTTTTTTTTTTTTTTTGGTGTTGAGTTGTAAAAGTTCTTAATAAAAATGGTTATTAAGCCTGACCTGTGGTGGCGCAGTGGGATAAAGCGTCGACCTGGAAATGCTGAGGTCACCAGTTCGAACCCTGGGCTTGCCTGGTCAAGGCACATATGGGAGTTGATGCTTCCAGCTCCTCCCCCTTCTCTCTCTCTGTCTATCTCCTCTCTCTCTCTCTCCCTCTCTTCTCTAAAATGAATAAATAAAAAATAAAATAAAAAAAAAAGGTTATTAAGCCCTTATCAGATGTATCATCGGCAAGTACATTCTCCCATTTATGGGTTGTCTTCATTTGGATGGTTTACCTTGCTGTGCAGCTTTTTAGTTTGATGCAATACCATGTGTTTTTCTTTAGTTTCCTTACCCGAAGTGATATATCAGAAAAAAATATTCCTATGAGACATATCCAAGATTTTACTGCATATTAGAATTTTTATGGTTTTCAGTCTTACCTTTAAGTCTTTGGTCCATTTTGAGGTTATCCGTGTGTGGTGTAAGGTGATACAGTTTCTTTTTCTTTTTCTTTTTGCACAAATCTGTCCAATTTTCTCAACATCATTTATTGAGTAGACTATCTTTACCCTATTCTTTGTTTTTGCCTCCTTTGTCAAATATTTATTGGCCACAAAGTTGTGAATTATTCCTAGCCTCTATTTTCTGATCCATTGATCCATATGCCAGTATCATGATGTTTTAACTAATATTGCCTTGTGGTATAGTTTGGTATCAGGTAGCACGATTCCTCCAACTTTGTTCTCTCAAGATTGCTGTGGCTATTTTAGATCTTTATGGTTTCATGTAAATTTTTGGAATATTTGTTGTAGTTCTGTGAAATACACCATTAGTTTCTTGATAGGAATTGCATTGAATATATAGATTGCTTTGGTTAACATGGACATTTTAATGATGTCCATAAACATGGTATATGTTTCCACTTATTTGTATCTTCTTCAATTTCTTGCATCAGTGTCTTATAATTTTCTTTTTACATCCCTGGTTAAATTAATTCCTAGATATTTTTTTAAAGCAATGGTGAATGGTAGTGCTTTCTTAGTTTCCCTTTCTGATAGTTCATTATTGGTATATAAAAATGCAACTGATTTCTGAATATTTATTTTGTATCCTATTACTTTACTAAATTCATTTATCAGTTTCAGTAGCTTTTTGAACTTTTTAGGGTTTTTTATATACAGTATCATATCATCTGCAAATAAGGACAGCTTTACTTCTTCCTTTCCAGCTTGGGTGCCTTTTATTTCTTCTTGTTTGATTGCTGTGGCTAGGACTTCCAGTGTTATGTTGAATAAGAGTGGTGATAGTGGATACTCTTGTCTTGTTCCTGACCTTAAGGGAAACACATGTAGTTTTTGCTCATTGAGTATGATGTTGGCTGTGGGTTTGTCATATATGGCCTTTATAATACATTGAGGTATTTTTCCTCGATTCCCACTTTGCTGAGAGTTTTAAACATAAATGGGTGCTAAATTTTATCATTTATTAATATAATCATATGATTTTTATCTTTCATTTTATTTATGTGGTATGCCATGTTTATTGATTTGTGGATGTTGTACCAACCTTGTATTCCTGGAATAAATCCACTTGATTATGGTGTATGATCTTTGTGATGTATTGCTGGATCCAGTTTGCTAATATTTTGTTGAGGATTTTAGCATCTATGTTTGTCAGGAATATTACAATATTCTGTGTAGTGTCTTTATCTGGTTTTGGAATGAATTTGAGAGTCTTCCTTCCTCTTGAATTTTTTGGAATAGTTGAGAATAGGTGTTAATTCTTCTTTGGATGCTTGATAAAATTCACCTGTGAAGCCATTAGTCCAGTACTTTTGTTTGTTGAAAGTTTTTAAATTACTCCTTCAATTTCACTAGCTATAATCTGTCAATTCAGATTATCTGATTCTTTCTTAGATTTTATGTTTCTAGTAATTTATCCATTTTGTCCAGATTGTCCAATTTGTTGACATACAATTGTTCATAATATTTTTAAATTTTTATTTATTTATTTATTTTAGAGAAGAGAGACAGAGAGAGATAGAAAGGAGGAGAGGGGAGAAAGAGAGAGAAAGAGAGAGAGAGAGAGAAAAGTGGGGAGGAACAGGAAGCATCAACTCCCTCATGTGCTTTGACCAGGCAAGCCTACAATTTCAAACCAGCAACCTCAGCATTCCAGGTTGACACTTTATCCACTGTGCCACCACAGGTCAGGCCCATATTTTCTTATAATCTTTTGTATTTCTTTGGTGTCTGTTGTTACTTCTCCTCTATCATCTCTGATTCTATTTATTTGGGTTCTTTTTCTCTTTTTTCTGATGAGTCTAGTTAAAGGTTTGTCTATCTTGTTAAATTTTCAAAAAACAAGCTCTTGGTTTCATTGAAAATTTTGTATACTTTTAGAATCTATTTCATTTACAGTGGTACCTTGAGATACGAGTTTAATTTATTCTGTGACCGAGCTTGTAAGTCAGTCAACTCATATATCAAACAAATTTCTCCCATTTAAAATAACTGAAATAGATATAATCAGTTTCAGCCCTGTGAAACATCCCAAACCATCCTAAATTATGAAAAAAGCCATGTTTTTAATTAAGAAACACACATGTATACTTTACCAATACATAAAAAAATATATAAAATAAAAGAAAAATGTGTTATTCAGTACTGTATTCTTACCTTGGAGACAGACGAGTGCGGCTAATGGAGGTAAATGGCGGAGGAGGAGGGAAGGAGGAAGCGATGCAGGCACTGTAGACACATAAACTAAAACTGCACTTTCTTCACACTAAATGTAAACTAAAATTGCATTTTCTTTACTTTAAACAAAACTAAAACTGCACTTTCTTTACTTAAAATGAAACCACAAAAATTTAATTGTAAAAAAAATGCACTTTAAACTTTAAACTTAACCTAAGCTTAACATTACATATTTTTCATTTAATCATCACCTATTTTTGCCTTTTTGGCTGCACTTTTGGTACTTTCACTTGCAGGACTTTTGAATGAAAATCTATCCAAAGAGACTTGCTTTTGCCTGCCTTTTAAAATGTTACAGAAATGTGACAAACAAGTGTCATTAAAAAGTGCTGAAGCACGATCAGTTGATTCCAACTTGTACCTCGGAATTTCGCTCAGATCTCAAACAAAAGTACAAACTGAGTCGCAACTCGTATCTTAAAAAAAAAAATTGTATGTTGGTCTGCTCATATCTCAAGGTGCCACTGTACAACAAAAGAGATTGAAACAGTTATCAAAAAACTCCCAACAAACAAAAGTCCTGGGCCTGATGGCTTTACAGGCAAATTTTACCAAATATTTCAAGAAGAACTAATTCCTATTCTTTTCAAATATTTCAAAAAAATTCAATAGGAGGGAAAACTTCCAAATTCCTTTTATTAGGCAAACATAATACTCATTCCAAAACCAAGCAATGACACTACAAAGAAAGAAAACTATAGGCCAATATCCCTGATGAACTTAGATGTTAAAATTCTCAACAAAATATTAGCAAATCAGATCCAGCAATACATGAAAAAAATCATACATCTTGATCAAGTGGGATTTATTCTGGGGAGGCAAGGCTGGTACAATATTTGCAAATTAATCAACATGATTCATCACATAAACAAAAGGAAGGATAAAAACCACATAATATCAATAGATGCAGAAAAAGCATTTGATAAAATCCAGCACCCATTTATGATCAAAACGCTAAGCAAAGTGGGAATACAGGGAACATACCTCAACATGATAAAGGCCATCAATGACAGACCCACAGCCAATATCATACTCAGTGAGCAAAAAATTAAAAGCAATCCCCTTAAGATCAGAAACAAGGCAGGGGTGCCCCCTTTCACCACTATATTCAATATAGTTCTGGAAGTCCTAGCTACAGCAATCAGACAAGAAGAAAAAATAAAAGGCATCCAAATTGGAAAAGAAGAAGTAAAACTATCATTATTTGCTGATGACTTGATACTGTACATAGAAAACCCTAAAGTCTCAGTCAAGAAACGACTGAACCTGATAAAGGAATTCAGAAAGGTGGCAGGATAGAAAATCAATATTCAGAAATTAGTGGCATTTATATACACCAATAATGAACTGTAGGAAAGAGAAATTAAGGAAACAATCCCCTTCACTACTGTAACAAAGAAAATAAAGTACCTAGGAGTAAACTTAACCAAGGAGGTTAAAGACCTATACTCGGAAAATTATAAAACATTGATAAAAGAAATCAAGGAAGATACAAACAAGTTGAAGCATATACTGTGTTCATAAATAGGAAGAATAAATATCAGTAAAATGTCTATACTACCCTAAGCAATATATAAATTCAATGCAATTCCTATTAAAATACCAATGTCTACTTCAAAGATATAGAACAAATATTCCAAAAATGTATATGGAACCAGAAAAAGAACACGAATAGCCTCAGCAATCTTGAAAAGGAAGAGTAAAGTGGGAGGCATCACACTTCCTGATATGAAGTTACACTACAAGGCCATTGTACTCAAAAGAGTTTGGTACTGGCATAAGAACAGGCATATAGATCAATGAAACAGAACAGAGAACCCAGAAATAAAGCCACACCTTTATGGACAACTGATATTTGACAAAGGAGGTAAGAGCATACAATGGAGTAAGGACAGCCTCTTTAACAAATGGTGCTGTTTACAATAGCCAAGATCTGGAAACAGCCCAAGTGTCCATCAGTAGATGAGTGGATTAAAAAGCAGTGGTACATATACACAATGGAATACTACACGGCCATGAAAAGAAGGAAATCTTACCCTTTGCGACAACATGGATGAACCTGGAGTCTATTATGCTAAGCGAAATAAGCCAGGCAGAGAAAGAAAAATATCATATGACCTCACTCATATGAGGAATCCAATGAACAATGTGAACTGAGGAACAGAAGAGAGGCAGAGAAGGGGTCAAAGAGTCCAGATGGAAAACGGTCAGAAGACAAGGGGATGAGAGGAGGGGATCAAAGAAAAGAAAGACATTAGGGAAAGTGTATACACATAACCCAGAGAGATAGAGGGCAGGATAGTAAATCATGGAGCGAAGGGGTGTAGGCAGTGGGAAGAGGGGGCAAAGGGGGTGTATCAAGGAAAACATGGTGGGGAGGGAGTTATATTCAGGGAAACACTTGTAACTATGTAAACACAACAAATTTAAAAAAAACCCAACCAAATACCACAGGCACAGTACAAGCTACAAATGAGCATTAGCCAAAAAAAACATTAACCTATAATTCTTAATAGCATGTACTTTAATTTTGTGGTACGCACTCCACAGGGTAGGATACATTGCCAGTCTTATTAGTTCTTTCAATGCAATAAAGGGCTGGCACATAACTCAACACGTATGGTGGCCAGCCAGCTTAGTCCAGTTTAAATTGCATGGCTGAGAGGCAGTCAAGGTTGTGCTTAAGTCTAGTTTCTGACCCACCATAAACCCTCCCAAATTAGGTGGAACACCTGTTCTTTAGTGATATTGAAAGTAGGGTCAGTGTGGTTCCACCTCTGCAAGCAGGTCTGTTCTGTGTGATTGGCTGGATGTATTTGCCAGCGTAATCTATTTGCAGTCAGAGCTGTGGACTGATGCTTTTGGTCTGGTCCTCAAGGCCTGACATCTGAGCTAGGGAAGCAGTCTAGTTGGCATCATATGCCTGGAAAAAAAAAAAAAACACACACACACACATACTCAGACAATTCTACAATACAGATTAATGTATCAGAGATATAACTATTGTCTATTCCCTTACATTTCCTATTGTTAGTTTTAACTATTTTATTTTTATGAGATTAGTTTTATGTGGAAGTAATTATTTTGCTATCTGGGCCTGGAGCACAACTGAGGCCTCAATGTTATCCATAGGGATAAATGTTTAAGCACTCTTCTCTGGCTCCCTAGTTCATTCTGCTGCTAAAGGAGTCTAACCCACATGACCAGCAATATGCGAGTGAGAAAGGGTTACTTTGGGGGACCAAGTCCCTGCCCTGCCAGCCTTGCCCATTGCTAGACACCCAGGACTTTCTGCCCTGCTGACTTATGGTGCTTGGTCTATGGTCCCTGCTTTGTTCATGTCTGTCCAATTGCCTATTATATCCCCCTTAAGGATTCTCGGTCTCAATCCTTTCAGGGAAAAGAGTCTGTTCTGTAGCTGCTCCTTGATGAAGAGGGGTAATGTTTTCCTTCAGAGATAAAAGATCCTTGCTTTCTGTCAGCGGGATGATAAGGTCTGGGCACGAAAGGAGGTGGTGGTGGTGATGTTATTTAGAGGTGGTGTTCCTCAAGTACGAATAGGGCTTGTAACCTGGTAGATACAAACTGTGTTACAAATCTTAGCATTACTGGGGGAAAAGCTAGAATGACAAGAATTATGATGAATAGTCTGCTGCAGGAAAACTAGAGAAATTCAGAACCATACCCGTTTTTTATATTTATAACTGTGTTATATGTTGTACTGAAACCTGACATCCCTCACCTAAAATTATCTAAATTTTTATTAAAGAAGCAAGCTAAGACCAATCTATTTACTGTATAACTCTTTGAGTGAGTTTTTTTCATGCTCGCTGACCCCAGTTCCAGTTTTATTAACTTAAAATCATATTTGTTTGATAACCAATTTATCAAAACAAGAACAGATATTTGCCTTTTTTTAAATGTTGCCTTACACATTTTAAAAATATATGATAAATCGATCGTACTCTGGATGGTCAGGAGGCACAAGGACGTACATGAACATTCGTACTACTCAAAGTTAAGTCCAGTTATAACTTGGCCTGATTATTTGCATAAACACAACAAGAATACCAATCGATCATACAGGCTTTTAAAAATCTGCTTCACTGGAGTTTCATCAGGAGTTAGATTGAGCTTTAATTAACCCTTCCAGGCAAAAAGAGCCAAGCCACACAGTGGCCACCAGATTTTGCCTGCAGTACCTATAAGTTTGAGTGAATTCCTCAATCTCTTGAGGTCCTCCAAAATGTCTTGAGGTTCCCTCTGTGACATCTCCTAAAAAAAGCAACCTTTGTTCCTTACCTAGAAAGACTTGCCATGAACCATGTGAAAAGCAAGGTACCAGGCTATTTCTCCATTTTCTCTTACCGGCTTCAAAGTTGATCTCAATTCCTTACAGCTTTCTGATGAAATCTGCAGTCCAGGCATGTCTTTTTCAAACATAATATTCTAACCAAAGTCTTGGTTAATAAAACCACAACTGGAAACTGGTTCTGTGTCTTATAAAGAGAACAAATTCTTATTGGATTTATGCAAACAAATATATTACTATTACAATAATACTTATGAGAGCTCTCAGATCTTTTGGAGGGATCAAGTAGGGAGGAAAAATATAAATGTCCCAGTATTGTTTATACAGATATACTCTACTTTATTAAATTGTTTATGAAAGTGTATATGTAAATATATACATATATATGGAAAAAAGATTTTAAAATTGATAGTCTTGAACAAAGTCATAAAAATATTTTATTTAGTCCTAATCAATTTATTCTGATTATTCATCAGTATTTTTATGAATCCAGATAGTTTCCAGACCCTATCAATCTTCACCTTGTTCAAAGGTATGATCTAATTATTTATTCCCATATTTTAAAGTCTAGTAATAGCAGATGAGTAAATAGGCAGGGAAGACGGCTTCCTTCTCATTCAGGGCTCCCAAAACCCTGACTCATTTTCCGGACTCTCCTGGACTCACAGGCCCCCAACCAGCTTCAGCACCCACTTTCTCCTTGCACTCTCCTCACTCTGCAGCCAAACAGGCTGGGGGAAAAGACCCCTTCTCCAGCAAACAATAGCAACATTAGCCCTCCCAAGCAGGACAGCAATCCGCAATTTGCAATCTGCCACCCTGAGGGCAAGTACCCACAGCCTTCCATAGACTATACACACACAAGGCTCCCCTCAATACAAGCGAGCAAAGCTAAAAAACATTTTTTTACCCAACAGCTGGCCACCCTGGGGTTCCTCCTGGCAACTTCTCTTGGATTACTCACTGGTACTCCCCAACAGGTAGTTGGTCAACTCAACCTGGGGGTTTTCCAGAATATCCTGCTGACAAAAATTGTACTGCAGGAGTTTGAGACCAGGTATTACCTGTCTTGCAGGTATTTTGAAAAGTCCACATGGAGGACCAAATAGAGCAGACATAGCTTTTATTACTGACATTATAGAGGAACCCTGATGGTAACCAGTCAAGAAACAAGATCCACACTGGCCACGCAGGTGGTCTTATAAAGCAGTTAGACAATAGCAGTACAAAGCCAAAGGCAGAAGGCATTCATGCTGGGAGTCAGGGAAAGGAAGCCTTCTTCAAGGTCTGTTTGTTTCTTGGCAGAATATAATGCACATTCAGGAGCAGACAGCCCTGGGCCACCTGCCAGGTGTGGAAGGGCCATGTCCAGCATTAACCCTACATACCTTGCTTTAGGGTGAAATGCTCTGAAAATGTCAATTAAATCCAGTTAATCTAGTGTGTCATTTAAGGCCACCATTTTCTTACTAATTTTCTGTCTGGAAGATCTATCCATTGATGTCAATAGGGTGTTAGAATTCCCTACTTACTGATTGCTGTCGACCTCTTCCTTAATGTTCATCAAGATTTGCTTAACATTTTTAGGTGCTCCTAGATTGGGTGCATAAATGTTTACAAGGATTATATCCTCTTGTTGGATTGCTCCTTTTATCACTATGCAGTGTTCTTCTTTATCTCTTACTATATATAGTCTTTGTCTTAAATTCTATTTTGTCAGATATAAGCATTGCTACCCTAGCTTTTTATTTCCATTTGAATGCAGTACCTTTTTCTATCCCCTTACTTGTAGGCCATGTGTACCTTTCGTTCTAAGGTGGATCTCTTGTAGACAGTACATATATGGGTCTTGCTTTCTTAAGCATTCAGCTATCCTTATGTCTTTTGATTAGGACATTTAAGCCATTTACATTTAAAGTGATTAGTGATCGGTACGTATTTATTGCCATTTTTTTTCTTTTAACTATGTTCCTGATTTCTTTTTTCTCCTTCTCATTTTCTTAATGCAGACTCTACAACATTTGTTATACTGGCTTCATGGTAACTTCTTTAGCTTTTTCTTGTCTGGGAAGCTCTATTTCTCCTCCAATTTCAAACAGCCTTGCTGGGTAAAGTAGTCTTGGTTGTAGGCCCTTACTTTTCATCACTTTGAATATTTCATGACAATCCCTTCTGGCCTGAAATAATGTTTCTGTTGAGAAGTCAGCTGGCAGCCTATGGGAGCTCCCTTTTAAGTAACTGCTTTTCTCTAGCTGCTTTTAAGATTTTCTCTTAGCCTTTAACCTTTGTCATTTTAATTAGGATGTGTGTTGGTGTGGGACTCTTTGGGTTCATCTTGTTTGGGACTCACTGTGCTATTTGAACTTGTCTTTTTCCTTCACCAGGTTAGGGAAATTTTCAGTTATTATCAATATTTCTTCAAACCGGTTCTCAATCCCCTGCTCTCTTCTCCTTCTGGTACCACTATGATAAAGATGTCCTTCCATTTCATGTTGTCCCAAGCGTCTTTTAAACTATCCTTAGTTTTCTTTTTTTTGCTGATCTGCTTGGGTGTTTTTTTCTACCTTGTCTTGCAAATCACTAATTCAATCCTCTGCTCCATTAAACCTGTTTATTCCTTCCAGTGTATTCTTGATGTTGAATATTGTATTCTTAATTTCTGACTGGTTCCTATTCATGGTTTCCATGTCCTTTTTTATGCTTGCTCTCTTTATTGAAGTCATCACTTTGTTCCTCGAGCATCTACATAACCATCACTTCGAATTCTGTATCTGAGAAATTGCTTATATCTTCAGTTAGCCCTTTTTATGGAATTTCTCCTGTTGTGTTACCTGGGTCTGTTTCTTTTCCTACCCATTTTGATTGCCTCTGTGTTTCTATCTATTAAATAGAGCTGATACGACGGCCAGTGTTTGTGGGGTAGTCTCCTTGATCACCTGAGCTGGGTGTTCCAGGAATGACCCTTGTGCGGGTTATGTGGGCCCTCCTATTGGAATTGAGTTTTGACTGCTATTCATCCATTTTGCATGGGAGCAACCATCAGGCTGACTGAGTCTCTACCTTAACCACTGTGTGCAAGCTGCTGTGCAAGTGATCTAGTTTTAATCCTTCATTTTGTTTATATGGTGAGTCACATTTATTGATATGCAGATATTGTGCCAACCTTATATCCTCAGAACAGAACAAATCCCACTTGATCAGGGTCTGTGATCTTTTTAATGTATTGCTGGATCTGGTTTGCTAATATTTTATTGAGGAGTTTAGCATCTATGTTCATTGGGAATATTGGCCTGTAATTTCCTTTCTTCACAGTGTCTTTACCTGGTTTTGGAATTAGGATACTACCAGCCTTATAAAGTGAGCTTGAGCATCTTCCCTCTTGAACTTTCTTTGAATAGTTTGAGAAGGATGAGTGTTAGTTCATCTTTGAATGTTTGTTAAAATTCACTTGTGAAGCCATCAGTCCAGGACTTTGTTTGTTGGGAGGTTTTTGATTACCTCTTCAATTTCACTAGTTGTAGAATAATTTTTTCAATAGCTAGTACTAAACTAGATAGACATATGAAGAAAAAATAGAACTTCTGTTTGACATATACAAAAACCATTTTCAGGTGGATTGTGGATCTAACTGTGCAAGCCAAAGCTATAAAGCTTTTATAGTATGGAAGAAAAATTTCATAATCTTAAAGTAGGAAATGAGTTCTTAAATAAGAAACAAAAAATGTTAGCCAGAGGAAAGATCTTAATTGTACTATGATTAAAATGAGAAACTCCCATGAAATGTGTAACAATAAACCACAGAATAGAATATGCAAGCATTCCATGTTATTGATGAAGAAGTAGTATGCTGAACATATGAAAAAATAAAAGCATTAAGAAAAAAAACAATAACAGAATGAGCAAAAGACTGCAACAGGCATATCATAAGACACTCAACCTCATTTAAACTTAGGTAACTATATAGATGTTACACACCACCAAGTTGGCAAAATATTAAACTATATATAGGCAAAAATTTGAAATGCTAGACACGCATATTCTATGAAAATTCTTATACTTTAGTAAATCATCCCAAATTATTTTTGCAGTAATTGCATACTCTTTACAATGGTAGTATAAATTGGTACAAGCACTTCAGAAACAAGTTTGACATCGTTCTATAAAAGTTAAAGATTCAGATGCTAAAACTCAGCAATCCTACTCCTAGATATATGTCCTAGACTTTTCATAGAGAACGGCCTAGAGAACTTCAGACATGTACAAGAATGTTCTGAGCAGTACTGTTATTAACAGCATCAATCTGTAAACAATCCCAATATCCATTAGCAGTAAATGAATAATTGGCAGTAGGTTCATAAATGGCATTCTAGATAGTAATTAAAATCAATGAGTTAGATATATGCAATAGTGTGAATATTTAAAAAAACCAAAAATACATAATGCATAATTTAATTTATATAAAGTTCAAAAACATGCAAAACTAAATTATAACTTTTTTAAAGATTTGTGCCCTGGCCAGATAGCTCAGTTGTTTGGAGTGTTGTCCCAGAGCATGGAGGTTGCCAGTTTGATTCCCTGGTCAGGGCACATACAGAAGCAGCTCAATGTTCCCATTCGCTCTCTCTCTGCCTCTTTCTCAAAAAAAAAAAAAAAAAAAATTTATTGCATTTTAGAGAGAGGAGAAAGAAGGAGGGAGTAGAGGAGTGGGAAGCATCAGCTCATAGTTGCTTCATGTATTTGCCTTGACTGGGTAAGCCCGGGGTTTTGAACCAGCAACCTCAGCATTGCAGGTCAACACTTTATCTACTGCACCATCACCGTTCAGGCTAAATTATACTATTTAATGATGCATAAATAGTTAAGAAAACCAAGGAAAGTATTACAAAAATAGATTTTGTGATTACTTCTGGAAATATGCAGGTTGTAGTTGGAAGGGGATACATGTACAGGTAGCCTTCTGCGGTCTGGAAATAATCTTTCCTCAATTGAATTGTGGTTAACCAGATGCTGCCTTTACAATTGCTTGTTAAACTGTACATATTTTGTGTGTTTATATTTATCTCAACACACACACTATACTACACACATACACACAGCGTAAGTTGATCTTTCATCAAAATTTTAGCTGCTATAAATTTTTCTACCCCCATTTCTAAACTTCACAAATATTCACTGATTAGCAGATACTTTTAATAATGGAAGCAAATAACTTCTCCCAATAGTATAATGAACACTATAGAAAAATTATGGCAGCTATGTTTACCGAATGCCTTTTTTGTGACACAATATACTATACTCTTCATATACATTAACATATTTAAGATTATAAACAACTCTTAAGAGTAGTAGTATCAGCCTCTTTACAGAGGCAACTGCCAATGTCCACATAATTATAAATATCAGTTAATCTGTCCAAATCTGTGTTGGACTTTGCCACCATTCTACACAAATTCCAATAGCTGATAAGGCTTATTTACTACCCATCTACTCACCTTCCTCTTATAATAGTCTATGGCAATTTTCCCCATCTGATATTTAATTAATCATTTACTCAACATTGATTCATTTATCCAAAGTATATTTCTTTAGTACCTAATGTATTTCAGGTACTGCTCTATATACAGGACATACAGGGATGAAAAAGAATGGTAAAGTCTAAGCTTGCATTTTGGTGGGTGAAACAGACAATAAACCAAATAATATCAGAAATCAGTTCTATAAAGAGAATAATGTGATAGTGATTGGGGGAAGTAGAAACATTTGGCTGAGAGGTGAATGCTGTATCAGTCATGCAAACTACTAGATGGGGTTCCCTGCAGAAGCTGTAAAAATCAATAAATAGAATGGAGGCTACTCTGCCTGTAGTACAGTGAAAAAGAATGGCAGGTGACTCATGCTGGGCCAGGTCAGTCAGAGGAAAGAATTTAGATTCCATTCTTGATATAATGGGAAGGCACTGGAAATTTTTAAGCAAAGGAGTGTTACAGTATGATTTACTTTAAAAAAAAATAACTTAAGACCTATGTAATGAAAAGACTGCTTGGAGGTCAGAATGGGAATTGGCAAGCAAGAGGATGTGGGAGACACTCATTTTTTTTTAAGATTTTGTTTATTCACTTTAGAGAGAAGAGAAAGAGGGAGAAAGGGGAGAGAAGCAAAAAGTATCAATTCCCTTATGTGCCTTGACCAGGCAAGCCCAGGGTTTTAAACCGGCAACTTTAGCATTCCAAATCAATGCTTTATCCACTGCATCACCACAGGTCAGGCTATACTCCTTTTTTTTTTTTGGGGGGGGGGGGATATGAGAAGCATCAACACGTACTTGTAGCACTTTAGTTACTCATTGATTGCTTCTTATATGTGCCTTAATGGGGGTCTCCAGCCGAGCCAGTGACCATGGGATCATGTCGATGATCCCACACTCAAGCCAGCAACCCTGTGCTTAAGCTAGTGAGCCTGTGCTCAAGCTGGCAACTTCAGGGTTTCGAACCTGGGACCTTAGCATCCCAGTTCAAAGCTCTATCCCAAGGGTCGGAAACCTATGGCTCACAAGCCAGATGTGGCTCTTTTGATGGCTGCATCTGGCTGCAGACAAATCTTTAATAAAAAAAATGTTAAAGCCCTGGCCGGTTGGCTCAGCGGTAGAGCGTCAGCCTGGCGTGCAGGGGACCCGGGTTCGATTCCCGGCCAGGGCACATAGGAGAAGCGCCCATTTGTTTCTCCACCCCCCCCTCCTTCCTCTCTGTCTCTCTCTTCCCCTCCCGCAGCCAAGGCTCCATTGGAGCAAAGATGGCCCGGGCGCTGGGGATGGCTCCTTGGCCTCTGCCCCAGGCGCTAGAGTGGCTCTGGTCGCGGCAGAGCGACGCCCCGGAGGGGCAGAGCTTCGCCCCTGGTGGGCGTGCTGGGTGGATCCCGGTCAGGCGCATGCAGGAGTCTGTCTGACTGTCTCTCCCCGTTTTCAGCTTCAGAAAAGAAAAAAAAAAAAATGTTAAAAATATAAAACATTCTCATGTATTACAATCCATTCATTTCCTACCGCTCATGTTCATGGTTGCAGGTGGCTGGAACCAATCACAGCAGTCCTCCGGGACAACACCAAATTTTTATTGGATAATGCAGAACGTACATGGGTCATTGTATAGCTCTCACGGAATTACATTTTAAAATATGTGGCATTTGCCTGACCAGGTGGTGGTGCAGTGGATAGAGCGTTGGACTGGGATGCCAAGGACCCGGGTTTGAGACCCCGAGGTTGCCAGCTTGAGCGCAGGCTCATCTGGCTTGAGCAAAATAAAAAATGCTCACCAGCTTAGACCCAAGGTCGCTGGCTCGAGCAAGGGGTTACTCGGTCTGCTGAAGGCCCGCGGTCAAGGCACATATGAGAAAGCAATCAATGAACAACTAAGGTGTCGCAACAAAAAATTGATGATTGATGCTTCTCATCTCTCTCTGTTCCTGTCTGTCTGTCCCTATCTATCCCTCTCTCTGACTGTCTCTGTAAAGAAAAAAATTTAAAAAAATAAACTTAAAAAAATTTTTTTTAATATGTGGCATTCATGGCTCTCAGCCAAAAAGGTTCCCAACCCCTGCTCTATCCACTACACCATTGGTCAGGCAGGAGATATTCGTTTTTATTAAGAAACCCAGGGAGGAAAGATGAAGGAGGCTAAACTGCATTGGTAGCAATAAAAAAAAAGTGTTCAGCTTCCAGATATATTTTGAGGGTAGTTCAGATTAAATGAGTGTTTATTATTCTTAAACAACTATTTATTGCATGGTATAATGTAGCAGACATTGTTCTAGGTACTAGGGATAAAGAGATAGGTCCCTGACCTCAAGATTATATATTACATATTCCCATAGGGAAAAAGACACTTAATAGGTAAATAAAACTATCCTACAATGTCAGATATGTTATGATAAAAAAAAGAGTAACAGGGGTGGAGTAATACCTTAGATAAATCAGGGAAAGTCTTTGCAGAGGAGGTAACATTTAAGTAAAGATGTAGAGTGAAGCACAAGCCACAGAAACATTAGGAATTAAAGTACCTTGGGTAAATGGTACAGCATAATAAAAGACCTTGAGGTGAGAATGTGCTTATGTTGTGAACAGAACAGCCAAGGCAACATGGCTATAGCAGAATAACCAAATAGGAGGGTGGCAGACAAGGTCAAAGAGGTCGCTAAAGGACAGATTCCATAAAGCCATGTAGATCAGAGAAATTTTCAAATTTTGATGGAAGTGTGATGAAAAGCCATGACAGCTGAGAGCAGGGGAGGAATACAAGATTCACAGTTTAGAAGGATCACTCTATTTTTCTGAAGTTGAAGGATAGTAATATGAAAATATTGTATAACAGTGCCTTCAACTTGAGAGGTACTAGTAGAGGTGTGTGAAGTGGGATATATTTTAGATATATTAGTTGAATTGAAAAGGGTTTGCTGAATTTAGTGCAGAATATGAAAATCACATTAAGAATGATTTCTAGGGTTTTGGCTTAAACAACTGAAAAGCTGTAACATTAACTAGGATGGGGAAAACTGGAAAGGAAAAGGGTATAATACAGGGATCAAAAGTTTTGGGTCTTGCCCTGGCCGTTTGGCTCAGTGGTAGAGCATCGGCCTGGCGTGCAGAAGTCCCGGGTTCGATTCCCGGCCAGGGCACACAGGAGAAGCACCCATCTGCTTCTCCACCCCTCCCCCTCTCCTTCCTCTCTGTCTCTCTCTTCCCCTCCTGCAGCCGAGGCTTCATTGGAGCAAAGATGGCCCGGGAGCTGGGGATGGCTCCTTGGCCTCTGCCCCAGGCACTAGAGTGGCTCTGGTCGCAACAGAGTGACGCCCCGAAGGGGCAGAGCATCGCCCCCTGGTGGGCGTGCTGGGTGGATCTCAGTCCGGCGCATGTGGGAGTCTGTCTGACTGTCTCCCCATTTCCAGCTTCAGAAAAATACAAAAAAAAAAAAAAAAGTTTTGGGTCTTGAGATGACTATTAGTCTAGCACAGTGGTCGGCAACTCATTAGTCAACAGAGCCAAATATCAACAGTACAACAATTGAAATTTCTTTTGAGAGCCAAATTTTTTAAACATAAACTATATAGGTACATTCCTTATTGAGGTAGCGCCCGCAAGTGGTATTTTGTGGAAGAGCCATACTCAAGGGGCCAAAGAGCCGCATGTGGCTCACGAGCCGTAGTCTGCCAATCAGGGGTCTAGGGGAAATGTAAGATAGCTGTAGCTACAAAAAGTCTAGAGCTCAGGGGAGAGGTCAAAGCCAGACATAACTATGGCTGACAATCTTCAAATACAAAATTTCTTCATATTTGAGAATTTACTGGCTCAATTCTTAGGAGCCACCTATCAATTCAGATTTATTCCTCCTATGAATATATTGCAGTAGCACAACTTACCAGTATATATATACTAATATATAATAAACTTTAACTATAAAATTCATATGTCCTCAGCTTCAGATTAAGATAATTGATTGATTTTTATAAATCATTAAGAAATAGAAATATAGGGTCCCAACCTAATATATTAAAGTCAATATAAATTTTATTAGAACAGTCTTAGAAAAACTAAAAGAATCAGGAATCAGTCTATTTTTATTACAGCTTCCTTACTTCTCCCACCTCTTTTATTCTTTACCACCAGAAGCTTAGTCAACAATAAGCTCACAGAGTTAGCTATTTATTTTCAAAATAGAATTTATTTCTGTAATTAAGAATTAAAATATTGCTGTGAAAGAAAAGTATAGAAAAATATTTATAATGTGCAACACTAATTTTAGAGCAAAGGCAATTAAACACTAGAATTTATGCTCAACTTCTACTTGAAAGACCAACCAGTATTTTATATTTTATTAGTACAGTGGAAAAAAATATATAAACTTGCATTTCAATTAATAATTATAATTCAATAATAGGTTTAAGATACCTGGTCAGGTCTTTTTGAAAATAAGTACAAATCTTGGGGATACATTTTTTTGAAGATGACTTCATAGTCTGATAAATCTACTGTCCAAAAGCCACAAGGATTTATTTTTTACAATTAATCTGCGTACTTCAATCAGTGTGGAAACAGTATGTGCTTTTTGGATAAAACCAAATGTTTTGGAAAAAAGGGACAGTAGTATCATCTTTAATTATAATGGTACAAAAGCAAGTAAACTCATATATCCTCAAAACTTGGTTGCCACCAGGTGGATCTCAAATTTAGACAACAAACAGAAATAAAAAAATATAAAACAAATCCTATCCATCCTTTCCCCAAAGTTTTATTTACAATTAAAATATAGGTATTATTTTTATGCAGAACATTCAAAAAAATTGGCGAAACGTTGACTAAGGGGAGGACAATTCTTCAGGGACTACTGTTTGCAGTTTGCAGATAAAAATAATCTTCTCTAGGAAGAATAATGTCAACATAGCAGCACTATATTCACCCGGAATTCCAAAGCCAATGGATCTATCATGTGGCAGGAAGCCAAACCTTCTGGCTGCTCACAACATCACTCAGCTTCCCTTTAATCTTCAGGAAGTGTCTCTTGAATTCCAATCCATCACCCTATATTAGAAGTAATATCCAAAAATAATGTAAAAAAAATTATCAAACTCTCTGTAGTGGTACATAGAGACAAACTTCTACAATTCCCTTCAGGTCCTCTTAATTCTGACTTGATTTCAGGCCCATCACTATTCATACCACACTGAGCGCTCAGAGCAGATATAAGCACATCCTGTCTGTTTCAAGCATTGATATCTCTGGATCTCAGTCATTGTTTTCCATAACCATTGGAGGTTCATAAACTAAAAACAAGCTAAGCATCTACAGTGAATCCTTGCCCAAATACTATGGCAACAAAGCCAGTGATTCAGTTATAAGAAAAATTTTATTACATTAGAATCTTAATAATATAATTCTATACCAAGAATCTGGACAACAGTATAGCAACATATCTCCAATATAAAGAATGTGACCCCCTCCTCCGAATTCCTTTAGAGCTACATACAATCTCTCAGGAAAGAGAGAAGATACTATTTTTGTCTTGTATGCCAAGAGCTTTAAAACTATATATAACCTCAGCACCAATAACTTCTAAATAAATAATAAGGAATGTGAACAAAACTCTATGTATATGAGTACTTACTAATCATAGAATTACTTGCAACAGATAAAGGTTCATTTAATGTGTGAATATTTTTGACAAATCATAATTTTTATAATAAAAATATAAATTCAATAAGAAAAAGTTTGGAATGCTTCAAATTATTAAGGGTAATTAAGGGTAATATTTTAGGTAAGGGTAATTAAGGGTAAAAGTAATTTAGGATTATTTTTATTTTCTTATTCATTACTAATAGTTTCTACAAAACCCAAAAACATTTATAAAGAAAATATAATTTGAATAAACAATGTTTTAGAAGACTAGATGACAAGAACAGATGTTCAAAATATTAAACAAAAATGCAAGTTACCATATATTTACAAATGCCATGTACATATGATACCATTTAAATATAATCTCCACATAAGAGTTATCTCCATAGAAGGAAGACTACTATAATGAACATATATCCAAAATAAACCTATGTTCTCTATGGATAAGATTAATCTTAATTTTCATTTTATTCTTTATATATTTTTATATTTTAAAAATTTGTACAATGAACACATAAAAATACATTTTAAGCAAAACAAAAAAAATTTTTTTAAATGCGCTGTTCTACATACCTTAGAAAGACGGAAGTCAACCAAGATCTTCTCATCCATTTCTACCAAATTCACTTTGAAAATCAGTTTATTGTTTCTTCTATCAGTTGTTGATACAGTAACCTAAGGCAATAAAAATAAGGTTAAGCCAGATATGTGGGTAGAGAGTGCTCTAAATAAAAACTGTAATTTCAGGTCAGTGATACTACTGGGATAAAACTTTGAGATGCAGCTTTATAGTACTATAGAAGCAGTGCCAATCAAGAGCCTAATTCCTTCCAGGGATTTTCCTCTCCCTGTCGGTGTGTGCTCCACTCAGACCAACAGGATGCAGCTCCATTACCAGGGCGTGAGCCTATGTGAACTCTCAGCAACAATATAAAGAAGTATTTTACCAAAACAAAACAAAAAACCCTTCATAACAAAAAAACAACAAAAGAAACACACAACTGAAAGAAGAAACAAACAGAGAAAATATAGAGAAAAAGTAAGATTATTAAAACATAAGGAAGAGCCTGACCAGGCGGTGGCACAGTGGATAGAGCGCCGGACTGGGATGAGGAAGGACCCAGGTTCGAGACCCAAAGGTCGCCAGCTTGAACACGGGCTCATCTGATTTGAGCAAAGCACACCAGCTTGGACCCAAGGTCACTGGCTTGAGCAAGGGTTACTCGGTCTGCTGAAGGCCCACGGTCAAGACACATAAGAAAGCAATCAATGAACAGCTAAGGTGTCGCAACAAAAAACTGATACTTCTCATCTCTCTCTGTTCCTGTCTGTCTAACTCTCTCTCTGTCTCTGTAAAAAATAAAAATAAAAATAAAGCATTAGCCTGACCAGGCAGTGGCGCAGTGAATAGAGCTTCGGACTGGGATGTGGAAGGACCCAGGTTCGAGACCCTAATGTCGCCAGCTTGAGCACGGGCTCATCTGGTTTGAGCAAAGCTCACCAGCTAGGACACAAGGTCGCTGGCTCCAGCGAGGGGTTGCTTGGTCTGCTGAAGGCCCACAGTCAAGGCACATATGAGAGGGCAATCAATGAACAACTAAGGTGTCGCAATGCGCAATGAGAAACTAATAATTGATGTCTCTCATCTCTCCGTTCCTGTCTATCCCTCTCTCTGTTTCTGTAAAAAAATAAAAAAATAAAAAATAAAACACAGTAATTGAAAAAAATAAAAAATAAAGCATTAAAATAACTCTATGTTGATTAATCATAAAGTTGTGATTTGTGATCATAACAGCCAATAGAGAAGCAGAGCTATATAAAAGCAAGGTTTTATGTAGTATTAAAATTAAGTTAGAATGAATTCTAACTAGATTGTTAAAAAATAAGATTTTAAGTGCAATCCTCAAGGCAATCACTAAGAAAAAAACTTTATAAAGAAAAAAAAGATTTAAAACAATACACCTGAACATATCTACTGAAAACAAAAGGCAATAATGGAAAAACTGAAGAACAAAAAAGACAAAAGTTATGTAGAAAAAAGCAGAGGCAGAAATAAGTCATTCTTTTTCAGTATTCGTGTTAAATATAAATGGTAGATATTAGCAGAACAAATTTTAAAAACATAATCCAAATATATACTGTCCATACTAGAAAAAAATTTTAGGTTGAAAATAAAGGAAAAAATAATCCATGAGAACTATAACCAAAACAAAGTTGTTTTGGCTAAACCCTTGGTCAGCAAACTGCGGCTTATGTGCCACATGCAGCTCTTTGGCCCCTTGAGTGTGGCTCTTCCACAAAATACCATGTGTGGGCGCTACCTCAATAAGGAATGTACCTACCTATATAGTTTAAGTTTAAAAAATTTGGCTCTCAAAAGAAATTTCAATCGTTGTACTGTTGACATTTGGCTCTGCTGACTGAGTTTGCCAACCACTGGTAAACTAACATCAATCAAAGTAGACTTTAACAAAAAAATTTTTTAAGAGACAAAGGATATTCTATAATGTTAAAAAGGTCAACAGAACAGAAAAATATAGCATTATAAACATATTTAACTAGAATTCAAACACTAAAATATGAGACAAAACCTATCAGAATAAAAAGAATTCAGCAATAATAGCTGGAGAGTTGAACACTTCAACTCAATAATGGGTATAAAAAATCAGATAAATATGAGAGTGGTACCTCTGAACAGGTAGCCCACAGATGGTTACAAATTATCTGACATCAACCCATAACTAAACCACACCTAACTGTATTGACAAAAAACACAACCAGTAGTGGGTTTCAGATCACACCAGTGCTAGACCCAGCTAGGTACACATGTGGCACATTCAGAGGGGAAGTCCAGCAAGCACCAGACCCTACTGAGAATAACTCCGCCCCATGGGGCAGCCACTTCAGTGTCTCATACATAGTGATCAAGGCTAGACCATACATACATAGTGATCAACCCCTAGAGCCAGCAGCCTGAAGGGTTTACTCCACCCACACAAGGGCCAACAGCATTCAAGACTCATATACAACAGGAGGGTGCATATATCCTGCAAGAAACATTCTGAGAGCAAGGAGCTCAGGTGACCTGGAGGTCTGTACCACTGAGCCCAACAAGGTATCTTTATCATAAAAACATCACAAGTTTAGGAGTCAGAGAAGAGCTACCTAATACACAGATAAAATGGGCAGACAAAGCAGTATGCTCCAAATGAAACAACAAGAGAAATCCCCCAGAAAGAGAAGTAAATGAAATAGAAGCAACCAAACTATCACATGCAGAGTTTAAAACAATGGTTATAAGTATGCTCAAGGATCTAAGGGTAAGAATAGATGGTCTCAATGGGAATTTCAAGAGATAGTAAATATTAAAAAAGAAACAGAAACCATAAAAAAGAACCAGTCAGAAATGACGAATTCAATGTCTGAAGTGAAGAATATAACAGAAGGAATCAGCAGCAGGCTAGGTGAAGCAGAGGACTTCCTCAGCAATTTAGAGGACAAAATAATAGTAAGCACCCAAGCAAAGCAGCGAAAAGAGAATTAAGAAAGCTGAGGGAAGTCTAAGAGATCTCTGAGACAATATCAAGCAAAAGAACATCTGAATCACAGGGGTACCTGAAGGAGAAAAGAGAAAACAATGGACAGAGCCCTGGACGAATAACTCAGTTGGTTAGATCGTTGTCCTAAAGTGCAGAGGTTGCCAGTTTGATCCCTGGTCAGGACACATAAGGGAGCAGATGTTCCTGTATCTTTCCTGCTCTCCTCTCCTACTCTTTAAAATCAATAAAATAAAGATAAAACAACAACAAGGTATATAGAACCAGTTTGAAGAAATAATAGCTGAAAACTTCCTAACCTGGTGAAGGAAAAATTCACATAAGTTCAGGAAGCACAGAGTCCCAAGCAAGATGAACCAAACCTAAGAGGCTAACAACAAAAACATCATAATTAAAATGTCAAAGATTAAAGACAGAGAGAATCCTAAAAGCTGCAAGAGAAAAGCAACTAATTACCCATAAAGGAGCCCCATTAGGCTGTCAAGTGATATCTCAAAAGAAACTCTTCAGGCCTGAAGGGACTGGCAGAAAATATTCAAAGTGTTGAAAAGCAAGGAACTTCAACCAAGACTATTCTATCCAGCAAGGCTATCATTTAAAATGGAAGAAGAAATAAAAAGCTTTACAGACAAAATAGGCTAAAGGAGTTAATTGCCCACAAAACAGTATTGCAAGAAATGTCAAAAGGCCTGCTATAAGAAGAGGATATGAAAAAAGAAAGAGTAGTATAGGTTTAAAAAATAGAATAGTAATAAATAAGTATAGATCAATAACCTTAAATGTAAATGGATAAAATACTCCAATCAAAAGACACAGGATAGCTGAATAGACAAGAAAACATGACCTATATACATGCTGTATACAAGAGACACACATCAAAACAAAAAATACAAGCCTGACCAGGTGGTGGCACAGTGGATAGAGCATCAGACTGGGATGCAGAAGACCCAGGTTCGAGACACCGAGGTCGCCAGCTTGAGCGAGGGCTCATCTGGTTGAGCCCAACGTCGCTGGCTCAAACAAGGGGTTACTTGATCTGCTGAAGGCCCGAGGTCAAGGCACATAAAAAAAAAAAAACCAAAAAAAAAAAACCAAAAAAAAAAACAAAAGATACACAATATCTATTTCAGTATTGACTGAAAGTGAAGGGACAAAAGAAAAGCAGGGGTAGCAATATTTATGTCTGACAAAATAGTCTTTAAATGAAAGGCTATAGTAAAAGACAAAGAGGGACATGACATAGTGATTTTAGGCAGCAGTCGAACACATGGATATACACTGTAGACATTTATGCACCCAATGTACAATCACCTAAATATACAAAGCAGATTTTGATGGACATAATGGGAGAGATCAACTGCAACAGTCATAGTAGGGGATTTTAACATCCTACTGATATCAATGAATAGATCTTCCAGACAAAATCAACAAGAAAAAGTGACCATAAATGACACAGTAGATCAACTGGATTTAACTAATATCTTCAGAGCATTTCACCCCAAAGCGGCAGACTATACATTTTTTTTAAGTGCATGTGGTACATTTTCTAGGACAGACCACATGTTAGGGCACAAAATAAGTCTCAATAAATTTAAAAGACTGAAATCATATCAAGCATCTTCTCTGACCACAATGGCATAAAACTAAAAATCAGCTGCAACTGAAAAACATCCAAACACTTGGAGGCTAAATAGCATGTTATTAAAACATGAATGGGTTAACAATGAGATCAGAAAGAAATAAAAAAATTTTCTTGAAACAAATGAAAATGAACATACAACAACCTAAAATCCATGAGACACATGGCCTGACCAGGCAGTGGCACAGTGGATAGAGCGTTGGACTGGGATGCAGAGGACCCAGGTTCGAGACCCCGAGGTCGCCGGTTTGAGCGCGAGCTCATCTGGTTTGAGCAAAATTCCACCAGCTTGAGCCCAAGGTCACTAGCTCCAGCAAGGGGTTACTCGGTCTGCTGAAGCCCCACGGTCAAGGCACATATGAGAAAGCAATCAATGAACAACTAAGGTGTTGCACGCAATGAAACTAATGATTGATGCTTCTCATTTCTCCGTCCCTGTCTATCCCTCTCTCTGACTCACTCTCTGTCTCTGTAAAAAATAAAAAAAAATTTTTAAAAATTAAAAAAATTTTAAAATCTATGAGACACAGCAAAAGCAGTCCTGAGAGGAAAGTTCATAGCATTAGAACCTCAAGAAGCAAGAAAAATCTCCAGCCTGACCTGCAGTGGCAAGGTGGGTAAAAGTGTCAACCTGGAACGCTGAGGTTGCAGGTTCAAAACCCCAGGCTTGCCTGGTCAAGGCACATATGGGAGTTGATGCTTTCTGCTCCTCCCCCTCTTCTCTCTCTCTCTCTCTGTCTCCTCTCTCAAAAAAATGAATACACAAAATCTAAAAAAAAAAAAAAGAAAAAAAAGATCTACCAGAAGACATTAAAAAAAAAAATCTGGCCCTGGCCGGTTGGCTCAGCGGTAGAGCGTCGGCCTGGCGTGCAGGGGACCCGGGTTCGATTCCTGGCCAGGGCACATAGGAGAAGCGCCCATTTGCTTCTCCACCCCCCCCCCTTCCTCTCTGTCTCTCTCTTCCCCTTCCGCAGCCAAGGCTCCATTGGAGCAAAGATGGCCCGGGCGCTGGGGATGGCTCCTTGGCCGCTGCCCCAGGCGCTAGAGTGGCTCTGGTTGCGGCAGAGCGACGCCCCGGAGGGGCAGAGCATCGCCCCCTGATGGGCAGAGCATCGCCCCTGGTGGGCGTGCCGGATCCCGCCTGGTCAGGCGCATGCGGGAGTCTGTCTGACTGTCTCTCCCCGTTCCCAGCTTCAGGAAAAAAAAAAAAAAAAAACTCCAATAAGCAACCTAACTCTGCACCTAAAATAACTAGAAAAAGAACAACAAACAAAGCCCAGAGGAAGTTAAAAGGAATAAAGGTCAGAATAGAAATAAATGACATAGAAACTAAAAAAAAATACAAAATACAAAAGATCAATGAAACCAAGAGCTGGTTCTTTGAAGAGATAATACAAGATTGACAAACATTTAACTAGTCTCATCAAGAAAAAAAAAAGACCCAAATAAATAAAATCAGAAATGAAAGAAAAGTAACAACAGACACCAACGAAATAAAAAGGATTTTAAGAAAATACTATGAAGAACTTTATGCCAACAAATTGGACAACTGGGTGAAGTGGATAAATTCCTAGAAACATACAATCTTCCAAAACTGAATCTGGAAGAATCAGAAAACCTAAACAGACCGATTACAACCAGTGAAACTGAAGCAATAATTAAAAAACGGCCAACAAACAAAAGTCCTAGTCCAGATGACTTCACTGGCAAATTTTACATTCAAAGAACATCTATAAGTTCTCAAACTATTCCCAAAAATTCAAGAGGAGGGAAGGCTTTGAAGCTCATTTTACGAGGCAAGTATTTGAATTTTAAAACCAGATAAAGACACTATAAAAAAGAAAACTACAAGACAATATCCTTGATGTACATAGGTGCTAAAATTCTCAAAAAAATATTAGCAAACCAGATCCAGCAATACATTAAAAAGATCATACATCATGGTCAAGTGGGATTTATTCCAAGGATGTAAGGCTGGTACAATATTCAAATTAGTAAATGTGATATATCACATTTGAAGGATAAGAATAACAAAATCATATCCATAGATGCAGAAAAGCATTTAATAAAATCCAGTAATCATTTATAATAAAAAAAACTCTCAGCACAATGGGAACAGAGGAAATGTACCTCAACATAATAAAGGCCATATACAACAAACGCACAAACAACATCATCCTCAATGGGCAAAAACTGAAAGCAATTCCCTTCAGATTAGGAAAAAGACAAGGGTGTTCCCTTTTCACCACTCTTATTCAACATAGTTCTAGAAGTCCTTGCCACAGCAATCAGACAAGAAGAAGAAATAAAGAACATTCAAATTGGAAAGGAAGAAGTAAAACTGTCACTATTTGCTAAGGATAGGATATTGTACATAAAAAACCCTGAAGTCTCCACTAAAAATTACAGGACCTTATAAATGAAATTGGCAGGGAAGCAGGATACAAAACTAATACTCAGAAACCAGTGGCATATTTACATATCAATAATGGACTATCAGAAAAAAAAATTAAGGAAACAACCACATTTACCAGTCCACCAACAACAAATAAAGTACATAGGAAAAAATTTAAGCAAGGAAGTAAAAGACTTATACTTGCAAAATTAAAGGACATTGAAAAAAGAAACTGAGAAAGATACAAACAAATGGAAGTATTTATCAGGTTCATGGTTTGGAATAATTAACATCATTAAAATGTCTACACTACCCAATGCAATCTACAGATTCAACTCAATTCCTACTAAAATACCAATGGCATACTTCACAGATATAGAATATTCCAAAAATTAATATAGAACCCAAAAAACACCTAGATAGCCTCTGCAATCTTGAGAATAAAGAACAAAGTGGGAGGTATCATACTACCTGATACTACAAGGCCACTGTAATCAAAACAGCCTGGTATTGGCATAAGAACAGGCAAGATCAATGGATCACAACAGAGAACCCAGAAATAAACCCACACCTTTATGGTCAATTAATATTTGACAAAGGAGGCAAGAATCTATAATGGAGTAAAGACAGTCTCTTCAACAAATGGTGCTGGGAAAATTGAACAGGTACATGAAAAAACAATGAAACTAGACCACCAACTCATACCATATACAAGAATAAACTCAAAATGGATAAGAGACTTAAATGTAAGTTGTGAAATGATAAAATCCTAGAAGAAAACTTAGAAAATAGTGTATCAAACATCTCTCATAGAAATATTTTTGCTGATACATCTCCTTGGTCAAGTGAAACAACAAAAAAACCCAAACAGGACTAGATCAAACTAAAAAGCTTTTGTACAGCAAAACAAACCATCAAGAAAATGAAAAGACAACCCACTGAATGGGAGAACATATTCACCAATATATCTGACAAGGGGTTAATAACTAAAATTTATAAAAAAAAAAACTTATATAACTCAACACTAGGAAGACAAACAATCCAATTAAAAAAATGGCCAAAGGCTTTGAATAGACACTTCTCCAAAGAGGACATATAGATGGTCAAGAGGCATATGAAAAATGCTTATCACTAACCATTAGAAAGACATAAATTAAAACCACAATGACATATCACCTCACACTGCCAGAATGACTATCATCAACAAATCAACAAACAAGTGTGGCGAGGGAAACCCTTGTGCACTGCTGGTATGAATGCAGATTCGTACAGCAACTGTGGAAAACAGATGGAGTTACCTCAAAAGTTAAAATGGAACTGCCTTTTACCCAGCTCTTCTGAGAATTTACCCTAGGAATCCCAAAACACTAATTCAAAAGAAGATATGCTCACCCTGTGAGCATTATTTACAATAGCCAAGATTTGCAAACAGCCCAAATGTCCACAGTGGATGAATGGATAAAAAAGCTTTGGTACTCTTACACAATGTAATATTACGTGACCATAAAAAGAAGGGAATCTTAACTTTTACAATAGGATGGATGGACCTGGAGATTATTATGCTAAGTGAAATAAGCAAGGCAGAGAAAGACAAGTACTATTATGATCTCACTTATATGTGGAATCTAATAAACACAATAAAATGATGAACATAATAGAAACAGAGGCAAAATAAAGTCAGATAAAAATAAATAAGAAAATTAAAGATATAAGTAACACTATAATGCCACTGGACCTAACAAACATGTATAGAACACCTGCCCCAACAACAGAATACACATTCTTCTTAAGTACACACGAAACATTCCCAGTGCAGACCACATGTTAGGTAACAAAACATGTCTCAAAAATATAAAATGATTGAAATAACACTAAGTATCCTCTCTGATCACAGTGGAGTACAATTAGAAATCAGTGACAAAGAATTCTGGAAAATTTAACAAATACGTACAAATTAAACAATGTACCAAAATAACCAATGGATCAAAGAAGAAAAAATCACAAGGGAAATTAGAAAATAGTTTGATATGAACAAAACTCAAAACACTAAAACTAATAGGAAACAACAAAAGCAGTGCCCAGAGGTACCTGTATACCTATAAGCATTTACATTAAAAAAGAATGATTTCTAATGAATCAGCCTTCCACCTTCAAAAACTAGGAGAAAAAACAAGGTAAATAAAAAGAAAGAAATAATAAAGATGATAATAATAAATAAAATCAAGACTAAAAGAATAGAAAATTCAATGAAACCAAAAGTTAGTTCTTTGACAAGATAAACAAAATTGACAGACATTTAGCAAACTTGATCAGGGAAGACACAAATTACTAAAATAAGAAATAAAAGTGATGCCTGACCAGGTGGTGGCACAGTGGATAGAGCATAGGCCTGGGACACAAAGGACCCAGGTTTGAAACCCCAAGGTCAAAGTTGCCAGCTTGAGTGTGGGCTCATAGACATGATCCATGGTTGCTGGTTTAGGCCCAAAGGTCACTGGCTTGAGTAAGGAGTCACTGGCTCGCTGAAGCCATCCCCCTCATAAAGGCACATATGAGAAAGCAAAGAATGAACAACTAAGGTGCCGCTGTGAAGAATTGATGCTTCTCACCTCTTTCTCTTCTTGTCTCTCTTGCAAAAAAAAAAAAAAAATTGTATTTGCAAATATGTAACATCTTATATATAGAACAGCTTAAAGAATCTTTAAAGAATCTGCAAAAATAACTACTAGAGCTAATAAATGAGTGCAGCAAATTTGCAGGATATATGTTAAATTCATAAAAATCAGATGCATATTTATACACTAGCAATAAATAATTTGAACCTAAAATTAAAATTTTTCATTTACTATAACATCAAAAAGAATTAAATCTGGCCCTGGCCGGTTGGCTCAGTGGTAGAGTGTCGGCCTGGCGTGCAGGAGTCCCGGGTTTAATTCCTGGCCAGGGCACACAGGAGAAGCATCCATCTGCTTCTCCACCCCTCCCCCTCTCCTTCCTCTCTGTCTCTCTCTTTCCCTCTCGCAGCCAGGGCTTCATTGGAGAAAAGTTGGCCCAGGCACTGAGGATGGCTCTATGGCCTCTGCCTCAGGCGCTAGAAAGGCTCTGGTTGCAACAGAGCAACGCCTCAGATGGGCAGAGCATCGCCCTCTGGTTGGCATGCCGGGTGGATCCTGGTCGGGCGCATGCGGGAGTCTGTCTGACTGCCTTCCCATTTCTGGCTTTGGAAAAATACCCCCCCAAAAGAATTAAATCTTAGAAGTAAACTTATTCAAGGAGGTGCATAATTAATTGAACACTAAAATCTACAAAATATTCTACAGAGAAATACCAGTAAATGGAAAAACAACCTGTGTTAACAGATTGGAAGACTTAACACTGAAAAAGACAAACTTAGAACATTCACATTTGACAAATTATTATCATTATTATAATAATTATTATAATTATTATTGAGAGGCAGGAAGGTAAAGAGACAGACTCCCACATGCACTCTAACTGGAACCCACCCAGCAAGGCCCCTATGGGGTGATGCTCTGCCCATATGAGGCCATTGCTCTGTTGCTGAGCAACCAAAGTATTTTAGTGCCTGAGGCAAGGCCATGGAGCCATCCTCAGTGCCCAGGGCCAACTTGCTTGAAAAAGCCATGGCTGTGGGAAGGGGGAGGGAGAGAGTGAGAGAAAGAGAAAAGGGGAGGGAGGTGGAGAAGCAGATGGTTTCTCTGTCTGCCCTGACCAGGAATCGAACCCGGGACTTCCACATGCTAGGCTGATTCTCTACCACTGACCCAACTGGCCAGGGCCACATTCTATAATTTTTAAATTTACCACAAAGCTACAAAAATCAAAACTGTATGGTACTGAAAGAAATATAGACATACAGATCAAAGGAACAGAACTGAGAATCCAGATATAAAACCATAAATCTATGGCCAATTTATTGGCAGTGGAGTGCTAAAACCATCCAATGGGAAAAGAATAGTCTTTTCAACAAATAGTCTTTCCATCAAAATGGATGAAAAGACCTAAATTTAAGAGTTAATACTAAAAAATCTTGTTAGAAGGAAATAAAAGTGTACACCTTCATGATCCTGGATTAGACAACAGCTTTTTTAAACCTGGTATCAAGAGCACAAACAACAAAAGAAAAAATAAATATAAATTCTAAAATGTTTTAGGTTGCCTGACCTGTGGTGGCACAGTAGATAGAGCATTGACCTGGAATGCTGAGGTAGCTGGTTTGAAGCCCCAAGCTTGACAAGTCAAGGCACATGTGAAAAGAAACTACTACAAGTTTGTGCTTCCCCGTTCCTCCCCACTTTCCCATGTCTCTCTTTCCTCTCTCTAAAACCAATAAATAAAATATTTTTTAAAAAAATGTTGTAGGTCAAAGGACACTAACAAAAAAGTAAAAATGGGAGAATTTCTCTCACAGAATTGGAGAAAATATTAACATACCAGGTATCTGACAAAGATCTGTCCAGAAAATATAAAGAAGTCTTACACTTCAACAGTAAAAAAAGAAACAACTTAATTCACAAACAAAGGATCTGAACAGACATTTCTCTGAAGAAAGTATATAATGGTCAATAAACATATGACAAAATGATTAACATCATTAGTCATTAGGGAAATGCAAATCAAAAGCACTATAAGATAACATTTCACACACACAAAGAAAGTTATAATCAAAACAGACATTAGGAAATGTCGACAGAGTGGAGAAACTGGAACCCTCATACATTGCTGGTAGGAATGTAAAACGGTACAGCTGCTTTGGAAAACTACTTGGCAGTTTCCCTCCAAATTAAATAGTTATTATATGCTTTAGCAATTCTCTTCATAGCTATATACCTAAGAAATTAAAAATTGTCATATGCTCAATGTGTCCCTTCTACATTCGTACATTGAAGCCCATTAGCCCAAATGTGACTCTTTTTGGAGACTGAGCCTTTTTTTTTTTTTTTTTTTACAGAGACAGAGAGAGAGTCAGAGAGAGGGATAGACAGGGACAGACAGACAGGAATGGAGAGATGAGAAGTAGTCAATCATCAGTTTCTCACTGCACATTGCGACACCTTAGTTATTCATTGATTGCTTTCTCATATATGCCTTGACCGCGGGCCTTCAGCAGACCAAGTAACCCCTTGATGGAGCCAGCGACCTTGGGTCCAAGCTGGTGAGCTTTTTGCTCAAACCAGATGAGCCCGCACTCAAGCTGGGGACCTCGAGGTCTCAAACCTGGGTCGTCAGGATCCCAGTCCGACGCTCTATCCACTGCGCCACCGCCTGGTCAGGCGAGACTGACTGAGCTGTTAAAGAAGTAATTAAGTTAATAATGAGACCATTAGGTAGGTCATAATACAATCTGACTGGTGTCTTCATAAGAAACAAAAATTAAGCCTGACCAGGTGGTGATGCAGTGGACAGAGCGTTGGACTGTGATGCAGAGGACCCAGGTTCGAAACCCTGAGATCACCAGCTTGAGCACAGGCTCACCAGCTTGAGCTCGGGGTCACTGGCTTGAGCAAGGGGTCACTCGCTCTTTTGTAGCCCCCCTCCAACCCCTTGGTCAAGGCACATACGAGAAAGCAATCAATGAACAATTAAGGTGCTGCAACAAAGAATTGATGCTTCTCATCTCTCTCCCTTCCTGTCTGTCTGTCCCTGTCTGTTCCTCTCTCTGTCTCTCTCTCTTTGTCTCTGTCACACACACACGCGCACACACACGTACACACACACACACACAGAGAAATGGAAATTAACATTCAGAGACAGATATAGAGAAAAAAGGCCATATGAATAGGCAGTCAGAGCGTGGCCATCTAAGAGCCAAGGAGAGAGGCCTCAAAGGAAACCAACACTGCCAGGACCTTGATCTTGGACAGCAATCTCCAGAACTGCGAGAAAATAAATTTCTGTTGTTTAAGACACTCTATCTGTGGTCTTTTGTTATGGCAGCCCTTGGAAACCAAAATACAAGAATGGTCATAGCAGCATTATTCATAAGACAAAAAGTATAAACATCCCAAAATTGTCCATCAACAAGTAAATGTAGTCTACCAATACAATGAAATATACTGACCCATATAAAAGATATTCTAAGTACTGATAAATGCCACAACATGGACTAACCTTGAAAACATAATGCTAAGTAAAAGCAGACACACTCATTTACATGAACTGTCCAGAACAGGTAGTCCACAGAGACAGAAAGTAAATTAGTGGTTGCCAGGAAATGAAGAAGAGAGAAATAAAAAGTGACTGCTAATTATATAGTTTATTTTGGGGGTGATGAAATGTTCTGGAATTAAATAATGATGAGTGTACAATCTTGTGAATATTCCAGAAACCACTGAATTGTACACCTTAAAATAGTGATAATTTTCATGTTATGTGAATTTTACCTTAAAAAAAAAGTGAATTATCCTCACAAGGGAGAGAAAAATTGGGCTGGTTGCAGATTTTTGCAGAGCAGCATTTCCTCCTTTTAGGTTTTAAAGCTTATAAATCTACAGGAAAACTGAAAGAACCATATAATAAATAATGCTATACCCTTCACTGGCTTTATCGACCTAGATAAGTATGTATATAATTGTACTTTTTTATGTGCTTGTTTTTGTATTTTTAAAAACTAAGTAACAGACAACATATACTTCACTTCAACATGTTTCTCCCATGAACCAAGACATTCTCTGACAAACCACAATTTTATGATCATACCCAAAATATTTGAAACTGACACAAAAACATTACCCAATATAAATCCATATTCAAATTTCCCCAATTGATTCAATACATCCATTACAGCTTTTTCCTTTAAAGTCACCATCTAGTACAGTGGTAGTCAACCTGGTCCCTACCGCCTACTAGTGGGCGTTCCAGCTTTCATGGTGGGCAGTAGCGGAACAACCAAAGTATAAATGAAAAGATAGATTTAACTATATGGTAAGTTGTTTTATAAAGATTTATTCTGCCAAACTTAGCAAAAATCTGACATAAAGTACTTGGTAAGTAATTATTATTATATGCTTTAACTTGCTGTAACTCTTACTTTATAAATTTTATAAAGTAAAGTTACTTCCCTACTTTATAAATCACCATTACTGTGGAACCGGTGGCGGTTAGAAAATTTTACTAACAGAGATACAAAAGTAGGCGGTAGGCATAAAAAGGTTGACTATCCCTGATCTAGTGAAAGATCCTGCATTGCATTATTTATCAGGCCTCTTTAGTCTCCTTAATATTAGAAAATATTCCATTTGTTTTTCATGATATTAAGATTTTTGAAAAGCCTAAAGGCAGTAGAATGTCAATGTTACAAATATGCTATAACAATATAAAAAAAAATTGATAGGTGGGAACAGGACATGGAGGAAGTGTGAGACTGTTAGTGTATGCATCTTTCAAAGAAGAATCAATTGTTATGGTTAAAATTTAAGCATAGTTTTTAAGAAAATAATGAGTCTCAATATTTTTAATAACTTAGAGAAGTCTTAAATATTATTTCTTTCTTTTTTTTTTTACCGAGACAGAGAGTCAGAGAGAGGGATAGATAGGGACAGACAGACAGGAACAGAGAGAGATGAGAAGCATCAATCATCAGTTTTTCGTTGCAACACCTTAGTTGTTCATTGATTGCTTTCTCATATGTGCCTTGACCGGGGGCTTTCAGCAGACTGAGTAACCCCTTGCTCAAGCCAGCAACCTTGGGTCCAAGCTGGTGAGCTTTGCTCAAACCAGATGAGCCCGTGCTCAAGCTGGCAACCTAGGGGTCTCGAACCTGGGTCTTCCATATCCCAGTCCAATGCTCTATCCACTGCGCAACTGACTGGTCAGGCTTAAGGTAAAAAACATTTTACTTAAATTTCCTCAATTTCAACTATTTCTTTTTCAAAAACTAAACTAATTATATTTTAAAAACATATGATGACAGTTTTCTTAAATCAATGAAATATATACCTGGTTCATACAACTCTTCTTCCACTGATAGCCCAATTTCTCACAAGTTTCTTTCAGACACTGGTAAGACTTGTCTGCATCCAATTTGGTAAAAAACCGTGTCATTCTTCTGACCAAGCGTTGCCAGGGGTTCTACATGTCAAATAAAGAAAAGCAAAAATAAATCTGGTATCATCAAAAGCAGTCATATAACTATTTAGTCTGAAAATTCTTTCATGTGATTTAAGGTTCTTATACATAAAGGTCTCTAATTATCCCTCCCCCTTGTCAAAAAATGCTGTATAAATTAAAAGTGTTAAAAGTCTTAAAAATAGACTTTAAGACAAAAAAAAATACATGGCTTCTATTATTTATTTGAAAAACTAAATTCTCTTACCTGTGAGGATCCTGGGGTGCCAAGTAACTGACTATTCAGAAGCATATGATCTGGACATGTGGGCTGGGAAAAACTGATCCCTTGTACTAATTTATCAATGTATGAAGGGCTGGTGTCCCATAAGGAAAGACCTGTTGGTGGTTCTGGTTGAGAGCTGGAATACTTCACATTTTCTTCACTGAGGCATTAAGATATGGGGAAAAATATATCATTAGATAAAATATATCAGGTCTTTTTTATATCACATTACCATTTTTACACCAATAAAACTGATAATCATTATTAAGTTAAAATATATACATGTATTACTTTCCAAGAGGAACATTATCTTTAACAACTACCGTATTTCCTCATATATAAGATGCACTTTTTTCCAAAAAATTTGGGGTCTAAAAATTGGGTGTGTCTTAAACAGTGGTTGTACTTTTTTTTTTTTACTTGCATTTCCTGCTTTTTTGCCATAGATGAAACTAAGGACGAGGCAATATATGAAGACAGTGATTCATCATTAGACATTGATAGGGACAAGCTAATGGATGGGAGTTTTGACAGTGATGAGGAGTTGTATAAATTTCGTAATGAATAAAACTTGAGTTCAATAACTTTATGTAATACATTTTTTTCAAATTTCAGGCCTCAAAATTAAGGTGTGCCTTATACATGGGGAAATATGGTACTTGATCTTTATTAATTAATCTTACCTAGAAGCACTGTTTACTAGAGAAAAATCCAAATTGGATTGAACTTGCTTAGAGAATCCACTAGGAGACTCTGATACACCACCTGACGTGACTCGAGGCCTCTTTGCCCCTAAAAAAAAAAAATAGATAAATATAATAAATACAAATGATTTTAAGTCTTTTATGAAGATACTCTTTTTTTTTTTGGTGGTGGAGTGGGGGCGGGGGGAGAGACAGAGGCAGAAAGACAGAGAGAGAGGCATCAACTCATTGTTCCATTTAGTTGTGCCACTGATTGCTTCTCATATAAGCCCTGACCAAGGCTCAAACTGGCGATCTCGGTGGTGGAGCCCTAAGCAGGGTCTCAGCGGCACCCTTGGGATAGAGCTGGTGACCTCTGGGTCCCAGGACAGAGATTCATCCACTTGCCACAGGCCAGAGCACACAGATATTTTTAATTAACATAACTGGCAACCTGAAAAAGTAAAACTACATCTGAATTTATTCAACACAAAATATTTACACCAAATACTGGCTCCTTCTACATGATTTTATGAGAAATGTGGTTGTTATGAACTTACTAGGACTCATTTGTAAATTGACACAAATCCTGATCATAAGTATGTTCCAAGTGTGGAGTACAATGCCATAATCTTAATGATACCATTTATGGTATAGGCAGATACCAGGTTACAAAGAAGATAGATTCTGAAGGTTTGTTATTAAGTTGAATTTGTAAGTTGGAACAGGTACATTTACCTATGAAATGCAACTTAGACAGATGTTTGTCTTAATATAGTATTATTTTCACCTTTCTGTGCCTGCAAATGCTTGAACATTTTCAAACCTACAGAACCTATCTGATTCGTAACCCGGGGACTGCCTGTAATAGAAAAATGTTCTATAAAGACAGACCTAAGCCTGACCTGTGGTGGCGCAGTGGATAAAACGTCGACCTGGAAATGCTGAGGTCGCCGGTTCGAAACCCTGGGCTTGCCTGGTCAAGGCACATATGGGAGTTGATGCTTCCAGCTCCTCCCCCCTTCTCTCTCTCTGTCTCTCTCTCTCCTCTCTAAAAATAAATAAAAAAATTTAAAAAAAAAAGACAGACCTAAGCTAAAGGATCAAAACTTTTTAGAATAAAAAATAATTTCTAATAGCAATTACGCATCTGCTATAACCAACATTGCTTGCTCCACTAGAAAACCTTTAATAAGAATAAGCATTATACAGAAAATGATGCCACTATAAATTCATGGTTACTACCCTCAGCTGGATCCTAAACATCCAGTCAGTCCTATGTTTCTCTAGTCAGTTTCCCCTCTTTTTCTCCACAATGATTGTTTCAAAATTTCTGCACTATTGTCAATTTCCCAGACCTCCCTAAAGCACCTCATTTCTTAACAGTATGATACCATCACATATTTCACAAAGAAAATAAACGTCATTAGAAACTCCCTCAAGTTGCAGTACCGAATCTGTCAATTTATTTGCATTCCTACCAATCTTCTCCCATCAAATGTTCATCCCTCTACTTGTACTTGAGCCCATACTCTCCTGTCACCTCAGGGACCTAGATGCTCCTTTATTCCCTCTCTTTTCAGCCTCTTCCACTCAACTGGATCTGTCCGCAAACCATTTAAACATACTAAAGTTTAAGACTGTTATTTGCTAATCCATTCATTCAAATATTTTATTGAGCCTACTATATATCAGGCAGTAAGATGGAAGAAATTTCATGTTAGTATGCAGATGAGAAAGATCCAGTAGAGAGGACAAAATTAATGATGCAGAAGAAAGAAAGGGTAGGCCTGACCAGTGGTGGCGTAGTGGGATAAAACATCGACCTGGAACACTGAGGTTGCTGGTTCGAAACCTTGGGCTTGCCTGGTCAAGGCACATATGGGAGTTGATGCTTCCTGCTCCTCCCCCTTCTCTCTCTCTCTCCCCTCTCTCTAAAAATCAATAAATAAAATATTTAAAAAAAAATTAAAAAAAAAAAAAAAAAAAAGAAAGAAAGGGTAATTACTAGACAATGTTCCTGAGTAGGCAAAAGAGAACTGGTGTAGTGCACAAGAGAAAGCGTTGGCTTATTTCTGGAGCAGACAATTTATCCATAGCAACAGGAGAGAAAGCAGATTATACGAGCAAAGAGGCAATTAGGTGGGTGGAGATGGCGAGAGTTTGTGGAAGTTTTCTTGTGATTGCTTTGATTTCCCAGTGAAATAGGAAGTACTGCCACCAACAGACTGAGCATAGGGAAGAGATATTAGGAGTTGAAGAGAAAATAAAATATAATGATATGACTTAGGAGTGGCATTATGAAAGTAGGGAAATGCATTCCGACTGCCTAGGAGAATTAAGGGACAACCAGAGATTAGTGATCCTGAATTTAAAGCGAACATTGTTTTATGTTCTTCTCCAGCTACAATGAGCTGTACAGATATAAGTGTAGAACTGGACCAAACTTGGGTTAGGTTTTGCGCAATAAGAATGCTGAAGAGGCCTGACCTGTGGTGGCGCAGTGGATAAAGCGTTGACCTGGAAATGCTGAGGTCGCCGGTTCAAAACCCTGGGCTTGCCTGGTCAAGGGACATATGGGAGTTGATGCTTCCAGCTCCTCCCCCCCTTCTCTCTCTCTCCCTCTCCTCTCTAAAATGAATTAAAAAAAAAAAAAAAAAAAAAAAAAAAAAAAAAAAAAAAAAAAAAAGAATGCTGAAGAGAGAACGAGGCAAGGAAGTTGAAGATGAATGTAAACAAGTATTACAGTGACTGACCTTAGGCTTTAAAATAGGATGAAACTCAGGACTTAGGGAGAGTATAGATAAGAGATAATGAAAAGGAAATAGAATTAATGGATTGCCAGTCCAGAGAGTATCAAAGGATTGTTGGAGTCAGGGTACTAGAGGGAGGAGAAAAAAATACAACTAGTGTTTGGAGCAGAATACCTGAAGAAAAGATCATCAGACTAGCAATGGTCAAGCAAAAGGATCATACAGATGAATATTTTATTTCTTTTTTTCATTTTCTTTTTTAAGTGAGAGAGGCAGAGACAGTGAGACAGACTCCCGCATGTGCCCTGACTGGGATCCACCCAGCAACCCCTGTTTGGAGCTGATGCTCAAATCACCCGAGCTATCCTCAGTGCCCAGAGCTGACACTCACAGCAACCAAACCACTGCCTGTGGGAGGGAAAGAGAGAAGGGTGGGGGAGAGAAGCAGATGGTCACTTCTACTGTGTGCCCTGACAGGGGATTGAACCTGGGATGTATATATGCTGGGCTGGTGCTCTATCCAAATCCACTGAGCCAACTGGCCAGGGCAGGATGAATATTTTAATCACCAAGAATCATGACAAAAATTATGTGGATTTGTGTTGGAGAGAGTGACAATGTGGCAGGAATTTTAATTTGGGGACTAGAAGTTGATTATAACAAGTAGGGAATAGTGGGTGGTAGTAGAGTCTGATAATGAAATTAGAAACGAAGGGAGGAGGAATAAGAAAAGAAAGTGATAATGAAGAAAAAAGAGGACAGTTGCCCCACTCCCAAATCCAAGGGAACAGAGAGTGTGGGAAAGAAAACATCTAACATTTGAAAGGAAACAGTATCTTAGGGAAGAGGTGGGCTTCAACTAAAATAAGGTGAAAGGTAAGAAACATTCCGAGAAGGGTTAAAAATTCCTCATTTGTCTCCACCTATTGTCTTCTCTCAGCCAAACTTCTTGAATGAGCTGGCTATGCTCTGCTTCCTTACCTTTTTTAGACTGGTCACTGTACAAACACTATACACTAGAGCAGTGGTTCTCAACCTGTGAGTCGCAACCCCGGCGGGGTCGCCTAAAGCCATCGGAAAATACATAATGCATATCAGGTATTTACATTCCGAATCATAACTGTAGCAAAATTACAGTTATGAAGTAGCCACCAAAATTATTTTTTGGTTTGGGGTCACCGCAACATGAGGAACTGTATTGCGGGGTCACGGCATTAGAAAGGTTGAGAACCACTGCACTAGAGTTTTCTCCAACTCTAACAAAACTTCCTGCCAAGGTCATGAATAACTGCCATAGTATGAAATCTAATGGACAAGCTTTTCTGTGTCCCTGGCTTCCACTCACCACTTAAATGTTGGCATTCCTGGCCCTGACCAAGGCGCTCAGTGGATAAAACATCCTTCTGGTGCACCAAGGTCAGGGGTTCAATCCCCAGTCAAGCCATATATGAGAAACAATCACTGAGTTCATTCAACTAAATGAACACCTAGGTAGAACAAGGAGTTCATGCTTCTCTCTCTCTCCCCTTCTTCTCTCTCATCCCTCCTCAAATCAGTGGAAAATTAAAAAAAATAATATTGGCATTCCCTAGAATTTCATACACTCAATTTCATCTACCACAGTTTAAATTACTGTCTATTAGAAGAAAACACCTAAATCAGCATCTCAAGCCTAGTCCTGTCTCCTAAGTTACACACACACACATACCTATTTGACAATTTTACTTAACTTCTCAAACTCAACATGATCAAAATCAAATAAAATTTCCCCCCAAATCTGTTTCCTCCTGAGCTACATTCCAGTAAATGGTATCACCATTTACACAGTTGTTCAAACCAGAAAGGAATCATCCTTGATTCCGCATTCTCCCTCCTTTCCTGCATATAACAACCACCAGTCCTGTCAATTATAGTTCTTAAATTTCTTTGGAATCTCTCTCTTCTTTCCAACTCCATTGTCCCTAACCTAGTCCAGTTATTATCTTCTCATATCTAGGATGAAAAACATCAAAAGCAATGGGGAAAAAGTAGCCAGAAAGATCTGATCATGCCATTTCCTCACTTAAAATCTCTCAAAGTTTTCCCCAAAACCCTTAAGAGGAAAGCACAAAATTCATAATGTAGATTACAGGTCCTCCTCTATAACTTGGAGCTATTTACCTTTCTGGCCTCATCTCAAACCTCTTTCCATCTTCCCCTTCTCTGTTGAGTCATTTGCTCAAAAACACTTACTGATTGCCTACAACATACCACACACTGTGCTAACCACTTGTGAAACAAGGACAGAAAGGTCAAACATGGTCCATGCTGTACCACTCTTCTTTCAAGGTCCTCAATGCACCACTTTCTAAGCTCCAAAACATTCTAAAGGCTGCTTCCTAAGTTCTGAATCTACCACTTATCTTGCTAGTACTCATCTGGCTAATATTCCTTTAATGTTAAAATCTTAGATTTAATGTGATTTCCTCAGAAAGACAAGCTCTGTCACTTAAGACTTGGCCAAACATTTAGCTATAGTGCCCTGACTTTCAACTATATAATTTTTGATAAACATAAACTTATTTTTTACATCTGTTTTTCCTGTCACACATCATAATCTCCATGAGGGCAGAGATCAAAGCTATCACATATATTGTTGACTGCAAGTTCTTTATTTTCACAGAAAAAAAGTACTTATGTTTTAAGGATATTACCTTTCTTGAGTGGCTTGTTGTACCATCTATCTTTTTTGATGTCTGAGATAGTAATCCTTAATGATGGATTCTCAACTAGGATTTTATGCAGCAGCGCTGAAAACAAACCAGTAAGACAACATTTATAAAAGAGTCATGCAGATTAGAAAAGTCTATAGCTTGTGATACAGAACACATTCTCTCTTGATCTTATGTTCAAATATTACCTCTGAGGAAGAGAAAAAATAAATTATTAAAGCTATTAAATTATTGCTTTAACTTCATGCAGTTGTGTTTTGCTACTGTCTATATTTTAGAATATTCTGCCCAGATTTGATTCTCCGTTATTTGTAAATAGTAGCATAAGAGTCAGGTAGAAATATTTTTCCCCCGGTGATATTAAAAAAAACCTCTCATCCATTTTCAATACCAAACTTGTTCTAATTTCAAGTCCTCATTCAAATAGTTTTATAAAAAAAATTTTACTTTCCAGAATCCTGAGGTATCTTAATTATATTGATAAAGAATTCATATAATCTCCCACCACAAAACAATCTTCTAATAGACAAAAGATTTAAATAAAAAATATTAATCCATAAAAACACAAATGAAAACATAAGAGATTTTTTCCCCCTAGTATCAAGGTAGAAAAGACCTTTCCAAACATGACAATATTGTCAGAAACCACAAAGAACAAGATAATAGATTTAAATAAGTAAAAATATAAAATTATATGCATTTCAAACCAGCACAAACAAAATAAAAATACATGATAAATCGTGGGAAAAATTTGTAATAAATGCAAAGATTGGAGGTAGGAGAGGGTAAAGGGATAAATAGTGATGGAAGGAGACCAGACTTAGGGTGGTGAACATACAATACAGTATACAGATGATGTGTTATAGAACTGTACACCTGAAACCTATGTAACTTTATTAACCAATGGCACCCCAATAAGTTCAATATAAGTAAATAAATGCAAAGACCTCATAAATACGTTAAAAAACTAATAAATATAGTGGATATACAACCTCATTGGTACTAAATTTAAAATAAAAACAAGTGAATATATTTTTATAGGTCTCTTAGATTAAATATTTTTTAATGTAAATTTATGAAGCTGTGATGAAATGACACAAACTTTTTGAAAAGCAATTTGGCAAAGTAAACCAGAATAATTAAAAAGTGCATACATCCTTGACCCTGAAATTCCATTTCTGGGATTTTATTTTAGCTAAATAATTTAAAGGTATATGCAAAAATGAAGTTATACAGATGATCATATCTCTTTCATAATGGTGAAAAATTAGAAAAAATATAAATCTCTATAAAAGTGAATTGGATGAGTATAATAAGAAATATCCATACAGCAGAAGACCTTCAGTCTTTAAAAACAATGATGGAGACCTATAGTTAGTCATGAAAAAAGTTCATAAAGCATTAACACAAAAAACATTATAAAATATTATGTGTAATATCATCTCATTTCTTGTAAAAACATACATACTTATAAATAGTATACCTAAAACAAATATATATACTTATATATTTTTATAACAAAGTACAGAAACACATCAAAATATTAATAGAAGTTATTTCTGAGGGATTATAGGACTAGTTTTTAAAAGTTTTTTACTTATTTTAAAATTTATCTACAAGGTTCATGGATTATTCACATGACCATTTAAAAAAATTTTTAATGTAAGAACAAAAAATCATATACCACTATCTTCATTATCCTAGAAATCAGTACTTTTAATCAAGATAACCTAGTTACCTAGAGGAGCAGAATCAATTTTCTTCCAAGGATTGAGGTATGTTTTTTTTTCTTTCCAATCAGAATATTCCTGACAACTGTCACTGGGCTGGTCCCATGGCAATTCTAGAAAAAAAATAAGTCCCAGTTTTCTGAGTGTTCATATCATTAAGTAGTAACATTCCAATGGAAAATAATCAATAATACAAATCCATTTCCTCCAAGTTAACTCAATGGTTTTCATACTAAGAATACCAACTCTTTTCAAAAGTATTCACATGCATCTTAAAAGTGAGAACTATTATGGTATTTCACTTAGTAGCTATACATATTTTAAAAACTTTGGGAGTAAAGTTCCAATTTGGTTATAAATAATTTAAATAGTGTCATATAAATATGGATGCCCTTGGTTTATTTTATTTATTTTGGTTTAAGAAATCTATCTATCCATAGGACAGAAGCTCTTACCTCCAGCCAACATTGCAGTAAGTACTATTCCACAGGACCAAACATCAACTGGTTCTGCATGAAATTCTCTTCTCTTTAGAAGTTCTGGAGCAACATAAGGTAAAGTTCCACACATCTTGTTCAATAAACGCTCACGATTATTATGCCGAAACACTGTTGCCAAGCCAAAGTCAGAGATTTTGAGGTTATCTAAACCAAAGGAAAAAGAGATGGCACTGGATAAAAATGTTTTGTAACTAGATATACTTAAATAGCTAAAGTTTTATTAGAAAATCACTGGTATCACTTAAGGTTTGTAGAACTACTCTACCTTAAAATGACCAAAAATATATATATATTTTTTAAAGAAATAAAACCTGCCTGACCAGGCAGTGGCGCAGTGGATAGTGTGTCAGACTGGGACACAGAGGACCCAGGTTCAAAGCCCCGAGGTCACTTGAGCGTGCACTCATCTGGTTTGAGCAAAGCTCACCAGCTTGAACCTGGGGTTGCTGGCTTGAGCAAGGGGTCACTCTGTCTGCTGTAGCCACCCCACTCGTCAAGTCACACATGAGAAAAAAATCAATGAACAAGGTGCCGCAATGAAGAGTTGATGTTTCTCATCTTTCTCTCTTTCTGTTTGTCCCTATCTGTCCCTCTCTCTGTGTCTCTGTCTCTGTCACACATACACACAAAAGAAATATAACTCATCATCACCTAGCTAAAATTAGTGAAAGGACTCATCGTTTCTGTTAATTTAAGAGAAATATCATCAAATACACAAAACAGATTAAAGAAAGATACTGAAGTAAAAAAAAAAGGACCTATTCTGGAAAAGGGCACTCCAGACTTAGCTTAAAAGCTGAGCCAAGCCCTTTATTGGGTTGGGCAGCAGGCAGGAAAGACATATCAATAACATTAGACCAACATTCCCAGCCGCAAACAAACCTTGCTGGCAGGAAGAAAATACAGAGGAAGGCAAAAGTAGGTTTACAACTGTTCATATGAAAAATGACATGCAGGTTACGATTATTTCAATAGCTTTATTAACTCCATATTTCACATTCTCACAACTGTAAACATACTTTTGCTCACCCTTGTACTTAAAAACTTGCCAAAACTAAAGATCCACAAACCTCCAGAACTTCTTGTCAAAGGAGTTTACAAAAGGAGAAAGAACTCTGTATAAAAAACCAACCAGAAAAGCAAATTTCCACTCTAACTTCCCATCTTCAATACACACAAATACAGGCAGAACTTTCCATTTAACCTATACTTGGTGAATGTCTACTGTAACAGTGTGACACTGGGCTAGCCAATGTGGTTAAATAAATTACTGGAAAAGACTAACAACAGACAACTGTTGTGAAGGTTACGGCAATATAGAACATTACAAAATTTTACAGAAAATGAATCTAATCTCGTCTTAGCAGTTAAGAAAGATTCCTTACATTCAACCTTTTCAGAGGACAACCTGGCAAAAGATGTCAAAATCTGAAATATTCACACACTCTTTGAACTAGCAATTTCTACTTCTAGGATCATATCTGTAAGGACCAAGAGAAGATCAGAAAATAAGCAGGGCACTAATGGAACAGGGAACTTAAGGGTTATAGGCAGGTCTTGCTCCTGTTCTGTTAGGAATAACATGCCCAAGGTCGTTCAAGAAGCAGAGACAGATAGGGACTCTGGGAGGCTGAGAGAGAAAAAAAAAAGAGACAAACGTTTGCATTCTATTGGTTAAAAGACCCTTATCAGAAGTTTAGGTTTGGAATTCGCCAATGAGCTAGACCCCAGCCCCTGTTGCTATGCTATGTGCAGCCCCCTTAGCAAATAGGTTACCGCCACATCTGCTTCTGTATTAGGCTTGCTTGCTTGGCTTATAAAAAGATTTAGCTGTGAGCGCTAGGTGTGATTCCCATCTGCAGCTCCTTGTGAGCACAGTGTCTCTGGACACCTCGGGAATTTGCCCCTGCGCAGGTAAAACTGGCCAATAAAGTTACATCTATACTCCTGAAAGTCTCCGACGTTTGTTCTTGTACCCAGTGGATGTTACAATATCCACAGAAATACTCACACAAATTCACAAAGATTTTCATAGCAGTATTATTTGTGAATAACTTAAATACCTATCAGTAAAGAAACAATTAAATCTTATAATACATGTACACAATAAAACTATATAAGTAATTGTTTTTAAAAAGGTATATCCAGCCCTGGCCGAATAGATCCATTAGCTAGAGCAGCATTCCGAAATGCAGAGGTTGTCAGTTCAATCCATAGTCCGGGCACATACAGGAACAGATCAATGTTCCTCTGTCTCTCCCTCTCCCTTCCTCTCTCTAAAATCAATAAATAAAATAAAAAGGGTGTGTGTATACATATATATATATATATATATATGTACTGACACAAAACTGGATAAAAGTGAGAAAAAAGGCAAGAACAAATATTCATTATAACATGACCTTATCTTTTTTTTAAAGCAAGAGAGAAACCAGGAAGAGATGAGAAGCATCAAGTCATAGTGACAGCACTTTAGTGTAGTTCACAATTGCTTCTCATACGTGCCTTGATGGGGTGAGGGTCAAGCCAGCGACCATGGGATCAAGTTGATAATACCATGTTCAAGCTGGTGACCCTGAGCTCAAGCCCAATGAGCCTGTGCTCAAGCTGGTGACTTCAGGGTTTGAACTGGGGACCTCATTGGTTGATTCTCTATCCACTGTGCCACCACCAGTCAGGCACATGCCCCAATTTTTATATTGGGTCTATGTGCAAATTTATAGAACAGTCATCATTGTTTTATTTGCTTTTAAAGCTATAAACAACTGTCCCATAATAGGGAATTCTTTAAAAATTAATTATATTTGTTTAATATGTAAGCCGTCGATGATGTTTACCTGTATTTGAGTTGGGAAGTAGCAACTGTAATTACCTTTTAATATCTATATGTGACATAATCTTTAATCAAGCACTGAAATTGAGTTTTAAATTACTTATAAGTAGTACTCACTGAAAATACTAATGGATGACCACAGTACTCCTTGTATTTTGTTGTTTTGTTAAGCTTGCAACATAATACTCAAGTTAGAGAAGTACATATAATAAATTCTAAATTAAGGAGTGTGGTTACTTCTGAGAAAAAAGGAAATACCCTTGTGAAGGAATACACAAGATGACTTCATATTTAGAGACATGCAATCTCTCTTTTCTTTGTTTTTAATCCCTCTTTACCAGAGGATTTTATGTAGCTTGAAACCTGCATTTAATCAAAAAAGGACTTAATTTGTAGATGAAGAAAGAGAAGAATTGATTATAGGCATCTAGGATTCAAAAAGTAATGGAAACAGAATTTTTAAAAAAAGCAAAGGGAATTCTCCCAGCTTGTGCATTCATTTCTCAGGATTCATCAACAGGCCATTCTGTAGTTCCTTTTTTCCCATATATCAAATTTCCCAAATATCTAAAATTTTGCTATGTGCCTTATGAAACAACTTGCAGAAGGCCAAATAACGGAAAGAGGATCTTAGATAGCTAGGTTAATAGATGAGTTAATAGAAGGTTATCTAAAAGATAGTCACCAAAATATTAACAGTAGTTGTAACTGACTTGGGGTTTTTAGTGGTTTTTTCACTTTCTTCTTTATACTTTTAATCTTATCTCATGATTATCTTTTATCTCTACAGAGAGGAAAAAAACTCCAATATTTTTAATTTGGGAACAAAGTTTTCATATTCCAGATATTATTATATATACACATCTCTATTATTTATATAAGCTGGCTTTTCTTAATTTATCTCTTTATACGAAAGTCAATTATAGAGTTCAGGAAAAAGTTAGAAAGAGGTTAATAAGACAAATACACTGTTACTTCTGTGGGTAATATTGCCAGAAAAAATAAACTTCAAGATTGGACAAGATCTTAAAAGTACTTTGGTTCGGGGGACCAGAAGATGGCGACAGAGTTGGCAGATGTTACAACTCCCACCTCCCAGAACCAAAGTGGATTACAACTTAACTTGGAAACAATCATCTTGAAAAACCAACTTTGGACTAAACTATGAGGAATCTATCATCAAGGATCACCAAAGAAACCACACTGAGACTGGTAGGAAGGGTGGAGACGCGGAAAGGGCTGCCCCGCTCCCAGGAGCGAGCGATGGCCCAGAGGAATTCTCAGGGTGGGGTGGGTTGCCCAGAGAGTTGTGGGTCCTCAGCCCCAGGACCAGAGCCTCAGCCTAGAGCCCTAGAGATTACAAGAGGCATACGGACAGTATTTAGCTGAGAGAAGAGCCAGGTTACTGTTTGTGAGAGGGAGACAGAACTCTCAGACCCAGGCACCGTCTTAAAGGAACCACACAGAAAACCTTGTTCACAGCCACTTACCCAGGGCTCCAGGAGCAGGGAGCGTTGAGAGGACTGGAGCTGCAAGAGGAGAGTGTGATTTCTGCGGAGACAGCCATCCTAAACCCTGTGCTGCAGGGTCACTCCCCAAATCTAAAGTGGCCATTTTTCCTGGGAGAAGCAATGGCAGCAAAGGGAAGCAATTACCCCACCCACTGGAGACTCTCCTACTCCAGTCAGAGCAAAGACTCACTTAGAAGCAGAGGGCACGTCAGGGACACAGGTTTTGAGTGCTGAGGTCTGGGCTACCCCGCCATGCTGGGGTACCCCCACACTGCTGAGTACTTCCGAAGGGCGGGCAGGCAGGCCCAGCTGCAGCGTTGATGGGGCAGCCCACGCGCCCGGCAATGCCCATGCCCAAACACCAGAGGTGCACTTAGGCCAGCGGGCAGACCACACCTTGGGAACACAGAGGCCACACCCACTGGCCAAGAGTAGATAAAAGCCAGCCTAGGAGTGTAGCTGATATTTACAATAGCACCTGGGCCCAGCAGAGAGGCAGCTACAAATTCTCCATCGCCTGTAGCTCCAAGAAGGTTGCTAACGGCATCATAGGCAGTGACCCCCACTGGTCCGTGTCACGTTCCGGCCAGAGAAGTCCAGGGCTGACACATCCAACAGCCAGATATAGAGAGCATCAGCTCAGGACCTAATAACCCTTGTTAGAGTGGTATCTTAAGGAACAGCTCCTCACACCTGACCCAGCTAAGGCATTGAAAATGCCAACACAAATAGCAAAAAAAAAGCAGTAGCAGAATATAAGTAGCCTACAGTAGATTACAAACAGCTGAAGTCAACTCAAGAAGATCTAGAAACAACACAACTGGAAGCTGGAGGCAGAACACAAACCTTATACTCTGCTAGCTACACAAACAGCACACCCAAAGAAGCAGTCTATATACAAACAAAAAGGGAAGACAGAGAAGTGCAATCCAAATGAATCAACAAGAGAAATCCCCAGAAAAAGAACTGAATGAGATGAAAATAACCAAGATACCAGATACAGAATTTAAAACAATGATTGTTAGGATGCTCAAGGATCTTAGAGCAACAATGGATAGACATAATGAGCACCTAAATAAAGGGAAAGCAAGCATCAAAAAGAACATTGAAATCATAAAGAGGAATCAGAAATGACAAATACAGTATCAGAAATAAAGACTACACTAGAAGGAATTAATAGCAGGCTAAATGAAGCAGAGGATCAAATCAGCAATTTAGAGGATAAGATAAACAAAACCACGAAAGCAGAACTGCAAAAAGAGGCTCAAAAAGTCTGAGGAAACTCTAAGAGAGCTCTGTGACAACATGAAAAGAAACAATATCCACATCATAGGGGTTCCTGAAGAAGAAAGAAGAATAGAGAACCTGATTGAAGAACTCACAGCTGAAAACTTCCCTAAATTGATGAAGGAAAAGGGACCACAAGTTCAAGAAGCACAGAGAATCCAATTGAAGAGGAATCCAAAGAGACCTACACCAAGACACATCATAATTAAAATACCAAAGTTAAGAGATAAAGAAAGAATACTAAAAGCTGCAAGAGAAAAGCAGTCAATCACCTACAAAGGAGCCCCCACAAGGATGACATCTGATTTCTCAACACTTGAGATCAGAAGGGGATGGCAAGAAATATTCAAAGTAATGAAGAACAAGAACCTACAACCAAGACTTCTTTATCCAGCAAGGCTATCGTTTAAAATTGAAGGAGAAATAAAAAGCTTCCCAGACAAAAAACAAACAAACAAGGAATTCATTACAACCAAACCAATGCTGCAAAAATGTTAAGGGGCCTGTTGTAAACAGAACAAAGGGGGGGGGGGGGAAATCTAGAAGACGAATGTATATTTAAAGAATAAAATGGCAATAAACACCTACAAATCAATAATAACCTTAAATGTAAATAGATTAAATACTCCAACCAAAAGACATCGGGTAGCTGCACAGATAAGAAAACAGGACCCATACATATGCTGTTTACAAGAGATCCACCTCAAAACAAAAGACACACATAGACGAAAAGTGAAGCTATGGAAAAAAATATTTCATGTAAATGAAAATGAACAAAAAGCTGCGGTAGCAATAATATTTGACAAAATAGACTTTAAAACAAAGGGATAAAGAAGGTGACTATATAATGATAAAGGGAGCAATCCAACAGGAAGATACAACCATTATAAATGTCTATGCGCCTAATATAGGAGCACCTAAATACATAAAGCAGACTTTGATGGATATAAAGGGTGAGATCAACAGCAATACTATGTCTGACCGAGTGGTGGCGCAGTGGATTGAGCATCAGACTGGGATATGTAAGACCCAGATTCGAGACCCTGAGGTCGCCAGCTAGAGAGTGGGCTCATCTGGTTTGAGCAAGGCTCACCAGCTTGAGCCCAACATTGCTGGCTTAAGCAAGGGGTCACTTGGTCTGCTGTAGCCCCGGTCAAGGAACATATAAGAAAGCAATCAATGAACAATTAAGGAGCCACAATGAAGAATTGATGTTTCTCATCTCTCTCCCTTCCGGTCTGTCTGTCTCTATCTGTCCCTCTCTCTGACTCTCTCTATCTCTGCCACACACACACAAAAAAAATAGCAATACTAGCCCTGGCTGGTTGGCTCAGTGGTAGAGCGTCGGCCTGGCGTGCAGGAGTCCCGGGTTCGATTCCCGGCCAGGGTACACAGGAGAGGCGCCCATCTGCTTCTCCATCCCTCCCCCTCTCCTTCCTCCCTGTCTCTCTCTTCCCCTCCCACAGCTGAGGCTCCATTGGAGAAAAGTTGGCCCGGGCGCTGAGGATGGCTCTGTGGCCTCTGCCTCAGGCACTAGAATGGCTCTGGTTGCAACAGAGCAACACCCTAGATGGGCAGAGCATCGCCCCCTGGTGGGCGTGCCAGGTGGATCCCGGTTGGGCGCATGTGGGAGTCTGTCTGACTGCCTCTCCGTTTCCAACTTCAGAAAAATACAAAAAATAAATAAATAAAAATAGCAATACTATAATAGTAGGGGATTTTAATGCCCCAGTAACATCACTAGATAGATCCTCAAGAAAGAAAATTAACAAAGAAACAGCAGCCTTAAAGGACACAGTAGATCAACTGGATTTAATAGGTATCTTCAGAACCTTTCACCCTAAAACAGCAAGATATACATTTTTTTCAAGTGCTCATGGTACATTTTCTAGGATAGACCACATGTTAGGACACAAAACGAGTCTCAATAAATTTAAGAAGATTGAAATCATATCAAGCATCTTCTCTGATCACAATGGCATAAAACTAGAAATCAACTACAACAGAAAAACTGAAAAACATTCAAACACTTGGAGAATAAATAGCATGTTATTAAATAACGAATGGGTTAACAATGAGATCAAGGAAAAAATAAAAAATTTCCTTAAAACAAATGAAAATGAACATACAACAACTCAAAATTTATGGGACACAGCAAAGGCAGTCCTGAGAGGGAAGTTCATAGTATTACAAGCATACCTTAAGAAGCAAGAAAAAGCTCAAATAAAAAACTTAACCCTGCATAAAAAAGAACTAGTAAGAGAACAGCAAGTAAAGCCCAGAAGTAGTAGAAGGAAGGAAATAATAAAGATCAGAACAGAAATAAATGACACAGAGGCTAAAAAAAAATACAGAATATCAATGATACCAAGAGCTGGTTCTTTGAAAAGGTAGACAAGATCGATGAACCTTTAACCAGACTCACCAAGAAAAAAAAGAAAGGACTCAAATAAATAAAATTAGAAATGATAGTGGAGAAGTAACAACTGATACAGCAAAATACAAAGGATTGTAAGAAAACACTATAAAGAATTGTACGCCAAAAAATTAAGACAACCTGGATGAAATGGACAAATTCCTTGAAACATATAATCTTTCGAAAATCAATCTGGAAGAATCAGAAAACCTAAACAGACTGATTAAAACAAATGAGATTAAAACAGTTATCAAAAAACTCCAACAAACAAAAGTCTTGGGCCAGATGGCTTCATAGGTGAATTCTACCAAAAATTCAAAGAACTCCCTCCTATCCTTCTCAAGCTATTTCAAAAAATTCAAGGGGAGGGAAGACTTCTAAGGTCCTTTTATGAGGCGAACATAATTCTGATTCCAAAACCAGGCAAAGACAACACAAAGAAATAAAACTAAACTATATCCACTATCCCTGATGAACTTGGATGCTAAAATTCTCAACAAAATATTAGCAAACCGCCTGACCGGGTGGTGGCGCAGTGGATACAGCGCCGGAATGGGATGCGGAAGACCCATGTTTGAGACCCCAATGTTGCCAGCTTGAGTGAGGGCTCATCTGGTTGGAGCAAAGCTCACCAGCTTGAGCCCAAGTCGCTGGCTTGAGCAAGGGGTTACTCTGTCTACTGAAGGCCCGCAGTCAAGGCACATGTAAGAAAGCAATCAATGAACAATGAAGGTGTTGCAACACGCAACAAAAACTAATGATTGATGCTTCTCATCTCTCTGTTCCTGTCTTTCTGTCCCCGTCTATCCCTCTCTCTGACTCTGTCTCTGCTAAAAAAAAAAAAAAAAAAAAAAATTAGCAAACTGGATCCAGCAATACATGAAAAAAATCACACATCATGATCAACTGGGATTTATTCTGGGGAGGCAAGGCTGGTACAATATTCACAAATCAATCAATGTGATTCATCACATAAACAAAAGGAAGGAGAACAATCATATAATAATATCAATAGATGCAGAAAAAGCATTTGATAAAATCCAGCACCCATTCATGATCAAAATTCTAAAAAAGTAGGAATACAGGGAACATACCTCAACATGATAAAGGCCATCTATTTCAAACCGATAGTCAACATCATACTCAATGGGCAAAAATTAAAAGCAATCCACTTAAGATCAGGAACAAGGCAGGGGTGCCCCCTTTCACCCCTCTTATTCAACATAGTTCTGGAAGTCCTAGCCACAACAATCAGACAAGAAGAAGAAATAAAAGGCATCCAAATTGGAAAAGAAGAAGTAAAACTATCATTATTTGGCCCTGGCCAGTTGGCTCAGTGGTAGAGTGTCAGCCTGGCGTGCAGGAGTCCAGGGTTTCATTCCCGGCCAGGGCACACAGGAGAAGCGCCCATCTACTTCTCCACCCCTCCCCCTCCTCTCTTTCTCTCTCTTCCCCTCCCGCAGCCAAGGTTCCATTGGAGCAGTGTTTGCCCGGGTGCTGAGGATGAGCCACTAGAATGGCTCTGATTGCAGCAGAGCGACACCCCAAGATGGGCAGAGCATCGCCCCCTGGTGGGCGTGCCGGGTGGATCCCGGTCGGGCGCATGCGGGAGTCTGTCTGATTGCCTCCCCGTTTCCAACTTCAGAGAAATAAAAAAACAAACAAACAAAAAAATCTATCATTATTTGCTGAGGACGTGATACTGTACATAGAAAACACTAAAGTCTCAGTCAAAAACTACTGGGCCTGATAAATGAATTCAGCAAGGTGGAAGGATATAAAATTAATATTCAGAAATCAGAGGCATTTCTAAATACCAACAATGAACTGTCCAAAAGAGAAATTAAGAAAACAATCCTCGTCATTATTGCAACAAAAAATATTAAGTATCTAAGAGTAAATTTAATCAAGGAGGTTAAAGACTTATACTCAGAAAATTATAAAACATTGATAAAAAAAATCAAGGAAGATAAAAACAAGTGGAAGCATATACCATGTTCATGGATAAGAAGCATAAACATCATTAAAATATCTACATTATCCAAAGCAATCTATAAATTCAATGCAATTCCCATTAAAATACCAATGGCATACTTCAAAGATACAGAACAAATATTCCAAAAATTTATACGGAACCAAAAAAGAACATGAATAGCCTAGCAATCTTGAAAAAGAAGAATAAAGTGGGTGGTATCACACTTCCTGATAGCAAGTTATACTACAAGGCCACTGTACTCAAAACAGCTTGGTAGTGGCATAAGAACAGGCATACAGATCAATGGAACAGAACAGAGAATCCAGAAATAAACCCACACCTATATGGACAATTGATATTTGACAAAGGAGGTAAGAGCATACAATGGAGTAAAGACAGCCTCTTTAACAAATGGTGTTGGGAAAATTGGACAGGTAATGCAAAAAAATGAAACTAGACCACCAACTTACACAAAAATAAACTCAAAATGGATAAAGACTTAAACGTAAGTCTCAAAACCACAATCATCTTTGGAAGAAAACAGGCAGTAAGCTCTTCGACATCTCTCACGGCAATATATTTACTGATTTATCTCCATGGGCAAGGGAACAAATGGACAAGATGAACAAATGAGACTATATCAAACTAAAAAGATTTTGCACATCTAAAGACAATATGAACAAAAAAAAATACAAACCATATAATGGGAGAATATATTTAACAATACGTCTGATAAGGGGTTAATAACCAAAATTTATAAAGAACTTGTAAAATTCAACACCAGGAAAGTAAACAATCTAATCAAAAAATGGGCAAAAGAAATGAATAGACACTTCTCCAAAGACATACAGATGGCCAACAGGCATATGAAAAAATGTTCAACATCACTAATTATTAGAGAAATACATATTAAAACCACAATGAGATACCACCTCACATCTGTCAGAATGGCGCTCATCAACAAAACAACACATAATAAGTGCTGACAAGGATGTGGAGAAAAGGGAACCCTCCTGCACTGCTGGTGGGAACGCAGATTGGTGCAGCCACTGTGGAAAACAGTATGGAGATTCCTAAAAAAAATTAAGAATGGAACTGCCTTTTGACCCAGCTATCCCACCTTTAGGAATATATCCTATGAGTATCAAATCACTGATTCAAAAGAAGAAATGCACCCCCATGTTTATAGCAACATTGTTCACAATAGCCAAGATCTGGAAACAGCCCAAGTGTCAGTCAGTGGACGAGTAGATTAAAAAGCAGTGATACATATACACAATGGAATACTATGGGGCTGTGAAAAAGAAGGAAATCTTACCTTTTGCAGCAACATGGATGGACCTGGAAACTATTATGCTAAGTGAGATAAGCCAGGCAGAGAAAGAAAAATATCATATGAGCTCACTCATTTGAGGAATCTAATGAACAATGTGAACTGAGGAATTTAACAGAGGCAGAGGTGGGATCAAAGGGACCAGATTAAAGTGGTCAAGGGGAAAGGGGCAAGGGGATGAGAGGAGGGGATCAGAAAAGGGAAAGAGGGGGAGGGGGAAGGGGAGGAGCACAAAGAAAACTAGATAGGTGACGGAGGACAATCTGACTTTGGGTGATGGGTATGCAACAGAACTGAATGACAAGATAACCTGGACATGTTTTCTTTGAATATATGTACCCTGATTTATTGATGTCACCCCATTAAAATTAATAAAAATTTATTTATTAAAAAAGAAAAGGGAAAGAGATTAGTGACAGCAATTCCTGGAGGGAAAGGGGGAAGGTGTTGGGGGGAGGGAGGCAAGGGGGGTGTCAAGGGGAACATGGGGGTGAGGGTAGAGATATATTCGGTGGGATACTTGAATCTATGTAAACACAATAAATTAAAATCAATAAAAATTTTTTTAAAAAGTCCTTTGGTTCAACTAGCCAAGCAATGTTTAAATTCTCTTTATAATGTCCCTGATAATCAATAATCCAGTGTTTGACTCTCATCTTATAAATTCACTCTTCTCCAAAGTAACTTATTCAGTTTTTATGCAGACCCATTAACAGGGGTCATCGCTGTAGTAATCCAAACTGTTTCTGTATAGTTTACACCCAATGAAGATCTGCATTTAACAATTAGTAGGTTTCTCCTGAGTTCCTTCAATTATTCCTTATTATACGTAGTTTTTAGCCCTTTCATCATTCTCGTCATTCTCCTATAAAAGTACTTCAGTGGCCCACATGCATTCTATAGTATTATCCCAGGATACTTATTATTTCTGGTGTGTCCACACCAGAGAAGTGCTGGACTATTTTTCTCACTCTGAATATTATCACCTCAGTTTTTCAATGACCAAATTGCACTGGTGATTATTATGAACTTTGCTGCCTAGTAGTCGTCTGTTGTAACCTGCATTGCTACTGAAGATATGTTCTCATCTGGTACTTTTTTCAATACAAATATTGGGCTTTAGATTTTTCCCAAATGGAAAACAACTTGTTAAGTCTGACTCACCTCTCTGATGTGCAAAATTCATTCATTCAATAAGTATTTTTGAAAGCCAACTATTTATCAGACAATATTCTAATGCATTAAATACAGCATTCAACAAAACAAAGAAATCGCCTGACCAGGCGGTGGCACAGTGGATAGAGCGTCAAACTGGGATGCAGAGGACCCAGGTTCGAGACCCTGAGGTCGCCAGATTGAGCGCGGGCTCATCTGGTTTGAGCAAAATTCCACCAGGTTGAGCCCAGGGTCGCTGGCTCCAGCAAGGGGTTACTCAGTCTGCTGAAGGCCCGCGGTCAAGGCACATATGAGAAAGCAATCAATGAACAACTAAGGTGTTGCAACGCGTAATGAAAAACTAATGATTGATGCTTCTCATCTCTCTCCGTTCCTGTCTGTCTGTCCCTGTCTATCCCTCTCTCTGACTTACTCTGTCTGTAAAAAAATAAATTAAAAAAAAAAAACACAAAGAAATCACTACCTAATGTAGTTAACATTTTTTATGATCCTGATTCTATAAGCTAACTTTCACCATCCACCCTCTCAATTTCATCCATAAAATATGGCTAAACTGCCTGACCAGGCAGTGGCGCAGTGGATAGAGCATCAGACTAGGATGCGGAGGACCCAGGTTCGAGACCCTGAGGTCGCCAGCTTGAGTGTGGGCTCATCTGGTTTGAGCAAAGCTCACCAGCTTGGACCCAAGGTCGCTGGCTCGAGCAAGGGGTTACTTGGTCTGCTATAGCCCCACGGTCAAGGCACATATGAGAAAGCAAACAATGAACAACTAACGTGTCGCAACGAAGAACTGATGATTGATGCTTCTCATCTCTCTCTGCTCCTGTCTGTCTGTCCCTATCTATCCCTCTGACTCTCTGTCTCTGAAAAAAAAATATGGCTAAACTCCTTGTCCCTTTATCCCAATCACAGATTAGCCTGACTAAGCAGTGGCACAGTGGACTGGGACGTGAAGGACCCGGGTTTGAAACCCCAAGGTTGCCGCATGAGCGCAGGCTCACCAGCTTGATTGCGGGGTTGCTGGCTTGAGCGTGGGATCATAGACATGACCCCATGGTTGTTGGCTTGAGCCCAAAGGTCGCTGGTTTGAGCAGGAGGTCACTTGCTCTGTTGTACCCCCCCACTCCCAGTCAAGGTACATATGAGAGAGCAATCAGTGAACAGCTAAGGTACCGCAACAAAGACTTGATGCTTCTCACCTCTCCCGTCCTGTCTGTCCCTATCTCTCGCTCTCTCTCTTCCTCTCTCTCTGTAACAAAAAAAACCAAACTAATATTCTTAAAAAAAAAAAAAAAAAAAAGGTACAAGCATGACAAAGCTAACATCCAGGCTATTCCAAAAGAAACTAACATTCATTAATTCATTTAAGACTATTCATATAGTTATCTATCAAGAGAGCTACCCTTGCATCTAGCTCAGATTTCTCTATCTCATCCACAATTATATCATGAAGGACTTGTGAAGTCTAAACATACTACAAGTCTCTAAAATTTCCAAGACCTTTCAGATTCTTTGCCCAGAAATTTAAAAAATGCAGAAGTCTTGAAACAGCTTTGCATGGCTATACCAAAATAATCTAGGTAGCAGTGACAAAATGCTAAACTTACCTCTTTCATCCAATAAGAGATTTTCTGGCTTAATATCCCTGTGAGTTATTCCAATACCATGCAGATAAATCTAAGAAGAAAGCAAAGGAAAGCATACTAAAATTTAGTAAGTAACTTCATTCATACTAATTTTAAGTAAAATGAAAAGAGACAACTGTACTTACTACCCCTGCCATGAGTTGATGGAAGAATCTCTGAGCATCTTGTTCAGGCATACCTATATCTGGCTCTATAGAAGTTATGCAAGTTAGTTTACAAGGTAAATATAATCAGGAATCAACCACATAACCTCCAAATTCTAAGGTTAAACATTGGTGATTATACTTTAGCAAACAGAAGCTTATGCTAGCAATTAAGACTCTCTAGTCCACTAACACATACAATACCTAGTAACTCACATTAATCCATGTTATGTGGTGAAAATTAATTAACACAGAAAAATTAGAAATAACAATCTATTATCCAAATCAAGAATGCAAATCATACCTTGAAAGCCCCTACTTTACTTATTTTAACCATGATTTATTTGATCTTTCCATTTCTCCTCTAATTTCATCAAAATGTTATGCCAATATTTTTCCACTCCTGAAATGTAATTGTCAAAGTGGAAGCTTGGGCAAATCTCAGCAAATTTCAATAAATATTTAACAGATTTAAACTTCATATAACCTCTCACACTACCAAGTCATGAATGCCTGTGTAATTTCTTTGGGAAACAGTTTTATTAAGAAATAGCCTATTGTCAGTTACCTTTTTACATTTTGATCTCCCTTATTAACTCATGATTTCTTTTATATAAAAGAAATAAATACTTTTGAGATAAATACTGGAGATTCTAATAACCAATTTTGACTATTAATACAATAGCTTTAAATAATAAATATAGATCCACAGATTTTATGCACTTCTCAGTGTTCTGTAACATCAAGTCTTTGAGTCTACCTGAACATTTAAGTAGCAGAAACATAATTCACTTAATGTATAAAAGCAATCCTAGGAAATTCCAAATTATTTCACTTACATAAAGGAAAAAATGTAACAACATGGTATTATTTTGCATCTGTAAATACATCCAATAATTTCGTGTAATTAGTATTTACAAAAAAATTATAAAAGTGCTTGGCCAGGCGGTGGCACAGTGGATAGAGTGTCGGACTGGGATGCTGAAGACCCAAGTTCAAGACCCCAAGGTCTCCAGCTTGAGCGCGGGCTCATCTGGTTTGAGCAAAAGCTCACCAGCTTGGACCCAAGGTCGCTGGCTCCAGCAAGGGGTTACTCGGTCTGCTGAAGGCCCGTGGTCAAGGCACATATGAGAAGGCAGTCAATGAACAACTAAGGTGTCGCAACGAAAAACTAATGATTGATGCTTCTCATCTCTCTCCGTTCCTGTCTGTCTGTCCCTATCTATCCCTCTCTCTGACTCTCTCTCTGTCCCTGTAAAAAAATAAAAATAATAATAAAAGCAAACAATGCATTGCATTTCTAATACTTCACCATGAGATTACAGTTTATCATTCTTAAAACCTACAAAGCAACAATACCAACCAATTCATAAGCAATTCTCAGGGGACAATGACCAAATTAGCAAACCCAAGCTTAAAAAACAAATTTAGAAACTTTGTTTAGTAGAATATTTAACTGAAATCCTTTCCATACCTATTCGATCAAAAAGTTCTCCTCCACTACAATATTCCAGAAATAGATATTGGATATTGCCTTCTCTCCTGTGACCATAGAATTTCACTACATTCTCATGATTTAACATTTTATTGATACAGATCTCTTTCTTAATATTTTCTGGACAATCTACAGCACGCTTCATGTCTACAATCTTCACTGCAACGGCTTCTTCAGTTCTTCTATTCACAGCAAGTTGAACTCTAAAAAGTAAAAGGAAAAGGAAACGTAACATTCCAGATGCTTGAATTCTATTAATTTTAAAACTTCAAAAGATCAAACATGACCCATCCAAAGCTACTTTTCCTTTATTAATTTCTCCACCAAGGAGAAACCATGGTTTCTGCTATATTCTTAACAGACACTACTCCTTTCTGAAATGAGGTATAAGAGGTAATGCACCAAGGAAATCATTATGCTATATGACCAAAAGTCACTTAATAAACACTTGAGAATATAAACTACAGTGGGATAATAGTAATTCTAGGCCACATTTAATTTTAGTAACATTTCCTAACGTTTATTCTTCCTGTGGAAATTGCTGTAAGCACCTATGGGGTAAGGACTGCAATTGCCATCTTATAGCTAGCTAAGAAAACAAAGGCACACATGACATTTGGAAGCTTCCCTAAGAACAGAACATTTGACCCCACGCAGTCTGACTCCAGAGTCCATTCACGCGCTCCTCTTAACTTCTGTGCCCAACACCCAATAAGGAACACGTGGCAGGAGAAACTGACCGCAGAGGTCCTTTCCAGCTCTTCAGAAACAATGTCAAAGGGGAAAAAGGCCTTACAGCTTCAGCTTCCAAGTCTTGGATTTCAAATGCAGAGATGTGTCTTCTAAGGCCCCATTTATTAAATAACTCCAAAACAACGAATATGCCCTCAAACCGGGCCAGACAGAAAAGGAAGCAAGTATGAAAGCGGGGGCGCGGGCTCACTCACTCTCCATAGGCACCTTCTCCCAGGGTCTGCACCAAGTCCCAGTCTTCCACGAAGGGCACCGCCATGGCCGCTGTGTCCCACGGCTGTAACCGGCGGGGTCCAGAGACTCGGGGATGAGCGCCAGCTTCAGCACCTGTGAAGCCACTGAGCCGCGCGTCCTCAATATAAACAACAGCACTGTTCCCCCTGACACCTCATCGCCCACATTTCGACCCAGCCCAAACCGCAGAAAGGGTTCAAAATCGTGGCGTGCGGTTCTGTAACTCTGCAACCCCACGCACACCGAGGGCACATACTGGCCTTTCCCATCCGGAGGAAACAGAACAGCTGTGACAAGGCGGGGACAATGCCCCGGCGGATATCGAGGGGTGAAAGGTGGGCTCGGGGCCGAGAGCACAGGGTGCGGGGACCAGGAGCTGGCAGCGCCCCCTCCCACCCCTGCAGCGTCCGCTGGGCCGGGAGGAGGCCGGGGCGGGGCCGAGTTGCCCGACGGGCGGGAGGCAGGGCCGGGGGCACGCAGGCCGGGCAAGAGGTAGTCCCTCTACCACCGGGACCGCGGTACTACCTCCTCCGCCCTCTGGAGCCGCCCCTCCGGGTAGGGGCGTTTGTCCGAACCCGTGGCCATGACCCTCCTAGCTAATGAGGACCCTGGACTCGTCGGCAGACGCCCTTCCCCCCCCTACCCGCCGCCCTCCTCACCAGGTCGTCTTCTGCCCGCTACTACAGGAATCCAAATGCAGCGTTTTTCCCGCCAAAACTGGCTAGCGCCAGTGTCGCAAACGCGCGCGCGCCCTACCGTAAAGCAAGGAGGTGCGCTTTCCCGTTTTCGGGTTTGGAAGGCCGGCCGCTCGGAGCGGTTGGGAATGGCAACTGGGCCTTACCCACTGTGGGTCTGGGAGGTCTCGGCTACCAAACGTATCCATGCCAACGGGACAGGACTGCGGGCCGTGCTTGGGCCGCGCACGAGCGGAGAAGCTGGGACCGGCTGCCCAGAACTGGTTCTGGATGGACGGAGGAACGAGGGGGGCCGTCGAACCGGCTCCAAACAGTACCCAGCCGCGCTGTTTAGAAAAATAGAGAATCTTCATGGCTTAGTCCTCCGTGCCTTCTCATTCTGAATGTGGAACAAACTTACACTGGCACAACGGAAAGGCTGTTTTGCCTCATTTTACAATTCAGGTGTTAAAAGTAACCAGTTTATGGGAAAGGAAATTCTGGGGAAAGGGGCCTGTTTAAGGAGTAAAGAATGTGGAAAACTTAAATAGGTCTTCCACCTTGGGAGTAAAAGAGTGGGGAGCCCCAAGATTCAGGCAACATCATCTCCATTAAGTTCTCCACCTCTTAAAACTGGGCCACATACATGGGGCATAACTAGCTCAATTGTGTTACGGGTAACGGAGGAAAATAAATGTAAAATAGGTTACAGAAAAATGCACACATCTGTTTTCAACCAAGACTGGAGCCCTTCAAAATGCCTATTCAGGAAGTTAACCAGGACATCACAGGTGAGGCTTCATGTAATAAAGGAAGTTTTCAGGTCACTTACTACATTGTATGCTGCTCAGTTTCCTATGTTTCTGGACAGAATTAAAAGTATCAGCCTGGCCTGACCTGTGGTGGTGCGGTGGGTAAAGCACCGACCTGGAGCACTGGAGGTCGCTGGTTCAAAACCCCAGGCTTGCCAGGTCAAGGCACATATGGGAATTGATGCTTCCTGCTCCTCCCTTAGCTGTCTCTCTCTCCTTTCTAAAATGTATAAATAAAATAAAAGAATATTTACTTCTTGAGTATTCATAAAAAAAAAAAAAAGTATCAGCCTGAATAAAAAGGTATACAGACCAGGCAGAATGCAGTTAAAGCTAGCATATGGGAGAATGCCCAGTAATCTCTGTTCCCTTCTGAAACCTACTAAAATAGTATACCTTTAAAAGACATTAGAAGAGAGTATGAAAAACAGGATTTTGGCAAGCGGAACGTCTTCAGTTAAAACAAAGATGAATCCTAGAGCCAACAATGCCAAAGCAGAAAAGCAACTTGATTTACAATCACATAACTTCCAAACGGCTCAATCAAGTAACTGAAAGGTAGGTGAAGGTGGGGCATAAAAGAGGGTAGGTTCAAAGACTAGGTAAGAAGCAAATAGACCCTTGGATCCAGAGCTGCCCCTACCCAAAGCTGGAACAGACTTGAGGATAAACACATGGTATCTGAGCTAGAAAGCTACAAGGATGGTTCAAGGCTTGGATGCTTTACTGAAAAAAAAGGAATTAAGTTTTTTTTTTTGTTTGTTTGTTTGTTTTTTAATTTATTCATTTTGGAGACGAGAGAGAGAGAGAGAGAAAGAGAGGAGAGACAGAGAGAGAGAAGGGTGGAGGAGCTGGAAGCATCAACTCCCATATGTGCCTTGACCAGGAAAGCCCAGTGTTTAGAACCAGCGACCTCAGCATTTCCAGGTTGACTGACGCTTTATCCACTGCGCCACCACAGGTCAGGCAAAGGCATTAAGTTTTGCACTGAAGGTTGGACGGACCTCTTACATCTTTTTTCCACGTTACTCTTAGAAAAATCTAGCAGCTTGGCTTGTATCCTTAGAGCAGTGATTTTCAACCTTTTTTGAGCGGCAGCACATTTTATACATTTACAAAATCCTGGGGCACACCACCTACCAAAATGACACAAAATGACACTCTAACACAGTACATATACATATAGTTAATAATATAGTTTCTAAATGTATTTATACTCAGTGTGAAACCTGGGCCTGTTTCGATGAACACAAAAGGCAGGTATGGTAGAAAGACACACACGAAGCTCTTCCTCAACAGTTCTGTCTCTGTTTTAGTTTTTATCGCAGTCAAGCTTGAGAAGCTCAGCTCACATACATATGTGGTTGAAAACGGGAGCAATATCAAAATAGCTTTGTTGGCCAGAATGGGGAACTCCTTGGCAACAGATAACCAAAAACTGTCCAGAGGAAGATCAGCAAACTTTAGCTTTGAAGTTAGATAACATTGTGATGCATTGTTTATCTCCCTCTGCAGGGGCCTCTTTTAAAAAGAACAAGGTCAAATATCTATATACACCATCAGGATAGACATAACCGGCTGAGGCTTTATCTAGTGGTGGCAACATTTACCTCGTCCTGACCAGGATTAGAAATCTGGACCATGGGGAGGAGTAGCAGCTTCAACTACTTGCAGTGGCCACACAATGACAAGTGCGCGGCAGCCTGAGCGGGGACCTTCCTGGGTGTGGATGAGAGGCGGCCTACTATTGGTTCATCGCTAGTGGTCGGGATAAATCCTAGAAGGTGACTGGTCAGTGAGTGTTCCCTGTGCCTCCACTCTTCCTGTCGCTGATAGCTGGAGGGATTGTGAGGGGAATGTTTATGTTCGGATGGAGGTGGCTGGCGGTGAGCCGGATAAATAGCCTCTGCAGGCCGTAGTTTGGGGACCCATGTTTAATTTCCCCACAGCACACCTGACCATGTCTAATGGCACAATGGTTGAAAAACATTGCCTTAGAGGATATGCAAGCCTTCCCAAGGGAATGTTATCTATATAAAAGATCTGCCTAACCTGTGGTGGCACAGTGGATAAAGCTTTGACCTGAAATGCTGAGGTTGCCCATTCAAAACCCCAAGGTCTCCAGCTCTGAGCCAGGGCTCATCAGCACTAGGTTGCTGGCTTGAGCATGGGGACATTGGCACAGCCCTGATCAAGGCACATACATACAAGAAGCTCAATTCACAACTAAAGTGAAAGCAACTATGACTTGATGCTTCTCACGCTCTCCCTTCCTGTCTCTCTCTCTCTCTCTCTCTCAAAAAAAAAAAAAAAAAAGAGCTAATTCTAAGATTCCAGTATCAGGGATTTCCTAATGTAACAACTCAACCAAATCACAGCAGTGAGCCTGACCCTGCTCCCCAAATAACCTTCCCATCAGCTTTTCAGGGACCTGCTGTCTTTTTCCACAAGAGAAAGAAAGGGAGAGAGGAAGGGCGAAAAATGAGAAACAGCAACTTGTAGTTGCAGCACCTGAATTGTTCACTGACTGCTTTTCATACCTGCCTTGAATGGGGGCACCAGCTGAGCAAGTGACCCCTTGCTCAAGTCAGTGACTTTTGGGCTCAAGCTGGGATAGTTTTGATGATCCCACACTCAAGCGGGCGACCTCGGGGTTTTGAACCTGGGACCTCAGCATCCCACGTTGATGCTCTATTCACTGCACCACCACCAGTCAGGCTAGGGTCTCACTCTTAAAAAGAGCAGACAACCAAGAATTTAAAAAGGACTTTAATATGAAAGATGTCAAAACAAAGGAATATTCAAACAAAAACACCCCCAACATTAAAAACTGTGATAGCAGAAAATAGGGAAACTAAATATGTTACAAAAAATTATTTTATAAAAAGTTCCATGAGGAAGCATGAAGATGGAAACCAAAGTAAGAATAGTATGAGAGAGTTATCTGCAATGCCCAACATCCAAATAGCTTATTTTTCAGAAAGAGAAATAGAATTGGGGGAAATCCACAAATAACTCGAGGAAATTTCCCAGAACTGAAAACTTGACTTTCCACACGCATAATGAAAGATCCACTCCAAGACACATCATTGGGAAAATTCCAAAACATTACATACAAAGAGAAGATTCCAAGAAGTTTAAGGTGGGAGTGAGAGGAAATGGACACATGCAAAAAAAGGAAAAATCAGAATAGCACTGTATTTCTCAACATTTAGAACAGAGAAAATAATGAGCCAATGCCTCCAAAATAATTCTAAGGAAATGTTATTCATAACCTGGAACTCTATTAGCTAACCAATTAAGTGTGACATGAGACATGCAAGATCTCAAGAAATTTACCTCCTACACACTTTCTCAGGAAGGTAGTTAGAGGTGACAGATAAAGAAATGTAAGGGGATTAATATGCATAATAAAAGTGAAAGGATACACCAACCCAGGGGTCCCCAAACTTTTTACACAGGGGGCCAGTTCACTGTCCCTCAGACCACTGGAGGGCCGGACTATAAAAAAACTATGAACAAATCCCTATGCACACTGCACATATTTTATTTTAAAGTAAAAAAAAAAAAAGGGAACAAATACAATTTTTAAAATAAAGAACAAGTAAATTTAAATCAACAAACTGACCAGTATTTCAATGGGAACTATGCTCCTCTCACTGACCACCAATGAAAGAGATGCCCCTTCAGAAAGTGCGGTGGAGGCCGGATAAATGGCCTCGGGGCCACATGCGACCCGCGGGCCGTAGTTTGGGGACCCCTGCACCAACCCAAGAGTTGTGTAGCAAACCTAAAGAATCAAACAGGGACATACCAGAACAGAAAGACATCACTAATGAGTCTGAACAAAGAAAAAGAAAGTTGGCACAAATGAAGTTGAGTTTGGGGAGAAATTAATGACAAGTACAAAAATGAAAAAACTACAGTTATGCAGGTAAAAAAAAATAGTAGTATACCACATGGCCTAGTTGTAGAAAGCCATAGGGTTAAAAACTATAAGGTTCTATATAACCATAATAGAACCTTAAAATGTTCCATGGGAATAGCAGGATGGTGAAAAAGAGCTAAATTCTCAATTCCCACACCAGAAAGCCAACAGATGACACCTAAAATTGAAAAATCAATACATTGCAAAAGAAAGTAAGCTATTTAATGAGGTGGAGGTAAGCAATGTGAGAATCAGCAGAGTTGAAAGTAGTTGCCCCTCCTGGGAGTGGAAAACACTTGTTGCTTTTTAGAATTGAGTTAAGTGTACTCTAACAATGCAAATGAAAAGTAAATTTTTCAAAAAGATGGCTTCATGCAGCCTAAAAAGTAACAAAATCATCAAAGCAACATCTATAATGATAAAGGGTTATCCCATTTATACTATGGAGGAAGACCATGAATGATCTCTAAATGGTATTCATATTGGTAAAAGAAATAAAAAATAAATAAACCTCAGAATAACCTCTTACAATAGGGAGAAATTCTTATATAAACCAAGTAATGTATTTTACCTATAGTAAGTCAAATATTACATCAAATCTAAACTTCACACAGTTGAAGCACTTTGTATATATATTGTTTACTGTGTATAGAAGTATACCTGAGCACACTTTATAGGAGCACCATTTTTACTTATCTAAAAGCCATGTAATTGCTCCCATTCCTTCAACTGGTAACACTAATTAGTTGCCTCGTATTTTTAAAAATGATTTAAGGTTTGGAAATACCACTGATACTTGTCTTATGTTGTAAAATACATACAATGTCCTTCTCTATTGTGATTTTAAGTTTCTCTTCTCCTTTACCTCCGTCACGCTAGCACTGCTTTCTAGGTACCTGCTACTAGCAATTCTTTCTCTTAACTCGAAAGCTAATTTGCCAAGGACTTCAAAACCAGATCATTGAGATTATTAGTGGTACATAATAACAACGAATAGGCAGACTAAGGGATAAAAAAGCTCTCCTTTAAATAACCATAGAATTTTAGTGTGTAATCTAAAGCAAAGAGACATTTGCTGTATCATGGATGAGATACAAGCTGGATTTCAAATAGGTATGCATGATTCCATTTCAACATCTTCCAAAATACCTACTAACCATCAAGTTTTATATATAATATTGGAGGAGTTTCTTCCTCCACTGAGAATGAAAATAATAATTTCACTGTTTGTCTTGAGTCTTCAAAACCGCTGATTTATTCTCCCTGTATTTATTCCTGCTTCAAAACAAAACAAAACAAAAAACAACCTAGCTAGTCCCAAAGAATAGTGAGATCACCTTCTCTCCCTCCTAAAGTCAGTTTCAAGGATGAGATATGTTGAAAAGAGACATGACAGCAACACAGCTGCCTTTCCTCCCAGAAATGGCACTCCTCTAGTCCCACTTATTCATTCAATAAATGTTTATTGAGCATCCCGTGCAAGGCATGGTGCTCGGAGCTGCAATTTTTGAAATGACAAAACTGTTTACATACGTCGGATCTGACCTAGTCCTAGATAGTTTCCCTGATTTGTGAAAGACAGAATGTCCCTACACAGCTGATTTAGAGAACTAAAAACATGGATGAGGTCTGCTTTCTGTCTATCAGCCCAGCATAAACTTTGCCTTCCTCAAATCAGTTAAAAGTAAAAACAAGTAAGGCACATTAAAAAAAATTCCCCCCCTTTAATTGACCAAAGTAAAGCCATGACATTTCATTTGGTAACCTGCTCAATTATATAACTCTTTGCATTTGGCCCAGCCCCTACTGCCCAGGGCAAAACTTCCAGAGAATTCTAATCCCATCGTGCTGTTCTTTAAACTACATATTTAAAAAATGTCTTCAGCGTCCTAAATTTGACGCGCTCAGTGCAAAGCATATCAGATCAGAGCGGGACGTAATCTTTATGTCCTTGACAAGCCTCGATTATCCAGGTCCTTTACCTGCAACAAAAAATTTAGTATTTACAATCAGGTCAACTTGGGAGAGCTTCTCCCCTTACCCAGACGGGAAGGACTTATGTTGGATTCTACTGCCTGGTTTGGCTTTGTGATTAATCAAGCACTAGTTTGAGGCTAGCTACTCTCTGCTTAGCCTTTTGAAATACCTCTGTGAGGAGCAGTATAAATGATCTACCTTCCAAATACATCAAAGTATGTTAGAGATAAAACACACTTATATGTGACTTTATGACATAAGTTCTTCAGTAGAAGAAAATGTAGTTCGAAAACACAAACAGACACTCTTGCTCTTTCTCCCCTGCCCCAAAAGCTCGATAATCCTAAAAAAGATCAAGTTCAGCCCCAACTGGAGGAGTATCACTGCAACCACTGCTAAAATGACAACAGATCAGCAGACTGGGGTGTCTACTCTCTGAGAACAATCTAAAATAAAAACAGTAAAATTCTCAGTGAGTTGCAAACTCCTCTTCAGACATTAGAAAAGTCCCTATTTTAGAGATATGTTGCCTGCTTTTAAGCACTAGAACCAATCTGCAAACATTACAGCAGCTTTCTCAGTGTAAGATCTGCTCACCTTGTATATCCTTACTAGCCAATGTTCTGTGGTATATGCTTCCTCCAGGACATCAAGCTCAAAGTCTTTATTCCCAATCTCAGCATTCCGCACACGGTCAAAGCCTGGTGGACGCTCTAGAAAGAGACAAAAAAGAAAAAGAGATACACTTCTTTCTACAGTACTGATTTCCTAAAGAAATAGTAAATCAATTGGTAAACCATCTACTAATTGGAATGCAGAATATTTAGGGTAGGACCTGCAGAAAAGGATGTCAGGTAGTAAAGGCAAATCCAGTGTTACTCTAACTCAAGTCCTCTCCAAGATGATGATGCTTCTCATGCCTTCTAAGAGACAGGGCTAACTTCCAAACCCTCTATTCCTGAGGACTGCCACCCAGAGGCCTCTGTGTTACCTAGTAATCCTTCCATGGATCAGAGAAGAACCTATCAGAAGTCAAAGGCCTGTATCTGGTTCAGAAATTGTCCCTAAGGCAGAAATAAGAAATTGAAGTCAGAAGGAAAGACTTAAACTAATCAAATTACTCTCAATTTATTTAGCTAAAATGACAAGTCCTTTATTCTATCCCCCCTCATTCCTTTTTCCACTGGAGTACAGTTTACTGAGAGGCAATAAAGAGTAATGGGTAAAAGCATTAGAATCTGGAGCCAGACTGCCTGGACTTAAGCTGACTCTGCTACTAGTTATGTGACTCTGAGCGCTTAAGTATCCTATACTGCTCACAAAAACTAGGGGATATTTTATCGCTTCATATCTATTTTTGAAATATCCCCTAATTTTTGTGAGCAGTATATTTATACCTTCATTTCCTCATATATTAAATGTGAGTAATACCATCTACTTTTTTAGTTTTTGTGAGAATTAAATGAGTTAATAGATGTAAAGGACTTGGAACAGTGCCTGGCATATGAAAAACACTCTGTATTAGCTATTACTGTTCTTCTTATTTATTGTTATCAATGTTGCTATGAATCACTCACTGGCTTCTGTATAGACTTGTCCAAAGCGATAGTAACACATCTTGTACATTAGGCAGTTGAGCAGCACTGGAGAACCTTCACGGTCCACACGGAATTCCCCAGTTGGAGTATAGTAATCATGCTCCTTGATATGTCTGCCTGTGTCTGTGCTCCCTCCGATTCGGACCATCCACAGAAACTTGTTGATGTCTAGGAAAAGAAAAAAACTGTTGCATCACAAAGGTTGCTGGAGCTAAATCACCTACTGAAAAGGTCACTACTTCTAAAGAATTCCCCAAAATATTTTTCTAATGGAGAATGGTACTATTTCACTCATTTGTAATAACTGAAAAGACAATGTGTGGGCAAAACGTTTTTATTTAAAGTATAAAACTTGTCCTATAGGTTATTAGACTCCTGAAATCCTATACTATTGGTTCAGACGTAAGTCACAACTGAAATTAGACCCAGGTATTACCTGTGGCTGAGCTGTCCAATACAGTAGGTTGCTAGCCACATGTAGTTACTGACACTTGAAATGTGGCTAGTCCAAATTAAGATGTGCTGTAAGTATAAAATACACATTGGATTTCTAAGACTTGGTCCAAAAACGTGTGTAAAATATCTTAATTATGTTACATAATAATACTCAGTTAAATAAAATTATTAAAATTCATGTCTTAGGGGGTTGGGGAGGTAGAAGAGGGTATAAGGGAGATAAATAGTGTTGGAAGGAGACTTAACTTGGGTTGGTGAACCCATGATACAATATAGAGATGACGTATTATGGAACTATACACCTGAAACCTATATAATTTTATTAACCAATATCATCCCAATAAAATCAACTAAAAAGTTTTAAAATGTAAATAAAAATAAAACAAAAAATAAAAATAACAATAAATTTCTCCTAGTAAAAAATTTAAAATAAACAAATAAATAAAATTAACTTCCCCTATCTTTTTACTTATTTTGATGTGGCTAACAGAAATTTTTTAAATGACATACGTGCCTCCATTATATTCCTACTGGACAGTACTGACCTAGGGAGTAGTAGTTTTATCATATATACATGTAATGGAATACTATCCAGCCATAAGAAAAGGAATTTCTGCCATTTATGACAACATGGATGGACCTTGAAGGCATTATACTAAGTGAAATAAGTCAGACAGAGAAAAATGAAAATTAAATGATCTCACTTATGTGTGGAATCTAAAAAAAAACAAATTCATGGAAAGAGATCAGATTTGTGACTGCCAGAGGCTGGGAAGAGAGATGGGAGATTTGGGTAAAAGATGGCTAAAAGGTACAAACTTTCAGTTGTAAGGTTAAGTCCTGGGGATGCAATGTATAATATGGCTATAGTTAACAATACTGTATCATATAACTAGAAGTTGCTAAAAAAGTAGTTCTTTTTTTAAATTATTTTTAGCGAGAGAGGCAGTAAGGGAGAGGGGGCAAGGAGAGATATGAGAAGCATCAACTCATAGTTGCTTCACTTTACTTGTTCATTGATTGCTTCTTATATGTGCCCTGACCGGGGGGGGGGGGGGGAAGAGGGCTCCAGGTACGCCAGTGATCCCTTGCTCAAGCCAGCAAGCAACCTTGGCCTCAAGCCAAAGACCTTTGGGCTCAAGCCAGCGACCTTTGGGCTTCAATCCAGTGACCTTTGGGTTCAAACTGGTAAGACCGTGCTCAAGCCAGTGACTCTGCACTCAAGCTGGCAAGCCTGCTCTCAAGCCTATGAGCTTGCGCTCTAGCCAGCAACATGGGGGTTTCAAACCAGGGCCCTCAGCATGCTAGGCTGACCTTTAATCCATTACACCACCACAGGTCAGGCAGTTTTTTTGTTTTAATTATTTTGGGAGTATTTTTATTAAAGCTAGGAACAGTGAAACAAGGAAGGCTTAGAAGAAGCAACAGGAGAGCCTAGGCAGAGCTGCTCTGGCTCACTGGAAAGTCAGGAAATGGGGCTTTAGAGACAGGTTCAGGGGGTGAGCCTAGGATGAGCTACCATTGCCCATTGCGTCCCTGGATGCAAGTATCACGAGATCCCTTAGAGTTTAGGAGATGTATGCCTGTGGGGGAATTAAGAGAAGGAAGGGAAAGGTGGGTGTGCTCCTGGGAGGGGGAGCACACATGGGTAGACCTTAAAATTTCTTACTACAATAAAAAAACTGTTAACTATGTGAAGGAATAAATGTTGACTAAAATTACAATAATCATTTTGCAATTATATTTATGTCTGTATATGTGTATACTATATATATAGTATATGGATATATATATCAAGATATACCTTTAAGATATATCTTAATATATCTTATATATGATATATATATCATACTATACTATATATATATATATATCAAGTCATTATGTTGTACAACTTAATGTTATGTGTCAATTATATCAATAGAAACTGGAGAAAAATGGTAATACATAAATGAATAGGTATGGCTGTGGTCTTAATAAATAAACCCCTAGTCTACTGAATCATCAGTCAATGAATGATATATATGATATGTATCTTATCTTAAAATCTCTATATAATGTAGTACCTGGGAAGACATTTTAAATCTCATTTGTTTTCCACAGGGATGTAAAGTACAGCATAGGGAATACATATAGTCAATAATATTGCAATAACTATGTATGGTGCCAGGTGCGTACTAGACTCACTGAGGGGATCACTTCATAAGTTGTATAAATGTCTAACCCTTATGCTGTAAACCTGAAACTAACATATAATATTGAATATCAGCTGTAATTGAAAAATCAAAAAAATTTATTAAGAAATACACTTCAGGCTCTGGCCAATTGGCTCAGTGGTAGACCATCAGCCCGCTGTGTGAATGTCCCAGGTTTGATTCCTAGCTAGGGCACACAGGAAAAGCACCCATCTGCTTCTCCATCCCTCCTCCTCTCTCTTCCTTCTCTCTCTCTCTTCTCCTCCTCCCCTCCTGCAGCCATGGCTCGACTGGAGTGAGTTGGCCCCGGGCACTGAGGATGGCTCCATGGCATTCGCCTCAGGCACTAAAAAATGGCTCCAGTTGCAACAGAGCAAAGGCCTCAGATGGGCAGAGCAGCGCCCCCTAGTGGCCTTGCTGGGTGGATCCCTGTCAGGGTCCATGTGGGAGTCTGTTTCTGCGTTTGCTCCTCTGACTAAATAAATTTAAAAAAAAAGAAATGTACTTCAAAACTGTATCTAGTTAATATCACTGATATGGGCAAGGACTGGAAGAAAATACAGCAGAATCTGAGCCTTAATAAATTTCATTTGTTTTCTACTAAAAATTTTTAAAAAGTGGAAGAATGAAAAGTAATAGGAATTGTATGAAAAACAGCCCGTTGCTAAAAAATGTTTACAAAAGAGAAGAAGTTAAAAAGTAGTACTGTCAATTTCTAACGTAAGAGAATCTGGACTATAATCAGATATAAATATTTTTAGATCTATGTGAGAAAATAAATAACATGAAATAACCATAAGTTATAAGGGCAAAATCTTGTCCATCACGCTAACATTGTGAAGAAGTTTAAATTAAGAACATTTAAGAAACATGAGATGTGACCATGGTAATGAAACTTTTTAAAAAACACATCACAAAAAAATTAAATAAATAAAAATAAAAAACACATTACAGCCTGACCTGCGGTGGCACAATGGATAAAGCATCAACCTGGAAAGCTGAGGTCGACAATTTGAAAACCTGGGCCCGGTCAAGGCCATACAAGAAGCAACTACTACAAGTTGATGCTTCCCACTTTCCCCCCTGCCTTTCTCTCTCCCTTCTCCAAAAAATCAATAAACAAAATCTTTAAAAAAAAAAAAGAAAAAGAAAACTAGGATGCCTCATAAATAACCTAATTTTAAAAAAGCATATTACACAAATACTTTCCTGAAACATTTGTATATATTATCATTATTAAAGTGAAAACCTACAAATAATTACACAAAAGTAAACAATGCTGGTGCAACTGTTTATGAAAGTTCAAGTCTGAGGACATACATCCCTGCCATCATCATTCCTTCTCAGCTTGTAGATACAGATGGAAATTAGTCTCATTACTTTATACTTACACTTCACAAGCACTATCTAAATGGATTAGTTAAGCCTGTCTGTATCAGAAGCCAGGATTAATCTAAAAATTTAATTACTTTCAGAAGCAGCCACATATTAAAAGAAAATTAAGACAAATATGAGGTAATTATTAACTGCAGGAAAACAAGTTATTCTAGATATGAACGTAATGACAGTTTACCGGTTGACTCAGCAGTGAATAACATTTACATAATCATGATTTAAAATCACTTTATCTGGATTTAACCTAAACTGAAAATTAGACCTACTGAGAAGATGCAAGATGGATAGAAGGCCAGTGGGGGGGGGGGGGGGGTGTAGATACAAAGACCTGAATTCCTTATCTACTATAAGAAGTTGAGTTGATATAGGTTATCCAAAATGATTAATTAGTGAATAGCAAAATATACCTATTATTTAGAAATATGAATATAAGTGCTACAAGAAACAACTGAAGGAATAATTAATTGCCTCTACGAACTGATGTCATAAGAGGGTTTAGGTTTAGGGACAGGCACTACCACTCTACTACAAACATTCCGAAGTGTTTCAGATTTTGGTATGAAAAGATATTGCTTTAATTTTTTAAAAGCTTTTTTTTTTTTGTATTTTGTATTTTTCTGAAGCTGGAAACGGGGAGAGACAGTCAGACACACTCCCGCATGCGCCCAACCGGGATCCACCCGGCACACCCACCAGGGGCAACGCTCTGCCCATCAGGGGGCGATTATCTGCCCCTCCCGGACGTCGCTCTGCCGAGACCAGAGCCACTCCAGCGCCTGGGGCAGAGGCCAAGGAGCCATCCCCAGCGCCCGGGCCATCCCTGCTCCAATGGAGCCTCGGCTGCGGGAGGGGAAGAGAGAGACAGAGAGGAAGGAGGGGAGGGAGGTGGAGAAGCAAATGGGCGCCTCTCCTATGTGCCCTGGCCGGGAATCGAACCTGGGTCCCCCGCACGCCAGGCCGACGCTCCACCGCTGAGCCAACCGGCCAGGGCCTTTAAAAGCTTTTTTAAGACAGAGAACAAAACATGGATTCTTCTAAAACTATGGTTTTGCTAATAATCGTAGGGAACAAGGTAACTTATAGTGTGTATGTACATTCATATGAGTATCTGTGTATACAATATATATAAAACATTTTAAACTGACAGACGATTCTATGGCTTAAATCCACTAAAAAATGCTAAATCTAAGTTCGCTTTCAGAAACCTTATGTTGTTTGTTTACGGGTTGTGGAACTACTCCTGGGTCTTAGATATAAGTATAGCACGCCTTACCTACATATGAAATATTTACATCATTTATCATTTACTTCCTACTTATTGCCAAAACAAAACAAAACCCACCAAAACTCAAGTTGCAAATACTTAGGAACTTCCCCAACTAAGAATATATGTTAATCACAATAAAAGGACAGAAAAATGGGAGCATCATCTAGTTTTCCTAGAATCTATACCCTATAGGTAGAAATAAAATCAAGTACATTACCATCAGAGGAATATCCAGTAAGTCCTCCAAAAATTACCAGCACATAGCTAACATCAAGCTCTCTCATGATCTCATATGCTTTTTCTTCTGTGGATGCCATTGCCTAAAAAAATACATGGACATTTCTCAGAACAAAATTCCAGGTCATATGATCCCTCATGGGGAAATATATACTTCCCACTTGACCCTATGGGCCAAACAACCCAAAAGATTCCTTTACCTTACCTGTCCTACTCGAGAAATATGGGTATTATTCCATGTGTTATTATCTACTAAAATCGTCCGATTCGCCATCGCTGTAATCTGGTAGCCATAATCCCACCATGACATGACCTTTGCATCCTGAAAAGAGCATGGGCAATGAAAGTAACAGCTTCTCGCCTGCCTTGTGGTGGCGCAGTGGATACAGCATTGACCTAGAACACTGAGGTCACTGGTTTAAAACCCTGGGCTTGCTGGTCAAGGCACGTATGAGAAGCAATCAATGAACAACTAAAGTGAAGCAACTACAAGTTGATGCAACACTCTCCTCTCCTTCTCTCTAAAAAAAAATTAATAAAATTAAAAAAGAGAAAATTACAAGCTTCTCATTACCTACAAAAATCACATCACATACAAGACAAAATCTTGTCCATAATACTAACATCACAAAGATGTTTAAATTGAGAATATTTAAGAAACATGAGATGTGACTATGGAGTAATGAAACTTAAAAAACACATTACAGCCTGACCTGTGGTAGCATCTGATAGGAAATGAGGCATGGCTAATTTATTTCTTCACAAAATAATGCATGCCTAACCAGAAAATCTATCTTTGCACCTGGTCCTACATTTATATACAATCATGAAATCTCAGTACAATCCAATGTTCCCAATAATTTCAACTCAGACCACCTCATACAAACAAGTATAATGGAGAGGAAGGTGTAGGAGGACTATTCAATATTTCCAAATAAATAGACTGTCATCAAATAATTGTATTAAATAAATGGTCTTTAACAATACCACAAAATCAGTTATAAAGATGGGGTAAAACAAATTACAGAATAGAATGGGAAAGAATTAAAAAATTCTCAAAAGTCTTGACTCTATGAGTCTAATGCACAAGTGTCCTTTCCAATAGCTACTGCAATCATTTCAGATTATCAAAGATATAAAGCAAAATGTTAAAAGGTGGTTATCATTAGGTTATCACTTTATGGTAAATTTTTTTCTTGCTTCTATGTATTTTCTGATTTTCTTCATGTATTATTTACCTGTACCTTTTTCTTCTTCTTTTACAATTGGGATAGTCTACCTCATGATAAAATCACCATGCTGACAATACAAATAAGTGTGAAGGATAAGAGTCACTTTAAAAGAAATCCTGAATTGAATGGATGTGACCTTTAAGGTCCTTTCAGCACTCCAGTTCTATAGTTAATTCCTCCAAGCTTTCCACCCATCTAAAAGCTATGATTTGCCTTAGCTGAGTAGCTCAGCTGATATGCCAAGGTTGTGGGTTGATCCCTGGTCTGGGCACATACAAGAATCAACAAATGAATGCATAAATAGTAGAACAACAAATCAATGTTCTCTCTCTACCACCCTCTTCCGCCCCTCTAAAATAAATAATTAAATGAACGAATGAATAATGTTAAAGCCATAATTGACTATAACATCAACTGTCTTCTCCTTCACCCTATTCCACAATCTCATTTTCCTGAAATCTTCACCTCTGGAGTATTGTGACGAAGCCAATAGTATGCTTCTCGAAAATCATCAAAAATGATCCTACTGCCATCCCCACCACGAGCAGACAGCACGATGGAGGGAGAAGAGTAGGCCTCACTGGTCACCCAGGTTGAATGGAAAGTGTAGGTGATGAGGAAGAAAGCCATGACCAATATCATCCCACTTGCCACCTAAACAAGGAAAAATTGGGTTATAAAACCAAACTAAATTTATACAAGAATAGCTTCCTGCACAGTTAATAATAAAAAAAAAAATCAACATAGGTCAGGGACTATATGAATTAAGTCTGACCACTTATGACAGCCCCCTACTCCCTTACCCAAAAAGTAAAATAAAGTAAAATAAAATAAAACACACACACGCATAAGCATATAATTTCCTAAGACTGCTCTTAGTCTTGCTTAATTCTCACTTCATTCTTAATAGGATAGGTAGAATCCTGTTGTTTCTTGCTCTTCTTGTCTGGACGACTTATGTCCAGATTCTTCATATAAGTGGACAGCACTTGGGAGACTCCAATGCCAGAAAGAATGCACATAACAGGTGCCAACACTAGCATTAGACGCACCTAAAAGAGACAGGAGGCAAGATCATAGTCTAATAAGTGTTTAACAACTTATTGAGTCTAACCTATGAGTAGATCAAGACATCAATTTAGGGGGGTTTTCAAAAAACATGACCTTTCAATGAAATAGAATAAAACAGACAAAAAGTCACTGATAAATCTACAAAAGTATATATTTTTTAAAACTTCATGTTCAGTTATATATACGTGTGTGCTCTGAATGATATAATATAAAATGTATTTCTTAACTGTGATTTGGGATCAAAAAAGTATCAGAAACAGTCTTGTTACAATATATAAAATCTTCCGTTTTACCAAAAATCTCAAAAAATAAAAGAGAAAAGACATAAAAATCATCTCTCCCTTTTTAGATACCCAGAAAGAGGCCCTGGCCAGGTGGCTCAGTTGGTTGGAGGGGTCATTCCAATACATCAAGGTTGTGGGTTCAAACCCCAGCAGGGCACATACAAAAATTAACCAATGAATGCATAAATAAGTGGAACAATAAATCAATGTTTCTCTCTTTCCCCATTTTTATCTCTCTAAAATCAAATTTAAAAAAAAGATATGAGAAAGAGAGGGGAAGGAACCTGTCCAGGGTCACTTTCTCCAACAAGTGTAAAAGTGCTTCTCCCTAACACAAGGCTATGAACATAAGGAAGCTTGGCCTCACAATCAGAATGTGTAAGTGTCTCACACACTCCTGTGAGGATCAACAACAGTGAGCAAGCAGTTCACAACTCAGCCCTCAAATGCTCAGGGGGAAGCATCTGCACAATCCTCAGTACTCTGTGAATCCTGCTATGCAGGAAACAAAAAAGCACCTCAAAGTTAGGAGTGGAAAGGTTTGCTAGGACTGAGGGAATTCCTCACCATGACAGCAGAAAAGTACATGCTGGTCACACCATACATGATGATGAAAATCCGGGCATCGGACAGGTTGCTAAAGCAGTAATAGAGACCAACTACAAAAGTAAAAGTAAAAAGAAGCAAGCAGCTAAAAAAACAATCAAAGATATGTGCAAAGATGTTCATTACAGCACTCTTTAAAATGGCAAAAAAACAGTAACCACATAAATGTCCAACATTAAGGAGGTAAATTATAGTACATTTATAAAATAGACTGTAACATCAATTAAAATATTGCTACAGAGATTATGCACCATTTGCTTTCTCTTTGACACATCTCTTTAACTTTAAAAAAACTAACAAATGATCTTAAATATTATTTCTCTAAAATAATTCTAAACAGAAACCATCATGTTTCTTCATAAAATAAAAAAAATCAGAGGAAAAAACTATTATTGCATTTTTATTCAATAAGTAGGTAAATATACATAAAAATGTTAACAGTGGCAGATGTGTGGTGAAAACTGAAAATTTTAACTTTTTTCACTTATCTACAGTTTTTACAATAAATAACTTACTTTCATAATAAAAAAAAGAATGTAAAAATTATTTTATTAAAAAAAAAAAGAAGCCACCTACAACTGGCAAATTCTAAAACTTATCTGGACTGGTCAGAACAATGGTCGGCAAACTCATTAGTCAGCAGAGCCAAATATCAACAGTACAAAAATTGAAATTTCTTTTGAGAGCCAAATTTTTTAAACTTAAACTATATAGGTAGGTACATTCCTTATTGAGGTAGTGCCCACATGTGGTATTTTGTGGAAGAGCCACACTCAAGTGGCCAAAGAGCCGCATGTGGCTCACGAGCTGCGGTTAGCCAACCACTGGGCCAGAAGATAAGTTAAATGAAGAGGTTTTACTATCAGCCATGCCTGTTCTGGATTTCAGTAATGCCAAGAAGATAAATAGGGAGGAGTCAGGGGTGGACAATGGGAGAGAGGTACACCAGAAGTATTCCAAAAAAAAAAAAAGAGAGAGAAAAGCTTGAATACAAATTAGGGTTGAATCTTAACATATAAACAAAAAGAAACTGTGAAGCTCTGAACTTTCCAGGGTCTACAACTGTTCAATTCTAACATCTACTCTGCTTCAGATATTAGGGAAAAAGTGCTTTGCCATCTTCTGTACTGCACAGGGTAAACAGGTAAAAAACAAACAAACCCAAAACACAAGGACAAGAATATTTTACTTATTTTGAAACAAATGCTGATTCTTACAAAGAAAGCCACTTTAGAATACAAGGCAGACAGACCTGGAAACATGAAGACGAGAAGCTGCAGGTCAAAATAGTAAGACGACCAGGTAGTAGGCTGATGTTCAGACACAGAAGCAATGATGGGAATATTGTTCTTAGCGTAGGAAGGGTCCAGCAGTGAGTAGAAACGCCCAGTCCAGGGAGATATTTTTCCTGGCAGCAAAGAGATACAAATATGTCACAATCACTCCTGCAACAAAATAACAACTAATCCTAATTAATCACAACTTCTCATTGAATAAGATTCTCAGAGACAGAGAAAGACAAGGTTTTTGTTTACATGTCATCAATACTTTGAGAATTTCACTTCCTTTTTTATACTTAAAGAGTATTTATGGCCCTGGCCAGTTGGCTCAGTGGTCGAGCGTCGGCCTGGCGTGCGGGGGACCCGGGTTCGATTCCCGGCCAGGGCACATAGGAGAAGCACCCATTTGCTTCTCCACCCCCCTCTCCTTCCTCTCTGTCTCTCTCTTCCCATCCAGCAGCCAAGGCTCCATTGGAGCAAAGATGGCCCAGGCGCTGGGGATGGCTCCTTGGCCTCTGCCCCAGGCGCTAGAGTGGCTCTGGTCACGGCAGAGCGACGCCCCGGAGGGGCAGAGCGTCGCCCCCTGGTGGGCAGAGCATCGCCCCCTGGTGGGCGTGCCGGGTGGATCCCGGTCGGGCGCATGCGGGAGTCTGTCTCTCCCCGTTTCCAGCTTCAGAAAAATACAACAACAACAACAACAACAACAACAAAAAAGAGTATTTATGTCAGCACAGTGAGCAGAGTAAATAAAGTCAGGCTGAACATTAACTCAGAAGAAAGGCAGAAGTGCTTCCTGGAAGAGTTTAGGCCAAATCTGGTCCAAACAAGGCCAACTCTATAAATTAAGTCAACTACATCCTCTGGTGCTGCTCTGAGTTAGACAATAAACAGAAACCTGGCAAATCAAATCAGCCTCTGGGAAGTGGAAGTGAGGAAAAGGGGGCATGCCAACTAAACTAAACAGCTGCAGTTTAGCATAAATAGGGTTAGATGAGGCCATGTTGTAGGGTTTGGTAAGCAAAGTTAGGATTTCTTCCATCCTACTGCCAAAATGAAAAAAGAAAAAAACAATTAAGGTAACACACAGTCCTCAGAAGTGTGATTCTTCTGAGATTATGAGCTGCTCTAACACAGCATCCTTTACTATGCTGGATCCAAACACTGGGCTGACAAGAGAGAATGAAGAAGTAGGCCTTTGTGCCCTGGCCAGTGGCACAGCGGATAGAGCATCAGCCTGCAGCACAGAGGTCACTAGCTCGATTCTGAGGGCACCAGCTCAATGCTGGGATTGTGCTGGATCCCAGGGGGGGTCTATGGCTCAAGCTGGGGGTCGCCAATCACCAATCTCGAGGGCATCAGCTTGAGCCCGGGGTCACCAGTTTAAGCCCCAGTCAGGGCACATAGGAGAAGCCAACAATGGCACAACTAAGTGAAACAATGAGCTGTAGCCCCACCCACTCTTTTCCCTTCCTCTCAAAGAAATTACAAAAAAGTAGAATTTCATGTTTAAAATGAAAACATAGTAGAAAAAGAATGAATCTTTCTTAACCCATGTTTTTGGAGTTATTCTATATCAGAACTCATTTACATTTAATTCTAAAAGCCATGAGCCTTTCCTACCTGTCAGCATGAGGAGAGCTCCCACAGTGAGAAGGACAAAGCCTACCAGGGAGATGACACTTCGGAAAAGAACTTCAAATTGCTGTGGGTTCAACTTGCTGCGCAGATAATCCACAAAGGCGTGGATCTGGCAGAGACCAAAGACCCCGAAGGCTGCCATGTGCTCCGATGAAAGGACAGGCTGTTGGGGAAAGCATAAGTTGGAGAATTAATGTTAGAAGAAGAATGGGTCCAGCCTAGACCTGAACTATGCTGAGTTCAGACCAAAGGGTCAAAGGAGTTCTGAAGCTAAGGAATTAGGACCAATCTAGAGGAGGGTCTAATTCACCTGTTACATTTTCCAAAGAAAATTAACATATACTTTGACATCTCTGGCCTTAGTTCAGGCTATTTTCTTTTTTTAGGCTGCACTGCAATTTTCTCATTTTCCCAAAATTTGCATTTACTGAAATTCTCCTCATTCAATGCCTGATGCAAATACCATTTCCTCTAATTTTCAAAACTAAAATCCATCACTCCCATCTATGTTCCCTGAACTTTAGATCTTCTCCATCACTTAAATTCTTTGTTTAGACCAGCTATCTCAAACTCCAGTAGGCATCATAATTATGGGGGTGAGGCAGGTGGGATTGCTGAGCCCCATCCCCAGACTTTCATCTCCAGTTGGTCTGGGTGAGGCACCAGAATGTGCATTTCTAACAAGTTCTCAGATACTGCTGATGCTGCTGGTCCAGGAACTGTATTTTCAGAACCACATCCTATAGACCATATACAGCTACATGTAAGTCTTTCCCTGCAGCAAGTCTGTATCTTCTTAAGGACCAGGACCACACTATTACTTTTCACATTTCCCAGTGATTAGCAAATTGCATATAATAGATGATCAGTAAAGAAATACTTGCTGACCTCGGAACAAAAATTCTATTTTCAGAAGACTCACATGAAAAACCAAATGTTCCACATTATTCTGATTTAATATATAGTTGTGTCTTAACTCTAGAAGGTAATGTGGCTAAAAGGTTTGTGCTCTACAGGGTCGTCTGGCTTGAGCATGGGATCATAGACATGAACCCATGGTTGCTAGCTTTAGCCCAAAGGTTGCTGGCTTGAAGCCCAGATAGCTGGCTTAAGTCCAAGGTGGCTGGCTTGAGCAAGGCGTTCACTGGCTCAGCTGGAATGTCCCTAGTTGGGGCACATGAGAAAGTAAACAACAAACAACAACTAAAGTGCTGAAATTATGAGTTGATGCTTCTCATCTCTCTCCCTTCCTTTCTGTCTCCGACTTTCTCTCTCACTAAAAACAAAAAAAATGAATAAAAAATAAAAATAAAAGGTTTCTGCTCTGCTACTTGAAGGACTTTCACTTAGGCCCCATTAAGAAGTTCAGGGGTCACGGCCCTGGCCGGTTGGCTCAGTGGTAGAGCATCGGCCTGGCGTGCAGAAGTCCCGGGTTCGATTCCCGGCCAGGGCACACAGGAGAAGCGCCCATCTGCTTCTCCACCCCTCCCCCTCTCCTTCCTCTCTGTCTCTCTCTTCCCCTCCCACAGCGAGGCTCCATTGGAGCAAAGATGGCCCGGGGATGGCTCCTTGGCCTCTGCCCCAGGCGCTAGAGTGGCTCTGGTCACAACAGAGCGATGCCCCGGAAGGGCAGAGCATCGCCCCCTGGTGGGCAGAGCGTCGCCCACTGGTGGGTGTGCCGGGTGGATCCTGGTCGGGTGCATGCGGGAGTCTGTCTGACTCTCTCCCCGTTTCCAGCTTCAGAAAAATACAAAAAAAAAAAAAAAAAAAAAGAAGTTCAGGGGTCACTACTATTAAATGGGGTCATTATCATTTAAAAGGACTAAAACTAACTTTGATCACTTACATCAACTCAGCTCAACCGAAATACCGTTCCTCCTCCTACAAACCTAAGCCAAACTAAGAGTCACAAATTCAAACTTCATGGAGCAAATATTAATGTACTCCTATAAAAAGATGTCAATGACCAATGATTCTATTACTTCAGTTAACATGAGCAGTACAAGGATAGACCTGTGAATAAGTCTTATTCTCCTTACCAAAATATAAGATAAATAAATCTAGAAGGAGCTGCCTAAAAAATGTAGAAACTAGCCTTGGCCAGTTAGCTCAGTGGTAGAGCATTGGCCTGGTATGTGGAAATCCTGGATTCGATTCCCAGTCAGAGCACACAGAAGTGACCATCTGCTTCTCCACCCCTCCATCTCCCCCTTCTCTCTCTCCTCCTCAAGCAAACATGCCTCAATTGGTTCATGCAAGTTGGCCCCAGGTGCTAAGAATAGCTTTACAGCCTCACTCAGGCACTAAAATAGTTTGGTTGCCGAGCAACAGGGCAGCAGCCCCAGATAGGCAGAGCATCGCCTGGTAGAGGGCTTGCCAGGTTGATCCTAGTCAGAGCACATGCGGGAGTCTGTCTCTTTGCCTCCCCTCCTCTGACTTAATTTAAAAAAAGAAAAAGTAGAAGCTAAAAACATCACTCAGTCTAGGGCTCACCTGGAAACCCACAAAGGAGATCTGCATGGAAAGAATGGTGCCCAGGCAGTAAACAGTACAGTAGGCCACATAGATCCGGTGGGAGAAACGTCCTGTGAGCATCAGCACCAGTACATGGAGAGGGATCAAGTTGATCAAGAACACATAACCTCCCCATGAAGAGACCTACGACAGGATGAAAAAGAACAGTTCCTCTCAGGACTCCTCCCCATACCACCACATTATACCTTAGGACGTTACCTGTGAACTTTTCAAAGAATATCCCTTTATAATAACTAGTACACTTTATTCATGCCAAGCGGCTTAAAGAGTTTAAATAACTGATTTCTCTAAATAGGAAAATCAAATTCACACCCTTTGTTCAATCCCCTGTTCCCTCTGGCTCCTGACATCAAAATTACAAAACAAGAAGCACCCAATCTTCAAGGTTTTATCTAGATTTTTTAGCTCACATGGAAGATTTAGGGACACATGGCGAACGGGAGCAAGTAGAAGTAGTTAAGGGAAGAAGTCTAAATGTACGTAAAATCAAATATAAAAGGAAAATTTAAGGGGAATATATCAGAAAAAAGAGTTGGCCAACCAATATGTACCCATAGGAAATATAATATCTGGAGAACTTTAAAATTAAAACAACTCTCTCTTGCTATTATACAATCGTTATCCATGCTTGCCTTGGATTAGTCTTTGTATGAATACAAGAGACAATAATGACTTCTAGCCCCCACTCCATGGTCTCAAAGCCCAAGAGCTACTTCCAATTTATATTAGTTGATCCCAGTAGGTACTGAGATACAGAGTGGCTCGTAGAAGAAAGAAGTAAAAAGTTACCATGTAGAAATAAGCAAGGGCACATTTGGCTGCCCAATAGATGGAACCAGTCTTTACTGCTTTGATCCACATGTAGTAGGTGAGTAGCATGCAAAAGATGGCAATTCCTGCAGAAAGAATGCACCAAAAAGTCAATAAAGGGCCATGCTGAAATAATATTTAAGAATATCATTCTAAAACAAACTGCCTGGATTCATATCTCAGATCTATTACCCATTTACAGTATTTTTTTTTTTTTTTTTTTTTTGGTGACAGAGAGAGACATACACGGAGAGAGGGAAAGATAGGGACAGACAGACAGGAAGGGAGAGAGATGAGAAACATCAATTCTTTGTTGACGCACCTTAGTTGTTCATTGATTGCTTTCTCATATGTGCCTTGACTGGGGGCTAGAGCAGAGCAAGTAACCTCTTACTCAAACCTGTGACCATGGGGTCATCTGTATGATCCCAAGCTCAGGCCAGTGACCCCGTGCTCAAGCTGGTGAGCCCATGCTCAAACCGGTTGAGTCTGTGCTCAAGCCAGCAACCTTGGGGTTTTGAATCTGGGTCCTCTGCATCCCAGTCTGACGCTCTATCCACAGTGCCACAGCCTGGTCAGGCAACAGTATAAATATTTTGACTTTGTCTATTTCTTACACAAATGACTCCATAATACTATCTACTTCATCATAAGTGTTGTAAAGAGAAATTGTTTCAAGTAAAGTACTTACAACAGTACCTTGCATACAGCAAGCACTCACTGAGTGTTGGCCATTATCACTAATATTCTTTCCAGGCACTAAATTCACAGCTAGCGTAGTCCTACATATGCCCTGTACCGTCCTGCATCTCCATCTTAACACAGGTGGTCTTCAGGCCCTGACTGCCATTCTCTTCACTATTTACCTGTTCGAAGTCCCAATCTAAGGGTCCAGTTCAACCTAAACTACTTCCAAAAAAAGCCTTCCCTGATCTAAAAATCTGAATGTTTCCGGCCCTGGCCGGTTGGCTCAGTGGTGGAGCGTTGGCCTGGCGTGCGGGAGTCCCGGGTTCGATTCCCGGCCAGGACACACAGGAGAAGCGCCCATCTGCTTCTCCACCCCTTCCCCTCTCCTTCCTCTCTGTCTCTCTCTTCCCCTCCCGCAGCCGAGGCTCCATTGGAGCAAAGATGGCCTGGGCGCTGAGGATGGCTCTGTGGCCTCTGCCTCAGGCGCTAGAATGGCTCTGGATGCAACAGAGCGACACACCAGAGGGGCAGAGCATCGCCCCCTGGTGGGCATGCCGGGTGGATCCCGGTCGGGCACATGCGGGGAGTCTGTCTGACTGCCTCCCCATTTCCAGCTTCAGAAAAATGAAAAAAAAAAAAAATATCTGAATGTTTCCTTTAACTACATTCACAAAGTACTTCATACTTCTCTCATGGCACACAATACTGTCTATTATTAGTTACTTTTACAGGTCTGTATACTGTATTTATCTTCCTTAATAAATTACAGGCTAATGTAATTTTATTTATGACCTATCTCTACAATTCCTTAATTAAAGTCATTATAGTTTTAAGGACATCCCTTCTGCTCATCTAGGAAAAAAAAGTAAATAAATGTTAAGAGTACCATCCAACACTAAAAATTAACTTTAATGACCCCAGAGATGAGTCAAAAGTGTTAGGTTAGAAAAATTACCAGCTACCTTTTACAGGGGTGATAGAAAGAGCACATAAACTTCTCTAAGGTCCCTTCTTGTTCATTTTTAATCTTCTTGTCCAGATGCCGTTTTTGCTATTGCAAAATGAATCCAAACTCTAATGCACTTCATGTAGTTCTATGGGAAAATAAAATGGACTGATCTTCTTCAGCATTTTAAGTCTTACCCTCATTATCATAGGAGCCAGCCACAGATCGGGAAATATATCCAGGAACTACAGCAATCATGGCCGCAGCAAGAAGTCCAGCCCCTGCATCCTGTAAGAAAAGAGGGTAATAGGAAGTTAACATCAGCACATCTAAGCAAGTCAAAGAAAGGATCCATTAACCCATTCAGTTTAAAATGGATCCAGAGAACAGTCCAACACTTAGAAATGTTCACCGCACAGAGCTAAAAACTTCACAGCAACACCCCATGATGATATCAAGTCTGAAACTGAGTACACATATACTAAGGACAAACAAATCATGTAAGCTGTCAAAAATTAGACAATGCCCCCACATGGGCTGTTTGGCTGAGGTATCTGAGGATTATGCATCCCTATCCCTAACAATATCTACACAGCACAGGAACACCAGTCACACCTCTAAAAGCTATGCAAGTACAAGCAAAAGAAGATAGTTATTACTTGAGCTAAAAAAACCCAACAAAGACAGGTGATCATCTATCTGGACCAAAGATGCCAGGAGTTTGGATAACCAAATTGCAGTATCACCAGGCAATAAGTGAGCTCAGAAGAGAGGGACCACAAAATGCAGCCCACGTCCAAAGAGAGAAAGAACTTGACTGTAACAGTTAAATCTGGGACAAAGGCAGCAAGAAGAAGGATGAAGAGGCTTCCGAACTAAATTCAAGTTTCCCAAACCCTTCTATTAATTTAACACCTCTCAGGTATCTCCCCAACACCATCACCACAAACTAAAAATAGCCTCCAAAGAGCCAGGTCAGCATGCAGAAACCTAGATAAAGAGAGTCAGTATTATCGAGTCTACTATAGAGGCCCTGACCGGTTGGCTCAGTGGTAGAGCGTCGGCCTGGCATGCAGAAGTACCGGGTTCGATTCCCGGCCAGGGCACACAGAAGTGCCCATCTGCTTCTCCACCCCTCCCCCTCTCCTTCCTCTCTGTCTCTCTCTTCCCCTCCCGCAGCCAAGGCTCCACTGGAGCTAAGATGGCCCGGGCGCTGGGGATGGCTCCTTGGCCTCTGCCCCAGGCGCTAGAGTGGCTCTGGTCGCAACAGAGCGACGCCCTGGAGGGGCAGAGCGTCGCCCTCTGGTGGGCGTGCCGGGTGGATCCTGGTGGGGCACATGCGGGAGTCTGTCTGACTGTCTCTCCCGTTTCCGGCTTCAGAAAAATACAGGGAAAAAATAAAGAAATAAATAAAAATAATAATAATCGAGTCTACTATAATAAAAGCCAAGTTGTTTAAAAAAGTTTTTTTTTTTTTTACAGAGACAGAGAGAGAGTCAGAGAGAGGGATAGACAGGAATGGAGAGATGAGAAGCATCAATCATTAATTTTTCGTTGCGCGTTGCAACACCTTAGTTGTTCATTGATTGCTTTCTCATATGTGCCTTGACCGTGGGCCTTCAGCAGACCGAGTAACCCCTTGCTCGAGCCAGCAACCTTGGGCTCAAGCTGGTGAGCTTTTTGCTCAAACCAGATGAGCCTGCACTCAAGCTGGCGACCTTGGGGTCTTGAACCTGGGTCTTCCACATCCCAGTCCAATGCTCTATCCACTGCACCACCATCTGGTCAGGCAAGGATTTCTAAATATTAGGGGTTGAACACACAATAAAGTATACAGATGATGTGTTGTAGAATTGTGTACCTGAATCCTATATAATTTTGTTAACCAGTGTCACCCAATAAATTCAACAAAAAGGAAAAAATTTTTCTAATACATGTTAAAAAAAATCAACAAATAACTGCTAAGTGTTCATTTTCAGTAGGAAGAACTAACCACTTTAAGAGTTATTTTTCTTTCTTTTTTTTTTTAAAGTGAGAGGAGGGGAGATAGAAAGACTGAATCCCATGAGACCGAACCGGGATTCATCCAGCAACCCCGTCTGAATCCGATGCTTGAATCAACTGAGCTATCCTCAGCGCCTGCAGCAGATGCACAAACCAATTGAGCCACTGGCTGTGAGAGAGGAAGGGGAAGAGGGGGAGAGAGGGGAAGAGAAGTGGATGGTTGGTTCTCAAGTGTGCCCTGACTGGGGATCGAACCTGGGACTTTCGCACACCAGGCCAATGCTCTATCCACTGAGCAAACCAGCCAGGGCCGGAAGTTATTTTTCCTTTCCCTTAGACTGTGAAGACTTCAAAATTTAAACCTTACATTTTGAATTTTCAATGTTTTTTTTTCCTAATGTAGGAATTCACATTTGAACCTCGAATGTTCTCTTTAAAGGACAAAGTTATTAATGATAAGAAACCACATATTCTAGAAAGGGGCTGGAGTGAATCCAGTAATTTGGCCAGTGAAAGCTGTCTTTAGCCTCTGGTTCCCTACCCTGCAAAGATTCAGTCCCCCACCCTTTACCAACGACCAGAAAGGTTCAACAACATTCATTCCCACGCCTCCTGTCACCCCAAATCCTTCACCTTGAGCTCTTTGGTAAGGTGGTACGTGACGATGGTGGTGAAGGAAGAGAAGAGAGGGGCCAGGAACACACAGACATTCCGAATGTCGATGGTGATGTGGAAAAAATGGAGTACATGGTAGATTGCAGCAGAGGTGATCATTAAGCCTGTAACAGGAAGAAGAAACTCCATTAGGTTATCCTAGAAGAAAGAACTTAAAAGAAAAGGGAAAGGGGAAATCCAAGTATCAGTAAGTGACAACTCGGTCTTGATAAACCACCAGAAATACTAACAGAGAAACTACAGTAGTCCTATAAATTTCTCTCCTAAGGATTTAATCGGAAGTCCAGAATTTATGAAAAACTCCATCCCCACTCTCCCATACATGTTCTTCTGTCTATAATATCCACTTTTTGGAATCTGTAATCAAAATGAAATTACAAGTGTCACAACATTAAGATATTAGAAATAAATTGTTCTATAATATACAAATATTTCTGTTTTTTAAAAAAAATCCTGGCCCTGGCCGGTTGGCTCAGCGGTAGAGCGTCGGCCTGGCGTGCGGGGTACCCGGGTTCGATTCCCGGCCAGGGCACATAGGAGAAGCGCCCATTTGCTTCTCCACCACCCCCCCCTTCCTCTCTGTCTCTCTCTTCCCCTCCCGCAGCCAAGGCTCCATCGGAGCAAAGATGGCCCGGGCGCTGGGGATGGCTTCTTGGCCTCTGCCCTAGGCGCTAGAGTGGCTCTGGTTGCTGCAGAGCCACGCCCCGGAGGGGCAGAGCATCGCCCCCTGGTGGGCAGAGCTCCCCCCCTGGTGGGCGCATGCAGGAGTCTGTCTGATTGTCTCTCCCCGTTTCCAGCTTCAGAAAAATACAGAAAAAAAAAAAAAATAAGAAAAAAAAAATTAAAAAAAAAAAAAAATCCTGTTTCCCTCACCTGGGTATATTGTTCCTCCAATGATTCGGCCCAACGGATACCAGGCCCGGTCATCAAACCAGTTATGGAATTTATAAAATCCCTCTTCAGCCAGGAACCGGGTAGTCCGATAATTAAAGTAGCTATAGCAAGGAAAAAAAGATCATACCTCCTCTTCATACTCAAATACTTACAGTAAATTTTGCTCCTCAGGTTATACCACTGAAGAACTTATCATAACTCCAATATAGTCAGTTTGGTGCCAAATATTATGCCAAGCATGAAAATCATTTTAGTATTACTGTAAGTATCATTTCTAGCTCCATGCTTGTCTCAACTAAAGCACTGCTTCTCTCATAAGAGAATGCAACTAAAGCCTAACATTATAATAAAGCTCTCTAGCAAGATACCTCATCAGGCTGGCATGTAGCAGGCATTACCACCAGGCAGAACATTCAAGCATCCAAAAGGCAAAACAGCTGCAACGTGGACACCAATAAATTTGGCTTTTTTCAAGTGACAGGAACATTTCCATATTGCACACAAGGACATGTGGATAAGTTCAAGTGATGAGACTCTCTAAAGATGTTTGTTTAACATCATACACAGTATAAAAATTTTTTGACCCACTCCATAATACAAACTTAATTCTCATGTTATTTAAAATAGCTCTAAAGGCTACCTACAAAATAGTGTAAAATGTGGCCCTGGCCTGTTGGCTCAGTGGTAGAGCGTCGGCCTGGCGTGCAGAAGTCCCAGGTTCGATTCTCGGCCAGGGCACACAGAAGTGCCCATCTGCTTCTCCACCCCTCCCCCTCTCCTTCCTCTCTGTCTCTCTCTTCCCCTCCCGCAGCGAGGCTCCATTGAAGCAAAGATGGCCCGGGCGCTGGGGATGGCTCCTTGGCCTCTGCCCCAGGTGCTAGAGTGGCTCTGGTCGCAACAGAGCGTCGCCCCCTGGTGGGCATGCCGGGTGGATCCCGGTTGGGCGCATGCGGGAGTCTGACTGTCTCTCCCCATTTACAGCTTCAGAAAAATACAAAAAAAAAAAAAAAAAAAAAAATTGTGTAAAATGTAATTTACAGTAAAAATATTTGATATAAAACACAGCATTATACATGGAAAGATACAATTCTTTAGGTCTAAGCCATATAACCAACCCCTTCTCTTAAATTTCTCACTTAAATTTTTTTTCAAAAAATAATTTAAAAGGCAAAAAATATAAATAAATAAATAAATAAATAAATAAATAAATGGAATTGTTTAATGAGTAAAGATACTCATTCCTGCTCACCCCTCTAATCCTATTTCCTCCTCGGTCAGTCAAGTTTCAGTAGCTAAAGTAGAAGAGGGAGAAATCCCTATCCTTCTGTTTATTGCTAATGAATTTATAATGATAACTGTCAGACAGGAGGGTAAGGATAACAGGCAGTTAACATGTGTCAGAACTGTGTCCTTTGCCTAACCATAGGAGAGGCAGTATATATATATAAGAGAGGAAGTATAAGTTAGTGGGAATAGGTCTGGACTAGGGTCACACCCCAGGCCTCAATTTTCTGCTCTGCAAGTGGAAATGTCAAATCATAAGATTTTTTTTGTGTGTGTGACAGAGATAGTGAGAGAGGGATAGGGACAGACTGACAGGAAAGGAGATGAGAAACATCAATTCTTCGTTGCAGCTCCTTAGTTGTTCATTGATTGCTTTCTCCTATGTGCCTTGACTGGGGGTCTACAGCAGAGCAAGTGACCCCTTGCTCAAGCCAGCGGCCTTGGGCTTCAAGCCAGCAACCATGGGGTCATATCTATGATCCCACACTCAAGCTAGTGACCCCGCACTCAAACCGATGAGCCTGCACTCAAGCCAACGCCCTTGGAGTTTCAAACCTGGGTTCTCTGTGGCCCAGTCCGATGCTCTATCCAATGCACCACCACCTGGTCAGGCACAAATCACAAGATCTTTACAGTAGGTTCCAGTTCTCTGACTAAAGAGCAGGTATTCTTGCTTTCCCTGGCCATCACACCTCAATGTTTGCCCATCTAGAGGTTCTGAAAGAAAGCCCTGACTCAAGATTAAGAAACAAAAGGAGCCTGACCAGGCGGTGGCATAGTAGATAGAGCATCGGACTGGGATGAGGACCCCAAGTTCGAGACCCCAAGGTCGCCAGCTTGAGTGTGTGCTCATCTGGTCTGAGCAAAGCTCACCAGCTTAGATTCAAGGTCGCTAGCTCGAACAAGGGGTCACTGCAGCCCCACGGTCAAGGCACATATGAGAAAGCAATCAATGAACAACTAAGGTGTCGCAACAAAAAACTAATGATTGATGCTTCTCATCTTTCTCCATTCCTGTCTGTCCCTATCGATTCCTCTCTCTGACTCTGTCTCTGAAAAAAAAATAAACAAAAGGAAGTGCATTTCCTCATTCATGAGAAAATATATAAACTGTTTTAGGGGAATCCCAAAGAAGGTATCTGTATGCCTTCAAAGTGCTTTCAAATATCTACACAAAACAAAATGACAAATTTACAAATATAGGCAGGACATTTTGAATCAATCCTCTATAATCAGAATATGCTATTTTTAAGTTATCAATGATATTTCAAGAACCTATGCTTCTGGCTCTCCAATTTTTTAATTAAGCCTTAATTTTAGGCAATATAACATAGTGACTCCAGTGTCTAGAGACAGATACACCTAGAGTCAAATCTTGGCTCCTCCATTTACTGAATGTGTAACCCTGAATCATCTCTCCCAAGCCTCAGTCTCATTTGTGAAAAACAGATGAAGCACTACACCTCCATCTCATAGGGCTGTAGTTAGGTTTTAGAGACAATCTGTAAAACAGTGTTTGCAACATAATGAATGCTCCATAAATGTGTTACACCTATATCGTTTTTATTTAATGATCAAAATCCCTAATCAAACTCATATCTTTAAATTTTCCTCAATGTCTTAGAATTTAACTGGTAGGCCCAATTTCTAACATATAAATTGTTAAACAAAAAAAAATGTCACAGATTTTAAGTTCATGACTTATGATTTTCTTTTGAGTCTAAAACACACACCAGGCCCCTTTCCCTCAATCTGCATCCTGTTGACCAAGCTGAGAAACCAGACGGCTCTTAGTCTAGCTAAATTTTAAGTGACAGGCAAGCACGCCAGCAACACTTCTTACATTTTTTTAAGTTTAAGAGAGTCACTTGGTTATTTCTAATAAAATGTTTCAAAAGACAATTATCTCCTTTAGAAAACTTGAGGGATTTTCCCCTAAGTATATATAGAAAGTACATCCCCATCACTACAAGCTGACTGGAATGTGAATTTGAGACCCATGAACCTGAATGCTCTTCAAAGAAAATACCAAACCAAGCAAAGGTACTCACGGATCAAACTCATGGATGACACTTTCAAATCTCAGAACAGCAAAGAGACGAGTGGAGAATGCTACAAACACCAGAAAATTAATATTTCAATGGTAATATCCCATGAAAAATAATAGTAGTTATATTATAAAAAGAACAGTATTATCCAGCACAGAAGTCACAGGATATATAAAAATGATCACTGAATCAAGTATTTATCCGTCCCTCCCACATAAAAGAAAGCAGCTCATTTTCTCCTGATAATGACATCTACATTTTCCACTTAGGCAACACACATTTAACTGGTTATTATCAATACCTATAATAGTGCGTTCATCTATTAATACTGCACTCAACTTACATGGTCATCTTTCATATATGTTGAATTACCCACACTAACCTTAATTTTGAAGCAAACCAAGAGGTAATGCAATCAAGACTATACCTATAACTCATAAAGAGCTAAAATACCTAAAAACAGGAGGTTCTGAAGAGACTTTCAGAAATACTAAGATAACTAAACTGAAGAAAACTGTCTTTTTGAAGTTTAGTATCTAAAGGCCCTATGAGAAAACAGAATTAGTATAACATGGCTTCCCATTCTTTCTCAGATGATCACTAGTCCTTTTATAATTCTTGCTTCTTCTGGCTTCATAAAGTTATACTCATGGAGAACAGTAAAAAGAACACATTACAATGTGCTGAAAGAATAAGAAAGGCAGTCTTGGTTTTTTTCAAGATTTTCTTCCTTTCCATCCCCAAAGAAAGAGTGTTCCACATGCATACTCACATAACACAGCAGCCATTGATAGAATGAGAAGCTTCAGAAGTGTGTCCTGCTTCTCATAGGACAACCGCAAAAATCCCAGCTTAGTCATCTTGATATCAATGGGTGGCAACAGATGACACTCAAATAGCTAAGATGGAAAAATCAAGACCACTGGATATTGAATACCTTCAATATACCTAATAATTCACTTTCATATTTTATAGTGGTAAAGAAACATAGAGGAGACAGGACCTAGAGAACACACCAGAGGGTCAAGGGCTAATACTAATAAGCAAGTCTTGCCTGAATTATGTATAACTGACTGGCAAGTAAGTAGGCACAAGTCCGGCCTATGTGTTAAGACTAAAAAGAAATGATTAGACCTATCACCATAATTCTGGTTCCTACCTCCTCACAGCTAACAAGTACCATAGCAAAGCTGGCAATAGTGTGGTATCACAGGTGTAAAGAGGAAGTAAATGAATAGAAAAATGGGAGTTGGAGATAGAGATGCAAAGAAAATAGAAAAGACTGCAAATAGAGAAAAAAAATAACTGGAGACAGAGCATTCAAGAAGAGGCAGGTATGTATGAAAGAAAGCAAGGGATGAATATTGAATACAGAGTGAAAGTAGAAAGCGGAGAAATAACTGAATCAGCACAATTTACTGAGAGTCTTCTGTTCCAAACACCAGTGGGAATGCAGGGTCAACTAAAAAGGCCTGACTGATCAGGAACACAGTAGTGCACTCGGGAAGAGGGGGAGATACATATACACAGATCACTGCACTTTCAATCAGATACATCACACTGTAACTGTTGCTCAGATTTATACCTGCTTTTAATCAGCTGTCTCAAGGCATCTCTGTAACTGACACTGCTGATTTAAGCCACTGATCCCAGAAAGAACTCAGGGAACCAGAAGACAATCTGAAGGGAAAAGAAAATGTTTCCTACTGAAGAAAAGCTAAGGGGAACGTGATGAACAAAATTTGTTGGCAATAATTTACCAAAGGAAATTAGCTATTTCTGTTTAAGATACTGTATTACCTTCTTAAACCATAAGTTGGCCAGTGGCTAAGTGATAGACAATATAATAATAAAGGATATGCAACATTGTTCAAAGCTGCGGAGGGGGGGCTGCACCCCTCCTGATCTTTTAGTTTTTACATTTACTAGAGAAAAAAAATAACAATGAATTGGGTGGGAGGCATGAACATGAAGAATCATATATTCCTATCTCAACAGTGAGAAATCAAGCATCTTTTCCACAATTAACTGTTCCAGGGGAGCAGTTTTACTTGTGTTTTTAATTACAATCCCAAAGAAAAGCCTTATCTTGCGATCAAAAATCAACATCTACTCCAGGAAGTCAATATCGCAGCCACATCCCTCAGGTTTGTGTTTGTTTTCTGGAATGCCTGAAACAAAAACTTAACACCACTGAGTTGATATGAGCCACACTTAGAAGAGTAAGCAGAGGAAAGGAGAGTAGGAGAACCTCTACCTGAAAGCCGAGTACAGGAGCTGGTAATTTAAGACAGGACCTTAAGGGAGTTCCAGTGTGCTCTCTGGTCATTTTCTAACAGCCTCACGCAAGGAAGTGTAAAGATACTTGGCTTTAATTAAACACTTAGCATCTCTCCGCAACCTCGCCTGCAAGCTGTGGCACCCTGGTCCCACCCAGGTTCTAGTTCTCAAGACAGCACCCTCCCACAGCCGTTCGCCTGCACCCTATCTCATCCTCCCACACTCCTGCACTCCCCTCCTCCCTCTCACTCCCTCCTGCGGTCCCACGTCCTGTCCCCCACCCCCACCCCCAGACAGCCGCCACCTCAGCATCCTGAGCACCTTTCCCTCCAGGACCAGTCCCAGGATCCCTGCTTCCCCCTGCACTCCGGAGGAAGAGAACCTGCACCCCAAACCTGCACCTCTTTCCAATCTCGGGCGCTCCAACACCACACCCCACGTCCCATCCTCCGCGCCCTACGGAGGGTTTTCCTTCCCCATCCCCCCCCCTTTGGAGCCCCACCTCTGATACTTCCCTCAGCCCCATTAACGCGCTGGCTCGCACCTGCGGCAATTCTCAAGTGCGATCCCACAGCCGTCTCACCTAGCGGCGTGCCTCAGAATTCCGCTCTCTTCCCACCGCCATCCGCTCAGCGGCGCACTCAACCCTGGCAGAAGCCGATTCCTCCTCCCGGATAGCTTCTCATTGGCTGGCTCAGAGCCGACACGACACTTCGGGAGAACAATAGGGTCATGGAACTGTCTGTCAGACCCAAAGGCGTGAACAAAGCCGCGCTCGCAATTCTTAATTGGACAATACAAAAGTTACTTAGCATCCGGGAGAGGGGGGAACTCGTACTCCCGCCGACCTGTGATTGGCCGGCTAGTGAGAGCGAGGGCGCAGACGGAACGCGCTCAAGGCAGTTTGGTTGAGGGCCGAGGAGTGACGTGTCGGTCTGCGGACCTCGAGGAAGTCGCGGGGTGGGGACTGAGTGACCCGTTGACCCGAGCACGTGACGGAAGCGGAAAACACGTGAAGGGTTAGCCAATAGAATAAATCTTTGGTCTCTGATTGAGGAACGTTTTTTTCTTGAAGGTAAAAATTGTTACCTAACATAAATAAAGTTTTCTACCTGTGATCAGTGAAAACGCAAACGCTTCCTGGTGTACATCCCGTGTCGGAGAGCTCGCCAGGGGCTGTTTTCCACGGCCTTCTGGAGCCAGCGGCGGACAGAGCCCTGCGGACTCGACGCGGTTCCCTTCTAAGCCCTGACTGGGTGACTGCGCGTCTGACCCAAGGGGCGACGGCCCACTGAAGGACACCACCTGACCCGCGGAAGCCGTCCTCTGCCCTCGCCACGAAAGACTGTTGCCGAAGGCTGCGCTGCTTCAGCAGCCAGCTCCATCTAGGAAAGCAGTCTACCACACACACTTACCGAAAGCACATTTAAATCAGTGTTTCGGAATCGCGTGCATTTTTCAGAATTCATGTGACCAGGTTCACGCCCCCCCCCCCCCCGACTTTATGATCCAATAGGTGTTTGTTTAATGCAATTAAACAAAAGTTTATTCAATGTAATTAACTGAAAGAGCTGCAGAATCTCAAGTACATGCTTCTTCAAAACAAGTTAGGTTTCTTTTTTTTTTTTTTTTTTTTGTATTTTTCTGAAGCTGGAAACGGGGAGAGACAGACAGACTCCCGCATGCGCCCCACCAGGATCCACCCGGCACGCCCACCAGGGGCGACGCTCTGCCCACCAAGGGGCGACACTCTGCCCACCAAGGGGCGATGCTCTGCCCCTCCGGGGCGTCGCTCTGTTGCGACCAGAGCCACTCTAGCGCCTGGGGCAGAGGCCAAGGAGCCAACCCCAGCGCCCGGGCCATCTTTGCTCCAATGGAGCCTTGGCTGCAGGAGGGGAAGAGAGAGACAGAGGAAGGAGAAGGGGAGGGGTGGAGAAGCAAATGGGCGCTTCTCCTATGTGCCCTGGCCGGGAATCAAACCTGGGTCCCCCGCACGCCAGGCCGACGCTCTACCGCTGAGCCAACCGGCCAGGGCCACAAGTTAGGTTTCTTTCCCGGGGTGGGGGATTAAAATAAAAGATTCCCATTAAAATAAGAAAGATTCCCTTAACATTTTAAAAAAATATTGTTGCGGCCTGACCTGTGGTGGCGCAGTGGATAAAGCATCGACCTGGAAATGCTGAGTTCGCCGGTTCAAAACCCTGGGCTTGCCTGGTCAAGGCACATATGGGAGTTGATGCTTCCAGCTCCTCCCCCTTTCTCTCTCTCTCTGTCTCTCTCTCCTCTCTCTCCCTCTCTCTGTCCTCTCTAAAAATGAATAAATAAAAAAAATTAAAAAAAAATATTGTTGCAAGAACATTAAGATGGGGTTCTCATTAGTTTTTTTTGTTTGTTTTTTGTTGTTTTGTTGTTGTTTTTTACAGAGAGTCAGAGAGAGGGATAGATAGGGACAGACAGACAGGAATGGAGAGAGATGAGAAGCATCAATCATTAGTTTTTCATTGCGCGTTGCAACACCTTAGTTGTTCATTGATTGCTCTCTCACATGTAGCAACCTTGGGTTCAAGCTGTCCAGCCCTTGCTCAAACCAGACGAGCTCGCGCTCAAGCTGGCGACCTTGAGTCCTCAAACCTGGGTCCTCCGCATCCCAGTCCAACGCTCCATCCAATGCACCGCCGCGTGGTCAGGCTAGTTTTTTAAATTATTGAACATGTTTCTTAAACTTTCAGAAGTCAAAATATACAGTACTAAAGAACAAAGTAGAAAATCTGAACCCATTTATAGGATCATTCTTTAATCCAATTGATAGGGAAAGGCTGGGTCACCCTGGCTATGAGTATTCCAAAGTTGCCATTGGATCCTGGTCAGGGAGCATGCAGGAGTCAGCTGATGGGTGCACGAATGGGTGGAACAGCAAATTGATGCTTCTCTTTCCTTTCCACTCTATCTCTAAAATCAATTTTTAGCCTGACCAGGCGGTGGCGCAACAGATAGAGCGTCGGACTGGGATGCGGAGGACCCGAGTTCAAGACCCCGAGGTCACCAACTTGAGCGCGGGCTCATCTGGTTTGAGCAAAAGCTCACCAGCTTAGACCCAAGGTTGCTGGCTCGAGCAAGGGGTTACTCAGTCTGCTGAAGGTCTGTGGTCAAGGCACATATGAGAAAGCAAGCAATGAACAACTAAAGTGTCGCAATGCGCTAAAAAATTTTAGGCGGCTATTTTTTGCTTGCTTTGTAGGAAATTATTGTCATTTCCTCTGGAGCTCTTGGTCTCTCCTGAAGTGTCTACGTACCTCTTTTGTATCACAGGTCAAAAGAAACATGTTTTCTGGAGCATATCAGAGTAATCTATTTTCTTTTTTTTTTTTTAGTTTTTTTTTTTTTTCCCTTCATGCATTACTCAATAGTGCCACATTTATCATTTTTACCAAATACATTTAAACAACAGTTTTACAATTCCTTTGAGGGCTCTCTAGGATTTTTTTTTTTTTTTTTTTTTTTTTTTTTTAAAGAGACAGAGAGGGAGTCAGAGAGAGAGAGGTATAGACAGGGACAGACAGACAGGAACGGAGAGATGAGAAGCATCAATCATTAGTTTTTCTTTGCGCATTGCAACACCTCAATTGTTCATTGATTGCCTTCTTATATGTGCCTTGACCGCGGGCCTTCAGCAGACCGAGTAACCCCTTGCTCGAGCCAGCGACCTTGGGCTCAAGCTGGTGAGCTTTTGCTCAAACCAGATGAGGACTCGCTCAAGCTGGAGACCTTGGGGTCTCGAACCTGGGTCTTCCGCATCCCGTCCGATGCTCTATCCACTGCACCACCGCCCGGTCAGACTCTATTTTCTTCTTGATGTACTTCCCAGAACCTACCTTTCCATGTGGGCTGCAAAACTCTACAGTATTACCAAGATTTCTTCTCAATGCACTGATTCCACTGTTTCATATCATTTGGTTCGATGTTTTGTTTTAATTAATAATCTATTTCTTGTATTTCACCGCCCGGTCAGACTCTATTTTCTTCTTGATGTACTTCCCAGAACCTACCTTTCCATGTGGGCTGCAAAACTCTACAGTATTACCAAGATTTCTTCTCAATGCACTGATTCCACTGTTTCATATCATTTGGTTCGATGTTTTGTTTTAATTAATAATCTATTTCTTGTATTTATTTTTCATTTTGATAGATTTTTCAGGTAACTTTTTTCAGGAAAGCTGAATGTAAAGCAAACAGTGCCTTCATTTTGTCCTTAATCACTAACAACTAGATTTAGAATTACAAGAACGTAAGTGGGACCATCCTATTCCATATACACAGCAGCACAGATAAAAGTATTTTAAAGGTATTACAATTTTATATTATCCATGGTTGACCTTGAGACGTTTGATGCCAATGTAAATCACATTCCTGTGTAAGTAACCTGTTTTTCTCCAATAAATTATTTTCCCTTAGAGATCTTATCAATGTGTGTGTGTGTGTGTGGGGGGGGGGGTCCTTCATTTTTCCTGCTCTATATTTGTCCCTATTTGCAAACTCCAATTTTCATCATCAGTCCAGGAAATTTTTTGTCTCCATGCATATTTTCTCAAGTTGCTATTAGACAAATGTTGGAATCCTGATTCTTGGATACCTGTGTGATTCTTAACTTTTTCCGTGTCTTGATCATTTTGCTCTGTTCTGGGAGATTGCCTCAACTTTATCTGGTGCTTCTCATTTAGCCTCCTCAGTATCACTTTTATAAGGCATTTCATTTTATGTCAAAATACTGCTTTAATTTGAGAGAACTTTCCTATTTTGTCCCTTTTTCACAACAATCTGTTCTTATTTCATTGATGCAATAGCTTCCCAAATTTCTGTGCAAGTAGTTATTAGAATTTTTAAAGTTTTGTTTCTAGAATCACATTTCCTCCCTGGACAGGTAGTATTACATGTATTTTTGGAAAGCTCCTTAGATAACTCTGAGGTTGATCCCAAGTTAAGAACTACTTTTCTAGCCCTGGCCAGATAGCTCAGATGGTTGGAGCGTCATCCCAAAGCGCAGGAGTTGCCAGTTTGACCCCGTTATGGCACATACAAGACAGATAGAAGTTCCTGTCTTTCTCTCCCTCTCTCCCTCCTGTCTCTCTCTAAAATCAATACAATAAACATTAAAATAAAATTATCTAAATGGTCAGACGGTTGGTATTTTCCCCATTGGTCTGAAAAGACTACAATACATCTAAATTTGGAATCAGCAAGTTAGTAAAACAAGAATGAGGCTGAACACATGGCCTACTCTCTCATCCTAATCAGATTCTCGGAATCCTGATGTCTTATTCAAGTAGAGAGACCTGTGGAAAATAGTAGCTAGTTATTTGAACACATAAATTTTAAAAATTTGCTTCATCACTTTTGTCAGTCTCTTTTACTGTACTGTTAGGTCCAAGTGGGCAGTACTTCTTTCTGGCTCACCCTTGAATCCACAGTGCCTGACGGAAAAGGGGCTCAAATGCTTGTTACATGATTAAGTCATCTATTCTGCCACTTAAACCTTTTACTGGTTCTGTAGACTCACTTTAGGTCCATCCAAAGTATCCCACTGATGTATGGCTCCTATTGTTAAAAGGCCTAAGTTACACTGACCTAAAAAGTCAGCTTCCTTTCAACTTCTGGGAGTTAGGTAGCATGGAACTGCTAGTGGGGTAGGAAGGGGAGGGGTGGGATTGATGACTGCTAAATCTCTCTTCCATTGTACTACTTAAGCTGGTTCACAAACCTCCAACCATTAGTCGCTCTTCTGGGTTTCTCCTAATTCCTCTTAAACTTTATCTTGGCCCTTACAATGTAAAAGCAATTAGTAAGTCAGCTCATGAATCTGTTCACTTAAGTTTTTAGCAGACTTAACCTACCCTGCCCAGATCTGAAACACTTACTTTCTAATTCCTCCACAGTTGCTATAATGTATAACTCAGCTCTAGATAGGATAAAAGGGTAGTGTTTTGAACCACATACACCCGTCCAAGCTGTGATGTTTATACCTAAAAAGAGCTTTTATGAACATGATTCCTTAGATCTTAATGGATGCATGATTAAAACTCACCTCTCTGATTGTCATCTTTACGAATTTCCAAATTTCTATTGTAGATGTGCCACAAGCCTGCCCTCTCAATTACACTGAAACGGGAGATTCCTCACTTCCAATCACTGTAAGCATTTTCTATAGTGCTAGATAAAATCATGTGCCTTCATCCACTCAACCTTTCTAAACTAACAGTTGGTACCCATACAAATTTTATGCAGCAAAGATGTGGCCACTTAAATAACCAAGTTGAATTTAAAACAAACAACTAATCTTAAGGTAATCAATGATGAGTTACAAGCTGATGAAATACAGAGGTCTTCAAACCACCTCCACAGCAAACTGGCAGTTCTCTGCAATATTAGTGTACTGCCAAATGATCAGAGATGTCACGGAGTAGTACTATAAGTAAATCTCATTTTAAATTATGTCTTTTACAATTTTTTTGCACAAGCTGGAAAACAATGCCTAATTCCAAGATATCCATTATTTTAAAAACTTCTGCACCTTGAACTTGGTTCTTATCTCCTAGCAGGGACAGACAGACAAGAAGGGAGAGGGATGAGCAACATCAATTCTTCGTTGGGGTTCCTTAGTTGTTCATTGATTGATTTCTCATATGTGCCTTTACCAGAGGGCTACAGCAAACCGAGTGACCCCTTGCTCGAGCCAGCAACCTTGGGCTCAAGCTGGTGAACCTTGCTCAAACCAGATGAGCCCGCGCTCAAGCTGGTGACCTCGGGGTCTTGAACCTGGGTCCTCCACATCCCAGTCCAACACTCTATTCACTGTGCCACCACCTGATCAGGCCCAGCAGTGATTTTTAAACCCTTTATTTGTCTTGTACATAATAAAAGTTTGTGTTAACCAAATGTCTAATTTCTAATGAGAATGTTCAATACACTGAAATTGAAAAAGATCTCTCCATTCATAAATACACAGGAGAGATGAACACATTGACTTTAAGACAAATAATTCAACAATCCTAAATTCTTTCCAACTGTTAACATGATCATCATCATCAAATAATCCAGACTCCCTCAGGGAACAATTTTCAGGACTAAACTCTCAAAAAACTGGCCCTGGCCGGTTGGCTCGGCGGTGGAGCGTTGGCCTGGCGTGCGGGGGACCCGGGTTCGATTCCCGGTCAGGGCACGTGGGAGAAGCGCCCATTTGCTTCTCCACCCACCCCCCTCTTTCCTCTCTGTCTCTCTCTTCCTCTCCCGCAGCCGAGGCTCCATTGGAGCAAGGATGGCCCGGGCGCTGGGGATGGCTCTTTGGCCTCTGCCCCAGGCGCTGGAGTGGCTCTGGTCGCAGCAGAGCGACGACCCCCGGTGGGCAGAGCGTCGCCCCTGGTGGGCGTGCTGGGTGGATCCCGGTCGGGCGCATGCGGGAGTCTGTCTGTCTCTCCGTTTCCAGCTTCAGAAGAATACAAAAAAAAAAAAAAAAAACTAACCAAATTTATTCAAGACAAAGTCTTGCATTCCATGAATATATGTTTCTTGAGGTGATATGCAAATTCAACCATTACATACCTTATGGGAAACCAGCTCATGTTTAATTGTGACATTTCAAAATTGTACAAGTATTTTGACATCTGCCCCCTCCCATATTTAATCTTTTTAAAATGACAGAAAAACACCAATCACAGGTTTAATGGGTTTAATAAGTTTACCCCTTCAGTTCCTATTTGCAGCACCCAATATTCCTTTGAAACACCAGACAGACCCAACAAATAGCTGACAGTAAAGTTCAGACCTGCAAAGTTTAAAAGTTCAGGTTCTCTGAGCATTCTGTGTTGCAGTGGCACTTGTCCAAAACTGGTACCTCCCTATAGTTGGGGAACTTTAAATGTACCAGCGAAAAAAACTTTTTTCCCCTTCAAGGGGAAGAAAAATCACTCCTTAAAACCCAGCAGATCTGGCTGTGAGGTCTTTCCTCCTGTCCCATCTCTTCAGGCTTATTTTTTGCAGTGGAGCAAGAGAGACCAAAATCTAACCTGAGTTACAAGAAACAAGACAGTGATGGCTATAAAGGAAGTGACAAGGAGCAAATGAGATACTCCTTTACCTCCCACATCCAATATATGTGCTTCACAGAAAAACAACAAAAATAACAGGTCCACAAAATACAAAAGCTAGAATTACAAAACCCATTCATCCAAGGGTGGTGGAAGGCTGGAAGGGGAGGTGGGAGAATAAATGGCACAGGGAGAAAAGGTATTCAAATCAGTCCAGGCACAGGGGCTGGCAAATGCTAGAAAAGAGCTGCAGAAAAAACCTGTGGTCCTTTCAGACTTATGGTGTTAAAAATCCACACACTGGTGGCAGGAAGATTGTGTCTTACGTGCACCAGAAACAAAAAATCCTCAGAAGGGAATACGCAGACGGCCCTTGGCAGAGTGGGTCCTGCCTTCCCTGGTCGGGGAGGTGAACAAGGAAAGAGCTGCACAGCCTCATTCCAATCCCGATCATGCCCTCTGGATGGCAGGTGACTCAATGGCCTACAGCAGCCTTCAGTTTGGCAGGAGACGAATGTGGTGACGGGAACTTCTCTGCAGAGGTTGAGCTACTAAGGGCAGACTGCAGGTAGACTGTCTTGTGGAAGAGTCTGTTGCTTAAGAAAACCACCAAGGAGAAGAGGCGCAATTGGAAAAGGCTAAAAGGCAAGAAACCAAACTTGTTAGATCCCTAGTTGATCAGCATTATTTGACAAATGAAATTTGACTACATTGAATTTAGAATGACATGGGAAAGTAAGACAAGTGAAATCTGATTAAGGAAGTACATATATCAGACATGGATTAAATAGGCAGCAACTAAAGAACACACTGGGTCCTCTCATTGTCCTGGGCGCAATGAAATCGCACCATTTAAAGTATCAAAGCTTAATGGGAATAAAGTTATATTTCAGATTAATTCTGACTTGAGAAACACTTTTATAGCTGATTTCAGGGCACAAACTTTAAGCTATGTTGGAAGATATCATATGCTGTATATAGTTCATTTTCAAGCGTAAATTATGCCTAAGACTCACACTGAGCATTCTAAATGGCAAAAGCATGTAAAAATCCAAACAGATGTGATATTCATAACATGTGCATCCTCACTGACAACCAAAACTGATCAGAAACTGAGCTTTTCTTTGAAGTGATGAAACTTTTGGAATGCTAGTATTACTGCTAAAGATTCATTTTAAATACTTTGTTTTACTATTATTATCAATAAACTCCCATCAGCAGATCACATGCCATAATTATGTTTTTAAAAAGTTGGCCATTGGCCCTGGTAGAGCGTCGGCCTGGCGTGCAGAAGTCCCAGGTTCGATTCCCAGCCAGGGCACACAGGAGAAGCGCCCATCTGCTTCTCCACCCCTCCCCCTCTCCTTCCTCTCTGTCTCTCTCTTCCCCTCCCGCAGCCGAGGCTCCATTGGAGCAAAGATGGCCCGGGCGCTGGGGATGGCTCCTTGGCCTCTGCCCCAGGTGCTAGAGTGGCTCTCGTCACAACAGAGCGACTCCCCGGAGGGGCAGAGCGTCGCTCCCTGGTGGGCGTGCCGGGTGGATCCCGGTTGGGCGCATGCAGGAGTCTGTCTGACTGTCTCTCCCCATTTCCAGCTTCAGAAAAATACCAAAAAAAAAAAAAAAAAAAGTTGGCTATTCTCCCTGGCCAGTTTGCTCAGTGGATAGAGCAACTGCCCAGTATGCATATGTCCTAGGTTCCATCCCTGGTTAGGGCACACATGAGAACCTACCATCTGCTTCTCTTCTCTTCCCTCTCCCCCACTTCTCTCTCTCTTTCCCTCTCACAGCCAGTGCCTCAAATGGTTCAAGCATCAGCCCCAGGTGCTGAGGATAGCTTGGCTGATCTGAACACTGGCCCCATTCAGAGGTTGCCAGGTGAATCCCAGTTGGGGTGCATACAGGAGTCTGTCTATCTCTCCTCCTGTGACTTAAAAAGTTGGCCATTCTTACAAAAATGAGCTTAAGTACAGGTGTTTACAAGTACCTTATTCAGTAAATAGTTAAAATTTTAAAATATGTATAATAGCATCGATTTTTAAAACATATATATGTGCATATGGAAAATTTTGGGATATATCCCAGAAGTGTTTTTCCATTAAACTATATATAAATGTTTTCGTGCAATTTAAGAGGTTATTTTAAAAAGAGTCTAATTCATATAATTATGGTATTGTAGCCCCAATTCTTTACACAGAATAATACTTACTACACTTTGGCTAATACTTACTAAGCTTTGCCAGGGGTCTTTGCTTCATTGGCGCTGATAATGAATAAAGGAAAGAGGATAGAGAAGAGGCAGCCACTATAAAAAAAAAAAAAGGAAATAGTCACCTTCATAATAGCCATGACTTTGGGAAAAACATGAGAAGCTCAAAATTCCTTTGCCTCTGGTACTAACATTATGGCTTGATAAATCCGTAATAAATCAAACACATCTTTCAAAAAACAAACTTTTTTTTTGTAAGAAAGCATTGGCTATGTTTAACACTGCTCCAGGAGGAAACATAGAAGAAATATGGCATATAGCAGTGTTTTTCAACTACCATTCCAGTGCACTTGCCAGAAATTTCATGCCGGTTTGCAAGACTTAACCTCCCTGATACTGTGATTAACTCTTTCACGAACCAGCACAAAATTTCTGGCAGACCAAAAGTTGAAAAACACTGGCACATAGGATACTGCAGACTAGATGTTAATACTGACCAATGTCTACGATTATCAAATGTCAAGGAGAAAAATCCTATGGACATCGTAATGGTCAAATAGGAATGCAGAATGCCTAGCACAGAACCAGGCATTCAGAAGATGTTCCCTACACTGAGTGTTTACTAGTCCCCTTCCAGTCTCTCAAGCCAAATTACCTGATAATATAGGAGGACTGCATTGCTGTGAGGAAAGCCAAGGGCAAACCAAATCCGAAGTAGTAAGGCCAATTCCTCTCTATGTTTGACAACCGCTGGTGCATTTCAATTCCTAAAACAAGGAACCAACACAATTAAAATTTCTATTTCCTTTTAGTAAAATGAGGTTTGAGTTTTAGCTACAGGGCTGCCATTTAGAACACAGATAAAGCATATAATTCAGAATTGTACAAATCTGATATAAATCTTCTATGCAAAGTTTTTACAGTTCAATAATCACAATTACAAAGCTGGCAGGTTAAGTGAATTATGAATTTTATCACCATCAATCCTTTGTCAGGATTAGTCCTAAGCAAAGCAAGACATCAAATAAAAGAGCAGTCATCATCTAGAAATTAACCTTTCAACCATACATACCCAGACAAATATGCCAAGGGCTTTTAAAATATCCAAAAGAATCTGAATGCACTGACATCAAATTAATTTAGAATAATAACTCATGCTCATTTATGCTGACTTATGGCTCAGTCAGAGCTACATCACATTAAGTACAATAAAGGAAATGCTACACTGCTTAACGCCACCCCCTCCCTCAGCATCAAAGTTAAGCGTTAAACCTCCTAAGCAAAATGTAGGTCCCTCTTGCCAAAAATGCTACTTCCATCCCAAGATGGTTTTCCAAGGGCCTAAGCATTAAATAGTTTTAAGAAGTCTGCTCGGCAACAGCATTTCCAAACTGGGCCTCCAAGTTTTGAGTTTCTTTAGATGGACTTACCTTTATTGAACCAACGATATTCAAAACAGTATAGTGAGTAGAGAAGGGACATATGCAGGAGACTAACCAGCTGACCAACAAGGTAGATGGGAAAGAGACTCACAAACATGCCCTGAAGAATAAACAGGGAAAATCTTAATTCCAAAGCTTCAGAGACCTAACACTATTCTCCTGCCTCTCTGAGTCATTACACTCTGCCTAAATAGACACACAGTTGTTTCTCAAGTTTCTGAAGAGCTGGAAAGTGGAGAATGCCCAGGGTGGCAGGGAAGAGCAGGTAAATTCATGTTTATAATTTTGTGATTTTTAAATCTAGTTGTTTCTGTAAAAAAAAGTATTTAAAAATTATTACCTCCCATAAAGCATATCTGTCCCAATAAAAATGCAATACCTTGTCTTTGTAAACTTCCCTTTAGTGAACCTTTTCTTTTTAAATCTGTCCATGTGCCCAGAAGGCCAGTCTCACCTGGATGAGGAAAAGAGCCTGAAGCAGAAGGTTGAAGAGCATGTCAGCAATGATTTTGCTAACACTAGGGAATGGGTGAGGCTTCCTCCCTGATACCTCGAATGCCAGATCAGCTATATCCTGTAAAAGAAAAAGCAGCTCACCAAAACAGAAATTAAATGGCCTCAATATCCATCCCCAAAACTAAGAACAATGCTCTGCCCTTGGACCTGCCAGGTGAGAAATGCCCCTGGATATCTGGCAATGAGATGTCTCTGATGGCCTGAGACAGTAACTCCATTTTACAAGAGCACAAATATCAACCACTGGCTGCCTGACCAAGAAAAGCTGTGAAATTTCTCCCTACATGGCCACTAACTTCATAGGCTACAATCTGCCACTTGTCAACCCCTCATGCTATGGGACCCAGTCTCCATTCTGCCCTCGACCTACTTGAAACCAAATGGCATTCACAACTTTGCTAAGCACAAACAGGGGGAGCACCCAGAGAGCACTGAAAATTGATGTGAGGAAGAATTCCAGCCATGACCAAACGTCTCCATGTAGAGAAGGATCACCTAAGAAAGGGGAAAAGAGTTAGTTTAATTGGAGAAATGAAAAACCAGAAGACCAAATAGGGAACCCCTAGTTTGTGACCATGCCAACCCCACACACAGCTTTGTTTCTTCCCAGCACATCACTATACTTATTTTAGATAGTCTTATTCTTTAAAGATACACCAAATTCTGACAACAACTCCAGTTCAGAGTAGCCACAGGTATATGCTGCTTACCTTAAGACAAACCTGCTTATCTGGTGGTGACTGAGATGTCACAGTGATTAACAGTATACAATATGTAGGAAACTACCTGAGTTTAAATTATACGTAGTAAATCCTAGTTCTGCCATTTACTAATGATTTAACCTTGGTACTACTCAAAGGGTTGTTGAAATGTTTGGGTTAGAAACATCCCAAGCTTCTGGCACATAGGCAGTGTTTAAAAGACTGAGGGAGACAGGAAACAATTGCCTACTCAATCCTAGGTGGACAGCAACAAATGTACTCACCAATAATTTGGGCAGTTACTGACTGAAGTACAGGAATAAACACTCGATAAAACAAGAGGAGACTGAACTAAAGGAAAGAAACAATAAGGTAAACATTAAAAGCCTTTCTTCGAAACAAGAGTTCCAAGTTTCATTGTAATTATTTCCCAGATAGAAGTGACTTATAAATTAGAAGGCCTGAAAGGGCAGCAAATTGGACCCATTTCTATTCTCTTTTATTTTTTTCTTTCATTTATTTATTTATTTATTTATTTATTTTTGGTGGAGATGCCAGGGATCGAACCCGGGGCCTCATACAGGCGAAGCATGCCATTTCTATTCTTAATACTCCAGCTGAGAGGTACAAAACGGACATTGACTACGAAAACAGTAAAGCTTGCCCTGGCTAGATAGCTCAGTTGGCTAGAGCATTGTCTTAATATTCCAAGGTTGTGGGTTTGATCCCTTGTCAGGGCACATACAAGAATCAACCAGTGACAGCATAAATAAGTGGAACAAATCGATGTTTCTCTTTCTCTCTCTCTCTCCCGCCTCTCTCCTTTCCTCTCTATTGAAAATCAATATATAATATTTTTTAAATAAGTAAAACTTCTGGGGGCAGAGAAGAACATTTCAAATAGAATACAAGACAAAATACAGACACAGATTAAATGCACAGAAATATTTTATTAATTAAAGCTAACACCTAAAAACATGTGAAATGTTTAAATTAAGGAAACTTGAATTATGTTGAATTCCAAGTCAAAGGAAATATTTAACTACCTGTTCTTCAAAGTACTCAAATTTCACCTAAGCTGGGTTACTTCTCAGTCAACTGTAGGCAATCTTTTTTGGAGTTGGTTTCAATAGATAGCAGTTCTAATAGATTGCTACAACTAGATGAGGGGAGACTGTCCTTACCCTCTGATCCCTCATAGATACTCTTAGCCAAAATGTCAAGAGAAACTGTTAACCTATAACATTAAAACTTGTGAATAAGTCATTTTTTAAGAAAAATTAAAATGCTATCCCTTTATTTCAGGGATAGCCCTTTATTTACATACAAGTGTTCTCTAAGTGGGAGCAAAATCACTGCAGTTGCATAGAATCTTGAGCTATGGTCTTCAGTATATATCAGCAAGTGAGAGCTATTTGTCTCAGTTTAAAAAACAGTTGAGAACTATTAATAGCAACAATCTGAAGATGCTTATAAGGCACCTGGAATTTAAGGAAAAAGAACTTACCCAAAATACTCCTCCATTCCAAGCGCAGCATTGGAAAATTCTACTAACAATACGTGGCTCACTGGAAAAGACCACATGTATTTAGCTTAGAAGGCATATAGGCCATTTCCATATTGTCATATAGTAGCTCTCCATTTTATATCTTTTGTTGGTATCATTTTTCCAACACCTATTGTTCTCCTGATGTTCTCCTAATGTCCATCAATGAGAAAAGACTAAAAATATTTCCAGCCCTGGCTGTGTAGCTCAGTTGGTTAGAGCAATCATCCCAATATGCCAACGTTGTAGGTTCCACCCCTAGTTAGGGCACATACAAGCATCAACCAACGAAGGCATAAATAAGTGGAACAACAAGTCAATGTTTCTCTCTCTCTCTCTCTCCTTCCTCCTCTCTAAGTCAATAAAAAAAAAAAAAAATTTTTTTTTAACCCTGACTAGATAGCTCTGTTGGTTGGAGCATCACCCCAAAGCGCAGAGGTTGCTGGTTCGATCCCTGGTCAGGGCACATACAGGAGTAGATCTATATTCCTATTTCTCTCTCCTTCTCTCCATTCCTCTCTCTAAAATCAATACAATAAACATTAAAAAAAAATTTTTTTAATTTCTAGAGAAGCAATTTTTCTTAAAACAAAAAATTTATTTTCTAAAATCCAAGACTGGAGAAGATTAAAAGAGGATGTCCGAGGTTCTATCAACAAATATGTCCACACAGGCTCTCCTGGAAGCATCCATCAATCCAAATAAATTTTTTGTGGTTCTCTATTCACCATTCTGATTAAAAAACAAACAAACAAACAAACAAACAAGCAAAAATAAAACAAACCCATGACATTTCAGCAAGGATTATTGCTAGTTTAATTCAATGTGGGAGGGTGGGGGAGTATCACTTATAACATATTTTGGGGGAAAAGTCTAAAAAATAATGGGGTACAAAAACTCCAAGTTACTACACATGGTCTTAATTGTAAACTAAGGATCAGTCCCTTCCTAAAGTGCCTTCCAGAAGGGAGCTCAGACGTTTCTGACACTAGCCCCCACTCCTTACCTCTCTTGTTTCCTCTCTATGCTCTGGGCTCTTCTCTGCGCCAGGATACTGCCTGCCCTTCTTCGACGTTGCTCTTCTCTCTTCTGCTGAATTCGAGCGTCAAGCTTTGAAATGGTACAAATTCCCCAGATGGAGTCTTTGATTCCCTACAGAGACAGCATTATTTTTAAATAGGAAAAGTTATGAATCAAAGAATACTTTCCAAAGTTAATTGCAGTACAGTGAAATCACAGTGGAAACCACTGTACTTATTTTGCTACATGGCTTAAGGGAACCTTGACTTTTTTTTAAATTTTGAAATAATTCCCAATTTGCAGAAGAGTTATAAGAATGGAAAACATCCTAATACCGCTTTCTCCAGATTCACCAGATTAATATTTTGCCACATTACTACTTTTATACACACACATTTTTTCTGATCTGAGTATGGTGCCACATCATGTCCCTTTAATTTTTAATTCTTCAGTGTATATTTCCTAAATAATAAGGTATTCTTTTATATAACCACTAGATAGTTATCAATTTAAGAAACTTAACATTGAAATGCTTTAATCCTACTGTCTATACTCCGATTTTTCCATTTGTTCCAATGATGCCCTCTACAATATTTTAACTCCTCAAGTATCAGAATTCAGTTCAGAATTACACATTGTAGTTGTTATCTCTTTAGTCTCCTTTACTCAGGAACAGCTCCTTAGTCTATCTTTCTTTTTGAAGTATATAGGCCAGGGTTTTTTTTTGTATTTCCTCAATTAGGTTTGTTTCCATGATTAGATCCAAGTAACACATTTTTGGTAGGAGTATCACAGAAGTATGTACTCCCAGGTATTATTACATCCAAAGGCACACAGTGTCTGTCCTTACTGGCAATGTTAATTTTATAAATTCAGTCAAGGTGTTATATAGCTTCTCCATCATTGTATGGTCGCAAATTCCCCTTGCAACTAATAAGTACTCTGTGGGCAGACACTTCTCAGACTGTCCAAATACCCTGCTCCAGTTCTCTCCCCTAGATTTAGCATCCATTGACAATTCTTGCCCAAATCAATCTTCAATAATGTGATAGCAAAACAGTGGTTCTCTAATCCCTCCACACTTATCAATACTCTAAAGCCAAGTTACTGCCCTCCCCTATATCTTTCAACATCAATCAAATGCCTATGGTATGACCAATATCCTCTTCTAAACTAGTGATACAAAGATAAATTAAACACTGGTCTCTTGAAAGGACCAGGCCAGACCAAGGCTGGAGAAAGACACAAAGAAATAATTACTGTAAAAATGTGAAAAGCTGTAGGAAAAGAACATACCAGTAAGAAAGAAACAACATGATGGAGTAGCTGGAGGAGAATGTCCTTACAGGCATGTATAATGGGGGAGGTTGTTGAGTCTATAAAGACTGTGACAGAGGCACTTGCCAACCATATTGGAAGAGCTACAATAGCAAAAATACTGTCTGCTACTAACACCAGAACAGCCTATCACGCAGTTCAGAGAACTGCATTCACTCATCTACCCAAAAACCTACCAACCATCTTCAGTGAGCTAGACACTGGCCATATGAAAATGCTCAAGAAACATAACTTAGCAGGAAAAGAATACAAGTAAACAACAAAAATTATAGTTTAGGCCTGGCCTGTCGTGGCACAGTGGATAAAGCATCGACCTGGAAATGCTGAGGTCGCCAGTTCGAAACCCTGGGCTTGCCTGGTCAAGGCACATATGGGAGTTGATGCTCCTCCCCTTTCTCTCTCTCTCTCTCTCTCTCTCTCTCTCTTCTCTAAAAAATGAATTAAAAATTTTTTTTTAAATTATAGTTTAAGTAAGTGCTGCAACACTTTTATGTCTAAAGTAGAGTGGCAGCACTGGACTATTCAACTTTATGAAGCAGCAGCACATAAAGGTAGTTTGGAAGGCATGGCATTTTCAACTATTGTTTTTTTGTTTGTTTGTTTGTTTTTTCAGAGACAGAGAGTCAGACAGAGGGACATATAGGGACAGACAGAAACAGAGAGAGATGAGAAGCATCAATCATCAGTTTTTCGTTGCGACACCTTAGTTATTCATTGATTGCTTTCTCATATGTGCCTTGACTAAGGACCTTCAGCAGACCGAGTAACCCCTTGCTTGAGCCAGCGACCTTGGGTCCAAGCTGGTGAGCTTTTGCTCAAACCAGATGAGCCCGCGCTCAAGCTGGTGACTTCGGGGTCTCGAACCTGGGTCCTTCTGCATCCCAGTCCGATGCTCTATCCACTGCGCCACTGCCTGGTCAGGCTGAACTATTGTTATTAGCTAAAACAAATATTGCAGACAATTGCCAGGATACAGAGAAATAAGCAAGTTTACGAACTACCGACTGATAGGACCATAAATTGGCATAATGTGCACCTGATCTTTTACCGATGAGTAATTTTTAGCATTATTTTGCTTTTAACTTCTAAATCTTCCACAAATAGTTTAAATATTCAAGAGTGTTGAGTTTAAATGGCTGAGGGCTTAGTATGTATTAGAATGACGACAGGACCTCCACCTGAGATAGTTAAAGTCTTGTAAAGTGTACAATGTAGAATGGATACAGGGTTGACATTTTATCACAAGAGGGGAATGACGAGGTAAAGCTATCAAAAGTATAGCAGATCATATTGTATGAATTCTCTTTAGTCCTAAGATACTCCTTCAATTTCCCTTTAATTCAAAGATAATAAACTTTTAAACAATCCCTCCCCCCCCCACTGGCCTCTCCCCTGCTCCTAGAAATATAGCTAGAGGGGTTGCAAGTAGGGCACTAGACCTCAGACATCCAGTTTAACAGAATTTTATGTTATCGGAAATTTGGCTGACTACGTCCTAGACAGATCTTTATGGGACATTTTCTAGAGAATCATCATCTGTACCTTATAGAATAGCAGGGAGGGGGTTCCTTTCATGTAAATCCAAATAAAGTAGTTTAAGTAACAGTAATGTATCCAATGTTCATTGTTTAGTTTTGACCAATGTACCATGGTTATAGATGTTAACATTAGTAGAATCTAGTGAAGGATACAGGGGAACTCTGCATTACCTTGCAACTTTTCTTTAAGTCTATAATTATTCCAAAATAAAGTTTAAAAAAGAAAAAGGCTCTGGCCTGACCAGTGGTGGTGCTGTGGATAGCACATAGGCCTGGGAGGCTGAGGTCTCAGGTTTGAAACCCCAAGGTCACCAGCTTGAGTATGGCTCATCTGGCTTAAGCACAGGCTCACCAGCTTGAGTGCAGGGTCACTGGCTTGAGTGTTGGATCACTGGCATGATTCCATGGTCGCTGGCTTGAGCCCAAAGGTTGCTGGCTTGAAGCCCAAAGTTGCTGGCTTGGGGTCACTGGCTTGGCTGGAGCCTCCAGGTCAAGGCACGTATGAGAAGCAATCAATGAACAACTAAAGTGCTACAACTACAAGCTGATGCTTCGTATCTCTCTCCCTTCCTATCTCTCTCTATTAAAAAAAAAAAAAAAGGCTCTGGACCCAAGATGACCAGGATTCTAATACCAAAGACACTAGAAAGGTCTACCAAGCTTCTGCAAGATGCAGGATGATTCCTATCTCTTGAGTAGAGTAGATTAGAGTAGATTAGAATGAAAATCTGTATGTGAAAGATCCAACAAGTATGATATAAATTCTAAAACACCTAAAGGATTTCCTAGTCAGTTCCTACAGCAAAAGGGTCAAGAGATGGCTCGATGTACTCACCCTGGCAACGTCCTGGAGAAAGGTTTTGACACTGTCTGCCATCTCTTCACTACCCAAACTACCAACCACATAGAGAAGAGAGAAGCATCCCAAAATCTTTCATCATGAAGAACCTGGAAACAGAGAAAAAGGGGTAGGGGAGATTGGAATATCTATCTAAAGATAAGTAATTTCATGTACATTTCTGCATGATGCCATTTTCCACATACTTGCATCTCTATTAAGAGTACAGTAGAGTCTAGCATTTAGCTATTAGGACCGTGAACTAAATAAGGTGATCCCTGTAACAACTGAAATCTGCAATCAATAAATGATTTATTTATTTATTTATTTATTTATTTATTTTGTATTTTTCTGAAGCTGGAAACAGGGAGAGACAGTCAGACAGATTCCCACATGCGCCCGACCGGGATCCACCCGGCACGCTCACCAGGGGGCGTCGCTCTGTCGCGACCAGAGCCACTCTAGCGCCTGGGGCAGAGGCCAAGGAGCCATCCCCAGCGCCTGGGCCATCTTTGCTCCAATGGAGCCTCGCTGCGGGAGGGGAAGAGAGAGACAGAGAGGAAGGAGAGGGGGAGGGGTGGACAAGCAGATGGTGCTTCTCCTGTGTGCCCTGGCCGGGAATCAAACCCGGGACTTCTGCACGCCAAGCCGACGCTCTACCACTGAGCCAACCGGCCAGGGCCAATCAACAAATGATTTTAATCACTTACTACCCCTTCACATTTACAGGAGTAAACTGCTCTGGGACCAGCAGTCCCCTCACTGGGCTTTGCTGTCCCTAACTGTCTCCCTCCTACACATTCCAATATCCTGTTAAGCTATATTTATCCTTGACGTATAATATCAAGCACTTGAATAAAAATACAAGAGCAAGATGGAAGTCTTGGCCCTGGCCAGTTGGCTCAGTGGTAGAGCATCGGCCTGGTGTGCAGGAGTCCCAGGTTTGATTGCCGGCCAGGGCACACAGAAGAGGCGCCCATCTGCTTCTCCACCCTCCTCCTTCCTCTCTGTCTCTCTCTTCCCCACCTGCAGCCAAGGCTCCATTGGAGCAAAGTTGGCCCGGGCACTGAGGATGGCTCCATGGCCTCTGCCTCAGGCACTAGAATGGCCCTGGTTGCAATAGAGCAGGGGTCCCCAATCTACAGCCCGCGGGCCACATGCGGCCCCCTGAGGCCATTTATCCGACCCCCGCTGCACTTCCGGAAGGGGCACCTCTTTCATTGGTGGTCAGTGAGAGGAGCATAGTTCCCATTGAAATACTAGTTAGTTGGTTGATTTAAATTTACTTGTTCTTTATTTAAATATTGTATTTGTTCCCGTTTTGTTTTTCTTACTTTAAAATAAGATCTGTGCAGTGTGCATAGGGATTTGTTCATAGTTTTTTTTTTATAGTCTGGCCCTCCAATGGTCTGAGGGACAGTAAACTGGCCCCCTGTGTAAAAAGTTTGGGGACCCCTGCAAGAGAGCATCGCCCTCTGGTAGGCGTGCCAGGTGGATCCCGGTTGGGCACATGTGGGAGTCTGTCTGACTGCCTCCCTATTTCCAATCTCGGAAAAATTAAAAAACAAAAACAAAAACAAAAACAAAAACCAACTAAGACCTTGCTTGACCTGTGGTGGCATGGCAGCTAGATCACTGACCTGGAACACTGAAGTCACCAGTTTCAAACATGGGCTGTGTGTCAAGGCACATACAACAAGCAACAAGCAAGCAATGAACAACTAAAATGAAGCAACCATGAGTTGATATTTCTTGCTATCCCCCAAGGCCCATAAAATCAATAAACAAAAGTTTTTTAAAAATATTAAGAACTGCCTGACCAGGCGGTGGCGCAGTGGATAGAGCGTTGGCCTGGGATGCAGAGGACCTAGGTTTGAGACCCCAAGGTCGCCAGCTTGAGCGCGGGCTCATCTGGTTTGAGCAAAAAGCCCACCAACTTGAACCCAAGGTTGCTGGCTCCAGCAAGGGGTTACTCTGTCTGCTGAAGGCCCGTGGTCAAGGCACATATGAGAAAGCAATCAATGAACAACTAAGGTGTTGCAACGCGCAATGAAAAACTAATGATTGATGCTTCTCATCTCTCTTTGTTCCTGTCTATCCCTCTCTCTGACTCACTCTCTGTCTCTGTAAAAAATAAATTAATTAATTAAAAAAAATATTAAGAACTGCCTGTCCGGGCAGTGGCACAGTGGACCGAGCGTCGGACTGGGATGCGGAGGACCCAGGTTCGAGACCCCGAGGTTGCCAGTTTGAGCGTTGGCTCATCTGGTTTGAGCAAAACTTACTAGATTGAACTCAAGGTTGCTGGCTCGAGCAAGGGGTCACTCAGTCTGCCAGTCTGCTGTAGCCCCCCCCCCCCCCATCAAGGCACATATGAGAAAGCAATCAATGAACTAAGGTGCCACAATGAAGAATTGATGCTTCTCATCTCTCTCCCTTCCTGTCTGTCCCTCTCTTTGACTCTCTCTGTCACAAAATAAATAAATTAAAAAAATTAAAATGCTTTAAAAAAAAAATTAAGAACTTGAAAGTTCATATGTATAAATATTCTTAAAATCTGTTTCCATTTAATATCATTCAGGTGAATGGAAAACCCATTTTCAAAAATTTTATTAAGAACTTGAGATTCTAAAGTTCTCAAAACATTACTGAAGCAATCTAGGGTGTTCTCAATTTGAGACAGATCACAATGGCAGAATTTCACAGGCTTCTATAAACCTCAAATTTCAACACATAAGCACACTTTCCCTGACCTATAACCTCTTCACCAAGTTGTACCTTACTGATCCAACTGGACTCTGCCACCCAGAACTGAAAGAGCAGAAACTGTAACAGCAAGGAAGAGGTAACTTGCACAACACCATCTGAACCATATGCTCCTTAGGTCAAATCCTACAGAGATGCACTCACTTCAGGTAGAGGTTTCTAGAGCGAGAAACTTGTTACTATTCCCACTTAACCAAAAATAAGTAACCGTCTCAGAGTGATAGATGCCAGGTGAAGAGCAAAATGCTCAATAATGACACACAAGACAGTAGTTTGTAAAGACTATCACGAATTTACTCTTAACCAGCTACTTCCTAATCTATCAATTAAGGGTATTAAAATCTTCGTATTTTTTTAGTATAAACTGCAATAACATGAAAATAAACACTTAACTTCTATATAAACATAACTCCACTACAGAATGAGCTAGTTGGGAATTTAAGCAAGTCAATTTCTTAGTCTGGGTTTCTCACAGGGCAGAGGGCCCTGGTCCAGTAAAACAGCTTTGTTATCTAAACCATGGCCATTCCGCATGTACCAAGCGGCAGGCTACCCGCTGACCAACAGTGGCCTTTGAAGGACAAATTAATTTTATGCGGAGGTCCTAGCAGCCTTCCTACAGGAATATTTGGTGGATGACCGGTTTGACAAAAAGCTGAGGCATGGAGAAAAGTAACTTGCCACAATCTGAGACCACGCAGGGGTACTCTCCATCTAACTGCAAGGAAAGAAGAGGCATCTGGTTCACGTCATGCCACAGATGTAGGAACAGAGTTTCCAAAGATAAACGGCTTACCCAAGATTACACACAGCAAAGTGAAGGCTACCGCAAACTTGAAACCCTGGTGTTCTAACCCTCAGTCGGCTTGTCTACTCCAGAGGGCTGTTGTTTACCCCAGCATCCTAGGGGCAAAACGTCTTTTAATCCTGTAAATATACGCCTGGCCACTAAATGCCTCACAGCCATAGAGTTTAGGAGGCATCCACTAAGGCAGTAAACCCAAGTCCGGAAAACAGGCTGCGGTCATACACTCCGGGTGCAGGAAAGGTGAGCACCCTCTTTCTCACCGGCTCCCAGACCCGCTGCACGTCCGCTCCGACGCGGCTTCCGCAAGTCCCGGCAGTCTCGACTGAAAACCCTGGTCTCGCTCCGCAACCACAGCTGGCACGAGACGCGGAGTCGCTCACCTCTCACCCCGGGCACGGAGGCTACGGACAGCCGCGCTGCACCTGGGCATTCTGCTTCCAGCCGCCGTCCCTCCCGGAGTCACCCGCAACCACACGACCCCGCGCTCGGGCCCTGCTGACCCTCACCGCACGTTCCTAACGCCCAGGGCCCTTCCACGCGCCAGCGGCCTGGCACCACCGAGCCTGCACCTACCCGGCAGCTCCGCCGCCCCGCGGCCCGGCCGCTCGCTCACCGAGGGCCACTAGGACCCTTCGCGTCCGACCACCGGCTGCCGCCCGGGCGCTCCCAGGGCCGAGGCCGCTGCGCCCGCACTGGGCATGCCCGGGCCGCGTGGGGCGGTGGGAAGTCCGCGGGCGCGGAGACCAGCTGCCCAGGGCAGAGGGGGCGGGGCTGTCGCGGTGGAGGGGCGGAGCCAAACTGTGCCTGCACTGGGCATGCCCGGGACTCACGGGCGGTGGGTAGTCAGAGGGCGCCGAGCCTCCAAGGCAAAGGGGGCGGGGTCGCAGCGACGGCGGCGAAGGCGGTGAGGTCGTACTGTTCTCGCGCTTGACGTGCCGGAGCAGCACCGAGCTGCTGGGAAGTCGGATGGGTGCTGAGGAGAGCGGTCCAGGGAGAAGAGGGGTTGGGGGCGACAAAGGGCGACGGAGCCTGTGAAATACAGTGGTTACACGGGACCTCCGCACGTCTGGCGCCGCGTCTGGGATGCCCAGGCTTCCCTGGGCCCTTCCCTAATTCAGTCCTTACGATCGTCATTCTGTTATTTGCCCTCCCCCATTTACTTCTGCAGGTTTGCTTGTCCTTATGAAACCCTGTGAAGCCTGACAACAGGAGAACAGAGGTATAGAGTTCACCATGGTTTATTTGGTTGGAGATTTATTGTAACCAAAGGGTGCAAAGAACGATGGGTTTAAGTCAAGCGTCAAATGATTATTAGTAGGAACCAGACGCAATGCCATTTGGTTGCATTAGGTGTGTGCGCTGCGACCCCTGGCAAAGTGATGGTTGAGATAAAAACATAAAAGTAGAAATAAGACTTCATTTCCATCCCCACCAGTCCACTTCTACCCTAGGAATGCCATTTCTTGGCATCAAACCATCAAGTCTTACCTTATAGTATAACCCTTTTCTTTCTATTCACAACCTATTCCATAGATCTCACTCCCCATTTCTTTTTTTTTTCTTCTTCTTTTTTTTTTTCTTTACAGGGACAGAGAGAGAAAGAGAGTCAGAGAGAGGGATAGATAGGGACAGACAGACAGGAACAGAGAGAGATGAGAAGCATCAATCATCAGTTTTTCGCCGTGACACCCTAGTTGTTCATCGATTGCTCTCTCAACCTTGACCGCGGGCGTTCAGCAGACCGAGTAACCCCCTGCTCGAGTAAGCGACCTTGGGTCCAAGCTGGTGAGCATTTTTTATTTTGCTCAAGCCAGATGAGCCCGCGCTCAAGCCCGGTGACCCCAGGGTCTCGAACCTGGGTCCTTGGCATCCCAGTCCAATGCTCTATCCACTGTGCCACCGCCTGGTCAGGCCCCATTTCTTTTTACTTCCCATTTTTCCTTTTACCTGTGCTTAGAGCTGCTAGTGCTAGGGCTACCTACAGAATCAGGTTTTTACAACTAGAAGATATTCAGTGTAACCTTAAGTCCAGATGTTAGTGGCAGAATACATACCCAGGCCTCCTGACTCTTCCAGTTCAGTGGTCAGGGTGACTGACCTTGTCTCCCTGGTCCAATTTCCAGTCTCATTCCAGAATAAGCTAGCCCCTTACCCTGAGCCTCCTGAAACCTTACTTTCTCTTTAAGGAAGTGGATACTCAAAGTATCAATAGAAACCAAAGGGCATGAAGCATTCAGAATAGAAGAAGCCTTGAAACAAAGGGCCAATCAGGGATTTGTATATGTAAACTACTGTAGGATAGGGATTGGGGAAGGAAATCTCCTCCCTTGTTTCAGCTCTGAGCAATAATCTCATTTTCAGTGAGAACAGATCTAAGAATATTTACTTTTCTTTTCTCATAAATATTTTTATTTGCTCCACCACTAAAGTCATTAAAAAGAGAAGACATTCCTACACTTTCTTTTTGTCCCATATGAGTGAATCTCTTCAACTGTTTAGCATTTGGAACTATATAGAAAAGATTTTAATTTCTTTGGGAATTTTATTTTGATTAAAATGAGCAATCCATCTTCTGAGACTTAGCTATCTTCTTATAAAGACAGTTAAATGGTTTAATGATAAACTGATTATTAATTACAATAGTAGCAATTGCTTTAAACTCTACCCTTTCTCTTTTTTTTTTTTTTTTTTTTCAGAGACAGAGAGAGAGTCAGAGAGAGGGATAGATAGGGACAGACAGACAGGAACGGAGAGAGATGAGAAGCATCAATCATCAGTTTTTCGTTGTGGCACTTTAGTTGTTCATTGATTGCTTTCTCATATGTGCCTTGACCGCGGGCCTTCAGCAGACCGAGTAACCCCCTGCTTGAGCCAGTGACCTTGGGTCCAAGCTGGTGAGTTTTGCTCAAACCAGATGAGCCCGCACTCAAGCTGACAACCTCGGGGTCTCGAACCTGGGTCCTCCGCATCCCAGTTCAACGCTCTATCCGCTGCGCCACCACCTGGTCAGGCTCTACCCTTTCTCAAAACTGATTTTAGAAAGAATTTAGTAGATAGATACAAGTCTACTCCAACTTGTTTTTGTTTGTTTGTTTTTTACAGAGAAAGAGAGAGAGTCAGAGAGAGGGATAGACAGGGACAGACAGGAACGGAGAGATGAGAAGCATCAATCATTAGTTTTTCATTGCGCATTGCGACACCTTAGTATAGTTGTTCATTGATTGCTTTCTCATATGTGCCTTGACCGCAGGCCTTCAGCAGACCGAGTAACCCCTTGCTCGAGCCAGCGACCTTGGGTCCAAGCTGGTGAGCTTTTGCTCAAACCAGATGAGCCTGCACTCAAGCTGACGACCTCGAGGTCTCGAACCTGAGTCTTCGACATCCCAGTCTGACGCTCTATCCACTGCACCACGCCCGGTCAGGCCCCACTTGTTTGATGGAAGGAAATTTGTGTGTGTGTGTGTGTGTGTGTGTGTGTGTGTGTGTGTGTAAATTATAACAATTTACTTTGTGCAATATTTTGGTCCACTCTTTTTTTTTTTTTTTTTTTTACAGAGGCAGAGATAGACAGGGGCAGACAGACAGGAACGGAGAGAGATAAGAAGCATCAATCATCAGTTTCTCGTTGCGCGTTGCGACTTCTTAGTTGTTCATTGATTGCTTTCTCACATGTGCCTTGACCGTGGGCCTTCAGCAGACCAAGTAACCCCCTGCTGGAGCCAGCGACCTTGGGTCCAAGCTGGTGAGCTCTTTGCTCAAGCCAGATGAGCCCGCACTCAAGCTGGCGACCTCAGGGTCTCGAACCTGGGTCCTTCCGCATCCCAGTCCGACACTCTGTCCACTGCGCCACCACCTGGTCAGGCTGGTCCACTCTTATTTAGCTGCTTTTTTCTTCTTTTTAAATTATGCAATTAAAGGAATAGGCAGCATACAACTTGACACAGAGTGTGTGTGAGAACCAACTAGGGACAGGATCACAGGCCTCTGACATCAGGTCCTATTGTCTGAGCTTCCCTCACTTCTTCCTCTGCAACTCCGCAGAGTCCAGCAGGGTGAAGGAGATGACAGTTTAATCTTTAAGAGCCTGGCTGTCAACACTGGTCTTGCCCCCACACCTGTGGCTGGGAAGGGAGCCTAGTGTCTTCTCTCCAGCAAAAGGGCAGGTCACCTTTCCTAGCTGCAAGGTGAGAGACTGAGGAATTCCCAGTGCAACTGCCTCAGGCCAGGTCATCCAGGTCTACTTTGGGGATTGGATCGCACCAGTAGCAGAAGTTGCTGAACTCTGAACATGGAAAGACAGAATTCTGTTCCTTATTGAGAAGTGGGAACATGTGCTCCTGGAGCTCTCTCAGTCTGTGATACAATGACTTATTTCCTTTGGTCCTTTCTTGTATCGGGTCCATTTGTGAACCTTCAGGTTTACAGTGAATATTCTGCAGTCTGGAACTCCACCGTGTGTGCAAGCATAGAAATCATTTGGGTGGTTTCCAAAGGCAGCAAAGAAAGGCTGCTTGGATGAGGCAAACAGATTCTTGATATAATTCAGATACCCAATTTTGTATTTCTCTGGTTTATTTCCTATCACTTCCCTGTGGAAGGCAAGAACAAGTTGCTGGGCGACAGTATCAGAGAATGCCAGGGCAAGATTGTGCCCTTGCCATGGACCCAGTGCAGGTAGCCACAAGTCATGTCAGCTAAGCTGATGTCACAAACAGATCAATACAGAAACGTGTACCCATTCTTGATGATGGTGGGGTAGGTAGAGCTTTGCAATAACCTGATGAGTCCAGTCTTTATCCCCCTGTGGAAGAATCTGTCCCAAAGCATCATGTGGGAGGTGGGCTGTGATCGCTGTAGCCTAAGGCTTGGTTTGGGACTGAGCCTTTCCCACTCTCTCTTTTTTTTTTTTTAATATATATATTTTTTATTTTTTATTCATTTTAGAAAGGAGAGAGAGAGAGGAGAGAGAGAGAGAGAAGAGGGAGGAGCAGGAAGCATCAACTCCCATATGTGCCTTGACCAGGCCAGCCCAGGGCTTCAAACCGGTGACCTCAGCATTTCCAGGTCGACGCTTTATCCACTGCGCCACCACAGGTCAGGCCTCCCACTCTCTTAATACTAAGATGTCTTAATACTAAGATCTTTTAATACTAAGATCTTTTCAACACTAAACTTTTCTCCACACCCTTGACTGTTGCATGATGTAGGGTGGTGCACTCTTATGAGGAATCCAATTTATGCTTCAGATGAGTGGCTTTGTATCAGAGACTTCCCTATTTGTATATTGGCTTTAATTGTCTATGCTATATAATAAAGCAAAGACTGGGGGCTCGCTCTCTCTGATATTGCCATCAGCATTGAAGAGGCCTCCTGATCCCATTGTCTTTTCTTGGTGAGTCTATTTTCTTAATTCTGCACCATTCTCCCTCAGGACCCAGAATTACTAGCTGCACTGGTTCGCAACAGCATCAAATTTGGTTATTGTTCCATCTATATCAGGCGACCCCAAACTACAGCCTGCGGGCCGCATGTGGCCCACTGAGACCATTTATCCAGCCCCCCGCTGCACTTCCAGAAGGGGCACCTCTTTCATTAGTGGTCAGTGAGAGCAGCACTGTATGTGGTGGCCCTCCAACAGTCTGAGGACAGTGAACTGGCCCCCTGTGTAAAAAGTTTGGGGACCCCTGGTCTATATCATAAATGATGAACTTGTCATTCCAGTTCCACAAGTAAATGGTGCCTGCGCAGCAGCAGGTACCTTGACATGGGTTTGCAGTACCAAACGGGACATCATTTGGGCCATCTTGGAGCTTCAGTTTTGCTATCTTGTCTGAGGAGAGGCAGAAAGACCTTATATGAGGTCGTGCTGCTGTGGCTCAGGGGCTCCATGGAGACAGGGACCACTTTGATTGATTCTTTGAGATCCTGTGACTCCTCATCACTGAATGAGTCATCCTCTGCTGGCCTGCTACTGGCTGGCTCCTTTGTGCATGATGGCAGGTCACTGGTGGGTGGCTCCGCAGATTTCCCTTCTGTGGCCTCTGGCAGATACTTAGTCATGCTTTCTCTCTTACATCAAAACCACCAGTGACCAGATTTCTTTGGCATCTTCTCTTTGACCCAGGAATCCACTGTGGCCTTAGGCAAACTCTTCTGGAATACAAAGGACCATGGGAGTGGCCAAAGCCCAGTTATAGTAATGGTTATATATCTGTATTACAAGGTTAGGATTTTCTATGTAGGGTTTTCTGAAAATTTATGATAAATAATGACATGCTCTATGAATTTCTCTTTACAAATTTTTCTGTTCTCACTGAGGCCCCCACAAAGGGAGGTGATGATGTCGGACAAGTCCATGGCAGAATCAGAGAGGCACTGGTGCCACTATCAGCGACCATGCTCCATGGACTGTGGGGACTGGGAGCCAGAGAGCGTGTCAGACTTGGGCTACTGCCAGGTGCTAGGGTCTGATTTACTTTTGGGCAAATAGAAAGTTGCAACTTACACTGGAAGGATAGCTCAGTTGGTTGGAGCATTGTCCCAAAGCACAGAGGTTGCTCGTTTGATCCCAGTCAGAGCACATAGAGGAGCAGCTCAGTGTTCCTGTCTCTCTCTCTCTCTCTCCCTTCCTCTCTGTATGGCCAGGGGCCGCCATCATGGACATTCACATGCAGGTTCTCATTCAATTCGGGCAGATGGTAAAGAAATGGTGGAGTTGGAGGATGGTGGGCCATTCTGTTTATTGGTGTCTCACCAAGACAGGCAAGCCACAAGAAAAGCCATGGGAAAAGCAGAAAACACCCTTTTTGCTCGATTTACAATCTAAACCACAGGTATCTTCCACTAAGGTCACTGTGTGAAGAGTTGGGTACATTGCATAAACAGAAACAGTACAAACTACAGCAACAGAATTAACAAATCAAAAGCTATGGGCAAAATGAGAGAGTCAGCAGCACCAAGAGAGGCAAATCTTTTCCCTCTGGCAGAATACATGCCAGAGTTTTGTCTGCAGACAGCACAGTAGCTGGTACCAGAGGCCACCCTGAGCGGGCATACCAAATCTTATTGGCCAATACACCAGCATCTGCTGGTTCTATGTGTAGTAAAATAGGAGAACTCATTATTGGCCATAAAGAAATTACAGCTTTCCCAAATCTGCTACCATCTGTGTAACTGCATTGATGGGCTGGCCCACATAGGGGCCCAAGATAGCCACAAGTGACCCAAAACGGGCTAATGGGGCGCTAGCAAGGATAAAGTCCCTCATTTTTGCCGTAAACACTTCTTCATCTGGCCCATGGAACCCCGAATTGAAAGCAGCATTTTTCATACCTAGTTTCAAAGAACCTTTACTAACTCAATGTAGCGCTGCCACCAACTCACTGCCCCTGACAATTCTCCAGCATTCTGCCAGACCATATGAATGGCGGCCATCACCCATTCTAATTGGCTATGGTCTCCTGGGTTGTCATGGCAATTCTGAAGACGCTCCTTCAAGGAGGAGTGTGTGGTAATGGTGGCCAATTTCTCCATCTCTGTTCCACAGAGCATGATGCCAGCCACCCCTATGTCCCATAATTGTAGTAACTAAACTACCAGGGATTCAGTAGATTTCTGCCTAAATTGTGCCCCCAACTCCATCAGCTCTGCCTGGGTATAGGACCAGACCACAGAGTGTTCCATTACCTGGATGAGAAGCTGTGGCTGCCCCTGAGGGGCTCTTTGCTGCTGGGTTTTTACTTTCTTGGCGACCACTGATTGGGCTCTGAGTGTGTGCATGGCAGCTTTAGCCTGAGCCTTCTCATCCTCAGAAGAGGAGTTGCAAGCACCTGCTCCCTCTGACTCAAAGACAGTCTATCGGTATGGCTGCTGCTGCTCCTTTGGTGACCGTTTAGGCTCCTATGGCTGCCTCAAGCTCTTGAATCCACAGTTGTTTCTCCAGCAACTGCCGGTGCAAACATTCAGCTTCCAGGGCAAACTGCAACTTGTGAACCCATAATTCCTTCTCCAGTGCTCGCTCCAATTCAAGCCTTTTCTGCCGTTCAATTTGCAATTCATCCAGGAGCTTTTGACCTCAGTAAGCTTCTCACACAGAACTCCTGGTTTCCCCTTGAGTAAAAAACACGTAGCCCATGGCCACTAAAAGGACAGCCACAGGGAGCCAGAACAACAACCAGTCCTCTACCATGCACCTCCAGGGTGGCGGCTCCATACCGATCTCTGAATCCTGCCACAAACTACACCAGTTGTATGGCCAGGGACTGCCATCGTGGCCATTCACATGCAGGTTCCCATTGGATTCGGGCAGACGGTAAAGAAATGGCGGAGTTGGAGGATGGTGGGCCATTCTGTTTATTGGCGTCTCACCAAGACAGGCAAGCCACAAGAGAAGCAAAGGGAGAAGTAGAAATTCTGCTTTTCCCATAGAGGGCACGGGGTCAGGGAGGCCTCTGCAATGCTGATAGCAGGAACTGAGAGAGTGAGAGCCCCTGGTCTGCTTCATTTTATAGTGTAGAAAATTAAAGCCTTTAAGCCAATATACAAATAAGGAAGTCTCTGATACAAAGCCACTTATCTGAGGCATAAATGGGATTCCTCATAAGAGTGCACCACCCCACATCATGCAGCAGTCAAGGATGTGGGGAAAAGCTTAGTTTTGAGAAGACCTTAGTATTAGAAAGGAGGGAAAGGCTTAGTCTTAAAACTAAGCCTTAGGACAGGGGTCCCCAAATTACGGCCCGCGGGCCGCATGCGGCCCCCCGAGGCCATTTATCCGGCCCCCGCCACACTTCTGGAAGGGGCACCTCTTTCATTCGTGGTCAGTGAAAAGAGCATAGTTCCCATTGAAATACTTACTGGTCAGTTTGTTGATTTAAATTTACTTGTTCTTTATTTTAAATATTGTATTTGTTCCCGTTTTATTTTTTTACTTTAAAATAAGAGATGTGCAGTGTGCATAAGGATTTGTTCATAGTTTTTTTATAGTTGGGCCCTCCAACGGTCTGAGGGACAGTGAACTGGCCCCCTGTAAAAAGTTTGGGGACCCCTGCTTTAGGATATAATGACTTTGCCAGCATACAGCCTGTCTACCACATGCAAAGCAAGCAAACATACATCATATTTACAAACTTATTTGACAAACACTCTCACTAAAATCAATAAATAAAAATTAAAAAAAAAAAGAAAGCTGCAACTTAAGGTTATAAAACCTTTAAGCCTTTAAGCCATCTAGGAAAATATCATCTGGTCCCTGGTATTGGTTTCTTTTGAGGACACCTTTCTTCTTTGATGGCAAGTCTACTTTAGTTGCTGGTTTTTATTCTTTTTTTTTTTTTAAGTGAGAGGAGGGGAGATAGTGAGACAGACTTCCACATGCACCCTAACCAGGATCCACCTGCTACCCCTGTCTGGGGCCAAGGCTAGAATCAACCAAGCTATTTTTAGCACCTGAGGCCCATCCTTGGACCAAACCAGCTATCTTTAATACCTGGGGCCAATGCGCAAACCAATCGAGCCACTGGCTGTGGGAGGATGTTGGTCAAATAAGTTTGTAAATAATGATATATATGCTTGCTCACTTATAGTTTGCATTGTATGTTGGGGGCGGGCTGTGGGCAGGTAGAATCCTTGTAGCCTGTGGCTTGGTTTTAGGACTAAGCCTTTTTCACTCTTTTTTTTTTTTTTTTTGTATTTTTCTGAAGCTGGAAATGGGGAGAGACAGTCAGACAGACTCCCGCATGCGCCTGACCAGGATCCACCCAGCACACCCACCAGGGGCGACGCTCTGCCCACCAGGGGCGATGCTCTGCCCACCAGGGGGCGATGCTCTGCCCCTCCGGGGTGTCGCTCTGCCACAACCAGAGCCACTCTAGCGCCTGGGGCAGAGACCAAGGAGCCATCCCCAGCGCCCGGGCCATCTTTGCTCCAATGGAGCCTTGGCTGTGGGAGGGGAAGAGAGAGACAGAGAGGAAGGAGGGGGTGGGGGTGGAGAAGCAAATGGGTGCTTCTCCTATGCACCCTGGCCGGGAATCGAACCCGGGTCCCCCGCACGCCAGGCCGACGCTCTACCGCTGAGCCAACCGGCCAGGGCCCTTTTTCACTCTTTTTGATGTGGGGTGGTGCTCTCTCATGGGGAATCCCATTATGCCTCAGATAAGTGACTTTGTATTAGAGACTTCCTTGTTTGTATATTGGATTAAAGGTTTTTGCCCTGGCCAGTTGGCTCAGCGGTAGAGTGTCGGCCTGGCGTGTGGGGGACCCGGGTTCGATTCCCGGCCAGGGCACATAGGAGAAGCGCCCATTTGCTTCTCCACCCTCTCCCCTCCTTCCTCTCTGTCTCTCTCTTCCCCTCCCGCAGCCAAGGCTCCATTGGAGCAAAGATGGCCCGGGCGCTGGGGATGGCTCCTTGGCCTCTGCCCCAGGCGCTAAAGTGGCTCTGGTCGCAGCAGAGTGACGCCCCGGAGGGGCAGAGCATCGCCCCCTGGTGGGCAGAGCGTCGCCCCTGGTGGGCGTGCCGGGTGGATCCCGGTCGGGAGCATGCGGGAGTCTGTCTGTCTCTCCCCGTTTCCAGCTTCAGAAAAATACAAAAAAAAAAAAAAAAAGGTTTTTGATTTCTACACTATAAAGTGGGGCAGACCTGGAGCTTGTCCGCTTGGTTCCTAAGATTAGCATTAGAGAAGAGAGCAGAGAAAGGCCACGTGGAGGAGGCCAGGAGAAGCAGCCAAGATGGTGGAGTGCTGAGTGAGAAGCCAGTTTGTTCAGAGTTTGTGCAGGGAGAAGGAAGGCGATGGGGAACAGAGGTGAATAAGTCTGGTGAGCTAGAAACCTTTGATTCTAGGAAACTCGGAAAAGTCAGTAGCTTTGTGAGCACTGAATGAGTGGGTTTTGGAGCCCAGTGTGTGTTTTAACTTGCTCACCGGGTGCAAGCTAGGATTAAAGACTATGGCCCACCAGTTTTTGGCTCTGTTGTTTCATTACTGTCTGTCTGAATCAAATGCGAACTTGTATGGGCCAGGCGGCTGTGATGGTGGCCGCAGCTACTGGCTTTACAGAGGAGAGGAGGGAGAGAAGGGAGAGAAGAAAGAGGAGAAGCAGAGGATTGTTTCTCTTGTGTGCCCTGACCGGGAATCGAACCCAGGGCATCCATAAGCCAGGTCGATGCTCTATCCACTGAGTCAACAGGCCAGGGCCTCAGTTTTGATTCTGAGGGAACCTCAACTAACTACAAGTTAAGAAAGTGGTCTACATCTAATGTAGATGAAATCTGAGGCTCAAGAGGTCCTGCAGGGGAAGTTGCATTGCTCATTTGCTTACACATTGCTCTGGGTTTGAGTTTCACTATGGTACAGACCATTTCTCTCACGAACACATCCTTCTCAGCTTGATGAAATGAAGTCTTACAAATCCCAACAATCATAACACAATCTAAAATTAAAAACAATAAAAATTATACCTTGCATTTTTAAAGAGTTGTTAAATACTTATGTAAAATCAGAGGCCACCTGAGACAAGTAGGTGAAGGTATTGTTTTCCTTATTTTACAAATGAGGAAGCTGTGAAGCAGAGCACTGAATTTAGAAGACTTGATCTCCAATCCAGCTATGAGCTTTAGTTTCTATATCTATAACACAAGATTACTAAAGTAAATGGTGTCTATATGAAGGTCCCTTCCAACTCTATGGTTTCATGATTTAGGCAATTGGTGACAATACCTGATCTAGAGGCTAGATATATCCTACTTTCTAGCCTTGGAATCTTTCAGGGAAGAGTCTATGATTTATTAAGTATTTACTAAGTATCAGGCCTTTCGTATTTATTGTTTCATAACAAGCATTTAAAGGTTGTAACTGGTAAAAATTCCAACCAGGTTAATTGGATTCCGAGTGCCATTCCCCTTTCTTTATCATGCCTGCCTTTGCTTATGGACCACTACAAGGCCTGCCAATTAAATTAAGGCTATGTAGCATCACATTGACATAGTGCACCTCAAATTATTATTATTATTTTTTTGGTTAAGAATTTTTATGAGTTTATTTGAGCCAAACTGAGAGCAATTGCCAGAAAGCAAAATCTCAACAGATTGAGAAAACGCTCCAGAGAATGAAAATATTGTATCTTATTTTATACATTATAATCATAGGAGGAGGTGCAAGTACTCCTCAAATTTTATTTTTGTTTGTTTGTTTGTTTTGTTTTATTTATTCATTTTTAGAAAGGAGAGAGAGAGAGAGAGAGAGAGAGAAGAAAGAGAACGAAGGGGGAGAGGAGCAGGAAGCTTCAACTCCCATATGTGCCTTGACCAGGCAAGCCCAGGGTTTTGAACCAGCGACCTCAGCATTTCCAGGTCGATGCTTTATCCACTGCGCCACCACAAGTCAGACTACTCCTCAAATTTTAAATGGGCCTGACCAGGCGGTGGCGCAGTGGGATAGAGCATCGGACTGGGATGCAGAGGACCCAGGTTCGAGACCCTGAGGTCGCCAGCTTGAGCGCAGGCTCATCTGGTTTGAGCAAAAGCCCACCAGCTTGAACCCAAGGTTGCTGGCTCCAGCAAGGGGTCACTCAGTCTGCTGAAGGCCCGCAGTCAAGGCACATATGAGAAAGCAATCAATGAACAACTAAGGTGTTGCAATGCACAATGAAAAACTAATGATTGATGCTTCTCATCTCTCTCTGTTCCTGTCTGTCTGTCCCTGTCTATCCCTCTCTCTGACTCTCTCTCTGACTCACTCTCTGTCTCTGTAAAAAAAATAAAAAAATAAAAAAAAATTAAAAAAAAATTTTTTTTAAATGGGGGAAAGAATCACCAGAAGACCTTATTAAGCACAGATCTGATTCACTCAATCTGGGGCAATCCCTCAAATTGCTTCTCCCATAGGCAAACAGACAAGGCATGCAATGTGATAAAAACAAAGCCTTGAGGGGCAATGAGGAGATAGCAAAGAGAAGAAAGTGAGGAGGGGATTCTACACAGAAGAAGCAGCATGAGCTACCCAATGTGGATGAAAACCCATAGGATGGTCTGAAATTAAGACTTCTCAAATTAAAGTGAGTCATGATGGATAATCATGTTGGAGGCCAGTTATTTTCCTTTTCTTTCTTTCTTTTTTTTTTTTTTTTTTTTTTTTTACAGAGACAGTCAGAGAGAGGGATAGACAGGGATAGACAGACAGGAATGGAGAGATGAGAAGCATCAATTATTAGTTTTTCGTTGCGCATTGCAACACCTTAGTTGTCCATTGATAGCTTTCTCATATGTGCCTTGACCACGGGCCTTCAGCACACCGAGTAACCCCTTACTTGAGCCAGTGACCTTGGGTCCATGCTGGTGAGTTTTGCTCAAACCAGATGATCCCGCACTCAAGCTGGCGACCTCGGGGGTCTCGAACCTGGGTCCTCGGCATCCCAGTCCGACGCTCTATCCACTGCACCACTCCCTGGTCAGATGCCAGTTATCTTCCTTGACAAAAGTAAATCTTTACCTTAACTGAGCCTGTCTACTCTCTTTGTGCATCCACAATAACATACCTTTGGAAGGTCAAGGTAATCCCTCTGTTCTCATATCCCTCAGGTCACAATCTCTCACCTGAGCAGGAGATCACCAGACCACATAACCCCTCACTGTTATCTTGCTACTGAAATACCATTTCTATGTGCTACAAATGTTAATTGTTAACTATCCTATACCTACCAATGTAAAAATAAAAAGTTTCGCCTGACCTGTGGTGGCGCAGTGGGTAAAGAGTCAACCTGGAATGCTGAGGTTGCTGGTTCAAAACCACGGGCTTGCCTGGTCAAGGCACATATGGGAGTTGATGCTTTCTGCTCCTCCCCCCTTCTCTCTCTCTCTCTGTCTCCTCTCTCTAAAATGAATAAATAAAATCTTAAAAAAAAATGGAGAGGCCCTGGCTGGTTGGCTCAGTGGTAGAGCGTCAGCCTGGCGTGCAGGAGTCTTGGGTTCGATTCCTGGCCAGGATACACAAGAGAAGCGCCCATCTGCTTCTCCACCCCTCCCCCTCTCCTTCCTCTCTATCTCTCTCTTCCCCTCCCGCAGCTGAGGCTCCATTGGAGAAAAGTTGGCCTGGGTGCTGAGGATGGCTCTGTGGCCTCTGCCTCAGGTACTAGAATGGCCCAGATGGGCGGAGCATCGCCCCCTGGTGGGCATGCCGGGTGGATCCCGGTTGGGCGCATGCGGGAGTCTGTCTGGCTGCCTCCCCGTTTCCAACTTCAGAAAAATACAAAAAAAAAAAAAAAAAAAAGAAAAAATGGAGAAAAGTCTTAAATCAATGATGCAAGCTTAAATCTTAAAAAAAAAAAAAAAAAAAAAAAAAGGTTCTCCATTTTACTTCTTCCAATCTCAGAGATTTTCCTGATTTGCTTTCTCCAGCCTCCCTAATCTACCACCAATGGATTGCATGTAACCCCTTCCATCTCCTCTTTCTACTCTAATATATAAAATAAGTGGCAAAACTGCCATTCCCTGGAGCATTTTCTCAGTCTGTTGAGACATGGCTCCCCAGCAACTGTCATCAGTTTGGCACAATTAAACTCTTAAAAGTTCTCTACCAATTTTGACATTTCTTACATTACAACAGCATGTTTAGAGCACTGTAATTTGTTCATTATGGCTGAAAGTTAGAATAGAAGTGATGCCAGTGGAAATGTAATTCTTTCATGGAGTCCTGAAGAAAGTATTCCGGGGCCCCCATGTAAGGGGGGGAAGTGAGGCTTGGTGGTGAGAGGGTTTATTGGAGTGGAATTAGAAGGTTTCCCACAGGTTTCCAATGTCTTTTTTCCATCCATCTCACCATAAAAAAAGTCCAATCTGGTCTTCATCAAGCCCAATACAAAGACAAGTGTTCAGATATTCTGCTCCATGACTCAATCCATTTCAAAGTTTAGTCTAGTCCAGCCTTTGTCCTTTTCTGGCTAGCATAGTCTGTGTTCCTGGCTGCGCTCTGGTTGGCACTGAATAGCTATCTATACCCAGGCTCACATTCAGAGCCTGCACTTGGGAGGCCACAGGGCTGCTGGGCCCTCGTGGCTGCCAGCCAGCTTGGCTCCTAAGGCTGCATGGCTACTGGGAGAACGCACAAACTGTGTTACCAAGGGATAAAGGGAAGAGCTTCTTTGTTTTATTTTATATTTATTTATTTATTTATTTATTTATTTTTTAATTTATTTTTTTTTCCTGAAGTTGGAAATGGGGAGGCAGTCAGACAGACTCCCGCATGCGCCCGACCGGGATCCACCCGGCATGCCCACCAGGGGGCGATGCTCTGCCCATCTGCGGTGTTGCTTTGTTGCAACCAGGGCCATTCTACCGCCTGAGGCAGAGGCCATGGAGCCATCCTCAGCTCTGGGGCCAACTTTGCTCCAATGGAGCCTTGGCTGCTGGAGGGGAAGAGAGAGACAGAGAGGAAGGAGAGGGGGAGGGGTGGAGAAGCAGATGGGCGCTTCTCCTGTGTACCCTGGCCAGGAATTGAACCCAGGACTCCTGCACGCCAGGCTGACACTCTACCACTGAGCCAACCGGCCAGGGCAAAGAGCCTCAAACTTTGTTGAGATGATTATATTATCTCAGGCTAGGCAGTTTTTTTTTGTGTGTTTTTTTTTTTTGACAGAGACAGAGAGAGGGACAGACAGACAGGAAGGGAGAGAGATGAGAAGCATCAATTCTACATTGCAGAACCTTAGTTGTTCATTGATTGCCTTCTCATATGTGCCTTGACCAGGGGGCTACAGCAGACTCAGTGATCCCTTGCTCGACCCAGTGATCTTGGGCTCAAGCTGGTGAGTTTTGCTAAAACCAGATGAGCCCGCATTCAAGCTGGCGACCTTAGGGTCTTGAACCTCGGTCCTCCGTGTCCCAGTTCAATGTTCTATTGACTGCGCCACCACCTGGTCAGACTAGGCACTTTTTTAAACTAACCAATCAACTTCTCAATCTTTCATGGGCTTCTGATGGTTCTTCCCTCAGCCTAACCAATCCATTTCCTAGATCTTCCCGAGTTCTATGTCCCTTATCCAATTTGATCTTTTTTCCAGGCTAGATTAACAGACCACTATGATGTCATCTTAGTTCCTACTGTCCGTGCCTCAAAGTCAAAGCACCTCCAAAGCACCACCTCCTGCACCATCTTGACCTCTACAGGGCATGAACCCAGCAGGGAAATTGCTCCCGCTATTTATCCGCTAGTCTGGGGATGGACCCATTATACTCTTAGGAAATTGAAAAGCTGGTCTTTCCTCTCTGCATGGGGGAGGTAATCCCCCTGGTGGGCAAGCCTATCTGAAGCTGTAACTTCCAAGTGAAACTAGCAGACTTTTTTTTTTTTTTTTTTGCATTTTTCCGAAGCTGGAAACGGGGAGGCAGTCAGACAGACTCCCGCATGCACCTGACTGGGATCCACCCAGCATGCCCACCAGGGGGCGATGCTCTGCCCCTCTGGGGCATCACTCTGTTGCATCCAGAGCCATTCTAGTGCCTGAGGCAGAGGCCACAGAGCCATCCTCAGCGCCCGGGCCAACTTTGCTCCAATGGAGCCTTGGCTGCTGTGGGAGGGGAAGAGAGAGACAGAGAGGAAGGAGAGGGGGAGGGGTGGAGAAGCAGATGGGCGCCTCTCCTGTGTGCCCTGGCCGGGAATCTAACCCGGGACTCCTGCACTCCAGGCCGACGTTCTACCACTGAGCCAACCGGCCAGGGCCGAAACTAGCAGACTTTTTAACGTTTGATCCCTGTTGGGCAGATAAAATATATTATGCTCACTTTGTTAAAGATGGCACTGCCCACGTGGAAGCCTGTTGCCCAGGTGATATTAGTTGCCCTTCTTGGGATGAGCGTGATTATATTAGTGTGTGTTGTGGGCTGGTTGTGGGCAGGCAGGATCCTTGTAGCCTGGGGCTTGGTTTTCGGACTAAGCCTTACCCACCCTTTTTGATGTGGGGTGGTGCAATTCCATCATGCCTCAGATAAGTGACTGTGTATTAGAGACTTCCCTATTTGTATATTGGATTAAAGGTTTGTATTTCTACACTATAAAGTGGGGCAGACCTGGAGCTTGCTTTCTCTTGGTTCCTGAGATTAACATTAGAGAGGAGAGCAGAGAAAGGCCACATGGAGGAGGCCAGGAGAAGCAGCCAAGATGGTGGAGTGCTGAGTGTAAAGCCAGTAGACAAGGCCACCATCACAGCAGCCCGGTCCATGCAGGTTCGCATTGGATTCGGACAGTCGGCAAAGAAACAATGGAGCCACAAACTGGTGGGCCATAGTCTTTAATTCTAGCTTGCACCCGGCCGGGCAAGTAAAAACATACACACTAGGCTCCAAAACCCAGTCACATTCAGTGCTCACAAAGCTACTGACTTATCCGAGTTTCCTAGAATCAAAGGTTTCTAGCTCACCAGCCTTATTCTCTTCAGTTCCCCATCTCCTTCCTTATCCCAGATACAAACTCTACACAAACTGGCATCTCACTCAGCACTCCGCCAGCTTGGCTGCTTCTCCTGGTCTCCTCCACGTGGCCTTTCTCTGCTCTCCTCTGCTCTCTTTTCTAATGATAATCTCTGGAACCAAGAGGGCAAACTCCCGTTTTGCCCCCACTTTATACTGTAACTTCACAACCTCTAATCCAATATACAAAGTAGGGAAGTCTCTAATACAAAGTCACTTCTCTGAGGCATGATTGGATTGTACCACTGTTGGGCGGATAAAATGTATTATGCTCACTTTGTTAAAGAGGCCGTCACCCAGGTGATAATGTGTGTTGAGAATCCTTGTAGCCTGGGGCTTGGTTTTGGGATTAAGCCTTTCCCACCCTTTTTGATGTGGGGTGGTACAATCCAATCATGCCTTGGAGAAGTGACTTTGTATTGGAGACTTCCCTATTTTGTATATTGGATTAGAGGTTGTGAAGCTACAATATAAAATGGGGGCGGAACGAGAGTTTGGGCGCTTGGTTCCTGAGATTATCATTAGAAGAGAGAGCAGAGAAGGAGGCCACGTGGAGGAGGCCAGGAGAAGCAGCCGCAGAGAAGGAGGCCACGTGGAGGAGGCCAGGAGAAGCAGCCGCAGAGAAGGAGGCCACGTGGAGGAGGCCAGGAGAAGCAGCCGCAGAGAAGGAGGCCACGTGGAGGAGGCCAGGAGAAGCAGCCAAGATGGCGGAGTGCTAAGTGAGAGGCCAGTTTGTGTAGAGTTTGTATCTGGGATAAGGAAGGAGATGGGGAACTGAGGAGAATAAGGCTGGTGAGCTAGAAACCTTTGATTCTAGGAAACTCGGATAAGTCAGTGGCTTTGTGAGCACTGAATGTGATTGGGTTTTGGAGCCCAGTGTGTATTTACTTGCCCGCCGGGTGCAAGCTAGGATTAAAGACTATGGCCCACCAGTTTGTGGCTCCATTGTTTCTTTACCGACTGTCCGAATCCAATGTGAACCTGCATGGACCGGGCTGCTATGATAGTGGGCCTGGGCCTGGCTGTTGGCTTTACAACCACCCCACATCAAAAAGGGTGGGAAAGGCTTAATCCCAAAACCAAGCCCCAGGCTACAAGGTGTCTCAACACACGTTAATATCGCCTGGGCAACGGCCTCTTTAACAAAGTGAGCATAATACATTTTATCTGCCCAACAGATGGGCTGTCATCTTTAATTCTAGCTTGCACCCGGTGAGCAAGTAAAAACACACACTGGGCTCCAAAACCCACTCACATTCAGTGGTCACAAAGCTACTGATTTATCCGAGTTTCCTAGAATCAAAGGTTTCTAGCTCACCAGATTTATTCACCTCTGTTCCCAGCATCTGTTTCTCCTGCATCAAACCGTACAAACTGGCCTCTCACTCAGCACTCCGCCATCTTGGCTCCTTCTCCTGGCCACATGGCCTCTTTCTGCTCTCTGCTCTGCTCTCTCCTCTAATGATAATCTCAGGAACCAAGAGAGCAAGCTCCCAGTCTGCCCCTATTTTATAGTGTAGATTCAAAACCTTTAATCCAATCTACAAAATAGGGAAGTCTCTAATACAAAGTCACTTCTCTGAGGCATGATTGGATTGCACCACCCCACATCAAAAAGGGTGGGAAAGGCTTAATCCCAAAAGCAAGCCCCAGGCTACAAGGATTCTGCCTGCCCACCGCCTGCCCCCAACACACATTAATATCACCTGGGCGACGGCCTCACATGGGCAGCGCCATCTTTAACAAAGTGAGCATAACATATTTTATCTGCCCAACACTGAGTTAGAAGCCAGTTTGTGCAGAGTTTGTGTGTGGAGAGGGAAGGAGATGGGGAACAGAAGTGAATAAGGCTGGTGAGCTAGAAACCTTTGATTCTAGGTGTTGGGCAGATAAAATGTATTATGCTCACTTTGTTAAAGTGGTGCTGCCCACGTGGAGGCCGTTGCCCAGGTGATATTAATGTTTGTCTCTGTGGGCAGGCAGAATCCTTGTAGCCTGGGGCTTGGTTTTGGGATTAAGCCTTTCCCACCTGTTTTGATGTGGGGTGGTACAATCCAATCATGCCTCAGAGAAGTGACTTTGTATTAGAGACTTCCCTACTTTGTATATTGGATTAAAGGTTTGGATTTCTACACTATAAAATGGGGGCAGAACAAGAGCTTGCCCTCTTGGTTCCTGGGATGATTAGCATGAGAGAGCAGAGGGAGCAGAGCAGAGAGCAGAAAGAGGTCATGTGGCCAGGAGAAGCAGCAAGATAGCGGAGTGCTGAGTGAGATGCCAGTTTGTGTAGAGTTTGTATCTGGGATAAGGAAGGAGATGGGGAACTGAGGAGAATAAGGCTGGTGAGCTAGAAACCTTTGATTCTAGGAAACTCGGATAAGTCAGTAGCTTTGTGAGCACTGAATGTGACTGGGTTTTGGATCCCAGTGTGTATTTTTACTTGCCCGCCGGGTGCAAGCTAGAATTAAAGACTATGGCCCATCAGTTCTTGGCTCCGCTGCTTCTTTACCGATTGTCCAAATCCAATGCGAACCTGTATGGGCTGGGCAGCTCTGATGCTGGCCCTGGCCGTGCCTGCTGGCTTTACACTAGGAAACTCCGATGAGTCAGTAGCTTTGTGAGCACTGAATGAGTGGGTTTTGGAGCCCAGTGTGTGTTTTACTTGCCCACCGGGTGCAAGCTAGGATTAAAAATGATGGCCCACCAGTTCTTGGCTCCATTGTTTCATTATCATCTGTCCGAATCTAACGTGAATTTGCACTGGCCAGGTGGCTGTGATGGTGGCCACGGCTACTGGCCTTACAATCCCTTTAGCTCCTTTTGTGTGTGTGTGTGTGTAGAGAGAGAGAGAGAGACAGAGAGACAGACAGGAACAGACAGACAAGAAGGGGGAGAGATGAGAAGTATCAACTCATTGCAGCACCTTAGTTGTTCATTGATTTGCTTTCTCATTCATGCCTTGACCCGGGGGCTCCAGCCAAACACGTGACCCCTTGCTCAGCCTGTGAGTTTGAGCTCAAGCCAGCAACCTTGGTCTCAAGCTAGTGACCATGCGATCATGCCTATGATCCCATGCTCAAGCCGATAACCCCACACTCACTGGTGAGCCCACACTCAAGCCAGAGACCTCAGGCTTTTGAAACTAGATCCTCGGCTTCCCAGGCCAATGCTCTATCCACTGTGCCACCAGCTGGTCAGGCTTGATACCCTCCTCTTTCTTTATTAATATCTAGCTACCTATGCTAACGGAAGAACCAAGAGACAAACTTTGTATTTATTCTGTGCCCTCAATTAGTCAGACTCCTTTCTGAAAGGCAGAAACCATGGGCCAAACCAAAAACATGAGGCTAGTGCAGGGGTCCCCAAACTTTTTACACAGGGGGCCAGTTCACTGTCCCTCAGACCGTTGGAGGGCCGGACTATAAAAAAAACTATGAACAAATCCCTACGTACACTGCACATATCTTATTTTAAAGTAAAAAAACAAAACAGGAACAAATACAATATTTAAAATAAAGAACAAGTAAATTTAAATCAACAAACTAACCAGTATTTCAATGGGAACTATGCTCCTCTCACTGACCACCAATGAAAGAGGTACCCCGCCCTGGCCGGTTGGCTCAGCGGTAGAGCATCAGCCTAGCGTGCGGAGGACCCGGGTTCGATTCCCGGCCAGGGCACACAGGAGAAGTGCACATTTGCTTCTCCACCCCTCTGCCGCTGTAAAGCCAGTATTTGGGGCCAAGGCCACCATCACAGCCACCCCGCCCATGCAGGTTCGCATTGGATTCGGACAGTCGGTAAAGAAACCATGGAGCCAAAAACTGGTGGGCCATAGTCTTTAATCTAGCTTGCACCCGGCGGGCAAGTAAAAATACACACTGGGCTCCAAAACCCAGTCACATTCAGTGCTCACAAAGCTACTGATTTATCCGAGTTTCCTAGAATCAAAGGTTTCTAGCTCACCAGACTTATTCTCCTCAGTTCCCCATCTCCTTCCTTATCCCAAATACAAACTCTACACAAACTGGCATCTCACTCAGCACTCCGCCATCTTGGCTGCTTCTCCTGGCCTCCTCCACGTGGCCTTTCTCTGCTCTCCTCTGCTCTCTCTTCTAATGATAATCTCAGGAACCAAGCGCACAAATTCCTGTTCTACCCCTATTTTATAGTGTAGCTTCACAACCTCTAATCCAATATACAAAATAGGGAAGTCTCTAATACAAAGTCACTTCTCTGAAGCATGATTGGATTGTACCACCCCACATCAAAAAGGGTGGGAAAGGCTTAATCCCAAAACCAAGCCCCAGGCTACAGTGATCCTGCCTGCCCCCAACACACATTAATATCACCTGGGCGACGGCATCTTTAACATAGTGAGCATAATACATTTTATCCGCCCAACAGTCCACCCCTATGCTCACTTTACTACCCACAATCTATACCACCAGCATCCCTGTGTAAGGAAATTAGAACATTACACAAATTACAACAGCACAAATCATACAGTTTCAACAATTACAAAGGTACACTTCACCAGTCTCTGAGCACTTTGCCCAAAGCACAAAATGTCCTCGGCCTTCTTCCTAGCCATGGGAAAAGCTTCCCGGGGCAGGGGAGTGCTTCCAGCAAAGCCACCCCCCACCCCCATCAGGGTATTTCACATTGTCCAAAATCCGTAATCCGTAAGTCCATCCAACAAAGGAGCCAATGCCCACTCCGGTCGTAGTCCAGGAAATCAGTCCACGCACGTGGGTCATCAGCCACCCCCCTCATTCCTGCCGTCCTGGCAGGTCTTACACTGTCCCAAAGAGGGGCATGTGGCAATGGCAGTCAGCATTTCCATCTCTGCTCCAGATAGCATGTCCAGCTCTATGTCCCCAAATCGCAAACCTACCGGGGCCAAAGTAGGTACTCCTTCCAGCTGGGCTTCCATCTTCTGGAGACTGCAGATCACAACTCCAGCCCAATTCTCCTCATCCTCCAAAGAGGAACTGAAAACACCAACTCCTGCTGCCAGGCTCAAGCCCTGGGCTGCCGCCGCCTTCTGCTCTGCAGACCTTGCAGCTCCGGACCTGGCCTCGGCCTCAGCTTCAGCCTCAGCCCCGGCCTCCTGCCGCTGCTGGCTCTCCACAACATCCAGGGCAAGCTGCAACTCACGAACCTCTGAATCCTCCTCCAGCGTTTGCTTCATTTCCAGGGTCAGCATTGGTTTCTCCTGCGTTTGCTCCACCTCCTTCCACTGCTCGGTTTGCAGGTCCCGGGCAGCCTCTTCCACAGAGCTCTCGGTTTCCTCACGCATGGTTGTAAAAGTCAGCCTATGGCCCCCAAAAGGACAGCCATGGGGAACCCTAACACTAGCCAGTCCTCTACTCCACCGCTCAAAGGCTCCTTGCCGATCTGTATCGAATCCTGCCGACTACGCCAAATATAAAGCCAGTATTTGGGGCCAAGGCCACCATCACAGCCACCCCGCCCATGCAGGTTCGCATTGGATTCGGACAGTCGGTAAAGAAACCATGGAGCCAAAAACTGGTGGGCCATAGTCTTTAATCTAGCTTGCACCCGGCGGGCAAGTAAAAATACACACTGGGCTCCAAAACCCAGTCACATTCAGTGCTCACAAAGCTACTGATTTATCCGAGTTTCCTAGAATCAAAGGTTTCTAGCTCACCAGACTTATTCTCCTCAGTTCCCCATCTCCTTCCTTATCCCAAATACAAACTCTACACAAACTGGCATCTCACTCAGCACTCCGCCATCTTGGCTGCTTCTCCTGGCCTCCTCCACTTGGCCTTTCTCTGCTCTCCTCTGCTCTCTCTTCTAATGATAATCTCAGGAACCAAGCGCACAAATTCCTGTTCTACCCCTATTTTATAGTGTAGCTTCACAACCTCTAATCCAATATACAAAATAGGGAAGTCTCTAATACAAACTCACTTCTCTGAAGCATGATTGGATTGTACCACCCCACATCAAAAAGGGTGGGAAAGGCTTAATCCCAAAACCAAGCCCCAGGCTACAGTGATCCTGCCTGCCCCCAACACACATTAATATCACCTGGGCGATGGCATCTTTAACATAGTGAGCATAATACATTTTATCCGCCCAACAGCCGCGCCTTCCTCTCTGTCTCTCTCTTCCCCTCCTGCAGCCAAGGCTCCATTGGAGCAAAGATGGCCCGGGCGCTGGGGATGGCTCTGTGGCCTCTGCCTCAGGCGCTAGAGTGGCTCTGGTCGCAACATGGCTACGCCCTGGAGGGACAGAGCATCGCCCCCTGGTGGGCAGAGCGTCACTCCATGGTGGGCGTGCTGGGTGAATCCCGGTCGGGCGCATGCGGGAGTCTGTCTGACTGTCTCTCCCTGTTTCCAGTTTCAGAAAAATGAAAAAAAAAAAAAAAAAAAGAAAGAGGTGCCCCTTCCAGAAGTGCAGTGGGGGCCGGATAAATGGCCTCGGGGGGCTGCATGCGGCCCGCAGGCCGTAGTTTGGGGACCCCTGGGCTAGTGTGTTCCAAAAGGAAAATTTATATTAAAACCGCCTGGGTGGCCCTGGCCAGTTGGCTCAGCGGTAGAGCGTCGGACTGGCATGTGGGGGACCCGGGTTCGATTCCTGGCCAGGGCACATAGGAGAAGCGCCCATTTGCTTCTCCACCCCCCCCCCCTTCTTCCTCTCTGTCGCTCTCTTCCCCTCCCACAGCCAAGGCTCCATTGGAGCAAAGATGGCCCTGGCGCTGGGGATGGCTCCTTGGCCTCTGCCCCGGGCGCTAGAGTGGCTCTGGTCGCAGCAGAGCGACGCCCCGGAGGGGCAGAGCGTAGCCCCTGGTGGGCAGAGCTTCGCCCCTGGTGGGCGTGCCGGGTGGATCCCGGTCGGGCGCATGCGGGAGTCTGTCTGACTGTCTCTCCCCGTTTCCAGCTTCAGAAAAATACAAAAAAAAAAAACACAAAAAAACCCCCAAAAAAACCACTTGGGTGCAGACAGGCTAAGACCAGCAAAGTGTATCAGCCCTGAGGGAGGGATGGAATGGGGGTTATACAGATTCATCAAAGGGCCTTGGGCAAAAGTAACTGCAAGATAACTTCTTCTTTTGTGTGGTTAGGAGTGGCACCACAGTTCCTCATAATTGTTTGTAACCTAATCCAATCCTCCCTTCACTTATAAGGGAGGCCTGAGCCAGGTTACTGAGTAGGCAAGTCCTTCTTCCTCCTCCAGGCCTGCATTGTTCTTAAGAAAGATGGTGGCTGAATAGCCATTTTACCTATCACTTTCAAATAATGGGATTTATTGATAAGTATGACAGACAAAATGTCTACTTTAATGGGGTTACATTCAAATAAATAAGTAGGAAAAGATAGAATAGGATAAAATAGAATAAAATAATAGTGATAAGTAATGAAAAAGATAAAACGTAGGAATGTCATAGAGAAGGACTGTCAGAGAGGCTGCCATGGGCTATTTGAGAAGTAGCAAGGGAGGCACGTGTGAGGAGCTGACTGCTGAGATCTGCATGCAGAGAGAGAACCTGCCATGTGAGATCAGGTTTAGAAGAGGGAACCAAGCACAACGCTCTAACACAAAACCCTGCTTGGCACATTCCAAGAACAGAAATAAGGATGGTGTGGCTGCAAATAGGACAAAGTCATATTTGGCTTCCTCTTCTTTATCTCCCACATCCAGTCAATCACCAAGAGGTTTTGATTCTGCTGGTAAGAAACTCTCAAATCTGGACCCTGGGTTCCATCTCTACTGCCACTGAAGGGAGCGGAGTTCACCACCACAAAATATGCCTTTTTTAGGCTGCTTAATTGTAAGAAACAGCAGACCTGAGAGAAGCCTTAAAAACCTCTTAGAAAGTACCCTTCTGTAAGGGAGGACAGAGGGAAGGGGATAATAGGATGGGATAAACCTGAAGGGAAGGGGGGAGGGCGCTATGGGGAAGGAGGCAAGGGAGATGTTGATAGGAATATGGGGGAGGGGGGATGCATTCGGGGCAACACTAGAATCTATGTAAACACAATAAATTAAATAAATAAATAAATAAAATCCTACAAATAATTGTAGGTGCATGTAAGGCCAGGAGCCACGGCCACCACCATCACAGCAGCCTCCCAGCCCTTGCAGGTTCGCATTGGATTCAGACAGTCGGTAAAGAAACAACGGAGCCAAAAACTGATGGGCCATAGTCTTTAATCCTAGCTTGCACCCGGCGGGCAAGTAAAAATACACACTGAGCTCCAAAACCCAGTCACATTCAGTGCTCACAAAGCTACTGACTTATCCGAATTTCCTAGAATCAAAGGTTTCCAGCTCACCAGACTTATTCACCTCTGTTCCCCATCTCCTTCCTTATCCCAAATACAAACTCTGCACAAACTGGCATCTCAGTCAGTACTCCGCCATCTTGGCTGCTTTTCCTGACCTCCTCCACGTGGCCTCCTTCTGCTCTCTTCTCTGCTCTCTCCTCTAATCATCCAAGGAACCAAGAGGACAAACTCTGTTCTGCCCCCATTTTATATTGTAGCTTCACAACCTCTAATCCAATATACAAAATAGGGAAGTCTCTAGTAGAGTCACTTCTCTGAGGCATGATTGGATTGTGCCGCCCCACATCAAAAAGGGTAGGAAAGGCTTAATCCCAAAACCAAGCCCCAGGCTACAAGGATTCTGCCTGTCTTTAGCCCACCCCAACACACATTAATATCACCTGGGCGACGGCCTCCTCGTGTTATCTTTAACAAAGTGAACATAATACATTTTATCTGCCCAATAGCGCACTATAAAAAAAAAAAAAAAGAAAAAGAAAGTACCCTTTTGTAAGGCCAGTAGCCGTGGCTACTACTTCAGCCACCTGACCCATTGAGGTTTGCATTTGATTTGGACAGACGGTAATGAAATAATGGAGCCAAGAACTGGTGGGCCATTACCTTTAATCCTAGCTTGCACCCGGCAGGCGAGAAATACACACAGTGGGAAAAAACTTCCCTTTCCATTCAGGGCTCCCAAAGCCACTGACTTATCTGAGTATTCCTAGAATCAAAGGCCCCACCAGCCTTATTCATCTGTTCCCCATCTCCTTCTCTTTGCACAACCTCTGCACAAACTGGCTTCTCCTTCAGCACTCCGCCATCTTGGCTGCTTCTTCTCTGCAATGCTGATGACAGGATCTGAGCGAGAGTGCCCCCAGTCTGCCTTGTCTTATAGTGTAAAAATTAAAGCTTTTAAGCCAATATACAAATAAGGAAGTCTCTGATACAAAGCCACTTATCTGAGGCATAAATGGGATTCTTCATAAGAGTGCACCACTCCATATCATGCAATAGTCAAGGGTGTGGGGAAAAGCTTAGTTTTGAGAAGATTTTAGTATTAAAAGAATGTTGAGCCTGACTGGGCGGTGGCGCAGTGGATAGAGTTTTGGACTGGGATGTGGAAGACCCAGATTCAAGACCCCAGGGTCGCCAGCTTGAGCGAGGGCTCATCTGGTTTGAGCAAAAGCTCACCAGCTTGAGCCCAAGGTCACTGGTTCAAGCAAGGGGTTACTCGGGCTGCTGAAGGCCCATGGTCAAAACACGTATGAGAAAGCAATCAGTGAGCAATTAAGGTGTTGCAACGCGCAACGAAAAACTAATGATTGATGCTTCTCATCTCTCTGTTCCTGTCTGTCTGTCCCTGTCTATCCCTCTCTCTGACTCTCTCTGTCTCTGTAAAAAATATATAATAATAAATAAAATTAAATTAAATTTTAAAAAGGATGTTGAAAAGATCTTAGTATTAAACAGGTAGGAAAGGCTTAGTCTTAAAACTAAGCCTTAGGCTATAATGAGTTTGCCAGTTTACAGCCTGTCTCCCACACCCAATGCAAACTATAAACAAACAAACATATATATCATATTTACAAACTTATTTGACCTACACCTTCCTAAAGATATTTGCATTTGTAAGGGAAATCTTTATCTGCAAGGGTGTCTCCCTTACTGAACCAAGCCTGTCTTCACTATCAATGGAGAAGGGTCAACTTAAATCTCTGTAACAATCTTACTCTTCTTTACTGTGCTTTTCCTGGTAATCACACACAACTGTCTCTTTACCTACAACATCTTTTGTTTTCAGCTGAAGGTGATATTTAAGATGATGGCTTCCCTATTTTAGTGAATTAATGTTCCTGGGTGTTGGTCAAATAAGTTTGTAAATATGATATATATGTTTGCTCGCTTGTGACTTATATTGGGTGTGGGGGACAGGCTATAAGCAGGCCAGGTCATTGTAGCCTGAGGTTTGGTTTTGGGACTAAGCTTTTCCCCACACCCTTGACTGATTGTATGATCTGGGTGGTGCACTCTCATGAGGAATCCAATTATGCCTTGGATAAGTGACTTTGTATCGGGGACTTCCTTGTTTGTATATTGGATTAAGGGATTTTGGTTTTCTACACTATAAAGTGGGACAGACCAGGAGCTTGGACACACAGTTCCTGCTATCACAATTGCAGGGGCTTCCCTGATCCCTGGCCCTTCATGGGAAGAGCTGGTTTTCTGCTTTTCCCTTGTCTTCTTTTGTGGTTTGCCTGTCTTGGTGAGACACCAATAAATAGGATGGCCCCCCATCCTCTGACTCTGCCATTTCTTTATCGTCTGCCCGAATCCAATGGGAACCTGCATGTGAATGGCCACGATGGCGGCTCCTGGCCTTACAACTGGCGTAGTTTCCGGCAGGATTCAGAGATTGGTATGGAGCCACCACCCTTGCTGGGTGGGATAGAGTACTGGTTGCTGCTCTGGCTCCCCATGGCTGTCCTTTTAGGGGCCATGGGCTACATGTTTTTTACTCAAGAGGAAACTGCCCGAGGTCAAAAGCTTCAGCATGAATTGCAAATAGAACGGCAGAAAAGGCTGGAATTGGAGCGAGCACTGGAGAAGGAATTACGGGTTCGCGAGTTGCAGTTTACCCTGGAAGCTGAACGTCTTCACCGGCAGTTGTTGGAGAAACAACTGCGGATTCAAGAGCTCGAGTCTCAGCTTCCGGCCAAAAGCCAGCAGCCACAGGAGCCTAAACGGTCACCAAAGGAGCAGCAGCGTCCGTGCCGGTGGATTGGCTTTGAGTCAGCGGGAGCAGGCGCTTGCAACTCCTCTTCTGAGGATGAGAAGGCTCAGGCTGAAGCTGCCATACGCACACTGAGAGCCCGACCAGTTGTCGCCAAGAAGGTAAAAACCCAGCAACAAAGAGTCCCTCAGGGGCAGCCACAGCCTCCAGCCCAGGTAATGGAACACTCTGTGGTCCGGCCCTATACCCAGGCAGAGCTGATGGAGTTGGGGGCACAATTTAGGCAGAAACCTACTGAATCCCTGGTAGCCTGGTTACTACGATTATGGGATATAGGGGTGGATGGCATCATGCTCTCCGGAACAGAGATGGAGAAATTGGCCGCCATTACCACACACTCTTCCTTGAGGCAGCGTCTTCAGAACTGCCATGGCAACCCAGGAGACCATACCCTATTAGAATGGGTGATGGCTGCCATTCGTATGGTCTGGCAGAATGCTGGAGAACTGCCGGGGGCAATGAGTCGGTGGCAGTGCTACAGTGAGTTAGTAAAGGTCCTTCGAGAACTAGGTATGAAGAATGCTGTTTTCAACCCTGGGTCTCGTGGGCCAGACGAGGAAGTGTTTACGGCCAAAATGAGGGAATTTGTCCTTGCTAGCGCCCCATCAGCCCTTTTTGGGTCACTTGTGGCTATCTTGGGCCCCTATGTGGGGCAGCCCATCAATGCAGTTACACAGATGGTAGCAGATTTGGGAGAGCTGGAGGCCGCTCGGGATCATAAAGCAGTGAGGGCTGCTGCCTATATTTCCCCCCCAACTAACAAGGGAAACGGGCCTGTAAAGGTTTCCCGAACGCAGATGTGGGTAGACTTGATTGCGGCTGGAGCAGATAAGGGGAAATTGGATGGCCAGTCTAATAAAATTCTTTTGGAGCTTTGGCGGCAGCTTAAACCAGAACAGAAGTTCCAGCCACTGAGACGAAGGGCCCCAGCAGCTACCAATAAAACGTTTGGTGCGCGCACAGCTCGGTTACAAGATTATATGATAGAGACGGCCGAGGGAGAGGGGAACTCCCAAGACCCATTGTACCAGTTTGAATAGGAAAAAGGCCGAGGGACCCGTCTAACGGGGATGGGCGGGGACCGGAGGCCACATGTGGAACTGGCTATCCACTGGTCCCCTTCCAATGTACAACAGGTGTTGGCCTTGGTGGATACAGGTGCAGAATGTTCCCTTCTCTATGGAAACCCAGAGCGGTTTGCTGGGACCCCAGTGGCCATTGATGGTTATGGGGGCCAAACTGTTCAAGTGAAGCCAATAACTATTCCATTGGGGATAGGGAGACTGCCTCCTAAGCCATATAAGGTGTATGTATCTCCTATTCCTGAATATATTTTGGGGGTAGATGTCTTGCAAGGACTGTGGTTGGAAACTACAGCTGGGGAGTTCCGGCTGCGGATCAGGGTTGTGAAGGCAGTATTGCTGGGACATGCATCACATTCCGCTTTGCAATTACCCGTCCCTCGGCGTGTGACTAACACCAAGCAGTACCGCCTGCCAGGTGGTTATGAAGAAGTCACAGGGACAATCCTTGAACTAGAAAAGGTGGGGATCATCCGGCCAGCACACAGTCCTTACAACTCCCCAGTATGGCCTGTGCGCAAAGCAGATGGAACCTGGAGAATGACAGTAGATTACAGGGAACTTAATAAAGTTGTTCCCCCTTTGCACGCTGCTGTTCCCTCGATAGCTAACATGATGGATCGGCTAAGCCATGAGTTGGAGACATACCACTTTGTGGCAGACTTGGCCAATGCTTTTTTCTCTATTGATATAGCTGCAGAGAGTCAAGACCAATTTGCCTTCATTTGGGAAGGGAGACAATGGACCTTTACAGTGTTACCCCAGGGCTATTTGCATAGCCCCACCTTGTGCCATGGGCTGGTGGCTACTGACCTGGCTAAATGGAAACAGCCAGAGGTAGTCCGCATGTACCATTATATTGATGATATTATGCTAACTAGTGATTCTCTTTCAGAATTGGAGCAAGCAGTCCCTACCCTGCTATCCCATTTGAAAGCATGTGGCTGGGCAGTTAACGAGAACAAATTACAAGGACCTGGGTTATCTGTTAAATTCTTGGGAGTTGTCTGGTCGGGTAAGACAAAAGTTATCCCTGACGCAGTTATAGATAAGATTCAAGCATACCCCGTGCCCACTACGGTAAAACAGTTACAGGAATTCTTAGGTTTGTTGGGGTATTGGCGAGCATTTATACCGCATTTGGCTCAGTTACTACGCCCCTTGTACAACCTTATTCGAAAGGGGGTTCGCTGGGATTGGACTGAGCAGGCGCAAGGTTCATTTGCAGCTGCTAAGAGAGCTGTCAAGGTGGCATAGGCCTTGAATGTGTTTGATCCTGCCAGGCCCTGTGAGCTGGATGTTCATGTAACCTCGGAGGGGTTTGGATGGGGCTTGTGGCAGCGGACAGAGCGCCTACGGCAACCTATTGGATTTTGGTCCCAATTGTGGAAAGGTGCTGAAGTTCGTTACTCATTAGTAGAGAAGCAGCTGGCAGCTGTGTATGCTGCCCTCCTGGCAACTGAGAGTATTACAACCACAACACCAGTTACAGTCAAAACAACATACCCTATAGCTGGATGGGTGAGAGATTGGGCAACTAAACCACGTAGTGGTATGGCCCAAATGTCTACCCTGGCCAAGTGGGGTGCCTATCTGCAACAACGCTGTGCTCTTAGCACCAGCCCATTGAGGGCAGAACTGCAGGAAGTCTTGGGTCCAGTCACCTATGCGACCTTAGAGTCAGGTGCAACTGGGGCTCAGGAGGCAGAACCTGAGGTCAGTCCCTACCAGGAGGGGCGGGTGCCCATCCCCGAGGATGCCTGGTATACTGATGGTTCTAGCAGGGGCCAACCTGCCAAATGGACGGCTATCGCCTTCCATCCGGCCACTGAGACTATTTGGATGGACACGGGTACAGGCCAAAGCAGCCAATGGGCAGAATTAAGAGCTGTTTGGCTAGTTGCCCATAATGAACCTTCACCTCTGGTGATCTGTACTGACAGTTGGGCTGTCTATCGTGGACTGACCCTTTGGATTGCTACTTGGCACATTAACCAGTGGATGGTAATGCACCGTCCATTATGGGGTCAGGCCATGTTTCAGGACTTATGGGAAATAGGACACCAGAAGCAGGTGACAGTATATCATGTCACAGGGCATGCCCCTCTAGCCCATCCTGGGAATGATGAGGCAGATACGTTGGCAAGGGTGCGATGGTTGGAGACTGCACCTGCAGGTGATGTGGCACAGTGGCTCCACCGGCGCCTGCTCCATGCAGGACAGAAAACTATGTGGGCTACAGTTAAGGCTTGGAACTTGCCTGTGTCCTATGCAGAGGTACTTGCAGCCTGTGAGCAATGTGCAGTATGTTCCAAGGAACACCCTCGGAGACCACTGGTGTCACCTGGACAGATCCAGAGGGGTCATGTCCCACTGACACGATGGCAGATAGACATCATTGGACCCTTACCAAAGTCAGAAGGGTACCAGTATGCAGTCACTTGTGTAGATACTGCCACCGGGCTGCTTGCTGCTTACCCCGCTCGTAACCCTGACCAGAGGGCAGTCATACAGGCTCTGGACCGCCTGAGTGCTGCATACGGGCAACTGCTGTTCCTTGAAAGTGACAATGGTACCCACTTCACTGGTTCAACGGTGAGGCAATGGGCTCAAAAGCTGGGGGTGGACTGGAAGTACCATGTTCCCTACCACCCCCAGGCTGCTGGTATCATTGAGCGTTATAATGGACTCTTAAAGCAGGGACTGCGACAGGAGGGGGGCACCGGCTCTCTTACTGGATGGACACGCCGCTTATGGACAGTACTTCGGATTTTGAATGAGCGACCTCGACGGGGAAGCCCAGCTCCAGTAGAGGCCCTCCTGCATCGGACAGCTGCCCCTATTCAGTTGCAGATACGCACCAAGGACATTTTACTCAAGCCAGGTTTCGGACAGCAGGGCAACGTGCTCTTGCCTGCTCCAACAGCCCTTCTTAAAGGACAACGGCTTCAATGGACTTGGCCCTGGACTGTACAGGCCCCCCATCTGAGATGGGTGGCCTTGTTGGCACCATGGGGAAAGGGGTTAGAGGTGGACCTCCAGTTAACCCCTTGGGCAACCAGCACCTGGCCACCTAAGGTAGAAGTGTATTATCCCTTGAGTGCTCAAGGGGACAGCATTTTGAAGGGCACCTTTGTAATTTCTTTATGGCCAATAATGAGTTCCCCTATTTTACTACACATAGAACCAGCAGATGCTGGTGTATTGGCCAATAAGGTTTGGTATGCCCGCTCAGTGCGGCCTCTGGTGCCAGCTACGGTGCTGTCTGCAGACAAAACTCTGGCCTGTATTCTGCCAGAGGGAAAAGATTTGCCTCTCTTGGTGCCACTGACAGCTCTCTCATTTCGCCCATAGTTTTTGATCTGTTAATCCTATTGCTGTAGTTGGTACTATTTCTGTTTATGCAATGTATCCTACTCCTTGCACAGTGACCATCATGGAAGATGCCTGTGGTTTAGATTGTAAAGCGAGCAAAAGGGGTGGAATGTTGGTCAAATAAGTTTGTAAATATGATATATATGTTTGCTCGCTTGTGACTTATATTGGGTGTGGGGGACAGGCTATAAGCAGGCCAGGTCGTTGTAGCCTGAGGTTTGGTTTTGGGACTAAGCTTTTCCCCACACCCTTGACTGATTGTATGATCTGGGTGGTGCACTCTCATGAGGAATCCAATTATGCCTTGGATAAGTGACTTTGTATCGGGGACTTCCTTGTTTGTATATTGGATTAAGGGATTTTGGTTTTCTACACTATAAAGTGGGACAGACCAGGAGCTTGGACACACGGTTCCTGCTATCACAATTGCAGGGGCTTCCCTGATCCCTGGCCCTTCATGGGAAGAGCTGGTTTTCTGCTTTTCCCTTGTCTTCTTTTGTGGTTTGCCTGTCTTGGTGAGACACCAATAAATAGGATGGCCCCCCATATTCTGACTCCGCCATTTCTTTATCGTCTGCCCGAATCCAATGGGAACCTGCATGTGAATGGCCACGATGGCGGCTCCTGGCCTTACACTGGGTCTCTTCCATGTATACAGAAGGTATAGATATTATTAAATTTTAATTTGTTTATCTCCTGCTAATCTGTCTCATATTAATTTGATTGTTAGTTCAGCCAGAAGAACTTTGAAAGATAGAGGATAATTTTTTTTCTCCCTAACACCACCATTGCCTCTCACCTAAATTATTGCAAAAGTCTTCCTGCCTCCAATCAGCCACCTCAAATCTATTGCCCACACAGCAGACAGATACACCTTTAGAAAATGGAAATCTGATTATTCTTCTCCTTGCTTAAAACCCTTCAGTGGCTCCTATTCCCATCAAAATAAAGTCTAAATCTTTATATTTGTTATGGTTTATAAGGGCTTTGGGGATCTGTGCCTGCATACATCTTTCACCACATGCCTGTGTGTACTCTGTATTTCAGTCATAATTCCTAAAACACACCAATGTTTATCTTTCTTCCAGGTCTTTGGGTGGCATTTCCTCTGACTTTATCTCCCCCCTTCACACAAACCCCTTTATCTTGGCCAAGTCCTCCTCATCCATCACGTTCCCTGTGAAACCCTCCCCAACCACTTCCCTGCTTCTCTTTTAAACTCCTGGAAGACTCTGAACTTCCTTTATCAAAGTTCTCATCCTGCTAAATTTTAATTATTTATGTAATTATCTGTAACCCCCACTACAGTACGAGGAGACCATTACTGCTTTGTTCTTTTTTATATCCCCACTAGCTAGCATAATGTCTAGTTTTTGAGTAGGTGTTCAAAAGTTTGTTAAAAGAATAAGTGAATGAATGAATGGAAGTTGAGAAAGACACTTAGATCATAGCATTTTATTTCATCATAAAGTTTTGCAGCAAGGAGCCACTGAGGAACTTTAAAGAAAATGATATGATTATATTTGCATGTATGAAAGACCACTCTAGTAGCAATAAGACATATAAATTTCGGGTGAAACAAAATTGGCAGCAGTGAATGTGAAGATAGGAGATTGGTTGTTGTTTTTTTTTTTAATGTTTTATATATATATTTTTTTAATTTTTAAAATTTTTTTTATTTTTCTGAAGTTGGAAACGGGCAGGCAGTCAGACTCCCGCATGTGCCTGACCGGGATCCACCCAGCATGCCCACCGGGGCAATGCTCTGCCCATCTGGGACATTGCTCTGTTGCAACCAGAGCCATTCTAGGGCCTGAGACAGAGGCCACAGAGCCATCCTCAGCGCCCGGGCCAACTTTGCTCCAATAGAGCCTTGGCTGCAGGAGGGAAGAGAGAGACAGAGAGGAAAGAGAGGGGGAAGGGTGGAGCAGCAGATGGGTGCTTCTCCTGTGTGCCCTGACCGGGAATCAAACCCGGGACTCCTGCATGCCAGGCCAACGCTCTACCACTGAGCCAACCAGCCAGGGCCTAGATTGGTTGTTTTCATCATTCAAAAGAGGAATGATGACAGCTTGAATTTATAGAAAATATATAGAAATAACAAGAAGGAAGAAACTTAAGGACTTGGTGATTGGGCAAGGAGGTAGAATGAAAAAGTGCTCAAGAATGACTCCTATGTTTTTAGGTTGGCTGACTTGATGGATATGTGGATTAAAAAAAAGGCCACATACTAAACCTGACAAGCTCAGGGTAGCCCTCCATGGTAGACCTTACAAACTCAGAGGCCTAAAGTAACCTCATATGATGGTCTGAAATTAAAACTTTTTAATGAAAATCAAGTCATGGTGGGTAGTCATGTCCTAGACCAGTATCTACTTTTCCTGACAAAGATAAATCTTTACCTTAACTGAACTGGTCTCTTCTCTTTTTTTTGTGTGTGTATTTCTTTTAGAGGCAGACTGCCACATGCAGCATCTCATTTGGATGTGTCTGGAGTCTTGGAAGCTGACTACACTATGTTTTCCTCCAAATGGACCTTGATAGCTTGTCCAGAGGTTCTAGCAGGGGAGTGCAGCCATTTGTAAAGCCAGTAGCCGCGGCCACCATCACAGCCGCCTGGCTCTTGCAGGTTCGCATTTAGTTTGGACAGATGGTAAAGAAACTGCAGAGCCCCAAACTGGTGAGCCATTTTCCTTTCATCCTAGCTCGCACCCAGTAAGCGAGTAAATACACACAATGGGAAAAATACTTCTCTTTCCATTGAGGGCTCCCATCATCCGAGTTTTCCTAGAATCAAAGGCTTCTACCTGTAGGGTGGTCAGCAATGGGAGAAGGTCACGTGAGGAACCCAGACCCGGGAACTTTGGCTGGAGCCGCCCACACCCATGCATGTCAAAAGAAAACTTCCCAGGAGTCCTTGGGAAAAGAGCGACCATCCGTCAGCCAGTGAGATTTCATCACGTCATATCAACTCAACCACCCTAGACAGACCCTTTAAATACCCCCCATGTGGATTACCCCATGCAACTTCCCTGGCCTCCATGTCCCTGGGACCAGGGAACCTCATCGGGCAGGAAGTGCTCTGTACTCAATAAAGCCTTTTATTATTCCACATTTCGTGGCTCTGGCCCCTTTCTTCTTACTCGGTGGGGAAAAATACCTTATACCAGCTCACCAGTCTTTTTTTGTTTTTGTTTTTGTTACAGAGACAGAGAGAGAGTCAGAGAGAGGGATAGATAGGGACAGACAGATAGGAACGAAGAGATGAGAAGCATCAATCATTAGTTTTTCATTGTGCATGGCGACACCTTAGTTTTTAATTGATTGCTTTCTCATATGTGCTTGACCGCAGGCCTTCAGCAGACTGAGTAACCCCTTGCTCAAGCCAGTGACCTTGGGTCCAAGCTGGTGAGCTTTTGCTCAAACCAGATAAGCCCGCGCTCAAGCTGGCAACCTCGGGGTCTCGAACCTGGGTCCTTGGCAGCCCAGTCCGATGCTCTATCCACTGTGCCACTGCCTGGTCAGGCTCACCTCACCAGTCTTAATCACCTCTGTTCCCCATCTCCTTCTCCTGCGCAAACTGGCTTCTCCTTCACCATTCCACCATGTTGGCTGCCTCTTCCACATGGCCTCCCTGCCCTGCTACACCATGGCTCTTCCTTTGTACAAGAATGTGGTTACTCTCCTCAAAATGGCCTCCTAGCTCCTCCTTTTAAAACTTTTTGGCAGGCCTGACCAGGCGGTGGCGCAATGGATAGAGCATCGGACTGGGACGCGGAGGACCCAGGTTCGAGACCCTGAGGTCGCCAGCTTGAGCGCAGGCTCATCTGGTTTAAGCAAAGCTCACCAGCTTGGACCCAAGGTCGCTGGCTCAAGCAAGGGGTTACTTGGTCTGCTGAAGGCCCGCGGTCAAGGCACATATGAAAAAGCAATCAATGAACAACTAAGGTGTCGCAACAAAAAACTAATGATTGATGCTTCTCATCTCTCTCCGTTCCTGTCTGTCTGTCCCTATCTATCCCTCTGTCTGATTCTCTCTCTGTCTCTGTTTAAAAAAAAAAAAAAGGTTTTGGCGGGACAACCCCCTCCGCCAGCACACATTAACATAACCAAGCCCCTTCCCAAGCAAGAAGGGCAATTAGGTGTTCACGTGAGGGCAGCAGCCATCTTTAAAAATAAGAGTGAGCCTGACCTGTGGTGGTGCAGTGGATAAAGCGTCAACCCGGAAATACTGAGGTTGCCAGTCGAAACCCTGGGCCTGCCTGGTCAAGGCACATATGGGAGTTGATGCTTCCTGCTCCTCCCCCCTCCTCTCTCTCTCTCCTTTCTAAAATGAATAAATAAAAATTAAAAAAAGAGAAAATGTTAAAAATAAGAGTGAGAAAAAATAACTTATCTGCCCAACACAATTTATATACCCTTGACTGAAGAATGGTCCTCTCCTCTATTGTGGAAGGTCATCCTCTTTGACCTAGCATTTAGCTTTAGGAGGAATGCACATGGAGCTGTGAGAGAGGAAGGGGACACCCACCTAGCCAAGCAGATCAGCCGAATCCACCCTGGAAATCAATGGGGTGACAGATGTCGCAGCCAGATCACCTTCAAATCTGTCCTGCTTATTGTGTTTTTGCATCTACAATGACAGACCTTTGGAATGTCAGAGTAATCCTCTTTTTTTACACTCCTCCGAGTATAATATCCCACCAGAATACACGACCCTGAGACCACATAACCTCATTGTTTTCTTGCTGCCAACAACAAATACCATCTCTATGAGCTATAAATGCTAATTATTAACTATCCTATACCCACCAACACGAAAGAAATGTCTCTCCATTTTACTGTATCCAATCTCAGAGATTTTCCTGTTTTGCTTTCTCTGTCCTCCCTAATCTCCCACCAATGGATTTCATGTAACCCCTTCCATCCTCTCCTTTGAGTATAATGTATAAAATAAGTGGTAAAATTGTCATTTCCTGGAGCATTTGCTAAATCCATTGAGATTTGGCTCACCAGAAATTGTTGTCACTTTGGCTCAAATGAACTCATAAAAATTCTCTACTGATTTGGATGTTTCTTATGTGGATAGATATAAATGTCATTACCTGTAATTAAAAATATAGAAGGCGGCCCTGGCCAGTTGGCTCAGTGGTAGAGCATCAGCCCAGCATGTGAATATTCCAGGTTTGATTCCCATTCTGGGCACATAGAAGTGCCCATCTGCTTCTCCACCCCTTCTCCTTCTCTCTCTTTCAAAAAAAAGTACCAAAGTGTTTCAAGTAAGTTAACTATATCCCAGGGAAAAAAAGCTCAAGAACATGTATATGAATACCAAAATATGTAACAAAGAAACATCCATAATGTCTGGAATTCAAATAAAAAAATGACCAGACAAGCAAATATGTGGGAAAATATGATGCATAATGAGGAGAATAACCAATTAATAAAAACAGATCCATGAGTGATGCAAATGATAGAATAAGTAAACAAAGACATACAAAAATTGTAACAAAACCCTGTCTGGTAACTCAGAGCATTGTTTCAATACATCAAGGTTGCAGGTTTGATCTCTGTCAGGCTCATACAAAAATCAACCAATGAATGCATTAGTAACTGGAACTACAAAGCAATCTCTATTTCTCTCCATTCTTCTCTCTCTAAAAATTAGTAAATAGTTCTGAAAAATTTTAAAAATCAGTGGACCGTGGACATATTCAAGGGACCTAATATACATGTATTTAGAGCCCAATGGAGAATGAGGTGGGGGAAAGAAGAATAGAATATTTGAAGAAATAATGGATCTATGACTTCAACCAGAAGAAATATGAGGAAAACTAATGCAAGACACGTCATAATCAAATTGCTTAAACAAGTAATATAGAGAAAAACTTAAAAACCAGCAGAAAAAAAGGAACATTATATTTAGAACAATAAAGATAAGAATGACAGCAAATGTTTCATCAGAAACAATGTAAGCCACAAAAGAATGTAGCAACATTTTTAAAGTACTGAAAACAAATATATAATTGTCAACCTAGAATTCTATTCCCTGCAAAATATTTTTCAAAATGAAGGTGACAAAATAAATAAATAACTGAAATGGCCACAAATATCTGTATGTGAATGTTCATAATAGCTACTATTCACAATAATCAAAAGGTGGAAACTGCCCAAATGTCAGTCAATGGAAGCATGGATAAACAAATTTGGGCAATGAAATAGTATTAAGTCATACAAAGAAATGAAGTATTGAAGCATACAAGAGCCTGCTCCCAGCATATGTTGTCAGTTTGGCTCAAATAAACTCATAAAAATTAATAAATAAATAAATAAAATGAAGTATTGATATAAGCTATTACTAGATGAACTTCAAAAGCATTATACTAATCCCAGAGGAAAAGTGGGAAGGAATTTAGGGAGAGGGAGCAAAGAGTGTGTAATGGGGGGCACATTGTTGGGGGTTGAGGGTGTTATCTTGAGTAGGACACTTAAATCTATGTTTACACAATGAATTTTAAAAATATAATTAAACTGACCAGGCGGTGGTGCAGTGGATAGAGCATCAGGCTGGGATGCAGAGGACCCAGATTTGAAACCCCGAAGTCACCAGCTTGAGCGTGAACTCATCTGGTTTGAGCAAGGCTCACCAGCTTGAGCCCAAGGACGCCAGTTTGTGCAAGGGGTCACTTGGTCTGCTGTAGCCCCCCGGTCAAGGCACATATGAGAAAGCAATCAATGAACAACTGAGGTGCCACATGAAGAATTGATGCTTCTCATCTCTCTCCCTTCCTGCCTGTCTGTCCCTATCTGTCCCTCTCTCTGTCTCTCTTTGTCTCTGTCACAAAAAGCAAAAAGTAATTATAAAAAGTTTTGACTTTGGATGGTAAACACACAATACAATATTCAGATGATGTACATTTGATGCCGATTTAATTTTATTAATGTCATCCAATAAATTTAATAATTAATAAATAAATAAAAATAGACAGCGTAAGCTACCAGGGCTATTAATACTTAGAAATTTGCTAAGACTTAAATAATTTTTTAGGCCTTACTTGTGGTGGAGCAGTTGATAAAGTGTCAACCTGGAACGCTGACGTTGCCAGTTTGAAACCCTGGGCTTGCCTGGTCAAGGCACATTTGGGAGTTGATGGTTCCTGCTCCTCCCTTCTCTCTCTCTCTCTCTCTCTCTCTCTCTCTCTCTCTGTGTCTCCTCTCTCTATAAAAATGAATAAATAAAATCTAAAACTAACTAAATAAATAAATTTTATGCCCTGGACCGGACAGCTCCATCAGTTAGAGCCACGGCGGGAAGTGCAGAGGTTGCCAGTTCAATCCCAGACAGGGCACATATAGGAACAGATTGATGTTCCTGTCTCTCTCTTTCTCTCCCTTCATTCCTCTCTTGCTGCAATCAATAAAAAAATTTAAATAAATAACTTTTTGTTCATTTCAGTTATTATTTTTTTTATCAAGTGAGGCAGGGAGGCAGAGACAGACTCCTGCGTATGCCCTGACTAGGATCCACCTGGCAACCCCCCTCTGAGGCTGATACTTTGCCTATCTGAGGCAGCTGCTCTGCTGCTCAGTAACAGAGCTATTTTAGCACCTGTGGCAAGGCCATGGAGCCATTCTCAGTGCCCAGGGCCAACTTGCTCATTCGATCCACGCTGCAGGAGGGGATGAGAGAGAAGGAGGGGGAGAGGGAGAGAGAAGGGGAGGGGGAGGGTGGAGAAGCAGATGGTTGCTTCTCTATGTGCCCTGACTGGGAATTGAACCCGGGACTTCCACATGCTGGGCAAACACTCTACCACTGAACCAACAGGCCAGGGCCTCATTTCAGATTTTTAACAGCTTTATTGGAATATATATCACATACCATATATTTACCAATTTAAAGTATACAACTCAATGGTTTATAGTATATTCACAGAGTTGTACAACCATCAACACAATATAATTTTAGAACATTTTTTTTTTGCCTCAAAAAATGTTCTGCCCATTAGCTGTCACTCTCCATTCTTACTTCTCTCTCTCAAGCTCAGGCAACACTAATCTTTCTGTCTCCATAGGTGCCTATTCTGGACATCATGTTAATGGAGTCATTCAGGGACAGCACCAAGGCGTTTGTGTGGAGAGGTCCACTGCAGCCTGCTTGTGAGCACAAAGGCTAGCCCCACTTATGTGCCCACCCAAGGAGACTGTGGCCAGTGCACAAATGGTAACATAGTATCGGTGACAGCTGCAAAGAGTGAGAAGGCTGCATTGAGAGAGGGTGTGAAATGACCACTTGCCTACTCATTCAGACTGTCTCTTCTGTGATGTGGGAGCTGTGGGCATCCAATACTGGGTATTCAAGAGCCCTGTGGTCCCAACACTGTGTTGAGGTGGCCATGAGCCACACATATAAGCCCCAAGGAGCAGCCTGGTGCAGTGAGGACATGGCCTGTTCTGGCCCGAACAGAGTGAGTGACTGCCCTGTCCTGGGAAAGCAGACAGGGACCACAGGTCATTCAGTAAGCAACTTAACTAAAACCTCACAGTGAGAGATGAGAATGTTCTGTTTTGAGCTCTACTAGGAAGTTGGGTGAGGGGAATTTGAGTTTTAAAGGGGCTCTGGATTTAAAGGAGCCTTAAACCTAAACCTAACAATATGGAAAGACAGAAAGGGAGAGAGATGAGAAGCATCAACTCTTCATATGGCACCTTAGTTGTTCATTGATTGCTTTCTCATATGTGCCTTGACTGGGGGTGGGGTGGGGTGCAGGGGCTACAGCCTGAGCCAGTGATCTCTTGCTTAAGCCAGCAACCTTGAGCTTCAAGCCAGGAACCTTTGGACTCAAGCCAGCGACCATGGGGTCATGTCTACAATCCCATGCTCAAGCCAGGGACCCTGTGCTCAAGCAGGACGAGCCTATGCTCAAGCCAGCGACCTTGGTGTTTCAAAACTGGGTCATCTGTGTCCCAGTCTGATGCTCTATCCATTGTGTCACCGCGTGGTCAGGACACTTAGAGGACTTTTGGTTTGTTGTCATTTTTTGGCTATTATAAATAACACTGCACAAGTTCACACATATGTCATTTGATAACTATATGTTTGGGTCATATGGTAACTATATTTGTTTAAATTTTTCAAATTGTGTAAAACACACAGAACATAAAATTTACTATCTTAACCACTATATATATTGCGTGTGTGTGTGTGTGGGGGGGGGCAGAGATAGAGTCAGAGAGAGGGACAGACAGACAGGAAGGGAGAGAGATGAGAAACATCAATTCTTCGTTGCAGTTCCTTAGTTGTTCATTGATTGATTTCTCATATGTATGTGCCTTGACCAAGAGGCTACAGCAGACCGAGTGACCCATTTCTTGAGCCAGCGACCTTGGGCTCAAGCTGGTGAGCCTTGCTCAAACCAGATGAGCCCGCACTCAAGCTGGCGACCTCGGGGTCTTGAACCTGAGTTCTCCGCGTCCCAGTCCAATGCTCTATTCACTGTGCCACCGCCTGGTCAGGCAATCTTAACCCCCTTTTTTTTTTTTTTTTTTACAGAGACAGTCAGAGAGAGGGATAGACAGGGACAGACGGACAGGAACGGAGAGATGAGAAGCATCAATCATTAGTTTTTCGTTGCGTGTTGCGACACCTTAGTTGTTCATTGATTGCTTTCTCATATGTGCCTTGACTGTGGGGCTACAGCAGACTGAGTAACCCCTTGCTCAAGCCAGGGACCTTGGGTCCAAGCTGGTGAGCTTTTGCTCAAACCAGATGAGCCCGTGCTCAAGCTGATTACCTCGGGGTCTAGAACCTGGGTCCTTGGCATCCCAGTCCGAAGCTCTATCCACTGCGCCACCACCTGGTCAGGTTTCCTTCCTTTTTAAGAAAGGAAAAGTATTCCATTGTATGGAATATCACATTTTTGTTTATCCATTCATTCATTGATGAACACTTGTGTTGTTTTGATCTCTTGTCTATTGTGAATTATGCTGCTTTGAACATGAGTGTGTTAGAGAGGAAAAACTTTTCTTCTACTTTCTTAAATTCAATACTTGGGGGCCTGTGAGTAAACTTACAAAAGACAGATTAACAGGATAAAAAGCACACAATTTTTGCCTGACTTGTGATGGCTCATCGGATAAAGCATTGACCTAGAATGCTGAGGTCACCGGTTCGTGACCCAGGCTGGCCCGCTCAAGGCACATACAAGAAGTAACTGTGTGTTAATGCTTTCTGCTTCTTCATCCCCCCTGCCTCTCTCTTTCTTCTCTCTCTCAAATCAATAAGTAAAACCTTTATTAAAAGCATTTAATTTTTATTTATGTTTATGTGCACAGCTACTTATTTTTTATTTTTTATATTTTTTTTTGTATTTTTCTGAAACTGGAAACAAGGAGGCAGTCAGACAGACTCTCACATGCGCCTGACACGGGATCCACCCGGCATGCCCACCAGGGGACGATGCTCTGCCCATCTGGGGCATTGCTTTGTTGCGACCAGAGCCATTCTAGTGCCTGAGGCAGAGGCCATAGAGCCATCCTCAGCGCCCGGGCCAACTTTTGCTCTAATGGAGCCTTGGCTGCGGGAGGGGAAGAGAGAGACAGAGAGGAAGGAGAAAGGGAGGGGTGGAGAAGCAGATGAGCGCTTTTCCTGTGTGCCCTGGCCGGGAATCGAACCCGGGACTCCTGCATGCCAAGCCAAGGCTCTACCACTGAGCTAACTGGCCAGGGCTGCACAGCTATTTAAAGAAAAGAAGTAAAACTCAAAAACTCATTTAGCCCTGGGGTTAACTCCTCATCCCTTTTTTTTTTTTTTTTTAATAATAAATTTTTATTAATGGTAATGGGATGACATTAATAAATCAGGGTACATATATTCAAAGAAAACATGTCTAGGTTATTTTGTCATTAAGTTATGTTGCAAACCCCTCGCCCAAAGTCAGACTGTCCTCCGCCACCCTCTATCTAGTTCTCTGTGCCCCTCCCCCTCCCCCTAACTCTCTCCCTCCCTCCCTCCCATGTCCTCCCTACCCCCACCCTTGGTAACCACCACACTCTTGTCCATGTCTCTTAGTCTCATTTTTATGTTCCACCAATGTATGGAACCATGTAGTTCTTGTTTTTTTCTGATTTACTTATTTCACTCCTTATAATGTTATCAAGATCCCACCATTTTGCTGTAAATGATCTGATGTCATCATTTCTTATGGCTGAGTAGTATTCCATAGTGTATATGTGCCACATCTTCTTTATCCAGTCTTCTATTGAAGGGCTTTTTGGTTGTTTCCATGTCTTGGCCACTGTGAACAGTGCTGCAATGAACATGGGGCTACATGTGTCTTCACGTATCAATGTTTCTGAGGTTTTGGGGTATATACCCAGTAGAGGGATTGCTGGGTCATAAGGTAGTTCTATTTGCAGTTTTTTGAGGAACCACCATACTTTCCTCCATAATGGTTGTACTACTTTACATTCCCACCAACAGTGATCCTCATCCCTTTTTAATGAGGGAATGAGAGATTGAGTTCTAATAGACAATAAATTGTGGGGAATTCACTAGAAAGTACATGGGGTAACTAATGGAATATAAAGACTATTTTAGCAAGGTGTGTTTATGCAAATTCGTATTGGTATCCACTCAGCATCTTTTTTATTTAAAGATCTTATTTACTGATTTTAGAGGAACAAAGAGTGTGAGAAACAGAGGGAGAAGGAATGGGAAGCATTGCTGCTTCTTATATGTGCCTTCATTGAACAACTCTGGGATCTCCAACCCGCAACCTCAGCACTCCAGGTTGATGCTTTATCCACTGCGCCACCACAGATCAGGCAACTCCCCATCTTTTTTTAGAAAAATTTTTTTTAAACTGATTGGAGAGAGAGAGAGAGAAACATTGATTTTTTTTCCTTTTTGTTCTACTTTTACTTATGCATTCATTGGTTGCTCTTGTATGTATGTGCTCTGACCGGGTCGAACCTTCAAGGTTAGCGTATCAGGATGGTGCTCTAACTAACTGAGCCACCCGGCCAGGGCCCCACTCCCCATATTTGAAGATAAGGATCACTGTTCTCTCCTTGGTATCCTGGAAAGAACACTTCCCTCAAAGAGAAATTTGTGTCCTGCTTTCAGGGACAGAAGGTAACTGTTCTTTTTTAAAGTTTGACAAGTGATTAAAATAGAGAGAGAAAAAACTCACTGTAGCAAAATCTGTATAAAGTAAATTGTGTTTCAGAAATGATGTGCCACAACTACCTAAGACTAACCAGTAACAAGAACTGTGTAATTTTTAAGTAAAAAATAAATATTTTGATTTTGGAATTATGAATGATTTAAAATTTTTTTTTTACTTTTAAATTTTACACTAAAATACATTTCTTTATATTTGAGATAAAACAAACTTTTTTTTCTTTAAAGTTATGTGGCTTAGGCTAGTCAATCCAAGAGAAACATCACAAGGAGAAAAGCAGTTTCTCAGACAAGATATCCAACTGAGGAGACAGGAGAGCATGTTTTGCATTTTGCCCTTTTTCTAGCTAGACAAAGAACCCAGATGTATTAGTATATTTACATATTAACAGGATCTTCACAATGTGGTGCTTATTGGACCCCATACTAAGCAAAACAATGGACTTGAACTAGTGCCAGGCACCTCTCTCCCAGTTTAGGGATAAAAAACTTGAGTGGAGGCAGGAAGATTTGGTCTAAGATCCAACTTGGAGACATCAGGTTTAACAAGATCTGTCCTCTAATGTTCCCTGGGCCGAGACCCTTCAGCCCATTTTTCTTTTCTGTTTTATTTTTTTGCTTGGGGATAATAATGGTCTCCCTTTCTCTTTTGGTGGATAAGTCCAGCTTATTGGAATGCAGCTGCTCTTCTTAGTAACCATGGAAACCTTATTGGCATGGCAACCTGGCAGCTTCAGTGAAAGGCAGCAGTGGGGGGAGGGATGGAAGTGGAGGGAGGTGGTTTTGTAGAACGGAAGGGTGAGCAGCCTTCCTTCCTGTTGAGAAGAGGGAAAAAAAAGAGGGATGCTGACCCACTCTGTGGATGGGCCTAAGGAAGCCCCTGATGAGTTCAGACCTCACTCTGTAATTCAGTTCAGAAGGAATTTGGGGCTAAGCTATAAGCCAGACCAGGCACCAAGACCTAGACCTATTGATGCTTTTGTGTTCCAAAGTGTGGCTCAGCAGCATCGGGAAAGGAATAGGGGCTGGGAGACAAAACAAAACATCTCACAACACATGAGCAAATTCTGACATTAGGTTTTGATTGCTGGCAAAATACTGTATGGAGCTTTTGTTGGGCTCTGAGAGTCGAAGCACCTTTTTTGCTAAAGATGTATACGGAGGAGGACATTGTCAAGAAACATCTTAAGCAAGAAATAATCTATACAATATGGTCCAGGAAGGCTGAGAATGTAGTAAAAACAAAACAAACAAGATCCATTAGGGAGAAAGAATTTCTACTGAAGAGGAAGGAGTGGGCAGCAGGGCGGTAGGCAACAGGGCAGTTGGCAGCACCCTTCCTGTCATTTTTCTAGGGTTACTTAGAATCCTTGTCATTTTTGGTTTCTTTGATGAACAAGGTATGAAGTGGGGCTATTCTGGGCTTTGGAATCAGACAGATGGCCCTGGGTTAGAACCCTGTACTGCACCTGAGTCTGTTTCCTCTTCTCTCAGGACAGAGAATAATAGTACCTACTCTATAGGGTCATTGTAAAAATTAAGTGAGATTTTATAAAGTTTAATTAACAGTAATATTAGTTAAAGCTCTATGCATAACAGGTATACAAACAATAGCTACCCTGTTACACTGTTGACTCCTTAGAAATGGCTCTGAGTGGTTCTGTTGCCAATGGAAATGAGGTCCTTTCACAGAGTTGCTAGAAAAGCATTTCCAGGACCCACACACGGGAGATTGGAGTGTTGTGGTAAGATTTATTGGGATAGCCTGACCAGGCAGTGTTGCAGTAGATAGAGCATCAGACTGGAATGCAGAGGACCCAGGTTCGAGACCCTGAAGTCACCAGCTGGAGCGCGAGCTCATCAAGTTTGAGCAAGACTTACCAGCTTGAGCCCAAAGTCGCTGGCTCAAGCAAGGTGTCTCTCGGTCTGCTGTAGCCCCCTGGTTAAGGCACATATGAGAAATCAATCAATGAACAACTAAGGAATCGCAATGAAGAATTGATGTTTCTCATCTCTCTCCCTTCCTGTCTTTCTGTCCCTCTCTCTGACACTCTCTGTTTCTGCCAAAAAAAAAAAAAAAAAAATTATTGGGATAGAAATGAAAGACTGTCCATTTAAAAAGACACAATGAAATGGAAAAATATTCTATCTTTATGAATTGAAAGAATCAACATAGTTAAAAATGGCCATATTACCCAAAGCAATATACAAATTTAATGCAATCTCTATTAAAATCCCAATGTTATTTTTGAAGGAAATAGAATAAAAAAATTACCAGATTTGTATAGAACAATAAAAGACTCCAAAGAGCCAAAGCAATTCTGAGAAAAAAGAATGGAGCGAAAGGTATCACACTACATGACTTCAAATTATACTACAGAGCCATGATAATCAAACAGCATGGTATTGGCAGAAGAAACAGACACATAGACCAATGGAACAGAATTGAGAGTCCAGGAATAAAACCACATATATATGGAGAAGTAATCTTTGACAAAGGAGCCTAAAACATACAATGGAGAAAAGAAAACCTCTTCAATAAAGGTTGCTAGAAAAATTGGAAAGCCACGTGCAAAAGAATAAAACTTGACTACAGTTGGTCCCCATTCACAAAAATTAATTCAAAATAGGTCAAAGACCTAAATAGAAAATCTGAAACAATAAATTACATAGAAGAAAACATAGGTACTAAATGTATGAACCTTGGCCATAGAGAACATTTTATGAGTTGGACCTCAAAGACAAGGGAAATAAAGACAAAAATAAATGAATGGGACTATATCAAATTCAAAAGCTTCTGCTCAGGAGAAGAAACTGACAACAAAATAAAAAGGCAGCCAACCAAATTGGAGACAATATTTACAAACAACAATTCCGATAAGGGGTTGATATCCAAAATATATAAAGAATTCACAAAGCTTAGCAACAAACAAGCAAATAATCCAATTAAAAATGGGGAGAGTACATGAACAGATACTTGTCCCAAGAAGACATACAAATAACAAATAGATATATGAAAAGATGCTCATCTTCACTAGCTATTAGAGGAATGTAAATTAAAACCACAATGAGCATGACCAGGTGGTGGCGCAGTGGATAGAGCGTCGGACTGGGACGTAGAGCACCCTGGTTCGATACTCCAAGATTGCCATCTTGAGCATGGGCTCATCTGGTTTGAGCAAGGCTCACCAGCTTGAGCCCAAGGTTGCTGGTTTGAGCAAGGGACTATGTGGTGTTCTGTAACCCCACGGTCAAGGCACATATGAGAAAGCAATCAATGAGCAACTAAGGTGCCACAATGAAGAATTGATGCTTCTCATCTCTCTCCCTTCTTGTCTGTCTGTCCCTACCTATCCCTCTCTCCAAAACTCTTTCTGTCTCTGTCCAAAAAACAACAACAAAAACACCACAATGAGATACCACCTCCTACCTGTTATACTATTATCTGCAAGACAGGTAACAACAAGTGTTGGAGAGTCTGTGGAAAAAAGGAATCCTCATTCACTGCAGGTGGAAGTGTAAACTGGTATAGCCATTATAAAAGAAAGTATGGTGGTTCCTCAAAAAATTAAGAATAGAACTACCATAAGACTCAGCAATCCCTCTACTGGCTATCTACCCAAAATCCTCAAAACATAAAGACACGCCTGACCAGGCAGTGGTGCAGTGGATAGAGCGTCGGACTGGGATGCGGAAGGACCTGGGTTCGAGACCCTGAGGTCGCCAGCTTGAGTGTGGGCTCATCTGGTTTGAGCAAGGCTCACCAGCTTGAACCCAAGGTCGCTGGTTCCAGCAAGGGGTTACTCGGTCTGCTGAAGGCCCGTGGTCAAGGCACATGTGAGAAAGCAATCAATGAACAACTAAGGTGTTGCAACGTGCAATGAAAAACTAATGATTGATGCTTCTCATCTCTCTCTGTTCCTGTCTGTCTGTCCCTGTCTATCCCTCTCTCTGACTCACTCTCTGTCTCTGTAATAAATAAAATAAATTAAAAAAAAAACAAAAACATAAAGACACATGCACTCCCATGTTCATTGCAGCATTATTCACTGTGACAGACATGGAAACTAACCAAAGTGCCCCTCAATGGAATACTACTCAGCCATAAGAAATGATGACATATTGCCATTTATGACACATGGATGGACCCTGAGAACATTACACTAAGTGAAGTAAGTAAACCAGAAAAAGCTAAGAACTATATGATTTCACACATAGATGGGATATAGAAATAAGACTCATGCACATAGATGAAAGTAAAGTGGTTATCAGTGGGAGCAGGTAGGGGGTGCTGGGAGTAAAGAGGAACAAATATAGAGTAACAGAAAATGATTTGACTTTGGGTGATGGGCACCCAACACAATTAACAGTTCAAATGCTATGGAGATGTTTACCTGAAACCTATGTACTCTTTTGTTTTTCTATGTATTCTTTTTGACCAACGTCACCCCCAGTAAATTTAATTTTCTAAATTAAAAAAAATCTACTAAAAAATTAAACACACACAAAAAATACCCTTTGTCCCAACAATTTTATAATTTATGCTTCAAATAGGCTTATGTAAGGGCAAAATGACCTTTGTTCAAAGGTCATTCATTGCCGCACTATTTGTAATGGGAAAAGACTAGGAGCAACCAAAATGCTCATCTGTAAAGGACTGGTTAAATATATTATAGTTTATCCACTTAATAGAATAATAGTATGCAGTCATAAAAAAAATGAAAGCTCACCCTTCCAGGATGGCTCAGTTGGTTGGAGCATAGTTCTGATATGCAAAGGTTGAAGATTCGATTCCCAATCAGGGCACACACAGAAACAAGTAAATGTTCCTGTCTCTCTCTCTTTCTCCCCTCCTCTCTCTCTAAAAAAGCAATCAATAAATTAAAGAAAGAAAGAAAGAAAGAAAGAAAGAAAGAAAGAAAGCTAGCTCTAGTGCATTGATATGAATTGGTCTCAAAGGTATTTTGGTAGGTTAAAAAAGCAAACTGCAAAACAACATACAGTATTGGATTATTTATTTATTTATAGAACCTATCTATCTATCTATCTATCTATCTATCTATCTATCTATCTATCTATTTATTTATTTATAGAAATGGAAGAGTTTCCCAGGTCCCTGGTGTCTCATCTCTGTTCATCCTGCTATGTCCATAAGTTCTGTGCCATGCAGAGCTTACTCCAGGTCAGTTCCTGTCCCTGTTGGGCTAGGCTTTGTTCCCAGCTCCAGCTGACGTCTTATTGCCCTACCCAGGCTTGTGCTTGGAGCTTACCCTGTGGAGTCCACCTGGCCTCAGGAGGCTACCGGGGCCACATGGCTGCTATGGAGAGTGAACACAGGAATGAACAGGGCAAGCACGTGTTAGAGAGAGAGAACAAGTTTTGGTAAGCTTGGGTTACATTATCTTGGACTATTGAAGGACTAGGCCCTGTTTCAAACTAACCAATCAACCTCCCAATCCTTCATGGACTTGGTTTGGGTTTTCCCTCCAACCCATCATTGCCTAGATTTTCTGGGTTTCTGTGTCCCTTATCCGTTCAGATCCTTTCCCCATACTAGGTCTGCCCCGTATGGTTGCTGTTTTAATTCCTACTGTGCATATGCTTATCTCTCTCTCTCTCTCTCTCTTTCTCTCTCTCTCTGCCATCTTGGCTTCTACTGGGCATGCATCTAACAAAGGCATTTAAAAAAGTATTTCTTTAAATTATTATTATTATTATTATTTTAATTTACAGAGACAGAGAAAGAGTCAGAGAGAGGGATAGATAGGGACAGACAGACAGGAACAGAGAGAGATGAGAAGCATCAATCATTAGTTTTTCGTTGCAACACCTTAGTTGTTCATTGATTGCTTTCTCATATGTGCCTTGACCGTGGGGTCACAGCAGACCGAGCAACCCCCTGCTCAAACTAGCGACCTTGGGTCCAAGCTGGTGAGCTCTGCTCAAACCAGATGAGCCTGCGCTCAAGCTGGTGACCTCGGGGTCTCGAACCTGGGTCCTCTGCATCCCAGTCTGATGCTCTACCCACTGTGCCACCACCTGGTCAAGTTTAAATTATTGATTTTAGAGAGAAATTGAGAGAGACACGTTGTTGTTTCACTTACTTACACATTCATTGATTGATTCTTTTTTTTTTTTTTAATTTAGTGAAAGAAGGGGAGGCAGAGACAGATACCTGCATGTGCCCCAACCTGAATCCAGCTGGCAAGCCCCCTATCACGCGATGCTCTGCCTGTCTGGGCTGCTGCTCCACTGCTCAGCAACTGAGCTATTTTAGTGCTTCAGGCAGGCCATGGAGCCACTCTCAGCAGCCTGGGGCCAACTTTGCTGGAAACATTGGAGCTGTGGATGCAGGAGGGGAAAAGAGAGAGAGAGAGATGGGGGAGGTGTGGAAAAGCAGACGGTCACTTCTACTGTGTGCCCTGACTGGGAATAGAACCCCGGACTTCCACACACCAGATCGATACTCTACCCCTGAGTCAACAGGCCAGGACCTTAAAAATAGTTTCTATTCATTTCTTTTAGTTGTAAACAGTTGCTACTATCAGACTTGAATGTAACCTTTTCTTTTTTTTTTTTTTTCATTGTTTATTAACTGACAAGATTACAAAAATAACCATGGTAGTTAGTTCATTCTTCTGATAAGCCTGTTGATCTGGTCTTCCCTGTTACCAGCTTTCCCACACCTTCTACAAAGTGGCGGTCTTTTTCTTCATTCCATCATGTAGAGAAGATAATTTGAAGGGCCACAGGGAGTTGTTTGCTTCTTTGAAGCATTTTCCAACTGTATAGATCTCATGAATTAGATCCTTCATACACATGATGCCATATTTACCAATAGATCGAGCGATCAATGCATTACACTGGGGAACAATTTTTTTTTCATTTTCTGTTGCATGAGGTTTTAGAACTGTTTCTATATATGTCTGCATCACTGATTCCAAATCTGAAATCCATTTTTTGGTGTATGCTCTAGTTTTTTTATTTTGGTCTTGTTTTGTTTTTTGGGGTGTTTTTTTGTTTTGTTTTGTTTGTTTGTTTGTTTTTCAGAGACAGAGAGAGAGTCAGAGAGAGGGATATATAGGGACAGACAGACAGGAACAGAGAGTCACTCTAGCGCCTGGGGCAGAGGCCAAGGAGCCATCCCCAGCGCCCGGGCCATCTTTGCTCCAATGGAGCCTTGGCTGCGGGAGGGGAAGAGAGAGACAGAGAGGAAGGAGGGGGTGGGCGTGGAGAAGCAAATGGGCGCTTCTCCTATGTGCCCTGGCGGGGAATCGAACCCGGGTCCCCCGCACGCCAGGCCGACGCTCTACCGCTGAGCCAACCGGCCAGGGCAGATCAATCATCAGTTTTTTTGTTGCAACACCTTAGTTGTTTATTGATTGCTTTTTCATATGTGCCTTGCCTTCAGCAGACAGAGTAACCCCTTGCTCGAGCCAGCGACCTTGGGTCCAAAATGGTGAGCTTTTTGCTCAAACCAGATGAGCCCTTGCTCAAGCTGGCGACCTCGGGATCTCGAACCTGGGTACTCTGCATCCAAGTCTGATGCTCTATCCACTGCACCACTGCCTGGTCAGACAGTGTATGCTATAGTTTTTATGCAATTTTAATTTCTTTTTGTTACAGATAATGGCATGCATTAGTTTTTAAATTGGAGTTAAAGGGCAACAACTCTTGGACTGAACATAACCACAAGGCAATTAATGTTTTACAAACACCACTTTCACTTAATTGCAGTTGTTGTTTTTTTTTGTATTTTTCTGAAACTGGAAACGGGGAGGCAGTCAGACAGACTCCCGCATGCGCCCGACTGGGATCCACCCGGCATGCCCACCAGGGGGCGATTCTCTGCCCATCCGGGTCTCGCTCTGTTGTGACCAGAGCCACTCTAGCGTCTGAGGCAGAGGCCATGGAGCCATCCCCAGCGCCTGGGCCATCTTTGCTCCAATGGAGCCTTGGCTGCGGGAGGGGAAGAGAGAGACAGAGAGGAAGGAGAGGGGAGGGGTGGAGAAGCAGATGGGCGCTTCTCCTGTGTGCCCTGGCCGGGAATCGAACCCGGGACTTCCGCACGCCAGGCCGACGCTCTACCACTGAGCAAACCGGCCAGGGCAGTTTTTATTTTTTATTTAATTTTTAATTTTAATGGGGTGACATTGATAAATCAGGGTACATATGTTCAGAGAAAACATCTCTAGGTTATTTTGACATTTGATTATGCTGCATTCCCATCACCCAAAGTCCAATTGTCTTGTGTCATCTTCTAACTGGTTTTCTTTGTGCCCCTCCCCTCCCCCAAACCCCTCTCCTCCCTCCCACCCTGTAACCCCCACACTCTTGTCCATGTTTCTGAGTCTCATTTTTATGTCCCACCTATGTATGGAATCATATAGTTCTTAGTTTTTTCTGATTTACTTATTTCGCTCAGAGTAATGTTATCAAAGTCCATCCATGTTGTTGTAAATCTGGGGTCCCCAAACTTTTTACACAGGGGTCCAGTTCATACCATTGGAGGGCCGGACTATAAAAAAAACTATGAACAAATCCCTATGAACACTGCACATATCTTATTTTAAAGTAAAAAAAACAAAACGGGAACAAATACAATATTTAAAATAAAGAACAAGTAAATTTAAATCAATAAACTGACCAATATTTCAATGGGAACTATGCTTCTCTCACTGACCACCAATGAAAGAGGTGCCCTTCCAGAAGTGCGGTGGGGGCCGGATAAATGGCTTCAGGGGGCCGCATGTGGCCCGCGGGCTGTAGTTTGGGGACCCCTGTTGTAAATGATCCGATGTCATCATTTCTTATGGCTGGGTAGTATTCCATAGTATATATGTACCAAAGCTTTTTTTTTTTTTTAAAGAACAAATTTTTTTTTAAATTTTTTATTTATTCATTTTAGAGAGGAGAGGGAGAGACAGAGAGAGAGAGAGAGAAAGGAGAGACAGAGAGAGAGAAGGGGGGAGGAGCTGGAAGCATCAACTCCCATATGTGCCTTGACCAGCATTTCCAGGTCGACGCTTTATCCACTGCGCCACCACAGGTCAGGCCTATGTACCAAAGCTTTTTAATCCACTCATCCACTGACGGACACTTGGGCTGTTTCCAGATCTTCGTTATTGTGAACAATGCTGCCATAAACATGGGGGTGCATTTCTTCTTTTCAAACAGTGCTATGGTGTTCTTGGGGTATATTCCTAAAAGTGGTATAGCTGGGTCAAAAGGCAGTTTGATTTTTAATTTCTTGAGGAATCTCCATACTGTTTTCCACAGTGGCTGCACCAGTCTGCATTCCCACCAGCAGTGCAGGAGGGTTCCCTTTTCTCCACATCCTCGCCAGCACTTACTCTGTGTGGTTTTGTTGATGAGTGCCATTCTGACCGATGTGAGGTGATATCTAATTGTGGTTTTAATTTGCATTTCTCTAATGACTAGTGATGTTGAGCATTTTTTCATATGCCTATTGGCCATCTGTATGTCCTCTTTAGAGAAGTGTCTATTCATTTCTTTAGCTCATTTTTTGATTGGATTGTTTGTCTTCCTGGTATTGAGTTTTACAAGTTCTTTATAAATTTTGGTTATTAACTGCAGTTGTTTTTAAATGTAAAAAATTATTATCTGATAAAAACACTCTCTTATTTTGTTTTCAGATTGAATCATGGCTTCTTCGAGTAGGCGTAAATGTAATAGTCCTGACACCTTCTGTTATATATGTGGCTGTTACACACTTCAGCGTCAAAGGCGCAATATTTCATCATTTGTGATATGTGCATATATTGCCTATTTCCAAATTCCCCTTGATGATTAAGACAAGAATTGGGCTCCTCATATTGTGTGTCATAATTGTGAGGAAATGCTTCGTGACTGGACAAAAGGAAAATGCAAAGGAATCCCTTTTGGTATTCCCATGGTTTGGTGTGAACCTAAGGACCAAAAAGAGCATCGGCAAGAAAAAACAGCATATGATCGCATATCCTAATATTCCTTCAGCAATACGACCTACCCCACACTCTGAGACACTCCCGGTTCCAGTTTTCAATGGTTTTATTTCTTCTAAGGATGAAGAAAGTGAACATGGTGATCAAGTGTATTTTTTTCTTTCTTTCTTTTTATTTTTTTGATCAAGTGTATTTTGATAAGATGCATGATGAAATGGTTGTAGAACCTGAAGGGTCTTATTTGGATACCAAGCAGTCATTAACCCCTCAGCAGTTTAGCCAACCCAAATTGAATGACTTAGTAAGAATGACATAAAAATTCAGTTATGCTCCTCAACTTTCTGAAGTATGAGGAGCATAACTGAATCATTTGTGTGGATCTTAAAATGGTAAATTTCCTGCTAGGACAACAGAGAGGTTTCACAAAGTATCCTTGCTTTCTGTGTTTGTGGGACAGCCAAGCTCGAGAGAAACACTGGACACAGAAGGAGTGGCCGAAACATGAAGCTCTGGAAGTAGGAATGCAAAATATTGTGAATGAACCTGTAGTTCAGGGTCAGGAACCTATGGCTCGCGAGCCAGATGCGGTTCTTTTGGTGGCTGCATCTGGCTTGCAGACAAATCTTTAATAAAAAAAATAATAACGTTAAAAATATAAAACATTCTCATGTATTACAATCCATTCATTTCCTACTGCTCATGTTCATGGTTGCGGGTGGCTGGAGCCAATCACAGCTGTCCTCTGGGACAACACCAAATTTTTATTGCATGATGCGTAATGTACACAGGTCATTGTATGGCTCTTACGGAATTACATTTTAAAATATGTGGCGTTCATGGCTCTCTCAGCCAAAAAGTTTCCTGACCCCTTCTGTAGTTAATCGAGACAGGATCATTTTCCCCCCACTTCATATCAAACTTGCCTTAATGAAGCAGTTTGTTCAGGCTTTGAATAGAGAAAATGAATGTTTTCAACATATTATTTCTGCTTTTCCTGCCTTGTCTTTCGAGAAGATAAAAGCAGGTGTATTCGAGCCTGACCTGTGGTGGCGCAATGGATAAAGCGTTGAAATGCTGAGGTCGCCGGTTCGAAACCCTGGGCTTGCCTGGTCAAGGCACATATGAGAGTTGATGCTTCCAGCTCCTCCCCCCCTTCTGTCTCTCCCTCTCCTCTCTAAAAAATGAATAAAAAAAAAAAAAAGCAGGTGTATTCGATGGACCTCAAATTCAAACCCTCATACGTGACAAAGAATTAGCCAGGAAGATGAATAAGGAGGAGAAAGCAGCATGGCAGTCTTTGTGACAGTTACAAAGAACTTCCTGGGCAACAAAAAAGCAGAAAACTATGAACTTCTGGTTCAAAGGATGCTGTTGGCTTTCCGCAACATTGGATGTAACATGAGCATTAAGATTCACTTCCTGAACAGTCACCTTGATAAGTTTCCCGAAAATCTTGGAGCTGTTAGTGATGAGCAGATACTGCTGGAGCATCAAACGAGATTGTCCTCAACAAGTACACAAACTCAAGAGCTACAAATGCAAATTTTTGCCTGAATAGAATTTAAATAAGTTTTGTGCAAATTTTATGATTAAAATAAGTGTGTTAATATGTTCTATTTCAAAATTGCAGACAAATTCTGATACAATCATATCTTTTAGTGTATTACTATATTTACTGCATTCTATAAATTATTATATTTTCACAAAGTGATGCCCAAGAAGACATTCTACTTCATTATGTTAAACTAAAATGTTGAAAATTTTACAATAAGATGGAAACCTAAAATATTTTTTTTTATATAAATAAATTTTTATTTTAATGGGGTGACATCAATAAATCAGGGTACATACATTCAAAGAAAACATTTCCAGGTTATCTTGTCATTTAGTTCTGTTGCATACCCATCACCCGAAGAGAGATCGTCCTCCGCCACCCTCCATCCAGTTCTCTCTGTACCCCTCTCCCTCCTTCCCTCCCCCCACCCCCCGTAACCACCACACTCCTGTCCATGACTCTTAGTCTCGCTTTTATGTCCCACCAATGTATGGAATCCTGCAGTCCCTGTTTTTTTCTGATTCGCTTATTTCACCCCGCACAATGCTACCAAGACTCCACCATTCCGCTGTAAGTGATCCGATGTCATCATTTCTCCTAGCTGAATAATATACCCTGGTGTATATGTGCCCCATCTTCTTCATCCAGTCCTCTATTTTTTTTTACAGTGATTAAAAGCCTTTAAGCAAACTCTTGGCCAATACAGCAAGAATCCATAAAAGAGTAGTGTCCTTAACATGTTCACCAAGTCCAAGTTGGCCCCATCACCATGCCAAATCCCTGAAAAATGCAACCCAACCACAGTTCAGTCTGTTAGGAGCTGTCACAGGGAGCAGGAGTCCAGGAAAGTTCCCCACAGGAAAAGTCCACATGGCACTGGAATCGTTGTCACCATTCTATACTTTGCAGCTCATGTCCAAGTCCCAATGACCGCTGCTTCTAGCTGGTAATGATTCAGGTAGACTGGAAAAAGCCATTTGCAGCATGCATGGATATGGAGCTTCTGTTTTCCTCTGCCTGGAGAGTTGAGACCAGGTTGCTTTTCCCTGGAGCTCTGTGACTGTGGCATGGTAAAGAGAACCTTGGGATACACTAAGCTGGGTGGCAAAGGTAAATTCATAATACAAGTTGGCAAAAGGAGGAAAAGAGAGCTCTAAATTAGGAGTAGGTCCCAGCCTGAAATATGAGTGGGGCATTGAGATAGGAGGGATAAAGGAAACACTATATATTAAGCAAAGCAGCAGAAAATAGGACTATCAACACCCACAACAGAGATCTTTGAGGGAAAAATAAAAAAACTGACTATTCAGGCAAAACATAGTTAAGTGGCCCTTGTGCAAATGAGATCAGTTTACCTGCTTCTTGGAAGAAATACCCTAGGCTCGTCCACAGTGTCGTAGATGGGGCCAATGGCCCTGGGCACCTTCAGCCTTCAGTGGCAAACCTCAGCTTTCTGGGCAAGGTTAGGTCATAGGAAACCTAACATCTTGAATTGCAAAAAAACTGTAGCTTACAGAGAAAAACTAATGTCAGATTTGAGATCAGCACACTCAAATTAGGTAAGAGCAAGTGTTTCTGTGGATGCAATAAAAATTTTGTTCCCCAGTGTTATCTGTCAGAGCAATTCATTTTTTGTTGATTTTGCCATAACCACACTTGTAGATCAATTCATTTTCTGACTTCCGGTTTGGGTACCCCCACGCAATATATGGTTCCATAATCCTCAGTTTGTTAATTAAAGCCTTGTTGGGCTTCACAAAGGCGCTGTTGAAGATCTGGTGCAGGCGCAGAAGCTGCAGCACCTTGTGGACCTTTGGGCTTACACCATTGATACCTCTGATCCTGATGACAAATGCCAATTTGGGTTCTGCAGGCATATAGAAGTTGCCAGCCTTTCTCACCATCCTAGCCATTCGAATTTCAGTTCTGTACATCTGTCTGTACTCCTTGTGATAGTGCTAAGCTTTTTCATAGATGAGCTTCTTCCTGGCCTTTCAGAGCATCTTTTGGGCAAACTTCTTAGGCGCTTGATTTTCAGCTCTGTGAAATTCCTTCGCTTTTTCTTCAGGGTTTCTGGCACAGCAGGAACCTTCTTCTTCTTCTTAATGGCATTAGTATTCTTCTTCTCACTGGCATTAGTATTCTTCTTCTTTCTGACATTAGCATTCTTCTTCTCTTCTGCAACCTCCATGGTTCCAGCCAGAAAAGAGGAAGTTTGAGGGTAATCTTTTCTGATAGGTAATGAGAAACTTCCTTTGATTTATACATTTTCATTTTATTCATGTCCAACCATTATACCCAATGAACAAATCCTTAAGCTAGAATAAAATCTGCATTTATTTGAATATGCAAAATCTACAAAATCAGCAGATTTTGAATGATCATACATTGTTAAGCCTGTCAAAGCTTCTGGTTTTACATTCGTTCTATATCTAACTGCTCTGTGTGTTTCTAAGACAGCAGTTAATACTTTGCCTCATCAACTTCTCATACATTCTAGGAATCTGATCAATACCCAACAATGAGTTTTTCCTTTCATAGCTCCTCAAAACCCAGTCATAATGCCAGGTCATGCAAAGAATTTTGCAGAATATCATTTGGTTTCTATAATTTAAAGGGAACAATCTCACTCATCACCAACCCATCATATCTCTTCTTCGGGGCTTGGTATTCAGTGTTGTTAAGGTTTCAGCATGTAGCATGTGACAATGAGAAGAGACTGGCTTATTTAAATTCTGGCTATAACAGCTTTGTGAAAAAGACTAACTGCTGAAAATAAGACTGGGGGAAATGTGGGTTCTTCCTTCATCATGTTCACAGTATTAAAAAGGCTTCAATGACTCAGAGTTGAGGCCTTGGAGAGGATGGCTATGGCCTCAGGCAGCATTTACAAAGCACGCTGGACTTAAAGAGTTTGCTGGTGAAGTGTTTTTTTTTTTTTTTTTGTTTGTTTTTGTATTTTTCTGAAGCTGGAAACGGGGAGAGACAGTCAGACAGACTCCCGCATGCGCCCAACCGGGATCCACCCGGCACGCCCACCAGGGGTGACGCTCTGCCCACCAGGGGGCGATGCTCTGCCCCTCCGGGGCGTCGCTCTGCCACGACCAGAGCCACTCTAGCGCCTGGGGCAGAGGCCAAGGAGCCATCCCCAGCGCCCGGGCCATCTTTGCTCCAATGGAGCCTCAGCTGCAGGAGGGGAAGAGAGAGACAGAGAGGAAGGAGCGGGGGTGGGGGGAGTGGGGGTGGGGGGGGGTGGAGAAGCAAATGGGCGCTTCTCCTATGTGCCCTGGCCGGGAATCGAACCCAGTCCCCCGCACGCCAGGCCGACGCTCTACCGCTGAGCCAACCGGTCAGGGCTGGTGAAGTGGTTTTTACATGGCTAGGCAGGGACAGTGAACTGGCAGTGTTCATTGGCATTTTCATTTCTTCCACTTTATTTCCAAATTATCACACTTCTGAACACCAGGGCATCTGGGGTAATAGAGAAGATTCCCTGACATGGAGGAGAGTGGGAGTCAGTCCTCAGGGTTTGTTTTTGTTTTTTTACAAAGGATGTCCCTGCTTGGCCTGGGGGATGAAGAGGAACCAAAAATTAACCTAAAAGTGAGATCATGGAGCTGAACCATGTCAAGAGTAGCCTCTCCTCATGACTGAGTCTATCTCCTATTAAGAGTAGGAGGCAACAATAAACCTATCCTGTCCCCATTCATCCAGAGAACATGGTGGTCTGTGTTGATAAATCACTAATAACAATTTTTTTTTTGCCACTGTAGATCTAAAAGATTCCCCCACCTGGAGACCTCATGTTTATATTTTTACTAAAATTTGTGTTTCTTTTTTCTTGAAATATTTCATTCTCTTCTTTATTAAAAAAATTGTCATCACATTTACTGTTATGAAAATTTCTAATATCTTGTGGGATCTCATTCTTTATTTGCCAACTAGTACTAGTATTTTTGACATTTTTCATCAGGTAACAGAAATGACTACTCTGGAATTTATAATTATTCCAGGGGTTGATTTATTGTCAATTTCTACAATACTGCTTATTCTTTTTGAAAACAATATGGTCTTGTTTTTGATGCATGTACTTTGTGATAAGGAATAATTACCTGCAGATTAGATGGCTATAAATAGATTTTGAATCATGAGGAATATTTCATTTCTCTGTGGAAACAAATCAGGGAGTTTAATTAACCCTGGAGATTGAGGATAGAGATGAATATAGGCTTGAATTGCATGTTGGTGTTTGACAACGACCAGTGATGGAAAAATCAAGTAGTCTTAAAATGTTAGCAGGTATAAGCTCATCTTTATTTACTGGGTGATGATTGACATAGGTTTTCAATAAAGATTGAGCAGCACATTTCCAGAATGTCATGGGAAACTGATTTCTGCAAGATGGATCCTTTAAAGGAATATGAAACAGGAAGGGCACAATACATACCATGCTCTCACTGAATTTCTAATCTTTGTAAGTCATTTACAGTTTAAAAACTATTAAACAAAACAAAACAAAACAAAAGGACCAGGCAGCCCTGTGAAATCAAGCTTCTTATCACTAGAGGTGTCTAAATAGAAACTATGTGTAACGTTATATTGGTCTCTGAATCAGATGGTGGTTAGACTAGATGATTGTTAAGTGCTTTATATACTCCAAGAATCTCTGATTCTAGTTAAGCAAATTAGGGACTAAAATAAGTTCCGTTCAGGAACTCAACCCCGTAGGATGGTATTGGTGTGATTCAAAGAACAATTATTTTCCCTGCATTCCCAACAACTGGCAGTTCGTACCTATGACCCAGTCTTAGTTTTTTCTTACTTAACGGCATGTGTGTGCCTTTGCACATACCCAAACTTTACTCTTAGTTTCCTCTGTACAAAATGCAGCCCCATCCCAGCAGTGTTCACTTAGCCCTTAAAGACCTAAGTCTAAGGTAGCGGTTCTCAAATGGGGTGATTTTGCAATTGCCCTCACCTCACTCCAGACTTGAATAAGTCTGGAGACATTTTTGGTTGTTACAACTCAGTGAAGGGGGCAGTCCTACTGGCATCTAGTGGACAAAGATGCTCCTAAACATCATACAACACACAGAACAGCCCCAACAATAATCATCCAGCTCAAAATATCAATAGTGAGCTTGAGAAACCCTGCTTTAAGTTAGCTGAACTTTTGGGCAAAACCCCTGCTGTCTTCCTCACTATCACATAGCACTCATAGACATTTGTTTAAAGAGCTTTATATCTTCTTTAAAGTATCTATCAGTTTGTCCACTGGGAGTATCATTGGTTTGGAAACATTTCTAAGCTCTGGAAACTCTGTATGTTTAAAAATAAAATTAGCCTGACCAGGCAGTGGTGCAACGGATAGAGCGTCAGACTGGGATGCAGGGGACCCAGGTTCGATACCCCGAGGTTGCCAGTTTGAGAGCAGGCTCATCAGGTTTGAGCAAAGTTCACCAGCTTGGACCCAAGGTCACAGGCTTGAGCAAGGGGTTACTCGGTCTGCTGAAGGCCCACGGTCAAGGCACATATGAGAAAGCAATCAATGAACAACTAAGGTGTTGCAACGAAAGACTAATGATTGATGCTTCTCATCTCTTTCTGTTCCTGTCTGTCTGTCCCTATCTATCCTTCTCTCTGTCTCTGTAAAATAAATAAATAAATAAATAAATAAATAAATAAATAAATAAATAAAAGTAAAAAATAAAAATAAAATGAAACTTTCTCTGATTGGAGAGGTGGAAAGGTGGGAATAGCTCTACCTATAAGCCCTAAGGATGATTCTTGAAACCCCTAACAGCAACACACAAGCAGCACTTATTGAGCACTTACTATATGCTAGGTCCTATGCCAAAGCATTACATGGATTGCACACAGGAGTTATTAATATGTGTTGAATTATCTTATTTAATTCTTCTAGGGTTCTGCATTAGTTTCTTTTTTTAAAAATTTTTTATTTATTTATTTATTTATTTATTTATTTATTTATTTATTTGTGGCAGAGACAGAGAGTCAGAGAGAGGGACAGACAGACAGGAAGGGAGATGAGAAATATTAATTCTTCGTTGTGGTTCCTTAGTTGTCCATTGATTGATTTCTTATATGTGCCTTGACCACGGCCTTCAGCAGATCAAGTAACCCTTTGCTTGAGCCAGCGACCTTGGGTCCAAGCTGGTAAGCTTTGCTCAAACCAGATGAGCCCACACTCAAGCTGGTGACCTCGGGGTCTCAAATCCGGGTCCTCCACGTCCCTGTCCGACGCTCTATCCACCGTGCCACCACCTGGTCAGGCGGGTTCTGCATTAGTTTCTTAAGACTGCCTTAACAAGAAACCAATTTATTGAATTTGGGGCCCACTCTAATCCAGTATGATCTCATCTTAACTAATTAACTATGCAAAGACTTTATTTTAAAATAAAGGTAACATTCTGAAGTTTGAGATTGCTCTAATTTCAATGTTTGCATCCTCCCCAAACTCACAGATTGAACCCTTAATTCCCAGTATGGTGGTGTTAGGAGATGAGGCCTTTGGGAGGCTTTATGCATGAGGTAGAGTCCTCATGAGTAGGATTAGTGCCTTTTTTATGTGGCCTGAGAGGACACAGTAAAAAGAGGGCAGTCTGCCACCCAGCAGAGGGCCTTCATCAGAACCCTACCAAGCTGGCACCAGGATCTTGGACTTGAAGTTTATCCTAAACAGGAGAAGTACATTTCTGTTGTTTATAAGCCACCCAGTCTGTGGTATTTGTTAGAGCCAGGCATCCCCAAACTATGGCCCGTGGGCCACATGCAGCCCCCTGAGGCCATTTATCCTGCCCCCTGCCACACTTCTGGAAGGGGCACCTCTTTCCTTGGTGGTCAATGAGAGGAGCACTGTATGTGGCGGCCTTCCAATGGTCTGAGGGACAGTGAACTGGCCCCCTGTGTAAAAAGTTTGGGGATCCCTGGGAGCAGCCTGAATGAGCTAAGACATGGATAGACATGAGTTTTTTTTGTTTGTTTGTTTTGTTTTTACAGGGACAGAGAGAGAGAGTCAAAGAGAGGGATAGCTAGGGACATACAGACAGGAACGGAGAGAGATGAGAAGCATCAATCATCAGTTTTTCGTGGCAAAACCTTAGTTGTTCATTGATTGCTTTCTCATATGTGCCTTGACCGTGGGCCTTCAGCAGACCAAGTAACCCCTTGCTTGAGCCAGCGACCTTGGGTCCAAGCTGGTGAGCTTTTTGCTTAAGCCAGATGAGCATGCGCTCAAGCTGGTGACCTCAGGGTCTCGAACCTGGGTCCTCCACATCCCAGTTCGACGCTCTATCCACTGCGCCACTGCCTGGTCAGGCAACATGAGTTTTGAGAGGACACTATCTAAACCACTATAGTCTACCCACTGGGCCCCAAAATTCATATTTATGTCCACCCCTGTGCCAAATGCTATTTTTGCTTACTGTTTTGTTTGTTTTTTGTTTGTTTTGTTGGTTTTTTTTTTAGCTAAGAAAGAGTGTTTATTAATTGAGGAGATAGTGCTATGCCTGGAGTCACAGGTAAGCTCATGCTCAAAGACCTGGCTCCCTCATGGCTTCCAGGTGATGGGTTATATAGGGGAAAAAATCATTAATCATGATGGCTAAAGGTGTCAGGGACTTTACTGATTGGTTGGGGCCAGGGTAAGGAATAGCTGGTCATTGTACCAGGTCTGATATCAGCCATAGCATTGTTCTGTCTGGTTTCATGAGGTCCACAGGGTTGTTCTGGTTTCATGGGCATGAGGCTGATATACAACTGAAGTCAAGATGTTAGCATCAGTTTGACTGAAACTGTTTCTGTGGTCAACAGACCTGATCTTTGTTCTTTTTTTAAAAAATTTCTTTAAATTTTATTGATTTGAGAGAGGGAAAGAAAGAGAGGGAGGAGAGAGATTGAGAAGCATCAATTCATAGTTGCTTCACTTTAGCTGTTCATTGTTTGTTTCTCATATGTGCCTTGACCAGGGGAGCTCCACCTGAGCCAGTGACCCCTTGCTTAAGCCAAAGACCTTAAGCTTAAACCAGTGACCTTGGGCTTGAAGCCATCAACCTTTGAGCTCAAGCCAGTGACCTTGAGATCATGTCAATGATCCTGCATGTAAGCCAGCAACCTCACACGCTGGCAAGCCCATGCTCAAGCCAATGACTTCGGGGTTTCTAACTGCAGACCTCAGCATTCCTAGTCTACTATGCCATTGCTGGCCAATCAAGCATGAGACTTCGTTTTTGAGACAATTTGATACCAGAATTTGATATCTTAAGTGAAAGTGAAAGGTTGAGTGATATCATAAGTGAAAACTGGAGTGGCCAGTCCACTGTGGGGTGGGGTTAAAGCCTATTGTCAATCTTCATTGGCAACTGGCAGGTTGGTATAAACCCTCAACTAAGCCAGACTTGGAGATAACTCCAGCTGGACTGCCTTATCCTGTATGGGAGAACAGACAGGCTAAGCCCCTTGTACCTGAATGAAAGGCGGCTTTGGAGAAGGGGAAATCCTCCTTTCAGCTTCTCTTGGCAACTGGCGGATCAGTATAAATCTTCAACTAGGTCAGACCTGGAGAGAACTGCAGCTGGACTGCCTTATCCTGTATGAGATAGCTGACAGACTAACGACCTTCCCGGGTCTATGGCTGGGCACTAGGAAAGCCAAACTGAAAACATAAGGCTACGTTTCAAAAGGAAAATTTGTTTAATACACCTGAGTGCAAGTGTACAGAGATGGACTGAGCCGTGTTGGCTTTGGGAAGGGTTGGAGTATGGATTTGATAGGTTAGTCAGGCGTCTTGGGAAAAGCAGCTGATGTCACTGCCTCTATAGGTACAAAGTAATATTTTTCGTAGGTGGATTGGAGAGGTGCCACAGTTTCTCTGAACTGTTTATCTTCCAGCTCAACTGTCTAGAGTCCTGGGTTAGTTCAAAAGGTCTTGGGCTGGCCAGGGCTTCAAGCAAGCCAGTACCCCCTCCTCCCATGGATTTTCACTGCCCTCTGATTGGGGGTGGGCTGATCTATCAGAAGACAGTGCCTCTGGCCTTGTGGCTAGGCTTTTACAAATAACTATTGTGATTTAAACTACCCTAATTGTCAGGTCCCTTTCCAATGTAAGCTTTCCCTGACACTTCTACAAAGATAAACTTTTTGCTACATTTCAAAGTGAAGGCCAGGAAGCCATTAAGTGAGAGAATAGCAAGTCAATTAACTACAACCTCATAGTTGGGGATGACAATGTTCTGTTTTGATCTTGGGGGAGAAGTCAGGTGAGGAGAACTTGAGTTTTAAAGAGGCTCTGGATTTAAAGGCATCTTGAACTCAAACCTTACACTAAAGGCTTAATGATTAAGGAAGGAAGTTGAGGGACAAGAAGAAGAAAGGGTTAAAGAAATAGAGTTTCTGTGTAGTTACAATTCCTCTCCCTTTTCTGATTATTCCTCAGTCTTGAAGGATATAGGGCAATTGGATTCAGGTCAATACGGAGGGAGGATTAGCTTGTAGGATGGAGTCAGATTTGTTTGCCCATTGTGCCCCTTTTATGCAGCTCTTACGATCTCATACACTCACCTCTTCTGCAATGATCGCTGAGCCTTCTTAGAGGGTGCATTCTAACTTTTCATCTTTCCGCCACCCCACCATTTTTTTCTAAATTTTAAAAAAGATTTTATTTATTCATTTGAGAGAGGGAGAGAGAGAGAGAGAGAGAGAGAGAGAGAGAGAGAGAGAAGGAGGGGAGGAGCATGAAGCATCAATTCCCATATGTGCTTTGACCAGGCAAGCCCCGCGTTTCAAACCGGTGACCTCAGCATTCTAGGTAGATGCTTTATCCACTGCGCCACCACAGGCCAGGCTTCCCTCTTTGATAAGAGCCAAAATCCTTTTTGAATTTATTTCAGTTAGTGAAAACAGGCACTAATGTAGGTCTTTTGCAAAAGTGAAGTGGCATAAAGTGCACCTCTGTCAGCCTGTTTCCTGAAGTCTAACACTTTTTTTTTATGCCATCTCTGTCCCTTTCAATCCAGGCTAGCAGTATCTCTGTTGGTATAAAATTCTCAGAAAACCTTTGTGCAACTTGTTGCTTAGAAGTGTGTGTGTGTACATGTGTGCGTGTGTGTGTGTGTGTGTGTTTGGGGGGGGGTGTCCAGGCCATCATTCCTCATTGCATTTTACCAAAAGCAACAGGAGAAAACCAGGTCACATCTTCCACACTTAAAAAAATTTCTTCAGCTAAATACCTTTTTTTTTTTTTTTTTTACAGAGACAGAAACGGAGAGAGATGAGAATCATCAATCATTAGTTTTTCATTGCAACATCTTAGTTGTTCATTGATTGCTTTCTCATATGTGCCTTGACCGTGGGGCTACAGCAGACAGAGTAACCCCTTGCTCAAGCCAGCGACCTTGGGTCCAAGCTGGTGAGCTTTGTTCAAACCAGATGAGCCCATGCTTAAGCTGGCGACCTCAGGGTATCGAACCTGGGTTCTCCACATCCCAGTCCTATACTCTATCCACTGCGCTACCGCCTGATCAGGCTCTTCAGCTAAATATCTAAGTTAAGTACTGGCACAGTGGAGAGTGTGTCATCCCAGAGCACTCAGGTTGCTGGTGGATCCCTGGGTTGCTGGCTCGATTCTGAGGTTGCCAGTTAGATCTCGAGGGTGTTAGCTGAAACCATGGTCAGGGCACATATGAGAAATTATTAATGGGTGTATAACTAAGTGGAACGAGTTGATGCTTCTCTCTCTCTCTCACTACCTTTCTCCTTTCCTCTCTCTCTCAAAAATAAATAAATAAATAAATAAATATCTAAGTTTATTGCTTCAAGTTCTCTTTTCTGTCCAACAGCAGAACACAGTCCTGCCAAGTTCTCAGGCACTTTATAACCAGATCACCTTTTATCCAGTATCTAATAACATGTTCCTCACTTCCATCTGAGACCTTATCAGAAGTACCTTTAACGTTTGTATTTCTAGCAATACTCTGTTCATGGACATATGCATACCACATGGATTCTCTATGGTGATAGAAGCTTTCTCTAAAACTCTCCTCATTTTTCCTGAGCCAGAAAAGACCAACAATCTCTTCTGGAGAGTCTAGGATTTTTCTGTCATATGTCTTGAATTTCTTCCACCCTCTGTCCATTACCGAATTCCATTACTCACTTCCACATACTCCACTTCCCAACACCAAACTCTGTACTAGTTTCCTAGGGCTGCCAGAACAAATCAATACTGAATGGCTTAACACAAGATAAATTTATAGGCTCACAGATCTGGAGGGTGGGAGTCCAAAATCAAGGTGTCAGCAAGGCCATGCTCCCTCTGAAGGCTCTAGGGAAGATACTTTCTTGCCTCTTCCAACTATAGTTGGTTCCTGCCTTTCTTGGTCTCCCTTGGCTAGTAGCTGCATTACTCCAATCTCTGCCTCCATCATCACATAGCTATCTTTCCTGTGTCTCTATATGTCCTCTCTTCTTCTTATGCCATCAGTCATTGGACTTAGGGACACCCTAATGCAGTATGACTTTATCTTAACTAATTACATCTGCAAAGACCTTGTTTCCAAAAAAGGATCACACTCGGATTTTCCAGGTAGATACAGATTTTGGGAGAAAAACTTTTCAACCCACTACAGGTTTCAAGTAGCAGAGTTTGGAAATCAATGCACTAAACTTGGAACCTCTTAAAGGCATGTCTTCTTTTTCCACCTTCCCAGCTTCTAGCACAGGCCACAACATGCAATAAAAAAAAATGTTGCCCGAAACTTTTATACCTATGTTCATAGCAACATTATTTACAATAGCCAAATGGTGGAAACAAACCACATGCCCATAAACAAATGAATGGATAAACAGAAAGTAGTTATCCATACAATGGAATGTCACTCAGCTTTAAAAATTGGAATAAAATTCTGACACATGGATGAAACTTGAAAGGACCCTGCTAAATAAATAAAATAAGCCAGACACAGAAGGGCAAATACTGTGACTCCACTTATGTAAGGTACTTAGAGTAGTCAAATTAATAGAGACAGAAAGGTTACCAGGGGCTGCAGAGAAGAAGGAATGGGGAGTAATAACTTTAATTGGTACAGAGTTTCGGTCTGTAATGGTGAAAAAGTTCTGCAGATGGATAGCAATAACACTTGCAATAACAGTATGAATGTACTTAATGCCACTGAATTGTACACTTAAAGATGGTTAACATGGTAAATGTTGTTAGGTATGTTTTACCACAATGAAATGAAAGAAATGTTTGCTGGAAGAATAACTGCTTATGTTCAGGGCATTCTTATCCCAGATACCTAAGAATATCAGTCCTTAGTTTCCAGTTCCTTCAAATCTTTACAAAAATAAGAATAACAGAATTTATTTATTGAATACTTATTATATGCCAGGTACTATGCTAAGCATTTTGCATGTATTATATTGTTTAATCTGAAAACAACAACAACCTTGTAGTAGTTATTGCAATCCCCATTTTACAGACAAGGAAACACATGGGGCTCAAAGAGGGTAATTAACTTGCATAAGGTCACCAGCTAATAAATGGAACATGGGGGTTTGAAGTTGAGTTCTCTGCAGAGCCCAAGCTCTTTATCACTTTGCTGTACTTCCTGGAAAACCTCTCTCAAACTCAGGAGTCCCATGCTTTAAAGACAGGGACAGAAGGCAGGTCTCTAGTACAGTGTCTGCAAGCTTCTCCTAAGGAAGATAATAGCCAAGACGTAAACAGTGCTTTCCATTGTGCCTGGGAATACTTCACATACATTTACTCTAACCCTAAAGCAGGCCTCAGGAACGAATGCTATTAAGTGCCCTGCTTTATAAAGGAGGACATGAGGCTCAAGGAGGTTAACTAGCCCAAGTCACAAAGCTGGATATCTGCCCAGGAAAGTAGACTCAAAGACCTGCTAACCACCTACTTTTCTTACACTCTAACACAGGGGTCTCAAACTCGAGGCCCGCGGGCCGCATGCGGCTCGCCAAACAATTTTGTACTGATTTTTTTTTTGTTTTCAACTGCAGTGAGAAAAGTGTTGCGTAACAGTTGCCTTTTGTAGACCTAGTGCGGCCCGCCAAACGGCTGTGATCTTGCTCTGCGGTCCACATGCTGAGTTGAGTTTGAGACCCCTGCTCTAACAGGAAGAAACTCTGTGCTTAGTGCCACCAGGAGGTCAGCGTGACCAGCTCTTCCTCCTACTGCATCAGGACCTTACTCGCTGGCTTTTTCTCATGATTAAAATGTTTGTGCTCCTGACTTGTGGTGGCATAGTGGATGAAGTGTCGACCTGAAACTCTGAGGTCACCAGTTGCAAACCTGGGCTTGCTTGGTCAAGGCACAGAGGAAGAGCAACTACTAGGAGTTAATGCTTCTTGCTCCTCCCCCACCCCCTGCCTTTTTCTCTATCCTCTCTCTAAAAACCAATAAATAAAATCTAAAAACAAGCCTGGCTGGGCGGTGGCGCGGTGGATGGAGCCTCGGACTGGGATGCGGAGGGCCCGGGTTGGGGACCCCGAGGTCGCCGGCTTGAGCGAGGGCTCATCTGGTTTGATCAAAAGCTCACTAGCTTGGGCCCAGGGTCGCTGGTTCGAGCGGTGGAGGGGGCTTTACTGGGTCTGCTGAGGGCCCGCAGTCAGGGCGCATATGAGTGGGCGGTCAGTGAACAATTAAGGTGTTGCAACGTGCAACGAAAAACTGATGATTGATGCTTCTCGTCTCTCCGTTCCTGTGTGTCTGTCCCTGTCTGTCCCTCTCTCTGACTCTCTCTCTCTCTCTCTCTGTAAAAATAAATAAATAAATAAATAAATAAATAAATAAAACAAAAAAAGAAATGTTTGTGTAATGAATGAAAAAATGAGCAAAGGAAAGGCTCCCTCTGCTATGAGCTGAAGTTCTCAGTTTAGCCCAGAGGTTTTTCGCTATCAGACTCTCACCACTTTCCCTACCTTCATATTACTTGACAAAGTATGTGGGTTCCCCAAACAGACATGCTCTTTCAGGAGCCTCCAATTGATACTTGCAGTTCTCCCATTTTTCACTGTCTGCTTTCATGAATTAGTAGATTTCATATAAAAGCATCTGTAAGCACAGGCTTAGGCGTAGTGGATAAGATAAATGAACGAGGAGTAACTTTTCTTAAGGCCTCAGGGTCCTTCCTTATATCACCTGGTGACTTATCCTCACCACAAGCCCTCCTGGCCTCAGCTTTACTAGCGTGGATCCAGCTCCCATTCCGCATCTTTGCGTGGTAAAAGCGTTTACCGCCTTCGGCTTGAGGTCCAAACTGGGTTGTGGGTAGTAGTCACTCATCTTGCCCACCTCACCTTGTCCACCTCAGCCCCAGTTTAGTAGAATGGGAAGCCTGGCAAGTCCAGGAATCTTGGAGTCTGTCTGTGGGCATCCAGCTGCCCATCCACTCAGTCACCGCCTAGTTTTTATTGAGAATTTACAGTGTCAGGCCCATTGAGGTTTCCGTACCGGGAGTTACCGCACGCGCATATCTTCGGAGCGTCTGCATATTCATACGGGGAGCAGAAAGGCCGACGTTAAAGAAGCACTAATTCATCAATATTAATAAGGGCAGCCACCTGCTCCAAGGAAGGCTATGCATGTTAACAAGCAGATGACGCATGGGCCCCGCGCGTGCCAGTGGGCGAGAGCCCGAGCGTGGCGCGCCCCCGGAGCCCGGGCACGAGCGCGGGGAGGGGCGCAGGGGAGCTCGCCGCAGCAGCCGCCGCTGCCCCGCTGTTGCCCTGCACTGCGCTCCGGCCGTTCTGTGGATGGAGGTGTCCCGCTGAGCTCCGGGACCTGCCTCCCTCCGCCAGGACCTGCACAGGTGCAGTCGCGGGGGGCGACTTTGGTCCGGACCGACCCACGGCTGTGGGTGGGGGTTGGACGAGGTGGTGAAGAGGCCCCGCGAGCGGGGCTTCCCTGCCGGCAGGTCTAGGAGAGCCGCAGCCCCGCACCCGGACAGTCCCATCCTGGAATCGGAAAGGAAGAGCCCTGAGGCGGGCGCTCTCTGCTCGGCCCTTCGCGAGAGCGCAGCAGGGACGCAGCGCTAGGCCAGGAACGTGGGACGATGGGCACTGCAAGCAGCATCAGAGCAGGGGCCCCCATCCAGGCCTGATGCATGTGTGCGCGCATGTGTGAGTGTGAGTGAGTGTGACAGTGTATGTCTGTGCGTGAGCGCGCCCGTACGGGGTGCATGTGTGTATTTGAGTGTGACAGTGTGTGTCTGTGTGTCTGTGTGCCCGAGCACGCGGTCTGGGGCCAGGGAGGCAGGGGGCCGCTGCCCAGTGGTACTGGAACAGTGGGTTGGTGCCTCCTCTCAAGACCGTTATCAGGTCTGTCACCCTTAAAAGCTCCAGAGTCTTCTCGGCCCTAATAACATGCCCTGTCCCCTACTGTGCCCTCCCTGGGGCTCCAGGCCTTCCCCAAGTCCGAGCATTCCTGCAGGGTCAGCCCCTTGGCCGCGGACGTTGGGGAGCGATTGTTGGACCACAGAGCGGGTCGGAGAAAGGACAAATGCGGTGGAGGGCGCGCTTCCCGCTGTGGGCTCAGGGCCGCTGGAGCTCGGGGCGCAGCGCTGGACAGAGCTCAGGGTGGGGTTTATTTTTACAGCCCTCTATTCTCTCTTGCCTACCTCTTCCCTCCTCGTCGATCGACATCCCCAAATCCCCTCCCATTCCCGTTTCCCGGTCTTGTTTGTCCAAAAGGGCCAGTGGAATCTGTGTGCGGACCGCGGGATGAGCCCAGCTTTTTGGAGAGCCAGCCATTGTGTAGCTTGGAGGAGCCTTTATTTTTACCCCAACAGGCCAGGGGCGGAGGTCGGGGGAATGTGAGGTGAGAGCGAATGGAGCAGCAGTCGGAGGGGAAACAGGAGGAAGCAGAACTTCAAGTCGGAGGGGAAACAGAGGGAAGCAGAACTGCAAAGGGGTTGCTGGCTTAAGTGCAATGAAATACTCTCCATTCAAATGTGAACAGGTCCTAGCCGGGTAGTACAATGGGTAGAGCACTGTCCCCGCTCAAGAGGTCGCAGGCAAACAATCATGCATATTGACTGGGTTTTGCTAAGTAGTAACAGAAAAACTGAAGGTGCATCAATGGAGGACAGGTTCTAGGGATGATAGGTGGGTACACAGAATCAACTGATATATGGGGCAAGTAATGGGGAGAAAGGGGAAATGGCAGGGGGCCTCTGTGAATTTTTCTGCTGCTCTGCTCCACCCTGTGCAGCTCAGCAAAACAGGGACTGGAAATTTGTACCACAGGCCAAGCTGTGGCCAGTGCATCATTACACTGCATAAGAGGCTTGTGTGTTTCCTACTGGGTCTCTGTTAAATTCCGAGATGACTTTTCTTTTCCAAATTACACTACTATTGGGAGCCAAAATAAATGGTATAGACTGTAGAACATAATCAAATTACAGATCTGCACTCAGTTCTGTGATAAAGGGAAAAAGACAAGACAACCCCTTCTATGGTTCCTTTTTTCTGCCATTCTTCATGTATTTAAAAAGAGATCGATTTTGGAAGTTTAGAGAAAGGGGATAAGCGATCAATTATATTAACCCTAGCTTTTAAGGACATGACGCCTCCAAGATGAGCTGTGAGTGAAGACAGGGGCAAAGCCTACCAGGATGAAAGAGTAGCACATTTCAGTTGTAGGCCAAAGGCACCTTACCAAGAGAGAAGAGCAAGAGAAAGTGAGCTAAAAGAAGGAGAGAAAGGGTTATGATTTCTTTTCTTTCTTTCTTTTTTTTTTTTTTTTTGTATTTTTCTGATGTTGGAAATGGGGAGGCAGTCAGACTCCCATGTGCACCCTACTGGGATCCACCCGGCATGCCCACCAGGGGGCGATGCTCTGCCCATCTGGGGCATTGCTCTGTTGCAACCAGAGCCATTTTAGCATCTGAGGCAGAGGCCATGGAGCCATCCTCAGTGCCCGGGCCAACTTTGCTCCAATGGAGCCTTGGCTGCGGGAGGGGAAGAGAGAGACAGAGAGGGAATAGAGGGGGAGGGGTGGAGAAGCAGATGAGTGCTTCTCCTGTGTGCCCTGGTCGGGAATCAAACCCAGGACTCCCGCATGCCAGGCCGACGCTCTACCACTGAGCCAACTGGCCAGGGCCACAATTTCTTTTTTATTTGTATTTTTCTAAAGTGAGAAGCCAGGAGGCAGAGAGACAGACTCCTGCATGCGCTTGACTGGGATCCACCTGGCATGCCCACTAGAGGGTGATGCTCTGCCCATCTGAGGCATTGCTCCCTTTCAACCGGAGCCATTCTAGTGCCTGAGGCGGAGGCCATAGAGCCATCCTCAGCGCTGCAGCCAACTTTGCTCCAGTGGAGCCTTGACTGCAGGAGGGGAAGAGAGAGATAGAAAGGAGAGGGGGAAGGGTGGAGAAGCAGATGGGCAGTTCTCCTGTTTGCCCTGGCCAGGACTCGAATCCAGGACTTCCACATGCCAAGCTGACACTCTACCACTGAGCCAACCAGTCAGGGCCTGAAAATGTTACCATTTCAAGAGGGGCTGTCAGCCTCAACCCAGAAACCCTCCTCAAGACCATGGTAGGGCCAGTCAGAATGCCTGGTTCTCATCTCCTCTGCTGCAGTCTGGGGTCTTTCTAAAATGCTGAGCTCATGTTTGGTGTTCAGTGACTTCTAACTCCTAGCATAGGCATTCAGTTTTAGCATCATCTCCAGCTAGCCATTCATGAAGAACTTCTTGGCTCCCAGGCAGTAAGATCAGAATATATTATGGATTATAATTATGTTTCTGAACTCTAGAACTGTGATATCTATTTCTTCTTTTATAATTCTCTAGATGAATTCATTTCTCTAGAGCCTGCCAGGGCTGAGGATAGGTGCTGTCGGCGTATTCTTGCTGTTAACCAATGCCCAAAACTCAATCTTAGTCCTAGATGGCCCTTTTGGTGCTGGTTAATTACTATAGATTTTTCCATTTCAAATCAGCACCCCCTTGGCATCATGTTCTCCTTCCAGTGCCCCTTCTCTCCTAGAGAAGAGTGCACATTTAAAGGAAGTGAAAATTTCTGGAATATCTGCTGATTAATTTTCACATCTCTTTGAAATGGGACCCATGATCCAAGAGGCTTTGGCCAAATGAATTGAAGATACAGGTGCCTTAGCAAAAAAGATAATAAAGTTCATTCAGCAATAGCTCTTTCATTTAATAAGCATTTTGAAGCATAGACTGTCATAGCAGGGGTAGTTTTTCTTTCACTTGGAGCATTCTCCACATTTCCATGTAACTAAGTTATCCTCATTTTCCTAAAATCGTTGACATTTATCAGACATTATGTATTCCATTCACTGTGTTTAGCATTTTGAGGATGGTCTCATTTACTCCACAAAATAACCTTCAGTGTAGGTCCCAATCTAAATCCCATTTTATAGATGAGGAAACCGAGGGACAAAGAGGCTGATGATTTCTCCAAAGTCTCAAAGCTAGGAAGTGATAGGACCAGGACGGAACCCGGGAGCCCAGGCTCTTCATTACAGAATCCTGCCTCCATCAACACAAACCCTCACCAGTAAAACCTCCCCTATTCTTTATTGCATTCTGTGATCTTTTCTAAACTCACTCTGGCACTAAGGAATTCCTAATCTTTTCTGTCCTATGGACCCCTTTGGCAATGTAGAGAAACCTATGGGATCCTTCTCTGAATAAGTTTTTAAATGCATCAAATAAAATACAGTTATATCCAAAGAGCTCTTGGGGTCTGTAGACCCTATGGGAAGAACCCTGACTGAAAAATAGTTGTGCATTGCTTTATAGCTCTGTTGTCCAATATGGTAGCCACTAGCCACATGTGACTATTGGGCATTGAAACGGTGACTCGTTCTAATGGAGACTTACTATGAATGTAAAATATATCCTGAATTTTAAAGGCTTAGTATAAAAAATCAATCATTAATATTTTAAAATATGGATTATAATTTGAAATGGTGATATTTTTGATATACTGGATTAAGTAAAATGTACTATTAAAATATATTATTGTATTTAAATTATTAAGTTAATATATTATTAAAATTAACCTCCAAAGGTATTAGCTCTGTGCCAACATCTTTGTTTTAACAAATCAGAACCCACAATGCTTGCCACTGAGCCAGACATTGGCAGGTCTGTTGGCTCTTAAGCCTGTGTTCTTTCCAAGATATTATACTGCTTTTATATCTTTTTGTAATCTCAGGTCTGATCATTGTAAACTGTAAATACTCAAAATAAGTTTTGATGTGATGCTATGCTAACTGACTTAACACCAGTAAAATCCCAGGAAGAGTTAGTTGTCCAGATCCTTACCTGGTACGCCCTTTGCTACACTTATTTAGAATTTCAGCTTTGTAGACAGAAATGTAGAACGGCACTCCTAGGGCAAAATCCATGGTCTTTGCTATCTGTTTGGTTCTCCTCAGGTACATTCCAATTTAAGCATCTAACTGGATCAAAATTCAGAGACAGGAGAGAAAAGTTGGGTTGCCTTTCTGTGTTACAGGAAAGAAGTGTTTTGTGTAAAGAAGGATATGATAGATGATGATGCTTGTGCTGCCTGAAATTGAAAATGAGAAACTGTAAGTGGGGTGAGAGATCATTTTTCAGTGAGAACACATTGATTGATAGTTGAGCCACAGAGCAGTGTGCTAGGAGCCTGGGAGGATATTCAGAGGATGTCTGTGCCCTCGAGGAATTTAGATTCAAATTGGGGAAGGGAGAAAGGGAGTAAAGAGGGACAAGTATATATCCCACATGGGTGGGATATAAAACTGAGACTCTTGGACATTGATAAAAATGAAATGGTTGCCTGGGAAAGGGTGGAAGGTGAAGGGGAGTAAAGAGGAAAAATATATGGTGATGGAAAATGATTTGACTTTGAGTGATAGGCACACAACACAATCAACAGTTCAAATGGTATGGAGATGTTCACCTGAAACCCATGTATTCTTATTGATCAATGTCACCCCCATTACATTTAATTTCAAAATTAAAAAAAAAGAAATTGGGGAAGGGCTTGGAGTTATACCCAGATGCATCAATCACAGTTGAAGGCAATGTATGAAGAGGGCCGGAATCTGTTGGGAAATGAAGGGAGGCCAGAGTGTGCAGCCTCCCTGAGTGGTGTCCAGGATAGTGGTTATGGACTCTGGCTCTGGAACATGTTGAGAGTTGAGTCTTTTACAGGATAATAGATCATTTAATCCATTCCTATAGTCCCAGATATATGCTCTGTGTCTGGGAAAAACTCAGGTTCTTATTTGAAAGTCTCTATTAGTGTTCTATTTTTCTATTATTTATTAATGAAGGTAGTAATATCCAGGTCCATGAATTTCTATCCAAAATCCTTGGAGCTAGGCATGTTTCAGAATTTAGATTATCTCATATTTTGGAAGGCAGTAATAGAGTGCATATTCTGTATATCATCTCCTAAGGGTTGCAGCAGCCATCTCTATAATTTTAAAAATGAATATTTCTACAGGAAAAGACACTACATAGGATAACTTAAAATTATAATCAGCTTTTATATTCATGTAGGTCACATTTAGTTGCCAAATGAGCTTAGGTCAGGTCAGGTTGTGCCACCAAATAAGTTATGAAGAACTTCCAGTTTTTAGAGCACATAGATATGAACATATATTGACTATTGACATTTATTGTCTGCCAGACACTGTTCTAAGCTCTTTCCTGTATTTACTGCTTTAATCAGCCATTGGAGGTAGGTCCTGCTATTATTTGTGTCTTGAGAAGAATAAAAGGAAGCCCAGAGGAGTTGATAAACCTGCTAAGGTTAGGGGAAGAGCAAGATGCGAACCAGGCAGTTTGGCCCAGGGGCTGCACACTTCACCACTATGCTTTGTGTTTTAGAGCAGGGATTTGGAGGCAGATGTATCTCTCAAGTTTACTCTATTTAGGTTAGTATTATTTATATGGACATGGGCGATGGCTGTTGGTAAAGGGGATCTTTGGTTTTAGAAAGACACAAAGTGGCCCTGGCCCGTTGGCTCAGTGGTAGAGCATCGGCCTGGTGTGCAGAAGTCCCGGGTTCGATTCCCGGCCAGGGCACACAGGAGAAATGCCCATCTGCTTCTCCACCCCTCCCCCTCTCCTTGCTCTCTGTCTCTCTCTTTCCCTCCCGCAGCAGAGGCTCCATTGGAGCAAAGATGGCCCGGGTGCTGGGGATGGCTCCTTGGCCTCGGCCCCAGGCGCTAGAGTGGCTCTGGTCACGGCAGAGCGACGCCCCGGAGGGGCAGAGCATCGCCCCCTGGTGGGCAGAGCGTTGCCCCCTGGTGGGCGTGCCGGGTGGATCCCGGTTGGGCGCATGCGGGAGTCTGTCTGACTGTCTCTCCCCGTTTCCAGCTTCGGAAAAGTACAAAAAAAAAAAAAAAAAGAAAGACACAAAGTAACAGAATCTATGATTATGGCTCCTTGGCAGAGCTGGCCCAGTCCAAACTCACAAACTCCTTTATTTCTTCTAGATAAACGAATCCTGCAAGTTTCAGCTGTGCAAGAATGGAGGCCCCGCTGGTGAGTTTGGATGAAGAATTTGAGGACCTCCGGCCCTGCTGCTCCGAGGAACGGGAGGAGAAGCCACGGTGCTTTTATGGCTCATCTCCCCACCATCTAGAGGACCCCTCGCTCTCCGAGCTTGAGAATTTTTCTTCCGAAATAATCAGCTTCAAGTCCATGGAGGACCTGGTGAATGAATTTGATGAGAAGCTCAATGTTTGTTTTCGGAACTACAATGCCAAGACCGAGAACCTTGCTCCTGTGAAGAACCAGTTCCAGATCCAAGAGGAGGAGGAGACCCTGCAGGACGAGGAGTAAGAGTCTAAGTTGCTCTCTTCTGCTTCACATGCGATCCCTGTAGGCTGGGGACTCCTTGCCATAGAACTAGTTTCTGTCTATGAGTTCATGGCTTATTACTTGAATTTTTATGTCAGTGGGGCAGGACCTGGTTATCACTGACATTGTTCTGTTATGTCCCTTTATAGTCACCTATAGAGCTTCTTTAAATTGCAACCTTAAAGGAGTGAAGGAATTTTAGGAAATAGGAAGTTTTTCCTAGATACAAAAAATATAAATTTCAGGAGCATGGTAAATTTGGGGTCTGTCTATCTTCAGCTTTTTTTTAAATGAGGGGGGTGGAGATAGTGAGACAGACTCTGACGTGCACTCAGACCAGGATCTATATCCCTCCCCGTAACCTTGCCTGGGGCCAATGCTCGAATCAACAAGGCTATCCTCAGTGCCTGAAGCCAACATTTGAATCAGTTGAGCCAATGGCTGCAAGAGGGGAAGAGAGAGAGAGGCGGGGAGGGAGGGAAAGAGAAGCAAACAGTTGATTCTCATGTGCGCCCTGGCCAGGGATCGAATCCAGGACACCAGCATTCGGGGCTGATGCTCTATCCCCTGAGCCACATGGCCAGGGCCTATCTTCAGCTTTCATTATGTCAGTGGTGCTCTATCTAGATATCAGAAAATAAGGACTAGAAAAAAATTGACTGTGACAGAGGAATCTGTCATTAGTACAATTTGCTTTAAGAAACACCAGTATTGTGAACATCTCCAAATCATTTACAACCCTTCACAACTGGAAATAATATCTAGAAATATTAAGATATATCCAGATGAGAAAATATACCAACTGAACAAAGAGCCCATGGAACTAACCCAGACAATATAAATAGGATAAACTGGGTGAAGTGGCTTCTGAGCGTGCAGATTCCCTATTTCCCATACTAGCCACCTTCTTGGGTCTGAACGGTAGTGGAGAAAAGAGCTGTTCGAGGAGGGGTAATTGGTCATATACATTAAAGAAGAGTGTTTGTAGCATTTATAAGGAACACAAGCATTACCAATGGAGATAAAATATGCACCAATTGTTCCTTAGACATCACACAAGAAATGCCACGTAGTGGTAATAGAAGTTGTGAGCAACTATGCTTTTGGTTTCTCTTTTTATGGACTTGAGTGGGAAGAGTTGACCATAAACCAGCTGAGTAAGAGGCATGTCCTAGAGGTTTGAACCTGAGCACATTTGGCAGATGGTGGCTTATTGCATCTTTGAATACAGGGCTGTGGATCTGTGTCTTACTATTACATCCCACTGTCAAATATAGTGCTTGGTGTGTAGTAAGTGATCAAATAATATTTTTTATTCCTTTTTTAAAATTGATTGATTTTAGAGAGGAGAAAGGAAGGAGACAGACAGGAAGGAGGGAGAGAGAGAGAGAGAGAGAGAGAGAAGCATTCTCTTTGTTGTTACACTTAGTTGTGCATTTATTGGTCGCTTCCCATATGTGCCCTGACTGGGGATCAAAACTGCAACCTTGGTGTTTTGGGATGATGCTCTAACTGACTGAGCTAATCAGCAATGGCTTCAAATAATATTTTTTGAATGAAATATTGAATATTGAATGAATTGGATGAGCAATAATAGTTAGCTAGCCTTGTAGGTATATGTAAAATATTCCTAGGTCTACCCCATTTCTGTCTTTTCTTTTTAATCAATGCTAGCTGGAAGGCATGGGCATAAGAACAGGTCCCTCTGGTGACCAGTACATCACTGTGGGCTGTGTGCTCTGATTCTACTTTTAGTTTCAAACTGATTCTTTTCTGATGCTGATCCTGTTATAATTTGTTCCTCTTTTAAGTAAAAAAAAAGTGATGACTATGGGGTTTTACTACGTGTATACAGAGTATTTTTTACTTTAGTTCATTGCACCAGTCAATGAACTAGAAATATAAAGTCAATGAATTCTAATTTTCATACTCGCACTAACTCATTGTGTGACCTTGGGCTAGTCACTGACTCTAGTTGACTGCGTGGGTTCTCATCTCTGAAACCTCCAGAGCTCGATCTTGACGAAGCGGGACTAAGGACTCGCTAAGAACCTAATTTCTTGTTTTACCCAGGTTGCGCTCTGAAAATGACATTTTAAGATGTGTCCAATTCCTTTTGCTTCTAACAAATCATTTCTGCCCTACAGAAGCCGGTCTGCCTCATTAAGGCTGAAGGCCCAGTGAGCAGGCTCTTCCCCTCTTCGAGCACATTAGCAGAGGCCACTCAAGATCAATTACCGTGTCAGGGGATTATTGGTCTTATCCTGATTTTTCTGACTTGCCTGCCTCATTGATGAACTCAGCTGAAAGACCAAAGGTTGAATAATTCCTTAGAGATAAAATATGATTTGGGGATGGTATAGAGGGAGGAACCTGGGAAGAGAGAAATTAACACTGTGCGCATCTAAATCTTTACAACTTAGAATAAAAATCAGAATTAAATTACATACTTTGTTTTATAGACAGCTATTCAGATATTTCAACAATAAAATTATGATGAAGTGAAAGAAAAAGATAATTTAATATCTAACCTGACTCCAGTTCTCCTAAGTATAGCTCTAGTGTTTGTTCTAATAAACTTGCTTAGGTTTAATATTTGGAGGGATATTTCATGTACAAATGAATCAAAAGTGTTTTGGGTGGGATAGAGCTAAATAATAGAACATTAAAACAAAAACAATGAAATTTTTGGTCAAATTAACCTCCTTAAAGATAGCACAAGTCATAAAGCAAATGCAGTGATTACCTTTGAAGTTTTTACTTCTTTTTTTTTTTTTTGGTGACAGAGACAGAGAGAGACAGAGAGAGGGACAGACAGACAGGAAGGGAGAGAGATGAGAAGCATCAATTCTTTGTTGCAGCACCGTAGTTGTTCATTGATAGCTTTCTCATATGTGCCTTGCCCGGGGAGCTACAGCAAGACGGAGTGACCCCTTGCTCAAGCCAGCGACCTTGGGCTCAAGCTGGTGAGCCTTGCTCAAACCAGATGAGCCCACGCTCAAGCTGATGACCTCAGAGTTTCGAACCTGAGTCCTCCACATCCCAGTCCAATGCTCTATTCACTGTTTCACCACCTGGTCAGGCGAAGTTTTTACTTCTTTAATTCTCATTTGGAATTGTTTAGCCAATATAGGAAATCGGCTATATAACAATTTATCTCTGATTCATCAGGGCATGGAGGCATTAAATGAGTCAAATTTGAATATCTATCTCCTATTTCAAAATTTAGAAACTATTTCAGAATCTCTTCTTTGCTTATGTGTGATATTTTAAGAGATTGAATCAAGGCCCAGAGCTTCTTAGGGGACAATAAAAAATATTAATGGACAGTTCTTGCCCTACCTCCTGCCTCATTGGGGTCCCTATCAGCCCTCTTACAAGTGTTCCAGAGACAAAGGGGCCAAATATGTGAGAAAAAGGACAGTTTTTCTGTTCTTCAGATGGAATTATGGGGTTAAAGGTGATGTTAAATAACAAATAAATGGCATGCAGTCAGCCACATTTTAAGTTGAAGACAAGGCCCTGGCTGGTTGGCTCAGTGGTAGAGCATCAGCCCAGTGTGTGGATGCCCCAGGTTTGATTCCTGGTCAGGACACATAAGAAAAGAGACCATTTATTTCTCCACCCTCCTCCTCCCTCTTCTTTTTCTCTCTCCCCTCCCTCCTGCAGTCATAGCTTGATTGGGAGCTGAGAGTGGCTCCATAAAGCCTCCGAATCAGGTGCTAAAAATAGCTTGGTTGCAAGCATGGCACCAGATGAGCAGAGCATTGGCCTCAGATGAGGGTTGTGAGTTGGATCCTGGTCGGGACACATGCAGGAGTCTGTCTTTCTAACACCTCTCCTCTCACTTGGAAAGGAAAGGGAAAAAAAAAGTTGAAGAAAGGTATATATCCAGTAACCAGATAGGAAAAGATGACAGACAACTGTGATTCTTAGGAAAGTTAATTCTCTTCTTAGAGTTCAGTTTCCTTAGAAGGCAGAGATAGTATTAATTCTATTTAAGCATTTTAAAGAATCTAAAAAGTTGTTCAAAGTCATTCATTTGCTAATAATTAATTATTCCTAAGTATTAACTGCAAAAGTGTATTCATGTTACCAACACACATCTAAGTATGGATATTGACATGACTAGATACAAATGAAACACTGAATAAGGGCTGTAGACAGCCTAGAGGGGATTAAGGGAAAGGGTACCAAATTAGAATTCTAATAAGTCTTATACCCTGTCTACCATATTATCAGGAATCGGTATATAGATGTGTGTGTGTGTGTGTGTGTGTGTGTGTGTGTGTGTGTGTGTGGATTCATGTAGCCTAGATGGCTATGCTGCCAGTTTTAGACTGAGTTTCTGTCTAGGTGTATTATCACAACCCATTCTGTTTGGTTTGTCCATCCTCTGCTAGCATCCTTTCCCAAATCCCTAGCCTTCTGGTGAAAACTCATTTATTCAATTCTGCAGGCATCTAAGCCCAAGCTATAACATAAACAGCTAAAAATCCTTTTCTGTTATTGTAAGGAGTGAGAGCAAATTGAATCTCAGGTGCCATGGCAGCATGTCTGGAATTGAAGCAACCTGTTTAACCTTAGTTCTTTGATAAAAGGTAGATTAGGTAGCTTTCAAAGTCTCCTTTCCCCAAGATAAGAGTAAATAGCAGGATGCTTTTCAGGGTAGTGGAATCTTACAGCTCCCCTCAAGGTACCTATAAAAGGGAATATGTCCATTTCTAAGGATCCTGCTTACCATCAGCAAGTTAGCATCTCTGGGGAGAAAGCCCTTCCCACTCTCTTCCTCACAGAAGAGGCAAGTTTTGTGCTTTCCCTCCTACCACCGCCTCGTTCCTGTGACTGCCTGCCTCCCAGTGTTCTGTCTTGCCTTCCATTTAACCTTCTCGGGATGGAGATGCAGACAGAAAGCAGCATGTGCCCTGCTGCCCGTGCCATTCATCTTCTGTAGATTGATGAAAGCACACCGTCCAGAACAATGCAGTTATAGATTTTTCCTGCAGAGCTAGTTTCTGAATTGCTGTGATTTGAAACTTGGTATAGTATTCTGAAGTCATGTCAATCATAAAATTCATCAGGAACTGGAAGGGTTAAGTGGTTAGTAATTTAGGCGCTGGAGCTCTATTGCCTGGGTTCAAGTCCCGCCTCTGCCATTACCAGCTGTGTAAACTTGTATAAGTTAAATTAACTTCTCTAGGTTTCAGTTTTTCCTCATTAGTATCTGCCTCACAGAGTTGTTGTGAGGAGTGAATGAATTAATCCACATAGCATTTGGAATAGTACCTGGCTTATGGAAAGTGCTTGTTTAAGTGTTGGCTGCTATTGTTATTGTTAAATGGGCACTGAATAAAGATAGGAAGTATATGCAAGTGATTACAAAGAGATGGGAGTTACTCTATCTTTAGGTTGTTTATAAACTTCAAAAGCTAAAAAATACCTCAGAAAGAAAGAAGAAAACCTGGACAAAACCTGAAAGAGAAAGAATGGCTTGAGATCCCAAGGAGATAAAGGTTTAGGAAATTGTCACTAAAAATCTATAATTAGGAGATAAAATCCAGACTATGGTGATGAAGTCTCTGAAGAGAAAAGTTGCTGCTCCCTAAAAGATTAGCGAGAGTTCCCAGTTGTTGCTTTAAGGATGTGAATAGTTTCAAGGTCATTGAAAAGTGTGCAGTCTGTTGGCATTCCCAGCTTCCAGCCTGCCTAAGAGAGAGGTACAAAGGCTCCTGCCTATTTTGGGCTTTGCTGAATTTCATTTTCCAGGTCCTTGCTGCAGGGACAGATCTGAAGGTCAGTGCCTGTGCACTGTTCCTTCTCACCGCAGAGAATGTGAGGCAGTGGTGCAAGCGGGGTTGTCCACCGACCTTTCTGGTGGGTGCGGTGTTTGCAGGTTTGTCTTGGAGAGAGCAAATCCTATTTGCCTCTTGGCTTTAGAATGCTATGAGACGTGGATTATAATAAGGCTGGATTACTGAAGCTTTAATCGTGCCTCATAGAGACTGGATTATCATCGTGTTTAAGAAGTAGACTCTGAGATCCTGCTGAATAGATGTCTAATGAACACTTGATGAGCTCTTGCAAAGTGCTTTCTTGTAATCGTAGGAAAATAATGAATAAGAGGATAACTCAAACACTGCCATTAAATTGTGTTTTCTTGAGTTCATTTTGTTTCATTCTAGTTTAAATTGTGTGCATCATACACTAGGAAAATCTCTTTGCTAATTGACTCATATATTATATAGCATTCTTGATTTTAGATAGGTTAAGAGCACTACCCTTCCTTATTTTATAGATCTGATTTTGATTACAGATCATCTGTACCCTGTTTTGCTCGCTCTCTCTCTCTCTCTCTCTCTCTATATATATATATATATATATACACACACACACATATATATGTAAATGTATATATACAACTTGCACTTATTTCAGCATCTTAATTCATATTTTGTTGTGTTTTGAATTTGATCCACATGTATACATATTTGCTTATTTTTCAATGGCTGTTTCCTTCCTTATATTAGTATTTCCTACACCTTTGTTTCATAACACTTTGACATGCATAGGCACCTGAGAGTCCTCGTTTATCATTATTTAATATTAACTCAAGTGCTGATGGCTTCCAGGGATGGCGTTATTTCAGGAGCTAGGTTTATTGATTTGCATTAATCTCTTAGTATTAACTAATGTATATATTTTCCTCTGTGTGAGAGTTTGTGACTTCAGGGTTTTCCCCACCCCTCTTTCCCCCAAACAAATGTTTCTGAAATAAGTGAGTCAAGTAACAAGAATTGTTGAAAACCATGTCTTATAATATACATATCAGCATTTTAAAAAGAAATGTAACAGCCTGACCAGGCAGTGGCGCAGTGGATAGAGCGTCGGACTGGGAAGCCGAGGACCCAGGTTCAAGACCCCAAGGTCGCCAGCTTGAGCGCAGGCTCATCTGGTTTGAGCAAAAGCTCACCAGCTTGGACCCAAGGTTGCTGGCTCGAGCAAGGGGTTACTTGGTCTGCTGAAGGCCCACGATCAAGGCACGTATGAGAAAGCAATCAATGAATAACTAAGGTGTTGCAATGCGCAACAAAATACTAATGATTGATGCTTCTCATCTCTCCATTGCTATCTGTCTGTCCCTATCTATCCCTCTCTCTAACTTTCTCTCTGTCTCTGTAAAATAAATAAATAAAAATAAAAAGAAATGTAACAAAGGGAGCCCCATCTTTTCAGATTGTAAAGTAATTTTGTAGACAGAGGTGTATTTATGATTCCTTTTCATATACATATATTTGCTTTAGAGGGTCCATGATGGAGAGAGGGCACACTTAGACTATGTTGTTAGAGGGCAGTATTGTGCCACCGTGGGCTTGCTAAATATTTTGGGTAATAAGTAAGCATTAACGACATTGGCATTAGTTGATAACCCTGCTCTTAATGAGATCCAACCAGGAAATCTGCCCAGAACTCTATCTCTCTATCTTTTTGCTCTTTCTCTCTCTCATTCTTCTCAGCCCATAGGAAAGGAAACAGGGGCATTTCTTCTTTTTTTTTTCTTTTTTCCTTTTTACTTAGAGGCGGAGAGGCAGAGAGACAAACTCTTGCATGCCCCCCAACTGGGATCCACCCAGCAAACCCCCTACAGGGTGATGTTCTGCCCATCTGGGGCTGCTGCTCTGTTGCTCAGCAACCTAGCTATTTCAGTGCCTGAGGCAAGCTATAGAGCCATCCTCAGCACCTGGGGCCAATTTGCTCCAATTGAGCCATGGCTGCGGGAGTAGCAGAGATGGGGAAGGGAGGAGAAACAGATGGTTACTTCTCCTGTGTGCCGTGATTGGAATCGAATCTGGGACTTCCACACACTGGGCTGACACTCTACCACTGAGCCAACCGGCCAGGGCAGGGGCATTTCTTAGTTTCATGAGACTATTTTGTCAAGGGATTGATTTGGTGAACTATGTTGAGGGGTAGATTTATTTTCTAGGACAATTTATTTATTGCCAGAGGTGATGTGACTATAGACTCTATCATTTGTATCTCAATGGTGAGACATTCCTCTTCTCTGGAACAAATACCTTTCACTTAGAAGCTCCTGGCCAGGTTCCATTCTCTGGCTTTTTCTCTCCACATGGAGCCTCTAATTCAGTTTCTAAGCAGCTCTTACTCCTACATGCTGGAAGGCAGATGACCTCAGCCTGGCACACACAGAAGCCTCTCTCTGGCTGGCCCAGCTCTTCCTTCCTCCAGGCGGGGCGGGGCCACAGATGTGTGCTAATGACAGCTACTCTTTGTTTACAGGGTTTGGGATGCTCTGACAGACAATTACATCCCTTCACTCTCTGAAGACTGGAGGGACCCAAACATCGAGGCTCTGAATGGCAACAGCTCTGACACTGAGGTACCTCTCTGCTCCCTCTCCCGTCCACCCCTCCCCCCACTTAATAGAGCTTGAGAAGATGTGGATTCTAGTTTGAAAAACATTCAGTAACTGAACAGTCTTCCCAATTAAATGCTCAAGATCATTACTAGGAAGGTAGGAGTTGTGGAGGAGGTGAAAAATAAGATGAGGGGGTATATCCACTGTGTACATGAGGTGACTGATATCATTAGCTGTGAAAAATGTAAATGCAGATACTTCTTTTGCTGATCTGTGTACTACAACGTGGAAAATTAGGTGGTCTGAAATAAGAGAGTGGCTACCACATGTTTCTTTTGTGTTCAAGCAATAATGGTTAAAAAGAACAATTCAGTCCTATCAAAGCAATGCTGAGAGCAAGGGCTGACCGATCAGTGGCCACCTTAGAACTTGGCAAATGGCCAAAGATGGGGCTCAGATATTAGTGAGGTGGCCATGCAATGGGGAGGAATTCTTTATGAAACTCAACCAAAGAGACATCTATGTGGCTGGACCTGAGTTCCATTCTGTGGTTTCTGATACCAAAGAAGAAAGTAGCACAAGGGCTTCTGAATAAATAAAGAGAATGCTTATATTGAGTTGATTTGCACTGAGTGACTTTTTCAGAAGATCCAAACTGCCCCTCCTAGCTGATTCTACACTAAAAAAGAAAAAAAAAAGTACACTCATATAGTAGCTGAAAGCCAATTTCTGCCTTGCTTAGTGTTGGGGAAACAGCTGTTAGGATTGCTCTCTGGTTTCCCAGCTGCAAGCACTTTGCATGATTAGTGCATGAGCACATGGCAGAGCCGTGTGTGTGGTCTATGTAAGGCTACAGGTGCTTTCCTTTGGCTCTGATTGCCTGCCCACCACTGCGCAGGGCCGTTTTGCTGTTCATTTGTCTGCTGCTGTGAGAAGGTTTTCCCCTGCCTGTTTGCTCGTCCACCATCGTGAGACTCTAATAAGTGGAATGGCCGAACGCTTTCTGGCTCCACAGTTCCTCTACCATCTGCCTGAATCAAATGTGAACCTGCCTTGCTTCGGCCACCAGCATTACACTTGGTTTTCTAGTTTCATCTGTAAAAGAAATTTGACAATTTCTTATCAGAAAGGGCATAGCAAATGAGGGTGGAGGGTGGATCTGATATTCCTAGGTGTTCTAGAATTGAGTTCAAGTGAAAGTGCTACAAACAGGTTTCCTTACTGGGCAATATTTCTGCAGATCATTGACCAAAATAGCTTAGAGTGATTAGTTGGCTGACTTTTTGAAAAGGTAGTTATATATTCTTTTTAACTCTTCTAAAAATTAGCAACCCAAAATACTGAAAAAATATCAAGGCTTCATTGATGGGGCAGGTAAGATGGTGACATTAAGACTAAGAGATCTGCTACAAGACTATTCAGCATAGATCTTGGAGGGTGTGTCTCAGGTCCTGTTTGGAACTTCCACCTGCTTACTTTCTCCTGTAATGCTTATATGTATGGTGTTTAGTATGTATCCAAAATTCAAAGGAGAAAATAGGCAATAATGGAACAAATCTAGTTACTGAAACTAAAACAGGTCCATCTTGGTGCAAAAGGCAGATTTTGCTGTTATCTCTTTTGCCACCTTGCCAACTCACTGTGGATCAAACTACATGTGGATTAAGCCAAATGGTATATAAAATAGCTTGCCCTTCAAAAGGACTTCAATTTATCCTCATTTGCAGATTTCCCTCAAGAGGGTTAATATTTCAGGGTAAATTGAATGACCCTGAGCAGGATGATCTTGAGCTTTGTTCCTTGTAGAATTTCTTTCATCTAACCCATGGGAAAGGACAAGGTAACAAAGTGGATGGATCAAGGCTGTTTTATTTCATCCTTCTTAATTATCTGCATTCATTACAGTAGAGCTCTTTTAACTGACCTCAGTTGAAAGGCTTGCTAGATTAACCAGTACTCTGTATTCCTTCTGTAAAACGTACCAACTGGATTCCCTTGGCATGCTGAATGCACACAGCTGGTAGGCTTCTTTCTAATGAGCTTGCACAGCCCTTCTTCTACTTAAGTGGTTCACTGCCAAGAATCAGTTGTATTTATTCCTAACTCTGTTCATGATTGCACTTATGACTGAAACTAAGTAATTTAATTAAATACTATAGAAAGTGTCGGGTTATGACTGCAAAGAGTCATTTTTGCTTTTTACAATCAAAGTAACACATATACAAAGTTTTAAGACTCAATACTTTTTTTTTAATTAATTAATTAATTTATTTTTTGTATTTTTCTGAAGCTGGAAACGGGGAGGCAGTCCCGCATGCGCCCGACCGGGATCCACCCGGCACGCCCACCAGGGGGCGATGCTCTGCCCATCCGGGGCGTCGCTCTGTCGCGACCAGAGCCATTCTAGCACCTGGGGCAGAGGCCATGGAGCCATCCCCAGTGCCCGGGCCATCTTTTGCTCCAATGGAGCCTTGGCTGCGGGAGGGGAAGAGAAAGACAGAGAGGAAAGAGAGGGGGAGGGGTGGAGAAGCAGATAGGTGCCTCACCTGTGTGCCCTGGCCGGGAATCGAACCCGGGACTTCCGCACGCCAGGCCGACGCTCTACCACTGAGCCAACCGGCCAGGGCTTTTGAAATAATATGAGACTTAAAACAAATGGAAAGAGCAGCCCAACTTGTCTTTCTCTACTCCAGAGGCAACCTCACTTATTTCTTTCAGCTGATTCTTTTGGCAGATATGTTCAGTTTTCTAAATAACACATTTGCATCGCCATTTCTTTGATTATTTAAAATTAACAGTTTTTGCTGTTTTCTATTTGTATTGTGGAAGATAATATTTAATTCTTTTATATCACCTCAAATGCTCCAAATTAGCCTGAGCCATCCTAATATACTAGAATTGTTACCAATTTATAGTTAAATCAATATTAAGTACACACACCTGTAACTGTGTACTGTTTCTTTTTCTTTTTCTTTTTTTTTGGTATTTTTCTGAAGTTGGAAACGGGGAGGCAGTCGGACAGACTCCCGCATGCGCCCAACTGGGATCCACCCGGCATGCCCACCAGGGGGCGATGCTCTGCCCATCTGGGGCGTTGCTCTATTGCAACCAGGGCCCTTCTAGTGCCTGAGGCAGAGGCCATGCAGGCGTCCCCAAACTACGGCCCGCGGGCCACAATGCGGCCCCCTGAGGCCATTTAACCAGCCCCCACTGCACTTCTGGAAGGGGCACCTTTTTCATTGGTGGTCAGTGAGAGGACCACTGTATTTGGCAGCCCTCCAATGGCCTGAGGGACAGTGAACTGGCCCCCTGTATAAAAAGTTTGGAGACCCCTGGAAGCCATCCTCAGTGCCTGGGCCAACTTTGCTCGAATGGAGCCTTGGCTGCGGGAGGGGAAGAGAGAGACAGAGAGGAAGGAGAGGGGGAGGGGTGGAGAAGCAGATGGGTGCTTCTCCTGTGTGCCCTGGCTGGGAATCGAACCCGGGACTCCTGCACACCAGGCTGACGCTCTACCACTGAGCCAACCAGCCAGGACCTGTGTACTGTTTCTTAACGAATCATGTACGGTGTTCTATAAGAATATTTCCTTTCTTGTACCACTTTTTGATTAATCTGTAGTGAAGCATTACCTTGTTTTTTTCATTTGCTTTATTTCCTATATCTATCTTAATTCAAACCCAAACTCTGAGTGAATTCTAAATCTCATGGTCGGTTGAAAAAAAAATCAGATATTATATAAATTTAATTAATTTTTTTTCTAGAAAACACCTAAACTAGTACCCTCCATCTTTCTGCCATAAACTTGCCTTGTGGTGTTCTACACAGCCACACAGCTAGCCACACAGCTGCTGTCCTGGGACACCTTTATCTTGGGGGTTCTTCTTGCCTCTCTCTTTGGTCCTCTGCCTGATATATTTTTATCTTTTTGTTTTGGTATAAACAAAATCAGTATATTCTTGAGAAAGGGAACAGAAGATTATGTGTTTTAGAATCTATGAGAATGTCTTTTCTGTCATCTATTTGATGAAGAGTTTGACTTGATAGTTAAATTGCAAATATTTTTTTCAGAATTCCAAAGACATCATTCTTTTATCTTCTAGCTTACAGTTGCTGTGAGAAGCCCCAAATCGACTTAGATTGCCTGTCTTTTATATCTGACCCTCTTTTGGTTCCCTTCAGAAGCTTTTAGGATATTTTTCTTTTCCTTTCTTATTTGAAATGTGCCTTAGAGTGAGTTACAAAAAGTTTTGTGTTTTTTTTTTGTATTTTTCCGAAGCTGGAAACGGGGAGGCAGTCAGACAGACTCCCACATGTGCCCAACCCGGATCCACCCGGCATGCCCACCAGGGGGCGATGCTCTGCCCATCTGGGGCATTGCTCTGTTGCAACCAGAGCCATTCTAGTGCCTGAGGCAGAGGCCATAGAGCCATCCTCAGCACCCAGGCCAACTTTGCTCCAATGGAGCCTTGGCTGTGGGAGAGGAAGAGAGAGAGAGAGAGGAAAGAGAGAGGGAGGGGTGGAGAAGCAGATGGGCGCTTCTCCTGTGTGCCCTGGCTGGGAATCGAACCCAGGACTCCTGCATGCAAGGCTGACTCTCTACCACTGAGCCAACCATCCAGGGCACAAAAACTTTTTTATTAATTCATTCTGCATCATACTCGGTGGTCCCTTTTAGCCTGGAAGCTCATGATTTAATATTGTACCATGTTTTCTTGTGTTATTTTTCTAAAGATTAATTATTTCTGTTTTCTGCTTCTATTGAGATGGATACATGACTTTCTCCTTCATTATGTTAATGTGCTGAAGTACCTGAATTGATTAAATCAACCTTGCATTCTTGAGATAAACCCAACTTGGTCATGATGGATTAGTATTTTATTTTATTTTTTGGCTTTCTTCTTTTCTCACAGTTTTATTGAGGAATGCTTGGCATACAATAAATGGTACACATTAAAGTATGTATTTTGATGTTTTGATGTATGTATATATCTGTGAAACTATCACTACAATTAAGATAGTGAGCTATCTGTCATTCCTCCCACTCACTGCCCCCAATCTCTTAGGTGACCTATTTCTGTCACTGTAGATTCGTTTGCATTTTCTAGAATTTTGTATAAATGAAATAATGCAGCATGTGCTCTTTTTTTGGTCTGGGTTTTAAAACTCAGTATAATTATTTAAGAATTCATTCATTTTATTGTATGTATCAACAGTTCATTTTTTATCGCTGAGTAGGATTTCATTATATGGATGTACCATATTTTGCTTATTCATTTACCTGTCGATGGACATTTACATGGCTTCCAGTTTTTTTTTTGTTTGTTTGTTTTTTCAGAGACAGAGAGAAAGTCAGAGAGAGGGATAGATAGGGACAGACAGACAGGAACGGAAAGATATAAGAAGCATCAATCATCAGTTTTTCGTTGGGACACCTTCGTTGTTCATTGATTGCTTTCTCATATGTGCCTTGACCACGGGCCTTCAGCAGACCAAATAACCCCTTGCTCAAGCCAGCGACCTTGGGTCCAAGCTGGTGAGCCTTGCTCAAACCAGATGAGCCCACACTCAAGCTGGCGACCTTGGGGTCTCAAATTTGGGTCTTCTGCATCCCAGTCTGACGCTCTCTCCACTGCACCACTGCCTGGTCAGGCCAGTTTTTAAATATTAGAAATAAAGCTATTATAAACAGTCTTCTGGGCCCTGGCCGGTTGGCTCAGCGGTAGAGCGTCGGCCTGGCGTGCGGGAGACCTGGGTTCGATTCCCGGCCAGGGCACATAGGAGAAGCGCCCATTTGCTTCTCCACCCGCCCCCCCCCCCTTTCCTCTCTGTCTCTCTCTTCCCCTCCCGCAGCCAAGGCTCCATTGGAGCAAAGATGGCCCGGGCGCTGGGGATGGCTCCTTGGCCTCTGCCCCAGGCGCTGGAGTGGCTCTGGTAGCGGCAGAGTGACGCCCCGGAGGGGCAGAGCATCGCCCCCTGGTGGGCAGAGCATTGCCCCTGGTGGGCAGAGCGTCGCCCCTGGTGGGCGTGCCGGGTGGATCCCGGTCGGGCGCATGCGGGAGTCTGTCTGACTGTCTCTCCCCATTTCCAGCTTCAGAAAAAAAAACAGTCTTCTGTAAGTCTTTTTTGTAGAAATACGTATCTGTTTCTCTTGGTAAAAAACCTCTGAGTAGAATGTCTGGGTTATTAGGTAAGTGTATGTTTCACTTTCTAAGGAATTGCCAAACTGTTCTCTATTTTGGGAGCTCCAATTATTTCACTTCCTCACCGACACTTGTTATAGATAGCTTTTTTAATTTAAGACATTAAGATAGGTATATAGAAGTATCTTATTTTGGTTTTAATTTGCATTTCCCTAGTAACATATGATATTGAACATTTTTTCATGGGCTTATCTACAACCAGTGTGTCTTCTTTGGTAAAGTGCCTGTTCAAATAAATCTTTTGCCCATTTTCTTAGTGGTTTGTGTTCTTATTATTCAATTGTTAAAGTTATTATCCTGTGTTAAAAGATAAATAAAATGAGGCATATTAAATTTATAAGTTATTTGAGTAAAAATCAATTCAAATTAGGCAGTGGTAAACCTGAAATTGTTAGGAGTATTCCACTGACATGAAGTAGAAAAAGACTTCTGCAGAGAAGAGATAGAAGCAAAGGAAGGATATCATGTGATTGGCTATAGCTTACTTAGGTGGTTGTACTGTTTGGGAAAGCCTAGTTGGTTGGTTGTGACTGGTTGTACTTTGGTTTGAATTCTCAGCCTTGAGGTTTTAGAGGCTTGGGTTTAGGTTTGCTTAGAAGGCCACTAAGGCATTCAAGCCTCTTCAGTCTAACGATGCCTTTGTTTAATTAATCTAACACATATATGGTAGATATAGGGTTTTTTTGTCTGATATATGTTATATGAATATTTTTTTCTGCCTATGGATTGCCTTTTAACTTTATTAACAATATTTTTTAAGGTTCAAATGTTTTTTTTTTTTAAATGTGAAGACCAATTTATTGATTCTTTTTATACTTTGTGCTTCTTGTGTAGTATTTCAGATACTACCAAACCCAGGGTCACTGAGATTTTTCTTAAGTTTTCTAGACATTTTATAGTTTTAGCTGTTGTATGGTTTATGATTGATTTCAAGTTAGTTATGTAAATGGTGTGGGGTAAGGGTCATGGTTCATGTGTGGGGGGAGGCTATCCATTGTTACAGTACTTGTCATTGAAAATAGTATTCATTCCATATTAAATTATCTTAGCACCTGTGTTGAAAATCAATTGGCCATATATATGTGGATCTGTTTCTGAATTCTCTATTCTGTTTCACTGATATATGTGTATCTTTATGTCGATATTATGCTGTATTCATTATTATAGTTTAAACTAAGTCTTGACCTAAAATAGGATGTTTTCCAGTATTGTTCTCTTTTTTCAAAATTGTTTTTGCTATTTTAACTCCTTTGCATTTCCATGTAAAATTTGGAATCTCCACTTCAATTTCTATAAAAATAGCATGCTGGAAATTCAACTGTGACTGTATTAAATCTATAGACCTCCTTATACATATTTGTATCAATTTATTATGTTAATATGGTAAATTACACTAATTGATTTTCAAAAATTAAACCAACCTTTTGTTCTTTAGATAAACACCACTTAGTAATGATATATTGTCCTTTTTTATATAACTGGAATTCAATTTGCTAATATTTTATTTTATTTTACATTTAAATTTTTTTTTTTTTTTTTTTTTTTTTTTAGTGAGAGACACACAGACAGGGACAGATGGCAGAAAGGAAGGGAGAGAGATGAGAAGCATCAACTCATAGTTACGGCCCCTTAATTGTTCATTGATTGCTTTCTCATACATGCCTTGACTGAGGAACTCCAGCTGAGCCACTGACCCTTGCTCAAGCCAGCAACCTTGGGCTCAAACGAGCGACCTTTGAGATCAAGCCAGCAACCATGGGATCGTGTCTGTGAGCCTGTGCTCAAGCCAGTGACCTTGAGGTTTCAAACCTGCGTTAGCATCCCAGGCTGATGCTATATTCACTGTGCCATCACCTGGTCAGGCTGCTAATATTTTAATTAAGAATTTTTGCATCTATGTTTACAAGGAATCTTTTCTGTAATTTTTATTTGGAATGTCAAAATAAATTGGGAATTTTTCTTACTCTATTTTCTTAAAGAATTGTATTAGGTTGGTTTAATTTTTTTCTTAAATATTTGATAGACTACATCAGTGAAACCATCTGAACCAGGGGTTTTCTCTGCAGAATATTTTTGATTACAGATTCAATTCTTTAATAGATATAGGGCTATTTATATTTTTCATTTCTTCCTTAGTTGGTTTTGTTAAATTGTATTTTTAAAGGAACTTGTTCATTAAATCTGTCATTGAATGTATTGACCACAAAATTGCTTATGATATTCTCTTATTCTTTTAATGTCAGTAAGATCTATAGCAACATCCACTTTTTATTAGAGATATTTTTTTCCACAGGCCTAATTTTTATTCTGGAATATAAAGCTCTTTTTAAATTAAAGTATAGTTGACATACATTATATTAGTTTCAGGTGTACAACATAATGAAATTCACATTTATATACTTTACAAAATGATCAACACAAAAAGTCCACCATCCATCATCTGTCACCATGCAAAGTTATTGTGATACTATTAACTTCATTCCTATTCGCTACTTTATATCCCCATGACTTATGTTACAACTACAAGTTTGCACTTCTTAATACCTTTCACCTTTTTTGCCTATACCTCAACTTCTCAATTCTCTAGAAACTCAATTTTTCTGTATCTTTGAGTCTGTTTTGTTTAGATTTCACACATAAGTGAAATGATACAGTGTTTGTCTTTCTCTTATTTCACTAGCACAGTACCCTCTAGGCCAGGGGTCCCCAAACTACGGCCCGTGGGCCGCATGCGGCCCCCTGAGGCCATTTATCCGGCCCCCGCCGCACTTCCGGAAGGAGCACTTCTTTCATTGGTGGTCAGTGAGAGGAGCATAGTTCCCATTGAAATACTGGTCAGTTTGTTGATTTAAATTTACTTGTTCTTTATTTTAAATATTGTATTTGTTCCCATTTTGTTTTTTTACTTTAAAATAAGATATGTGCAGTGTTCATAGGGATTTTTTCATAGTTTTTTTTATAGTCCGGCCCTCCAACAGTCTGAGGGACAGTGAACTGGCCCCCTGTGTAAAAAGTTTGGGGACCCCTGCTCTAGGCCTATCTATACTGTCACAAATAGCAAGATTGAATTATTTTTCATGGCTGAGTAATGTTCCAGGGTGTGTATATGTGTATGTGTGTGTGTGTACACATATATCCACTTCTTTTTTTTTTAATTTTTTTTCTTATTTTTATTTATTCATTTTAGAGAGGAGAGGGAGAGACAGAGAGAGAAGGGGGGGAGGAGCTGGAAGCATCAACTCCCATATGTGCCTTGACCAGGCAAGCCCAGGGTTTTAAACCGGCGACCTCAGCATTTCCAGGTCGACGCTTTATCCACTGCGCCACCACAGGTCAGGCCCATATATCCACTTCTTTATCCACCTAGGTTGCTTCCATATCTTAGCCATTGTAAATAATGTGGCAGTGAATATAGGAGTGCATATATCTTTTTGAATTAGTGTTTTCTTTTCTTTAGATAAACGCCCAGAAGTGGAATTACTGAATCCTTCTTTGTCTCTTGTTTTGGCCTTTGTTTTAAAGTCTATTTTGTCTGATATAAGTATTGTTATCCCAGCTTCTTTTTTTTTTCCATTTCCATTTCTATGAAATATCTTTTCCATCTTTTTACTTTCAGTCTATGTCTTTCAATCTGTAGTCTCATGTAGGTGACAAATGTAAAAATCTTGTTTTTTATTTCTATCCATTTAGTCACCCTATATTTTTCAGTGGAGCACTAGTCAACTTACATTTAAGTAATTATTGATAGGTATGTACTTACTGCCATTTAAATTGTTCTCATAGTAGATTTGTAAGTGGTTGGTCTACTATCTTTACTATATGTTTGCTTTTACTAGTGAGATTTTTTTCCCTTTCATATATTTTCTTGTTCCTAGTTTTGGCCTTTTCTTTTCCACTTAAAGAATTCCCTTTAACATTTCTTATAATGCTGGTTTACTGATGAATTCATATAGTTTTGCTTGTCTGGGAAAATCTTGATCTCTCCTTCAATTCTGAATGATAACCTTGCTGGATAAAGTATTCTTGGTTGTAGGTTTTTTCCTTTTCATCATATTGAATCTATCATGTCACTCCCTTCTGGCCTGCAAAGTTTCTTTTCAAAAGTCAGCTGATAGGCTTATGGGAATTCCTTTGTATATAACTAGTGGTTTTTCTCTTGCTGCTTTTAAGAGTCCTTTTCTTTAACTTTTAACAATTTAATTATAATGTGTCTTGATGTGGGTCTTATTGGATTAATTTTGTTTGGGAATTTTTTTGCTTCTTGGACTTGAATGTCTGTTTCCTTCATCAGGTTAGGAAAGTTTTCAGCTATTATTTCTTCAAATAGGTTTTGTGTCCCTTTCTCTCTCTGTCTCTTCTCCTTCTGGGATCCCTATTATTCAAATGTTAGTACTCTTGATGTTGTCCCAAAGGGCTCTTATGTTATCCTCATTCTTTTTAACTTTTTTCTTTTTCTTTTCTTTTTTTTGGGGGGTATTTTTCTGAAGCTGGAAACGGGGAGAGACAGTCAGACAGACTCCCGCATGCGCCCGACCAGGATCCACCTGGCACGCCCACCAGGGGGCGATGCTCTGCCCCTCCAGGGCATTGCTCTGTTGCGACCAGAGTCACTCCAGTGCCTGGGGCAGAGGCCAAGGAGCCATCCCCAGCACCCGGGCCATCTTTGCTCCAATGGAGCCTCGCTGCGGGAGGGGAAGAGAGAGACAGAGAGGAAGGAGAGGGGGAGGGGTGGAGATGCAGATGGGCGCCTCTCCTGTGTGCCCTGGCCGGGAATCAAACCCAGGACTTCTGCACGCCAGGCTGACGCTCCACCACTGAGCCAACTGGCCAGGGCCAACTTTTTTCTTTTTTGAATTTCCAACTGGATATTTTCCACTGTCCTGTCTTCCTGATTGTTGATCCATTCTTCTGCATCATCTGATATGCTGCAGATTTTTTCCAGTGTATTTTAAATTTCAGTTGTCAAATTCTTTGGTTCTGATAGGTTCTTTATTATAATTTTTATCTCTTTGTTGAAGTTCTCACTGAGTTTATGCACTTGTCTGCAGAGTTTTTTTTTTTTTTTAACAGAGTTAGAGAGAGAGAGTCAGAGAGAGGGATAGATAGGAACAGACAGGAACGGAGAGAGATGAGAATCATCAATTATTAGTTTTTTGTTGCGACACCTTAGTTGTTCATTGATTGCTTTCTCATATGTGCCTTGACCATGGGGCTACAGCGGACTGAGTAACCCCTTGCTCGAGCCAGTGACCTTGGGTCCAAGCTGGTGAGCTTTTACTCAAACCAGATGAGCCTGCACTCAAGCTAGCGACCTCGAGGTCTCGAACCTGGGTCTTCCACATCCCAGTTTGACGCTCTACCCATTGCACCACCACTTGGTCAGGTGTCTGCAGAGTTTAATGAGCATCTTTATGACTATTACTTTGAACTCTTCATCTTAGTAGACAGGTTACCTCAGTTTTATTTAGTTCTCTTCTGGGGTGTTGTCCTTTTTTGGGGGAGGAACATATTCTTTTTTCTCATTTTACCTGTTTGCTTCTAGGTATTAGGTAGGATGGTTAAATCTCCTGGTCTTAAAAAAGTGGCCTTATTTAGAGGGTGTATTGTGGGGCCCAGTGGTGGAATCCCTCTTGTCACCAGAGCCAGGTAATCCAGTGATGGTCCCTGGGTGAACTAATGTGGCCTCCTGCTGTGTCTGGACCATAACTTCTATAAACACACTGGCAGGTGAGGCTGGTCCCTGACCTGCTGACTGTGAGGACTGGACACAACTGTTGTGGGCTCACTGGTGTACAGGGTACACCAGCATGCTGTTGCAGAAACACTGGTGTGTGCTGGTGCCAACTAAGGCTACTCAGTAGGTATGGTAAAACAAGAGTCACTTTGGAGGGGTGCTAGCCTGTGTGGGTCCTCAGAGAAATGCCAGGGTGGGTTGAACAGTGTTAGCAAGGTTAATGGAGAGTGTGTGAAATGGTGCCTGCCAGTGGCAGGTCATCCAGATTATAGAAAGGGGCAGGGGGGTTGGCACACTGCAGCACTTCTCAGAGAAAGTTCCAACTGATCCCTGTCCCTCCAGCACACACCCTGAAATTAGTCAATGTATCACCTTCATGTATCTTCATGTATGACCTAGGTCACTGGTCGGCAAACTGCGGCTTGCGAGCCACATGTGGCTCTTTGGCGCCTTGAGTGTGGCTCTTCTACAAAATGCCATGTGCAGGCGCTACCTTGATAAGGAATGTATCTACCTATATAGTTTAAGTTTAAAAAATTTGGCTCTCAAAAGAAATTTCCATTGTTGTACTGTTGATATTTGGCTCTGTTGACTAATGAGTTTGCCGACCACTGACCTAGGTGCTTTTCAAACTGCTGCCTCTGTCTCAGGACTCAGAAAGAACACAACCTGGGTTTCCTACAGCCCTTATGCTTTCCCAGACATAAGCCCCACTGGTTTTCAAAGCCAAATGTTATAGGCACTCCTCTTCCTGGTGCAGGTTTCCCAGGCTAGGGCTCAGAGCCCTCACTCTTCAGGGATGACTTCTGTGGTTGTGATGTCCCTCTCACTTGTGAGTCACTGCATGGGGAGTGTAGGGTAGGGTAGGTCCTGACTAGACTTAGTCTCCACCCCTCCTACCTGTTTCAATGTGTTTTTTTTATATTCAGAGTTATAGAAAATCTGTTCTGCTAGTAGTCAGATTGTTCTCAGAGATAGCTGTTTTATTTATAGTTGTAGTTTTGGTCTCAGTGAGAGGAAGTGAGCTCAGGATCTTCCTTCTTCACCATCTTGAACTTGAAGCTAGGAGCCTTGCTCTTGAATTCCAAATTTAGCTTGTCTGTGAAATGTCATTTCTCATGGTTGGTGCACGGCCCCTACAAAAACATTTCTCAGGGTAGGATCACCACATCAGTGCCCCACTCCAGTGTGCAGGTCTCACCATTACAGATGTTGTTAATTTGTGTTTTCTCTCTTCTCTCCCTATCCCTCACCTCTCTATCTCATCATTATATGTATGGATTTATCACTTTTATTCATCTTTCTGGAGAACCACTTCCTTTCTCTATTATTTGTTCATTTTCTAGTTTGTAGATTTCTTTTCTTAACTTTATTATTTCCTTCCTAGGCTTACTTTATTCCCTCATTATTTTAAGCTTGTTAAAATGGGAGCTGAGATCATATATATACACATTTTTTTAAGTGAGAAGAGGGGAGATAGACAGACTCCTACATGTGTCCTGACCCCCTGACCCAGGCCCACCCAGAAACCCCTGTTTGGGGCCAAAGCTCAAATCAACCAAGTTATCCTCAGTGCCTGAGGCTGATGCTCAGACTAACTGAGCTATCCTCAGTGCCCGGGGCCAAGCTGGAACCAATTGAGCCACTGGCTGCAAGAGAGAAAGAGAGAGAGAAGGGGGAGAGGGAAGGGAAGAGAAGCAGATGATCACTTCTCATGTGTGCCCTGACCAGGGATTGAGCCTGGGATATTAGCACACCAGGCTGACACTACTCACTGAGCCAACTGGCCAGGGCTGGATCATATTTTAAACTTTAAAAAAATAACTGTCTAAGTCTGTTTGGACTGCTATAACAAAATATCACAAATTGGGTAGCTTTTACATGACAGAAATTTATTTCTCACAGTCTGGGCACCCAAGATCAGGGTGGTCAGCCTGGTTGGGTTCTGATAAAGGCCCCCTTCAGCTTAAAGACTGCCAGAGTCTGGCTGTGTCCGCAGGTGGTACAAGGAGCTCAGGGTGATTTTTTTATATTTACCCACATATTTATCATTTTTGGTATTCTTTATTTCTTCCTGTAGATCTAATTTTCCATCATTTCCTTTCAGGTAAAAAACCTCTGTAAGTCCGCAGGTGACAGATTCTCTCAGCTCTTAAGTTACTTTAGGTTTTCTTTGTCCAGGATCACAGCCTTTCACTGTGCTCAGTGCTAGAAAACTATTGGCTCATAGATTTTGTCCAGATTTATAGTAGTTCATGTCAGGAGGGAGAAGTCCAGTACTAGTTACCTTGTCATGGCTAGAAGAGGCCCTCTCTTCTGTTTTCACTTTTCAGAATTCCTCTAATTAAAGTGTAATTAAAGTGTTAGACTTAAAATGGATCTCCTCATTGTTTTTTCTTTTTATTTTTTTTAAAATTTTTTATTTATTCATTTTAGAGAGGAGAGGGAGAGACAGAGAGAGAGAAGGGGGGGAGGAGCTGGAAGCATCAACTCCCATATGTGCCTTGACCAGGCAAGCCCAGGGTTTTCAACCGGCGACCTCAGCATTTCCAGGTCGACGCTTTATCCACTGAGCCACCACAGGTCAGGCCTTCTTTTCACTTTTTATCTACTTATTTTATTTTACTCTCTAGGTGATTTTTTTGACCTTTTCAATTCTTCTTCTTAGGATCTCAATTTTCTATCATATTTTTATTTTTAAGAGCTTTTTCTTATTTGTATGTATTTTTAAGATTTTATTTTATTCATTTTAGGGGGAGGGAGGGAGAGACAGAGACAGAAGACAGGGAGGAGCAGGAGGCATCAACTCCCATATGTGCCTTGACCAGGCAAGCCCAAGGTTTTGAAACAATGACCTCAGCATTCCAGGTCGACACTTTATTCACTGTGCCACCACAGGTCAGGCTCTTTCTTGTTTTTTGATTGATTTTATTAAATAGATCCTATTTCAAGGGTGCAGTGTTTTCTTGTTATGTCTCAAAGGGCAGTGATGATAGGAAGGGAATTCTTCTGTCTTCTGTATTGTTTTGTTTTGTTTTTCAAATTATAAGGGAAAGTTTATTTAGAAAGTTACAGAAGTGAAGGTAGTAGAAGTGAGCCAGCTGGGTGGCATGGGCTTAGGAAGCAAGCTACAGAGCAGAAGAAGGGCCCCTTGGAGTTTAGGAGAGAGAAAGGTAGCATGCCTGGGGGAAGACAAGAGGGAGGGGAAAGGCACAAGTGTGCTGGAGAACATGCTTTGTATTGCTTTTGATTTCCCTCTTCCGTGTATTTGTTTTAGTCACTGTCTTTCATGTTGGGGATTGTCCTCAAATATCTGACAATCCTTAGTCACTTCATACTTAAAAGTAAGGCTAGCAACCCTGGCTGGTGGCTCAGTGGGTAGAGTATTGGCCCGGTATATGGACATCCCAGATTCAATTCCCAGTCAGGGCACACAGGAAAAGAGACCACCTGCTTCTCCACCCTCTCCACCTCCCCCTTCTCTCCCTCTTCCCCTCCTGTAGCCAGTGGCTTGATTGGTTCAAGCATAGCCTCTGGGGCTAAGGATAGCTTGGGTTGCTCTGAGCAGTCAGCCTTAGGCACTAAAAATAGCTTGGCCCCAGATGGAGTTGCAGGGTGGATTCTCATCAGGATGCATGCAGGAGTCGGCCTCACTGTCTCCTCTCCTCCCACCTGAAAAAAAAACCAGTAAGGCTAGAAAGCTGAGCTTTCTGTTGGGCAGGGCTTGTCTCCTGCTGGAACTCAATAGAGTGATCAGCCAGGATCTGGTCATTTTGTTTGGACACCCCAAATATTGGCATGCATCTCTAAGTCCTTTCTTAAGCAGTGTCCCAGAAATGTACTGACTACAAAGTGCAGTCTTCCAATGTCTTGTTGGAGAATAAACCTGTGTGCTGTTATCCTTGAAGCCCAGTTAGAAAAGGGCACTGGGGGTCTATGGTGAGTAGGTAGATTTTAAATTACTCTGTTTTTGGTAAGATTTCTCACCCCTACTTTCAGGTGGCCTGGTGCCTCTGAGTCTAGAGCCTCCCTAGATCAACCTTCCCAGAGGGAGGTTTCTAGAGCAGGGGTTGGGAAACTTTTTGGCTGAGAGAGCCATGAACGCCACATATTTTAAAATGTAATTCCATGAGAGCCATACAACGACCCATGTACATTACACATTATCCAATAAAAATTTGATGGTGTCCCAGAGGACATCTGTGATTGGCTCCAGCCACCCGCAACCATGAACATGAGCGGTAGGAAATGAATGGATACGTGAGAATGTTTTATATTTTTAATGTTATTATTATTTTTATTAAAGATTTGTCTGCGAGCCAGATGCAGCCATTAAAAGAGCCACATCTGGCTTGCGAGCAATAGGTTCCCGACCCCTGCTCTAGTGCTTTTGATGGTGAGAGGATGGTTGTGGTCTCTGTAAATGGGACGGGAGAAGACCTGGACCCTCACTGCTCCTGATGAAAAATCCTTCTTTCAGCCCACCTCACACTGCACTGGAGTGTTCATTCCTGAGCCTTTCAAGATCTTCAGTGCAAATCCACTTACTTTTGGCAGCTCTTCCACAGGGTTTAACTCTCTCCAGTCGGCTAGGTCAGCATCTGCTTTCTAGCATCTCTTTTGCTATTATTGTCTTTTCTCCAGTTTCTTTTGTCCTTATGGGACAGTATTTTTTGACCCCTTTGCTCTCAATTAAGTAGCATTTCAGGAAAAAAGAGGAGATAAATGTGTGTGCTCAATTTCCTACGTACCTTCCTTCTGCTATAAAATAAGGAAATGGGGAATCATTTAAAAACTGTGTTATTAGCCTGACTGGTGGTAGTGCAGTGGACTGAGCATCAGCCTGGGATGCTGAGGTCCTGGGTTTAAAATCTTGAGGTCGCCAGCTTGAGCGTGGGCTTGTCAGCTTGAGTGGGAGCTTGCCAGCTTGAGTGCAGGACCATCGATATGATCCCAAGGTCTCGCTGGCTTGAGCAAGGGGTCACTGGCTTGTCTTGAGCCCCCGGTCAAGGCACATATGAGAAGCAATCAATGAACAACTAAAGTGAAGCAGCTTTGAATTGATGTCTCTCATTTCTCTCCTCCCTCTTTCTACCTTCCTGTCTTTTTCTCTCTCTCAAAAAATATTGTGTTATCAAGGTCCTGGCCGGTTGGCTCAGTGGTAGAGCGTCGGCCTGGCGTGTAGAGGTCCCGGGTTTGATTCCCGGCCAGGGCACACAGGAGAAGCGCCCATCTGCTTCTCCACCCCTTCCCTTCTCCTTCCTCTCTGTCTCTCTCTTCCCCTCCCGCAGCAGAGGCTCCATTGGAACAAAGATGGCCCGGGCGCTGGGGATGGCTCCTTGGCCTCTGCCCCAGGCGCTTGAGTGGCTCTGGTCGCAACAGAGCAACGCCCCAAGGGGCAGAGCATAGCCCGCTGGTGGGCGTGCTGGGTGGATCCCGGTCGGGCACATGCGGGAGTCTGTCTGACTGTCTCTCCCCATTTCCAGCTTCAGAAAAATACAAAAAAAAAAAAAATGTGTTATCATATGGATGATGCAAACAAGACTATATGAAACTACTTAGAGACCCATCATAGAAGAAAATACTTTGGGTTTACATTAGGAGCTTGGTGAATAAGTAAATGGACATTTATATTTTTAGGTTAAAATAATATGCTTAAGCTATGAATACATGTTTGTATTGTTATTATTATTCACAATTTTCACTTTTATTGGGTTTTTAATTAATTAACCCATTTTGTTTCTGACTGTGATATAAAAGATGGTTTCTTTTGTCTCTCTAAGCTTAATTACTGGGAGATAGTGGTTGTCTTAGAGAAGAGGACATGGAAGTTCAGGATAGTAAGTGATGTCTTCCTGTTTTCCAGGTGACTGAGCAGCTACCGTAAGTTACTATGGAGGTGAGATTGGATATAGGAAGTGATAGTACTACCTCTCAATCCTCTCCTTTTCATTCACTCTTTAATTTTTCCACAAACATCTATTGGCCACTAGCTGTTTGCTGTGCTCTGTGAATCTCACTATGGGGACACAGAAGCATTGACTTCACCCACAATCTTCATCCAACATCTGTGAACCCAGATGTCTCCTGGTTGTTCACAGGCACAAAAGGGATATACTTGCTTTTTCCTTGGGATGGGTACATATTGGTGACTTTTTAAATTTTTTCAGCTTTTGGACTGGTGGTAAAAGTGTATGTTCTCTTAATTTTGGTCAAGAAGGCAAGCATCCAGGTGAAGCAGTCATGTTAAGGGGAGGGAAATGCTGTGCAGTAGAAATTCCCTTTCTTATAAATGGCATAATTTAGAATGCTTTAACAATAGACACTGGTGACTAGTCATACTGAACACAGGACTCACTAATTTTAAGCCTCACTCAGATGACTATGCAATAAGATTAGCAGCATTACAGGCTCCGGAAGGTTCTTTCCTTTTATTTTTAAGCTTTAGGCTACCATATTACCGTCCTAAAGCCACACTGTTTACCAAAAGCACGAGGAAGAAACAGCTTGCTGAGTAGAATTGCTAGACTCTTTTTCTGGCTCTAGGTCTTCTTTTCTCAGTTCTAGGAAGAAGAATTTTTCTTGAAAGAGCTATAGTTCACTTTAGTCATATGGCAACAACTGCATTGTTAGTCTACAAAGAAATTCAGGCCAAAATGACCTGGCTTGCAGATTGTTTTGACTTTAGCCTTCCCATTTTTACTGCCTTCCCACTGTCACACAAGAGGCTAATGGAACTCCCTGTGGCAATTTCTATGTCTGTGTCACATATCAGGAATAAATGTATTCACATACTCTTCCATATACATAATGTTCTATCTATCTATCTATCTATCTATCTATCTATCTATCTATCTATCTATCATCTATCATCTACTCTTATTCATATATATATAAATGCTGTCATTTCTCAAAACTCTTTCTCTTTCTCCTTGTTAGTTTCCTTCCAGCTTTCCACTCTCTATACAAGATATTGTCCTGGTAACAGAAGGCAAGTAGGAGTCTGTAAATGACATTTGTAAAGAAAGAGGGCTTATTGAGAAGTGATGGCAGCCATTGAAGCAGAACAGAGTGTGGCAGCATTGAGAGAAAATACGGGACTGGGGGGGGGGGGTAGAGAGAGCAAGGGAGGATGAAAGAGTAGGAGGAGGAAAGGCCAGAGGCGGTAGGTGTGGTGGGAGCAGCTAGAAGGGGATGAGCCCTGTGTAGAAGAGAAAGCCAGGATTTCTGGGGGATACTTCTTGCATGCTTCTTTTTTTTCTTTTCTCTTCTATTCTTTTATTCTTTTATTTTTAGTGGCAGACTTCTGAGATCTGAGAAAATATGGGGTAGTACTGCTCCCCCATATTTCATTGTCTAACCACTAGAAACTCACAGTAACTTTCAGCAGCTGGTAGTTGATTTTTCTTCCTTCTTTTTCTAAGTGAGAGGAGAGGAGACAGAGAGACAGACTCCTCATGCACATCAACTAGGATCCACCCGGGAACACCTGTCTGGGGCTGATGCTCTGCCCATCTGGGACCATGGTCACAACCATGCTATTTTTTTAGTGCCTGAGGTGGGAGCTCCATGGAGCCATCCTCATTGCCCAGGGCCTATGAGCTCAAACCAATCAAGTGGGAGGGGAAGAAAGAGAGAGAGAGAGAGAAGGGGGAGGGATGGAGAAGCAGATGGTCACTTCTCCAGTGTGAATTGAACCCGGGACCTCCACATGCTGGGCTGATGCTCTACTACTGAGCCAACTAGCCAGGGCCTTGTAATTGATTTTCAAATCTCTTTTAACCCAAGCCTGACAAGCCAGACTGTAGGCTTGTGCTAGAGAAGGTGAGAGGAGATAAAGCTCTAAGATTCATTCATGCTTTTGCCTATAACATTTGATCAGCAAGAAGAATCTGTCCCTAAAAGCTCCCTGCCTGCCTTCAACCAGGGATGCAAAGGGAGAACGTTGGGAAGGAGACGGTATAGTAGAAAGATGCAGTTTTAACAGTCAGTGAAGTAAACCCACTACAATTGGCCACATTTCAGAAAATGTGAATGTTCCATTTAAAAAACAGACAATGTAAAAAAAAATTTGGTTATAGACTTGCTGAGTTAATACTTGCTGTCAGATGCTTATAAAAAATAATACAAGCAGAAAACAAAAAGCTCTGTTTTCCAGTATGAGCTGACTTCTACTCCAGGACTTCCTGGCCCTAAAAATGTTCTGCCATCAGTGTGTAGTTATGAACAAACTGTGGCTCCAGGAGTTTTGTTCTGCATAGTGGGGAGCTGGGAAAACAGGTGGCTACACAGGTGGTGGACTTGGCAGAGAGGGGAGCCTCTGGGTTCGACAGCAGAAATAGATGTCACCATCTGGCACAAGACCCCTCAAACAATCCCACCACCTCCCTGTCCTACACCTTATCCAAGTTGAGCACAGATGGCATTTAATATATAGTTGATTAATTTTTCTATGACATAGTCCTGGTTTTAAGACAGAAGGTGTGTGTTTTGTTAGGAGTGTCTACTAAGGTGGAGCTTAATGGAGAGGGAAACTGTTTTTGAGGATAGATTGCTTCAGGCATGACAGTTTGGGTTGGTACTGGGAAGTTTCCTGTTAGAATAGGGAAGTGTAACCCCAGGAAAGAGGCAGATGAGCATGCTAGCCATTGGTGAGCAAGTGAAATTGACTCCTGAATGAGCAGGGGCTCCGCAGAAAGATTTCCTGAAGACACTTCATGCCAGCTCCTATGACTTTCAAATCAGACTTCTGAACATAAGCAGCTTGTTAGGTGGTTTAACGCTTTATTTTTTCCAGGATTTGAACATAAATGCCAGACTGTGGTTGTGTTGGATATGGTCAGTAAAGCCAGATACGCTATGAATTCCTTATTGGACATCAACATCTAAAATCTTAATGGTTATGAACTTGCAGAATCTTACTTGGGATAATGGAATTTTGGAGACACAGGGGAAATGTTTGATATTTTTTACTGTTTAGTTTGTTCTGTAGTTCATATGGTTAGGTTATCTGTAGCATGCCCCAGATGGACACATTACAGCCTTTATCAGTTGTGATGCCATACCTAGATTCCAATAACAGGATGGCATTTTACCAAATTCTGAAAGCATGACTCTTTGGACTGAAGCAGCCTATCCTTTAAAATGCCTAGTAATGTAAATTCTGGAAACAAACTTCCAGGTTGAAACTCCTGCATTTGCTGCAGGAACTGGTTGCAGTATCACTCACCGTGAGAAGCATCTTGTGCACACAAGGATGACCTTGTGTGGGGGGAAGGGTTGATGCTGCTCCCTTTGAGTCAGAATGGTGCTGGCCACTCATCCCTAACTGTCTTTTCCTGGCCAAGCCGCACTCAGTGATGCCTGCGGTGTAGCTGGGGCACGCTTGAGATCAGACAGAACCCTAGACACCTGTCAGACACCCTCTTTACCCAGTGGATGGCTAGAGCAGGGGTCTCAAACTCGCGGCCCGCGGGCCTCATGCGGCCCGCCGAACAATTTTGTGCGGCCCACAGACTAATCCACGAAGTTCAAAATATTAAATAAATATTAAATATTAAATTTAATATTAAAATATTAAAATATTTTGAACTTTGTGGATTAGTCTGCGGGCCGCACAAAATTGTTTGGGCCGCGAGTTTGAGACCCCTGGGCTAGAGTGTGAGGCAGTGGCAGTTGTTCTATCTAGAGATTAGAGAGAATCATAGTTCTGCTGATGGTCAATCAGAGGTCCATCTCCCTCCCCCTCCCCTTCAGATCCATGACAAAGAAGAAGAAGAGTTCAATGAGAAGAGTGAGCGTGATTCTGGTATCAATGAGGAGCCTCTGCTCACAGCAGACCAGGTATGAGTGTCTCCCTTGGTAACTGGAATTTCTTGGCTTTTCTTTTTGCTAGAGAAAATGTTTAAGAGAATGTCCTCATCACATCCATGTAAGGCAGAAGGAAAAATGGATAGTGTTATGGTGGCTGTGTTGATGGCTTGGGGAGTATTTTTCAGAAGGGATTTCCTTTCTTTTTTTTTACCTCAATTCACCCACCTGCTGTGAACAGGAACATAATTCCTCACAGCAGGGGAGGGCGGGCTCTGTGTTTGGTGACAGCCAGAGGCAGGCCCAGAGTTTACTGATTTTACTTACCACTAAACCTCTTATTATAAGTCGTTGTCAGGACACTGAAACAGTCCCAAGTACCTGTTCTTCCAAAAATAGGAGAGGTGGGTTAGGCTTTTGTGTTGTGGATATTTTCTCATATTTCAAGGAACACTGAAAATTTTGAGCCTTCCGAAAGGATTCTTAGAGACACTTGTGTCTCTTTGTAAAAAAGTAAAAAGATATAGTGCTTCATATTTGATTGAGTTAATTCTATTTTGGCTTTAACAGTTTATTACTGAAGGACAATAATGGATCTCTGGATTCCTTATTAAACCTTTTAATTGACAAATGTTTGGGCGGCTGTTTTGAGAAGGCACCATATAAGTGTTTTTTACAAAGTAGTTCTGAAAAAGCCACTGGGAGCCTGGGGTGCCAGAAGTGTGGTTCTGTGAAAGGAACGCCTTGTATCTGTGTCAATGACTAGGATATAGACAGGTAAGAATAAAGGGGCGGAAGGAAACCAGATTTAAAAAAATAAGGGCTAACAGTTATTCTTATGAATTTTAGGAGAAATACAATTCAGGGACACTATTCAATAATAACTATTGTGAGAGAAAGAGAAGTTCAGCCATACAATTCTAAAGGGGGTTGTGCTATTTGGTTGCATTCTATGAATGGCTTTCCATAGTCAAAGATTGAGTAACCTCTAAATTTGTTTTATTCCCAAACCTTCTCATCTTCTATTTCTGGGAGGGACATTCGGGCTTGAATTTTGATCAGGTAAGGATATTTCTTATCTGATCAAAATAGAGATGAGAAATAGAGATGAGAAGTTTTGGGAATAAAACAATTATTCTAAAGGAGGGCACCATAAGTCTTCTTATCTTTGGTTCAGCCTAACATGAAGAAACCTACTTCAAAGACCACCGTCCAGTGGTCTTGAAGCTGGTGTCTCTCACAGCATCAAGAACAGAAAAATGCATAAATCAGGTCGCTGCTATGACCAGACTCATCTATGGAGTCCTTTCAGAAGTAGGCTTTGCTCATTCTGCTTTCTTCATGTGTAAACAGCTAGGGTACAAAGTTGTTCACCCTTATTCCTTTGGCCATTATCTAATTTAAAAAATTTTTAATTAATTAATTTATTTTTATTTTATTTATTCATTTTAGAGAAGAGAGGGAGTGAGGGGGGGGAGGGAGAGAGAGAGAGAAAGGGGGGAGGAGCAGGAAGCATCAACTCCCATATGTGCCTTGACCAGACAAGTGCATGGTTTTGAACTGGTGACCTCAGCATTCCAGGTCGACACTTTATCCACTGCGCCACCGCAGGTCAGGCTGGCCATTCCATTACCTAATTTTACTCTAACTTCCAGGAGATGTATCCTACCAATAACCAATAGTCTAGATAGAGCTGGATTTCTTATCCATTTTCTGCTCTCCAGACCCTCCATAGACTTTATTACCTTTATTTTTACTGGTTGGCAAGCAGCTTTAGTTCCTGTCGAGAATTCTGGAGAAATAACCGTTTCCCTCTATGTAAAAAACCTCACATTTTGAGTTGTTCTAGGAACACTCCCCCCACCCCCCACTCATATGCATTGTAACAGCGAATGGACTAGGTTTTGTGTTAAAGTTGGGTGGATAAAATATTTTCCCACTTAGAAATAAAGTGCTCAGCAAATTGAATTAAATGTTCCTTTCCAGGCAGCTCTGCTTCATTTCCTGAAAGAGTCGTTTATTTCCAATAAAGCACTCATCTAAATGGTGTTCTTGGAAGAAGCTTTACATTAAAAAAGAGAGAGAGTGTGTATAAGCATTTGGTCAGATCTATTTTTATTATTATTTAATATTTATTAAGTAACAATATTACTTTAGCGGTTTTGCAGACAGCAAATTAGAAATATCCTTACCTGATCAAAATTCAAGCCCGAATGTTCCTCCAAGAAAGGACAGAGTGAGCAGTCTCTTGTGTACCTTCTTCAGGTAATTGAGGAGATTGAGGAAATGATGCAAAACTCCCCAGACCCTGAGGAGGAAGAGGAGGTTCTGGAAGAGGAGGATGGGGGCGAAACTTCCTCCCAGGCAGACTCCGTCCTCCTGCAGGAGATGCAGGCCTTGACCCAGACCTTCAACAACAACTGGTCCTACGAAGGTGAGGGCCCTGGGGGCGGGCTTGTTGAGGATGACTCCCTACTCTGTGCCAGGCACTGGGCATATGCTTCATGTGTAGCTGATAGAACCTCTCATCTAGGGAACTGGCAGCACTTTCTTACTGGGCATCCAGAGAGAAGTTAGCATTTTGGAAATAAAAAGGCAGCCGAGCAAAATTGAAATGGCAAAACTAACCGAAGAACAAGACTAAAGCAGACCAAGTAGAAGAAATCTGAACCCACTCTTCAAAATGATGTTACTCTAAAAATGAATGAAAAATGCTACAAAAGGGAATAATAATAGCTCATGTTTTTGAAGAGCTTTCTATATGCCATCCTGTTCTAAAATTTTCTATGCATAATCTCATTTCATCCCCACAAAAAAACCCATTAGGATTGAGCTCATTATTCTGATAGGTTAAGTGATTTGCTCAAGGCCACTGTTGGAAAAATATAAGAACAAAATCTTACCCAGAGAAATTTTCCACAGGAGTAGAGAAGAAAGAAAACAGTTTTATTATTGAACAAGCATTAAGCCAGAATGTGATATACATCATGAGCAACCCACTAACCTGACTGCAGAACCAGAAAGAAGTCTTACTCTTGCCTGGAGCTAAGTGGATGCAATCCATTACATTCATTAAGTTTTGCAATTTGGAGTCAGGTGATAACATAGGCCCCATTATCTTCTTTGAAGACTACTTTTCAAAACAATGACTCTCCGGTTGTTGAGAAAACAATCTTGAGTCCTGAGACTGTTGAGAGGCTTATTTGGCTATTAAAATGATTAACATACATTTGAAAAGGACAGAGAAAGTCTGAAAGAAAATGAAGGTATGGGAAAGGGAAAGTCTCCTCCTTTCTTTTCTTTTTTCTTTAACTGCATGTATAAGCCAGAGAGACAGAGATAGATGAGAAGAGAGAGAGATGAGAAGCATCAACTCATACTTTTGGCATTTTGATTGTCCATTGATTGCTTCTCATATGTGCCTTGATTGAGAGGCTCCCACTGAGCTAGTGACTCAATGCTCAATCAAGCTAGTGACCTTTGGGCTCAAGCCAGCAACCATGAGGTCATGTCAATGATCGCACACTCATCCAGCTTGTGTGCAAGCTGGCGACCTGCACACAAGCTGGATGAGCCCATGCTCAAGCCAGCGATCTCAGGGTTTCAAACCTGGGTTCTCAGCATCCCAAGTTGACACTCTATCCACTGTGCCACCACCTGGTGAGGCTTCTCCTTTATTTTCAGCAGGGAGAACCAAGTCTCTTGTTTTAAATTTGCATTTTCCCTTACTCCACATATAAATTGGAAGGGTTGGAACCAAATTCGAAGCCAGGTAGGTTGACTCCAGAGTCCATACTCTTAATCTGTGCATTGTATTGATTCTCTGACACAGATTTGTAGTAATTATAATCATGCAAAGAAACAGGTGGATGGAAAATGAAATGAAAAGATGTAACACAGCAAAGGCAGAACTCAGTATAAAATCCATCAATCTGTATGGATGCTGAGGCTCTGCCTAGGGAGGGGCCTGGCCCCTGGGGAGTAGTGGAGTCTTTTGGGAAACAGAGAGAGAAGGTGGGTGAATCAGGGTGTAAAATATCCAAACATGGATTAGAATAGCAGTAAAAAGGAGCATGATCTGAAGAACTGTGCCAGAAAGTAAGACTGGCTGTCAGGAGCAGCGGCAGGGTGGTGCTTGGCAGAGGACTCTGTGCAGAGGGTGCAGCGGACTCGGCTGCGGCGCTGCGTTCACAGCTGCCCAATCGGGCCACCCTCAGCCACACAAAGGCCCCACACATAGACGTGGTCAGCAAAAGACTGAACACAGCTGAAATGCAGGGTGAAATGACAAGAACAGAAGGTGGAGGACAGCTTCACAGAACAAATAAATGGGAAAGTGGAGCCAAGTCAGCAAGTGTCTGGAAAGCAGATACAGAAAGGAGAAGGAAACGAATTCTGTGGCAGAAACAAAAAATACATTTGCCAAGATGCTTTCTGAATCCACTTTAAATGAAGAAGTCTTAGGGGACAGGAATTTAAAATAGAGTTATCTGTACACGATTTCCTTTTTTTCTGACAGTAGCAGACCACTCGCCAGGGCTCATTTGTCACGATGTGTGTTGTCTTTGCATGTGTCACGTATATTCGAATAAGGCACTGCTACATGGGGCTGTAGGCATAAAGAAGGCCTCTGCCTCTTTTTCTGTCTGCTGCGTCTTGATCAGTTTGGGGGAGTAGACACCACCCTCTGTTGCTCTTCAACACCAATGCTGAAACATCCTCTTAGTGTTCTCCACCCCACCCCCATTCTTGATCTGTTTCACATGAGGAGTATTGTAGAAACAGAGGAAACTCTGGAAGACAGAGTAGAGATCAACAAGCCATGTGTCTGCCCACACACATTTCTGTCGGCAGAGTCCACTGGCTTCCTTGGGGGCTGTTTCTTCTTCCTCCTTATTTCCCAAGAGATGTTCTTTTCTGCAGATGATATACTGGCCCCATCATTCCTGGCATGCCCCTAAATTGTGAAGGCCCTTCCTGGCCCTTCAAGCATTGGAAGGGTTCTCCTCCAAAGGGACAGTCCCATTTGGTAGTGGCCCCAGGAGCCTCTGCAGTGGGCTCTGGCCTGGATGCAGGGAACGTTACCTGTGGGTGGTCTTCCCCTGCAGGACTGAGGCACATGTCTGGGTCTGAGCTGGCGGAGCTGCTGGACCAGGTGGAGGGTGCCATCCGAGACTTCTCGGAAGAGCTGGTACAACAGCTGGCCCGCCGGGATGAGCTGGAGTTTGAGAAGGAAGTGAAGAACTCCTTCATTACAGTGCTGATTGAGGTGCAGAACAAGCAGAAGGAGCAGCGAGAGCTGATGAAAAAGAGGCGGAAAGAGAAGGGGCTCAGCCTGCAGAGCAGCCGCGTAGAGAAGGGGAACCAGATGCCTCTTAAGGTAGGTGACAACGTAGCTGGAAGCCTGGGTGCATCCCATCTCGACCCACTGACCCCTCAGGTCCCAGTTCCAACCCTGCGGTGGACTCAGAAATGGGCCTGTACTGGGCAGTGACTGAGCAGGACACTGTGGTAGACAGTGGGGTATAGACAGGGAGAGGGTGCTCCTGTGTCCGCTCTGCCTCCAGAGGTCTCTGGTCTAACTAGAGGAGACGGGGTGTCAATGCAAGAAAAGCGGGAATATGTTCTCTTAGTCAAGTTCTTAGAAAGTGGGGAGGGGCATTTAGGACAGAGAGAAGTTGTGCCTTGAGACTCTGGGTCAGAACCCCTGCTGCTTGCTGAGCTTCGAGTCCTGACTTAACCTCTTTAGGATGTCGGTAGGGTGTGTCAGGATGGAAAATTGTGATGCTTTATTGACAGGGTTCTTCAGATCGTGGTTCATAATCAGGGAAGTTCAGCAGAATCATCTAAGGAGATTTTTCAAAATGCCTTTGCCTTGGCTCTATCTACTGACTTGGCCTAGGTGTGTGCATTTGGAAAAAGCATCCCAGACAAGGACAGTTGCTTTAACATCTGCCCTTCCCACTGCCCGGACATTTTGCTTTCTTCCCTAAGCTATTGGCATCATCACATTCTACTGTACAGCTTTATTTTTCTGTTTACAGAATGAGGGCAGAAATGAGGGAACTTCGGGAGTACAGGGGCTCTTGTTAACCGGGGGCAACTTGCTTAGATACGAGTCTTTGAGATTCTATGTGTTCTCTCAAAGCTCAGGTATACATCTGGCCTGTTTCTTAGCCCAGGTCTTACATTTACTTTCTAGTAACAGAGCTCTGGGGCAGTTACGTGAAGAGTCATGGGTCTGGGTGGTTGAGAGAGAACACATGAGCCCTTGGGGGTGATGGCCACAGCAGGAAGCACCTGCTCTGCTTAGACTCTCACTCCCCCCTCCCCCCAGCGCTTCAGCATGGAAGGCATCTCCAACATCCTGCAGAGCAGCATCCGCCAGACGTTTGGCTCCTCGGGATCTGACAAACAGGTATGAGCTGTCTTCCTGGTCCCAGCTCTCATCCTAGACTCTTGCAGCTTGGCCTCCAAGCAGAGCAGGGTGTGGTGACTCAATAGTATTACCCTGGCACTCAGGCAAGGGTGGTCTTAACATATTCTGTGGAGGAGAAACAGGACGTCTCTTGGTAAAAGTGAAGTTTCTTGAGCTCCAGTAGTCTAGGGCATGGATAAAACTTAAAACTCAACACTGCCTGCTTGTAGACCTACAAGTTAACTTGTTTTAAGAACAGAATGTATTAAAAGAGAAATGTGGGGTTTTTTTTGTTTGTTTGTTTTTTGTATGACAGAGACAGATAGAGGGACAGACAGACAGGAAGGGAGAGAGATAAGAAGCATCAATTCTTCATTGTGGCTCCTTAGTTGTTCATTGATTGCTTTCTCATATGTGCCTTGAGCGTGGGGCTACAGCAGATTGAGTTACTTTTTTTTTTCCCCACAGGTTCCTTTACTTTATTCATTTGTATTAAGTGCACCTTTTTCTAATATGTTAACAATTTATCAAAAAATCAAAACTGAAAGTACCTGTTAACAGTCTACCTATTTTTACGTATTTCTGTCCTACAATGCAAAGATATTTTTATTTTAATCACTTAATTGGTTCATCAAAGGCCTAATTCTCTCATAAGCAGCATGTTTTAGTTTAAAATTCAGAGATTTAATAAACCGATTAAGACAGTCAATTTAAAACAAATTAGTTTCATTCAGGGTGGTTCATATGTTGATTACCTAGAATCCTGATTAGCCAAAATTTAAAACCCAGCAGCTCTCATTCCACAAATGCATTTCTCCAATGTTAGAAACATTTCTTGAATGTTAGGAACGAGTCTATTCTCACTTTGGAGAACTATTTTGTCAGATACCCACTACTGCCTGCACATTATCTTCTAGCATTACACTGGTGCTTTTTGTCTTAATTACAGAGGTCCAAGTTTCCTGTAAATACCAATATCTTATATGGGCAAAGCAGTTAATAAAAATCAGTAATTTATTATAAGCCAAATGTTCTTGTACTTATCCCACTATTCCCTAAATTTCCGAACCTTTAATGTGTTGATTTTGGTCTGTCCTTAATATAAAATATATCTAAAAACAATGGTTGCAGAGTTGACACCAAAACAAATTAATGACACTTTCAAGGCAAAGCAGAGAAACTGTTACTTCAGTGTTTTCTTCACTGAATTCTGACTCACTGCTCTGTGATACCATCTGGCTGAACACTGACATTTCAGTTTATAACAGTAAAGATACCTACACCTCTATGGGTTTAAAAATTGATCTGCACAAAAGAAATAAAAAAAAAACTTTATATACAACAAATTTGTTTTTCAAAATACAAAAATAATATCTGTCACTTGTCATGCTGACAAATTGATACATATATACATGCAGGAGAAAAGTTCCAATTTAGTCATCCGGACAGCTGAAGCTTCTATATTCTTAGTATGATGAACACACTGCCACTGAGTTTTTACACTGACAGATGTATTCAAAATATTTCATATACTAAATACTGCATTGGTCTCTGCATGTATAAGTGCCAGTTATAATAATAGTTTCTGTTCTCCTTGATTAAAAGTATGTCTCAAACAAGCTAATATTAACTGCACTAAAAACTACAACACTTCAAGAATTGATGACCTTATTTATTTATTTATTTATTTATTTTGTATTTTTCTGAAGCTGGAAACCGGGAGAGACAGACTCCCGCATGCGCCCGACCGGGATCCACCCAGCACGCCCACCAGGGGGCGATGCTCTGCCCCTCCGGGGTGTCGCTCTGCCACGACCAGAGCCACTCTAGCGCCTGGGGCAGAGGCCAAGGAGCCATCCCCAGCGCCCGGGCCATCTTTGCTCCTATGGAGCCTTGGCTGCGGGAGGGGAAGAGAGAGACAGAGAGGAAGGAGGGGGTGGGGGTGGAGAAGCAAATGGGCGCTTCTCCTATGTGCCCTGGCCGGGAATCGAACCCGGGTCCCCCGCATGCCAGGCCAACGCTCTACCGCTGAGCCAACCGGCCAGGGCCTGATGACCTTATTTAAAGAAATCCAAAATGTACAAAATAACAACTATAAAAGGAAGGAACAATCACTGCCATGCAAAATTTTAAACTAAAAACTGCATAGAAATGCAATTTAAAATGGCAAACTCAAATTTACATAACACTTAAGATAAAAAAAGGAGTAAATTCTACCAACACAATTCTTGCAAGGATTTAGAAAAGTAAATACATTCTCTTTGCTGATTTAATGGTATAAAGCAGATCTTTAAATCCATAGAACTGCCTCTGTCCTTGATCTCAGGAAATTAGCTCTTTAACAGTTGTTTTTATGAAACCTTTTCTTTCAGTCAAATCATAAGCAGGATAATTTTCATATACCTTTTTGCAAATCTGCTTCATTGTAACTTCCTCCAAGTTAGCACTAGCCAATAATTTCTTTACTGTTTCCTTTAACTCTTCGTCTGTAGGAGGTTTCTTCAATTTCTTAATTAAAGGTTCATCATCTGAACTATCTTCAGATTCACTTTCTTTTTTGGAAGTGTTTTGATTCTTCTTGGTGCTGCTATCTGCCTTCTTCACATTTGCATTCTTTAAAGATTTTTTACTTTTAGGAGTGGTTTTCTGTTTAGGTTTTTCTCTTTTAGAAGTTTTTTTTTGGTGGCTCCTCTTCACTTTCTTTATCTTTATCCTCTGAAGACTCTTCCTTGTTTTTCTTTTCATCTTCATCACTGCTAGACTCATCTGACAGAATTTCAGGACATTTGGTCCGCTTTGCTTTCCTTGCCATTCCAGAACTGTTCCATTCCTTTTTGTTGCCTTTGCTAGAAGATTTTTTAGATTTTGGCAATGATTTGCCAGAAGGCTTTGGATGCATTAAGAAATTCAAGATCCTCTTCACCAGTTCACTATTTACACCTGATCTCTCCAAATCAAGAACCTCACAAATGCTTTTTAACATGGCATTTCTAAATTTTTTTCAACATTTCTTCCTTTTTTTATATTGGGTACTTCCTTTTTCAAATGGAAAGCCACTGAACTGACCCACATTCTTCTTTAATGAAGATACTGTGCCTGGTCTGTTGTAAAGTAGTTTATGTAGATTTCTAAGTTCATCTGTTTTCTTCTTACTCAGAAAAAAATGTATCCTTTCAATTTCACAGAGTTTCTGCCCTTTTCCTTGTGCAATTGTAAACGGCTCTCTTTGTAAAGAAGAGACTTGCATCGTCAACCTCTCGACTTTCTTCTTTTCCCTCTTGCCTTCCACTATGAGACTCTTTTCTTTCTCTTCCTCCTCGTCCTCGTCCTCGTCCTCGTCGTTGCCGTCCTCCTCGCTTTCCTCTGTCCTCGTCCTCGTCGTTGTCGTCCTCCTCGCTTTCCTCTCTCGGGTCGGGAGTTTGGGGCTCTTTCTCCGACGCGGGCTGGTCGGGGGCTCCCTCTTCCTGCGCAGCAGGGGCCGAGGAGGACATGCTGCCGACCGCGGGTCCCGGCCGCCGCGGGCCCCGGCGCGCGTGGACACAAGGAGGCTCCGAAAGACGGCGGCGGGCGCGGAAAACAAGGCGCCCGGGATGCTCCAGGCGTGACGCTCAGATTGAGTGACCTTTTGCTCGAGGCAGCGACCTTGGGTCCAAGCTGGTGAGCCTTGCTCAAACCAGTTGAGCCCATGCTCAAGCTGACAACCTCAGGGTTTCAAACCTGGGTCCTCTGTGTCCCAGTCTGATGCTCTATCCACTGCACCACCACCTGGTTAGGCATTTGATGATTAAATCCATCTGAGATCTTAATTTAATCTACTACCTTGGGTCACCAACTGACCAGTCCCACCAGGATGGCCCCTTTAGCTGCCCACTCTGACTGTAACCCATGCTGTGGCATCTCCAGTCAGCTCCTTTTAGTCAGTTACTTGCCTGAGAAGCACTTCTGGTTATTTAGACAGGGTTCAAAACTTCTACTGTGTGCCTATTATGTGCTGAACTCTGCTGCTAGGCCCTCAGGTACAAAGATGATGAAGTCCTGATCCCTGCCCTCTTGGAGTGCACGATCTAATAGAGATGGCCCATGTGTAAGTGGATGAGTGTGAGATTGTGGGATAAATGCAAATAAATTGTGTATGTGTTTTACACGTATTTGTACCTGAATCCTAAGTGTTAGAATTCTAGAACACGTTATGGGAGGAGATGTTAGCAACATCTGACTCAGTCCCTTATTCCACAGTGGTGAGAACTAAGGCCCAGAGATATCAGGCAAGATGTTCCCAAAGCCACCCTGCTCATGTGGGAGAGCCAAGTGGCAGAGCCACGGTGAACACACACGCCTCTGACTGTGGTCTGCAGGTGTTCCCACTCATTGTGCCAGGTGCCCTTCGAGTCCCTCAACATTTTTCTGACCCAGTGTCTTTGATAGCCCCATGGGCTCTAAGATAATTTGGCTGTAGAAACACTTCATATCCAGCAGAGGGAGTGAACCCAACATTCAAGACCAAGGGCGTGGTTGAGGTTCTCTTGCTGTCCTCTTGACAAAAAAGAAACCATTTATTCTCAAATAGCACTGCAAAGGGTAAGAAAATGTAATACCTTCTTTTTGCTGTCAGCCCAAATGAGAAAACTCTCATAGGACTTTTTTTTTTTTTTTTTTTTTTTTTTTTTTTATATTTTTATTTATTTATTTATTTTTTACAGAGACAGAGAGTGAATCAGAGAGAGGGATAGACAGGAATAGAGAGAGATGAGAAGCATCAATCATTAGTTTTTCATTGCGCATTGCAACACCTTAGTTGTTCATTGATTGCTTTCTCATATGTGCTTTGACCGCGGGCCTTCAGCAGACTGAGTAAACCCTTGCTGGAGCCAGCGACCTTGGGTTCAAGCTGGTGAGCTTTTCCTCAAACCAGATGAGCCCGCACTCAAGCTGGCGACCTCGGGGTTTCGAACCTGGGTCCTCTGCATCCCAGTCCGACGCTCTATCCACTGCGCCACCGCCTGGTCAGGCTCTCATAGGACTTTTAAATAACCAAAGAGTTTCTAGTGTCTGGAAACTGTAGAAGTTGGAATGGAGGGCATATTTTTCCTGGCTGATACAATAAAGTCTTAGTTTTAAAGAGATACTCCCTAAAGACAAAATTATGGAGACAGGGTGGTGCAAATTATTATGGGTGTTGTCGAGAATATAAGATTTGATGGAACGTGTTTCTTAGAGAGAAGCGCAGTCCCCATGCAGGTTGTCTCAGCCTCTCAACCCCGGAGGAACCGTATCTTACGTCTCAAGCCCTCCATGCCGTTTGTCTTGTAGTATCTGAACACGGTCATCCCTTATGAGAAGAAAGCCTGCCCTCCATCGGTGGAGGACCTCCAGATGCTGACAAACAGTGAGTTGCTCCCATTCTCAGCGAGATCAGCTGCTCGTTTTTCTCCATCTCTCCCTGTGAGTTGCATCCTTGGTGCCTCAGGCCTGAGGTTTCCAAGAACAGTTTTAGATGGGTCAAACTGGGCTCTGTGTCTGTGGCTCAGTCTGTCCCCTGAGCGGGGGTACTATTAGAGCACTCTACAGTGAGGCCCAAGCTGTCTTGTCTCTCTTCAGTTTCTGTAAGGGAAGAGATTTTCCAGAAGGAAGTGAGCTGGTGAAAGCGGTTGGGGCGGGGGAGCAGTGTGTGGGGTGCTGGTATGCAGGGGCTTCCTGTTCACCCAGCAGTTCTCAAGGCTTTGCATTCTCTGCCGTGCCTGTGTCTTCCCTGCAACTTCAGGATGCCGTGCAGTCTCAATTTGTTCCTCCCGAAAGCCAGGAGCTCAGTCTGTGGGCCTGGCTGTATTTCTAATGAGAAGCGAGATTTCTTAGGTGCGGTAAGGCTGATTGGGAAGAAGAGTGTCTGGTTTTCTTTTCAGGAAATGATTGCCTCTTCTCCCCCATTTTGGCTCTACTGTCAGATATTAATAAACATTCTGAGCTATGATAGAAAACAATGTGTAAGAAAGAACCATTTGTAGGCAAAGTCTCTTTATATATCAATACATCTTACACTGCAACCCCCAAAGGGCCAGGGCACATGGTGTTAGCCATCAGTGTCAGCTTGATTCTTTTAGGAAGAGAGTCCTAGGCTGAGATGTGACAGGCTCAGGGAATCAAGAGAAGTCCATCTCCCTGGCAACCGCGCAGTGCATGAGTGACACACTAGCCAGGCTGCCCAGCCCATGGCAGCACTGCCCGGAGGGAACAGGCCAGCACAGGGCTATTCGGTACCATAGGGGACGGGAAGAGGAGCTTCCTTTGTTCAGCTGAGGGAGATAGATGCCTGCTGGGTCCCAGTGCTGAAGGGGACCAAACATTCTCATTCTTATCATTTTGGAAAACTCAAGCAGGAGGTTATGGTAAATAGAAATCCTGCTGACATCAATAGATACTGAGTCCTTGAGAATCTGGAATTTTAAATTCAAAAGACATTGGCTTCCTCTTCACTCATTTTAAACTCCTTTGCATAAATATGCACTAAGATTTTTTTTAAAAAGAGCAGATAGATATGAACTGACATTTATAGGTGTTTGTGTTTTCACGAGTAGTGAGATTTGGAAAATAAATTGGACAAATTGTAAAAGCGGATATATATAAACTACTCTATCATGGTCTTAATGAAGAAAGAGCTATGTATTTATTACAGATACCCATTAAGACATTCAGTGTAAAATCCTTTCATTTTAATTAAAAAACAATAGTTTTGTTTACACTGGTAAAGTTCACTTAAACATTATAGCTAGAGTATATCAATCATTTAGATTACTTTGGAAATATCAAAAAGTGAACAAAGGAAAATAAATAATTCATTGTCCCCTTGACTGTGTTTACTGTTCTAGTGCTTTTCAGCCATAATATTTTATGTCTCTGTCATGTAGTTGGGATTACACTGGCTAAAACATTTTGTATCATGATTTTAGTCACATCAGCCAACATTTGGGTAACATTTTTTATGGCTCTCTCTTCTATCATGTGAATAGACCACATTACAATATTTTATTCCCCTTGAAAAGAAAAAACACTGCTGTTTTTCCTGAATGCCCATTCTCCTGCAGGTTATGAAAGCTCTGTTGGCCAAGTCCTTGTATGGGTTTGTGAACAATGTCTCCTCTTTACCCTACTCCTGCATAGGGCAGACACCAGCTCTGGGGCCTGGACAACTCATACATTTTGGCTTTTGAGATTAACTTAGCCACATATTGGCTGAGTGCTCTTCCTGTATTTTTATTGCTGTCTTCTGGATATGGCATCAAGTCTGCCTCTGCTCAGTTGTAAAGTATTTCCAGTCTATTCAGTTGAAATGAATACATGTCTAAAAATACAGAGGAAACAAAACAAAACAAAAAAACACACGATACCGACTGGGAGGCCCTCAGGTTCAGTCTCTCTTTCTGGACCTGCCTGCTGACTCATGCTATCGTCAGGCCCTGTTCTTCACCCACTCCTGATTTTTGGAATCAAGTCTCACGACCTTGGCTTGACACTAGGCAAGGTAATCAATGGAGAGCAAGGACATTGAAATAGATTGGAGGGCCTCCCTGCTGATCTTTATTGTTTTCTCGGCTTGCAAAAAATTAAACGTGTTCATCGAAGAAAACCAGACACTATGGGACTATAATGGAGAAAGGAGCATCCCCTGTGGTCTCACTCTCAGAGATGACCACTTTTAACAGTCTCATGAACATTCCTCCACTTTTTTTTCTATGAACATGAACATTTAAAAGCTAATACATAATGTTCTGTAGCCTTCTTCACTGTTAAGTATGTCTTATACATATAGATTTCTCTCATTTTTCATAAAGCTATGTATGACTATATGGGATAGAGTTTATTTAAGGAATCAATTGGTGAAGAAATCTATTGGTAGACACCCTTACCCTCAGTTTTTGATATTATAAACAAGGTCCAGCTACTTTCTTGAAGGATTTTCTACAAAACTGACCTCTACAATATGGATTATGAATATGAGAAACTGATACCTAGTTTAATGACAGAAAAAGCTATTTTAAAAACTTTTACAAAAAGCCTTTAGGCTTTAATAACTCGTCATCATTTAGTTTATGTGGAGTTACGTCCTGTTTCAAAAAAAAGTCCATAAGCTCCTTGAGGATCCATCACTCTTGCATTTCCAGGAATTCTAGTGCTGTGCCAGGCATAAAGTAGAAAATAAATATGTTAGATTAAGAACTATGTGATTTCACCCACAGGTGGGATATAAAAATGAGACTCATAGACACAGATAAAAGTGAAATGGTTACCAGGGGGAGGAGGTTGTGGGGGAAAGAGGAGTAAAGAGGGACAAATATAAGGTGACAGAAAATGATTTGACTTTGGGTGATGGGTATACAACATAATAAACAGTTCAAATGCTACAGAAATGTTTACCTGAAACCTGTGTACTCTTATTGATCAATGTCACCGCATTAAATTTAATTTTATAAAAATTAAAAAAAAAGATTTTTAAAGATTACGGTACAATAACTATGGAATGCTCTAGAATTACTTTTTGAGAATCATCTTGTCAAAATATATTATGCTTTCATATACAAAAATTCATTTGTTATAAATAAAGTGCAGGTGAGGAAATTTCCTAATATGTTTATATGAATAGAATGTCTTTAGAGACAATTTTATTGGTTATTCAGTGATGAGATGACTATTATTCTAATGTTTAGATTGTATTTGAAAGCTGATTTTTAAAAAATTGCTTCGTTTATTTATTTTATGATTATTAAAGACATATACTTAGAAAATGATGTGGAAAGTATAGATGAGCTAAACAAAAAAAGAGTGAGAGATAAAGGAAAGAAAATAAAGTCACAAAGAGGCCACTCTGACTCTTTTGATATATTGAATGCTGACTCTTAACAAAAGCTTCTAGACTTCTGCTCAATACTCTACAAATGTCTTGTTTTCTTGACTCATTTCTCACTCACTTTGGGTTGGTGGATTGTTTGGTCTAGAAGTGAGCTTTATGCCTTGATGGTACCTTGGCTCATCTCTGTCTCTCTTCTTCCTCAGTTCTCTTTGCCATGAAGGAGGATAATGAAAAGGTGCCCACTTTGCTAACAGACTACATTTTAAAAGGTAAGAGCTGGCCCTGGCTGGTTGCTCAGTGGATAGAGTGTCGGCAGGCATATGGACGTCTCAGGTTTGATTCCTAGTCAGGGCATACAGGAGAACTGACCGTCTGCTTCTCCTCCTCTCCCCCTTCTCTCTCTCTTCCCCTCCTGCAGCCAAGGGCTCAATTGGTTCGAGTGTGGCCCCAGATGCTGAGGATAGTTTGGTTGTTCTGAGCACATCAGCCTCAGGTGCTAAAAAGGCCTCGATGCTTGAGCATTAGCCCCAGATGGGCAGAGCATCAGCCCCAGATGGGGTTGCCAGGTGGATCCAGGCCAGGGTGCATGCAGGAGTCTACCTCACTATCTCCCCTCCTCTCACCAAAAATAAATAAATAAAATAATAATAATAATAAATAAAATAAAAAATGAAAATAAAAGGTAAGAGCAGCCCAGCCCTCCAGGAGCAGAAGTGGTCTTCTGGCTCCCTTCCCCAGGACTCCTGCTGAAAGTGTGGAATGCTCTGTTGCAGCCTTCCCAGACTGCACAGGGCCAGGGAAAGCAAGTGGACAATTGTGAGGCCCTCGCAGTCATGGGGTTTTGCTTTGGGATGTTGCTTGGAGGCCTGCGAAGGAGATTTCATCACTCCTGAGTCACCAGAGTGATGGCACATGAGAAGCAGCCAAACCAACAAAAGACTTACTGTGGAAGTGCTGTGAAGTTGGCTATTTAGTTGGGAGAAACAAAGCCTGAGAATACTGTTAAGAGTTTTCAGCTGCTTACAGCCAACAACCTGAGTCATGATGAGCTATAAACTTTATAACTATTTTTTGTTTTATTTCATATTTATTTAACATATATAAAAGTAGAGTGAATGATATATGAACTTTTATGTACTTAACACCCTGCTTTAACTATTATTAATGCATTGTCAATCGTGTTTTATTTATACCCCTTTCCAACTTCTCCCTTTCATATTATTTTGAAGCAAATCCTAATCATCGTATTTTTCCATACATAAATATTTCAGGATATAATTCTAAAACATAAGAATGCTTTTAAAAAACACAACCACACTATTATCACAGTTAAAAAAAGAAAGAAAATTCTCAATATCATTGACTATTCTTATCAGTGTTCAGATTTTCCTGTAAAATTGTTTTTCAACTGTTTGAAGATCCACTGAAGGTCCATATTGCAACTGGATATGTCTCTGAAACTCTTTTTTTTTTCTCTCTGAAACTCTTTTAACGTGTTATATAGGCTTCTCTTTCCTTCCTCTCTCTCATTCCTTGATATATATATATTTTTATTGGAGAAACCAGGTTGTTTGCCCCAGAGATTTTTAGTCTGGACTGGATTTTGCTAGCTGGTAGTGTCCCCAAGGTTTGATTTAACATGTTCTTCCATCTTTTGTACTTCTTGTTAATTGAGCTAGAGGCTTGATCAGATTTAGTTTCATATTTTTTTGGTAAGCACTATGTTATTGATGGTTGCAAACTTCCATTAAGAGACACATACTCTTTGTATTTCCTTTCTTTTTTGTAATGTAAATATCTGTGTTAGTCTGCCCAGGCTGCTAAAACAAAATACCACTGCCTACCTTAAACAACAGGTTTTATTTTCTCCCAGTTCTGGAGGCTAGGCATTTCTAATGAAGGCTCTCTTCTTGCCTTGTAGATAGTGATCCTTCCTTCTGTGATCTAGGGCAGTGGTCGGCAAACTCATTAGTCAACAGAGCCAAATATCAACAGTACAATGATTGAAATTTCTTTTGAAAGCTAAATTTTTTAAACTTTAAGTAGGTACATTTCTTATCGAGGTAGGGCCCACACGTGGTATTTTGTGGGAAAGCCACACTCAAGGGGCCAAAGAGCCACATGTGGCTTGCAAGCTGCAGTTTGCCCACCAGGCCTCTAGGGGAAAGAGAGGGCTCTCTTCTGTTTCTTCTTATAAGGACACTAATCCTATCAGATCAGGGCTCCACCCTTAAGAACTCATTTAACGTTACTTTTTCAGAGGCTCCATCTTCAAAAACAGCTGTACTGGGGGGTTAGGACTTCAGCATATGCATTTTTAGGAGACACAAACATTCAGTCCCTGACAGTATCAACTGATGATCACTCATCATCAAGATCTTTTGTTCCTCTGATTTTTGCTCTACGTGCACACAGCTTTGGGTATAGTTTCAGATGGCTTGTGAACGTCAGTTAAGAGCCTCTAAGTTATATTGTTTCCATAAGGATCAGAGAGATTAGTCTTAAATTTCTGCAGGAGGAATTTAGGCTAAACATTGGAAGAACTTCTGACACTTAAAGATTTTAAAAGAGCAGCAGATTTCTCAAAGGACATTTTCAAAGAAGGTTTGTAGAAACGGGTTCTGTAAGTTAGCAATGTGAGGGCTAGATTTTACCTCACATGATCCACTGAAATGTCAGTGAATTTATAAAGCTAGTTAACATTTACTGAGCTCCTTCGACCTGCCTCTGAACAACCCTTTGGGCTAGGCAAAGGCACAGTCTACACATGAAGGTGTACACGTGAAGAAACAAGTAAGAGAGGTTGTAGAATTAGAAACAGCAGACCCAGGATTTGAATCCAGGCAGGTGGGCACTGAAGACAATGCACTTGTTATACCAAACAACCACCCATCATTGGCTCTTCCTGCTTCTAGAAGAAAGACATGTGACTGCAATGGTTCCTGGTTCTAAGGGGGGCAGTTCTCTGCCCAGGATACTGGTGGGAAGCTGGTATGATAGCTCTCAGCCAGGGCCACCTGTGCTGGCAGGTCCTGACCTGCACTGGGCTTTGACCTCTGTCTTGTCCTCTTCTCTTTGCAGTTCTCTGTCCTACCTAACCTCGCCCTTGGAAGCAGCCTTGCAGCGGAGGTCACTGAGCAAGAGTCATTCCATCACAGGGACTGCATGATACGAGACCACGTAACCTCCGACATGTATTTAAACGTGTAGCGCTTAACCTGGATTAAACATGAGCAAACGCGCGGGTCCTTTGCTGTCATTGGCTTCTAGTCCTAGTAATCATTGGATGCATGACAAAGGACAGGGCTGGGGACACTGCCTGCTCTCCGCCTATGTCGGAGGAAGGCAGATACTCTCACCACTTACTATGTAGTCTGGCTCCAGCCCTCAAAAACAGCTTACACTTTAACACTAATTTTGAAATAAACTTTCATTTAATTAATATGCTTAATGTGTTTTGGATTGTGATGTCCAGTGGCCCCCTGTTACAGACCCTCCAGAGTGGCTGCCTTCACATGATGGCCTGGGGCCTGTGGTGGCAGCATGGTGTTTAGGGAGCAGGAACCTGCCCCGCTGTGGTCGCCATTGGGCTGCACGTGGTACAGACAAAGGAGGAGGCCTCTCCAGCCTTTATGACCCCGCGCCTCGGCAGCTGTAGGGGAGCTGCAGGATGTGTGGTAGGAACTTACTGTCATAGGGGGTGTCAGAGGAGGGGGAAGGTTGTGAAGTTAGCAGATAGAAAGTGAGCTCAAGGAGCAGTCAGGCAGAGGCAGCACCTTCTGGTGAGGTGACTAGATTGGCTCCTGGAGTCTCAAGAGTTGGCAGGAGGCAGCTCTGCTGAGCTGTGTGAGCATGGGGGGTTTTGGCTGCTTTCCTGACTGCCCCAATGACCCCTGGAAACCATATCCTATACTATCTATGCACGTCCTGCCCTGCCCTTCCTGCAAACCTAGAGGTCCAGCAGCTATGACCCCAGTGTGCTGTCTCTAGCACCAGTGGCAGGCAGCAGCCAGGCTTGTTTGACCAGTAGGTGACTATTGCCCTCATATCCAAATACTGGCTCAATTCTACCACAACTTCCATCTTCTGGCTGGAATGATATTAACCCTACCAATTTCCTCAGCCTTGTCTTAAAACAAAAACTTTTATTAAGTACTTGCTAAGCACCTGCCACTGGCCTTCACACTCTCTACACATCAGCTCACCTCACAGCAGCCTTGTGTGGTAAGTGGGTGCCAGCATCGCAGTGATTTGAGGTGAGGGGGCTGAGAAGCAGAGGTGTTCAGAAGCAGAGAATCAGGCTGGCACTTGGTCTCTTATCCAGTTAGACTTCCACTCACTCTTAGGAGCTCAGTGTTTGTTGAACTAAGGGTGCCACATAGAAAATTATGCTTTATCACTCTGGCAACTCACAGGAGGCCACACATTCACGTGGGTGACAATGGAAGCATCCTTGGCACCTGCCTCTCACTTCCTGGGCCTCTACTTTTCTAGGCCAGTAGCAGTCCCACCTGGTCTGAAGGGACTTGCCCTACTAGGGAAGCTGGTATGGTGCCTGCAGCTCTGACTTGGGCATCTGCATGAAGCAGAATGCTTGTGTAAATAGAGCCCTAGTTACTATAGACCAGTGGTAGTCAACCTGGTCCCTACCGCCCACTAGTGGGCGTTCCAGCTTTCATGATGGGTGTAGCAGAGCAACCAAAGTATAAATAAAAAGATAGATTTAACTATAGTAAGTTGTTTTATAAAGATTTATTCTCCCAAACAGCAAAAATCCAACATAAAGTACTTGGTAAGTAATTATTATAATATGCTTTAACTTGCTGTAACTCTGCTTTATAAATTTTATAAAGTAAAGTTACTTCCCTACTTTATAAATCACCATTACTGTGGAACCGGTGGGCGGTTAGAAAATTTTACTACTAACAGAGATACAAAAGTGGGTGGTAGGTATAAAAAGGTTGACTACCCCTGCTATAGACGATAGAAACAAACAGGTACCCGTTCAAACCCTCAGGAGTCAGCAAATTGATGTAAGTACCAGCCTTTGACAAAAGGGGTGACTTCAGCTCTGCAGTCATTGGAACTAGGACTAAGGATGCAAGGGGTCCCTGGTAGTGTCAGGTCATGAGCAAGTTAGCACTGCCAGTGGTGGGGTTTTCACAGTCTCAGCAAAGGGGAGGCAGTGACTTCCCCAGGAATTCCACATTCTGCCTTGGCTTTGTCAGATCTGGGTCAACTATACCTTTCCCCCAATTTATCCTGCTAGCGCAGTAGTCTCCAACCCCTGGGCCACGGACTGGTACCAGTCCGTGGGCCATTTGGTACCGGTCTGCAGAGAAAGAATAAATAACTTACATTATTTTCATTTTATTTATATTTAAATCTGAACGATGTTTTATTTTTAAAAAATGACCAGATTCCCTCTGTTACATCCGTCTAAGACTCACTCTTGACGCTTGTCTCGGTCACATGATACATTTATCTGTCCCACCCTAAAGGCCGGTCCGTGAAAATATTTTCTGACATTAAACCGGTCCATGGCCCAAAAAAGGTTGAGGACCACTGTGCTAGTGTGTCTGAAGGAGCAGAGACAAGCTCATCACAGGTGCTGGCAATTAAAGATAAATCTCACGCGTCAGGGATGTACTCCGGCTAGAAGGAGGTATATCTGGGAGCGGATGGTGGGAGCAGTGGCTTCTCTTTGCTCTCCTTTGTGTACATAGGAGTTAAGGAAGAATATTCAATCGGTTTCTCACGGTTTCGCATTGCCCTTCCCTCTGTCTCCACTAATCAAAGTGTGGTGCCCAGACCAGTATCACCAACAACATCCTAGGAATTGTTAGAAACACAAAGCCTCAGGCCCAACCCCAGACTTACTGAGTCAGAAGCTGCATTGTAACAAGATCTGCGGGTGGGTGGTATTTGCATTAAGTTTTGAAGAAGCTTTGATCTAGGTTTTCAGTGTTGCTGGAGTCCTGACCCCGGAGGCTGAACCTGAGGAATGCACAGGTAGTGTGGGTAACAGGTCAACACAACTGTCTTCCCCCAGCATCCTCTCGCCTCCTTTAGGACTGTAGGAGGAATCCCAAGAGCAGACTGATCCTTCAGACTCCAGTGGGTCTTGAGTGCCAAACTCAAGTTCTATCTAGGAGGTCCACAGCCAGCAAGGAATTCTGGAAAGCAAGTTCTGCCAGGTGCCTCCCAGGGGGCGAGCGGCTGGGCTGGCTAGCGGGCTGTTTACCTGAAGCATGTTCCCATCAGTGGAAGGCCTTGCTGTGGGTTTTGCTAAGCTTAACCGTATCAAGTCCTGGTAATGGCAACCCCATCGTGAAGCCAGACACTGGCCTTCCCTTCCGCAGAGCCGGAAGATGGCCAGGGGCCACGCCATTTCCAATGGGTAGTCCCCACTTTCCCGACCCTTGTGTTTCTGTTGCATGGTGGGAGACAGACGTGCGATAGCAGAGAGAAAACCCAAAAGGAAGGGTGTTATGGCCTAAAGTTTGTGTGATAAATTGGAGTTTAAAAATGAAATAAACCTTTCTTGTGCTCACTAGAATAATGTCTGAAGTATGACTCTCTTCAGCTCATGGCCAGGGAAGAAGAGAGGGAGACAATCGGTAAAAAGGTGTGATCCTCCAGGTATCTTAGAAGGTGAATGATAAACCAAGTCCTAATGGACGGCGGCGAGTCCGTTTCATGGCTATTTTTGAGCACCCACTGTGTCCTAGGGACTCCTGCTACTGAGGCACTGGTGTCGTACCAGGTGGAAGCAGGGAGCACACCTGGTGCCCAGATTTCCTGGCAGGAGGAGGAGGAGGAAATGGCAGGGGCTCTGCGGATCCCAGGGAAGGCAGGAGAGGTGACTTTCCTCCCCAGCCAGCCTCCAGGATTAGTATGCGTGCAGAGGAGAGTAATTAACTGCTGCTCTTAGAGAAGAGACTGTGGCGTTCTTGATGGTGCCTGACTATTTCCGTGGGAGGATGAGAGAATAGTTGTTGGGGTTTCTGCCTGAGCCTGGGCTGTGCTCTCCTCCTCCCTTCACTGGAGAGGGGAGGCAGGGGTCACTGTAGACCAGGACGGTGCTCTGGCTTTCTATTAACGCCTTTCTTTTAAAAGAACAATGAGCCACCTTAGTCCACAGCTCAGCAGCTCCACCCCCCCCCCCCCCCGCCCAAGCCCTCATGCATATTCATCCTGCTTCAAAGAGCACAGCATGGAGTATGCAAATTAGACAGGCAGGAGCTGGTTGGCATTTTGATAATAGCTTTGTCTGAAAAACCCCAGAGATATATTTGCATCTATTTCTCTCTCCTCCTCCTCTCTTTTTTCTTTCCCTCTCTCTCCTCTCTTTTCCTCTAGTCAGTATCCTCTCCTCATTCTCTCCTTCGCTCTCAGCCTGCCAGAGAAGGGGACAGTGAGTCACAGAACCCAAGAAGTGAGTTGGTGACAGAGGCAGGCATCTGTTCCAGCCCATTGTACTTCCCTGTACCCCCCTCTCTCTTCCTCTTGAACAGACGCACTCTGCTTTTCCCCTTACTAAAATGGTATGCAATCTGACAGTGCCCCTGGCCTGTCCTCGGCTCTTAGTGGATTCCCCTACCTCCTTGGGTCTGGGCACCCATTCTGTCTCTCTCCTAGAGATGACCGCCCTCCTCTTTGTTCTTCCTCTGTCTTCCCACCTGGTCTCCCCTACTCTCAGCAGTCAAGTCTGAAAAGTCCTAAGCACCTGGCCTTGCCCTCTGACCGGCTGGAAGAAATCACCTGCACAGGCCGGCAGTGAGTAAGGCTTGGATGTCCGCTGTCATCACTGACCTCACACACCATTCTAACACGTGACCATTAGCCGTAGTACAGTGGACCTGCTATTGTCACCTCTTTATCTCAGCTTGTGGACAGCCAGCAGAAGCCTCTCCTCCAAGACCAGTGTACCAACCCCTCCTGTAGCACACAGTTCCCAGAGGAGTGCTCAGGGTGACTTCTCCCTGCTCCAGCGCTGTAGAAGCCTCGAGTTCGGAGCTGGGGGCCTGCGGGGGCTGTTGGGGGAATTAGGCTAAGGCTGGATCCATGCCTCTGAGTGTGGCTTCATCTGGGGCCTCAGAGGAGAGAAACAAAATTGGGTGTAGGGCTGCTGGTGCCTTGGAGGATTTCAGGGAAGAGGATGCTTCTGCCTTGACCCTGAAGGCCAGCCCTGGTCAGGCCGAGGCGGAGGGAAGCAAATTACCAACCAGGAGGAGCATGTGTTTGGCTTTTGGTTGAAATCCCAGCTCTACTACAGAGTAGCTAAATAATTTTTGAGAAGATTATTTAATATCTGTGAGCTCTAGTTACCTCATTTTGGAAATAAGAATAGTAATATTAACAATAATACCAGTAAACCCAGGTTATTTTGAATAATCTATAGTATCTAGCATATATGCTAAGTGCTCAATCAATTGTGACTTTTAGTTTTACTGGTAAACTTTGAAAAATGTACAGAAAGGGCTGGCTCTGTGGCCTCTTGAGTCTGAGGGGGTCCGATCATCATTTCAATGCAATGGACATAGATCCTGAAAGCAAAAACAGAAATGGACCGAAATGACAGGGTGTGGCCCATTTCCCTAAAATCAGCCCTCCTCTTATGCTTTAGCCTCAGAAAACCTGCTCAGCGGCAGTCCCATGCCACCTGGCACCTGCTGATTTTAGAACCGGGGGCCTCGGGTAATCCTGGGCTTGGGAAACAAGGCAAAGAGGCAGGATTATGTCACATTCAGGTTCTTTTGGGTGACGTGGTGGGTGAGTGAAGGTCAAAATCAAATTTATTTTGCACTTAGAAAAAAGATTCTTCATTGTCAAGGAGACATGTGGAGTGACAGAGAAGGAGCACGCAGGCTACCAAGACACATGCTTTATGATTGGGTCACACAGGTGGGACATGTTGGGCTAACAAGTGTGTTAGGCTTGCTCACTTGCACTTTGCCCGATTGGTGCATGAGCACGGGGCAGCGCCATGCATGTATAGTCTATGTAAGGCTGCAGGTGCTTGCCCTCAGGGCAGCAGATTGTAGTTTGCAGACTGCCTGCCACCATTGGGAGAGGCCATTGTTTGATATTGTTTGCTAGTGAAGGGGCTTTCCCCCCCTGGACTGTTTGCTTGTCAGTCCTGAAAGAGAGAGAGAAGTGGTCTTCCCTGCCTGCATGCTTGTCTGCAGTTGCAAGACTAATAAACAGAATGGCCCACCAAGCTCAGGCTCCACAGTGCTTTTACTGTCTGCCTGAATCCAACGTGAGCCTTCATGGCCACAGCCACTGGCCTTTCAGGACACGAGCACTAACTCAAGAGGGTGGAGAAAGGCCTCCCAGATCTCCAGAAGTGCAGCTCCCACTTAGTGAGTAGGCCTTGGCAACCACAGCCAAACAGTCTGGAATGTTTCTCCTTCATCCATTTGTCTCCAGAAGGCCGAGCTCAGATCACCTGTTGAAGTTGGAAGAATTGGGTGGCTCTGGGTAACAGTTAGGTCTGTCTGTCCTGAGAGGCATTGAACAGTGAAGGGAGGTGACAAGTTACAGTGCTGTGGATGGGATTACTATATGGGGTGGGCTAGTTGAGTTGCCCTTTCCAGGACTGAGAAATTGTTTTTCAGTCTAGGCTCAGATTGTTATGTGCAAATACAATGGGGGTGGTGGTGGTGGTGGTGGTGCTGAGAGCATCAGGCATTTCAGCTCAGAGCCACTGCATTACAGATTCTTTTCTGAAGCCAGGTTTGTGTGACACAGTGGCTCAGAATATCTATAGTGCTTCTAAAGATGCACCTACCTTGGCCCTACCTTTGAATTGGAACTTGGGCACCTGCAATTCCAGAAGCCTGCTTAGCAATTCTTTTTTTTTTTTTTTTTTTTTTCTGACAGAGAGAGAGAGAGGGATAGATAGGGACAGAGAGACAGGAAGGGAGGGAGATGAGAAGCATCAATTCTTTGTTGCGGCACCTTAGTTTTTCATCGACTGCTTCCTCATATGTGCTTTGATGGGGGGGGGGGGCTACAGAAGACCGAGTGGTCCCTTGCTCTAGCCAGCGACCTTGGGTCCAAGCTGGTGAGCTTTTTGCTCAAACCAGATGAGCCCGCGCTCAAGCTGGCGACCTCAGGGTTTCAAACCTGGGTCCTCCGCATCCCAGTCCAACACACTATCTACTGCGCTACCGCCTGGTCAGGGATGCTTAGCAATTCTCAGGTGTACCCCAGCTGTAGAACTCCAGGGTAGGAGTTGAGGGAGAGACGGAGATGCCACTGGGCCTGGAGGTGTTGGGGAGACTCCATCACAAGGGCACAAAGTTATTTCATCTCCTTCCAGGATGTGCCCTCACATGGATACACAGCAGCATCCAGTCTAAAGGGCAGCAAGAAGTGTGAAGCAGTCTAGGCTTCGGGAGCCTGGGCAGTGTGTCGGTCTCAGATCTCCAGCGGGGCGGGGGGAGGTGCTGTCCTGAAGGAGGAGCAGCACCTCCAGAAGCAGTTGGGAGCTGCAGGACTGTTGTCTGCAGGATTAGCATTTCAAGTGAAGAAGCTGATGCAAATAGGCCCTGTGTGTAAGGGGAAGTTATTGGAGGGTCATGGCAAATCCAGGGGAACCTCATGTTTTTCCTTTTCTGCAAAGGACCATGGGTAGAGGAGCAAGCTTTAAATGAGTTTGCTATGATCAAGATTTTGCAATATGATGGGGAAATCAACCACCCCGAAATTCAAAAAATAGCTGGTGGATGTGAGGTATGCATACCTGAAGTGAGTTCTCTGAATAATGCTGGGCTGTTGTAAGGTGGAAAAATCTGAAATGCAAACGTATAATGAGATATACACAACTGAAGGGAATTGTCTTAAATAGCTGATTGTAATGAGATGTACATAAATTGCGAGACTTGTAATGAAATGAAAAAAATGTTCTTGCCTGATAATACTGCATGTAATGTCTACACCTGAAATAAGTCGTCTCAGTGCACTGAGTGTAATAAGATGCATATAATTTTAAAGAATGTAATGAGATGAAAGATAAATCAAGCACTTGTCTCTAATGAAAGATGTACTAAGATGCACACACCTGAGGGGCATTGTCCTAAATGGGTTTGGTTTAATGAGATGCATTTAATTTGCAAAGGGGCTAAATGAGATTGGCCCAGAGAGAGGCTGAGAAACATGAAAGTATAAGAAATCTACACTTGAATGTGGTATAATAAAATCTACCTCGTCTGTGGGACGGAAAGAAGTTGCCAAAATGGAAAAGCATGAAGCATGATGCAATTGGCTTCCCCCTGCCAGTCCTCGGTGATCCCTCAGCCCATGATGTTCTGAAAGTTGGGGGGTGACCCTCTGCCACCATTGATGCCAGGCACAGAGCAGGCACCTGTGAATGCTTCCTGAGTGAATAACTGACTCGGGGCTGTAAAATTTTATATAGAAATATATGCCAAAAGGAAGCTAAATCAAGGAACTTCTAAAGGCAATTGAAAACTATTTTCTGAGAGCAGTGTTTCTCAAAATCTTCAGGTATCTTGGCTTGAATCTGGGAAAACATGACTGTGGGGTCTAATCTGCATTTATAACAAGCAACCATGGTTGCTTTGTGCCCAAGGCTCATGATGACCTCTAGAGGCTAGGTAGGCAGGCAACACCTGCGTGAAGACATTTGAATAAAAGAGAAAGGTACAGCCTAATTAGATGTTCTGGTACAGTGCACAGAACATTGGATTGGGACACAGAGGACCTGGGTTCAAAACTCTGAGGTTGCTGGCTTAGTGTGGGCTCACCAGCTTGAGCAAGGGGTCGCTTGCTCTACTGAAGCATCCCCCCCATCAAGGCACATATGAGAAAACAATCAATAAACAATCAATGAACAACTAAGGTGCCACAATGAAGAATTGATACTTCTCATCTTCCCTTCCTTTCCTGTCTGTTCTTGTCTGTTCCTGTCACACACAAACACACACACACACACATCACAAAAACAAAAATAACAGAGGTACACTTTGCTGTTGATGGTAAGAGTATCTTCACTTCCACAAACATGTATCATCTCCGTTATTTTCCAAAGGCAGACCTGCACTATTTGTTTTTTTTTACTCTTGAATGAGTAATAGGCAGACAGAAATATTTCCCTTCTTAAAAACAACCACTCAAATATTGGAGAGAAAATCAGAAGGGGTGAGGGGACAGACTGATAATAAGTGGCAGCTGAGTTTTGGTGTCAATGTTGAGATGACCTCAGTGGCCACTATCACACTATCTGGCGACCACACTGTAGGGGCAGTTGGGAAAACAGCTGTGTCAGGCTTGCTCGCTTGTACTTTGCCTGATTAGTGAGTGAGCACAGGGCAGCAACAGGTGTGTATAGTCTATGTAAGGCCATGGGTGCTTGCCCTCAGGGTGGATTGTGGATTGCCTGCCCACCACTGTGCGGGGCCCTTTTGCTGTTCTTTTGCTTGAGAAGCTGTTTCCCCTGTTTGCTTGTCCGTCCTTGCGAGACTCTATTAAGTGGGAATGGCCCAACGCTTTCTGGCTCTGCAATTTCTCTATTGTCTGCCCAAATCCAGTGTGGACCTGCCTGGCCTCGGCCGCTGGCATGACAGGGCAGCAATGATCCAGCCACACCCAAGTGCACTTGTGTGCAAATATAGGCCCCCAAGCTGCCTGATTGCCTGATGTTTCTAGAGAAAACAGGAATTTGAATTTTTACATGCAATCTTTTAACTTTTAAATGTTGGCCCCAAAACTTTAAAAATAACATATGATCCAGACAACACATGTCTGCAAGCTGAATTTGACCTGAACTCCACATCTCACCTGAGGGCCCCCTGTTTTGCAACTCAGAATAATAAGGTCTGAGGTCAATCCTAGGATGAGATCATATCTTACCCATTATGGTAATGTCATGAGCATTTCTACTAGAATGTAAATGCTAAAGGTGAGAACTTGATCTTTGTTGATCACAACCGTATCCTTGGCATCTAACACTACCTGGGACAGAGTTAGTGCTATAAATACAGATCAAATGAATGAGTCCAAGCCGGCTGCCATGTGACAGCATCATTGCCCTCGTCCTGCCATATCCAAGGCAGTAGAGGGGTTCCTTGGTCAAGGAAGTATAGCTCAGACCATCAGCGCCCTTGAGTGGGAATCTCTGAATATACTCTGAAAAGCATATGATGAGCATCAGGGTCAGAAGTTAATCTGAGGAATTCCCGGAGCCCTGACATAGGAGCTCCATTCTGGGGGTAAAGGAAATCTCCCACCACTTCTCCCATGCACGTGGTCCCACCTCTCACTTCCACAAGAGTAGTGGCACGTCTCCTTGGGTTGGATGGGATTTGGGTCATGCACAGAGAGAGGGTACTCCCTTCTCAAAACATAACCACTCACCTCTCAAATAATTTAGAAAATCCCCCTTTCAGCTGGCAGCATGATTGAAAAGATGACAGAATTTGGGAGAAAAACTTAGGAAGGGGGTGTGAGAGGCTGGGGCCGGCAGCTCTGTAATTTCTTAGAATATTGTTCCCTAAAGTATTTTTTATGGAACAGTCATATAATTGAATATGACTTGAAAAAGGCAAATAATTGAATATGACTTGAAAAAGGCAAATACATTTGGGGAACAGGTTAAAAATGTTAAACAGGTTTCTTTCCTGCAGGACTTTTCAGAGCCTTTACTATAGTAATGTGCCTTTGAATCTCCACTAGCAAAATATAGTATCAGGTATCAGTTCATCCTAGACTAAAGTTGGCCATGGAATTTTTTTGATAGCTTATTATCTAACAATGTGTTCTCTGGAAAACACTTTGTTGAAAGTCTGCCATCTTCCTGGCTCTGGGAAGTCAGGTTCTAAGTTATTCTTTCAGCTCTTGAGACTTTGTCCACCAGCTGGAGGCTGTTTGCAGAAGTCTCCAGGTGTGATGGGGTGGGGAATGGGTGCAGTGAGAACAGTGACCCAGAGAACCTCCATTAGATCTGCTGGAGGCCCATTCTGCCCATGAAACCAGTCCCTTCCCCATCTTCCGCCTGCTTCTCGGGTATTCACAGGTAAGTGCAAACTCTGTGTATGTAGCCTTTGCAAATATGGACAAGAAATTCCTCCTCCTGCTTCTAAACAGATGCCCTGGACAGCAACAGTGCCCTGATAAGGACACCTCTAGGCTGAAGGTTACAAGAAAGCCTGCCCCTAAGCTCCTTCTTGCCCCGGGGAATAGAGTGCTGAATGGGTCAATGGGCAGGTTCCCCTCCTGACACAGTCCTTCTTGGACAGAGCAAGGATGGGCGTATGGGCTGGTGGCCGGCAGTGGCGACACTAGCTTCAGTGATGAAAACCCTAGGAGCCTAGGATGGAGATGGGAACAGCAAAGTCCTTTTGAGGACAGTGGAGATGGTGGAAGACACCACTGGTCTGAGCTCTTCACTGCTGGGGCAGGGGTGGGGCTTGTCAGGAGAGGGCAGTGCAGAACTTCCTCCTATCTTCTCTCCCTAATCTTGTCTTAGAGCTAGACACATGTGGTGAGTATGCCAAACTTGGCTGTCTTCCTTCCTGGGGGGGAGGGACTGAGTTCACCAGAGACCCCTTTGCTTGTCACCTTCCATGTAGGTAGTCAGTTGAACAAAGGATGTCCTGAGTCTCCCAAATTCCCTCCGGCCCACAGTCCCACTAACCACAGAAACAGTGACTCACACAGCAAAATTATGGTAGGTAATAAGATTTACTGAAAACTTCTCAGCCACATTCAGTACTGGTTTGGTGGATACATCAGAAGGAGGTTGCATAACATTAGGCAGGTGGAGGGCGGGGAGGAGGATGTGCGGGCACGTGTGTGCGGTGTGCCTGTGCTGGGGCAGGTGGCTGTCCAAAGTGGTAAGTGGGTGTGTGTGCACGTGTGCACGTGTTTGAGTGTTGTTTCAAGAAAAACAAACCAGAAAAGGAAATGTGTTTTATCCCACTGCACATTGCCAAAAAAAGCCTTTCTTCTACCTGTAGCATCAAAAGGGAATAAAAAATGATTGATTCACCAAGATTATAAATAAGGTTCTTTGTTTTTCAAAAACTCCTATTAAAACATTAAATATCAGCTCTTTGGGGGGAGAAATACATTCATTTTAGGGAGACCTCAGGAGAGCGACCATCCTTTTGCTCCACCCCAATCGGGTGGGGGAAGGGAAGCCCCCAGAGGGCCCTGAGGGTCCCCTCACGTGAGCCAGGCGGCCACGCACATCTTGCCACTGAGGAGATGGCCAATGCACAATTTACAAACAAAACTGCGAATCCATTAAATTAAATTCAATGGGAAACACATATGTGATCGGTCCTGTCTTCACAGCCATTGGGGTAGGAGGGAGGGAAGGCGGGGTGCCACTCAGGGGGACTAGAGGTTGGGTTGGGAGGGTGTGTGTCAGGGCAGATAGTGGAAAGTGTCCTCCTTGTGGGAGCCCCAGTTCCTCCAGTGCTGTGTGTAATGGTGGTGTGTAGGCTAGTGAGGAGGGTGGGGTTGGGCACCACTTAGCTCTTGGGTGCCATTTCTCTGGGCCCTCCCCCACACTTTGGAAATTGATGGGAGGATTTATGTAGCACCTTCTCCAACCCCTGGCTTCTCACTGGGCTGGATGCTTCTCTCCAATGTTTCTTCTGCCTTCTCTGAAGGATAGAATGAAGAAGAGAGGATGGAGGCTGATGAAACCAGCCTGGAGCAGAGGGTCAGCGTAGAGGCCCTGAAGGGTGGAAAGATTCCAAGCTGACCTGGCTTCACCTTCCCTGATGGTCTGTGGAGGGGGTGGAAAATATGAGGAGCTCCATCCGAGGGCTGGAACATCTGGGATAAGATACCACTGTCCTGTTGTTATAGGAGCTGAGTCCTGTGAACACCTAGGAACAGCTATGGTTTCCAAAGTCACCTTGATACGGTTAGTAGCCCAGGTTACCACCTCCTTGGGTCCCGGAGCCCACCCAGGTGAAAGGACCCCTCTAAATCTCCTACAATTTGAGCCTGCCAGCTTCCTACCATTAGTAGAGACGGAGAGAAAAAGTCGGCTCTGGTGGCTCCATCCCTCTCTCCCAAGTCCATCATTGCCTAAGCCCAGAGATGGGGCCTCGGAAGAATGAGCTGGAGCCCTGTGGAGTTCAGGTCTCGCTCTGATCTGTGAGATGTGATGCCTCAGGCCCTCCCACTGCTCCAGCCACTGGCTATATGTGTGGGCTCCCTCCTGCCCTCCAATGTCTCTTAAGGAGCTGAGAACCTTTAGGGGGTGGAATGAACCCAAACCCCTTTGTCTCTGACTTTTCTCCTAACTCTGTCCCCGGGCAAAGGCTCTCTCTGTGAACAGCACTGATCTGCCTCACAGTGCAGGGCTTGTAAACAATTCAAGTCCTTCATCAGGGGGCCTTTGGGTGCCATCTGTCCTCAGGGATTTGATGAATCCAGATATCACTCCTGCCTTTCCGTAAAGGCTGCTTGATTGGCCCTACCAAACAGAGTCCTCCGCAGTTCTAGGGAAGTAGGGCTGGGGTATCATAAAAGCTTGGTGGTTGGGAAGGAGCAGGTGTCTCCTCTGCATTTTTTCAAGCTGATTTTGGGAAGCTAGGGCCCAACTTCCTTGGTGCTGCCTGCCCATGTCCCTTTCCCCCCCACCCTGAAACCTTCCTGATGACACTCCTCTCTTGTTTGGTGACCAGTGCCATCTGGGCTGCCAACTACTCCAGGGAGTCACTGTGTTCCAAGCCCAGGTCACTGACGTTCGTTGTTTGCAGCTCATCAGCCTCCTCTTCCAGTTCCTCTTCCTCTTCCTCTTCCATCTCATCCTCATCCTCCTCTTCCGTCCCATCCAATGAGTCGTCGTGTGCAGCCAGCATAGCCTGCTGCATGGCCATGGTGGCATTGTCTGAGGACAGGGACTGCAGGTTGTCCAAGTTGATGGAGCCTACGTGAGAGAAGAAGGCAAGGGTCAGCCCCAGGGACCCCAAGGGAAAGCTAACTGTACGGGCTCGTGGGGTGGTGAGCTGGACAATTCCTGGCACAAAGCCCCCGTCCACGTGCTTGTCGGCTCCAAGCAGCAGCACTCGTAGTTACCATTTACTGAGCATCTTCTATGTAAATATGTCAAATAGTTTTGACTTTTTCTAAAAATTCTGTAGGGTAGGCATTATTATCTTTTCTAAAGAGGAAGAAACCGCCCTGGCCTAATAGCTCAGTTGGTTAGAGCATCATCCCAAAGCACAGAGGTTGCTGGTTCAATCCCTGGTCAGGGCACATACAGGAATGAATCTATGTTCCTGTCTCTCTCTCTCTCTCCCTTTCTCTCTCTAAAACAAATAAACATTAAAAAAAAAGAGGAGAAAACTGAGTCTCAGACAGATACATCATTAGCTCAAGGTGAATAGTCAGACATGAGAAAATTGGAATTCTCTCCCTGGTTGTTTTAGCTCAAATTCTGTTGTTCTCACTCTACCTCACAAAACAATTGCCCATCACAGAGGAACTGCCAGCCATACAATCACATAAATGTATGTACACAGGAAGGTATGTACACACACACGCACACCTCGTCCCCCTCCACACAGAGCTGTTCTCATGTGCCGAGCTATAAAATGTCTTGGCTCACTGAATTATTCATTGTGCACCAGGTGACTGGCAGTTAAAAGTGTATAAGAAGTGTTTGATGGAGAAGCTGGGAAAACAAAGCTTTTCCTGGGCTCCATTCACAAGCTGGTTGCCTGTCCAGTATTTATAGATGGCTCTGACTTGTGCGGGACTGCGTGGACATCCACTGGCTCTTAGGATGAGTGGGTGTGGGAGTGAGGAGGGGGCTCTGTTGAGCAGTTCATACCTCAGATGACCACTAACTCCCACTGGTCTTTGTGAGACTGCTTTTGGTTTGTTAAAATAGATGCAAAAACATCCCCTTCTTTCTGGCTTACACACACCCTCTGGGGATCAGGGAGGGATAACTATTGTGACAGAACAGCCCTTGCCTCTTGGGCCAGGAGATGCTCAGCCCTTGAATCTTTGCACAGCTGTCCTGAAAGGGTCCCAGGGGCCACCCACCCACTAGTCCCCAGACTAGAGTATACTCAGCCCCAGTTCTTACCATCAGGATTTGTCCCTGGGGTGCCAGCCTGCTGCTGCAGCACCCCTGCAGCAATGGAGTTGGGCCAGAATCTTTGGGTGGGCCGGTGCTGTGACTTGATCTTCTTGGCTTTAGGGGCAGGGTCTGGGTTGCTGGCATCAAGCATAGGCTGCAGGATGCGCCTCCGGGCATTGATGAACCTGCCCAGGGGTGAAGGTGGATATCTGGTTAGTCACACTGGGTGATGGTAGGGTATGTGGGGACATGCATGTGTGTGCATGTGTGCATGTGTGTGCATGTGTGCCGAGATGGCTAAGCTGTTTCCAGAATCTCAGCAGCTGATCCACTGTACAGAACAGACTGGGGTCTGATCCGGGGTCTGAAAGGCCAGCTGGGAAAAAGGCCCTGGGCTCTGAGGAGCTCAGGAATCAAGTAGTATCCATAAAGCAGCATGGGATGAATGCACGAGGAAGGTCAGAAATCTCTACTTGAGACCCATCAGGATTGAACAGAGGAAGGAAGAGCCCCCATAGTCAAAGGCACTAGGCTCTGACTTCTCTCCAGAGGGCTGAGGGTTCAGATCAGGGAGCACAAGTCTTGGGTGTACTCCCATACAGCTAGACCTCTCTTCTCTGAGATTTCTATGACAGCCCAGCCACACACAGAGAAGGGGAGGTTGAGATCCCTGTGAGGTCGGAAAGGCCGACTCTTCCTCCTCCCTCCCACTCCTACCTGTGCAGAATGTTTTAGTTCACATAGGTGGGGGGTAGACCAGGTGACCATTGGTGGCCCCTCCAGTCCTTGGATGCAGGCACTTGTGTGTGTCTGCAGTGCAGGTGGGGCTGGGTTTTCTATCCAGTGATGTTCCTGGCACAGTTTCCCAGCAGAGGGCGCTGAGAAGCTGCAAATGAAGCAATAGGGACCTGTGTTGATTCTGGTTTTCTGCTTGGAGTCCAAATAGGAGGACCGGAGTAGTGGCTGGCTGGGACTGAGGCAGGACTGGGCATGCCGGTCTCTTCTCTATGCTGTGCATTCCCCTGCCAAGCCAGTGACCCCTGCATCTGAGAGCCTTTGGGTGGGCGATGCTAACTCACCAGTTATTTACTTGCAACAGGGTGAGGTTTGTCTGGGCCGCAATCTGCCTCTTCTCATCCTCTGTGGGGTAGGGGTGCTGAAACGAGAGACCAAGGGCTAATGAGGGGTGGACATGTGGTGGCCTGGTACCCTTAGGGACCATGCCCGTGTCACAAGCACTGCCTTGGATGAGGCAGCCCCAATGGTTTGGAAGCTCAAACTGGGGACAGTGTAATAATGTTTATTTCCCAAAAAGAATGAGCCTACGGATTGGAGAGTGGTGGCCCCCAAGCCTTTGCCTTCACAATCAGGGCCAGTGGTGGCCCCCATATAGGGCCAGGGCGGCTTCCCTCTAGTTCAATATCAATAGCCTCCAAAGCCCTTTATATCCTTCTCATGTGGTCCTCCTCCCCACACCGACCCCCAGCAGGCAGGGCAGGTATTGTGTGTGTGACAACTCACAACAGCCTCAGGAGCCCACAGGACTATCAGAAGGTGGTAATGGGGCAAATGACTCAATTCAAGTTAAGTTAACTGGTATTTACTGCGTGTCTGCTGTGCACCAGATTTACACCAGGCATCCTAGGAAACGGGGTAAATACAGTGACCCTTAC